>NC_064639.1:414683286-415972661 GCF_023864345.2 Schistocerca serialis cubense
TGTGGTTGAATGGAAAGACTTTACTCCAAATCGCATACAGCATTTCTACCAGAAAGCCTAACACTATCAGCGACTCTTGTGTGTACCTGTAAAACCGAGACCGATTTTTATGCAGGGTGATGGTAACATAGTCGTGATCATGTTTTTAATAGTGCAGTCCTTAATTGTAATGTATGTGGCCAGTGGTAGAATCCTGTGGCCAGCTTCGTTGGCAGAGCTACAACATCATGTTCCCATTTCCACTGAGTGGTCAAAAGACGATCCTGTCGTATTAACTCAGCTCAACCTGTTTCACATGGGTTGCAGAAGGTGGTGGATATAGTGCTCTCCGACTTTCGTTCAGTTTCGACTTAAATTGGGATGATCACATGAACGAAGCTGCAAGGAGCAGGGGCAGGGGCAGAGACTGAGGAACAGTTAAAAGATGCAGAGGAATTGTCTAAAACCACGTTGGAGTTTTGCTGCAGCAGACAGTTTCGAAAAAGGTGACTCGTTCCGAGATCTGAGAGTGGCACAAATATTATTCACCAGTGGCTGTAATCACTAAAGGATCCAATGCAAGTATGTGGTTGTATGGAGAGACTTCACTCCAAATCGCTGGCAGCATTTCTACCATAAAACGTTACACTATCAGCAACTCTTCTGTGTACCTGTAGCACTATGACCGCTTTTCATGCAGGGTGACGGTAACAGAATTGTTGTGATCGTGTTATTCGTCATGTGAGCCTTATGTGTAATGAATGTAAACTAACTTACACTAAGGACAACGCACGCAAGCACGCACGCACGCCTGTGGAAGTACTCGAACATCCGACAGGGAAGCCGTGCAAACCATGGCATGGCGCTCTAGACCGCTCTGCTATCCCACACGGTTCTGTGGTCAGCTTCAAATGTCGGCTCTCAGAAGTGTTCCTCGAAAAGAACATCGTCTTCCTTCCAAGGATTCCCAATTGAACTACCTGGAGGGCGTAATCCGACTACCGAGAAAGGAAAATTACTCGCCATGCAAAGTGACTCTCATGAGCAGTTTAATTAATTAGCCTATCAATTTGATATCAGTGACAGGAGATGGCTAGGGCACCACAGATATGATTTTTTTTCGTTGTGGCGAAATCTTCTAACGATATTTCAATCGTCCACCTACAAAGGGGAGAGACAAACCATAATAATAAAATCAGACGTGTTACTAAATTTATAAATTGATATGTAGAATAAAACTCATATTTACATCATCTCTGTGCTGATACCTTAAGAGTATTCGTATGTGGCGGGGGAGAGAGAAAGAGAGTTCGAAAGTAAAAGTGAGGAGGCGTCCTGTGACAGTGGTAGGTCTTAGCACTCCATCATGAGCCAAAAATGAGTTTAATAATCTAGTCCTTTGATGCAGGGCGTGATGGATCAAGGAAGATATTTTTCTACTTGATGAAAGTATAGTTAGAGGGAATATAGTCTATGCCATAATCCTGTGCAGTATTTTCACAACAAGTAACGATACTTTAGCGACGTGAAAACGGGTTTATTGTCCAATTTCTTCAATCTTCGAAAATAGCTCGTATAAACGGGAGGCATCTACATTTCATGTCGAAAATTCGAGGTTTATAGTCAACAGCATCGTTGCCTCGGATTGGGTCAAGCAGAGTTTTTAAACTGGTGGGTCTATGTCTGGGTAGATTTGTTTAGAACTACTTTATATGTCCAAGCTACAGCTTGTTTGTTTCGCAGTGCACCGCAGTTGCCTCCAAGGGCGGCCACGAGGAGTCGGCAACCGGAAGTAACGGATTAGCTCATCCTTTGACGTGTACAAAGGATGCGCCTATGCATCTGATCTTGCCTGCGGCAGCAAGGGCTCGCGAAGTGAGCACTGTGCTGAGTGAGCGTGACAGAAGCGGTTGTGTGTTGTTTGTGAGAAGAAGATTGAAAATGGTGGACGTCTGCACTGGATGTACTGGAAACATTTGAATTCCTACCACTCCAATCATCCCCAGATGCCCTCCATGGCCGGGGGTGGTGCACTCTAGCATACATGGGCGTCCACCACAGCAGCTGCGACTGCCGCAGTAATTTTCACCGACCTCCCTATGCAGAACTGGCAGTGTACTTGGAGGCAGATGCGCTGTGTATGGACCTCGGGACAGGAGCGGGTGGGGTGTGCGAATGTTTTCAGCTACCTCCGGCATCTAGTCATGACAACTACTGCAATGGTCTGGATCGTGATTTAAGTGTGTTGTGTTTAGTGCTTCTCAATACATCGCAGTGGTCTCTGTTGTGCGGTGGTATTTGCTGTTGCCTCTTTTGTATCACACACCTTCCTCCCTCCTTCCACATGCAGTGGAGAGAACCAATTTAGGAGTTCTACAGTACTTTTAAAGACACAATCGCGACGTCAAATTGCCGACTGACCAATTTATTGTTTCTCATAGTTGGGTTGCGTGCAAGCATGTGTCTGCGTGTGGGTCTCTATCGCGGTCAGTGCAGACGGGGCTAAGCTGTAGACGGCAAATGGCGCGTGCCTCGTGATGGCTACGATTCTTTTTTTTTCCCATCAGGTATGTCTATGGGACGTTGGGGTGGAGGAGGGTGTTTGTGCTCTCAAATGTTGGTGCATACAAGGCCTCTGATATATTTAATGCTACGATCTATTTGTGGTGGAAATTTCATTACTTGATTTGCATAATGTTTGTGTGTGATACTCAAACGTTGAAAATATGTTTTATTATGAAGAAGGATCATCTTAAGGTGGAGGTTTTTTAAGTGAGCTGTCTGACTGCTAAAATTGTTAACCAATTAATTTGAAAGGGTAGTGCAAATGGCTTATTTCACTATTTTTGATATCTAAATTGTATCAGTTCTCCTTTAGTCTCCAGCATTAGCCAATAGGAACACTGTATTCAGAGGAGAGATGAAAACCTCCATCTGCACATTTTGCAATGTTGGTTCACACATAATTAGGGACTGGTCTCTTGAGAAAGACAGAGACAGGAAGCAAGTTTGGGATTTCCCGATCAACAGAATGCTGCCACTTGATGCTTTGTTCAGGGTCTGTGTGATTAAAGGAGGCTAACATGTGGTGCGTGGTTTTCAGTAATGTGATCTGTAATTAGGACAGTGGAAGACGCCAAACGACGGCTAGTACAACACACTTCATTCCATTCATGTGTAGACCACTTTTACAGGGTTTAACTGTCAGTACGAGGAGGAGGAATAGGGGAATAATAGGTTAAGGACCTGTCAATCAAAGGGATGTATTATCCCCAGGTGGTCTTAATCCTCTTAGCACAATAATGGGTTAAGAACCTGTCAATCAAAGGAAAACAATAGTTTTGCCCCTGAATGTATGCTTGCCCCTGATGTTGCTCTACTACTATGGAGCAGGAGAAATTTTAGCACTGAACATACATTAAAAGACACTTAAAAACCACCTTTACTGAAAAAGTAGAAATTGAAGCAGAAAACACTTTTCCCTTTGCACTTTGATGTATCACTTTATTTATTTTGCAAGCCCTTTTCACTTCCAATTTATTGATTTAAATTTTATTCACTGCACTTCACTTTCATATTTGATGAAAGGGCATATGGTATGTGGGGGGGGGGGGGGGGAGACTTGTAGTTAAGTGGCGCTGTGGAATGCATCATGGATGGCTGCCAGCAAGGGTATCTGGAGCAGGTTCTGCATGTTGTTGTGGTACCTCCTATGCCCTGGGCTCCCTTGTGCACCTCTCAGAGGTCCATCAGGAAGTCTATGGGGGGGGTCGGTCGGTCTCTTTGTTATGATGATGTGGCCTGTCATCCTAAAAACCTGTATGTTGCGACTCCACTCGTTCTAGAGCGGCGTCCAGCGTCCAGTGCTGTGATGGCTGTGAGTGTGACAGCTCTTGTGCCCATCCTGATTGATTGTGCCACTATTTCCTGGGCTGATTCCTATAGTTTGAAGCCGTTTTTACACATGAATCGGTGTTCTAATGCGTCTTTGTAGTTGCATACCTCACATTTGTCTCTTAGCATAGCCATATGAGCGCCAGTCTTTGGTTTGTTGGTACCGTTCTGTTGGTTATGCTGTACGAGCTCCCTTTTATGAGGTTTAATAGTGCGCTTTCTGAGATATTTAACTGTACTTGTGGGCAGTTGGATTTTGGAGACTTGTTCCCCATTTTATTCCTGACAGTCGTCCCATTCAGTGCCCTGAGTATCTGCTTTGCTGTTCTGTGCTGGGACTGGCCATGATTGTAATCACATAACATTTGTTTAGGTAATTCTGCTTGTTGTGGATAGGTTATACAGTACACAAATGGTGTGTGTCAGCACCTCGTCCTTGCCACCTCTGCTGCAATGATGCTGTCTGGATTTTTATCCTGAAAGGCGAGCGTCTGATTTAGAAGCAGTGCTGCCATTTCGTTCTGTCTCTCTCTCTCTCTCTCTCTCTCTCTCTCTCTCTCTCTCTCTCTCTCTCTCTCCCCCCTCCCCCTTCCTCCACTGGTAGTGAGCATGTTGCTTGCGCACCACAGGAGGTAGTATACAGTGCCCATTATTATTCTCACTATTTCTGCAGTTATGCTGAGGATATGTGCGAGGTTAAAAAGGTTTTGACAGAATCATTATGTTGAGTTCTACTCTCTGTTGGAAAGTAAATTTTCTGTTTGAGGCCCCATATTGTGTGTAACACATTTCTCTAGTTGTATGCAACCATTTTCACTATGCAGGTGCTGAGTATTTTGTGGCTCTACTATTTTTTACCAATGACTGGCTGCATTCAGTTGCCTGTCTACCAATTGGCAATATCACGATTTTGTTTTTACTTATTTTAGCGCCTGATGTTCCTTCAGAAGTCTTCAGTGTACCTTTTGTTTTCATTATATCTTCTTTTTATTGGTTAATGAAGTTCCCACGTCATCAGCAGAAGCTATATAAGCTACTGTCTTGTCTTCCACAGAGTAGCCTGTGATGCTATTGGAGATCTTCCACAGTAGTGGGTTTAGTGTTGCTGTGAAGGCCATTGACTTTTGGCAGCCTTGTCTCACTGATCTGTTTAGTGCCACGTGTTTGGAAGTCCATCTATTTATAGATTTTTCGATCTAGCATTCTTTGACATTTTTTCTACAATGCTTTTAAACTTTAATTCGAAGCCAAGTCTGATTAGCGTTTTCATCAACTAACAGTGGTCGATCCTGTTGAAAGCCTTACAGAAGTCTACTGACATTATGGCTGCTGTATTTCTGGTGGTCTCTAATGTGCAGTCACATCTCTGTGTGTGCTGGTGGCATGAAAAATGGTTGAACCTCGCACTGCACAGGCCTGTCGCTTTTTTCATCGCAGTTTGTATGTTGTTTGTGAACACTCTGTAGTCGAAATTGAGGAGAGCGAGTAGACGGAAATCTTCGTGTGAAGGGTGCCTTTCTGTTTTAGGATTAGAAGTACAGTCCCATCCTCGGGTGCAGATGGTATTTCTGCTCTGTTGATAATATCTATCATTTGTTATTTTTCCTCCAATTATCTTCAAGTATGCAAGATAAGACTTAAGTGGGATGCCATCGGTGCTCAGCGATCTCCCTTTGGCGCTGCTCTTAATAACGTCTCTGACACCTTAATCGATGTCCTCTGGCAGCTGTACTCCGTCTGCCTCCACTAGCATACTTATCTTTTGCTGCAACTATAAAGGCACATTTGCATGCCGAGCGTGAGTTTCCTCGGAAACGCGAGATATTAATTAAATAAATAATCAGTGACAAATAAATAAAGCCTATGGCACACAACTGCAGCGCTGTGTCGCTGATAAAACAAAAGTACATTTACGTTACTCGTATGTTTGATTAAGAAGAGAGAGCCCTGGTTGAAGTGGTGCGAGAAGCACGTATTTTAGTTTATTGTCTGGCACACCGCCATATTTCATGATATAGAAAATTACTGCGAGTTGCAACCATACTAGGCACTCGATTCTGTAAAGAATTTATATTTATAAAAGTAAGTAGGATTATGAACTGTAGGCTTATTCATTGAATATATCTGATTTAACTAACTGTGTAATTTTTTGTTTAGTAGACAATCACCTCTGTACGACGTTTTGGCATGGCTGGCAAATTATTGTAATATTGAGATTTAGTTTATGAGTCCGCACCTACCGCAGCAGTCTTTGGAAACGATTTAATTACGAAGTCCGATTATTTCAGTTTTATTTCACGGTCAACTACGAGTAACATTGCCTTTACGAAAAAGCCATTGTCAAGCGTCTGATACCGAATAATCAAAACCTGACGACTCATAGGAGAGCCAATCATACAGATAAAAATAATTAATATTTTATTTTATTTTATTTTATTTATTTTATATTGGCGACTGCGTGTCGGACTTGTTATTTTGTCATTTGTTACATTGTTCTCTCTTTTTTTCATGTGAAAAATCAACCTTCTGGTCCTGGCCTTGACTATATGAGAAATATCAAAAATCAGAAGATATTTGCCAATTATAAAATTTTGCGGGAAGACGCAAAGAAGCTTCCAGCAAAATAAGGTAAGACGCAGCATCTTTGCATTAGCAGGCTTGACCAGACGTATAATTCAGTGTATTAGCTTTTCAGTAAAATTCTGTAGTGTTTCTTTTCCGCATAACAGTTTCAGTGATAAATTCCATTCTCAGTATCTTTCCTTAAACAATAACATATGCAACAATACCAATACACGAGTGTACAATATGGCCGACATCTGTACGATATCATGTAACATGGCCAGCAGCCATTACCAATAATCTCAAATTCAGTTTATATTTTTAAATTAACAGACAGCCATTGTTGCTACGACCGATTCATACTCAACTGTATTTTATTTTAAAATCAGTGTCAAATATTTTCTTGAAACATATATCACGTGTGGCATGGTAATAACTAGAAAACAATACGCAAAAATGGAACAGCAAAGACGTACTATTCAGACGCAATCCGACTCGGACGAGAGACAAATGTTAGAAAATGACTTTACGACAGCAACCGGTAGTGACGATTCATCAAACATTGACGCGAGTGTTGACGAGAATTTTGACAATAGGCCTTCCACCACAAAAATTTCAGTCTCAATCAGAGCCCATGTTAATGCATGACGTCACGTCTAATGACGCGGCGGGGGCAGAGACCTTGCAAACGGTAAACATTGCCGACATGTTACAAATGCTAATGAAGCAAAACGCCGAAAACATGGCAACCTTACAGACGCAAAATGAACAGTTAAAGACACAAAATGACGAAATTAAATCTGATCTCATAGCACTCAAGACAGCTAATGACACTTTATGTACGCGTGTGGAACTTATAGACGCCACACTGACCAAACAGATGACTGAACTCAGTACGAAATTTTCCAAGCTTAATACGAGACAAGAAAAGACTACAAATGACGTAGCACTTTTACAGACACAAGTAAAAAACCTTAATGTCACGTGTGAAGCTCTTACTGAACAAATTCAAACATATCCTTCAGTACACGACAACCTTGAAAAACGAATTACTGACGTGCAGAATAAATTTGACGATGTTGAACAACACCTGACTGACATCTTACAATCTGATGCCACAGCTCATTTTCAAAATATTAATAAAGAATTTCATGATTGGGTAGAGAACAAAGACAAACATTTTGATAGATGCATACGTGAAAATTTACCAACAATTGTGCACGACTCCGTAGCGGAATACATCACTAATAACAAACAGCTGATTAGTGACGCAGTACAATCCGTCACTGCACCCATGAGACAATTCACCGATCAACCACAGTCTGAATGTAACGAAAATATCAGTCAAAATGTACAGTTCAGAAATCAATATACATTCGAGTATGACGCACACATACCGCACACAACATACACACAAGAACAAAACACACCACGACAACAACACATACCACAACGTGCAAACACAAACACAAGGTATTATCATGGTAAACCACAGCAACATTATCGTAATTACTCGCCAGCTGAGCATTGCAGTAATTACAGTGGTACAAATCCATATCATAATGCAAAGGAAGAAGAAAGCTTAATGAAACACAGGCAATTTCAGATTTTTATCCCAGAAAAACGAACCATTCATCCGGTGATTTTTCTCAAATCTTTTAGTAACGCATTTCCACGCACTTGGAGTGACCGGAAAAAGATTTCATACATTGTCGGTTACATCCAAGGCGATGCAGCTGTCTGGGCATACAGTCAAGCTGACGTATGTACCACGTACAGTGAGTTTGAGCGTGCTTTTCTGAACAAATTCTGGTCGCAATCCGTCCAGGAGCGACTCAGAAGACAAATCTTAGAACCTGAAACTTTTAACAGTAAAAATGGTAACTTACGCAGATATTTTGAAAAATACTTGAACATGGGACATTTTTTAGACGAACCAGTCGCAACACGTGATATACTCCGAGCGTTGAAGGCCAAATTGCCTTTCAACATTAAGGAAAAACTTCTACATATCCCGGATGACGATTCAGATTATTTTTTAACAGCTTTAGATTCGGTTGACATGTTACTTGAAGATCAGCGCTTCGCGCGGCAAAACAGCAGCCACAATGTTTACACTAGTGGTATGCAAAACATGCAGGCTTGCCAACACAATTCTGGCGCGCCCACAGTTGGATACGCGGTACAACAAAAACAGCAAACTCACATGCCGTCTCAGTACGGAAATCAAAATCAACACGCGTATTCCAATACGAACAATAGTTACAACAGTAATAACATTTCATGCGGCAATCCATACAAAAGGCACCGCGGTAATAACTACAACGGTAACAACGGATACAAAGGTAATAACAAAAACACAAACAGAAATAGAAATAATAATAACTACGAGCCAAGACAGCATCAAGGTTGGACTCGTAACGATCAGTACTTTCATTCAAACTCTGCTTTACCACAGCAGCCACCAGGTCAAAATTGGAGCATACCTTACGACCGACAGGTAAGTTATAATGCGCAACAGCAACAACAACCGCAACAGTTTGGAGATCATAATAGGCAATATCCGAATGTGAATATAATAGAGATGACACCTGATGCACAACCTCAATCTGTGTCAGTACCTAGTACAAATGCTAATCCAACAAACTAGAAACAGTCACTACTTTGCCCCAGGTCGTGGCTGAAGAATCCTTGGGGGGCGGCTTCAATGTTAATCAGTTATTTGACACCACACTTGAACAACAGAATAATGATATGCCGAGTAATTCTAAACAAAAACTACCTGTTTTATTTATAAGATACAACCACAATAACAATATATCAGATGAACTTTTACAAGACAGTACACAATGTCGTTTAAACACAAATGAAATTGTTTTAGCATCCACTACTGGTGTAGTAGGTGGGATTCCAACTACTATTATCCTAGATACAGGTGCAGCTGTGAGCGTTTTATCTTTTAATTTTTATAAAAAGATGTGTGAATTGGAACCTGTGCCTGAGTTTCCTGCCCAAAACTGTAAAATAACTACTGCACTAGGTAATAAGTCATGTAGGGTTACGAAGCAAGTTTTTGTAAACGTTAAAATAGGTAATGGAACCGTACAATGGCCATTCCTGGTTGTACAAAACCTTGTGACTAATTGCATATTAGGAATAGATATTATGAGCGAGAAGGACTGCATTATAGACTTCTCCAAAGGTAAATGTATTTTAAATGATAAAAGCAGGGTAATTATTATTGATTTGGACAGGAGAACTCTAAAGCATGACAAACACTGTACAGGGTACAAGGTTCAGTTAGTACTTGACAAAGACATTCAAGACATGCAAACACACTCATCTGGCACAGAGCTAATGGACTTGAAAACATTGCTTGATCATAAGATAAGTGAAGCTACAGCTCTCAGTGTACATGAACGTATAAAACTACAGGAAGTGTTATCCAAATATTTACAAGTTTTTACCAAACGATTAGGTGTTATCAACACGTATGTGTACAAGATTGAAGTTAAGCCTCACAAGATCTTCTACCATAAGACATATAACGTACCGTTATCTCAACGACCTGCTGTGTGGCAAGAACTAAAACAAATTACAACATAGATTATAAGTAGTATAGAAATTTTCATTTCAGCGGTTCCAGTGACGCAGTTGAAGACAGAAGAACTTTTCTTTCAACGCCGCGGCACCACCGAGAAGACTGAATATTAAAGTAAAATTTATGATTACGTAGCAGTGAATGACATATAAATTTGTCACGGAACATTTGTGACTGTAGGTACCACTGACCTGGTATGACACCTGACGAACCGACAGACGTCATCTGTGAAGCGATCTTTTACTTTGAGAAATAGATTAGACGCACATCTCTCAACACGAAAAGCATCTATCAGTAGTCAAGGCCACACAGACACTCTACACACACGCACAAAACGCGAGGAATCGAACATTTTCTCTCTCTTACTATTTTGAATATTTATTGAGTAGTGAAAACGCCTGGTCTTGCCTACTGATGTAATGAATGTTGTGTCTAACCTATCTTAATTTCAGATGACATCACAAAAAACATCGATAATATCCCAGCAAAACCGCTAAAGAGGATGCAATTCATGTAATCAAATGTGACACAATGTAATAACCTATAGCTATGTAATGATGATGTAAACATGTTTATGTGCAACTGTATTATGTTTATGCTAAGAAAATATGTGACGTGTGTATGTATTATTACTTATGTTTTTTTTTAAACTGATGTATAATGTAACTGTTACTGTGTGAAAATTTGAACGATAACGAGTGCCAAAATGTGAAAAACTTTAAAAAAAAAAAAAAATGCGTAGTGAACCACTGTTCACGGACATTAACGTACATTACTAAGTCTGCAACTACGCAGAAACCTATGTGAAAGAAACTGTTAATGACATTCATGATGCATCGTACCTTTGTTAACGCGATGAACGATTTCTTCGATGAGTAACCACGAACATTTAGGTGAGCTATATTTAAAAAAAAAACTGAATATGTGAAGTGCATAATTCGTGCATCGTCTAGTGACATTACTACAGTACCCAACTTCAAGATGTTAACTGGATTAAATGGACACAAAGTGCCTGTCCAGAAAACAACACGACGGGTGGAAGAGTTTTGGTTGGAACTTCAGGGAATGAAATGTTCTCGAAATGTGACGGACACGCTTACCTGGACTGTCCAAGGATCGATGCCAGTTATGTGCCGTCCGAGGTTCTGCAACCAAGCTTCCACGGAATGTAAAAAAAAAAAAAAAAAAAAAAACGAACTGCACGTGGACCAATTACTCGACGGGTCACGTCTGATCTGTAATAAACAATGCTTTTTGTCACAACGAACTGCATCACAACGACTATAATGGAAATAGGAAATGGACACGCTTATGTATTAATCACGTTGTTATACAACGATGTTACTGTGATCAAAAAACTTTACCACGACGATACTAACCTGTAAAAAATTATTGTGCAGCAGATGAATATGAACTGTGATAACGACACCATGTGTATAGGTCAACGCACCTGAAACAACAGAACATTTTTCGTTGAAGCATTTCATTGCAATGCTATGTAACTAAGAACATTCAACAATCTAAAGTTGTATTGTATTATAACAAATATTGTAATTTTAAAACTAAGTTACCTGTCATAGAATGTAGTCTTCATATGTAATCTTGGTGGAATATTTTCTTTGTGCAACGACTAAGAAATGCGCGCGCACACGAACAACATGAACTGCAATACTGTGCCGCGTGATCTAAATTTACGAAATAACGGCAGTGCCGTAGTTACACAGACGCTTCTGCGCATGCGCGCACTCTGTTTTGCCAACATAAGAACTTTTTCGGCGCACGCGCGTCATTCAAATTTTGTATATAATATACAGTATAATGTAAGTCATGTAAATAGTTGTAGATAACTTAGATTTTCTTGTGCCTTTAGGTGAATTGCTCGCCTGCAGGTGTGTCCTTTCGCCTCGCAATTCAGGGGGCAAAAACATTTGCATGCCGAGCGTGAGTTTCCTCGGAAACGCGAGATATTAATTAAATAAATAATCAGTGACAAATAAATAAAGCCTATGGCACACAACTGCAGCGCTGTGTCGCTGATAAAACAAAAGTACATTTACGTTACTCGTATGTTTGATTAAGAAGAGAGAGCCCTGGTTGAAGTGGTGCGAGAAGCACGTATTTTAGTTTATTGTCTGGCACACCGCCATATTTCATGATATAGAAAATTACTGCGAGTTGCAACCATACTAGGCACTCGATTCTGTAAAGAATTTATATTTATAAAAGTAAGTAGGATTATGAACTGTAGGCTTATTCATTGAATATATCTGATTTAACTAACTGTGTAATTTTTTGTTTAGTAGACAATCACCTCTGTACGACGTTTTGGCATGGCTGGCAAATTATTGTAATATTGAGATTTAGTTTATGAGTCCGCACCTACCGCAGCAGTCTTTGGAAACGATTTAATTACGAAGTCCGATTATTTCAGTTTTATTTCACGGTCAACTACGAGTAACATTGCCTTTACGAAAAAGCCATTGTCAAGCGTCTGATACCGAATAATCAAAACCTGACGACTCATAGGAGAGCCAATCATACAGATAAAAATAATTAATATTTTATTTTATTTTATTTTATTTATTTTATACAACCATAGAGTAAATATCTCTGGAGTGAGCATTCACATGCTCAGAACAATTTTGTGTTGTCTACATACATTGCAGGCCTGGTCATGTGGTCTCGGGACGTAGTGTGTTTGTCCGTATAGCACCCTGTATATTTCGAATGTCACTACATCCCTAGTACAGACGGATTCTTTTCGTATGTGTCGTGTATATGCTGCGCAGACACTTTAACATTATCCATTTGATACCGGGAATAAACCAGCTATGTAACATTCAAGGGCAATTGATATTACATCCTGCTTCTTTGCTATAGGTGTCAGTTTACAGATGCACTCGATTTTTGGTAGTTTTCGGTATGATACGGCACTTTATAGTAATACAGAGCCTGCCGTACATTTTTGCACTGATTGTCTTGCAAAACGACTTGACAGTACGCTAGTACTTTTGCAAGTGTCCGAAAAAACACCGAATTTGCCTCACATTAGCGATTATATCCCTACTAATTCGTCCTTTTTTTTTAGCTTTTTCTGCGTATTTATTTTCTCGTTTTTGCGGCCTAAAGCACAATTTTTCTTGCTGGTGACACTTTGGAGTGTTTATTTAACGCATTTTACGTACTTGCCCTCAGTTTATTAAATAAATAGTAGACTGAGTAAGAAGTGGGAAAAATGGCGATCCGAGAATAAATGTACTTTAGAGCAAGTACAGTTGGTCGTGTAACAATCAACCCATATAACACCATTAAGGGAAGTGGAAAGTGACACAAATGAAAGAGTTTGGGGACATGTTTACTAATATTTTACGCTTCTTAATCAAATGGTGAAGAAAATAAATTGAAGGCAAAATACACCAAAGAAGATGAATGTGTACTTTGATTAGCTACACTTGTGTTTTTTATTTGATTTGTGCAGAAAATGTATTTAAGCCGAATGTTGAAATTGGTAGTAGGTGCCGCGGAAAATTAAAAATAGTTGGTATAGCATCTACCTTCAGCCACACACGTCCAAATTTTTCTCTTTCTAAACATTCCTCTTCAAAGTGTTTTGAACATACTGTGGAATATTTTGTGGGGACAAAATTACTCATTTTCTGGAACCACATATTTACTCGTTCATCCTTCAGGAAACTAAAATATAAATCACACATAATCGTTCTCCATGTCCTAGACACACTTAACATGGTCTCCTACTGTAACTTTATAGTAAACAAAAAGGTTTGGACACACATATTATACGAAGACAATTACAGGCTCCCACTCTATTGAATTTATCTGTCTCCCGTCATTCAAATGTATACACATAATCGACAAGTCACTGATAAATGCATGGAGGATAGTATTTTCTGAAACAACTAACCATTCCCTTTCCTGCTCCACTAGCAACTTTACAAGAGGAAGCGACTGTTTGTAAGCTTTTGTACGAGCCGTAATATCCATTATACAGGGTGTCCCAACTATCTTGTTCACCCAAAATATCTCTGGAACAATAACAGCTATTGGAAAACGACTTTCACCGGTATCAATGTAGGGCTGGGGCCCATGACTGTACGTATTTGGAAACATTCTAAAACGAAAGCATGTGTTTTTTAACACAAACTTATGTTTTTTTAAATAGATCTATTTTTTTCTTCAGCAATCCATAGCATGACAAAGCACATACACAATGGCGTTGATTGCATCGCAATATTCCCATTACATCCCGAGGTATTAAGACGCGAAGTTGACGCTTGAAACACCCGACATGCGCTGCTAGCGCACGTCCCCAGGCTCAGGCGTGAACCCCATGTTGCCCGTAATCGCGATGTGATTGACATGCATAATCACACTTCCATACTTATCAAGATGTCCGAAACGAATAATACGGTCTGCTGCCATCCTGCATTAACGTCGTACATTCCAGCAGGTATTTATCCCATAGGGTAAGGGTGATGCGGTTCTGTAACATCTCTGTGTATTGCAACGTTAGTCACAAAGTTACTTCGCTTATCGTTAATCCGTTACTAAAAAGGTAATGCCATTCTACGTTAAAACTTTACTTTATTGTAGATCTAGCGCAAGTGACAGTTAATCATTCACTCGTAATAGTAAAATTCATGTTGATGGTTTTAGTGAAACGAGCAAGTGGACTAAATAAAAGTTTTACCGTTGTTTCGAACCTCTTGATAAGTACGGAGGTGTGATTACACATGTCAATCACATCGCGATTACGGGCAGCATGGGGTTCACGCCTGAGCCTCAGGACGTGCGCTAGCAGCGCATGTCGGGAGTTTCAAGCGTCAACTTCGCGACTCAATATTTCGGTATGTAATGGGAATATTGCGATGCAATCAACGCCATTGTGTATGTGCTTTGTCATGCTATGGATTTCTGAAGAAAAAATATAGGACGTCCATTTAAAAAAACACAAGTTTGTGTTAAAAAACACATATGGTTTCGTTTTAGAATGTTTCCAAATATATACATTCATGGGCCCCAGCCCTACATTGATACCGGTGAAAGTCGTTTTCCAATAGCTGTTATTGTTCCAGAGATATTTTGGGTGGACAAGATAGCTGGGACACCCTGTATAGTCATAAAATCGTAGAAAAATAGGTCTACAGAATCAAGTCTTAATTATAATGGGTCTCGAAATTTTTAAACATAGTACCCCTGAAAAAATACTATCCCACGTTTCACGTATTTTTCTTTGCATCCGTAGCAACAACAGTAATTCACCACCGCTATTACACTATCAACAAACGGTGAAAACACAACAAAAACTCTTGATATTATAAACTTCGAACTCCGAGGAAAGCACACACGCACAGCGCAGTCCCGAAAACACGTGACGATCCGGGTTTAATATTGACAACATGAGCAGAACCCAATGCTCACTCCAGAGATATTTACTTTATGGCTGCAACTGATGCCTTTGGGAGGGGTGGAAGAGATCCTGTAAATAATTCTGTAATGCAGCATTTGGCCCGAGATTGACTGACATTGTTCGGAATCTTATTACTTGGAAGCCACAGGATGCTTTCGGCCTTTTTGTACATGTGGGTGCCTCGCCAACAACTGAATGGTAACTCACATTGTCCATAACAATTGCTGTAGGCCAGTAAAGGAGAAACTTTCTCCGGAACCATAATGTAAATAAATGTCTAGGCATTTCAGAATGATAATCATCTCAATTGCTTTTTGCCCATAACACTAATTTGCTTTCTGGAATAAACCAGGAAGCAGAACCAGTGTGAAGCACAATTATTGGTCCCTCTTTACCAACTGGTACTTTAAAACAATCCGAATCTACACAAAGTTTTCAAGATACTTTCCCTGTATGATTCTGATTTACCCATGTTCCGTCCAAGTAAAAAACATTCTGAGAGCCAGATTTTCTTATTCCAAGAGTACTTCTTAAAACAGTGCCCCCGAAGCAGTGATATCACAACGTTTCATTAAAATTTTTCGTCCACCATTTGTATTTACATATTTGAACCTCATGTCTTTCAGTATTCTTCACATTGAGGTAAAACACTGCCTTTAAAATTTATAGTTTCACGCATTTTCAACGTAATTGTTTTAACAGTACGAAATTCGCATGTCTTGTACATATTTAACACAACTCACCTTAGAACATCGTCAAATTGTCTAAATTCGTGACAGGCTTTCCACGACTGGTGTTTCCCTGGCGATCTGGAAACTGGGCTTCCCCTTATCTGGACAGAAATTACCTTCACTGGCAGCCCGCTGAACACTTCTCAAGCTGACGCCTCTCGCTTCTGTTGTGCGTCTTTGAGATCTGGCAACATCTGTGATAGGTCCACAGTTTTCTGCTTCACATTTGAAGAAAGCATGTATCCTGTAAATTATGTCTCCCTCTTGCTTATTGAGCATTTGTCCCTTACCACCATATGCCAAGACAAATCGCAACAAACTCAATAAAAATTAACCATTAACTGCCACAAACGCGTTTAACATTCGCACGGGCCAAACCGTTCACAGCAGAACGTGAGAAAACTACTTAACATTCATGGGCTGTCAGAGGATGACGTCTAGTCAGATGCGCAGAAAGAGCCTAAACTCAGCCATCGTCGTTCATAGCAACAACTATCGCTATTAATGCGGTACCACAATTTCACTACAAAATAAGCTCCCACGTCCTTCAACGCCACTGAACAAACAAAACGGTAACAATCCGGATAAGTTGAGGAAAATTCACTGAAATCTCAAACACCGCTGTTGTGTTTCAAAAATATATCTACCGAGGTAGTCTGTAAGAATTGGCTTCCTTGTATCTCTGATTATTTTTTATTATTGCTCAATATTGACAAGCAGATATTTTAGAACTTATTGACGAATGGAGTGGGCGCATTGTAGCATGTCATCAGTAGGAAACATGAAAGCGAGCCGAAAAGTATAGTGCGACTGGTATTATGGGGACAGCCTTTGGCTTCTCCACTGAAAAGCTAGGAATGGGGGAGTGTGTTGCTTGGTTGCCCTTGCACAAAGTCATCTGAAACATAAATGTTTTAGAGGTCATAAATGTTTTAGAGGTCATAAATTTTAACTTCCTTCTCAGTCTTTTAATAGTTCATCACTTCTTGATAAAGTCAGCTGGGCATTGTGCATCGCACCCATAAGATTACATAGTGGATGCTCGAGCATCGGCGCACCCACATAGTTGGCGCACATATACAAGGAGCAGCTTCTATATATAAACGGCTAACGATGACATTGACTGCACACTGGTTCATGACACAGGATAGTACTATGTGAAAGTATATAAGCTATCCCCGGCGCCAGACGTAGCTCTTACTTGTTCATAAAGATGTATGACTCCTACACATTTCGACAAGTTTGGCAATAAATTCTCTTAAGCAACTGATGTTTATCCGCCATGTTAAAATTCACAATGCAGACAGACTAGAAACCCAACACTGTACAAACAGCTGACTCGAGATTCGCGCAACCGATTTTTGGTGATCTGTTCTAACACTCCAACTTGGCCTCTTATCTGCGAAAATCTCTTGTTCACGCAGCCTTTGTGGACAGATCGCAGCGTGTGAAAGGATCTTAGGGGAGACGCTGCTAGGCAATACTTAAAAAAACGACTGCATCATACATGTGCAAAATGCTGTACAAATGCAAATTCAGATACATATGTTCTTGTACTACTGACTGACAATTATAAATGAACAATTCAACCTGTAATTCAGAACAGTAATAAGATAATACCGTGACAACTACATAAGAGAACAATTACTTAATAAAAAACAAATTTTCAATTTGAACGACTTTGCACATGAAATGTGCATACCATTTCCGAAAATTATCAGGAGAACCAAACAATATACGGAAAATGCGTTTTTAAACAGTGTTCTGATCTGTTCCGGAACATGTACAGAAAATTGGACTAGGGCGCAACAATCATTTTCGTCCTTTTTATTGCTCATGAAAACCACACATTGCATGTTGTACCACCAATACAGCGAGACCTATAGAGGTGGTGGTTCAGATTGCTGTACACACCGGTACCCCTAATAACCAGTAGCATGTCCTCTTGCATTGATGCATGCCTCTATTCGTCGTGGCATACATCCACTAGTTCAAGGCACTGTTGGTGCAGATTGCCCCACTCCTCAGTGGCATAGATCCCTCAGAGTGGTTGGTGGGTCACGTCGTCCATAAACATGCCTTTTCAATCTATCCTAGCCATTTTCGATAGTGTTAATGTCTGGAGAACATGCTGCCCACTAGTCGAGCGATGTTATCCTGAAGGAAGTCATTCACAAGATGTGCACGACGGGGCGCAAATTGTCGTCCATGAAGAAGACTGTCTCGCAAATATGGTTGCACTATCGGTCGGAGGATGGCATTCACATATCGTACAGAGCAAGGTGGCACATTGGTTAGCACACTTGACTCATTCGGGAGGACTGTTCAATCTTGCATCTGGCCATCCCAATTAAGGTTTTCCATGATTTACCTAAAACGCTCCAGGTAAATACTGGGACGGTTCCTTTGAAGGGGCACCTCTGACTTCCTTCCCTAACCCGATGAGACAGAAGACCTCACTGTTGCCTCCCCTCCCCTAAACAACCCAACCCACGTATCATACAGACGTTATGGCACCTTCCATGACGACCAGCGGCGTACGTCGGCCCCACACAATGCCACCCCAAAACAGCAGAGAACCTCCACCTTGCTGCACTCTGTGGACAGTGTGTCCAAGGCTTTCAGCCTCACCGGGTTGCCTCCAAACACTTCAACAATTGTCTGGTTGAAGGCATATGTGATACTCATTGGTGAAGAGAAAGTGATGCAAATCCTGACCACTTCATTCAGCATGTTGTTGGACCCATCTGTACCGTGCTGCATGGTGTCCTGGTTGGAAAAATTGACCTCCCCATGGACGTCAGGAGTGGTGATGTGCATCATGCCACCTACTGCACACAGTTTGAGTCATAATATGACATCCCGTCGGTGCACGAAAAGCATTATTCAACAGGGTGGTGGTGCTGCCCGAGTTACTCTGAGCCATAATCCATAGGTAGCAGTCCTCCACTGCTGCCCTTGGGTGGCCTGAACGAGGAATGTCATTAACAATTCCCGTCTTTGTGCTTCTCCTCCATGTCTGAACATTGCCTTGTTTCACTCAGACACATTGAAACTTCCCTTGCTGAGAGCCCTTCCTGGCACAAAGTAACAATTCAGACACAATCTAACTGCAGTATTGACCATATAGGCTTGGTTGAACTACAGACAACATGGGCCATGCACCTTCTTCCTGGTGGAATGACTGGAAATGATCAGCTGTCGGGGCCCCCTCCGTCTAATAGGTGCTGCTCATGCATTGTTGTTTACATCTTTGGGCAGGTCTAGTGACATCTCTGAACAGATAAAGGGACTGTGCCCAAGATACAATATCAACAGTCAGCATCTATGTTCAGGAGTTACGGGAACTGGAGTGATGCAAAACTATAATGTTGCATTTCCCAGCATTTATATCTTGTTGCACCAAAACCTTTTTTGTTATAGAATTACATGCCAGCACATTTTTGGCATATTCTCAGCACCTAATACATTCTAACGAATATGGCACATTAGCTTCAAAACGAATGCATCATGGTGTTGTCTACTAGCACTACATAGTGTGAGAGTGTGTGTGTTTTTTAGCAATTGGCAATGAAGGCAAATCACAGCCCTGACTTGAGAAACTTGGATGCGTAAGCCACTGTTCACAACTGTTTCACGCAAACAATACACTAATTTTAAACTGACTGATTCATGAAGCAGGGGCCCAGAAGTGCAGCAGTAAGAAAACAGTTTCAATGTAGCAAATCTTTGCTGGTGGAGTCAGACAAGTACACTACTGGCCATTAAAAATGCTACACCAAGAGGAAATGCAGATGATAAATGGGTATTCATTGGACAAATATATTATACTAGAACTGACATGTGATTACATTTTCATGCAATTTGGGTGCATAGATCCTGAGAAATCAGTACCCAGAAGAACCACCTGTGGCTGTAATAACGGCCTTGATACGCCTGGGCATAGATTCAAACAGAGCTTGGATGGCGGATACAGGTACAGCTGCCCATGCAGCTTCAACACGATACCACAGTTCATCATGAGTAGTGACTGGCATACTGTGACGAGACAGTTGCTCGGCCACCACTGACCAGACGTTTTCAGTTGGTGAGAGATCTGGAGAATGTGCTGGCCAGGGCAGCAGTCTAACATTTCCTGTATCCAGAAAGGACAGTACAGGACTTGTGCTGAAATGTAAGGTTTTGCAGGGATCAAATGAAGGGTAGAGCAACGGGTGGTAACATCTGAAATGTAACGTCCACTGTTCAAAGTGCCGTCAATGCGAACAAGAGGTGACAGACGTGTAACCAATGGCACCCCATACCATCACGCCGGGTGATACACCAGTATGGCGATGACGAATACACACTTCCAATGTGCGTTCACCGCGATGTCGCCAAACACGAATGCGACCATCACGATGCAGTAAACAGAACCTGGATTCATCCGAAAAAATGACATTTTGCCATTCGTGCACCCAGGTTCATTGTTGAGTACACCATCGCAGGCAATCCTGTCTGTAATGCAGCATCAAGAGTAACCACAGCCATGGTCCCCAGAGCTGATATTCCATGCTACTGCAAACGTCGAACTGTTCGTGCAGATGGTTGTTGTCTTGTAAACGTCCCCATCTGTCGACTCAGGGATCGAAGTGTGGCTGCACGATCCGTTACAGCCATGCAGATAAGATGCCTGTCCTCACGACTGCTAGTGATATGAGGCCATTGGAATCCAGCACGGCATTCCGTAATACCCTCCAGAACCCACCAATTCCATATTCTGCTAACAGTCATTGGATCTCAATCGCGATAGGCTACAATCCGACCTTTATCAAAGTCAGAGATGTGATGGTACGCATTTCTCCTCCTTACACGAGGCATCACAAAGACGTTTCACCAGGCAACGTTGGTCAACTGCTGTTTGTGTATGAGAAATCGGTTGGAAACTTTCCTCATGTCAGCACGTTGTTGGTGTCACCACCGGCGCCAACCTTGTGTGAATGCTCTGAAAAGCTAATAACTTGCATATCACATCATTTTCTTCCTGTCTGAAGCACATATTCGTGGTGTAGCAATTTTAATGGCCAGTAGTGTACATTGAAGAACATGTTCTACACGTCAAACTTTCAGGGGACCAAATCATGAATCTGAGCACTCAGTTGCAAGTACACACGAGAGAAACACAATGAAGGCCTGCCATTTAGTCCAGCAATATTCCGAATGAAGGTGTTGGATATGAAGAGGGGTTTCCCTACTGTATAGATCACAGAATTCAAATTACTAGCTCTGTGACTTCCTGTGGCAACTGACACTTTGGTGTAGCAGTATCATATAAGCAGAAACCGGCATGACTCAGCTGGACCAAAGGGGTCACACCAGACATGTATTTATGTTTATGTGCCTTTTAAGTATTTGCCAACGTTTTAAGGCTGTATAGAGATGAATTTTTGTGTGGGGCTGAGTGGTTAAGTGGATCCAAAATCTGTTACGTCAGTTTACAATAACACATTGGATTATAATACGTCAGTTTTCCCAGTGTTTCACCTAACATATTAATGATAAAGAAGCACAGTGGTTTGGAACCTACTTGCTTTATCAAAATGGCTGAGTAAGTTCATGTGAAGTAGGCAATGTCACATCACATCTCTTAGGACCACACCAAATAAAACTGCATGATGTCCAAACTTTCAGGTCAACTACAGTTCAATCTTCCCAGAAGGCTAAAAATATTAAACCTTAATATTTACAAAAATACACACACACACACACACACACACACACACACACACACACACACACACACAAAAATAGCACTGTGATACTAAGCTCCATCATGAATGAATGTCTTAGCTTTGTGTGAAAGTACGATTCTGAAATCCACTGACTATGCAGTCAATATTTTGCCTTAAGCTCCTGGTAGTGGCTTTATAATAGCTCGTTTGCAAGAAAATTGCTTCCAGTTGGGGATCCTATGAAGCGTCAAATTTTCAACAAACGTATATCAGAAAACTAATGCACACTCATGGGTGCTGATTGGGAACTTTTAGACAGGAATATTTGCCTCTGCAAAAAAAGGCACTTTCTTCTGAAGTGACCTTTGTTGTCTTCATTTGGCTTTCAAAAATGATTCTTCTGTTGGAAACTTGCAGCACATTCCCACGAGTTAACTTAATGCGCGCATCTCCGGTTTTAGATGTTTCAGGTCATTGTCTTTTCTCACCCAACTGACTAGAAAATCCACAGACTAATTTCGACCTTTCATAATGCTTGACAACACTACAGATAGAAATAACAATGCACTTAATGTAGAAATAAAACCAAAAAGAAAATAACTATTTTAACTTCACAGGAAGAATTTCAGCATTCTAAATGTTAGATTTTGTTTCCCGATTACTACAGTGCAGGCGCTACCACCTGTTGTGGTAGATGGCTGTCAGTACAAACTAGAATTTTGGCCAACAGAGGGGAGAGGAGCAGTGTGGGTGGAAAAAGCTCGACCCCCTTCTGTAGGCCAGCAGCCTACAGTGAAACTGAAATCACAGAGGTTGCTGACTCCTGGTGTTGTAAGGGTCATAATCTGAACCCATGCTGCACCAGAATTAGTTGCTACACTTATTTCCAACTAAGAACTGGAAACAACAAGCAACACAACACAAAGCATTCACGGACAGCTACTGTGCAACTGCTTGTTGAGGTTAGCAGATTATTGATGTAGTTATGGCCTGACCTCTAGTTGTATTTCATTCAAGCACAGTTCAAAACATCTGCCACATAATTACTATGTTGCATTACACTGTGTTACAAACTTAAATTGACCACTCAACTGCCCACAATAGGCATGGCATCAGATTACTGAGCATACCGACACCTTGTCATATTTGTACAGTAAAGTGGCCGGCACGGAAATTGGGCTTCAAGATCATCTCGCTGTCTTTACAGCATTGCCAGTTTTTTTATAGTGGTAAGTTCAAATGTTTAAAAATTTAAAAAATATTGGGCAACTATTTTTAGTCTAGAGTATGATAGAGTACTTTCCGAAAAAGTTCTCCCTAGCTGGTAGTAAATAATGAGAAGTAACATTACAAAAAATTTTGGAGGAAAATAATTTTTTTACTTCAACCTGTGGTAGTAACAGGATCACTAATGTAATTTGAATGAAAAAAATATGAACATCCTCAAAGTTTACAGGTGCATATGCTGCATCGTATTTCGGAAACATAATTTTTTGTTTTATCTGAGAAAATTTTAAGAGGTGTGAAACTGTAGCAAAAAATGTCTATGTATTTTTGTTCTGTAGGACCAAGAAGAAACTTCCTGTGAGAAAGTTGTTAAGAAAATTACAAAATTATTTTTGGTAAAATTTCAGAAATCATTGTATCATATCACATTCAGAGGCAAATTACTTCCGCAATATTCTGTGTGCAGCACAGTAGTCTTAGGCCATGGCCAAGAGTTTTGTTCAGGAGGCTTGCTTTAATATGACCGAAAATATTCTAGATATTACCCTGTATTTCTCTAGCCATCAGATACTATCCCCCGTCATACTAAAGTAATACAATTCTACATTCTAGCTTTTTGTAAAAGTCGTCAAATACCATAGATTTCTATGCTATACTCTGAAAATCAGAGTAGGTACTGGGACTGTTCTGATGTTATATATAAACAAAGATTCTGTAACTTACCAAACGAAAGCGTTTGTACGTTGATAGAAACAACAACACAGAAACACAAATTTCAAGCTTTCGCAACCCACGGTTGAGGCCTGGTGGGTAATGGGAAGAGAGAATATACTGAAGGGCAAGTTCCCATCTCCGGAGTTCGGATAGGTTGGTGTTGGTGGGAAGTATCCAGATAACCCGGACGGTGTAACACTGTGCCAAGATGTGCTGGCTGTGCACCAAGGCATGTTTAGCCACAGGGTGATCCTCATTACCAACAAACACTGTCTGCCTGTGTCCATTCATGCGAATGGACAGTTTGTTGCTGGTCATTCCCACATAGAATGCATCACAGTGTAGGCAGGTCAGTTGGTAAATCACGTGGGTGCTTTCACATGTGGCTCTGCCTTTGATCGTGTACACCTTCCGGGTTACAGGATAGGAACCAGAGGGTAGGGAAGGTGGTTTGGGGATTTCATAGGGATGAACTAACAGATTTCAAAGGTTAGGTGGACGGCGGAAAGACACTCTTGGTGGAGTGGGGAGTATTTCATGAAGGATGGATCTCATTTCAGGGCAGGATTTGAGGAAGTCTTATCCCTGCTGGAGAGCCACATTCAGAGTCTGGTCCAGTATCCTGTCACAAGTGGGGCACTTTTGTGGTTCTTCTGTGGGAGGTTCTGGGTTTGAGGGGATGAGGAAGTGGCTCTGGTTATTTGCTTCTGTACCAGGTCGGGAGGGTAGTTATGGGATGTGAAAGCTGTTGTCAGGTTGTTGGTGTAATGGTTCAGGGATTCTGGACTGGAGCAGATTCGTTTGCCACGAAGACCTAGGCTGTAGGGAAGGGACCGTTTGATATGGAATGGGTGGCAGCTGTCATAATGGAGGTACTGCTGCTTGTTGGTGGGTTTGATGTGGACAGATGTGTGAAGCTGGCCATTGGACAGATGGAGGTCAACGTCAAGGAAAGTGGCATGGGATTTGGAGTAGGACCAGGTGAATCTGATGGAATCAAAGGAGTTGAGGTTGGAGAGGAAATTCTGAAGTTCTTCTTCACTGTGAGTCCAGATCATGAAGATGTCATCAATAAATCTGTACCAAACTTTGGGTTGGCAGGCCTGGGTAACCAAGAAGGCTTCCTCTAAGCGACCCATGAATAGGTTGGCGTACGAGGGGGCCATCCTGGTACCCATGGCTGTTCCCTTTAATTGTTGGTATGTCTGGCCTTCGAAAGTGAAGAAGTTGTGGGTCAGGATGAAGCTGGCTGAGATAATGAGGAAAGACGTTTTAGGTAGGGTGGCAGGTGACCGGCGTGAAAGGAAATGCTCCATCGCAGCGCAGCCCTGGACGTGCGGAATATTTGTGTATAAGGAAGTGGCATCGATGGTTACAAGGATGGTTTCTGGGGGTAACAGATTGGGTAAGGATTCCAGGCGTTCGAGAAAGTGGTTTGTGTCTGATGAAGGATGGGAGACTGCATGTAATGGGTTCAACGTGTTGATCTACATAGGCAGAGATACGTTCTGCGGGGGCTTGGTAACCAGCTACAATGGGGTGGCTGGGATGATTGGGTTTGTGAATTTTAGGAAGAAGGTAGAAGGTAGGGGTGCGGGGTGTCTGTAGGGTCAGGAGGTTGATGGAGTCAGGTGAAAGGTTTTGCAGGGGCCCTAAGGTTCTGAGGATTCCTTGGAGCTCCGCCTGGACATCGGGAATGGGATTACCTTGGCAAACTTTGTATGTGGTGTTGTCTCAAAGCTGACGCAGTCCCTCAGCCACATGCTCCCGACGATCAAGTAGCACAGTCGTCGAACCCTTGCCCGCCGGAAGAATGACGATGGATCGGTCAGCCTTCAGATCACGGATAGCCTGGGCTTCAGCAGTGGTGATGTTGGGAGTAGGATTAAGGTTTTTTAAGCAGGATTGAGATGCAAGGCTGGAAGTCAGAAATTCCTGGAAGGTTTGGAGAGGGTGATTTTGAGGAAGAGGAGGTGGGTCCCGCTGCGACGGAGGACGGAACTGTTCCAGGCAGGGTTCAATTTGGATAGTGTCCTGGGGAGTTGGATCATTGGGAGTAGGATTAGTATCATTTTTCTTCGTGGCAAAGTGATATTTCCAGCAGAGAGTGCGAGAGTAGGACAGTAAATCTTTGACGAGGGCTGTTTGGTTGAATCTGGGAGTGGGGCTGAAGGTGAGGCCTTTGGATGGGAGAGACGTTTGGAGGAAAAGTTAACTACTGAATTAGGGTGTTGTGGTTCCAGATTGTGTTGATTGGAATTTTGAGGTTTTGGAGGGAGTGGAGCTGGAAGTGGGAGAGAGAGAGAGAGAGAGAGAGAGAGAGAGAGAGAGAGAGAGAGAGAGAGAGAGAGAGAGAGAGAGAGAGAAATAAAGAAAGAAAAGAGAGGTGTGTGTGTGTGTGTGTGTGTGTGTGTGTGTGTTACTTGTATAGTTGTTCTATTGTGGTGAAGAGTTTTGTTGCACAGTGATGTGTATTCATTGAGTACTTTCTTTCCTTGGGCTATTGATTTTTGGATGTGGTAGTTGTCTTCTACAGTTAATTTTTGGTATAGGCTGCTGCTAGTTTTTAGGATGTGAAGGTCAGTTTCAATATTTGTTAGGTGGTGGTTGATAATTTGAAATCCTTCAACCGTTTGGTAAACAAATATTTCAGGTTGTAAACTTCTTAGAATACAGTCCAGCAGTAATTGTCTACCACTACCATTAATTTATAGAAATTACTAGACATTATGAATGCAAACTTCAACTGTCATTCAAATTGTTGAAATGGTGATATCAAAATGAAAAGACAAAATACTGTTCAATTACAGATTTATTCACTCAGTTCAGTTATAGCCATAAGAATTAATTATTTTTGTGAATGGTTCCACTTGTTTCGCCACCTTTTGCCCAGCTTCCTTAGTCAGCTTCTGCAAGAAGATTAACAACATTTAAATATGTTTCATGTTTTAAGTCAAGGCAGGCAGTACTGATGGAAATTTAACATACAATGCACAGTGAAGAACAACAACAACAAGAACATAACTAACAAATAAGTTATGGCTAGAAAAGTAATCAAATAATATTAGAACAGTTAAATGAAAAATCATCGAAGTACAATATTGTGTCTCCCAACACCTGAAAAAACTCATCTTCCTGTAGCCAGCACTTGGGCAACTCATACTTGGGAAAGCCTTAGCAGCCACGCCACTTCTTTCATGTGCATGTAAAGCTTGACATCTCTTTGTGCAAATTGATTGAGAAGGCTGGAAAATGGTTCAGGTCATACAACCTTCCCTACCACTCAAGCTGACAAGATCATGTCGGCACAATTTATCCCTCACGATAATAGAAGTTCAAAGTTTCAGAGGCTGTTCTAATGGAACATACACTCCAAGAGCTGACTAGTGACCAGTTACCAAAAGCCTTAAAAAATGAATGGGAACAGTTTTTTTCTTAGAAGAGTATTCTCATTTTTGTTACACAAATGCATAATTGCTTGGCACTCTAAATTTGTTGAAAACAACATTACAACACCATGCACAAAAACTTTAAAGATTTAGTTGGCAATTAAGTGTTTCAGTGTTTTGTACATCAAGAAGCACTGTGTTACATTTGCCAGCATGGACCACATGACGAAATTGATGGCACAAATAGTATATTTTCTGAAGTCACGAATTGTTACACCATCAGTTTTAACATTACTAGATAGAATTTAGAAAAGTATTAAGATTATCTATATCACTGCAAAGTATGTTGGCTGAGAGTCATGCATGCAACAATTTTGTAACGATTTCTGAAAGGAGAAAGAAAGCAGGTGTAGAGGACTTGGGACTTGTCCACGTACTTTAACGTCTTCAGTAAAATGTGAGGTGGAACGCAACTTATTTCTAAACTGACGGGAAAAATACCTTTTAAAAACCATACTGTTGGAGGGAACCTGTGACAAAAAAATATTCGTCTATATCCCTGATGTTAAAGAAAACAATTTTGAAGAAACCATTGTGGTGTCTTAGTATTACAGAAACAGTTTTCTAGAAGTTTTCAGGACACTGCACATATCACATCTGTTGTGTGCATTTTTGTAACATATTAAAGAATAAAGTACTTCTACATAACAAGCTGTGTTGTCACACCACTGGAGTGGAAGACAATGAGTCTACACACACACACACACACACACACACACACACACACACACACACACACACACACACACGCAGAGAGAGAGAGAGAGAGAGAGAGAGAGAGAGAGAGAGAGAGAGAGAGAGAGTTGAGTCACCCCAGTTTCCAGAACTCGGGAAGATGTTGAATGTGGGTATTGTATCACGGACTCAGTCCCTTTGACCGTTCAGAGAGGCCACTAAAGCCATCCAAAGATGTAAACAATCATGCATGAGCAGCACTTATTAGACGGAGGGGGTCTGACAGCCAATCAGTTCCAGTCATTCCACCAGGAAGGAGGTACACAGCTCGTGTTGTCTGTAGTTCAACCACGCCTTTCAATACCGCAGTTTGATCAAGTCCAACTATGCCAGGAAGGGCACTTAACAAGGGAAGTGTCCAGGTGTCTAAGTGAAACAGAGCGATGTTTGGACATATAGGAAATACAGAGAGGAACTGTTGACATTCCTCTCAGGTCAGACAAGGGCTACTACTGCAGTGGATGACTGCTACCTACAGATTATTGCACTGAGGAACAGACAGCAATGCCACCATGTTGAATAATGCTTTTAGTGCAGCTAGTGGATGTCTTGTTAGGGCTCAAACTGTCGCAATAGGCTGCATGATGCACAACTTCACTCCCGACATCCATGGCAAGGTCCATCTTTGCAACCACAACACCATGCAGCACAGTACAGATGGGCCCAAAAACACGCCGGATGGACCGCTCAGGATTGACATCACGTTCTTGTGAATGACTTCCTTCAGGATAACGACATCGCTGGAATAGAATGGCCAGCATGTTCTCCAGACATGAACCCTATTGAACACACCTGGAATAGGTTGAGAACGGCTATTTATGGACTACATGACCCACCATCCACTCAAGGATATACGCCAAATCGCCAATCTGGGGACAATATGGACCATCAGGACCTTAATGAACTTGTGGATAATATGACAACAAACACAGGCATGCATCAATGCAAGAGGACATGCTACTGGTTATTAGAGGCACCGATGTGTACAGCAATCTGGACCATCACCTCTTAAGGTCTTGCTGTATGGTGGCACAAGATGCAATGTGTCGTTTTTATGTGCAATAAAAAGGGTGGGAACGATGTTTCTTGATCTCTATTCTAATTTTCAGTACAGTTTCCATAACTCTTTGAACCAAGGTGATTCAAAACTTTTTTGATGTGTGTACTCAAAACTTAGATGCACCTGTGCAGGACAATGGACTGCAAGTGAGCTGCTTTCAATTTCTATTACATTCTGTTTGACATATGAAGTCATACTTTTGACTGCTGTCAGCTAACCAAAGAAAATGCACTACTAAAAGGAGATTGCTACTAATGCTTAAGACAATGTTACCATTGAAAATTTTTGTATCCATATTTCCATTCAAACATGATTCCACAACACATTACAGATCAAGATTGAAGATAGAGCAAGATAGATAAGAAAAATTATGGAACTTTAATGGCGGTAGTGAGGGTTAGCCATATTGAAATAGTCGTCTATGGACTACAAAACATTACAGGCACCGTATCATTTTCAGTTGATTCCCCTACAATCAGTTCTTAAAAATTATTCAAAGAGCAAATATGAAACATATGCAAAGGAGAATTTAGAATATGTTCTAACACTGATAAAAATGAATTGATGCAAACTTGGAAAGTGATTTAACAATATGAACACATCGCATTACACTTACAACTCTGAGCAAAGCCTGCATAACTACTCAAATTTCTGAAATGTTATTAAATAATTTTGATACCAAAGATAAAGCAGAGGCAGCACAATTTTTTCCTCATTACTGATTTGTGACGACTTAATTTCAACATTTTCTCCTCAGGAGCATTAGACACACTGAGACGATACAACACAAAAGGACACGTAAAAGAAGTTGCAGAACACTTACCAGTGCAACACTTTTGTTTCCACTAGGATGACAGAATATGCAGCAATGTGACTCCATACAGTAAGACAGCATGAATCACATTTGGGTCATTCCATATCAAATCACCCAATAAAAAATAAATTTTACACCCACCTCCTTAGATTTTTATGAAATTTGGCTCAAATGGTTCTAATACCATCCTGACAACACCTGCAATTTTTTTTTGCTGTGTCTCTTACAGTTTCTTTTATAAATTTTTAAAGTTTTTATGTTTTGCGTTTTCTGAACCTTCGGAAATCGTCAGTTTAATTTGTATTCAAAACTTTAAATTTGCTTATCTTAAAAACTTAGATATCATGAATTTTTGCAGCAAGTTTATTTATTATACATATTTGAAGATAAAAATGATGCTATTAAAATATATTAATATTTTCTACGAAATATATATATATATATATATATATATATATATATATATATATATATATATATATATATATATATATATATATATATATATATATATATATATATATATATATAATTTCTTTTTTTAACGGATGTTTTGTTTTATAAGAATTGCAGTATCTCGAGTCTCAGACCTGATAGAATGCTCAAATTTGTTTAAATTTACTCTTAAACATATAGGCTACTTGATAAAACAAAAATAATGATGGCTTTTTAACATGTTTATTAATTATAGTAGATTACATTAGAATTATGTACAAAGTTTACTTACGGCACTTATGTATAACCCAACTGATTGCTGGAAACATTGAATTTTTTGAGTAATTTTGTCTTTTTAATAAACATTAATGCTGATTCAAACTGTTTTTCCACTTCATCCAAGAGCTTTCAGTTCTTTTGATACAGTCTTTTTTGAAGTAATACATTCTCCCAGTGCCGCTTGATTGAGGTGTGTCTAGTACACAGACTATGTGCTCCAAAGGCACTATGCAGGAATCTTCTCTTTCAGGCCAATAAAATGATGCAGCGGGTCCTGAAGGATGTAGAAATAGAATTTCTGCATCCTCTTCATCATTGAATATTGTTTTTACCAGTCCAAAGTACCAGTTACCATCATAATTTGCAGCCACATAGCAATTTATGGATGGTTCAACACGAACCCAATCAGAAGAAGAATGGAAAGAAAAGACTACGGAGGGTTTTACACTATCTGTAGTCCTAATTTCACGGTTGTTTGTTGGAAGTGGTTTGAAGCTATGAAAACTTCTAGTTCCAGGAATGGTTCGGGTTGCTGAAAAACATTTTTCTAGTTTTAACAGTAGCAAATCAGCTTTTTTGTCAATGAAGTGAAAATGAATGTTTTCAATATTTTTTTCACAAAACTTATACACATCGATTGCTGTCACTATTTGTTCTTTGTCTGAAAGCTGTAGACTGGCTTTCCTTAAAATTCTTTTAATAGGGCCATCACAAATTGACTTCCCATGACTTGTTGCAAAAAAAGAGTGTTGGGCCTTCAAATTAAAGTCTCTCAAGTGTTCAGTCAAATTTTTGAAACTGTTTCTATTTTTGTACTGCCCAGCACAACCATCTGTAAAGTAGTGAACTGAGTCAATGTCAGTATGATGTAATGACAGCCACTTTGTAATTTCTTTTTGTACAAAGTTAACAAAACCAGTGTCATGTTCTTGATCATCACTAATAAAACAGTGGTTGGAAACAAAAACATTGTTTTCCTCATTTCCTAGAAAAACTCCAACTGGGTGTAGAGTACAACCACCACTATTCCAGTGGTAACTTTGGATCTCATTTTGTATAACAAAGGAATAATTTTCACTGAAATCCATCACAATAATTGCTGTTTTGGGTGGTGGGTCTTCTTTCAATCTTTTAAAGGCTGCTGATTGGGATTTTGCTATAAACGAGTGTGGGGTGAGCTTTTCCAATGACCTAACCAATAAAGAAATGTAGTCTTCAACACTGATAGACTGATCATTCCTGCCCTGTCTGTGTTAACCCACTGACTGATTACAATTTCTTCTTCTAAATCATAATCTTCACTTAGTTTTTCAGTTAAGCACTCTGTTAGTGCAGTATTTGCAGGACAGCTGTTGCAATGATGTAGCATGCAGTTTTGGTTTTCTGTGTTGCACACAAGCATCTTAATTAGGTCTTTATAAGATTCTTCAATTTTCACAGCATCCAGTAATAGTTTAACATTCTGGCGGATACTGCATACACATACAGTGTGTGTATCTGCAGCACCAGCAAGGATACACCATTTAGGTATCAAGAAACAAAATTTTGAAAATCCTACTTCTACCTCGGGATTCTACCATTTGAAAGAATAATAGAGTTCTCTCAAGTTACACAAAATGAGTTTTTTGCATGTACACATTTTTTTGAACACTGTCTTTTGTTCCAGGTAGCACTCTGGAACTTTCATCCTTTTCATAAAAATCTGTTACAAGTCTTACTGTATTTTCAGAAAGAGTTTTACCTTCTTTTGGACCAGGAGTTTCCAAAATACCCTTTTCAGATTTTAGCTTTCTAGCTTGTCGCACCATGTACTCACTCACATTAAATTCTTTCATCACTTTATTTCGAGTCCAAGAATCTGGAGCCAAGGTCAGAATCTGGATTTTTCTAGACCTCCCAACAGATGAAATCTTCTCTTTCATAAGAGAAATCATTACATCAAAATCCTTTGCTTTCTCAACCACACTTTTCTTCTTCGTCATCATCACAACTTGGTGCATCATATTTTAATGCTTTTGAAACCGCCTTTTTTGCAGTCTTTTCAATACTGCTAACCTTCCTTTTAAAATAAGACCCTTTACTTTGTTCTGACAAGCCATGAAGCTTTATCGGTGTTAAACCTAAATAATCAAGAGCAATGTTTGTTTGTACGAGGGATTCATTTCTGGATTCCAATGATTCTAATTCAACCATGACTTCATCATCTGTTTCACTTTCATTGACTTCAACTCTTAATTTTTCCTCATAAAAGTTACGGCATGTTGAGCAAAGCTTTTGTTCAGGTTTTATGCTAATATTTTTTGTCAGTAATTGTTTAGAAAGATCCAAGCCTACACTTCTCAACGATTTTTTGATGGGCTTCTTGTGTTTTTTAGTGGGTCTACACATGTTTGATACTTTTCAAAAACATTTAAAAAGTAGTAGCTGTGGTGTGAACATATATTCTTAAATTCACAGATTAATTCCAGATCTTAAGTGGATCAAATCTTTTTCTTCCTCAATTCTGATACCAGTTGTAACTTTTTTGAAGGTGTGTAGGTTGTTTGGAAACAGATTTTTTAAATAACCCTACACTACAGGTTTGAATATCTGACATACTGATTTCACTTTTGGTCTGATTACTGTTCTGGTTACTTTTGTAGGATATTGGAAAAGAATCTCTGTAAACTAAGCAACAGTACTTACTGAGAGTTCGAATAAACTTAAAATACTATCCAAGCACTATTTAACACTAATAATTTGTTACTTCAAAACACAGGTGTAACAATACAAAATCCAAGTGTACATTGTTACTCCAAAAAGACAAACTTATTTTCGGTGTCTAAGTCACTTGGCATTTTTTATTTTTAAAATATAATTAATATTATTTTAAAAATTAGGTAACTATTAAACAGGTTAAAAAGCCAACAATTTTTCTTTTATCTAATAGCCTATACAATTAAGAGTATTTTAAAACAAATTTGAGCTTTCTATCAGGTCTGAGACTCTAGATATTGCAGTTTTTGTAAAACTAAACATCCAAAAGCTAAAAAGAAAAAAAAATTGTAAATTTTTTTTCCATTTGGAAGAATTTAATATATCTTTATGGTAATTTTTTTAACATTTAGATATAATGCACAAACTTATTCCAAAATTTCATACTGATATCTTGAGTATTCTTTAATATACAAATTTTTTAGTTGTGAGGACACGTTTGAGTTACAATTTCCGACTGCTGAAACAAAGCCAAATCTAAAAACTTTAAAAATTTATAAAAAACTATAAGAGATAGAGCAAAAAAATTTTACAAGTGCTTTCAGGATGATAAAAGAAGTAATTGTACCAAGTTTCATCAAAATCTGACATGGTTGGTGTCAAGGCCTGGGTGACTTGACATGAAATGACCCATTTCTGTTTCAGTTTCAATAATGAGCACTTCTGAAGAGCACATTGTGGCTTCAAGTAATAAGAAAAGGAAGTACTGGGCGCACCATATAATGAATAGGAATTGTACAGAATCAATCCTGACAGTCACAACTAGCATTACCTACTTAAAGCAAGACAAATTTCGAATTTGCTGTTTTTCCTACTGAAAAGCTACTCATTACAGTAATGATATTTGTTGAAAGTGCATGAATCACAAAAATGCCCCCACAGAAGTTTATTTTTAGCAACACCAGATATAGTTATGTCAACCTAAGTTGATCCATGGCAATTGCAAAGGGCTGAGCACAGCAGCTTCACAAGTCTAGCTCAACCAATAATGTTACACGATTTTGTAAACATCTCTACAGCAATTTTTCATAAGAAAAATCATTGCATTTAAAGCAAGTTCAGTCACCAACAATGACTGGTGAGTTCTGCATTGAGGTTAACAATGAAGAAGTGGAATAAGTGTATAATAATAAAAATTGTGACATCCTCCGCTTCATCCACCTGTTCATTCAGAAGTAACAGGTATTTAGCTTTAAGAATATCTGCCACATGGAGCACAGACAAAGAACATCCAGCCAGCATCTTCAGCTTATCACTCCCCACATCTTTGTTTCAATAAGTTTTCCATTTCCAGCTTTGGCTTTTATCAGCAACTTATGTAAAAGAAACACAAGGCAGCTCCACACAGCAGGCAGCAATAGCACCAGTGTGACATGTAGCTGCCGAACACATTAACAATGTGCAATATACCTCACATTGCCCTGAGGACAGAAATATATAACTTCCCCTCCAGTGTTAAAAATTATGTTAGCTGTATTTCATATGCTGCAAGCTACAACCTTAAACTCACCAAATGTAAACTGGCCAGTGACTGCATACTTCACTCCAAACTTTTCAAAATATTTCCACTGATTCACTTATTTGCAAATTACCAAAATAACTATGAACAGTAGCAAAAAGCAAACAAGTTTATCATCTTGGTGTGATGTTTGAATGTAAGATTTTTTGCCAAATGGTTTCCTCAAAATCAAACAAGAAATACCAATAGTAGATAGATAATGAGCACAAACCCAAAAACCATTGTTTTTAATTTAGATGAAAGTGTGGTTTTACTGAGTAACTATATGGACAAAGTTTGCTTCCTCTACATAAAATCTTTTGAGGTACAGAGGATGACTTTCAATTCCCCTTGTGTATTGTTGCATGGAGCCGCCCCGGTAGCCGAGTGGTCAGCGCGACAGACTGTCAATCCTAAGGGCCTGGGTTCGATTCCCGGTTGGGTCGGATATTTTCTCCGTTCAGGGACTGGGTGTTGTGTTATCCTAATCATCATTTCATCCCATCGACACGCAAGTCGCCGAAGTGGCGTCAAATCGAAAGACTTGCACCAGGCGAGCAGTCTACCGGACGGGAAGCCCTCGTCACACGATATTATTATTATTATTATTATTATTTTTTTTTTATTGTTGCTTGGAGCATTCAGCACTGTTGCACCAGGAGATACAGGTGTCACTGTCTTGTTACTGTGTGAACCAGTTAATGTCACAACCATGTTTCTTCCAAATAACATTTTATTGCCCGAGTGTGAACTGTTTTAAAGTCAATTTTTTCCTGCAATCTGAACCAGCCGCCATCACTTGTGCATAGTTTAGAATGTGGAAATAAAATATATCAACAGTTTTATCCAATCTGAAGATTAGTTTGATGCAGTTCTCCACAGTACACTATCCTCTAGCACATGCTTCTGTGCATAGCTACTGTAACCTCCATTTGAACCAGCTTACTGCAGTCAAGCTTTTGCTCCCTCGACAATTTTCACTGCCACACACTTTTTCATTACAAAAGGATGATTCCCTGAAGCATCAGGAAACAATTTTTCCTGGACAAAGCCTTGATACTCTTAGCGGCTATTCTCTATCAGTTATCGCAGCATCAAATGATAACTATTGTTATTACATTGTAGTATAATGTAATAAGAGTAGTCACCATTTGATGCAAGCAAAATAATTTCTTCTCAGTGGACAAGAATGTAACAGTCTGCCCTAGTTGAAGCGTATACTGTTTTATGGAATATGTGCTTTCAAACAAGGCCATAACTTACATTGAGAATAAAGTGAACACTTGAGTTTACATTCAGTTATATGTAAGTCTCCAACAACACAAAAAGGTTCATTTCACATGTGGGCCAATAATTGCAAACAAGTTATTACAGTAAAAAGAATGGGTCCCTCGCTCAACAAGCAGTTCACCTGAAAATACCACCCTGCATTTCTTGTCATTACAGTTCGAAAAAGTTTGTTGAAAGTTTATACTACAATATATTCTGACCTTAGGGATTTTTTAAAGGAACAGCTGTCTAACATGAATAGTTTTGATGAAAGCAAAAGGCAACAGTCAACCTTCGTTCAATGTTCACAAGGAACTAATATTAAAACTTAATTACAACACACTGGTTAAAGAATGTCATGTTAGTTCATAAGTAGCACCTTTTGGAGAAACATTTGGGCAAATTGTACTTGGCAGTACAAGCATAAAAGAATGAACATGAGATGGCAGATTATACCTGTCTCAAACTAACATGTTAATGACTACACAAAATAGCTTTACTGTTTCTCCAGACAGAAAGAGACTCTTGACTAATCCTGCCACTAACTCATGCTAGTAGCAAACAAAAACACAAGGACTATAGTCAAGTCTGTAAGATGACCCCTGACAGTTTGAAGGACCACTAAAAGCCTTCAACTGCAAAATGTCAATGGCTGCATATGAAACAAGTCTTCCACAGAGCTGCAACCACATGAGTTGTTGCCACAAATTTACAAAAGAGCTTTATGCTACCAGAACTACCTGCCCAGCTTGCTGCAACTAATGGGGGGGGGGGGAGACCATCTTATGCCACTGACTAGAGGTTAATGGATCTTATTAGATTAAACCAAATTCACAAACTAAAATCATAATATTGCAAACTGCAGTACATACCTTAAGACAGTTACGCTTGCGGATATTCAGTACAGACCGGACCTTCCTCTTTGTTTCAAGGGTCCTAACAACCTGCTTGTACTTCCATCCCACTTCATGAGAGAGTCTGCCCAAATGGCAGTACTGATAACACAAACAAGAAGTTACAAAATGAAGCACTGAAGTCTTATGGGTAAACATTAACCAATTTTAGTCTCATTCACATTTTCTGTATCATGGATACTCAAATAATGTAGGTAATAAATAATCATTGACTTTACTCAACAAGAAAAAAAATGTTAGAATTAAGTACTATTTAGCAATAATTATTAGTCTCACAATTATCATATGTCAAGAGTAAAAATTATTCTAAGACTTTTTGTGAAATGCTTCATCAGAAGCCATGGATAACATTAAGAGCCAACACTTCAATGTTACAGCATGGAGCAAAAGTACAAATTACAGAGTAATAAAACATTAGCCCCAATTTTATGTTCAATACATTTGCATATTAAAGGAACAATAAGAAAGAATAACTTTTCAGACTGTTTCTTGTGTGTAATTCGATAGTTATAAATAAAAATGTGAAGTTTACAAATTCATCACTGTGGAATAAATAGTTTCGAGCCTTAAGTAAAAGCAGCACACCTCACAGAACCAACACACACCACAGTAAAATAGACACTCACAGTGTGACTGTACATAATGCAGAGTATATTTGTTCAATAATTTGCCTCATCCATTTTGTGTACTTAATTAAGAAATTCAGAGCAGCACAGTTGTGTTATCTGTGTAATCAGAGCATTTTGCTAATTTTTCAATAATAGTATGAACTTGGCTGAAGGAAACAAAATTTCCAGTATTAAGCAAAAGCCTGTCAAGAGCTTTCAGGAATATTGGCCACTGAGCACAGCAATAAGAGGAACAATGTCACATCCTTTTCCACAAATCTGATGTCACAGCATTCAAATAAACAAGTTAAAACCAGACTTGTGTTTGGTATTTTTGCTTTTAACATTCCACTGAGAGGGTCACAAGGTTTATTTTACATAGGGCATGAAAGTCATATCTACCTAAAAGAATTTCATTTGAAGCAGAACTTCTACACATGAAGTAAACGATTGTCATGTTTGGTGTGCCACACAAGCCTATTCACAGCATGTTCAAAGACATGCTGTACATCACATTTGAAATATGTAGATAATTTAAAATTAATGACAATATAATACTTTGACAAAATACTTGCCTTTCGTCCTGGTTTCAAGCACATAACCCTCATAGCTCCAGGCACCACAAACCTCTTTCTTCTATCGTAAGGTGGTGGACAACCTTCATAAGCTTTAAGCCTCTTCAGTGCCATTTTCCCCCTCTCTGTCTTATGTGGCAACATACCTGAGGGGGGAACTAATCGTTAGCTGCAAGACCAACATTTCCCCTTTACAGCGCAGTATGCAAACACACAATGGTTCAAATGGCTCTGAGCACTACGGGACTTAACATCTGAGTTCATCAGTCCCCTAGAACTTAGAAACTACTTAAACCTAACTAACCTAAGGACATCACACACACACACACACACACACACACACACACACACACACACACACACACACACACACGATGCAGGATTCGAACCTGTGACTGTAGCAGTCGCGCGGTTCCAGACTGAAGCGCCTAGAACCACTCTACCACCACACCAGCTGGCTTGCAAACAACACAACAAACTCCTGCAATCAAGACAAATTTTACAACATTGAATTAGCATTCCTTTGGTTTTGAAAGAGGTAAACTGTACCATATGTGCTTTAAAATTTATATCAATGTCTTATTTCCAAATATTTGCTACACTGCACAACAGACTGCTTTTGATATGCCTCTAATGTATCCACACACATCACAGCACTTTCTTAGCACACAAACTACAAGCTCTGAAACAATGGAATCCCATACTACTGAAGACTTTTGCACTGACAACTAAGTAAACAGAAAAAAATTGGATAAGCACCCTAGCCGTGTGAAAATCGAACTGTACATTGCCACACAATTGTAGTAAAGTTAGCATTCAAACTATCTCCAATTGCTGCTTGAACAAACGTATAGTTTTCAAGTGGCCTTTAACAGTAAATTTACAAACCTCTAACAGTTCTCCACAGTATCTTGCTTGGTGCTCTAAAATGGTATGGTCCTCGTGCTGGATTAACATTGCACCTTTTGCGAAGGAACGAGAGGTACTTCAACTTTGCCCTGGAAAAATGTAATATTTTTAAGCATTTCCCCTAAAATAACAGTCTGCAAGAATTACATTTCAGAACAAATGTCTCTGATACAAACATAATTAAATGTCATTAATCTGACTATCACTTTTATGTTACGAAAACTAATATCAATCTTTTCAGTTAACATAGGATAGCTATGATTTTGTCATCAATCATTTCTTGTAAAATTTAGACATTTTTCAAACTCCTTAAGATATAAAAATGAGATGTGTGAATTTTTAATTTAATAATTTGAGATCACTGATCTAAAATTGAACAGCTATCAACAATTCACATAATAGACCCACATAACAGAAGAAAACTATGAAAAACGTCACTGATCAATTTAACTTGTGTGTGTTTCAAAGTACAAGATCTACACAACACATTTTGCTATTTACTTGACCTCCGCACTTACGAGTTCAGCACAGGGAGATGTACCTATTTCTTCAAATGTAACCAAATAGAGGACAAAGCTTATGTAACCATTGTTAAGAGTTCTGTGTAATTTTAATCTACTGGTCAATGGATTAGGAACTCTTATTCAAGCTACTATTAAGAAGCTTATGCAGAACATTTACAGATCTTTTATTTGAGGCATATCGTTGCCAGACTACATAATTAATAGATTTGAGATGAGCGGCCCCATAAAAGGCATCAAATTAACAAGTCAACACAATCATACACGAAATGACAAAGGCCAATTACTAGGATTGATGCAGTTGCCCAAACCCAAAGATTTGTCTTTAATGCCCAACTTTGTTCAATTATTACTGCAGTTCATATGTGGATCTACAGAAGACAATATAAAACTGCACATTAATAGCTCTTAAAAACACTCTTCAGAAGGTTTCTCTTCAATGGCAGTTAATCAGAGTATTATGCACCCAAGTAGCCTCCCTATGTAAAGAGCACAGGACTCTTAGTGTAAAAAAGCATAACTATTACATTAACTCTTAGAATAGCATCCAATCACAAGACTGGGTCAGAAGCTTTAGAACTTTGATGCAGTTCTCAAGAAACATGCATCTCTAGACTCTGGAATGTAAATATGCTTCTGACTTCACGATTCACCAAAGAAACATGTTACAGCAGAGGGTATCAACTAGTAACTTTTTTTTTTGCAGGTTACTAGTTAGTGCCAGTATGACCAATTGATTACATGGCCAATTAAATATTTTGAAATTTAGACCTATAATAGGGCTACAACCATTTAATTTTATCACTGCAAGTATGGCATTATTTGTTATATTTTCTTTGCTTTGTAGAAGTACTTCTTTTATTCTGTTCTTACATACATAAATATAAAACTTGTTCAGACACAAATATTTCAGGTTCAGGCTTGCTTGGGAGAATTTTAGATTTGGCATTTATTTTACACTGAGATACAGTTCTCACAGAAAGTTTAGAGACAGATCTAAATGTCCAGTCTGCCTACATCCCTAAAGCCACCTTCAGTCACTATTTTATTAGATATCTCAATTGCAGGTTGTAAGTTAAAACTTGACTGTTCTGGTAATTAAATTTTTTCAGATTTAATTTTTACTGACACTTCACTATAGCAAAAATTATTATCCATACTTATTTTGGGAACCTCAAAATTTCCCCCAGTCAAGTGAGTGGGACAATTTGTCCATTTTGTTCTGCATGCATTGACTGGCAACAGCACAGTCGTCTCCCCCGCCCCCCCCCCCCTCAATCTCCCGTTTGTAATGTAACCACCATCAATATGTCCTAACTGTTGCCAATTTCAAGTCACCACAGAATGAAATTGCAAAATTTACAAAGAAAATTTGAGCAGCAACCACACGAGTAGAATATACCCCCGCCAAAAAAAGAATCTTTTATAGCACAAAAGGGGATTTTTAGCCCTGTTTACAAAAGAGCAAGGGCAATAAAATTTTACCCGAAAACCCATTATTCAATATGAAAAACACTGACAAACTGATGACAAATTGATTCAATGCTATTTAGACCAATCCTCAATTTTCTGAAAGTTTTAGACTGATTAACTCGCACATGCACAGTTATGAAAATTGCATAGCTAGGATTGAGCATGGCACTTGGTTCAGCAGTGCCCACCAGTGGTCTCATGCCAATCTATGGGTTGAAGCATTACAAAACTGGAGATGATGCACATCAAATGTAAATCCATACTGCACAAAAATTTATTACCTCTGAATAAAGTTGACACTTTGTGATGGCAGATGGGGTGGCTGTAAATGGATGGAAAATACATTTACAGTCACTCGCATCAACCACCACACCATGTGTCAACCTAGTTGGTATGGATAAGTCCACTCATGAGTAGCTGCAGCTGCATATGCATACGAAAATTAATAGCCCTGATAATGCTGTGCTATTAACAGCATGAGCCTATTCAGTTCGGTCACGAAAAAGTGAACTGTTTCAGATGGTAAATATAGCCTACAGAAGAACGAATTTGCAAACAGTGAGTTTAACAAAATCTTTGCAAAATTCAGCCTCAATCTGACAAGAATTTTTAGAAGAAGGCTTTCTAGATACATATTTACAATATGTTACATCTTACAGCTCTCATGAAGACAAATGTTTAACACCAAAGCTACTATTTCAAGGCTGACTAGTAATGGATTCTGCCCATTTTCATAAGCCATTATAGGTGACAATCTGTTAGAAGCAGATATTTTGGATGTGAGTTAACATAGTATCACTGATGATATGGCTCCCACGATAATTACTTATTACTCGCACAAACAAAGTTGACACTCTGTGCACTGGCTGACAGGAGTGACTAAATCGGAAATGCCTTTACAGTGGCTCCCATCTGCAACTGCGCCAACTTTCAAATTGGTGCGCATAATACATATTTTGTGACTCACGTAACACAGGCATGATATACAAGTGGGAAGACTTAATTAGAACTGTCCATACTAAATTTACCATACATAAAAAATACAGTTACCATATGTACCACATTCTCTGTGACAATGTTAGTAACCACATTAGAATCATCCACAAATTTTAGTCTGTATAACAGGCGGCCTTTGAAATTTGGCACCCAGGAAATGAATAACAACCTTGATTTTACACACACTTTAGGCGTTTATCTCATCCTACACTCTGGCTACTACATAGGTATTAACGTATTTTTTCACTTAACTATCGGTGTTACATTTATACTACGATGCTCTTACATAAGAATATGCTCAGTATGTCTTATTCAACATGCCGCTTCAGGCGCAAATTACCAATGACATCACTGCAAAGTCTGATATGAAGCAACAAAGAAATTACGTTAATTACCTGAAGAAATTTCCCGAAATGTTGATCTGTTCACATCTCACGACAATTACTTTGTTTCCCTGTAGAACAGTCTTCGCAACTATAGCTGCAAGCCGTCCCAGGAGATGGCCCCTCCCGTCGATCAAGATTGCCTGGAAGAGGTATTAACCACACTTAATAAAAATTGAAAACCACATATGCAGAACTACGTAATATTTAACTACAGTTAATTCTGAAACACAGAATTAGAACTATTACAACTTTATTTTCCAGTGATTCTGTAACACGAAGTCAGCATATGCGAAAAACAAACATATTCGGTAAGCGAAGGTCTAACGACTCAAATGATGCGTCCAATGAATATCAGACTGCAATTTAAATCATTCTACATCAGTTAATGTAGGTAAGATACATGCGTCATCACGTATTTATTCCTGAAGGATGAACTACTCCACAGCATCTACTTTGATTTTTACCACGTGGATGTTACGACGAAAATACATACAAAGCACACTACACACGACCGTCTAAAATTTATCAATGCAAACGAGATGAACCAACAAGTATATTATAACAAATTATTATTCAATGATACAGTTTTGAAAACAATTAAACTTTATTTCCCTCACCTTCTCACTAAACCCAGTCATCTTTCATACTCCACAAGAAAAGGAAGCCACTTCCTTCCAAATATAAATGGTCCAAAGACAATCCACTTATTCGTCCAAAGAAAATATGATATACGTCGATTGAAAGGGTCGATTCCTAAAATCATGAAGGATTGCTGTTACCAGTCACTGTTTATTTATCACCACAACGCGTTTCACAGGGTAAAACCTCCATCATTAGGTGGATTTAAATTTCTTAGTACGACACGTGTGTATGTGTTGTGTTGCGATTTTTTGGTGGGACTTGTGACACAATCTAGTAGAGAAACAAAACACTACTTGGGTATATCTAACGGTATAAATGAAATAAGTAAAACAGAGTACTTCCAGAGGTAACAGGTTCCTTTCACTGGCTTAACACATCACATCCCAAAACCACGTTCTGAAATAGTGTTTTGTTTCTCCACTGGACAGTGCTACAACTTCCTCCAAAAACTCGTAACACAACACACAAACAAACACACGTCATACTAACAAATGTAAATCCACCTGATGACAGAGGTTTAAACTTCTGAAACGCATTGTGGAGATAAATAAACAATGTCTGGCAACAATAAATTTGTTGTTCGTTTAATGTCAGTAACAGTCGCAGTAAAGCCTGACTTAAAATGTTCGCATTTAAAATCATGGGGGATGTCGTAAGCATCACAGACTTTTCTTCCTGACGTGGCCATGTGCACATCTCCATGTTTCGTTTTGTCGCGGTTTTCGTGGTGGATAACAGTTGTTTGCTTTCTTTATTTTTGTTATTTGTTATAAATTGTTTCATTTCGTTATTTCTTTTGTTAAAGTTTCTAATAAATAACGAAAGATTAAATGAAGCAGTGAGGTAGCAGTGTGAATTGTATGATAAGATCATACTAAATTATTTGCTTTCTGCTACATTTATAAAGTGGATTTTTAAACTTGCTGGTACCGTATAGAATATTTTACAATAAAATGGGTTGGAATATAGCTGTAACTTGAATTTATGGGTATGTTGTTAGGCATTTGTATGTTTCATAAAGAGAAGTACTGAAAACTTGAGACACTGCAAAAGTGGCAAAACGCTATTTGTGAACACTAGGTAATGTATTGTAGTTGTCTGTTTGAATATGAGTTTGTGGCAGGTTTTAAATAGCGCTCTGGGTTGTGTGTGAAACAGTTTTGCAACTATCTGTTGGCAACATTTATGTGGTTTCATCAGCTAACCCTAGTACGAATAAGGCACTTGAACTGTTAAAAGCCAGATAAATTATGCATAGAAAGCCTTCAAATCTGCAAGAGAGAGGTATTGAGGGGGATTTGGCTATCGCAAAAAAAAAAAATGTTCACTGGATTGGCAACAAACATAAATGCTGCAAACTGAATCTTCATGGTACTGATGGCAGTTTGTAACATTGTCTTCCTTTTAGTAATTCTGAGTGCAGTTTGACGTAACAAATGAAAAAAAACGGTGTTTTGAATTTCTAAAATATAAAATGGAAATTTCTCTGCCTTGAGCACCTTGTATAGGGTGTGAAGTTCTCTTCTGTACCATATAAAAATATTTTTCGGACCTGCACTCTACTTTGTGTTGTTTTGCACTTCTGTCTTCTTTCTCTAATGCACAAGCTATCCCTGCAAGCTGTAAACCATTTGAGTCTAATAAATGTAATTCTCGTACAAATATGAACTCCAGCATCCACGTATATAACCTACCATGTTGTGTATGTACACTTTGCGAGTAAAAACAGATGAAAATCGTCTTGTGAAGACCGAAATTCTCTCGAAAAAACAGATGAGGGCAGCCAAGCAAGTTGAGATCACGTGACTTGAACTGACTTCACATGAGGACAGTGTGAATACACACATTGCCATGACGCTGCCATGATGACGCAGCTGTGGAATACAGGGTGTTTCAGAATGAATAACCTGTTTTAATATGTTTTAGCATTTATTATATTCAGCTTACAATTCCAAATAGTGCATCAAATGAAAGAGTAGCTCAGATATTTTTATTTGTAAACCTGTTACAAGCTCTTAAGTCTACAGACTACAGTCTACTTACCAACTTTGCAAACAAAATGTGGTGCATGACCATGAAGCTTTTCTGGATCGTGTCTCTTCAGTGATGAATCAACATTTCATGTAAGTGGAAATGTGAACACACATGATGTGTTTGTTTTGGGGTCACCAGAACCCTACGAGATGGCACAGTAGAAAGAGACTTCCCTAATTAAATGTTCCTTGTGTCATATCCCAGCCGAACGTTTGAGAGCCTTTCTTTTTCTGCGCAGCAACTGTAGCTGGTGCTTCGTATCTTGATCTGTTAGAACTAGGGCTCTTTCTTTATACTGGAAGAAGCTGAACCGCAGAACTTTATTTGGCAGAAGATGGTGTGCCGTCTCTGGCGTGACACACTACACGATTCGTTAAACTACGTTGGTTGCAAGTGGCGGGATGACAGAGCTTGTTATGGATGGCCTCCACCGTCACCTCGTCTGATGCAAAACGATTTTTACCTTTGCGATTCCTAAAGGATCATATGTATCAACTTGCACTAGAAGCTGGTGTACTTGACTTCAGAAACAGGACTGAAATGGTTGTTGCAACAGTGACCTCAGACACACTGATCAAGGTTTGGCAAGAACTCACCTTTCAGCTCAATGTGTGCTGTGAGACAAATAATGCTCACATTGAATAGTTGTAAGGAGAGCTGTTTGAGTTGTTCATTCACTTAATATGTTTTTATAATAATGTAAGCTGAATGCAGTAAATGTTACAAAGCCTTAAAACCGGTATGTCCATTTTGAAACACCTCATAGTGTGAATTGGCCTTCACATATACACAGAATTTTTCCTCTTCGATAGAACCAACCACATCATTATTAAAGAAAGGTTACCTAAAACGCCCCCTATGTAGTCAGTAACATTGCACAACTTTTCCTGAAGCGCCTACTGGTCAGATGGAGAGGTTGCCTAATAGTAATGAGAACATCAAGAAATATTTAAATATTTTCCACTGCTCAGAAATATTGCGTCATCTGTGAGCAATATTGTCAATAACCTTGCCAGTCTCTTGCGTGCTATAGGGGAGCATTGTGTTAACTGTTAGTTGTTGTTATAGTGTTGAAAATGTGTTCAAAACGAGTCAAAAGAACGTTATTTAGAGTGCATCGAAATGTATAATAATTGCAAACGTTGTGGTATACTAGAGCAGATGAGTACAATAACAGAAACGTTAAGAATAAATCATATGGTTTACTCCTCATTAAATGTGGGAAAGACCACAAAGGACGATTTTTAAAAAATAATTAATTAAAATTATTAATAAAAGTATACAAGGTAAGTCACTAACTATTCTCACCTAGAACAACTCCGAATGTATGACAGTAGCTGAAACGTTTGTGGGACAAATGTTGCATTGGACAATGGGGGCCATAATATGACATTGGTTTTTTGTCGCTAGGTGGGGTCGCGTCAGAGATATGAGGGTCAACTTTGTATTTAAAATAAAAATGCTATAGTTTGGTACCCATTTTCTGATAGCGGCTATCGAGACGAATCCAATAATGTGTAATAGTATGGTCTTTGAAAGTCAATGAAGGTCACAAAGGTGGCATAAACGTCCATTTACAGAAGGTGTTCAAAGATGACCATTGGTATCAATGCAGTGCTGCAATCCTCTTATCACTTCGGCATTTATCGAAGCACATGCTCTTACAATGCTCTCTCGTACACTGTGCAAATAGTAAATATTCGGCGAATATGGCGTATCCATCTAACGTGCCACTGATATGTAAACACCATTCGACAGTTTCGCAATGCAACACTAATAGGAATGGTAAGGCTAGTATCTTCGAATCAAGCGAACGTGAATGACGTATCCCTTCGAAGAATAAGTCGATATGCTTCTCATTTATGGAGAATGCAAACGAAATTCAGTGAGAGCTAGAGATGCTAAAAGATATCCTCAATGCACTCACACTACAAGGTGTACATTCAAATATGTGTATGATAAATTGAGAATAACTGGATCTTTAATGCATCGGAAACATATTCAGCAAAGGAAAGTTGAAGTTACTAATATACAGGGTGAGTCACCTAACATTACCGCTGGATATATTTCGTAAACCACATCAAATACTGACGAATCGATTCCACAGACAGAACATGAGGAGAGGGGCTAGTGTAATTGGTTAATACAAACCATAAAAAATGCAGGGAAGTATGTTTTTTAACACAAACCTACGTTTTTCTAAATGGAACCCCGTTAGTTTTGTTGGCACATCTGAACATATAAACAGATACATAATCATTGTAAAATGTTAATTACATCCGAAGATATTGTAACCTAAAGTTGACGCTTGAGTACCACTCCTCTGCTGTTCGATCGTGTGTATCGGAGAGCACCAAATTACGTAGGGATCCAAAGGGAACGGTGATGGACCTTAGGTACAGAAGAGACTGGAACAGCATATTACGTCCACATGCTAACACCTTTTTATTGGTCTTTTTCACTGACACACATGTACATTACCATGAGGGGTGAGGTACACGTACACGCATGGTTTCCGTTTTCAATTACGAAGTGGAATAGAGTGTGTCCCGACATGTCAGGCCAAAAGATGTTCATTGTGGTGGCCATCATTTGCTGCACACAATTGCAATGTCTGGCGTAATGAATGTCGTACACGCCGCAGTACATCTGGTGTAATGTCGCCGCAGGCTGCCACAATACGTTGTTTCATATCCTCAGGGGTTGTAGGCACATCACAGTACACATTCCCCTTTAACGTACCCCACAGAAAGAAGTCCAGAGATGTAAGATCAGGAGAACGGGCTGGCCAATTTATGCGTCCTCCACGTACTATGAAACGCCCATCGAACATCCTGTCAAGGATCAGCCTAGTGTTAATTGCGGAATATGCAGGTGCACCATCATGCTGATGCCACATACGTCGACGCGTTTCCAGTGGGACATTTTCGAGCAACGTTGGCAGATCATTCTGTAGAAACGCGATGTACGTTGCAGCTGTTTGGGCCCCTGCAATGAAGTGAGGACCAATCAGGTGGTCGCCAATGATTCCGCACCATACATTTACAGTCCACAGTCGCTGTCGCTGGCAGGCTGGAGTGGCCGAGCGGTTAAAGGCGCTACAGTCTGGAACCGCACGACCGCTACGGTCACAGGTTCGAATCCTGCCTCGGGCATGGATGTATGTGATGTCCTTAGGTTAGTTAGGTTTAAGTAGTTCTAAGTTCTAGGGGACTTATGACCACAGCAGTTGAGTCCCATAGTGCTCAGAGCCATTTGAAACATTTTTTTCGCTGTCGCTCTACCTGTCTGAGCCAGCAAGGATCGTCCACGGACCAGTAATGCATGTTCCGTAGATTCACTGCCCCATGGTTTGTGAAACCCGCTTCATCGGTAAACAGGTAGAACTGCAACGCATTCTCTGTTTATGCCCTTTGACAGAATTGCACTCGATGAAAAGTCATCACCATGTAATTGCGGATGTAGCGACACATGAAAAGGGTGAAAGCAGTGACGATGCAGTATGCGCATGACACTACTTTGACTCAATCCACCGGCTCTCGCAATGCCCCGTGTGCTCATGTGTGGGTTCATGGCAACAGCAGCCAACACACCAACTGCACCCGCTTCTCCTGTGACGTGCCTGTTACGGACCTGTTCGCGTGCTACGACCATACCTGTTGCATACAGTTGGCGGTAGATGTTTTGCAATGTGCGGCACGTTGGATGCTCTCTGTCCGGGTACCGTTCTGCATACACCCTGCAGACTTCAGCTGCATTTCGTCGACACTCGCCATAGATGAGTATCATCTCCGCCTTTTCGGAGTTCGAATACACCATGGTCACAGTTCCTACAACACTACACTATCACAGACGTCTGGTTCTTCTTCTTCCATATCCAGATGCACCAATTATATCTTCCCTTCCCAGTACTTAGCAACGTAGTTTGCTTTGTCATTGACTTTCAAAATATCATCTTTAGTGCATGTTATAGACATATCTGGGCAAATCAATAGGTGGTCCAAGTCCTGTATTGCTCCGCATTCACACCTATCGCTATCACTGTAACCCCATTTAAATAGGTTTGATTTGCACCCAGTTACTCCAGTGCGCAGCCGGTTTAATGACCTCCAAGTTGTAAAAGGTAGTTGAAATCCTGCAGATCCCTCCTCAAGTAGTTCCATTGTGGAGTGTGGCACCATTTCTTCCCAAAGAGATAGCCGCCTTGCGACGGGCTTGGTGGCAAGCTCTTCAGTAGTTTCAATGAAACTCCTGCGGGATTTCAGCCGGACACGTTGTTTTCGGTGCTTATGCATTAGGTGTCGAGGATCATTCTTTTGTTTTGATCTTTCGATCTCGGCGGCTACTTGTCTGCGGATAGTGGGTGGTGCTATGCCTATGATGGGATAAATGATGTCTGTGGGAGTTGGTTTGAGGCATCCTGTGGCAATACGTACAGTTTCGTTTACGGCGACGTCAACTTGCTTTGTGTGAGCAGAGTTCTTCCAAACTGGCGCCGCGTATTCCGCTGCTGAGATACTCAGCACCAGACCCGTGGTGCGCAAAACATGTGGTTGAGCTCCCCACGATGAACCTGTTAGCTTCCGCAGTGTGTTGTTCCTGGCACAGACCTTTTTTTTAGTGTTGTAACAGTGCTGCTTAAAAGTAAGTGCTCTGTCCAGTGTTACTCCCAGGTATTTTGGGCTGCTTGTATGTTTCAGCTCTTCCCCTTGCCACATGACTCGGAGTTTCCGTTTGGCTTGTTTGTTCCTAAGATGGAAGCCGGATACTTGAGATTTGCTAGGGTTTGGTTTGAGATTATTGCCGTCGTAATAGGTAGCAAGTTCTGTTAAGGCTCCTGTGAGATTTTCCTCCACTTGTTCAAAGGTTTTATCCCGAGTGGCCACTGCTGCATCATCAGCATATATGAACATTCGTGTCTGGTGGCTGATGGGAAGATCATTGGTATAGATGTTAAATAGTATTGGAGCCAAGACACTAACCTGTGCAAGTCCATTTTTCTGTATCCTCCATCGGCTGTTTTTAGATTGTAAGGTTACATAGTAGCATCTGTTCTGTAGCATGCATTGCACGAACATAGAAAGGGTGTAGTTCTTAGTGACATTATACACTTTCTGGGTAAGTAACTTATTGTTAACTGTGTCATATGCAGCACTGAGATCCAGGAATGCAACCCCAGTTACTTCTCCTCTCTGATAGCCATCTTCGATGTACTATGTGAGATTAAGGATTTGTCCACAGCATGATTTTCCTGGTCCATATCCAGCTTGTTCGTTAATGAGGGCTTTGTCCACATAATCAGTTATGCATTTGAGGATCATTCGCTCCAGCACTTTAAATAAATGACAAAGCAGTGAGACAGGCCGGAAATTTTTAGCTTCAGCTGGGTCTTTCCCTGGTTTTAATAACGCAATAACCCAAGCTTTCCTCCACAGTTTAGGAATTTGCATTGTTGTGATACAGTTATTCATTAGCTCTAGGATCCATGCTTGTGCTCCCGGTCCAAAATGTTTAATTTGCTCAGATCTCAGATCGTCGAGGCCAGCGGCCTTATTGTTTTTCAAATCGTTGATGGCATCTTGTAGCTCCTGAATGAAGACGGGCGAGCTAGAAAGCTAATCTCCTCGTTCAATTTTCTTTTAATTTTGCCATTCCTGATCTTCCTTTTAGTTTTTCCGTTCGTGAGTAGTTGGTGAGCTATCTGATCAGGTGTAACTTCACTGTAATTTGGTTGTGGTTTTGTTAGGTCGTTGTTGAGACTTTTGACCAGTTTCCATGCCTTCCTACTGCTGTGCTTCATGTCCGTCTCTTGTAGGAGATTACACCACTTTTCCTTTCTCGCTTCGGAGATACCAGACATCAGTACCTCACCTGCCTGGATCGTTTCCTATGAGAGGAGGTCCTTATTGTACAGTTCGTCATACTTTTTCAGAGCTTCCTTACTGCTACTATTGAGTCCAGCGATATACTGGGTGCGGCACCCTCTAGGTATGCGCCGTCGAGAGATTTTCTTGACAAGGTCTATAAAAGTTTCATATGATTGAATCTCTGGTTTAATTTTCAAGATCTCCTTATCAAGGTCCTCTGTGAAAAGTTCCCAATAAGCTTTTTTGAAATTGAAGCGTCTCTTGAAGGGCATTACACCTGATTTGATTACTGCAGTAATGCAGCAAGTTATTGCTCTGTGTTGCGATCTTGGAATTGGGTCCTCAATTTGCTTTACAGTTTGCAGGGATACCTTTTCGGAGACAAAGATATTATCTGGATTATATCCTCGTTTCCATCTTCCGCTGTTAAATGATGCAGGCAACTTTGGGTCATGTATCAATTTCAGTTTAACCTGGTCCGCCCAGATATCCAGCATTTCGCCATTGTCATTTGTCTCTTTATAACCCCATGCGAGACCGTGACAGTTAAAACTCCTAGTACAACTTTAATGTTTTTTGAATGGAAATTTCCAGGCTCCGTAAATTTGAACCTCGCACTGGGTGGTTTGTAAACGGATGTTACAGTACATGAATGTAGCTCAATAGCTAAAATTTCTATATTTTCTTCGCAGGTCAGAGCACAGGAGCATACGTCTAAGTTCGGTTTCCGTACCTTTCGTGTGGTCTCTCAAGAACTTATTTCATGCCCTGTATTTTTGGTCTATGGCTATTTGGTGCTCTGTGTGTTTCTTGTAACACTAAAACATCACAGTTGTTTCGTTTGCACATGTCAGATAATAAAATTTCTTTATTTACAGACAAGCCTTCAATATTGCAGGCAGTTGTCACTAGTGATGGTCTTGATAAAGGCCTTTTTTGAGTCTCTTCGGAGAGTTGTTTTGTCATCTTTGGTTTTGGTGCTCCGGTGTTTGCAGGATTGGCTGACTAGGTCGTTTCCAGGGGACGCCCGATTGCTTGTTGTGCGAGTGGTGAACGCAATCTTCGTGGAGGCTCCTGCAGTGTCCCCCACAGACGTCTGGTAACACGGTGTACTACAGTTGGTCTGCGTGCGGAGACGAATGCAGAATAACAATAGCAGCAAGCGCTACATGCGGACACTGCGACAGCTAGACCAAACCACAACAGTGCACTACAGCCACACTCGTAAACACGGTCGTCATCGTAAACATGTCCCTGCAGATACTGCTCGCCGACCGTGGCCCGTGTTTGTTACAACACGCAACTGAACGTCGGAGGTTTCAAGCGTCAACTTTAGGTTACAATATCTCCGGATGTAATTAACATTTTACAATGCAACAAACGGCACTGATTACGTATTTGTTTATATGTTCAGATGTCCATTTAAAAAAACGTAGGTTTGTGTTAAAAAACATACTTCCGTGCATTTTTGTATGGTTTGTATTAAACAATTACACTAGCCCCTCTCCTCACGTTCGGTCTGTGGAATCGGTTCGTCAGTATTTGATGTGGTTTACGAAATATATCCAGCGGTAACGTTAGGTGACTCACCCTGTATATTGCTGAAATATCGCAGAACTTCTTGAGAGTGTTACTTGGCTTTTGAGTGTTACTTGGCTTTTATTCTTTGACTGCATCCACAAAACCCAATCAAATTAACAATCACACAAAAACTCACAAAGTAATTCCAGAAAACAACACGAAGTAGTCAAATACAAAAACTAAGAATAATCAAGGAACCAAAGGAGTTCCGTGCGCAGGCATACTACGCTGCATTGTAACGTCTCTGCTATTAGCGCGACCACTCGAAACCACTGTCGTTCGCCAAACAGCCTCCGCGCTGAAAATGCGGAGCATTCGGGACGTATGGGTACTTGAAACGTACCCGCTTACCTGCTCGTGTGTGTCTATGCGGTACTTGCTCGGGCAATGTCTGCTGACTGGACGGTAGAGGCACAAGAAAAACTGTTTCCTCCAATATCCTCGGTGCTAGCTTGTTTGCTAGCTGAGGTTCTTCGTTACCATCAGCAGGCATGTAAGCTGGCTTGACTCTTTCTATTGACACCATTGTTGACTTCCCATTGTAGGAGATTTCCATCGTATGCGCGTTTCAGCGCAAAATTTCGTAAGACCCCGAATACTGTTGTTGCAATGGTGGTTTGATGATGTCTGATCTCAACATAATGTGGGTACAACTGCTCAAGACCTTATGTGTGTAATTTGGTTGATGTCCATGCCTAGTGCCTGGAATAGTGCCTACATCTACATCTACATCTACATTTATACTCCGCAAGCCACCCAACGGTGTGTGGCAGAGGGCACCCCACGTGCCACTGTCATTAGCTCCCTTTCCTGTTCCAGTCGCGTATGGTTCGCGGGAAGAACGACTGCCAGAAAGCCTCCGTGCGCGCTCGAATCTCTCTAAGTTTACATTCGTGATCTCCTCGGCAGGTATAAGTAGGGGGAAACAATATATTCGATACCTCATCCAGAAACGCACCCTCTCGAAACCTGGACAGCAAGCTACACCGCGATGCAGAGCGCCTCTCTTGCAGAGTCTGCCACTTGACTTTGCTAAACACCTCTGTATGACGCTTACCAAATAACCCTGTGACGAAACGCGCCGCTCTTCTCTATCTCCACCGTCAACTCGATCTGGTACAGATCCCACACTGATGAGCAATACTCAAGTATAGGTCGAACGAGTGTTTTGTAAGTCACCTCCTTTGTTGACGAACCACATTTTCTAAGGACTCTCCCAATGAATCTCAACCTGGTACCCACCTTACCAACAATTAATTTTATATGATCATTCCACTTCAAATCGTTCCGCACGCATACTCCCAGATATTTTACAGTAGTAACTGCTACCAGTGTTTGTTCCGCTGTCATATAATCATACAATAAAGGATCCTTCTTTCTATGTATTCGCAATACATTACATTTGTCTATGTTAAGGGTCAGTGGCCACTCCCTGCACCAAGTGCCTATCTGCTGCAGATCTTCCTGCATTTCGCTGCAATTTTCTAATGCTGCAACTTCTCTGTATACTACAGCATCATCCATGAAAAGCCGCATGGAGCTTTCGACACTATCTACTAGGTCATTTATATATATTGTGAAAAGCAATGGTCCCATAACACTCCCCTGTGGCATGCCAGAGGTTACTTTAACGTCTGTAGACGTCTCTCCATTGAGAACAACATGCTGTGTTCTGTTTGCTAAAAACTCTTCAGTCCAGCCACACAGCCTAGATGCGACACTTGTCGTAACTGCGCTATGAACGCATGTGATGTATCAAATTCTCCTGTCGTAGGACTCCTGTCTTCGATTAAGTCCTCTGGGACGTGGATATTCTGGGCATACACCATTTACGCAGTAGATGTGTCTAAGTCAGGCCTGTAAGCAGTGCATAAACCAAGCAATACCAAAGGAAGAGCCTGTGTCCATTTATCACCATGACACATAAGAGCTGTTTTTAAAGTCCGATGCGATCTTTTAACATACCGTTACTCTTGGGATGATAACTGGTAGTTTTGTGGTGGTTCATTCCACACAGCTTGGTTAACTGTTGAAATAAATTTGACTCAAACTGCCCCCCCCCCCTCTATCTGCGGCCGGCGGTATCTAAATACCGTAAAAAAGTCACTTGGTTTTGTCCTAGGACACACTTCTTGCAATTAATGGTCACACCACAATCACCGAGACGTTGAAAAACCTGTGTCAGATGATCCTGTAGTTTTAGAAAATACTAGAATGTCGTCAATGTAAGCGAAACAAAAATGCAGGCCACGCAAAACCTCGTCGATAAACCTTTGCCATGTCTGGGCTGCATTTTTAAGTTCAAAGGACATATACATGTGTTCGAAAAGGCCAAACTCTGTAGTTATAGCTGTCTTTGGGACGTCACTGGAATTTGCATATAAGCTCTCGCACAATCCACTACACTGACGTGATCCTCCTAGCAAATTGTTAAACTCTTGTAAATTCGGAACCGAGTACTTATCTGGCATTGTCCTTGCGTTTAGTGCTCGGAAATCGCCACAAAAGGTGTCCACTTTTTATCTTTCTTGGGAACTAAACGCAACGGCGAAGCCCATATGCTGTCAGACGGATGGATCATGTTTTCCTTCAACAACTTCTCATATTCTTGTTTTGATATTACTAGGTGGCCAGGTGGTAATTTCCGTGACCGTGCAGACACTGGTGGACATGGTGTGGTTTAGATGAAATGTCGCGTATTATGTTTCATGTCTTTCTTCTCGTATTGTGGTGTAACAATCTCGGGAAAGTGTTGAATCAGCTGCGTAAACTCATTTGTGACGAATGCTTCTTGCACATGTTTCATGGGATATGGTGCCTGGGTGCCTCTTGTACTGCAACCGGAAGTATTGTCGATTAGACAGCCATTCCTGACATCAGGCAGCAAGCTAAAATTCGCGAGGAAGGCTGCTCCTATTATTAGTTCTGCTACATCGGCTACAATAAACTGCCACTGATATCTCTTCCCCAGTCCGAAATCTAACGGCAGAGTTATTTCACCAAATGTCTTAATCACCGAGTTGTTTGATGCAGAAAACTGTAAAGGCATGGGCTTCACACGAACTCGTAACATCTTGTGCGGGTATAAGGAAGCATCCGATCCTGTGTCTACTGCGAGAGTCAGTCTGCCACAAAGAGTCTGTGCGAGAATGAATTGTTTTGTTGGCGCTGTAAATAACTCTCGCAGCTGGTCGCGCCTATTGCCGGCCGCTCGAGAAGTTTGGGTAATTGCACGGTGGTGAGCATTGTGTTGCACGTTCACCAAAACGCTCGTGGTACCAACAAAACTGACGTCGATGTGGGCTCGGGCTGTTGCTCCTAGCTGTTGATTGAGAAAACGTTTACCGTCGTCTCTGATTTTTTTTCTCTTTATCGTCAACTTCCGTTTACTCTTGCTACGCTGTTAACGTCTCTACTTGTCTTGACAGTTGCTGTACTGCATTTGACAACTGTTGCAACTCGTCTTGTGTATCTCTATGGTACTTCCGCTGTGTTGCTGCGGCCATCTCTCTTGGCGCTGCTATATAGTGTCGTGGAAGCTCTGTGATTGGAGGTAGTGGAAGTGAAATTGTTTCCTGTACTTGGTCAGCCATCTCTGTCAGCTTATCTAAATTCGATTCCATGCGTGAATGTACGATGGTTTGCACTGATACAGGTAAGCGACCTCTCCACAGCACTCGCAGCATTGAGTCTGATATTTCTGTGCCCGTTGCGAGGCTCCTCAGACGTCGGAGAAATTGCGAAGGTGTCTTGTCTCCCATCTCTTCATGATGCATTAAATGTAGGATTTGTTGCTCAACCGACCTGGAAACCCGTTGTATTAACGCAGATTTCAGGTGTTGGTAACAGTTTTCAGATGGTGGACTGACAATCATATCTTCCACCATAGATGCGTAGTTTTGGTCCAACTGGCTTGCCACATAGGCGAACTTTGTTTTCTCATTTGTTATTCCACTATAGAAGAAATTTGCTTCTGCCTGTACGAACCTAATTTTCGGGCTCTGTGGCCAAAACGGCGGTAGATGTAGAGCCACCGGCGAGATTAAACCTGTTTCTGATTCGCCGCTCTTACGAAACGGCACGGATGAATTTTCAACGGGAGTTGCTTGAACTGCGCTGCTTTCGTCTTCCTGACGTCCAATTTCTGTACGTGTCGATTCCCTTCCATTCTTGTGGTCACTTTTCCTTGTGAGCTAATTTTCGTGTTCATAATATCGGAGTCGCCATTGAAGTCACTGCTGAAATAACGCAGAACTTATTGAGAGTGTTACTTGGCTTTTATTGTTTGAGTGCATCCACAAAACACAATCAAATTAGCAATCACAAAAGAATTCACAAAATAATTCCAGAAACAACACGAAGTAGTCAAATACAAACACTAAGAATAGTCAAGGAACCAAAGAGGTTCCGTGCGCAGACATACTCCGCTGCGTTGTAACGTCTCTGCTTTTACCGCGACCACTTGAAATCACTGTCGTTCGCCACAGAGTTACTAACGAGGAAACGGAAATTTGGAACTCTTGCCGCTGTGATTCGAGAACCTTGTGTTAGTTCACGTCAGATCGCAAGGGAATATGGCAGGAGCCAGAAAAGTGTTGTTCGTGTTCTGCATCGCCATAAATATCATTCTCACCATATCAGTCTCCACCAAGAATTAACTGGTGCGGATTGTATGCGTTGCGCTAAATTCTGCCGATGGGCTCAACTTCAGATTCAGAGGGATGACACATTTATTAATTTTCTTTTATTTACTGACGAGGCTACATTCACGAAGAATGGATATGTTAATATGTGTAACATGCATTATTGGCCAACTGAAAATCATTCAGGTTGCAGCAAGTTGCACACCAAAACCCGTTGTCAGTGAATGTATGGTGTGGGATTCTGGAGGACAGAAATTAAGGTCACTATTTCATCGAAGGAAATCTTAATGGAAGGAAGTACATTACATTCCTGCAAGAAACATTAGGTCTGTTATTGGAAGAAATACATTTAGGAACAGCGAACAGAATGTGGTATCAACATGATGGGCGTCCAGCACATTTTTTTGCTGATGGCCAGAAATGAGTTGCAAAGACAATTCCCAATTAGAGATATGTCAGGGCCAGCTCATTCATCAGACTTGACGCCTCTGGATTTTTTCTTGTGTGTGTGTGGGGGTGGTGGTGGGGGGGGTGGGGGGGGTGGGGGGGGGAGGGGGTTCTTTCGTAAAAGACACTGTTTATAAAAACGTTTCAACTACACCTGAAGATACGCGAGACAGAATTTCAGAGCATGTGCTTCGATAAGTGCCGATGTGATAAGGAATACCAATCAATCCATGATAAGAAGATTGCAACACTGCACTGATACCAATGGTCATCACGTCGAACACGTTCTGTAAATCGACGTTCATGCCAACTTTGTGACCCTTGTTGACCTTCAAAGATCTTACTGTTACACATAATTGGATTCGTCTCTATAAGGCTGTGGTCATCAAATTGTAGCCCACAGTCCACATATTGCCTGAATCAAGTGTTCTCGTGGCCTGTGGTCCTCAGCCATATATAATTTTTTTCTCTAGCAATAAACAGCACTATCCATAACGTCAACAAACTGTAAGAGCTTCCCCAGAATGTATTTCTGTTGTTCAGCAACAAACAAAAATACTTATATAGGCAGAAGTATTTTAAGATGTGCTTTATTTTAATTGGAGTTTGTTTACTTTGGCCATATGAGCTAAGTAAAGTTTGAAGCTTATGTCAAGAGCAGAATGGCATGTATCCCATCTCTCAGGGTTTAATAGAAGTAATAGTGGGAATATTTTGTTTGTCTCTCAATCCTGCCAACTCGAAAGCATGCACAATGAGCACCGATCAGCTGCTATGGTATCAATATCAAACATGGATTTGCAAATGCACTCTATAGAGACACTCATATTCAAACATGGTACATGCCTGTAATCAAGTAATATCAAATCAAATTAAGGCTATGGTGATACAATGAGAAAAGAAAAATTACTTTTAAAACATTAAGTAAACATTTGAGATCAGGCCTCATATTGCAGTTACTGTTATTAATTACAGTAACATACAAATTTATGTAGACTACCAAGTAATAGTCAGATTGCATGGTGGTGTATAATGGTGTGTACTTGTGTGCTAGTGTAGCTGCTCTTCCTAACAGCACCCCATATGAGCAAACCAGCTGCATCTTTACATTACATTAACAAGAAATTCTTTAATTGTTTTTTAAAATGCTGGTTGGCTGTCAGACACCATTTGTAAAATGACCAAAGATTTTTGTGTGACTGTAATTCACTCCTTTCTGCATCAAATTCAGATGTAACCCAGCACAGTGGAGATCATCCTTTCTTTTAATGGTGTAGCTGTGGACTTCACTATTACTTTTGAACTGGGATGGATTACTTATACCAAATTTCGTAAGTGAATGTATATATTTCGAAGGTACTGTGAATATCCAGAGTTCCTTAAATAAATGTCTGAAAGGTGATATTTGGTGGGCTACAGCTATTATTCTGATTACATGCTTTAGTGCAATGAATGTTTTCCCTCTTAATGTTGATTTAACCCAAAATACTACACCATATGAAAGCAGTGAATGAAAATAGGCGTAGTAGGCTAATTTAGCCATATGATTATCACCAAAATTTGCAGTAACCCCAATGAAATAAGTAGCTGAGCCTACCATTTCAGCAAGTCATCAATGTGCTTCTTCCAATTCAATTTCTCATCAGTGCACACACCCAGAAATTTTGAATATTCTGTTTAGCAACAGCCTTCTGTTCGTAGTCTATATTTATCAATGATGTTATGACATTTACTGTACAGAATTGTATATATTGTGTTTTCTCAAAATTTAGTGAGAGTCCATTCGCAGAGAACCACTTAACAATTTTATGAAAGATATTATTTACAATTTCCTGCGCTATTCTTGTTTGTTGGGTGTGATTACTAAACTTGTATCATTAACAAAAAGAACTAGCTTTGCATCTTTACGAATATATAGTGGCAAGACATTAATATATATTAAGATGAATAAGGGACCGAAGACTGAACCGTGTCAGACACCATTCCTGATACCTACCCAGCTACAGGACTCAGCTGATTTTTGCAGACAATCTGTGCCGTTAATTTCAACCTTCTTAGATATGAATTAAATCATTTTTGCACTGTCCCACTCATACCGCAATACTTAAGAATTTCATGATTCACACTGTCAAAAGCCTTTAAGAGATAAAAAACTATCCCAACAGGCGATGTTCGATTATTCAGAGCATTTACTATTTGACCAGTGAAAGAATACATAGCATTTTCTGCTGAAAAGCCTTTCTGAAAACCAAACTGATATTTTGTTAGTACCTCATTTTTACAAATATTTGCTGTTTCTCTTGACTACATTACTTTTTCAATAACTTTGGATAAAGATGTTCGAAGTGAGATTGGGTAGTAGTTGTTAGCATCAGACCTATTCCCTTTTCTATGCAATTTTTTAACAATAGCATATATAAGTCTATCTATAAAAATGTCCTTTTGCAGTGCACTACTACATATGTGGCTAGAATCCTACTTATCTGTTGGGAACAAGCTTTTAGTACTTTGTTGGGAATGCCATCAATTCAATGTCAGCTTTTACTTTTAAGTGAATTTATTGTTTTTCTAATTTCAGTAGGAGAGGTGGGTTGAATTTCAGCTTTATCAAATTGCATAGGTACTGCCTCTTCCTTATATTACCTTGCTTTTTCAAATAAACACCTGGCTTGATTTTCTCTACAACGCTTAAAAAATGACTATTAAAAATGTTTTCTACTTTTGTCCTTTTCTTAATAAACTTTTCATTGAGTCTAATAGAAATACAGTCTTCCTGTGCTCCCAGTTTCCCTGTTTCCCTTTTAAGAATATTCCAAATTGTTTTAATTTTATTTTCAGAAGTGTTAACCTCAGACATGATGCACATACTTCTTTTCTTTTTAATAACTTTTCTTAATAGAGTGCAGTAGTTTTTATCATGTTGGTCTCTTTCTGTATCATTACTGCTCCTAGCTATAAGATATGTTTCCCTTTTCTGTTTACAAGATCTTTTCATCCCTTAAGTAAGCCACAGCTTTTTATATCGTTTCTTACAGTTACATTTCATGGCTTTCTTAGGGAAGCTTTCAAATATACTCACAAAGGTATCATGAAACAAGATAAATTTTAAATTAGCTTCAGGTTCCCTGTACACTTCATCCCAATGAAACTGTTACAAGTTTTTCCTAAAATTTTAAATTGTTAAATTGTTAATTAAATGCACTATTTTGGAAGTCTGTTTTGTAGGACTGTCATATTCTGCAACCTGGTGTGTATCTTAATCAGACAGAGCATTCATTCTTAACAGGAAAGGTTTTTATTTGATTCAATTTATCTCGGTCTATAAAGCATTATCTATCAGTGTGCTGCTTTCCTGTACCTCCTGAGTAGTCGTCAATAACAGATGTCAAATTGAACGAACCAAGTAATACTCCGAGATCAACGTTTGTAATGGAATCTTTCAGAAAATCTGCATTGAAATCCCCACAAACAATAATTTGATTCCACATGTCTGACAGATATCACAACAAAGAATCCAGATTTTTCAAAAATATCTGAAACTTTCCCAATGGGTAGCTATAAAGAGCTACAATTATAAAAGTATCATTACTTAGTTTAAGCTCACATGCACATGCTTTGAAACGTTGCTCCACAGAAAATTTTTTACTTTCTAAACAAACAAGAAGCTCATCTACTTTGTTGTTCAATGTCATCGTTTTCTGATAAAATATAGCAAGATTATTTTTCTCTTTGCTTTTATGAGTGTCTTGTGACATACTGACATTATTTTCCACTATACTTTTATGAGAATCTTGTGATATTTTAACATGTCCAGTACCTGACTCCCTGAGGTTCTCATTAAGCTTAATTTCATTCATTTTTGAATCATTGTACACAGACCTTAGCCTAAAAAAAGAGGTACACCTGTGACTTTCAGTGTCCCCAGTAAAGATTTTGCTATCTTCCCTGCCAATTTAGCCTTCCTTTTCCTATGTCTTGTGAAGTCCAACTTGCCAATACCATCAACAGGGATGAAACCTATGTCTGACAAAGCAGCCACCCACAGCAGCTGATCTAGCTCCATATTGACCTCCTGACTGTGATTACTCGTTTCTTTAGGTATTTGTGCTATGCGCAGTTCTGTTTAAAAACAATAGCTCGATGTAGTCATAGGTTCAAGTTGCATGCATCTGCATTCATACCTCACAGCCAATTTTCTACATATAATAACCTGTAGCTGTGATCCTGCAGTCAAATAATCTACACATTGGCTAGAATTGCGAGTTAATAAAATGTATATAAATACAGAATATAAGTTGAATGAATAATTTAATAACAAGTGTAATATTCTAACAACTGTAATTGATGTAGACGAACGAGAATTATGTTGAAAGATGTTTATTCAAGAAAGGACATCAAAAATAAACAACAAGTGGTCCTACACTATTCATTGAAAATATGGACAGATAATACATTTATTAACTGCAGTGCAGTTACATTGCGAGCATTAAAAGAATTGTAGTAAAACCTCCAAACTAAATAGTCATCGAAGATGTTCGAAAATTGTGTCCATTTTGGATTCACAATACAAGAAATATTTACCAGCTCAAAACAGTGCAGAGTTCAACATGATGATTTACAAATTAACACAAACTATACAAAGAACAATAACTCATACAATATATACCCTCAGTTCTGTAATTCAAGTGGAAAAAGTCCTGCTGTAAAGCACATTCAGACCTCTCGAAATATAAAGTCGCTACAGAAGTTAAAGTATAATAGCAGCTGTTCACTGCCCAGAATCAAACATCTCCATGATCGAATATACCTTGTTTCTACAAACATATCTGCCTCCTTCCAGAACTCGACATAAAAGTGTGAGAATCACTCGATTGAGCACTTCTCTCGAAAAGTCCAAGTCTCCTCTTGACTCCTGTAGTGTTACGCTATTGTCTGCTTTCCACTGGCTGAAGGCTGTCCCCACTAAAACTGCATCGTCCTTAAGTTCTACAGACGTCATTTGACTCAACATGATATATTAAAACAATATTTGAACAAAGAAATGTTATAAACATTTGGTCATACTCAGAACATCTACAATAAATACAAATATAGGTTTTCCCATAAATAAATAAGCCAGTATTCGCGTGATCACGATAAATGACAATAGATAGTTGTTAATTTTAAAAAAAAGTTAATTAAGCCTGCTCGTTAGAAGGACCTTTTCACACTCTTTTATGATGTTGTTATCAGCAGACACACATGACTGACCACATCTTAAATTACTATGATTTTGTATTTTCAGTTATAATTACTATTTAAATGAAGTTACTGGCTAAATAGTAAACTGTTCATTAAATGAATACACAAGTAGGACAAAATGTGAGTTTTTGTGCTGTGTTAACTTGCGGTGTAAATGTGGATGTTACAATGTTCAAACAATAATTTGTGTAATAAAAACATATAAAAGACACCATTAGTCAATAAATAAATATATACAGATGAGTGGTTTTTTGTGATCATGATAGCCACCTTGCAATGCTACCATCTGAGATATTGTATGCTGAAATCACATGAAGAGTTTAAAAGTTGTTAATTTGTAGGTTCGTTGTGAAAATGTTTATTAGCTGTAAAATATTAACTCCCATAGTTTCAAAGATATTTAAATATTATTATGCCACTGGATGCATATTATTTTTCCAAAGCTATCATCCACCAGTCTATCTTTTTGTGATAATTTTGAATTGATTAAGTTATATAATTTTATAGCTTCTCTGTTGTGATATATCAGGCCTATAACAAAATTCGGATTATAAACTTTCTACTGCAGCTGCTTGTTATCCTTTCAGGTAGTTAAGATGTGAAGATGTCTAGAAAATGTGCCTGGAAAAGGAAACAAACATATAAGCCTAGGGCGATGGCACTGGCCATATCACCCATTAAATAAGGAAAAGTGGACATTCTGTAAGCCTTCAGAAAAATGCCTCTAGTTCTAACATATTATTTTATTTTTCACTTTAAAATGTTTGGTTTGATACTTTATAACTGCAGAATCAAAATGTGTTTGTGGTAAGTTTGTATCAATAAGCAGGTTTTGTTGAAAATTGAATACCTGTTTGAGTGGCCACTTTCCCCTGCTGTGAGTGGCAGTGTATCGCATCATAATATATAAATGCTGATGTGGTAGAATTACGTCTCTCATTGAAGTTTGGTACGCTGTTTTATGATCATAGTGATTTGAGCATCAGCAGAAACTTAACAGGGTGGGAAGTGTGTGTGTGTGGGGGGTGGCGGGGTGGGGGGGGGGGGGGGGAGGCAAGACACTAAAATTTCAATTTCTGATGTAAATTTGCTGGTCAGTTTTGAGACACATCACACCTCTAAATTTAATAGGTAACACAATAAACATTACATCCCAGAGAATGGCTAGTTCTCCATATAGTATTTATTACACTCACATTATTTTGATACAATACTTAAAACAATAAACAAAATATTATACAGCAAAATCTAAAACATAGTATTGTCTCACTGCAAACAGCCACGTAGTATGGTGTAACAACGCATACAAAACTCTAATTTGGGTGAAACGAATTGATATTGTGGTGCATGGCAAATCATGATCGAGAATTGGACATTCTGTGCTACTAACGCATCTCTGTGTCTTACTGAACCAAAGATTTTGTTTTATAGACTTTGTGAAGGAAATAGAGAGATCAGATGTGTGAGAGGAGGAGAGACATTGTATTGCTGTGAGACAATGTGGTATTTAGCAGTGGCGTAGCGTGAGGGGAGACTTTGAGACTTAGTCTCCCCTGTATTCGTGCTTAAAAAAGATGCAATAGTAATTCATAACAAAAATATAAACCACTTTCTACTAAGAGCACTTAATGTGCGAAGACATCATAGTCCGTGCCGCCGCACCCTGAGTATTGGTGTATCTGCCTGCTTGAGACTCGATTGCTCTCAGTCTCTGCCTCCCCTCCTTTACCTGGCTGCGTGCGCCTGAGCGTTCACGGCTCCCCTCCACTTCCCCTCTTAGACGACGGCCGGTGCGCTGCACATGCTAGCAGGTATCGAGACTAGTCTCTGCCGCTTCTATGCTGGCTTTTAACACGGAAGTGAACAGTCGCGCGGTTTGTGTTCATAGTCATTCTTGGGTGATTTTAGTGAATATTTTCGTTGTGTCGCCATCATGAGTGAGCCAGCAGCTGTACACCTTATGTAATTTTTATTAAAAACGCCTTTTTCTACTTAAAGGTACGAAAAAAAGTGTGAATTGAAGGACAAATGACCTACTCCTATACTCAGTGTAGTTTTAAGTGAAGCCAAACAAACATGCACTTTTCAGACAGCCTGGTACGAAAAGTATGCTTGGCTGACTGCGAATGCAGTTAATAACAGATTATACACTCCTGGAAATGGAAAAAAGAACACATTGACACCGGTGTGTCAGACCCACCATACTTGCTCCGGACACTGCGAGAGGGCTGTACAAGCAATGATCACACGCACGGCACAGCGGACACACCAGGAACCGCGGTGTTGGCCGTCGAATGGCGCTAGCTGCGCAGCATTTGTGCACCGCCGCCGTCAGTGTCAGCCAGTTTGCCGTGGCATACGGAGCTCCATCGCAGTCTTTAACACTGGTAGCATGCCGCGACAGCGTGGACGTGAACCGTATGTGCAGTTGACGGACTTTGAGCGAGGGCGTATAGTGGGCATGCGGGAGGCCGGGTGGACGTACCGCCGAATTGCTCAACACGTGGGGCGTGAGGTCTCCATAGTACATCGATGTTGTCGCCAGTGGTCGGCGGAAGGTGCACGTGCCCGTCGACCTGGGACCGGACCGCAGCGACGCACGGATGCACGCCAAGACCGTAGGATCCTACGCAGTGCCGTAGGGGACCGCACCGCCACTTCCCAGCAAATTAGGGACACTGTTGTTCCTGGGGTATCGGCGAGGACCATTCGCAACCGTCTCCATGAAGCTGGGCTACGGTCCCGCACACCGTTAGGCCGTCTTCCGCTCACAACCCAACATCGTGCAGCCCGCCTCCAGTGGTGTCGCGACAGGCGTGAATGGAGGGACGAATGGAGACGTGTCGTCTTCAGCGATGAGAGTCGCTTCTGCCTTGGTGCCAATGATGGTCGTATGCGTGTTTGGCGCCGAGCAGGTGAGCGCCACGATCAGGACTGCATACGACCGAGGCATACAGGGCCAACACCCGGCATCATGGTGTGGGGAGCGATCTCCTACACTGGCCGTACACCACTGGTGATCGTCGAGGGGACACTGAATAGTGCACGGTACATCCAAACCGTCATCGAACCCATCGTTCTACCATTCCTAGACCGGCAAGGGAACTTGCTGTTCCAACAGGACAATGCACGTCCGCATGTATCCCGTGCCACCCAACGTGCTCTGGAAGGTGTAAGTCAACTACCCTGGCCAGCAAGATCTCCGGATCTGTCCCCCATTGAGCATGTTTGGGACTGGATGAAGCGTCGTCTCACGCGGTCTGCACGTCCAGCACGAACGCTGGTCCAACTGAGGCGCCAGGTGGAAATGGCATGGCAAGCCGTTCCACAGGACTACATCCAGCATCTCTACGATCGTCTCCATGGGAGAATAGCAGCCTGCATTGCTGCGAAAGGTGGATATACACTGTACTAGTGCCGACATTGTGCATGCTCTGTTGCCTGTGTCTATGTGCCTGTGGTTCTGTCAGTGTGATCATGTGATGTATCTGACACCAGGAATGTGTCAATAAAGTTTCCCCTTCCTGGGACAATGAATTCACGGTGTTCTTATTTCAATTTCCAGCAGTGTATTATTATATATTTCTTCTATTTGGTGGTGAAAAGGAGTGATGCAATGAAGGCATTTGTACGATAAAGAACTTTGACAGGAAAGCACAGAAACATCAGACATCAAAACGTTTCCTGCAGAACAAAGAATCATTTCAGTTATTGGGTACAAGCAGAATTGAGCACGCCCTTTCTGAAGCCGCTGGTCTGACAGCAATAAAATACAACCAACAAGTTACATACAGCAGGAGAGTATTGTCTCGTCTTATTCAGGCAATTGTATTTCTTTGTAAACAAGAACTAGCCTTTCGTGGCCATCGAGAAGAGGAATCCTCCAGCAACAAAGGTAACTATCTGGAATTGTTGGATTTACTAGCTCAAGGAGAGCAGTTAATCAGAGACCATCTGTCATCATCCTCAACCTTTAAAGGAACGTCTCTAGATATACAGAATGATGTAATAGAAATGATAACTGTGGCAGTTAATGAGAAAATAAAATCTGAAATTCAGAACTGCAATTTCATTTCGATTCAGGCTGATGAAACATTAGACGTATCATGAAAGAGTCAAATGAATATAATATTCAGGTACTGTATTGCAGACAAAATTGAGGAAAGATTCGTTGGAATTTACGATGTTTCTGGAGATAAAACTGCTGAGGGTTTGTCAAACATTGTTCATGCAGTATTGAAAGAATGGAATGTGGAAGGAACAGTGGTTAGTCAACCATATGAAGGCGCTTTCGTAATGGCGGCCAGAAAAAGAGGACTACAACAATTGGTGAAGCAGTTCTGTCCCTATGCGCTGCTTTTTCATTGTTACGCACACCAACTGAATGTGGTACTGTTAAATGCCTCCAAAATCATACAACAAGTACGCATGTTTGTAAGTGATCTTCGTTCGTTTTTCAGCAAATCATCAAAACGAACTTTATTGCTAACTGAGACAGGATTTAAACTGCCACATGCAAGCAACACTCGCTGGAACTTTCGTTCCAGGGAAGTTTTAACATCTAGTCATTTCTCAGGACTATATAATTTTTTTAAATTGTATATTTGATTATACAGACTCTCAGTGGGACCCAGAATCTTTGAGCTGTGCTTTGGGAATTAAACGACGGATAGATGATCCTACGTTTGTCTACTTCCTTTACTTCTACAGAGGGTGCTTTGTTGATGTTGATCATCTCTTTAATGTTATTCAGTCAAAGTTTGTCAGTATAACTGCTTGCCACGAGGAAATAAGAACTGTTTTGAGAAACTTACGACAATTAAGAACGGAAACATTCGTTGATGAATGCATTAAATGCAGCTTGTGTTTGAATGGAAACTTATCATTCTGTGACAGTCAAAAGACATTTCTCAGATCACTAAGTTACGAGATACTGGATCTGCAAATTATTCAGATGGAAAGAAGGTTTCAAGACTTTCCCCAAATTCAGTTTGTTTGAACCATCAAAAAGAATTCCCAAAGTTGAAACTGTTTCAATTATTATAAAAGTACCCTTTTTTCAAACAAGAACAAGTTGGAAATGAAACGTGTAACATATATGCTGATGAGAAAATACACTTATCTCCAAGAATCCTCTTAAAGTACATTGTCAACAATGATTTAGATTCCGTTTATGAAGAAACAACGAAGTTCCTGATTTTAGTTTTGACCCCACGCGCAGCTACAGCAAGCAGTCAATGAAGCATGAGTACTCTTAAACGAGTGAAGAATTATTTAAGGAATTCGATGTCCAACATCTGGCTGTCGAGTTTGAGCACGTTGGCAATAGAAAAGTCACTACTTGGAGAGCTATTCAGTGATCAGATCTTTGTAGACCTAGTTGTAGACTTATTCGCAGAAAGAAAAGACAGGCACATTGCACTTGTGTTCAAGAAAATGAAAGTGCTTCTTCTCTTGCTGCTGGAGTTCTACAAATTTGTCATCATTTCTTGAACAAGTTAGTTATTATTGTTATTATTATTTGTGGCAGTGGTAGTTGTAGTAGTAGTAGTTGTCGTTTTATTTGATGCGTCTTGTTTCATTTGATTAAATTATTGTTTATTGTACTATTTTGTCTCCCTACAATAACTGCAGAGTCTCCCCAACATTTCCAACCACGCTACACCACTGGTATTTAGTAAATGTTCAAACAGTTTTTTGCACAAAATAAAATCCAGTAACTAACATCAAGTATTCAAGGTGTGTATATCTCCATAACAAAATTAGTTAATTATCAGTGCACAGATATTATGAGATGTAGATCGCTCGGAGGTGAAGTTTGGAATGATAGTGCGAACCTGCATTTTTAATGGTCTTAATTCCTCGAGAGATTATCTCCGAATTAATAAAATTTAACTTGCTAAATTGCTGGACAGATCATTGACACTCTTCATACAACATAGCACACGGTTGTTCCAAACGATCTGTATAGTGAGTAAAGTTTTTAGAGATTTCAGATGGAGCAGGTAACGACGAGAAATTTCCGTGAGATGGCCGCTGCGGAATACACCTCTTGCTCTCCTGTGGTATTTAAAACGAATTATACATATTTTTCAAGTATTCAGGAGAGTAAAGGTAAAAGGAAATAAGGAACTAAGCTAAACCCTCTAAAACTAATAACTAAAACAATATACAAATTAAAAGTACACATAAAGAATAATTATTTATAATAATAAATTAATAAAGAATATTTTAATTAACTAACCAATGATAATAATATATTAAATTGGCGTCTGAGTACAAGACACCCAACAATTAGCAACTGTTATATATATTGTATTTCACTATTATACGCATGTACTAATCCATATATGGTGTGTGTGTGTTTCATGTTCAGTAATTAATATTGGTTGAGTACGGTCATGTGAGCTGAGCAGTCCTGATCCCCAGTGTAGAACTTCACATCGCTGCAGGCTGTATAAGCCAAGCACATACAACGATCAACACTCTTGTCGCAATCTGGGTTTTTGATCTGAATAGCCTCAGCCTGTACATTGTAGAAAAATGCTATTTTTTCATTTCATTTCCGTATTTTCTTCAGAAGTAGTCACAGGCAATTATTCTGTGCATTTTTTGAGAGGAATTTTTTTATGTGAAGTGGTATAATTAGGTGTGTAAAAGCAAATTGGTATTTTGTTTTTCTAATTGGGTTATGGTGAACACTCGATCACAAATTAAAATGGATAAAGAGAAAGTTTCAGAGGTTCAGGAAATACGTGAAATTCCGAATGTAGAAGAGATTGCAGCTTCATCTCAACAGGAGACAAATCTTTTAACTTTAATTTTGGAAGAACTGAGACTTCCATCTGTGTCGGTAACGACAATATCACAAAATCAAACTGGTATGTCAGTAGTTGTGAAATGTCACAGAAACAAGGTGATGTGTAGCAGAAACAAGCTGATATGTTCCAGAAACTAGACGATAAGTCAGCGGGGATACAAATTGTGTCACAGAAGCAAGAAGATAAGTGTCAAAAATAAACTGACGTATCAGCTGCAATTAAGGTAATAGTTAGCCAGCAACAACAAATCTCAGATGAGATAACGGAACTGTGAAACACGCAAAAGTAGTTTCCTCTGGAAATTCAAAAGATTACCCAAGAAATTCAAACCATTAGATCGAAGCAAGAGGAAACAGAAATTTCTGCAGGAGAGTTAACAGAACATGTGAGTAGCATAGCTTCTGGGTGCGATCAGTTGATACAAGCAATTTTAATACGCACCAACAAGATTTCTCAACTAAACTAGACGAATGGGCATCCGCTATAGAACGACAGATGATGCAATAAGTAGAGGAAAGCATAAAAGAAGTGGTAAGCAAACTGCCTATTGACAGCTTACCAATTTCAGAGAATATTAAGGAAGGTATTAATGAGGTAAAAGAACAATTAGGAGTGAATTTCAAACAATGGAAGGACAAAATAGTACATACCATCGAAAATATTTCGAGAGATGTGAAACAGATTGGAGGGCCAGTAAAAGACCGTAGAAACGAGCTGCGTGAAGTAGAGCAAATGTGGGCCTCGAGCCACGAATCAGTTTTGGTAATGAATATGCTTCGCCTATGACAAATGTAAATTAGAACGGAATGCATGCAGTGCCACAAGCTAATAAAGTGTACACTGCAATGCTAATGGAAGAAAAATTGTTGAAGCATCGGCAATTTAAGCCGTTCTCACCTTACCTAAAATAATTGAACCCAGTTGTATTCATACGAGACTTTTGTAGAGTATTACCAAGGGCATGAACTGAAGCGCAAAAGATTAGCTACGCTTCAGGTTAGAGTCAAGGTGATGGTGCGCTATGGGCCACAGATATAATGGATACTTGCAGAACTTATGAGGAATTTGAGAAGGCGATTCTTGCTAAGAATTGGTCTCAGGCATGCAAGAACGATTAAGGAAATAAGTATTGAACCTGGAACCTTACTGTGCAAAATCTGGAAGTCTATAGCGATACTTTGAGAAGTATTTAACCAAAGCAAGATACTGGGATGAGCCTACAATGCATAAGGATATTTTGCGGGTTCTGAAGGTGAAACTTCCGGCTGAGACGAGAGAAAAATTAATACACGCCTCAGAGGAGAATTTAGAAGCATTTATGTCAACTTTGGATTCAATTGACTTGATCCAAGTAGACATTAAAGCAAGAGCAGATAGCCACAGTTCGTACTCGCAGGCGAATAATGCCTACGGCAACCGTGTGAGAATCAGCTGGGCAGGAAGTTCCTATGATGATATATAACGAGGGAAAGTTAATAGAAGAGGAGCTTTGTGCTGACACAACCAAATGTACAGAAGAATACTTATCAGATTCCATATCTGCAATTAAACTTATAATAGAGGGTATTCCAGTGACAGTATTTTTGGATATGGGTGGAAGGGTAAATACAGTATCTATGGACCTATTTCATAAATTAATGAAGAAGACCCAGTTACCGAATATTCCTACACAACATTGCAAGATACTAGGAGCTTTTGGCACATGATCCCAACCCATAAGGATGCAGACAATGCTAAAACTGAATCTAGAAAGTGCAGCGATAAAATGTGTGTTCCTTGTAGTTGATAAATTAATAGTCGACTGTGTTCTTTGAATAGAGACTATCCGGGAGAAGAACGCAAAATTAGACTTCTCTACTGGGAAGGTAAATTTTTGGATCAATGGAGCCCTAGCCCAGATAGACTTGCGAAGGAGAGAGGTAAAACATGGAAAATACTGCAGAGGGGGAAAGTTACAATTAACAAGAAAAGAGTGCAGCCGATTCAAGACCAGATCAATTAGGGTAATGCAAGTAGTAAAAGTATCCCAGCAGATACAACAGAAGTTAAGTGAGACAGGGTACCTTAAGGAAGAGCAAATGACACAAATGTCTGTTCTATTATGCAAGTATACAAGAGTATTTGAAGAGTGACCAGGTATCATAAAGGGTTCTACATGTCATTTGAACGCCAAGCCACCCAGAACGTACTGCCATAGTTTCTGTCCTGTTCCTTGGAAACAACGCAATGCAGCAGATCAAGAAATACAGAGGATACAGATATCTGATTGAACCTTAAAACAGTCCCTACTGCAGTTCGCTTCTCGCTGTGCCCAAACCAGGTGGAAAAGTATGTCATGTAGATTCTGAAGATACCCCAAGAAGAAACCCAATGGCAAGATACGACTAGAACAGCATTAAAAAATCTCACCGAAAAGGCAAGAAAAAGGAAGATAGATTTTGACAAGGGGATATTATAAAGACAATCCTTTTGCATTTAGGTAAGAGTATTGTTACATACACATCCGCTTGCATGATTACTAAGCAAAACAAATAATAAATGGTTATTAATGTATGAAGGACTGTTTGAGGTAATTAGGTACCAACTCCTGGAACATATCTATTAGGACATCCTGAAACAAGAAACATAAAGGGATTATATACCTATCATGATTTAAAAAGTTTCATTCCTGAAGGAATGGCATAGGAAGGAAATAAATTTAATGAGAATAATATAATCAACTTTTTTATAATTTCACATAAGTGTATGATGATTCAACAGAAATGCATAAGAGATGATTCATAGTGATTATGCAAATATCTATGTTTGGTTTCAGAAAGAAAATTTTTAGTTTTATTTAGGAAAAGTTAATTATGATGTTACTTAATTTCAGTTAAGACTATAATTATTAGTGGATATCTGTTTCAGTTTTTTTAAAAAAAAGTTATCATTAGGTGCATGAGAATATTAATGACATGTATATGATTACATATATTCAAGGCAATAGCATATTCAAGGCAATGGCATATGACTACAGATGATTAAATATTTTAAAGAGAAAAGTCAGTTGAGACAGATTGTAAATGAGGATATTAGGAAGGACAGTGTTGGAACAGGTTGAGTGAGATATGTGTGATCATTGTGGGGTGTTTGAAATTAAATTGTCATTATTTAAAGTAAGGTACTACAACAGATTAAGAGAACTGACTGCGCTGAATTTATGTAGATTCAGGGGTAGTAAATAAATTTGAAATGAAATTCGGTAAAAGTTAGAATCAGTTTTGAAGACTGACAGAAATGTGGGTTAGTGACATATACCGTGAACGACAATGAACTTCCAATGAAGTGTTGTGTGTTACTAGGTGTGAAATAAGTTATGAACATGTACTGGTGCAGTGTCATAAAAAGAAACTAGTGAAGAGACGCAAGAGTGATTATCTGTGTGCTAAAGAGCAGAGATATACTCAAGTGTGGCATATACAATAACGATTATTGTGTTTCATTAAAATAGTATGTGAAGACACTAAAGGGAATTACACCAGAGTTTACCATGGACAACGTGAGTGTGTTGATATGGTACTCTGATATTCAAAAGTGACTATATAAAGACAAAAATTGGTAAATGAGATGAAAGATTACCCGAATTCTGAGTAATAAAGTTGTGTACTAATTCTTCCGAATCTCTGAATTCAGACTAAAGTGTGAGAATGAAAAGTATGTGTAATAACCCATTCTCTCACAGCGCTTTTCCATCAGTAATGATTAGCATTGATACTTGTTCCAAGGTGTGTTACAGTTCACATATCACTGCCCTGTGAATGGCGATATGAGGGTCTGATCCAGCCTTCCTTCTAGCTGAGGATCATCCCTGCTACTGACCATTCCTACTATCACACACACAGTGACAACTGGGTCATCCTCCGTCTCTACCACACCCAGCCCTGCACTTTCCATGAGACGTTGTGCTGACGTCGTTACCAAGATATCTTCACATCTGTTTATACCTGACTCCACCAATGCAAGAACACATTATATAAAGACACTTGAGATCTGCCAGTTAAAATTTTAAATAATTTTTGTAAATCACTGCGTAGAAAATAAGGTTAAATTAGCCTTAGGAACCCTTGCCTGAATGGGAAGGCTATTCTGATCAAAAGTCCATGGCCATATTAGCAGTTTACAGAGTCACTTAAAAGGCTAAAGTCAAATTATTTAACCTTATGATCAGTAAATGGCTGAAAGCAAGGGGAAACTACAGCCATAATTTTTTCCGAGGGCATGCAGCTTTACTATATGGTTAAATTATGATGGTGTTCTCTTGGGTAAAATATTTCAGGGGTAAAATAGACCCCCATTCGGATCTCCGGGCAGGGGCTACTCAAGAGGATGTCGTTATCATGAGAAAGAAAACTGGCGTTCCATGGATCGGAGTGTGGAATGTCAGATCCCTTAATCGGGCAGGTAGGTTAGAAAATTTAAAAAGGGAAATGGATAGGTTAAAGTTAGATATAGTGGGAATTCGTGAAGTTCGGTGGCAGGAGGAACAAGACTTTTGGTCAGGTGAATACAGGGTTATAAATACAAAATCAAATAGGGGTAATGCAGGAGTAGGTTTAATAATGAATAAAAAAAATAGGAGTACGGGAAAGCTACTACAAACAGCATAGTGAACGCATTATTGTGGCCAAGATAGACACAAAGCCCATGCCTACTACACTAGTACAAGTTTATATGCCAACTAGCTCTGCAGATGACGAAGAAATTGAAGAAAAGTATGATGAAATAAAAGAAATTATTCAGATAGTGAAGGGAGACGAAAATTTAATAGTCATGGGTGACTGGAGTTCGAGAGTAGGAAAAGGGAGAGAAGGAAACATAGTGGGTGAATATAGATTGGGGGAGAGAAATGAAAGAGGAAGCCATCTGATAGAATTTTGCACAGAGCACAACTTAATCATAGCTAACTCTTGGTTCAAGAATCATAAAAGAAGGTTGTATACATGGAGGAAGCCTGGAGATACTAGAAGGTTTCAGATAGACTATATAATGGTAAGACAGAGATTTAGGAACCAGGTTTTAAATTGTAAGACATTTCCAGGCGCAGATGTGGACTCTGGCCACAATCTATTGGTTATGAACTGTAGATTAAAACTGAAGAAACGGAAAAAAGGTGGGAATTTAAGCACATGGAACCTGGATAAACTGACTAAATCAGAGGTTGTACAGCGTTTCAGGGAGAGCATAAGGGAACAATTGACAGGAATGGGGGAAAGAAATACATTAGAAGAAGAATGGGTAGCTCTGAGGGATGAAGTAGTGAAGGCAGCAGAGGATCAAGTAGGTAAAAATACGAGGGCTAGTAGAAATCATTGGGTAACAGAAGAAATATTGAATTTACTTGATGAAAGGAGAAAATATAAAAATGCAGTAAATGAAGCAGGCAAAAAGGAATACAAACGTCTCAAAAATGAGATCGATAGGAAGTGCAAAATGGCTAATCAGGGATGGCTAGAGGACAAATGTAAGGATGTAGAGGCTTATCTCACCAGGGGTAAGACAGATATTGCCTACAGGAAAATTAAAGAGACCTTTGGAGAAAAGAGAACCACTTGTGTGAATAGCGGGAGCTCCGATGGAAACCCAGTTCTAAGCAAAGAAGGGAAAGCAAAAAGGTGCAAGGAGTATATAGAGGGTCTATACAAGGGCAATGTACTTGAGGACAATATTATGGAAATAGAAGAGGATGTAGATGAAGATGAAATGGGAGATACGATACTGCGTGAAGAGTTTGACAAGGCCTCAGGAGTAGACAACATCTCATTAGAACTACTAACAGCCTTGGGAGAGCCAGTCCTGACAAAACTCTACCATCTGGTGAGCAAGATGTATGAGACAGGCAAAATACCCTCAGACTTCAAGAAGAATATAATAATTCCAATCCCAAAGAAAGCAGGTGATGACGACAAATGTGAAAATTACCGAACTATCAGTTTAATAAGTCATGGCTGCAAAATTCTAACGCGAATTCTTTACAGACGAATGGAAAAACTAGTAGAAGACGACCTCGGGGAAGATCAGTTTGGATTCTGTAGACATATTGGAACACGTGAGGCAATACCGACCCTACGACTTATCTTAGAGGCTAGATTAAGGAAAGGGAAACCCACGTTTCTAGCATTTGTAGACTTAGAGAAAGCTTTTGACAATGTTGACTGGAATACTATCTTTCAAATTTTGAAGGTGGCAGGGGTAAAATACAGGGAGCGACAGGCTATTTACAATTTGTACAGAAACCAGATGGGAAGGGAGTGAGACAGGGTTGTAGCCTCTCACTGATGTTATTCAACCTGTATATTGAGCAAGCAGTAAAGGAAACAAAAGAAAAATTCTTAGTAGGTATTAAAATCCATGGAGAAGAAATAAGAACTTTGAGGTTCGCTGATGACATTGTAATTCTGTCAGAGACAGCAAAGGACTTGGAAGAGCAGTTGAACAGAATGGATAGTGTCTTGAAAGGAGGATATAAGATGAACACCAACAAAAGCAAAAAGAGGATAATGGAATGTAGTCGAATTAAGTCGGGTGTTGCTGAGGGAGTTAGATTAGAAAATGAGACACTTAAAGTAGTAAAGGAGTTTTGCTATTTGGGGAGCAAAATAACTGACGATGGTCGCAGTAGAGAGGATATAAAATGTAGACTGGCAATGGCAAGGAAAGAATTTCTGAAGAAGAGAAATTTGTTAACATCGAGTATAGATTTAAGTGTCAGGAAGTCATTTCTGAAAGTATTTGTATGGAGTGTAGCCAAGTATGGAAGTGAAACATGGACGATCAATAGTTTAGACAAGAAGAGAATGGAAGCTTTTGAAATGTGGTGCTACAGAAGAATGCTGAAGATTAGATTGGTAGATCATATAACTAATGAGGAAGTTTTGAATAGGATTGGGGAGAAGAGGAGTTTGTGGCACAACTTGACTAGAAGAAGGGATCGGTTGGTAGGACATGTTCTGAGGCATCAAGGGACCACCAATTTAGTTTTGGAGGGCAGCGTGGAGGGTAAAAATCGTAGAGGGAGACCCAGAGATGAATACACTAAGCAGATTCAGAGGGATGTAGGTTGCAGTAGGTACTGGGAGATGAAGAAACTTGCACAGGATAGCGTAGCATGGAGAGCTGCATCAAACCAGTCTCAGGACTGAAGACCACAACTACAACATGATCAGTAGCGACTGATTATGAAAGCTACTCAGATTACATAAGCGGCAAAAGTTGTCAGCTGCCATAAGCACTCAGTAATATTGTGGTAAAACAATAGAGTCATTTTTATTGTAATTTCGCCCAAATTGTCTAAGGAAAGAAAATTCGCTCCCAAGAGGGGCAATATTGTGTAACATTGTATGCAAAATTCTTATTTGGGTCCGAAAAATTGATGTTGTGGTGCACGACATATACTGACTGTGATAATCGGACATTCTATGCTACAAACCCGTCTCTGTGTATTACCAAACCAAAGTTTTTGTTTATAGACTCTTCGTGAAGAAAATGTAGAGATCGATGTGTGAGAGGAGGAGAGACATTGTATTGTTGTGAGACATCATTACGGTATATAGTAAATGTTCCAATAGTTTTTTGTACAAAATAGAATCCAATAACTAACATCAAGTATTCATGGTGTGTACATCTCCATTACGAAATAAGTTAATTATCACAGTAGACATATTATGAGACGTAGATCACTCGGAGCTGAAGTTTGGAATGATAGTGCAATACTACATTTTTCACAGTCATAATTCCTCGAGAGATTATCTCTGAATTAATGAAATTTAATTTGATAAATTGCTGGACAGATCATTGAGACTCTGCATACAACATAGCACACAGTTGTTCCAAACGATCTATCTAGCGAGTAAAGATTTTAGAGATTTCAGGTGGAGCAGGTAACGACGAGGAATTTCCGTGAGATGGCTGCTGCAGAATACACCTCTTGCTCTCCTGTGGTATTTAAAACGAATTATATATATTTTTCAAGTTTTCAGGAGAGTAAAGGTAAAAGAAAATAAGGAACTAAGCTAAACCCACTAAAACTATGACTAAAACAATAATTAAAGTAAAAGCACACATAAATAATAATTATTTCTAATAATAATTAAATAAAAAATATTTTAATTAGCTAACCAGTAATATTAATATATTTAAGTAGTGCTACAATTGGCAAATGAGAGGTTTAGTGGAATCATGGGAAATCATTTCTAGAAGTGTATAAGAATTTTGTAATGAATAAAAACACAGTACACAAGATTTTAACAGGGATTGGGAGGGGGGTGGGGGGAAAAGTGCCTCTGTATGGGGATACCTATGTATGTTGACAACCATTTCCAGTTATACATTAGATATTGGGCCATCAACACACAAAAAGTTCATCCCCTCAACATCAATTTTCTCAACAATTTTTCATGAGTTATCTTTGACTGTCCTTGACAAAGTTTTTCATCCAACTTCTTTTTCTCCTTGCAACAAAGTAGAGACATCATTACGACAGTAGCATTTTTTGTCGTCAGCATCCAAAACACCATATTATTGCACAATATAATTGAGCAGTGAAGGGAGAACATCAATAATACTGCACAATATTAATGTGCAGTATTTTTGACCGTCTAGTGGTCGCTTTATGATGATTCTTCCATCAATTTATGTTTTTATTTATAAACAGTGTAGGTTTTCTTTGTCCTGGGATTTAAAATCTATAATATTTTTTAGTTTCATACGTCTGGCTTCTCATGTTGAATATCACTCTTGGAAAAAATACCTGAATCATCATGAAAAATTTGGAAAAGTTGAATGAAAACAAAGCAAAATAGTAAAACAAACATTAATGGCCCACTGTATACAGCGTTTAAGCTTAGATTAAGACAGTGAATTATTTCATATCAGGGGTATCGTGGAATACTGTGTTGTATAAAAGTTAATCACAGATTGTATAGCCCAGAAGTAGGATCATATATGGCTGGCGAAAATTTGCTGTTCAAAGTCATGTTCAACTGTATTCGTCAGCTTACAGTAAGGTGGCACACAAATCAGTGCTATCGGTTTTAGAAAATATAAATTGAAGTGATAAATGAATTGTTATTAACACAAAAACGTAAGTAAATATGTGACTTTGCCACTCACAAACTGCTGATGCTCGAAATACACTGATGCAGAAATAAAATCGCATCACCAAGAAAGCGTTGTGCGACATAATCGAAGGTTGGTAGGCATTTCTGAAATCTTGCGCCAGTCGCGTAAAGCTGCGTTTACACTCCGATTTGTATCGGCACGTGTATGAGATACAGGTATATGCGACTTTGCGACATGTATCGCGACTTGTATGAGTTGACAAGTATCAACCTCATACATGTATGAGCGTGCATTTACACTGGTTGATTTGTATCACTGTGCAATGGCTTCCGACGACGATTTGGAAGATTCCACTTTTTTATGTGCTGGTACACTTGCTCTTTTGGAAGATGATAGGAAGAAAAGGCGGAGGAAGCGTAGATGGTGGCAGAGAGAGTTTCTTTGCAAACGCGCTACTAACGGAGCTTACACAATGCTCGTTTAGGAATTAACGCTAGAGGATGGCGCATATTTTAGGATGTTAGGATGAGTATGGAGAATTTCCGCGGTTTGTTATCTCTTGTGGCACCTCTTGTGTCCAAAACCAACACAAACTTTCGGGAAGCGATTCCACCAAAGGATCAGTTGGCAGTAACACTCCGTTTTTTGGCCACTGGGGATTCCTTTTCGACGTTAATGTATCTGCATAGAATATCAAAAAGTGCCATATGCAACATTATTCTTCGTGTTAGCGAGGCCATTGTGCAAGTTTTATCCCAAGAAGTGAAGGTAAAAGTTTTATATATATCAGAGTATCTAATACATTATGTAATTTTTTCATGCATCTGGCACGTACATCAATTTTTTGCTATTATTCCGGCGGCCTCGCGTGATAATGTTGACAACGGATGCTAATGCCGATAATCGTGTGTGAGACGTTGCCATTAGCAATCGTGCGACAATGCAAATGTTTTGTCATTAAATCTTCGTTTTACGAGGGCAATTACTTTTAACGAGCGGCCGAGGAAAATTTCAACCACGAACAGCAGCACAAATTTTCTACCGTGTCGTTGATTTGCCAACATAACCACGTGGGGCTGCTAGAATAGGAACTAAAATTTTAACGGCACATACATTTTCCACCATAAATATCTCAAATTTTGCTGAAATGGGTTAGCTTTTAGTTCTTTGGAACGACTGGCATGCTTCACTCAGTAATTCAATGTCACAATTTCTGAGGACACTTTCTGCACAGTAAAGATATCCAACAACATAAATTTTTGTTTAGTTTTATTAAGTAGTACTTGACAGCACATGACATGCATATTTCAACATTTATACATGTTTTCAAAGATCCATAAATTATGTTGCATTTGCATCTGTTAGTTCATCGTTTGCCTCCTGCAAACATCTGTGTATTCCGTTCTCAAGTCTTGCCATAATTCTAGTATGGCCATTTTCATAAAGAAATCTGAGCTTATTGGCGACAAAGTCACCCAAGTGGGTAAACTGGTCCCTTTTTCTGCCTGCTAAATTGTCGCCAACTTTCCTTAACGTCTGTAAAAGACCTTCTCGGTCTTCATCCAGGTCTCTCCTGGCTCTCTTCAGTGCACTTGATCTACCACTTCCACTCGGACTTGGAGTGGTAGAGGGTGACACGGTTGCAGATCCACTTTCATGTGGAGGCACAGAGATGACTGGAGTGGTTTCCACTTCCACAATGTCTTGTGGGCGCATGGCAAATGTCACCTCCTCCATTTATGTTACATCGAAATGGAAACTAATGCTTCCTTCTCCTACTCCTTCACCATCTCCCTCTGTGGCTGGGGCTTCCATGACCTTTGAAATACATAACACATTTCTTAGGCAAAGTGAGCTATATGTTATACATACATTATAATCAAAGTATCTTAATGTATTGAGAATTTTTTGAGTGTCCATGCGTAAATTAAATTGAAAAAGTAACAATTTTGTTTCCAGCTTCCTGCTACTGAAGAGGAATGGCTGAAAATTGCCAAATAATATGAAGAAAAATGGAATTTCCCAGGTGTTTGGGAGCTAAAGATGGGAGGCACATTGACATTGTCGCACCACCCAACAGTGGAACAGTTTATTTTAATTATGAAGAGCGCTTCAGTATTGTTTTGCTAGCAATTGCTGATGCTAATTATAGACTAATTTACGCTGATGTTGGCACACAGGGGAGGATTTCAGATGGTGGTGTCCTTAAAGACATCACATTTTTACAAAATGTTAGAAACCAAAACTCTAAATACACCACCATCAACTCCTCTTCCTGGTAGGAGCAAGCCTGTTCCATATGTTTTCGTTGCTGACGAAGTTTTTGGCCTAGACGAAAATATTGTGAAACCATTTCCAGGTCAGCATGAAAAAATTGTTGGCAACGTATTTTTAACTATAGAGAATGCAGAGCAAGAAGAGTAATAGAAAATGTATTTGAGATTATAAGTGCTGTTTACAGAGTGCTGAGGATGCAAATTCTTCTCAGTCCAGAAAAGGCTACAGTGGTGGCACTAGCCTGTGTTTATTTTCATAATTTTCTTCAATATAGAAAATCTCAAAGGTAGTACTCAGCAGGAACATACGACAGAGAGGTAGATGATGGCAACATAATACTCCACTGTGATGGAGCCACTGCCCAGAACTGGCCGAAGAACTTCATTGCTGAATGACAACAGAAGAGAATATGCTGAATACTTCTGCAGTATTCAGGGCTCCATCCCATGGCAGTATGGAAAATACACTCCTGGAAATTGAAATAAGAACACCGTGAATTCATTGTCCCAGGAAGGGGAAACTTTATTGACACATTCCTGGGGTCAGATACATCACATGATCACACTGACAGAACCACAGGCACATAGACACAGGCAACAGAGCATGCACAATGTCGGCACTAGTACAGTGTATATCCACCTTTCGCACCAATGCAGGCTGCTATTCTCCCATGAAGACGATCGTAGAGATGCTGGATGTAGTCCTGTGGAATGGCTTGCCATGCCATTTCCACCTGGCGCCTCAGTTGGACTAGCGTTCGTGCTGGACGTGCAGACCACGTGAGACGACGCTTCATCCAGTCCCAAACATGCTCAATGGGGGACAGATCCGGAGATCTTGCTGGCCAGGGTAGTTGACTTACACCTTCTAGAGCACGTTGGGTGGCACGGGATACACGCGGAGGTGCATTGTCCTGTTGGAACAGCAAGTTCCCTTGCCGGTCTAGGAATGGTAGAACGATGGGTTCGATGACGGTTTGGATGTACCGTGCGCTATTCAGTGTCCCCTCGACGATCACCAGTGGTGTACGGCCAGTGTAGGAGATCGCTCCCCACACCATGATGCCGGATGTTGGCCCTGTGTGCCTCGGTCGTATGCAGTCCTGATTGTGGCGCTCACCTGCACGGCGCCAAACACGCATACGGCCATCATTGGCACCAAGGCAGAAGCGACTCTCATCGCTGAAGACGACACGTCTCCATTCGTCCCTCCATTCACGCCTGTCGCGACACCACTGGAGGCGGGCTGCACGATGTTGGGGCGTGAGCGGAAGACGGCCTAACGGTGTGCGGCACCGTAGCCCAACTTCATGGAGACGGTTGCGAATGGTCCTCGCCGATACCCCAGGAGCAACAGTGTCCCTAATTTGCTGGGAAGTGGCGGTGCGGTCCCCTACGGCACTGCGTAGGATCCTATGGTCTTGGCGTGCATCCGTGCGTCGCTGCGGTCCGGTCCCAGGTCGACGGGCACGTGCACCTTCCGCCGACCACTGGCGACAACATCGATGTACTATGGAGACCTCACGCCCCACGTGTTGAGCAATTCGGCGGTACGCCCTCGCTCAAAGTCCGTCAACTGCACATACGGTTCACGTCCACGCTGTCGCGGCATGCTACCAGTGTTAAAGACTGCGATGGAGCTCCGTATGCCACGGCAAACTGGCTGACACTGACGGCGGCGGTGCACAAATGCTGCGCAGCTAGCGCCATTCGACGGCCAACACCGCGGTTCCTGGTGTGTCCACTGTGCCGTGCGTGTGATCATTGCTTGTACAGCCCTCTCGCAGTGTCCGGAGCAAGTATGGTGGGTCTGACACACCGGTGTCAATGTGTTCTTTTTTCCATTTCCAGGAGTGTAAGTTCCACATCATTGTTAAATGATGACATAAAGGAATATGCTCTATTCTTCTGCAGTATTCAGGACTTCAAACCATAGCAGTATGGATAATCATGTTTTTCAGTGAAATTGTAAATAATTGTAAATATTCACATTATGTAAAGCATTATGTAAAGCATTAGCATGAAAAAATGTTGCCAAATACATGATTAATAAAATAATATAACAAATTTACTTACTGGTACTACTTCATGTATGCTCCTATGAGAGAGTGGTTTGTAATTGTCTCTTATGAACTGCATACTTTCAAAAGCATACCATGTAGAGTGGTACACATTGCTTGTAGCACTTCCAGTTCTTTTGCTGCTCTTCCTTTTCGCTAGCTCGCGACTATATTGGCTTTTTAAATTATGCCACTTGTCCTCACATTCCTTCCTTGACACGTTAAATGCCATAGCAATTTCCTCCCACTCGTCGTACCTTTTCTGAGTGTTCTTATAGTCTCCTAGTTTCACATCCCATATACAGGGATGCCTGGGTACTGCCTCAATAAAATGCAGTGTATTTTGTTTTGACCAAGAAGTCATGGCAAATTTTAAAGTATTACACGTGGGCACAACACACATCACAATACACAAATACCTACACAACAAACGACAGTCGGCACCTCCAAAACTCAGACAGCCGCCAAAGAACCTGGTACTACGCATGCGCTAATCATCAAAATAAGCGGCAGGCGACAAGACGACAGGAAATTATAGCACTGCGCATGCGCGAGTTCTTCAAATGTCGCTCATACATTTCGCGTATATGGCCAAAAAGCGATATACAAAATGTATACGCGACATGTATGAGCTCGAGGGTCCGCATACAAGTTCCGTGAATTTTTGTATGAGGTGATGTATCGCGACATGTCAACTTGTATCCAAGTGTAAATGTACCTTAAGAGTGGCGCTGGTAGCGTTACACGTAAAGTGCGCTTATTTCCTCAACGAAAATTATATATGCTGTTCCAAAGATAGTGCACTCAACCAATGAGAACCATCAGTCAATGAAAACGTTTGGCGCAAATCGAATAAAAATTAACTTCTTACTCTTACAGAACATTTGTGTGTCAGTAAACGATTGGTGAAACGATAGAATATTCGCCACATAATGGGTGGGTGTTGCAAAAGCCACAAATCATACCAGTTCAGCAAACTGTGAAACTTTGTGTGTTGCCTCCTTTTATTCCCACAATGCCATAATTCACCTTTAATTTAATATTTCGCATTCGTTAATTTTGCACTGTGGAATTCATTGAATCTGCCTATTGGATTGTTATTAATGCAATATAAATCACACGACCTTAACATACTCTATAGATAAAGCTGCTTTGATGTTTTTAGCATTACATCAGCTTTTATATCTCCAAAGCTTAATGTTCTCTATTTACTTAATTTTTCCTAGCGGAAAATCAGTTTTCCTAAGACCTGTGTAAATAATTCACTGTCTCTATCGAGAGTATGGTATACTGATACTATTATGAGTTGTAGTGTTGGAAGTAGGACTGCAGCTGCTTCAAGCGCATTTTCTGCACAGTAATCACCAATGTTAAAGTCACTATGTGGAGATATAGGTGACTACTCATATATAATGTAGCTTCACCATGCTTTTGTTTTTCTACAGAAGCCTATGACTAAATCAAATTCAGGTGGTACAGACGAATCCAACTGACCATCACTTAACTAACGTTTGTTAACACAAAATGTAATATTTATGTTCATTCCTAAATGAAATGACAGCAAGATACTGCCAACAAAAGAGAGAAAAGCATCCATAAAAAACAAAGAGAAAATAAGGTAATGCATGTTTGCTACCTATTCATTACTGGAAGGAATTTTACAACCCTGTAAAGCAAATAAATCAGCAGCTAACATTTGGACAGCAGAAAGCAGCAGTGTTCATTGGAGTCATGACATCTATAAAGCTTGAATAATTTTATGTTCTTCTGATAGGGTTACCATAGCTTGAAACCTGAAGATGGGGACACACACAGCAGGACTGATCCTTTTAGGACATTTCTAGTCTGGAACTTGACAAAAGGGTAGAATGAGGCAAAGACTGCTGACGTCATATCATATATATAGCTGTTTTAAAAAGGTCTTTTTTTAAGTAAAGAAGTATGACTACCATACCTCTTATCCATAGCATAGCCCAGGTATCCTGTACCAAGTTGTTTAACAGATAAAGAACTATGAATGCTGCAAAAGGTTTTTCTGTTGAGATCCAGACTAAAACATTTAGGACTGCAAGAGTAGATTAGTGAGTTTTGCTGCCTTAGGCCTAATCCTGTCCAGCAGTTGTAACTAAGTGAAGGCAGCAGTCACTAAGCAGTGACTGTATAAACTACATGTCAAAAAGTACGATCAGTAGGTCTGTTACTACTGTTCCATAGTCTATGACATTCTGCTTCAGATAACTTTGTCTGTGCTGTGTCATTTTATCTACTTTGGAACTGCTTGAATATTCAGAAATGTGTGGATTACTGTCTTTTACAGATTACACCCTTAATCATCTACTTTAAGGTTTGACATAAGGAAAGAAAAGCAAAATTAGTCTTGCAATGTTTCTGTGCTGCCCTCTTATAGCCTGTGATCCTGTTCCTGCTTTTGACGCACAAAACAGATAGCTTCATGTTTCAATCTAGGTGTGCACGTGTAAATCTCATTTAGAACCTACAAAAATTGCTTCAACCCAAAAACTTAAGACATCAGATCTTTTTTGCGTGTACCTGTGCATCACAAATCAGTTATCCACAGATGAATTTTGCCTGTCTTCAATTTTTGCTTTTGCTGTCAGGTTCTTGCAATTAGTAACTGATTGCACATTTAGATAATGGGTTAAGGACTAACAAACAACGTGTGTGGTTGGAAGAATAAGGATGTGTTAGTGGAGGAGACAGAGGGATGATGACTTCTATCTGATACTTGGGGTCGCAGTGTTTTGTGTTGGAAGTGTGGCACCACATGATAGCAGATTCAAATGCCAGATAAAAATACCCATGGAATCAAACCTGATGAAGATTCATATGTGTCAGAAGGTGTATGCAATCGTAGGCTATCAGTTCTTTGCCATTACATTTGGTTGATCCCACATGGAAAGATCATGCAATATACAGTTGTTTTGTCAGTTGAAATGGAAAGATTGCTAATCACTGGTCACACATTGTACCAAAAGTCAGAATTTAATGACACACAGTTTTTCAGTGGCCTAGGATCCTTTAGGTTGCTTTAGAAACAACAAGAACCTCTACCAAATCCCAAAAGCCTGATGTGTGTTGTTTTAGACCATAAAGAATGAAGAATGAACTCATGCCATATTTCATGTTTAGTATGGTCATTCTGTTCTTCTGAAACTATCCCCATATTTATAGGAATTATGCAAATGATGTACAATACACAATTTCCAAGTAATAGGGCTTGCTTTTTTCCACATTTATTACCACCAAAAAATATTATGATGAGCAAACATCAAAATGTTTCAATGCACGTAGACAGCCTCTCTCTACTATGATGAGCAAACAACAAAATGTTTCAATGCACGTAGACAGCCTCTCTCTACTAAGAGATAGTATCACAGCAGCAAATACAAACACTGTCTGAAGTTAGTCCTTTTTAGATGCAAAATTTTCGGTACACAGTTTGTCAAATAGTAACATGCATTGTGCAGCAAACAATCACTGCAGTTACATTACATTAATACTCATTCCATAGATTATGAATATGACATTTCGTAATGATGTGAAATGTGATGGTTCAACCTATATTTTCATTACACTTTTTTTTTTATTTACTACTTCATATGAAAAAAAGGAGTTGTCATTCAGAAATTATTTAAAAATTTTTTTAAATGCTCATTGGCTATGTGTCAGACTTTTAATGCTATTTGGCAAATAACCAAAGGTTTTTATGAAAGTATAATTCACTCCTTTCTGTGACAAAGACTACATTTATGAATGGTGTAATGATATTTACTGTACATAATTGTATATACTGTGTTTTTTCAAAATTTAGTGAGTGTCCATTTACAGAGAACAACTTAATAATTTGCTGAAAGACATTATTTACCATTTCCTGCGCTATTCTTGCTTGTTGGATGTGCTTACTATACTTGTATTATCAGTAAAAAGAACTAGCTTTTCTCCTTCATGAATACAGAGTGGCAAGTGTGTTAGCCTTTTGGCCGTTTTTGAAATACTGTGCTGGGGGGCAGCCAACAGCTAACACAAAGAGTATGAATTGGCATGAAATATACGTAATGAGAGATAATTATTATTTACAGTACAGCACTTATGAATTCTTATTGAAACTTAATTGGCTCCATGAACAGTCTTCCTCATAATGTAAGAGAAATACAATCCAATGTACAAACGCTGCAGTCACAAAAATGAATAATGTATATAGCGTAATTTTTCCTACTCTGTCCATGGGGATTTTGTAATGTCGGATTTTGCAGCATACTTGGTGCTTAACAAAAAGTGAATTGTTCGATTATTACACATAGATATTTAATGGAACTCACTATTAGGTTGTGCTGGTATCATTAATTTACCTCTAATTTTCTGTGGTTGCCGATCATGCAGTCCATCCACTAAATCTCGATGATTAGCACATATATATTTTAAGATGTCTTGCAAGATGGAAGAAATTACTGCCTCTTCTTATGATTGCAGGCAAAAGTCATGCTTATGAACGAATCTTGGTGTTATAAATAAAAATATTCTTGTGGCTATGGTGATTTTTAATATATCTATTTTCTTGCATTTTTACACACACACAACATTTACTACACATATTGTTGATGCATGAGTAAAAATTGCATGTCCTTTTTATGTGAGATCTTAAACGTAAGTACTCTCAAGCAAGACTGAAACAAAAGTTGTTAAAAAAAATTGAATGCTCTCCGGACATTGCTCTTCTGTTACAAAGATAATTTTAAAAACTTATCTTTGCTGTATTTTGCGGCAATGTACAAATTTCTTATTGCTAATGAGGAAAAGAAAACATTCAAATCATTAACGAGAAAAAAATGAAAAGGTATGATATTGGGAACTAGTTGTTTATGTATTAGGCAATAGCCCCACACTGTATGGTCATATTGTACGGAGGTGTACAGCATCAGGCAGTATCGTATGATTAATTGGTTGCTATCTATTACCGATATGGAGGGGGGAGGAGGAGGGCCAAAGCCTTTTTTTTCTCAGTCTTTTATAGCCCGCTTCACTTAGGACGGCGCTTTCGCGCATAAAGGCGGAGCTATAGGGAGGCGTGGAGGGAATGAGGTTTGTGCATGGTTGGCGGCAGAAAGCGGGCAAACCCAGCCCGTGGTGCCGAATTATGTTGCTTCGGACAACAATCATTTTCATTCTCCTTCGCTACATCGTATTATACGTTCAAATCTATGAAGGAATAACACATTTGAAAACCGATTTCGATTATTCGGCTGCATGAGAGAAATCTTAATTGTGGGACTTGAGATTGTGTCCATTGTTCCACAGCAAATTTGTGTGTGACGTCGGAAGGCGAGAAGAGCCTATACAGCTTTGTGAAGACGTCAAGAACAATTTTTCTCCAAACGACGATTGTCTAATGAGAAGTTCATCAAAAATGGTTGCAATTTTTGCCATTTATTGCAATTTGGACTGTATTATGTCTCGAAATATTGGGGTTTTTGGCGAATTTATCCAGCCACATTCTCACAAGTGGTATAACAGGCTGGGAAAAGCTTAATTTCTCCTTGGGTGATGTGTTGCACATTGTAGTCCTGCATACTTCACAGGCTACATATTCGAAATCAATAAAAGCTAGGAAGTTCTCATGTACAGTGTATGAAATTGATATGTTGACAAAAATGTTTTTAAACTATGAGTCTTTAATAAAATCAAGAAAGCTCATTACTTTACTTTGTTTCAGAGCCTACATCGTAACACAGTCTGCTGTCTGGGTACATGTTTGAACCATCTTATTGTAAATTTAGGATGATATGTTCGAGGTTCTTATCCACCTTCACCTTCCAGTGAAAGTCTTATTTTTGAAATTGTCTATTGCTTCATGCACAAACCTTTCAGTGTATGTTAACTTGAATGTTTTGATTTGTTCCCCACATAGCTTGTACCCTGTGCACAAATTAATTCTGTCGGGTTATAGTGACAGTAACATATTGATAAACGCAAAACTGTGTGACCACATTCACATGCAAGAAAGTAAAATTCGTGCATTCTGTCTCGCGACTTTTATAAATTAACGAGCTGCAGGAGTTCAACACGAGTCTGGCTCACATTGTTCGGAATATTTTTATAGTCAGAGCACAATATCCTCATTCCTGGTGCTTGTGCTTGGTCATTTCTCTATAACAACTGAATGATAACTGGCACAGTAATTACAATGACTGACTTCAAAGCTAGGTATGGCAAAAACTGTTCAGTGCATCACTTCTTGAAAGTAACATCGCTCATTTCCGAATGGTAGTCAATACCGTTTTTCTTACACATGTTCACAAGTCCACTCTCAGGAACTAAATCAGAAGAAGAGCGAGCAGGCAGAAAAAGTATTCGAGACCCGTTTTCTAAGGGGACTTTATAACCACCAGCACCATCACTCATTTTCCAGCAGGTATGCGTGGAATGATTCTGATTCACCCATGGATCATCAAGGTAATACACTACAGGACAACCTCCTCTTCTTGTATCGTGCATCTTTATAACGGAGATGCTTCATGCTGCTTCTGTGACACTTCTTTCAATTAAAAACTCTCTTCTTAGCATGTTTAGTACCAATGTATTTCAAGCCAGTTTGCTCAGGCGTAATTGTAACAAGTTTTTGTGATGTTGGGTATCATTTAAATCACGCCAAAACGTTTACACATGCACGTTCACAGCTATACTGCTACAAGAAAGCCTCGATATCTGAGTGAATAATTCGGTCGCTCTGTGAATGGAACTGCATTGTCGCAAAATACGGCAACAGTGCAGCATGTGGAACAGAGATTCTCGCTGCCCAGTTTGTAGCTCGCGGCTAGCCGTTCGGAAAGAGAATGAATCTCGTTGGCTGCTAGCAATTAATGGTGGGGGATGCGCAGAACGCTTGAAAATAGGGCCGCCTTCCAACATGATGCAAGCTATACATAGACTTATGTCATATCAAGTGGAGATGTCAGCTTTACCTTATTATATCTACATATGTAATACAAATAATTAAAAGGAAAACAAGTTATAAAAATGGGTACTAATATCCAATACAATATTCAACAACGCTTGGTTTAGTCAGGTCTCTTTCACTGTTGCTCCCACACGCGTGGAAAGTAGTTGGCGGCCTGCCACTGCGACTTTAACGGTAGCGTCCTCGCTGAATACTTTTCACTCGTGCGTGTTGTGAAACAGTGAAGTCGTCGTGTGATGCTCTGTGGATTTCTCCACAAATGTTTGCTCATTTCTTGGAAATGGTGCGCGTGCTTGTGGTAATTTCAATGCCGTGACAGAAGACCTCAAATTTTACGGCCCGAGACCCAATGTTTACCCGTCGTAACGCGCTTATTCAGCGGAGAGGAAATCCTTCCATCAGCACCCGCCGATAAGGTAAGTACCTTATAAGACACTTCTCCATTTATTCAGAGTTGAGTGTAGTTTAGTACAACTTTTTGTAGGTTTGCGCAAGCGTACCAATGGTCAACACACTTCACTTTTGAAAAAAAAAAAAAAAAAAAAAAAACACTATTACACAGGTTCTGTGCCTAAATGCTGTCCAGCTCTATTAATCGCTTAGTTTGCATAAAGTGTCTGCTTTCGTATGCTGTTACACTTTAAACAAATCATTATTTACACAGCTACAATTTTAATACATTTGTACATTATATATTATTGCTGACATTACACTCCCACTTACTTCATATTGAGTTTCATTTTGGGAATAGCTAAAACGCTACATTAGCTTTGATTATTTTCATAAACACTCATATCTGGTTAGTTTCTAAATAATAGAGTCATTTACATTCATATTATGGAATAAACATGAGTAATCTCAGTTACATCAATCATCCTTATTCACAAATATACACCTACATGTTTGGGTATCACAAATCTTTACATAAGAGACGTTATACATAATTCCTTTCACTTTATTCATGGGAGATTCTTATTTATTTATGAAGCAGGTGGGAAAGCATCGGCATCTATTTCAAATTCACTATGCACTGCTTGCTCAACTATGTTTGGCATCACCTCTAAGAATAAGGCAAGAAATCTATTCGACCACAGGATTACCGAGGAAAGAACGTGTAACTCATATATCGCGTTACAGGAAGTCTCCCAATCAGCATTGTTCATGGTAAATTCTTGTTATGTTTCTACTGCATGAAATAGACATTGTTTACTCCAGACGACATTAAATATAGCAGAAGCTGAGTAGCACTGTGGGTATGATACTAAACTGTTGCATGGAGGGTCGTGAGTTCAAAACTCACCTGGACTGTACAATATTAATTTTTATAACCGGTTCGAGTACATTCTAGAAGTATCCCCAAATGCCAAGAATCACTATACTGGAATGTTCTGTAGCTGTATATATACTGTACGTGTTCTGGCCAGAGGCAGTTTGCTCTGTGCTCTTGTATGTGTAACTGCTGAATAAACCTTCGTTAAGTGAAGTTAGTGTTCGTCATTCATCTAATTACACCTTCTTCTACGTGACGTTATTCTATTACTCTGGTGGAGACGCTGGGTATTGGAACTTGTGATAGTGCACATTATCGACGACACAGTGGCTCCCATCAGGCAACGACAGAGCCGCCGTTTACGTGGCGAGAAACCCGAGTTCGAGCTATATTCAACAGATCGTAATCTGTTGGAGACAGAAGAAGAAGAGGACGTTACGATGACAGCAACTGTGTGCCACACCATGAGACATCTTTCTGGGTTCTCTGGTGACGATGGCCAAGATCCAAACAAGTGGCTGAAGGTGTATGATCGTATATCCAAATTCAACAAATGTGATGACACCTTGTGTTTGGCTAACGTAATTTTCTTCTTGGAGGGCAGTGCCAAGCAATGGTATTAGAACAACAAGGAGATGTTAACAAGCTGGGCAGTATTTCAGGCGGAACTGTGCAAGTATTTCAGCGACACACAACGACAGAAGTGCAAGGCTGAAGATAAATTAAAGTACAGGGTACAATGTCCTGGAGAAACTACAGCATCCTACATTCAAGACGTTTTGGAGCTGTGTAAAATAGTGGATCCTAGAATGAAGGAGGAAGGTAAGGTTGAACATCTCATGAAGGGAGTTGCTGAGAACATGTATCAAACCCTACTCCTGAAGGAGTTTTCGACAGCAGATGACTTCATAAAATGGTGCCAGTATATTGAGACAATGCATCAAAAAAGAATTACACACAAGAAGTTTGAACGGCTTCCAAACGCCGTATCGATGTCTGTGGTGGAGGAAGCAACTGATTTCACAAGTGTTCTTTGTCAGATAGTGAGAGAGGAGGTTCAGAAGGCACATGGATTGCACGGCAAACGAAAAACCTATATACTTCAAGGGAGGAAGTGGAACAGACATTGAACCCAGTCTCTCATCTTTCATTTCCCTTTAAAACGGTGAAAAACTCGAGACCCAGGCGGAGTTACGTTTCTACAATACCACACGAGGAACCTGTTTGTGCACCAAGGAAGACTGACATCTGAAGGACCCAAGATAAACCACCAGTATGTTTCCACTGTGGACGACCGGGACATGTGGTGCGCTATTGTCGAGAAAGGCGGCGGATATTTGCTGACGCCCGCGCCAGAAGACAGTAGACCGATCTTAGCTGACGCCAACTCTGGAGCGACGAAGATGAACAAGATGATATGAGTGCAGGACGACGTATGTCACCATCGCTGCAAGCCAGCCAATGGAGAGGACGCTCCCCCAAACGCCGATCAAGTTCTCCATCGTCGTTTAGAAGCTCCAGCCGATCACCTAGCCGCCGCAATCTGGAAAACTAAAGGGTGCGACCTTCTTTGGAGGTGAGGCCGCCGAAAAAAAAAATTCTCCGCCATCGATCACTACAAAAATGATAGGAAACTAAGTCGATATCCTCATAGACGGCCGACCAGTCCAAGCTCTTGTGAACTCTGGAGCAACATATTCAGTCATTTCGGAAAAGTACCGTCGCCTGTTGTAGAAAACCGTATTCGTCGACAGCAAAACATCTCTGCTGAAGGTGACTAATGGGAAATATGTAAAACCTACAGGAAGTGTACCATTTTTGTGGGTATAAGAGGCCTCACACAGCCCATAGAATTCTTGTCTTACAAGAGTGTAGTCATGACGTCATTCTCGGATTGTTCTTCTAGAAAGCTTCTCAGGCAATTACAGATTTGGTCGCCCGAAGATTATGCTAGACAAGGTGAGATGCTGTGGACAGGAAGATGCACATCTGAGTGTGTGGAGGCTATGTATGCTGGATGAAGTGATCATTCCTGCAGTCAGCGCTGGAAAGGTAACTGTCAAGTCTCAAGCCATGTATGAAATCAATACATGGATGTTTTAGTGGAATGTAAGCGAAGCATACCACTGGAGAATAACTTGGTCATCCCAGCCTCTGTCGTCTCGTTTAAGAACGGATTCGGCGAACTGGGAATAGTTAACTGTCGCCAAGACCCGCAGATCATTCCAAGACGCATGTGCATAGCAACCATTGAACCATTAATTGAAGAACAGCTGAGCATCATAGAAACCTCCCATGACGAGTCTGTGGGTGAAATTAGTGCTACCATTACGAAACAAGATCTTCTAGCTCGACTATCACAAGATCTCACTAAGGAACAACAGAAGAAGCTACTTGCCATTCCTCAAGAGTTCTCTGAATGCTTCAGTCCATAGATGAAGAGCAAATTAGACAAATCTATGGTGAAACACCGGATTAGTACTGGAGAACATCAACCAATAAGTCAGAGAACATACCGTGTGTCAGCAACGGAACGTCGAATAATTCGTGACGAGGTTAAGAAAATTATGAAGAATGACATCATTCAGCCATCCCTGAGCCCATGGTCGTCACCAGTGGTCCTCGTCAGGAAGAGGGACGGCAGTTGGCGCTTTTGTGTTGATTGCAGGAAGCTTAATAAGATAACTAAAAAGGACGTTTACCCTCTTCCACAAATGGACGATACACTAGATCGTCTGAAGTGGGCTAAGCTTTCCTCAACCATGGACATGTACTCGGGATACTGGCAAATCGAAGTATATGAGGCTGATCGTGAGGAAACTGCATTCATCACCCCTAAGGGCCTGTATGAGTTTAAGGTAATGCCGTTTTATCGACCAGCCTAGTGACCTCGTCTGGATCTTGACTCCTGTTCGGAAGGTTGGTCTCTCTTGAGAAACTCTTCAGGCGCTGCTTTGGACCTTATAAGGTTGTAAGACAGTTGTCTGATGTTACTTATGAAGTTGAAGATTTCGGCTCCGACACAAGACAACGAAAGATCAGAGATACGGTCCATGTCCTTCGAATGAAACCTCATGAGGATCCTGCAACCCAGGGTAAATTCCAAGCTTCAGCGACAGGCAACAAGCGGAAGGCTGACTAAGAGTGTAGTGGCAAAACAACTTCTAAGAAGATCACCGCCAGGGCGAGAATCAGTCATCAGCAGCCGGAGTATGCAGGACCAATGACTCGTTCCCAGACTAGGAGGACGTAACAAGTAGACGGTGTTCTATTAAGCAGGGAGCAATGTCGCAGCAGAAGGTGAGTAGTACCGTAGGGTAGTGGATATGATACTAAACTGTTGCATCGAGGGTAGTGAGCTCAGAACTCACCTGGACTCTACAGTTATAATTTCTATATTCGGTTCGAGTACATTCTCGAAATATCCACAAATGTCAAGAATCACTGTACTGGAATGTCCTGTAGCTGTATGTATACTGTATGTGTTCTGACCAGAGGCAGTTCGATCGATGCTCTTGTATGTGCAAGTGCAGAATAAACCTTTGTTAAGTGAAGTTAGTGTTTGTCACTCATCTAATTACACCTTCTTCTCGATGTGTAGCCCATTAAACTTGTATGCTACCATGCCACTCTTGAAACTTATCATTTCTTCTTCCATGCCCTGTCGATGCACTGGTCGCTGAAAAGAAAAAAAACTTAAAACTAAATGTGTAGTAGCTCATTGGCCACTGATTCATTCATGCTTTTCGTCAGTATGTAGCCGCTTTACTCGCCTGTTCTTCGCAGTACATCACCAGCTTCACTTACCTTTACCCTGTAAAGAGAAGTATCTACAAAATAGTATAAAGCATGAGATATTTATGCTCCTCATCTCTGTATCCTGCTTTCATCTCAGCTGTCATCGTTCATGTCCTTAAATGTATCTTACACGTCCTGTAGTTTACTTTTTGCAAACACCTGTACAAATCTTTATATAGTAGGTTAACATTATTATTTTAAGTAGATATTACTCGTAGTCTCTTGTACATTTCCTTAGTTCAACATTGCATATACACACACCGAAAAAGGTTTTGCATCACCGCAGTTCCCAGAACTCCTGAAAGTGGACATTGACTGTGGATATTGTATCACAGACACAGTCCCTTTGACGGTTCAGAGGTGTTACCAAACCCATCCATGGCCGAGCGGTTCTAGGCGCTACAGTCTGGAACCGCGTGACCGCTATGGTTGTAGGTTCGAATCCTGCCACGGGCATGGGTGTGATGTCCTTAGGTTAGTTAGGTTTAAGTAGTTCTAAGTTCTAGGGGACTGATGACCTCTGAAGTTAAGTCCCATAGTGCTCAGAGCCATCTGAATCATCTTGAAACCACCCAAAGATGAAAACAACCATGCATGAGCAACGCCTATTAGACGAATGGGGTCCGACAGCCGATCAGTTTCAGCCATTCAACCAGGAAGGAGGTACACAGCATGTGTTATGTGTAGTTCAGCCATGCCTAGACGTCAATACCGCGGTTCGATCACTTCCGCATTGTTTCTTTGTGCCAGGAAGAGCTCTCAGCAAGGGAAGTGTCCGTGCGTCCCGGAGTGAACAAAAGGGATGTTGTTTGGACATGGAGGAGAAACAGAGAGACAGGAAATGTCGATGACACGCCTCGCTCAGGCCGCCGAAGGTATACTACTGTAGTGGGTGACTGCTACATACAGATTATGGCTCGGAGGAACCCTGAAAGCAACGCCACCATGTTGAATAATGCATTTCGTGCAGCCATAGGACGTCGTGTTACGACTCAAACTGTGCGCAATAGGCTGCATAATGTGCAACTTCACTCTCAACGTCCATCTTTGCAACCACGACACCATGCAGTGAAGTACAGATGGGCCCAACAACATGCCAAATGGACTGCTCAGGATTGGCATCACGTTCTCTTAACTGATGAGTGTCACATATGCCTTCAACCAGACAATCGTTGGAAACATGTTTGGAGGCAACCCGGTCAGGCTGCACGCCTTAGACACACTGTCAAGCGAGTGCAGTGAGGTGGACGTTCCCTGCTGTTGTGGGTGACGTTATGTACGGTCGACGTACGCCGCTGGTGGTCGTGGAAGGCACCGTAACGGCTGTATGATACGTGAATCCCATCCTCCGACTGATAGTGCAACCATATCAGCAGCATATTGGCAAGGCATTCGTCTTCATGGGCGACAATTCGCGGTCGCATCGTGAACATCTTGTGAATGACTTCCTTTAGGATAACAACATCGCTGGATCAGAGTGGCCAGCATGTTCTCCAGACAGGAACCCTATCAAACATGCGTGGTATAGGTTTAGAAGGGCTATTTATGGACGACATGACCCACCAACCACTCGAGGATGTATGCCAAATCGCCAGGTGTGGGTCAATCTGTACCAACAGTACCTTGATAGTATCCAACGACAAACACAGGAATGCATCAATGCAAGAGGACAAGCTACTGGGTATTAGAGGTACCGGTATGTACAGCAATCTGGACCATCACCTCTGGGGGTCTTGCTGTACGGTGGCACAAGATCTAATGTGTGGTTTTTATGAGCAATAAAAAGGGCGGGAATGATGTTTGTTGATCTCTGTTCTAATTTTCTGCGCAGGTTCCGGAACTCTCGGAACCAAAGGTGATGCAAAACTTTTTTTGGTGTGTGTATATATTATCTGTAGTCCACCTTAATTTATAGTTATAATATAGTCATTCCTTCTTTCTTCCTATATGTATATAATTCTTATAAATATTTGTGTGCGCGAGTTGCGTTTAATTGCATTAGCTGGGGGTCGTTTATCATGTCAGCTGTCTAATAATTAAACCTCCTTGAGGTGTGTTTACAAATAGCAATCGCGGGAGTAGTTGTTTTCACTTCGTCTGCCGACATAGCTCACTGTTGCGAATAGGCCACAGTATGCGTTGCAAGTTCAGCTTTTATTTGCCACTCCTTGCGTGAAGCAAAGCACTGTATCATTCAATATCTCTCTCTATTTCACTTACCTGCATCTTTATATACCGAAATACAAGTAAAATCTCTTATACCTAAACATGTTTCCTTCACACTAGTATTGTAAAGAAACCATAAATTAAATTACTGTTATGTACACTACGTAACTATTGGAACAAGGGGGGTTCTACGCCACTCTGCATTGTTGTCAGATGTATCCAAGATGGCGGCGATGACGTCATCCAAAATGGCGGCGTGTAGACTCGGCAACAGCGCATGGTGTCATCCAAAATGGTGGCCATGATGTCTTTCAAGATGGCGGATTTTGGCGGGAAGTTTTAATTTTGGTGGGAAGAAGGTTAACTGGGCTACCTCCACTAGCCTAACCCCCTCCCCTCCCCCAGAAAAATGGCGTGAAGTTCAAATTCCTACAGGATAATGTATCATGCCACAGTTATCTATACTAACCTCAGAAAATCGCAGGAAGATAGGTCACTTGGACTACCTCCACTAACATAACTCATCCGACCGCCATTTCTTCCTATCAACTGGCGCCAAGTTTGAATTTTGGCGGTAAAGAAGGTCAATTCGCGTATCTCTACTAAACTAAGAAAATGGCGCGAAAGAAAGGACACTTGGACTACCTCCTATAACCTGTCACCCGACCGCCACCTCTTCCTAGGAACTGGCGCCAAGTTTGAATTTTGGCAGTAAACAAGGGTCACTTGGGTTTTCGATACCAACCTAAGAAAACTGCGGGAAACAAAGCTCACCTCCACCCACCTAAAGAAAGGACACTTGGACTACCTTCTATAACCTGTCACCCGACCACCACATCTTCTTAGGAACTGGCGCCAAGTTTGAATTTTGGCAGTAAACAAAGGTCACTTGGGGTTTCACTACCAACCTAAGAAAATTGCGGGATACAAAGCTCTCCTCCACTCACCTAAGTCGCCTGGCCCCTACCTGTTCCTAGGGGTTGGTGGGAAAAGGACTCAACTTGCACTGGGGCGGTGAAGAGAGGAAGGAGTGTACTTTAATTATTTTGGAGCAGTTTATTTAGGGATGGAGTATACTTGTCACAGTGATACAGAACACATGCTCTGACATGCCCCACAGCATACAGACCTGCAAACTACTACTACATAAGTCATGTATAATGCTCTACACACATGCTTGCTAATTGTAAACTGTCAATAATAACGCATTGCACAGCCTACAGAGATGCAAAATACCAGTAAATAATGCAATACATTTACGTCCAGAGAGCCAAACAACTCGTAAATTGTCAAAATAATATTCCATCTAAAAGACTCTGCAAACATGTTTGCTAATCGTCAACTGTTAAAATCATGCGCCAGTCTTGATTTAAACAATTAGAGGCAGCGCCACCATCCAGTGTGTCTGCCATGAGGTCCACACTCCAACTGACCTAGTACACAGCGCCACCACCAGATGGCGCTGTCGTCCAAGATGGTGGCTGTGACAACAGGTGATGACTCAAGTACCGTTATCCACGATGGCGTCAAACAGTGTGTTCACCACAAGGTCTGGACCTAGTACTCAGTACCACCACCAGAGAGCGATGTCGTCCGTTTTGTGATGTAACCCAAGTTGGTGGGGGTAAATGGTGGGAAAACGACTCTGCCTGTGCTGAACATGAGTTTTTATTTTGCAGGCATTGTCTTCACCACAAGATCTAGACTCCAACTGACCTAGTACACAATACTGCCACCAGAGAGTGTTGTCATCCCTCCTGTGATGTAATCCAAGATGGTGATCTGGGGTGGGGGAAAATGGCGGGAAAATGACTCTGCCTGTGCTGGACATGAGTCTTTATTTTGCAGGCAGTCTCTCCACCACAAGATCTAGAGTCCAATTGACCTAGTACACAGTACTGCCACCAGATGGTGTTGTCATCCCTCCTGTGACATAATCCAAGATGGTGAACTGGATGGGGAAAATGGCCCGAAAATGACTCAGCCTGCACTGGGCTGCTGGGGAGAGTAAGGAAGGAGTGCACTCTATTTAATTTGGAACGCTTTATTTATGGATGGAGCATATTTATCACACTGACACAGAACAGTAGCCCTGAGGTGATTGGGGTCACAATACACAGTCTGCAGACACGGAAACAACTCCTCATTTTCCGAAATAATTTCAATACAGACCTGCAAACTGCTCCTAAATAATCCAGTACACAGATGTGCAGACACGAAATCAATTTGTAAACTGTTCAAATAACGCATAGCACAGCCTACATGCCCGCTCGCAAAATAATGCAACAGACACACAATCAACGCTCCCCATACCCTGTCCACATGCACAGGAGGTTAGCGGCAACACCCGCGAAGAGATGTGACCATCAGCTGTCAAACCACACACAGGTGCCCTCAGGCATGAGATGGCGACATCCCTTTCATACATGACACCTGAGAAATTCCTATCAAAATACGTGTTCACCTAGACACTGGTGACGACACTCCAGGGGCACGCAGAGCGCCGAGCCGCTGCCGAACACAGGTGAAAATTGTCTCGATTTTCGAGTATACAGTCACTGTTATACTGACGTTACAGAACTCCAAAGCGTGCTCAAGCCACGATCATATGCGAGACACTTCCGGGCAGCACTTGTCTTTATTGTTGATGACACAATAGCACAGGCAGCTTTCCTCCTAATGGAACATATGACCTGCATCCAGCCGTGCACACCCGCCCCCAGCGTGACTGACGCCTTGCTTCAAAATAGTGGCCACTCGCACACCTAAAATGTTCTCAATGTTATTCTTATGTTACATGGCTTCCTAAAAAATAACAGCCAAGTCGACCTCTCGGGAATTGTATAGTGTCCCAGAAATAGTTAACACTCGCTTTCTTGACGTCTCAGCTTCTTTGCACAAAAATTCTTGCCATAACAGAACCTGTTTACGAAAATAACGCCGAATGCAGTCTTCCTCACGGACCTAACGTGGTACCCAGTCCAACACGCATTACCTTTCCTGTTTTCAACACACACAAACGTTCCCTCCACTATATAGAGGCTCCTATATCCCAGCGCAAAACATATGAATGAATCGACAATTATGATTGGCTCTTATGGAATTTACCTGCCGAATTACTGGTACCGTCAGTATCGAAGCACCGTCAGCCTTTTGTTTCCTTCTGCAGACGAGACTTTCAGCGGCAGTGAACTATTTTACACTGATCAACATATTGCAACGACAACTAAACCTCTCAAAGTGCCATACATATCGTCAAATATGGAAAGACTCTTACTCATTTATACTGCTCTCCCACTGAGGACAGGAGCTTGAACATTAGTTCTACATATTCGGGATCGTTTCCCCTTGGCACAAAAGCGTTACTGTTTCTGCTCCCAACCGGCTTCCTTGCTTGCTCTCTTTTCTACACACATCTCCAGACTCGGCGATTACAAGAACACATGTATTTTTTCGCATTGACCACCATCCACCATAATATTATACCGTTTTCGAAGTACTTCTCGATACCAAGCTCTAGGCAGTATCCTACTGATCGCTAGCACAACGTAATTCCCAAGATATAGACTGGAAATTATTTCTCTACAAACCCCAAACTTTAGTGAGGTGCAGCATGCTGTAAGCCACTGAGTAACTACAAACAAATAGAGGAAACTGATATTTCCACTCTCGAATACCGATGTCGCTGATGTATCAGATTCCAAATCATTACTATAATTTAAAAGCCAAGTAAAGACTTTCCGATGTCTAGAGAACAGGCAAACGTGTCTTCCACATGCTAGATGCACACACCACAACCGATCTTCTCTCAACTAAATAAAGGTGCAAAATGTGCAGAAGCAGTCAACCGAACAATTTACATGGGAGGGAATAACGATCCAGCGCAAACGCACATCCATACACAATCTTCTCAAATTTCCACTTGATCACGAAAGCCGCCCAACACATACTAAGTACTGGTTCGCAATTCGGTCATCTAGAGGACGGCAAAGTTAACTCAGATACATTCCTACACTCCTACACACTGCATTCCGACGACTGCTGCCGTTAACGGGAAATGTGAATCATTCCCACCACAGGTCATGCATACACCGAATAATTCTAGAAAACCGGTCACATATGTGTTTTATCATTATACTTACAATTAAACATTACGACTGTGGCCTCAATTGAACAGCATTCGACACTGAGCGAAGTATCGGAAATATACCCTGCTGTTGGCAGTGGCTTTGGAAATAGGCATATCACTACCTTTCTTATGACTTGACATGCTGTTCCCTTTGCTATCACAGTACGCAAGTCAAATCCATACCCTCCTTACGACTGGACATAGTCATTTCCATTCCAAAAACACAAACTTTATAAACCTGATGCTCAAATGCGAACATATGACGCATCCCCTACTATTAAGTATAATAACTCGTCAATAGCTGATTGCCTATGATACGAAATAACAGTGATCGAAAATCAACGATAGATGGACATGTCTCTTAGGTTTTTCTTGCTAGTGCTACCACTGTGTCTTAGAAAGAAAGACATAAGAGACCAGATGTTAAAAAAAAAATAACCGGATCCTAACAACTACTGCATGTTACTGTCACAAGCGATCTTGGTTTTACAGGTGCACACAAGTATCCACGTTAAAAGTTATACCCACTTTACGAATCGAGGTATGACATTACCTCTGAATGAGGTGGTTTTTTTCCGGACAAACACCGTGACAGTGATCGTAGGAACGTGTATTATCAGAGCAACACGTAGCCCACAATGCAACCACGTGATAAAATTACCGCATTTTGAAAGTGATTCGGCAAAGGAACGCGGTATGTAAGCGGTATTTGCGACTCCCTCACACCCCCCAGCGAGATAATTCTATATTTTTTGTAGCGCATTCTGTATCGAGACCATATCAGAGGTTCCGCGATATATCCACTGAGTTATAGGTGATGACTGATTGAGAAGGAACACAAACAATAGTAGTACATGATGTGCCGATTGAGGTCGTAAGAAAATGTACACTAACTTCTCAAATCTCCAGTGTTACGCTGTCTGCTAGAAATGATGTCCATGATTTGGGACTGGGTCTTTCCATTCAAGCACATACCTGCGTTGGATCCTATTGACAATTCCTTTAATGATTACAACCACTTTTTGTTGTTGTTGTCTTCAGTCCTGAGACTGGTTTGATGCAGCTCTCCATGCTACTCTACCCTTTGTAAGCTTCTTCATCTCCCAGTATTTACTACAACCTACATCCCTCTGAATCTGCTTAGTGTATTCATCTCTTGGTCTCCCTCTACGATTTTTACCCTACACGCTGCCCTCCAATGCTAAATTTGTGATCCCTTGATGCCTCAGAACATGTCCTACCAACCGATCCCTTCTTCTTGTCAAATTGTGCCACAGACTCCTCTTCTTCCCAATTCTGTTCAGTACCTCTTCATTAGTTATGTGATCTACTCATCTAATCTTCAGCATTATTCTGTAGCACCACATTTCAAAAGCTTCTATTCTCTTCTTATCTAAACTATTTATCGTCCATGATTCACTTCCATACATGGCTACACTCCATACTCCATACAAATACAGAAACGACTTCCTGATACTTAAATCTATACTCGATGTTAACAAATTTCTCTTCTTCAGAAACGCTTTCCTTGCAATTGCCAGTCTACGTTTTACATCCTCTATACTTCGACCATCATCAGTTATTTTGCTCCCCAAATAGCAAAACTCCTTTACCACTTTAAGTGTCTCATTTCCTAATCTAATACCCTCAGCATCACCCGATTTAATTTGACTACATTCCATTATCCTTGTTTTGCTTTTGTTGATGTTCATCTTATATCCTCCTTTCAAGACACTGTCCATTCCGTTCAACTGCTCTTCCAAGTCATTTGCTGTCTCTGACAGAATTACAATGTCATCAGCGAACCTCAACGTTTTTATTTCTTCTCCATGGATTTTAATACCTACTCCGAATTTTTCTTTTGTTTCTTACTGCTTGCTCAATATACAGATTGAATAACATCAGGGACAGGCTACAACCCTGTCTCACTCCCTTCCCAACCGCTGCTTCCTTTTCATGCCCCTTGACTCTTATAACTGCCATCTGGTTTCTGTACAAATTGTAAATAGCCTTTCGTTCCCTGTATTTTAGCCCTGCCATCTTTATAATTTGAAAGAGAGTATTCCAGTCAACATTGTCGAAAGCTTTCTTTAAGTCTACAAATGCTCGAAACGTAGGTTTGGCTTTCCTTAATCTATTTTCTAAGATAAGTCGTAGGGTCAGTATTCCCTCACGTGTTCCGACATATCTGCAGAATCCAAACTGATCTTTCCCAAGGTCGGCTTCTACCAGATTTTCCATTCGTCTGTAAAGAATTCGCGTTTATATTTTGCAGCTGTGAGTTATTAAACTGATAGTTCGGTAATTTTCACATCTGTCAACACCTGCTTTCTTTGGGATTGGAATTATTATATTCTTCTTGAAGGCTGAGGGTATTTTACCCATCTCATACATCTTGCTCACCAGATGGTAGAGTTTTGTCAGAACTGGCTCCCCCAAGGCCGTCAGTAGTTCTAATGCAATGTTGTCCACTCCCGGGGCCTTGTTTCGACTCAGATCTTTCAGTGCTCTGTCAAACTCTTCACGCAGTATCGTATCTCCCATTTCATCTTCATCTACATCCTCTTCCTTTTCCATAATATTGTCCCCAAGTACATCACCCTTGTATAGACCCTCTATATACTCCTTCCACCTTTCTGCTTTCCCTTCTTTGCTTAGAACTGGGTTTACATCTGAGCTCTCGATATTCATACAAGTGGTTCTCTCTTCTCCAAAGGTCTCTTTAATTTTCCTGTAGGCAGTATCTATCTTACCCCTAGTGAGATAAGCCTCTACATCCTTACATTTGTCCTCTATCCATCCCCGCTTAGCCATTTTGCACTTCCTATCGATCTCATTTTTGAGACGTTTGTATTCCTTTTTGCCTGCTTCATTTACTGCATTTTTATATTTTCTCCTTTCATCAATTAAATTCAATACCCAAAGATTTCTACTAGCCCTTGTCTTTTTACCTACTTGATCCTCTGCTGCCTACACTACTTCATCCCTCAGAGCTACCCATTCTTCTCCTAATGTATTCTTTCCCCCATTCCTGTCAATTGTTCCTTTATGCTCTCCCTGAAACTCTGTAAACCTCTGGTTCTTTCAGTTTATCCAGGTCCCATCTCCTTAAATTTCCACATTTTTGCAATTTCTTCCGTTTTAATCTACAGTTAATAAACAACAGATTGTGGTCAGAGTCCACATCTGCCCCTGGAAATGTCTTACAATTTAATAACTGGTTCCTAAATCTCTGTCTTACCGTTATATAATCTATCTGATACCTTCTAGTATCTCCAGGATTCTTCCATGTATACAAACTTCTTTTATGATTCTTAAACCAAGTGTTAGCTATGATTAAGTTATGCTCTGTACAAATTTCTACCGGACAGTTTCCTCTTTCATTTCTCTCCCCCAATCTATATTCACCCACTATGTTTCCTTCTCTCCCTTTTCCTACTTTCGAATTGCTGTCACCCATGACTATTAAATTTTCGTCTCCCTTCACTACCTGAATAATTTCTTTTATCTCATCATACATTTCATCAATTTCTTCATCATCTGCAGAGCCAGTTGGCATATAAACTTGAACTACCGTAGTAGGCATGGGCTTCGTGTCTATCTTGGCCACAATAATGCGTTCACTATGCTGTTTGTAGTAGCTTACCCGCACTCCTATTTTTTTATTCATTATTAAATCTACTCCTACATTACCCCTATTTGATTTTGTATTTATAACCCTGTATTCACCTGACCAAAAGTCTTGTTCCTCCTGCACCGAACTTCACTTATTCCCACTATATCTAACTTTAACCTATCCATTTCCCTTTTTAAATTTTCTAACCTACCTGCCCAATTAAGGGATCTGACATTCCACGCTCCGATCCATAGAACCCCAGATTTCTTTCTCCTGATAATGACATCCTCTTGAGTAGTCCCCGCCCGGAGATCCGAATGGGGGACTGTGTTACATCTGGAATGTTTTACCCAAGAAGACTCCATCATCATTTAAGCATACAGTAAAGCTGCATGCCCTTGGGAAAAATTACGGCTGTAGTTTACCCTTGCTTTCAGCCGTTTGCAGTACCAGCACAGCAAGGCCGTTTTGGTTAGTGTTACAAGGCCAGATCAGTCAATCATCCAGACTGTTGCCCCTGCAACTACTGAAAAGGTTGCTGCCCCTCTTCAGGAACCACACGTTTGTCTGGCCTCTCAACAGATACCCCTCTGTTGTGGTTGCACCTACGGTACGGCCATCTGTATCGCTGAGGCACGCAAGCCTCCCCACCAACGGCAAGGTCCATGCTTCATGGAGGTAGGTACAACCACTACTCAATCACCACTACTCAATCATATTTCTGGCACTCTCATATCTCGAAACGAGTCACCTTTTCCAAACCTAGCTGCTACAGTAAAATTCCAATGTGGTTTTAGTTGGCCCCTACACATCTTGCAACTGCTCCCTTTTCTACAGCTTTCCGCATGTGATTGTTCCAATTTAAGTCTGAACTGAGCAGAAGTCGGAGAAAGACATATCCACCGCCTTCTGCAACCCATGTAGAAACAGAATGACCTGAGTTACTGCAACAGGACCGTGTTTTAACCATTCAGTGGAAATGCGCGCAATGTGGTACGTCTCCAACCTAGATACAGATACTACAGCCCGAAGCACATCCGTGTCCATTCAAATTGATGCTTTCATCGTATTCTCTACCCCCCAACAGAGAAAAATTACGAACTATAAAAGCTCATCCTATTTAGAAGTCAGCTAGGCACCAATGCTAGTGTAATGACGCATAGGTGCAGAGCGGTCCAGCGCAGATAAAGAGATTTCACAATGCCTCCCAGAATAGCACAGCGTGCAGCCATCCAAACATTCCTAACTGTATACCCAGTCCCTCACCGAATTTACATCTGAAACTGTTTCTGCTACTGCTGATGCCTGTATGGCACTATCCTATTAAATATACAGGCACCGCAGAGGCCACTTTAAAGTCTGATCACCTATACTCCAGGTGAATAATCGTATCCCACAGACTATACTAAATCGCATGAGACGCTCCCTCTGGTCCTCTTTAGTTGTTTCAAACACTGTTTTCTAACACGCTTTTGTACAATAGCAAACAATTCCTTTTTTCTGCTACGACTTTGAGACCTGTGCCAGGTTCTAAACTGACATTAAGATGTTCTGATCCATGTCCTTTCGCAGGAAACTAGACGTTGCACAGTGTAAATCATATTCTTATGGTGGATAGCATAACATGCCACACATTGGCTGATTTTAAATAAAAGACAGTTACAACATAAGCAAACTGGAAGAGTTTTACGGTGTTGGAATCGGTTTCCAGACTACAGTCCGAAGGTGATTCATGAGCTCTACATTTAGACTCATCTCTCACACTGACAGAATAGCTGATGGCTCTGCGTTCCCTTCCACTGATTCCTCATGTTGCACTCATGTATGTGATCAGTGTTTTGGCGCTATCCACCCCAGAAGGTACTGTCCATCCACCAAAACATTTTCCCCAACTCAAACAAACGATATCAGTCAATCATTATGTGGTAGCCACCACCGTGCCAGTGCGCAGATGGGATGGGAAAGACACCATTGCTGTACTCTAAGAATGAGCATCACAGTTGATAGCGTGAACAGTTGTTGCAAATTTTGCAGTAACTTCAACACCGACCAATGATGTGACAACATGTTTCCCCATTTTCAGTATCATAGCTAAACCACCTCCTCTCCACTTTGCGAGTATCATAGTGAACATGGATAGATGACTGTGCAGTACGTGCATTCATTGTTAATTCTCGAACACATAAATCATGAAAGTATACCAGACAGTGCTCCACATATTTCTATCACCTTGAGCATAGTGTTTAATTTACTATCTATCTCTCTGCATAAGGGAGTCACAGAGCATTCTCGCTGTCTTAGGGTAAAATTAGAGAGTGAAAGACCCTCCTCACACTGCCATTGATCATCCCACCCTGCAACACCGTTACTGAATTAATCTGCAAAAGACCAGTAGAAGATAGCTACACTCCACATCTCGTGAATGAATTGAGCTTTCCGAGACGTGACCCATCTCGAGATGCGTCCATGTCGAGGAGCTCAGCACTCCTTATCGATGTATAGTAACAGATTTCAAAGTGTCATGATGTAATAGTGGACGGCTAAGAAGAATAAGAAACTAATGACTTTTATACGCGATGGAGCTCCGGACGGATGGAGTTCGACGCATTTTTACACAAATCAACCAAGACATCAACTCTAAAGTATTGTTCTAGAGTCTAGGATCGGTACCTGGAAGGTATTGGTAAGAGAGGACAAAAACACACACTCTCCTAAGGCTACAACATTCTGCACTTAAAACGGGCTATAATGTTAGACTGCCTGTGTTTCCGACCTATCAATCGTATGGAATGTAGCGTTGTTAATATTCCACTGTGAGAAATATATTTGAAGCACATGACATACATCCTTCTTCCTGGTTTCTCTGCGATAAACTATGTTATCGAATCGTAAAAACGAAAAAACTACTTCTATAGAACACTTGCTCTGCGTGATACGAGTACAATATTGCTTTCTGGAGAGGCATGAAGTCCACTGTTCACATCAGAAGTAGCGCTAGGAGAGAGCTGGTGCATTTTGTTACTGCAGATTGCCTACATCAGGGGCAGGTAAGTACTCAGGGGCAAACCTATTGTTCTCCTTTGATTGACAGGTACTTAACCTATTGTTCTCCTTTGATTGACAAGTCCTTAGCCTACTGTTCTGTTAAGTGGTTTCCCATGTCGTTGCACTTAAACTATTGTCCCCCCACCCCCTCTCACTCCCCACCCCCTTCAGGAAGGCTAGGCAATATTGTTAGCTTGTGTTGCCTACATCAGGGGCAGGTATGCACTCAGGGGTGAAGCTATTGTTCTCATTTGATTGACAGGTACTTAACCTATTGTCCTGTTAAGCTGTTTCCCATGTCACTTCCCTTAACCTATTGTTCCCCTGCCCCCTCCCCCCAAACCCCCCTCCCCATCGCTGCTAGAGGTACTTTCATGTCTGAGTTATTGGAATAGACCCTATCACTACTATAAGTTTATTGACTACTTAATTAAGTTGATCAATTAATTAACCTCCCCCTTCCCTCTGGTGAACCCCCACTCATCTCACCCTCTCCTCCCACCTGGAAAATGGCGGGAAAAAGGCTCAGTTGATTGTTCATTTGGAGGGTCATCGATTGCTGCGTACGAAGTGCTTTTCCATGTCAACCTATTGTTCTGTTAAATGCTTTTCCATGTCAACCTATTGTAGCCCCCACCCTCTCCCACTCCCCTCCCCCTCAGGAAGGAAGTGCTGGACCATTTTGTTACTGCAGGTTGCCTACATCAGGGGCAGGTATGCACTCGGTGGCCAAACCTATTGTTCTCCTTTGATTGACAGGTACTTAACTTATTGTTCTGTTAAGTGCTTTTCCATGTCACCCCCATTTCCTTTTGATTAACAGGCACTTAACCTACTGTCCCTTCCACCCCTCCCTGACCCCCTCCCACCTCACTGCTACAGGTACACTTTCAAGTCTGAGTTATTGGAATAGGCCCCCCTCTCACTCTTATCAATCTGATTGACTACTTAATTAAATTGATCAATTAGTTAATCTCTGATGGGTAAGTGCCATGCCCCCCTGCCACACCCCCCTGGAGGGAAGTTCAAATTCGATCAGGAGAATACAACCTCTACTAACCTAAGAAAATGGTGGGAAATAGGGCACCTCCACTAACCCTAGTCATCTGACCACGACCTCTTCCTAGGAATTGGCGAGAAAAAGACAGTTGAACGATCATTTGGGGGGTATTCGTTTGTAGTATATGGAATATTGTTTAAACAATTTAGACATTGTGTGGAATATTGTTTATTTAAACAATTCAAGGCATTGTATGGCATATATGGAAATTGGTGCAGAGGAAGGATCTCATAGCAGGAAATTCAAGGGTATATCGTTTAATTATATAAAAAAGTCAGTTCGTGGGGTTGGATTTCTCTTGCTCATCATTCCCTGCTGTCTGGAAACACGTAGGTCTCGTAAGAAGTAATAATATGGAGCAAACATGATGCATAACATAATGTTCAGCACTGTACTCTGGGTGTCTTAACCTAATTTTGGGCCTTTGTCGGCACTTAACCTATTGTTCTGTTAAGTGGTTTTCCATGTCACTCCCAGTTTCTTAAAATATTCTACCGCCATTGATACCAAATCAAGCAATTAGTCACGTCCTCCCACCATTTTCTGGTACACTTTTCGAATTTCACATGCTTTTGAACGCCATTTCTGGCGCATTCTTCTCTGCCACACACCCCCTTAAATTTTTGTACTGTGTTTTACATAAAAATTATGCAAATTAACCTAGTGTTCTGCACTTAACCTGCTGTTCTGCTCCATGTCACCCAGTCATGCACTCCCTCTCATTAACTACTGTACTGCTAACACCTCATTGATGTAAAAAATTTATGAAAATTAATGAAATTGGTATTCTTCATATGTATGGGGTAGTTTTTCTCAATTCACAGCATCCTATTGGTCTGTGAAATGGATGGAATATAGCTTAAACAAAAGATTGCTAATAAAAAACACATCCTGCCACTTGACGCCACCACCGCCCCCGCCGCAGCCACCACAGCCACCACTGCCGCAAACCACCGCCGGACGCAAGCCACCACAAGCCATCGCTCTCACACCACTGCAGGTGAAAGTTGGGTCTATTTTCGTGTATACAGTTAGAATTCTTCGAGTGTTATACTGACATTACAGAACTCCAAGGCGCGCTCACGCTGGTCCCATATGTGATAACGCATAGCTGTGGTACGGTCCAGTACCGAGAGAGATGTTCCAATACCACCCAGAATAGTACAGGCTGCATTGTTCCTCGCGCAGCATGAGAGATGCATCTAACCGTGCTTAACTGCCCAGCGTGACTGACGAAAATGCTGCGAAGTATGCGCGTGTAGCTACAAACCCTCACAAGCGCATCTAACAAGGTTCTCAATCTTATACTGATGTCACATGACTATGTAAAAATAAGGATCGAATCGACCTCACGGAAATTGTATAGTGTCCCAGAAATAGTTAACGCTCGTTTTTTTGATGTCTCAGCTTGTATACACGGAAATTCTTGCCCTAACAGAACCTGTTTACGAAAATAGCGCAAAATAACGTAGAATGCAATCTTTCTAGCGGACCTAACGTGGTACCCCGTCCATCACGTGTTACCCTTTCATATTTCAACACACACAAATGCTCCCTCCGCTATGTAGAGGCTCCTTTATCCCAGCGCAAAGGATGTGAATGAATCGAGCATTATGACTGGCTCTTAATGAATTTCCCCCCCCCCCCCCCCCCCTCCCCGAGTTACTGATGCTGCTGGTATCAAAGCACCATCCGCCTTTTCTTTCTTTCTGCAGACGAGACTTTCAGTGGTTATTTTACACAGATCGCCATATTGCACTGGCAATTAAATCTTACAGACTACCATACATATCGGCAAATACGGAAAGACTCTTACTCCTTTACCCTGCTCTCCCACCGAGGACAGGAGCTTGAATATTAGAACGTGAAACTGACCTGCAATTCATCAATATATCCCCGTGTGCCCTACATAACGTCAAATACGGAAAGACTCCTATTCAATTACACTGCTCTCCCACTGAGGACAGGTGTGCAAAACCGATCTCCAACCCAGCAATATATCACCGCGTTACATCTGGACATGTATTCTATGTTCCAGCAGAGGGGACTGGGTCCTGGGAGCCATCTGCGGGGCATGCAAATACACAGACATACAGAAAACGGAGCAAACACTCTCCAAATGTGGAGGTGACTGGATAAAGTCGAGTACAGTGCTATATTATGCCTCCAGATCAGTGCATTTGGGCTAGGTGTTGGCAGCTGTGCTACATTTACAAGCAATTTTATAACACAGAACGAGAGGTTATGTCGTGATAGCATGGATATATCCGACATAAAGTCAATAGAATTGCGAAAAATGATGAGGAAACAGGTATAAATTGACCGAATATACACTGTAATGCAGGGAAATTGAGGAAGTAATTGTGTATCTTCTGGTTCACGCCAAACAATTTGTACATGGGAATGAGTATGCAGCAACAAGAGGAATCCGAGAAAACTTCGACATTGAAACAAAGGGAATCAGGGAGGCGGTCAATTCTTTTCCACTGAGGCGGCATTATATTGTTTGTCTATTGAGGTACCAATGGTACACACGAGTTGTCTACTGTATTTGGTGCTTTTCAGGAAGACACCTCCAAACTTACTTACATCTGCATTAAAGGATAACAGAGAGTGGACAGGGTGATTGATTGAGATGGAGCTGTAACGAGGTACTATTTAATGGTTGACTGATGCATTCTACAGAAGGAGAAGTTGCTGCACGTCAGTTTTTCCACTGTTCTGACCAGATGCAACAGTCACGAGACATAGCCTGCGTTCTACTCATATATGGCCGCGTATTCTTTATGTGGTTTAAAGCACTGTCTGCATGCGATCGTTAACGGTAAACCTGTCGGTCATCAGAGGACTTCCGTCTCATGTGTGATGAAACTTGACACATTCCTCTAAACGAACTTTGATTTATGCGATGTACTCCATCCCCCCTGTCGCATCTTGGGTGTAAAATCGAGACTTCAACGTCATAACTAAGTTAGCGATCGGTGCTTGTGAGGCGCTGCGATCCCTGTGTGCACATTTGTCTGACAAATGTGCTGTTTACTGAGTTAGTGACGGAATGACTTGTAATTTTCACATGTCGGACGCTGCTGTTATGCGTTTATCTGTGGCTCTGAGCACTATGGGACTCAACTGCTGAGGTCATTAGTCCCCTAGAACTTAGAACTAGTTAAACCTAACTAACCTAAAGACATCACAAACATCCATGCCCGAGGCAGGATTCGAACCTGCGACCGTAGCGGTCTTGCGGTTCCAGACTGCAGCGCCTTTAACCGCACGGCCACTTCGGCCGGCCGTTTATCTGTTTCATTGTAGGAGGTATCCCCCCGCTACTAACGATCATTTTATATAGGCCTGATGCAGGGATCATATACTTTCTGAAGCGTGATCAAATGTCAACAGTGGACACTATGTGTCTCCGGAAAGCTATATTGTGCTTGTATCACGCAGAGCAAATGTTTTACGGAAGTAGTTTTTTCTTTTTAACGTTCGATAACATAGTTTATTGTAGAGAAATTGGGAAGAAGGATGTATGTCATGCGCTTGAAATATATTTCTCACATTGGAATATTAACAGCGCTACATTCCATACGACTGATAGGTTGGAAACGCAGGCAATCTAACATTATAGCCCGTTGTAAGTGCAGAACATTGTAGTCTTAGGAGTGTGTGTGTTTATGTTCTCTCTTACCAATACCTTCCACGTACCGATCCTAGACTCTAGAACAATACGTTAGAGTTGATAGCTTGATTGATTTACGTAAAAATGCGTCGAACTCCATCCTTCTGGAGATCCATCGCGCGTGAAAATAATTCGTTTCTTGTTCTTCTTAGCCGTCCACTATTACATCACGACACTTTGAAATCTGTTACTATACATCGATAAGCTCCTCAACATGGGCGCATCTCGAGAAATCTTGTGCACTTGGATGGTTTAGGACTCGGAAAGCTCCATTCATTCACGAGATGTGGAGTGTTGCGGTCTTCTTCTGATCGGTTGCAGATTAATTCGGTAACGGTGCTGCAGGGCAGGTTGGTCAATCGCAGTGTGAGGAGGGTCTTCACTCTCTAATTTTACCCTAAGACAGCGAGAATGCTCTGTGACTCTCATACACAGAGAGATAGATCGTAAATTAAGCACTATGCTCGATGTGTTAGAAATATGTAGAGCGTTGTCTGGTATACTTTGATGTTATGTGTTCGAGAATTAACACTGAATGGACGTGCTGAGCAGTCATCTGTCTATATTCGCAATGATACTCGCAAATAAGAAGAGTTGAAGTTACTGTAAAATTGCTAAAATTGTTCCAGCTATCGACTGTGTTGCTTATTACAGTACATCAGTGGTGTCTTTTCCATCCCAGTCATGCACTGGTGCACTGTTAGTGACCACATAATGATTGACTGACAACGATTCTTTGAGTTGGGGAATGAGTTTTGTGGCTGGGTGACAACTTTTGGGGGTTGCTAGGATTGAAACAGTGATCGCGTACATGGGTGTAATATGAGGAATCAGTCGAAAGGGAATGCAGAGCCATCATCTATTCCGTCACTGTGACAGATGAGTTTAAATTTAGAGGTCATCAATCACTTTCGGATATCAGTTTGGAAACTTTCCACAACGCAGCCAAACTCTTTTAGTTTCTTTGTGTTGTGACTGTCTTTTATTTGAAACCATCCACCGCGTCTCATGTGTTATGGTAGTTGCAGTAACAAAATGATGTATACCATGCGATGTCTAGTTTTCTGTGAGAGGCCGTGGATCAGAGCATCTTAATGTCAGTTTAGGACCTGAAATAGACCTCGAAGTCATGGCAGAAAAACAAAATCTATGGCAGTGTACAAAGCGTGTTAGAATACAATGTTTCAAACAACGACACAGGGAGCGCCTCTTGCGGATTACAGTATAGTCTGTGGGATACGGTCATCATCCTACATTAGGGGTGATGAAACCTTAAACTGACCTCTGCAATGGATCAAAAGCTGTATGTATATTTAATAGGATCGTCCCACATAGGCAGCAGTAGCAGTTTGACAGGTAAATTCGATGACAGGCTGGGTGTCCCATTAGGAATGCTAGGAAGAATGCTATTCTGGGAAGCATTGTGACAACTCTCTCTCTCTCTCTGGGCTGGATCCACATTGCAGCAATGTGTCATCGCGTGAGCAGTGGCACCTAGGTGAGTTTTATGTCGGGTGAAGTTAGTAGAGATTTTACAGTTTGTAATTTTTCTCTGTTGGATGGTGCAGAATAATGATGATAGCATGTTGGGCTGATAAATTTGAATGGACATGGATCTGCTTCGGTCTGTAGTATCTGTGTCTAGTTCGGAGATGTACCACATTGCGCGCATTTCCACTGATTGGTTAAAACACGGTACATTTGCACTAACTCAGGTCTTTCTGTTTCTACATGGCTTGCAGAAGGTGGTGGACTTCTGTTCAGTTCCGACTTAAATTGGAATGATCACATGCACTAAGCTGTAGAAATGGGAGCAGTTGCAAGATGCGTAGGGGCCGACTAAAACCACATTGAATTTTACTGTAGCAGACATATTCGAGAAAGGTGTCTCATTTCGGTATACGAGAGTGGCAGAAATATGATTCACTTGTGGGTGTGATCCGACACAAGTATGTGGTTGAATGGAACGACTTGGTTCTAAATAATGGACATCATTTCTAGCAGATAGTGTAACACTAGAGATCTGTAAAGCTTGGGTACATTTTGTTATGACCTCAATCAGCACATCATCTACTACTACTGTTTGTGTTCCTTCTCAATCAGTCGTCGCCTGTAACTCAGTGGATATATCGCAGAACCTCTGATATGGTATTGAGTCAGAATACATTACGAGTACTACAGAAATATCTAGCTGGGGCAGTGTGAGGGAGCCGCAAATACTGCTTACATACCACGTCCCTTAGCCAAATCACTTTCAAAGTTCAGCAATTTTATAACGAGGTTGCATCATGGGCTATATGTAACTGGAGTGCTGGTCTGATAACATACACTCCAGCGATCACCGTCTCGGGATTTGTCTGGATAGAAAAACCAACTCATTCAGAGGTAATGTTGTACCTCGATTTATAAAGCCAGTATAGCTTTTAACATGGATACTTATTTGCACCTGTAGAACCATGACCACTTGTGGCAGTAACATACAGTAGTTGTTAGGATTGAGTCTTTTTAACATCTGGCCAATTACGTCTCTCTTTCTAGGACACGGGGGTAGCACTCGCAAGAAAAACTTATGAGACATGTCCACCCATGGTTGATTTTCTCTCAGTATTATTTCGTATCGTCAGTGGTTGGTTATTGATGAAGTAGTATACTTAGTAGTAGGGGGTGCATGATGTGTTCGCATTTGAGAATCAGGTTTATAAAGTATGTGTTTGTGTGCCAAGATGTGTAAAGGAAGTGACTATGTCCACTTGTAAGGAAAGTATGGATTTGACGTGGAGTACTGTGATAGCATGGGAAGAGTATGTAAAGTCGTAAGAATGGGACTGATATTTCTATTTCCAGAGCCACAGCCATCAACAGAGTGTATTTCCAATACTTTGGTCAGTGTCAAATGATGTTCAACTGAGACTGCTATTGTAACATTTAGTTGTAAGTATAGGGATAAAATATATATGTGACCGATTTCTTAGGATAAACATTCTACCTGTACGTGCTTGGCCTGCAGCGCCGGTGACTTATGCGGGGTGCTTCACATTTCTCATTAACGGTAGGAGCTGTCAGACTGGATATGCCTGTTGCAGTGTTGTCACTGCCCACAGATCTGAATGGGGACTATTTTATCCATAGATTATTTTACCAAGAGGATGTCGTAATCAATTAATGCTCCAGCGGAGCTGCAGATCTTGGGGAAAAATTATGGATGTAGTTTTCCATTGCTTTCAGATATTAGCAACACCAGCACAGCAAGGCTGTTTTAATCGGTATTACAAGACCAGATCAGTCAGTCATCCAGAATGTTGCCCCTGAAACTCCTGAAAAGGCTACTGCCCCTATTCTGGAACCATATGTTTGTCTGACTTCTCAGAAGATACCCTTCCATTGTTGTTGCACCTGCTACACCACATCCTAGTCTCAACTCCTCAACTCAGGGATCATGTCCGTGTTAATACCAAGTTACAAGACCTTCCCAATCCACACACTCAGCACTTTCTACTCCATTCCTGTCAAAGACTTATTCTACTCCGTCGTAGGCCCAGGTCATGTGTGAAAGCAGCTATGTCATACACCAAACCTACAGCAAAAATTGCATAGCTTTTTATGTTGGTGTGATCACCAAACAACTGTCCACCACAGTGAGTGGCCACTGTCACTCTGTTGCCAAGGCCACTCAATGGCACAAAATACAGCTGATTATAACATGCTCAATTTCAATGGCTGCTTCACAACTTGGGGCATCTGGATCCTTCCTCTCAAAACCAGCTTCTCTAAACTTTTGCAAATGGCAATTATCCTTTGCCAGACATCCTTCACTTGCATAATCATCCTAGCCTCAATCTCTGGGAACCCATGTCCCCATACTTTTTGCTCAATTGTCTCCCTTTCCTCCATGCTCAACCCCAGGCTGTTCCAGCTCATCGGCTCCATTGTGAGCCGTGGAGCGCTCCCTGCTCTAGGGAGCCGCGTCGCTCGCTGTGACCATTCAAGTGGGCCGGCACGTGGCACGGCTGGCTGAGGCAGGCGGCAAGGCAAGCGTTTTGATGTGCCAGCTGCGTCTTACAACCTCATACTCTTAGCTGCTAAGACGTGGTGACATGTTACACCAGGAAATACGATGTTCAGGAAATAAATAAGAAACAACTGTTTCACAAGAAATTGCATACTAAATTTATTGGGCCTCTGTAGCTTGACATTTTCTTTTCATTACAAGATCGGAAATATCAGGCGTCAAAGTGTTCGCAGCATTAATGCGGAGGATGGCCTTCATTGTTGCATACTGAAGAAACGATCGTTCCTTACTTTTTACTCTTTTCATTGGTGAGAAAAGCTGCTCACAACAATACGTAGATCCAAACATGCACATGATCTGAGCGGCATTGTTGCGAAGCTTGGGAAATGTTTTTTGCTGTAATGAACGATACCATCGTGACGAATCCAACGTGTTGTAGTACCTCTCTATCAACAAAGTTGAATTTTGCAAATTAATAATCTCCAATTGAAGTGACAATGACAAGTCATCGGGGGAAACTGAAAAAGGAGTGCTGAACACCTTAAGTTCCATTTCCAAATTAGTGAGGTCTCGGAATCGTGTTTCAAACGACGTGATGAGCTGCTTTAACTTTGCTTGGTAATCGCCGAAAGTAGTACCTTCAGGTAGTTTTAAAGAAGCAAGACGATTGAAGAAAGTTAAATATCCATTACTCATCTGCCTCTCAAATAAACGTAACTTTTCCATGAACACTGTGATCTGGTCGTGCACATCAACGATTAGCTGCCCTTTGCCCTGCAATGACAGATTTAAATTATTCAGATGTATAGTTTTGTCAGCTAGGAACGCCAGGTCTGATATCCATTTTATATCTTTCAGACAACGCATTTCTTCCCCTTTCATTTCGAGAAAGAAGGGATATTTCCTCACGAATGGCAAAGAAAACATCAAGAACTTTTCCCCGACTCAGTCAACGAACTGTACTGTGGTAAGGTATATCCCCATACTCCGCTTCCATATCTTTCAGGAATGCTTTGAATTGGCAATGATTCATACCGTGATGCCGCACAAAATTCACACACTTCACGACATCTTTCATTACTCCACCCAGCTCTACTGTTTGAGCACGCAGTGCCTCTTGGTGAATAAAACAATGAAGAGTCAAAATGTCTTTCCCGAATTCGTCCCTGAGTTTATTTTTCGAACGAGAAGCAAAACCTTGGTGACGCCCGATGATTTGTGGTGCACCGTCTGTCGCTACAGAATGGAGCTTATCCCACGGCAAATTCATATTGTCCACTGATTCACAAACAGCTTAAAAAATGTCACGTCCTGTTGCGGTGTAATTGAGTGATACCACATCCAAGAGTTCTTCAGTTACTTGCAGCTCCATGTTGACACCACACACAAAAACTGCAAGCTGAGCACAGTCCGATATGTCGGTACTTTCATCAAGCGCTAGCGAAAAAGCAACAAAGCTCCCCGCCTTTTTCCTGAGCTGTGTCTCTAAATCCGCTGTCATGTCCAGGATTCGACGAGACATTGTTTGCTTCTACAGGCAAACCCCTTCAATTGCCGGCACCTCTCTTGGAAACAAAAATTCTGCAATTGCTACCATGCACGATTTTACGAGTGGTCCCACCGAAAACGGTTTGCTACTTGTCGCAATGATGTGAGCGACCCTGAAACTTGCTCGAATTGCAGATTCAGTAGTGTTTTCTCTGCTCTCATACACCTGAAAATTATAAACGCATTACAGAACACAAACTATGTTGCATGTTTGGTACCCTCCGAATTACGAAACCGTTTTTAAACTTACGTCTCCTGGTATGTCGTTCTTAAGCCTGGCTACCAGTTCTCTGCGTGCAGCGCCTTCTACCCGATCGTAGTATGCTGCGTGAACACGTGTATAATGTCGTTCTATATTGTACCTCTTCGCAAAATTAAATACTTTATGACACACAAGACACTGCCGACGATCATCCCTCTCAATGAATAGAAAGGTATCCTACAATAGAGGTACAGGGCTCCCGCGGCTAGTCATAGCTGTCATTGAACACGGATTATTGCGTCAGTTGTGGCTGCATGCGGCCAGGGGGCAGTGAGTTCGCTTTCCTCCTCCACGCGGGCTCCGAGCTGCCACAGTGAGCGCTCCTGAGCGTTCCGGCTCTCTGGGGCTCAGTTGGAACAGCCTGCTCTACCCCTTCCAAAATTCACATTTTAACATTATTTTCAGCATGTGCTGCTCCCAACAGCTATGACAACTGTGCATCACATGCTTTGCCTGTGCTCGTGCCACACCTCCCACCCTCGTTCCTAGCTGGCAGATTGGCTACCTCTGATGAGCCACTCACTCCTAACTACTCCCCCTGCCACCTGTCTCTCTCTCTCCCTCTAACCACCCCACCCACCACAACCCTCAACAAAATAAAGTACATCCAGGGGGCTTAGGAGTATGTGTGCGTACATGTGTATGTTTCTGTCTGTGAGTATGTTTTTTGTATGTATTTGTACTCTAGCTCAAAATAGGATTACTCAAAAAGCTAGCAGGTGTTCTGTCTTTATGTGTGTGCCTGTTGATGACTCAATGCTTTTGCTTGTTAGTGAGTGGTCTCCTTTAACCTGAATGTATCAAAAGAAAAAGTCACTTGAGGAAGCTACACAATTACAAGTAGGCAGTATATATGTCCAGCAATTACCTTAAGGAGGATGCCTATGATTTATCAGTGGTGCAGCTGGAATAAGTGGCAGTGGCAGTGGGTGGATGCTTCAGACAGATTTTACAGTGGAAACAACTGCAGCGCAAGGAACCCTTGAGTAGCAATAATGATCTGGAAATGTAATCTGAGTTGAAAATATTATGAAGGTTAGGAAGATGATGTAAGACAACGTCGGATGATGTGAAGAGGATATCAAGGAGTGATGATGTAATTTTAGGGAATGACTTGAGAAACTAATATAGATGGTAGAGCAATGTACTGAGGCATCATGGCCTTGCTAGCACTATGTGAGTGGCAAGGTGGGTTGCTTCTGAGTTTTCAGAGATGAGAGTTGTATTTATTGGAGGGTGACATTAATGTTATACAGTTTACCAGTGGAGGGACTGCAGTAAGTGGTAGTGGGTGTGTGCATGGGGCAAGTTATACACAGATAATGATTGCTGGAATAGGAGCATTGGAGTGTGGATGATGATCTTAAAACGTGATATGGTTTGAAAAGGATGTTATGGAAGTTAGTGGTGGCAGAAGCAACAGTAAATGTTATGGGGAGGAGATCAGGAAGAGACGAGCAGCCTAATAGTATGCATATAAACATCAACATGAGTCATTTCACACCCATTGTTGGATAAAGACCTCCTCTAGACTCTATCTTCTAAACAAGTCCCTGTTGCTGCATGGTTTTTGATGTCACGTACCTGCCTTCCATTTGGTTGTCTTCTTGGTCTTTTCTGATGTCTTGGAATCTAGCAAAGAATTTTCTTGGTCCTTTTACCATGTACTTGCCTGGCTATATGTCTAGGCCACCTGTATTTTGCTTTCATTTTGGTTACAATTACATCTTTCATTCCAGCCTGTTTCTAGATCCATTCTTTATTTTATTCCATACCTAATAATTCCCAAAATGTACCTAATCATTTCCCACTGATCAGCCCCAGTTTCCCAATGGTATGGTTTCAAATTGCATATGAAGTGTGCAAAGAATGACTGTTTACATGCCTCTGTACGTGCTATAACTAGTCTAATCTTGCCTTCACAGTCCCTACAGGAGTATACATGGAAAGATGAAAAATATATCTACATTCTTCATTTAATACTGATTCTTGAAACTTTATAAGTAGGCAGTCGTAGAATACTGGGCATGTATCTCCAAGTGTCTGCTAATTCAGGTATTTTCCAGCATTTCCACATTGTTGTCACATGAGTCAAACAAACCTGTGACTATGTTCACCACCCTCTTTTGTATACATTCACTATTCCCTCTTAGTCCTACCTGGTGTGGGTTCCAAACGTTTGATCAATATTCCAAAATGGGATGCACAAGTGATTTGTAAGCAATATCTTTTCCCAGAATCCAGCCATCTCCATGACTGCATTTGTATGGTCATTTAATTTCTTATTCCTGCTAATTATTAAGCCTGGGTATGTGTATGAATTGTCTCATTCCACCTGTGACTCATTTATACCACTAATTTTCTGCACTTTGTGAAGCACACAAATTTACATTTCTGAAAATTTAAAACAATCTTTGTACCAATTTGGAAACTACTTACAGTCTGACTTAATAATTGTGCTGCTTATTTCCATACAGTAATTCATTATAGATAACTATATGATCTGCAAAAAGTCAGAGGTTACTATTAACACTGACTGCAAGTCATTAATATTCAAGGTGATTATAATTAAACTTCAGTATCAAAATGCTGTAAAACAAGAACTGCTGCTCAGAATGATGCCAAATTTGAATGGAATATTACTGAAGAAGGCAGAAATGTTGTTGGGGAGAGGGGGAATATTAATGAAAATTTTCCAACAAGATGGCACTGTGAACATCATCATGTAAAAAGGTTTGGCAAAGAATGACAGATGAATTGTTATACAATGGCTGTGGTATGAGTTGCACATGAAACCAACCATACTGTGCAATGTACATGACCACACAATTTTGGCATTCAATAGTTGCTTCATCTTTGGTTAGGTAAGCCCACCACCTGCAGTGAGTTCATACCACATTGGATGGGAAAAAATTAGTTTTTAATTGTTCTGAGGCCAAAAACTGCATGAAAAGCAACAATGAAATCAGTTTTTAACTGTCATTTGATTAGCGCAAGACATGTTCAGTATGCTGTCCTCCGTTTTCTGCCACAAGTTGAAATCGAGAAACAGTATGTTCCACAACAGACTGAGTGTCTCAAGGGTCACATTCAGAATTTATTGCACAACGTGTGCCTTCAACTCAGCTACATTTGTAATTGGTGCACTGAACACAGCATCTTTCCGATAATGATGTATATATGCAGACTGAAGCAACAAAAACAATTTGTACCAAGGCCAGGATTTGAACACTGGTCTCCTGGGCTTATCTTTCAGATAAACCCACAGCCGGAAGTGATATGGATTAAAATCAGATCACTTGAATGGCCAGGCTGTAGGGAAATGAAGGCATAATTCTAGCATTTCCAAAATGCCTCTGCAGCAACTTCTTCACTGGCTGTGATATGTGCTTGCATAAAAATTATCCTTCCCACACTGTTGAAGGTTTTGAATATTAGTGGTGCCAAAAAGACTCTCATAGTGTTTACCAGTATACAGGTAACAGGACATGCAGGCTTCATCTCTAAAAGATATAGTTTACAATAAATGATGCCATCAAACCATGCTACACAGTTACCTTTGCAGAATGAAGTGATAGGTGTTGATGTGTAAGTGGATTTTCTGTTGCCCTTATTCTGCAATTCTGTGTATTGACATGTCCTTGGAGAATAAAATGGGCTTCATCTGTCAACAGTATGTTCCATGTCTGCTCATTGTCCACTTTCATGCAAGCAAGAAATTCTAGAGCAAATGTTTGTCTTACTGGCAGGCCAGCATGGAGCAACTACTGAATATGGGTAATTTTGTTTGGATAGCAATGTTTCACTGAATTTTGTGCACTATGTTCACAGGCATGTACTCAGTTTGGGCAGTTCTCCATGCACGGCATGTCTTCACACCACCACTTGACCCCCCCCCCCTCCCCCCTTGCAAAGCTGTGGGCACATCTTCCACTGATGTCAGATCAGCTGTTTGCCTCCCTCTGCCACATTGCACTTCAGAAGAACCTGTCTTTTGAATTTCACAATAATTTTTTTGAGACTCTTGGAAGACATTGGAGCAAAGCCTTTTTTCATACCTGTGGGTGTCACAAACATCTGCAGAACTACTGGCACACAGCTACTGTTCTTGTAAATGAGCTTTACCAGCACAGTGTACGATTCTGCATTGAGACAGTCATGCTGAGTATCTCAGATGCAAACTGAGGAACAGCCATGTATGCCAGGTATTTTGTTTTACTTATGTTGCCACTTACAGCACCATCTAATGGTCAGTGTTTCGTAATTTTTTTTTTGTTTCCACCAAGTTTCTCCTTCATTTGATAATATTCTGTTCACATTTGATGTCATACCTTGTATGCCAGGTATTTTGATTTCCATGTTCTGCCACTTAGAGCGCTATCTAGTGGTAAAATTTTTGTAATTTTTTTTTGTTTCCACAAAGTTTCTCCATTCTTTGATAATATTCTGTTCAAATTTGATGTCATTTTCAGTAGTGGTTCATTTTTTACAGCATTTTGAAGCTGGAACATTAATTATCCTGTGCAATATGAACAACAAGGGTCCATACATACTTCTATGGGGCAATCCAGATGTTTTCTACCTCTATCAATAACTCTCCATCTAAAATAACATGCTGGAGAAATCCTTGTACAAGTCACAAATTTTGTTCAATACCCCACATTATCACATATTTATTAATAATCATTGGTATGGTACTAACTCAAAAGATGCTTTGGGCTGGCCGGAGTGGCCGAGCAGTTCTAGGCGCTTCAGTCTGGAACCGCGCGACCGCTACGTTCACAGGTTTGAATCCTGCCTGGGGCATGGATGTGTGTGATGTCCTTAGGTTAGTTAGGTTTAAGTAGTTCTAAGTTTTAGGGGACTGATGACCTCAGATGTTAAGTCCCATAGTGCTCAGAGCCATTTGAACCAAAAGATGTTTGGAGCTTGAGAAATATGGCATGCACGTGATTTCCTTGATCCATGGCTTTCAGCATGTCATGTAAGAAAAGCAGAAATTGGATTGCACATGACTGATGTTTTTGGTATACATGCCGATTGGCATAGACGAGATCATTATGCTTGAGAGACATCATTATGTTGTGGCTCAAAATATGTTCTAGGAATCTACAACAGGTGAACATCATTGAGATGGAATAGTAGTTTTGTGGACCACATCTGCTACCTTTCTTATAAGCTGATGTGATCTGTGCTTTCTTGCAATCAGCGGGATGGTCCTCTCCCTAACATTGTGCACAGAATTTGGTGGAATCAATTTTATGCTTCAACAATTTTGGAGTGATGGTTGCGGAGAACTTGAAATTGTAAGAAGTGGTCATCTTTTGTTACTGTTGCTCTTCCCAGGCCTGATCCTGGTTTCCTGCATAGCCTCCAGTTTCCCTGTACCTTCTTACTGTTGTGGAAATCACTGAAGTCTTGCTCCTGACAATTCTACAACATAATGCAAGCTGTGACTATCTGCCAAAAAATGCAACTGCTTTTGCATCATCTTCATGGTTTAACAGCATATTTACTCCATAAAGTAGATTATGACAATCACAGAAAGATCCTACAAATATGTGAAATTGGCAGGAAAACAGTACAAAGTACAACAGTACAAATCATTATTGCTTCAAGGCCAATGATTTATTTTTCAGGTTGCATGAGACTAGTGCAACAAACAATCAAAGGAATGCCAATATCCTGTCTAAAAATGTAGAATAAAGTGCTACACATTGATTAAACAGAAAATTATGCCTCATTTATTAAGTGTTGCATTTTCTGTGCTAGTCAGTGTAGTATGGAGAACATATAAATCTTTCTACATTTTTTAGTTGCTCTTTCTAATCTGGTAAGCACTATAGTGCATCAAGTTCACTGATACTAGTTTCAATACAGTATGTATTTGTCACATTAAGTTCTTTGTACTTCCATCATGAGTGGGCTCCTGAACTATCTGTTATTGGTATTTTTCAGAGAAGGTATTTGGTAATGCTTTTCAGGCTATTTTGTCACATCTATGCTTACAGAACTATAATTATCACAACTGATTGTTAGATGATTAAAGCCTCTTTCAATGATGACAGTGTCAGTGCAAAACATTTGTACTAGAAAACTATAATTTTCTCTAAAGTTTTTGATTACATCTGGAGGTGAGTCTGCTAGTCAATAGAAAGCCCCAATTACAAGTTTATGCCACCCTTGATACTGGGTTACCAAAATCATTTTGCATGCAGCTACAATTTCTATCACAGTTAGAAACTGATCACCAAGATTTTAAACATTTGATGTGGGGGCCATGGAACTGCACAAAATCATTTTTTTGATGCTTCCACAGCTGTCAGTATCTGGATAGGATAGAGAGTTACCTAAGTTAACCCTTGCACAGGTGTGCCATTTTTCATAACACAAGCGGGTGCTTTGTACACATGGAGTGGAGTACACATGGAAAGAATAGGTTTTCTTATTACCAAGGTAAGTCAAGTATGATCAAAATCACAGTTTAATCTTAGTTTATTTAAACAAGGAGAAAATAGACTTATATAATATGAGCTACACTACTGTTTTACTAAACAATAATGAAATAAATTTTCATTATAACTCTCTGTTGCCAAAGACAGGTGTTAAAGAGACAGAAATGATGCATTTGAAGCATTAAGCAGTGCAATTGCATCAGATCTCGGTCAGCTGCTTATTCGACCACTAATTATCTCATAGACAACTGCTTCAATGTGGGATTATTTTGCTATTTTGTAACTGGGGTAATTTTTTTGAACTGATAGTAAATTTTTTCTTGCCTAGCTCACTTTGTATTTTGAATTACTGCAGCTCACTTGGACGTATGACAACACAATTTATCGCTGTGCTACCTGAAGCAATACTGAAGGAATAGGTACAGGTTTGCAGTTGTGAAACAAAAATGGAACTGCACAAAATCATTTTATTTTTGGTTGGCGCACATTATACACAGGTGTGCCCGCTCGAGGGTTAAAAACCAAACCCTTGTATACACTCTACACACAGTAACCATCTGATATAACCTCTGATGTGTAATGAATCTCTGAGCCATTTAGGGGGACCCTCAATTCTCAGTCCTATGGCATAAATCCAGAAGGCCACAGCCTAGATTATCACAGAACCTTCAAAGTCTCTGGTTCAAGCTTTCCAGGGGAATTATTCAGATCATGATCTTCATTGAAACTCTGTGATCAAGGCTGGTCTTCTCAATCATCTCTGGCAGTTGATGAAATGATACAAGTAACACCATAGACACCAGGAGACAAACATCTTCTGTTCCAAGACGTGCCACCATCTGCAGTCTGTTGCACCTTATTGCCATAAGTGCTGCCAGAACAGCTTCTTTATAATTTTGAAAGACTTCCTGGCACATGCACAAGATGCACAAGGTTTCCCTTCTTATCTCTTTCTGCCATTTCCCTAAAGGGTATGATCATTTGCCATAAGTTTGATCTGCCAACAAATAACAAACCCCTATGCTTTGCCAATTTTTTCTCCCGGGCATGGGACACAGTATGCTTCCCAACAGATGAAATGCGTCTCATTGGCTGTCTTCAGTTTAAATGGAAGACACAACCCCATAAGTTGGTCTTGGGGATGGGTGTAACACACTGAGTTTTCCCTACCTCTCCTTTACATAGCCTCTATATACCTACCACTGACACAGAACTTACAGTCAAGTGGACAAATGGTGACAAATCTAGTAGTGCCTGCAGAGTAGACATTGTCCTTTGGAGATGATTGTGCTTGAGGTACCTTTGGTATCACTGCCACATGACTCTCAGCATTTCACCCAACACACCCATTTGAAGGAGCTTCCAATTGCCAGACAGCAGACAGAATGATTTGCAGCTTCTTATGAATAGCAACTAAATCATCTTGTGCCTGAGAACAGCATGCACAGTGGGTCCTCACACTGACTAGTGCGTGTTTATGTGAACACTAAACAATTATCTTTTCATTAGCCTCATTGATATGTTTTAATTTCAATACCTGTTATGCTACAAGGATTAAAAGTTTCCTTGAAGATATGAAGCTACAACACCCAAGAAAGTAGTTTGTGTAAATAACAAGAAAAGAACTTGGGATAAAGTTTGCAGGTTCCTTGCAGACAACTATGTGTTCAGAACTTCTGTGGAAGTTATGCTCACTAACAGCCTTGTGTAACAAAGTTGAAAACTGTGATAATGCTTGGACGATAAACACCAGTGTTTAAGCAAGAAACTAAATGGAGCCAGTTATAAGGAGGTTGTTTGTGTTGTTGCTGCAGATGATAATTAGACGAAATATTTGTCAGGATTTGTAAGCGGTGGGTCCTTGAGGGACGGCAATACACGAACACGAGAAGTAAGTTTAAACAGTTTTATTACAAAAGCAGAATATAAAACACACATGCTATGCACACCCATCATCACTGTGTCTGACATCCTAATTACGGTTGTATTGAAAGGCTCCATGGTGAGCTAAGAAAAGAGACATATTTGTGCCCGAGGCCACGCTAGTTAATATGGCGCGCTGCGGACTGCGGCCAGTGGCTTATGGCTGCGTTGCACTGCAGCCAGACACACTTGTACCAACCAAGCAAATTGTCAGCATTCCAGACAGGTTAGCTGGTGAGTGCGTGTTACGTACCTTCCGGCTACGTGCAACCTGTAGACCCTTACATCACTCTCCCCAGACAAAAAGAGCAACCACAGGTGGCTCAAAATGACCTCCTGGGCGTTATGAATCTATTTCACTATTTGTGGCATCAGAAGGCATTGTAACATGTATTTCATTTGCAGACACAGTAATGTTTGGTACAGAGAAGTGTGCCTTCAGGATGACAATTTCATACATGACAAATACTGTTGACAAAAGACAATACTGACAATCAAGTATGCATTAACATTTTTTTTTTTTAGTCATCATTCTACTGACTGGTTTGATGCGGCCCGCCACGAATTCCTTTCCTGTGCTAACCTCTTCATCTCAGAGTAGCACTTGCAACCTACGTCCTCAATTATTTGCTTGACATATTCCAATCTCTGTCTTCCTCTACAGTTTTTGCCCTCTACAGCTACCTCTAGTACCATGGAAGTCATTCCCTCATGTCTTAGCAGATGTCCTATCATCCTGTCCCTTCTCCTTATCAGTGTTTTCCGCATATTCCTTTCCTCTCCGATTCTGCGTAGAACCTCCTCATTCCTTACCTTATCAGTCCACCTAATTTTCAACATTTGTCTATAGCACAACATCTCAAATGCTTCGATTCTCTTCTGTTCCGGTTTTCCCACAGTCCCTGTTTCACTACCATACAATGCTGTACTCCAGACGTACATCCTCAGAAATTTCTTCCTCAAATTAAGGCCGGTATTTGATATTAGTAGACTTCCCTTGGCCAGAAATGCCTTTTTTGCCATAGCGAGTCTGCTTTTGATGTCCTCCTTGCTCCGTCCATCATTGGTTATTTTACTGCCTAGGTAGCAGAATTCCTTAACTTCATTGACTTCGTGAACATCAATCCTGATGTTAAGTTTCTCGCTGTTCTCATTTCTACTACTTCTCATTACCTTCATCTTTCTCCGATTTACTCTCAAACCATACTGTGTACTCATTAGACTGTTCATTCCGTTCAGCAGATCATTTAATTCTTCTTCACTTTCACTCAGGATAGCAATGTCATCAGCGAATCGTATCATTGATATCCTTTCACCTTGTATTTTAATTCCACTCCTGAACCTTTCTTTTATTTCCATCATAGCTTCCTCGATGTACAGATTGAAGAGTAGGGGTGAAAGGCTACAGCCTTGTCTTACACACTTCTTAATACGAGCACTTCGTTCTTGATCATCCACTCTTATTATTCCCTCTTGGTTGTTGTACATATTGTATATGACCCGTCTCTCCCTATTAACATTACTGGATGAATCAAAGGACTTAATTCTGGCAAATGTTCAGTTGCATGAAACATAGTTGGCAATACACTAGGCATATCAAATAGTTCACATGATAAATCGCAAAGTGTGGCATTCAAGATTAATCCATTATTATTCAATTTGAGTGTAAGGGGTAGCTCAGGTGTATCATGATTTTTGCATGTAAATGTGACGTCAAGGGTGGAGTTAAATGAGAAAATTATACGTTCAGAACATTGTTTAAGAAATGGATGATAAAGATGCGTCAAAATTCTAGGGCAATCATCTCTTGGGGGATGATTCATAAACAATTCTTTCTCACAGCTGTACACTCTACTATCTAAGAATACTGCCAATTCAGGACAAATTAACTTATGACTACGTTCACACATATGCAAATCATTTTCATTTAGAGACACAAAATATCTTCTATCCTTGCTGATCAGTAGATAACCAGTCAGTACATACTTTACATGAATACCTGCCAGTGTCCATTTCACAGGGTAAGTATAAATCTTATACGTTTCAAAATTATGCTTTGATCTAGCAATGGGTATAGAAACAATAACAGTTAATTCATCTTCAATCATTAAAGAGTGCATGTTGGTTAACTTGTAGTGAGCATATAAATTGTAAGAGTTAACAGGGTAAATCATAATATATGTTGCATCTAGATTTCTTTCAATTGATTGTAGGATCTGTAAAAATTGTTCTGGATGTAGTAGTACACTGCTCAAACAATCATTTAAACTACCTCCTAAGGCTGTTCTTAAGTTAATGGTATCAATTCTAGCATTTGATAAACTATCAGTAATCCTTAACAAAAGAGTGTTTAAATCTAAGTGTGCACTCACAGCATGTAATCCTTAGAATAGTTCTTGGATATTTGCATTTGTTTCATTACGAATTACGTGGAAATGTGAGGTAAATTTCTTTACAATCTGTTCAATGAAAACTGTATGGGTAGTAATGATTCTTTGCATATTCTTTAAAATGATAATTTCATTAGAGAGGTTAGTTGAATCTGTACTGGACTGTCGTTCAAGAGCTAATATTTTGCCTTTAACTTTGAGTAGATCTCGACTAGTTAATGTACCACATACAGTATGAAGGATGCTCCCTCCAAAATCAAACCAGGTACGTTTATGCCTAATTAAAGTTTTGTGTGGCAAAAACTTTAAAAAACAATAAATCTCTTGTTCATAATTAGCATTTTGGCTGTGATCCAGTTATTATACCAAGATGTACCCATTTCCAAAATTGTATCGTTATCCTTAACAGAATGAATTAGATCAATTTGCTTCTTCACATGATTGAACTGTTGCTGGATTTCATTCAGATTGTACTTGAGGAGAAGTTTTGCATTACTTGTTGAATCTACCATGTCTGATCATGGTTCAAATAAAACACCTGTACTCTGTGGTACTATTACTACAGCATTAGTAGAATATGCTATCATAGCAAACATTAGAATAAAAATGAACATGGTTAATTAGTTCTAAATACTAGAGTTAACAATTAACGTAAAATAAATGAGTTTCTTGTGGTAACCTGCGGAACAAAAGGTTTAGTTTCACTTGTGCAATAGCTTCAATACTAAATTTTCACAACACATTCACATAAGCACATGGCTGAAATATACACACGCATTGTACTCTCACACACTACACATGTTTACACAGATTGTAGGGGTGTCTGGAACAGGATCACTCAGATTGTGGCGATGCCTCAGCCTTGAAGTCTGGACTGTGACCTCGCGATTCTTGCTTCCTGGGTTTGAGAACAGCAGGTCTGCCTCTCGGTTGGTCCTTGGCATCTTGCGATACTACAGGAAATCTGCTCAGAAAAGGCTTTACACGACTGACATGAATGACAATCAAACAAAAGGGCAGTTGAAGCTTAAAAGTGACTGGCAACAACACCTGCAAGACTGGATATGGTCCTTTCCAAAACTTTTTAAACTTTTTGACTTGACTCTTCTTTAACACCACGTCGCTCAGATACACAAGATCTCCAACTCGATACTGTGGCATTGCCACTTGGCAGTTGTGTTGTCTTGCTTGCTAAAGAAAGGATTGATGATTTTGCTGTTTCACTCCCCTCCATGATTCCTTTAGCTTGTGTGCTAGATCCCTTACGTGTTCATTGCTGATTCCAGCAGTGATTTTTGTGAAGTCCAAGAGTGAATGCATTCTTCTTCCATAGACAATCTCATATGGACTTAGGCCAATTGAGCTGTGCATTTTGGCATTGTAACAACTTACCAAGTACAGTAAACAGACATCCCAATTGTCATGTTTGCTGCTCACATAATGGCTAACCATTTTAATAATTGTTCTGTGGACTCACTCGCCTCTTCCATTTCCTTCAGGGTGTGCTGGTGTAGTCCTTAACTGAGCTATTTGCATGAGCTTACAAGTCTGTTTAAGTAATTCATTCATAAAATTCGTTCCTTGATCACTAATTATACTTAATGGTGATCCAAACTTAAGAATTCATTCTTTTACAAAAACTTTAGCTATAGTCTCCGCACTCTGATCAGATATTGGTATCATGAGAGGGTATCTAGAGAAATGATCTAACATTGTCAGTTTCTATCTTTAGTCTTAGGCAATGGTCCTATGACATCTAGCCCTACTTGTTCAAATGATTCACTTGTTTCTGGCAGTTCATGCAATGGTGCTCTACTTTTTCCTACATTATTTCATCTGTTATAGGAAACACATTGTGAAACAAACTCGAAAATGCCAACTTTGTGGCTCAGCCACCAAAATATTTGAGCTACTTTAATGCTTGTTGCTTTTTTACCACAATGTCCTGATAATAAAAAATCGTATTGTTCTCTCATGATTTGTTCTTTCATGCTTTCTGGAAAAACTAGGCGGTTTCCTTTACTAGTGATTTTGTACAATAATCCATCTATTTTGACAAAATGTTGATCATTTTTCCATAATTTGCATTGCGGATCTTCTTCTTGAGCTGCCTTTAACTCTTCTTCTCGACTTATTGTAACACAAACGTTGACTTTTTAACTCATTGCATCAGCATTCACATGTTGTTTACCAGGTCGTTGAATAACTTTAAATTGGTACTCACTCGGTCTTAATGCCCATCTTGTTAATCTGGAACTTGGATCCTTTAAGCTCAATAACTATTTAAGTGTGGCATGATCTGTAATAATTGTAAATTCTCTTCCTGTTAAGAAACATCTGTTATGTGTAATACCAAAAATCAAAGCACAAAGCTCCTTCTCGGTAGTAGTATAATTACAGCCTGCTTTGTGTATGTGTCTGGAAGCAAATGAGACTGGATGGTCATGACCATCAACTTCTTGAGACAAGATTGCACCTATGGCAAAATTGGATGCATCTGTTGAAAGAATAAAAGGTTTACTGAAATCTAGATAGGCTAACACTTGGGCTGTGGTTAGAGCAGTTTTAAGTTATTCCATTGCCTTTTTGCACTCTGTTGACCAATTAAATGTGGCTCATTTCTCCAGCAGCTGTGTCATTGGATGTGCTATATTAGCGTAACTGGCTATTAATCATCTGTAAAAATTTGACAATCCCAAGAATGATTGTAGTTCTTTCAAATTCCGTGGTTCAGGAAAATTCTTTACATCTTCAATTAATTTTGGATCAGGTCGAACACCTTCACTGGTTAAAACATGACCAAGATAGTTAACTTTACTTTGTGCAAAATGACATTTATGTATTGATAAAGACAGGTTTGTGCTTCTTATATGCTCAAAAACAGCTTGTAGTCTCTCAGTATGCTGCTTCATGTTTTCACCAAAAATTATTACATCATCAAGGTAAACAAGTGCTTGTGTTAGGGTGAGTCCTTGTAAAACTGAATCCATCAGGTGTTGAAATGTAGCTGGGGCATTATGAAGTCAAATGGCAAATGAAGATACTTGTATACTCCTTTGCAGTTACAAATGAAGTTTTTGCTTGATCATCTGGATGCACTGTTAACTGATGATAACTACTTGTTAAATCACAAAATTCGACATCTGCCCAAGTAATCCAAGGTTTCTACTAAATTTGGTAAGGGGTAAATGTTGGGTGTGGTCACAGCATTCAAAGATCAGCAATCAACACAAAAACAGAACTGTGGTTCTCCAGAAATTGATTTCTTCTTTACAATTACAACAGGTGAACACCACGGTGGGGTCTGAAGGATCTCTTGGTTTTATAATTCCGGCTTTTAATTGTTCTTTAACCATGTCTTCTACCAACTCTCTTTGACTGAATGGTATTTGGTAAGGTTTCTGTGTGATTGGGGCTGCATTCGCTGTATGAATATGATGCTGAACTAAGTGAGTGACAGGTAAATTTACACGTTCTTGGAATAAATCTGCATACTCCAACAAAACAGGCACTAAAATCTTCTGTTCATCAGCTGTCAAATGTTCTATCTTCTTCCAAATCTTGCACTTCAGTCCATTATTAACTTCATCTCCTTGTTGTAAATTTGCGGTTCTGTTAGAAAAATCTGTGTTTATAACTGCAGCATCTGTTATGTCATCTGGAATCTGTATTACATCACTTTCACTTACGCTCAACACTTCAGCAACTTTCGTTCCTCATGGCAAAACAACATCCTCATTGTTCATATTCGTCATTGTAACCGGGACCTTTTCGACATTCAGTCTCACCATTGTAGTGACACCTACACTTCTAGCAACATAACAATGCATTGTATCCAGTAACTCAAAGTTCCTTTCTTGCATTGGGGTGACTTAACTTCAAAGTAGATTGTCTTTCTGCTCCTTTGGGAATTTGCTGCGACTGTTCAATTTGAACATCGACTCGGATGGTTTGAACTGATGCCTCGTTTGTGCAGTCCATTTCCACGATGTCAGTATTGCTGCTCCTTTGAGTACAGTCTGAAGAACAATTTCCTAGGTTGCAGTTTCTAAGGCTTAGTCTGATCTTTCTTTCTGCAACAAATATCTCTGCCTCGTTAGTGGACAAGAAATCAAATCCAAGTACACCGTCATAACACGTTTGCACCCTTGCTGTATATTTATCTTTATCTTTATTTTCACCTTCATCTTGACCTTGGCCAAGTATTAATTCTATGTCAACTTCTCCACAGTTACGTAGGTTTCCTCTGTTTAACCCTCGCACTTTTAATAGTGGCAGTTTCTATTTATCCCGTTTATCTATGCCACACCACATTAAAGAGGTCTGTGCTCCTGTGTCAATAAGTAGTTTGATGTTTCTCTGTTTCTCCCAAAATATACAGCACCTATCATGAAGTCATTTTAATTCTGATTTTTGCTGGAACTAGCAGGAATCACTGTCTCTGGCAAGGGGCAGATGGAGTGCTGGCCCGTATATCCCTGTACTCGTTTAAAGATCTGACAGATGGTCTGTTGTTCGCATTACCTTTCTTCTTGTTGCAACAATCTCTCAAAACATGACCCTGCATCCTGCAGTGATAGCAGATTTGATTCTCTTTACAATCCTTATGCTTGTGACCCAACTTATTGCATCTGTAGCATTGTACTGTTTTGTTGAAAACTCTGCGTTCTTGTTTCTGCATCTCATTCGGTTATCTTAGTGCCTCAACGAAACCAACAGCTGATTCTACTGCTTCCTGAAACGTTTTACATCATGCCAATTGAACAGCTTTGCTTATTTCCTCTCCATGTAACCCATGAATGAATGTGTACAAGGCTCTCTGGTTGGCTTCGAACAACTGAATGCGATTTTCATCTTCTACTAACTCGTACATTTGAGTGTTGATGTTTCTAATTCTGTCAGCAAATTGCTCAATAGATTCATCTTGTCACATTAGCAAACTGTTCTCTGTAAAATGTTATTGCGTTTTTACGTTTAAATCTCTGAACAACAATCGTTCTAAACTCATTGTAACCTTCTGTTTTCACGCAAGTAGGCTCCTCACTAATGAAACCTTGTGCTGCTCCTGAATTCTTAATCTGGCACCCACTAGCTTATCAGAATCTGTCCAGGATCCTAACAGGGCAGCACCTTCAAGTTTATGAAAAAACACTTTCACATCTTCTTCAGGTTTCCTGCTAAACACTGGTACTGATGGCAATAATGAAAGATTCTTTATTGTAGTTGTACCTGTTCTGCATGAACTATGATCCAACAAGTCTTTTGGAACGTTACACTTGCTTCTTTCTCCTTTTAACTGCCGAATCTCTTCTTGCAGTTCAGTAATAACAGTTTGTAAATCGACAACATTACCCTGACTGGATTGCAATATTTTGTATAATTTAATGCCAACGAGTCACTCAAATGTAAAATAAAAATCCCTCATTGCCTTTTGTATTGTAGCCAAACTGGAGTAGACCAACCTTAATTCCAGAGTTGTATGTCCCCGCATAGTCGGAAGATGTTCATGCTGCTGCTGCTGCTGCTGCTTGAAGCTCACTTTGTGCTGCACCTCTTCAGGACTGTAGATTTTCCATACTTATCCCACTCCTGAGACCATTTCTACAAGGGGGTTGTTTGTGCTGTTGTCCCGGAAGATAATTAGACGAAATATTTGTCAAGATTTGTAAGCGGTGGGTCCTTGAGGTACAGCAATACGCGAACATGAGGAGTAAATTCAAACAGTTTTATTAACAAAGGCAGACTATAAAACACACATGCTACATGCACCTATCATCACTGTGACTGACATCGTAATTACGGTCGCATCGAAAGGCTCCATGGTGTGCTAAGAAAAGAGACATATTCGTGCCCGAGGCCACGCTAGTTAATACAGCACACTGCGGACGGCGGCCAGTGGCTTAGTGCTGCGCCGGACTGTAGCCGGACACACGAGTACTGACCAAGCAAATTGTCAGCATTCCAGACAGGTCAGCTGGCAAGCACGTGTTACGTACCATACAGCTGTGTGCAACCCATAGACCCTTACACAGTTATAATATGCACAAAACACAATAGTACAACACAGCAGCTGAATTCATAAGAGATAAGTTTACATCACACTCATAGAACAAACAGGTTAATGAGTAAAAGGAATAGAAATTTTGCACTACTCACATATGCATTTACACTGCAATAAGAGAGAAATTACTTTCTGAAAAGGTGTTGCTGACCAAGTTTCCAGAATACGTAACTGTAGCTCGTAATGTTCCGCACACCATCCATAAGCAGTCACAAGTTCTCAGATTTTTAAGAAGCACAAATTTAGTTTACAGTTGATGATATGGTACAAATTTTACATGGCACTCAAAAATGTTTGAAAAGATGCAATGTAGCATGACACACACAAACCTTGACACAGCCACTGAAAGATTGTGGGAAAACAACAGAAACAGCAAACTATTAGATTACAAGATTTTGAATAGCATCTGTCTGGCATAAGAGGTCTCAACACAAAGCAGAATCTGGAAGTTGGATTATGTAACAGTATGCAAATAAACATGTGAAATGCATGAACTTTTTATGTATCTGAATTTGTGACACTTTCTACAATATTATGCCAATGATCACAGATAGGTTGGTTTATCACACTCAAAGTAACAGACATGGCAGAGCAGCAACAAAGCACTTCATCTGTTTGGGGCAGCTAAAGGACATTAATAATTATTAATGACAGTCTGTGATCACTTGAAATTCAAAAATGGTAATATAAAATTATGAGACAGAATTGTTCTTGGTCAATGTCAACTTTTCAGGAGGTGAAACTTTTAATACTGCCAATAGCTTTTGAAACTATTAGTTCTTTCTTTGAGGAGGAGTGACTGATGGATCGGAAAGGAAGGGTAAGTCACTCGGATTCCAGGATGAGAGAGAACGACCTCTTATGAGGACAATCAGAAACAGAGATGGAGGGGTGGCATCAGAGAGAGAAGGAGGTCAAAGGTAGTAGACTGGCTTCAGTGCAGAGATAATGAAGACTGAGTGGAGGTAAAGATGAAAGAGGAATGAAATGAATAATGAAGAATTAGGAGGAAACGAGGTGGGAAATAAAATAACCAGAGCGAGGAGGGAAGAGTATGAAGGTGGGAAAGTACAACAAAATTAAAAAGAATTACAGAAAACTGCCCACATAAAATCAGTCAATAATCAATAAGCAACAATACCTTTGCTTTAACATCTGCCACTCCTTCTGCACCAAACTTTCCCTACCCTATAGCCCATGTATACAAGGCAAATGTGTCTATTCCACCGAGACAACCTCTTAGAAGCTTTCATCTGCTGCAACTACCTCACAGATCTCATTCACAAACAGGTCTCCTAAAGAGCCTCTTGCTCTGACCCTCTAACTTATATAGCTCCTACTTCTATAAATCTCAGAAGCAACCCCCTTGTCACCCAGTACCACCCAGGTCTCGAAAGCCTCATTACTTTACTCTGCCAAATCTATGACTTTCTCTTGTCAAGCCCCAAAATGAGATTCTCCCTCTGATATCCTCTCCACACTGTCCACTATCTCCTTTCAGAGCCCTCCCAAACTCCTTAACATCCTTGTCAAATCATATGACATTCCCATATCATTACTACTCTCCCAAGGTTCCTAAGTCGGCAGTCATTTCTGTTGTAAAACTTACTATATGCAACCACCCACTAATATCTACTCAAACACCACCACTGGTAAGTTGTACAATATCCATGGCACAGTATGTTACAAAGTTAAGTATTTTGTTTACCAAGTAACATGTGTCTATTACACAGTGTTTTATACAGGAATGACTACCACTAAATTGACTGAGCATTTGAATAAAAGAGCTATTCATTCGGGAAACATCCAGTTCCCAGTACCTGAACATACTGTACAGCATGACTGAAGAGACCTGTGTGCCTGGTGCATCACATTGGTTGTTTGGATACTTCTACCTGATACTAGTTATGCTCATTATACTAGTTATGCTCATTAACAGACTTGTGTAACAAAGTTGAAAACAATGCTAACATATGCCAAATATGGATGATAAACACCTGAGTTTAAGCAAGAAATTAAATGGAGCACAATATACCACTCATAATATGCACAAAACACAATATTACAACATAGCAGCTGAATTTATAAGAGCTAAGTTTACATTGAACAAACAGATCAATGATAAAAAGAGTCACATAAGCATATACACTGCAATAAGGAGGAAATTATTTTGTGAAAAGATATTGCTCCCAAAGTTTACAGAACACATAACTGTAGCTTACTATGTTATGCAGACACTCATAAGCAGCTGAACATTTTCTAAAATATATCTTTCAGCACAGAAATACTCAATGAAATTAGAGAATAATAACCTGGAGACAGGAACTTGCCCTCAAATCATGTTGTTGTATACTGACACCATCCTGGACTTGACCTCCATTAACATACATTAATCCACTCTGCCACCCTCTCATTTTTCATTATCATAATCTTTTATCAATGTGTGTGTGTGTGTGTGTGTGTGTGTGTGTGTGTGTGTGTGTGTGTGTCTGTCTGTCTGTCTGTCTGTCTAATGTCTTCCCTAATTGCACAGCTAGCCATTAAAAGTGCAACATCATGAAGAAAAGACACAGTGAATATCAAATTGACATGCTTCAATATTAAAATGATTAGCATTTTAATGCAACAATGAAAAGTAGATAGGAGTAAAAAAACCTACACTTTTTATGTAACAGAAGGATACACAGCAGTTTTATCATTTAGAAATCAAGTTAAAGGTTGGTTTTTGTGAGAAGACCATGTCATACCTCATGTAGAAGGAGAGGTGTCTACCAACATGTGTCGGAATTCAACAGTGGCAACGTTGTGGGCTATCGAGGCTATGCTTCATCTATACGGAATACTGTTGCTTGCTTTGTTCAGGAGTCCACAGCTTTCTTGTAAATATGGAATCAACAGATTCAAGTGGGCTGTTCTCAATGACATGCAGAATTTCAGAGACTCCACCTGACCAGCATTTGAGGACACAAACATACTGTTCAGTCTGACATGTAGAATTGTACGGCCATGACACATACCTCGAGTCAGAAGATGGATTTGCTTGCAGCAAGCCAAGTATTCATATGGACAGTGTGATGAGATCTGAAGCATCATGTACTGTTAGCATGGGTGACCGTCACTGGATGCAGGAGTGGAGCTGTGTCATCTTTTCAGATGAGTTCTGGCTCTGTGCACAGCATCACAATGGTTGCATCTGTGTGCAAAGGACTGAAGGAGAATGAGTGTTGGCAGGCTCCATTTTCCTTTGTTATACAGGCTCAGAATATGGTCTGATAGTATGAGGTGCCATGAGTCCACAACATGATCAACTTTCGTGAGCACACCAGGCATTAAATTTGTGATGTATTGAGGCCAATGGTAGTGCTCTATTTTTGAGGTATCTCTGACGTTATCTTTCAATAAGACCCTTCTGTCTGGACCTATCTTGTGGCCAGTACATTCTCCAGATCTCTAACCCACAAACATCTGATTCGTTGATTGTCATGAGACTAGCACACCACCATCTGCCAGCCACTGTCGTTCACGCTTGCACAGAGTTGAAGTACCATGGAATGGCATTCCCATAGCTGTCATACAAGTTCAGTTTAACTCGATATCTAGCCAGCAAAGAGCCATTGTTGCTGCCAGAGGTGGCAGTTCTCTGTGCTAAATTTTTCTTGCTGTATACCTCCAAACTGTTTAGAAATTTAATCATGATTTTTCCTATTGTACTGTAAAAGGACAATAAATAAAATTTCATTATTTGACATCCACTTAGTTGCTGCAGTTTTAATGGCCTGCAATCTATGTTATTCCTTTTTAGTTCTTCACTTTCATTCTCCCCCTTCCCCATGCTCCCTCTGCATCTCCCTGTTCTGCTCTCTCTCTGGCTCTTTTTATACCCTTTCCTCATAATTATTAACTGAATTACTGATTCTCTTCCACTTAACCCATCTTAATTCCCACTCTAATATTAACATCTCTGGTCAGTGTCCACCAATCTTCTAATTTCAATGTTCTACTCTCCCTGATCCGTACCCCTTCAGATTCGTGCCCCTTTGTCCTCACAACAGCTCGGTTGTACTCACCCTGGGGTCAAAGTGATCCAACCTTCCTTCACAACCATCCCCAACCTACCTCTCTTTCCTCCTATAAGTAGGAGGAACATGTAGTTCCAAAAGCTAGGACAAATGTGTACATCTATATGTATATTTCACCATCCAGTGGCCAGTGCTGACCACAAAGTCATTTTCATTTTTGGTTTCATTTGGTCATTGATAAATCAACATTTTTCATATTGTCTCCTGGAAAGAACACAAACATGTGTTTCTTGTTGGCAAATTCTACTAAAATATTACCTGTATCACTTTTTGTGCAATATTTCAAGTTGATCCAATAAATAATAAGTCTTTGATTTTTCCTACTTTTGCATTAAAATCCTTCATTATCATTTTGTACTGATTTTTCTGTCATTTATCAGCTTATGTAATGTTTTGTTCTTCTGTTCTGCTTCTTCATCAGCATTTGAGCCAATTGATGTCTATACTTACATATTTTCATGGAATATTTTTTTCATTTTTGAACAAATCCTAGTGTTATATCTGGTATTCTTCAATACCTGTGATGGTGCCATCAATTTTCGCATTTACAATACAGTCTCCACCTGACTTTCCTCCCTCCTCCAGTCCTGTGCTTAAGGTGTTCTAATTCCATATAATCTTTTTTCAGTGCTATCTGATAACCTTATTATATTTCATTTAATCCCATTAACTCCGTTTTCAACTTCATTAATCTCTCTCCCCTTTTTCTAAATTTCTACAATTTTTTCTCCAAATAAGAAGTAGCTCTAGCATTTGGGTTGCTAAGATTCATATTATTATCCATTCAGCCGAACTTTGTGGAGCAAAGTTCAGGTACATTTAGATGGAACAGCTCTAATGCTTTGGTTTCCTCAGTTTGCTGCTCTCAATGTTCTTTCAAGCAGGCAAGAATACTGAAGTTCAATAAACATGAATGTGGCAGAACAGCTTCCAACAACTTTTCTCACATTATACTGGCTTGTTATAGCCCGAAAAGTTTTATGAGACACACTAAACCTCAGTAGAGCAGTGCTCACAGTAGTTGTGGCCACATCGTATGTCCCAGTGAACCACACATCATGGAACCAGCATGAACAGTTTAATATGTATCCTGTTCCAGCAGAGCCCTCATCTCCAGTTTCCATTGTCATTCAGCAGTCAATCTGTTTTCATTACATTTGTTAGGTATTCAAGTCTAGTCTAGACAATTGCAGACATGACTAATCACACTGTCTGCATTATAGATTGATGATCAGCCCATCAGTATTTGTGCCCCATAAAGCAATTTATGATGATGGTTAACTTGTGGGTACTATCCTCACAGCATATGTTTCAGGACTGGACACTAGAGTCTATCCTGATTGGTTCCCTTGTTCTTCACTAGGACATAAGTATGGGCTCTTTTCCAGTCTAGCAGTCACTTTTTGTAGGATATATATGGCCATCAATCACATGACACAGTTTTACCTCTCACTTTACTTCCTCATTTTTGTGTTTTCAGTGTATGCATCCATGCTGCCCATGCACATTTCCTGTCATTTACCTACCTGCCATTAGGTTGTCATCTCAGTCTTTTCTTATTTCTTTGATTCCTTCAAAGAATTTACTTGGTGCATTTCTCATCTATTTTTCTTGACTAAATGTTTCCCTCCATTTCCAGGGTCATATTTTTTTAATCATTTATTTGAATTGAGCCAAGAACTTACCCAGTGCATTTAACATCTATTTGTCTACCTAATTGTATCATACATCTTAATTTCATTTTCATAATAATTTCTTCAAATCCTTCAAAGAACTTCCTTGGTCCATTTATTGTCTATTTCCTGGCTGTATGTTGCCCTTGCCAGCTATTTGCTCGTCGTCTTATTTTATTATTTATTTGAATACGGCAAATTCTTACTTGGCCCATTTACACTCTATTTGTCGAGATAAATGTTCCATCCACAATCATTTGTTTCTTCATAGTCATAACTACATTTTTCACTTCAGCTTGTTTTCTGACCCAGTTATTCATCTTCCTGTTTATCTGAAAACTTCTCAACAGGCATCTCTTCACTGCTCACTGAGCAGCTCTCAGTTTAAGGTTTTTCATGTTAATAGCCTGTGTCTCACTGCCGTGAGTGGAAGTTGGTAATACACATTAACAGTAAACTTTATTTTCTGAGATTTTGTTTATAAGCGCAATATGCTTACCAAGAGCCCAAAAGGTCATTTTTACTCTCTTGCTTATTTCTTTTGCTTTCCTTATAGTTGTCATCTTCAGTTGTCCTAACAACACATCAACTAATTCTATTGTCAACTTTATAATGTTCTTTTTTAGTCTTAATGTATTTGAGTATGAGGATTACTTCCAAAGTTGCACTGTGAAGTTCACCATTTCTCATGAACACTTACCTGCACTAGAGGTAAACTGTATAAAGTCATAAGCAAAATAAAGATAGTTCACATATCTTTTAGTTATACATATTGTTTTTCATTTTACTGTATAAGTGATGAGAAAATTTCTGCTTAGAACGGTTTTGTGACATGGAACCTCCATGTCTGACTCCTCTTTCAGTTCTCAGTATCCCTCTGTTCTGATGAATCTCAATGGAAGTTGTGACATATACATACATCAAAAAAAGTTTTGCATCACCTTGGTTCTGAGAGTTCCAGAACCTGTACAGAAAATTGAAATAGAGATCAACATAAACATTATTTCTGCCATTTTTATTGTTCATGAAAACCACACATTGCATGTTGTACCACCATACAGTGAGACCTTCAGAGGTGGTGGTCCAGAGTGCTGTACACACCGGTACCCCTAATAGCCAGTAGCACATCCTCTTGCATTGATGCATGCCTGTATTTGTCGTGACATACTACCCACAAGTTCATCAAGGCACTGTTGGTACAGATTGTCCCACTCCTCAGTGGCAGTTCGGTGTAGTTCCCTCAGAGTGGTTGGTGGGTGACATCATCCATGAACAGCCCTTTTCAATCTATCCCAGGCATGTTTGATAGGGTTCATGTATGGAGAACATGCTGGCCACTCTAGTTGGGTGTCATTATCCTGGGCATGAATTGTGATCCATGAAGATAAATGCCTCGCCAATATGGTTGCACTATCGGTTGGAGGATGGCATTCACGTATCGTACAGCCATTACAGCACCTTCTATGACCACAAGCGGCATACGTCAGCCCCACATAATGCCACCCCAAAACAGCAGGGAACCTCAATCTTGCTGCACTTGCTGGACAGTGTGTCTAAGGTGTTCAGCCTGACTGGGTTGCCTCCAAACACATCTCCGATGTTTGTCTGGTTGAAGGCATATGCGACACTCATCAGTGCAGAGAATGTGATGCCAATCCTGACTAGTCCATTTGTCAAGTTGTTGGGCCCATCTCTACCACGCTGCATGGTGTCGTGTTCACAATGATGGACCTCGCCATGGACATCGAGAGTGAAGTTGCATATCATGCAGATTATTGTGCACAGTTTGAGTTGTAACATGATGTCCTGTGGCTGCACGAAAAGCATTATTCAACATGGTGGCATTGCTGTCCCAGTTCCTCTGAGCCATAATCAATAGGTAGCAGTCATCCACTGCAGTAGTAGCCCTTGGGTGGCTTCTCATAGAGAGTTCCTGTCTCTGTGTATCTCCTCCATGTCCGAAAAACATCGCTTTGGTTCACTCCGAGACACCTGGACACTTCCCTTGTTGAGAGCCCTTCCTGGCACAAAGTAACAATGTGGATGTGATCAAATCACGGTATTGACCATCTAGGTGTGATTGAACTACAGACAACATGAGCCATGTACCTCTTTCTTGGTGGAACGACTGGAAGTGATCGGTAGTCGGACCCCCTCCATCTAATAGGCACTACTCATGCATGGTTGTTTACATCTTTGGGTGCGTTTAGTGACATCTCTGCAGTCAAAGGGGCTGTGTCTGTGATACAATATCACAGTCAACATCTGTCTTCAGGAGTTCTGGGAACTGGGGTGATGCAAAACTTTTTTGATGTATGTATTTAGATATGGTTCACTATACAAAGTAAGACTGAAGCAATGTTCTGTGTCTCAGGGGTTGTAGAAACAGACACTGTGCATGTGTACATAAAAAGCCAAAAAGGAACACAAGAATCTAAACCAAAGAATAGAAATTAGCAGCGAGAGACAAGACAACTGTGATTACCAAAGGTGACAATCTGGATTGTATGATGTTTAGGCGTCTAATTCCACTCGCATATCTATGAAGAGCTGATGCAAAGGAAAAGAAACTACACAAGATGACTCATTAAGTAGGTGCAGAAACTGAATGAGTTGTGAAAGTGAACATGTATAAATTTTCAGTATTTTATAACTGAGGATTGCTCACCCATACTCTTGAATTAAGTTTTAAAAGACCACATATTCACCACTTTCCTGTGACTGTGCAGTGCCTTCTTGCTTGTTTTATATCTTTACACAATTTACTACTTGCTGTCAATATGCTCGTCTCATGTAAGTTGTGTGAACAACAAACAGTCTCAGTATGATAGTAGCAATTATGCTGTCATTTAATTAAAATATGTCATTTATGATGAGTACAACACTTTCTACTGTTTTCACATTTTCTTTAAAATTCAATACTAAACGGCATGCCTTAGTAAACCAACATATAAATGATCCAATTATGTCATTTTCATTGATGGTTAAAGTCATTGTTTCAATCTTAGCTATCATTACTTCATCTGCAAAGAATAAAGCTTTGCAAATAAAGAAATAAACATCCACAGTGGAATCAATGACTTAACCTGCAGTGAATTTGTTGCTGAGGAACCCTGTTTTTATAAAATCATCTGTATTGAATAGACATATTAATGAATAGATGTCATCAAGATTGTACTCCAAGAAGGCAAACTCATCCAGAAGAGAAAGAAACAGATTTCATAACTTGCAATAATTTCTCAGCTTTCGTATATTTACAATGACAGCTCACTGCTTTGTATAGTATTGCTTTATACATACCGTATTTACTCGAATCTAAGCCGCACTTTTTTTCCGGTTTTTGTAATCCAAAAAACCGCCTGCGGCTTAGAATCGAGTGCAAAGTAAGCGGAAGTTCTTAAAAATGTTGGTAGGTGCCGCCACAACTAACTTCCGCCATTGAATATATGTAGTGCTACACAGGCATGCTTTGCAGGCACAAAGATAAATACTGGCGCCAAAACCTCTGCGTCAGTAAATAAATTAAAAAAAAAAGTGGAAGACGAGCTTTTTTCGACGCCCCGAGTTTCGACCACTGCATTTTCGTACATTATCCAACGAAGTAAATACAAATTCCATATTGTTCATCTTTGAATGTAGCAGCATTTCAATGTACTACGAAAATCCGACTGGCAAGACTATTTGCGATGTTTGTCAATATGGCCAATTTTACGTTCTGAATTTTTTCCTTCCTGTGAGAAGAGATGGTTGCTAATAGGAACTTTTATGAATTGTGAATCACGTGCAGTATTCCCTTCACCATAAGAATAATGCGAATGTAAACATTTTGCCATGTATTCTTTCGTGTTTGCTGCTATCTCATTTAAATCCTATGTGCCTAATAACCTACGAACCTAGTGTGAGACAGCAGCAGATGTGGAAGAATATACATATCATGTCATGTTTATATTCGTATTATTCTTATGCCTAATAGTGATACAATCAGAAATGAAGCACGGCAATTGATTAGATTTTTAAATCTAAGATGACTAATTTCTGTGCAGAATGTAACGTACACAAGAGGCGTCTGCAAAGATTTTCAAACAGAGAAAAATTTTAGCTAAACTCTCATTCAGCACATCTATCATACGCAGTCTATTATTTGGTTCTTGTTGATCATTATCAAAGAAAGCAGCAGTGTAAGCAACAACAAATACCAGTCTCTTGCCATTGTTTCGCTAATGAGACAATTCCTCTCTTTTTTTATTGTAAGCGGCGGTAGTGCACACAAAAGCAAGCCATGCCGCGAGCGGCGACAGGTCGTAAACACTCATTATCAGAATGCATCAAACAATGCATGACACAGTACAATAATGCATTTTCAGATTAGAGTGACGTAAACACCTATAACAAAGAGAACGGCACTTATCAGATCAAAGAAAAAAAAGGAACTGATTCAAACCAGACGAAGCACTTGAAAAAGGAAGGGTATCCGTATAAATACGGACGGAGTGCCTGACGCATAGCAATGGCAACCTGGTAAAGCTCAACTGCTAAGCTTACGACTCGAACCAAACTGTAGCTGTATCGTCATTCATTCGACCTAAATTGTGTCTCATATTACAATAGACCAACTTTGTTTCGATTTGGAGGTGCGGCCTAAAACTTTTCTCTCCCCTTGAATTTCGAGTCTCAGATTTCAGGTGCGGCTTAGATTCGGGAAATTTTTTTTCCTGGATTTCAGGTCTCATTTTTCAGGTGCGGCTTAGATTTGAGTGCGGCTTAGATTCGAGTAAATACGGTATCTATTTTTGTGCATTTTTTGACAGACTCCAAATTCTTATACCTAGTGTTCTCCTTAAAGTCAGTTTAACTATGTATAGTTGTGCTGAAAAGCATGCATCAACTTTCTGTCACTATTTGCCACTACTACATTCTTTGAAACACTGTTATTAGTGTTTGTGTAATCTCGATAGTGGGATGTCTTTCAAGCAATTTTTAATAGCTTGTTTGACTTTTCCTTAGTCATCAACACTTGTAATAAATATCCAGCATCTTGTATATGGGATTCAATATTTTCTGCTGTGTCCTCACAGAATCATACTTGAAAGTCTTTTTAAAACATGAGGATTTTCCTCTCAGAAGTACACAAGTGCATAAGACAAGACTCAGTGTGATGACCACACATTATTTTCAATATGAGAGTCATGTAATACATAATTCCTTCAACAATTTCTTATTTGCAGAAGAGCATTCCTATGAGAATCTTTGCTCAAACCTTGCAGTTTATTCACTTCTATTTTTCTAGAAAACTGCATCAGATTATTAGTTGTTAGTATGCAGCAAAAGAAAAATGCAAAATCTGCATAGTGCCTTGTAAATGAGTGATTATCATAATGAAATATGAAAGGTACACAAAAACAAAAAGTAAAAATTCATATAAAATGCATTTAATAACAAAATGTTTTGAGCTTTTTTTCCACACACACAGGTATATCACCTGTTACAATATTGTTCCAGTGCACAAACATCATTTGTTCTCATCACTTTATCTCCAAATGAAATTGGTATGAGTAAACAATAGATGTATCACATTAGTAACAAAAAATATGGTACTTCTGATTAACTGTAAACTCAGTCTACAGTGATGATGACAATATTTATCATTTTTTGCAATTTTCTTTCCATAAAAGATGAGCTCTCATTTAACATATGCAGTCGAGAAAGCTGGATATGCATATATGTTAACTCAACATACAATTTATTAATAATGCAGCTTATTATAATGTCACGTCTTGCTCTCATATTATCTACTCTATATCTCCAAAGCTCATGATATCCTCGTACAATACCCAGTGTTGCAAAGCAAGGTACTGTATTGCATAGAAACATTTTCTCATTCAAGAATGTTGTCTAGTGCAACTTTTTAATTAAATTCTGGTTATTATTTTTGTTAAGCCCCTCATACTGCTCTCTGTGTGAATATTTATTTATTTTCCCAGTTAACAAAAATGAAATATTATACTTGCCCTATTACAAGTGGAAGCTGGTTTTTACTCATATCTGTAACAATGTTGTGCAATAAGGACACTATCACAACATTATTCAAGTTTCCTCTCAATTAATGGACCTATCATACATCCATTCAAAACAAGGGCAGATAACATAAAATACCACGAAGAAAAGCATACAGTTTTTAAATATCTATTGTTTAACATCATTTGGAGATATTTAACAGGCAAATTTAAGGGGCCGACCTGTCCTAAACACCACAGAAATTTGTACATCACTGTCATATTGTGCAGAAGGATGGATGCAAAATAACATGGTTGAACATATTTTTATGACATGTGTTTTTCTGGGATTAACAAAATTAGAACAAACGAGACAAAATTTTTATGGTATGTGTTAGAAAAAGTAGTCAATAAAAGAACTACATAACATTTTGAAATAATATCACCTGCAGATAAAAATAAATAAAAAATAAAAATCAACTGTTTAGGTTCAGCAGGAGGTACATAATGTACCTTCATATCTGAAATTTTGTCCATATTTGAAAGTATTTAAAAAAATTCCTTAATAAGCAACAATACATAAAAAAGAAGAATTGATAAATGAAAAGTTACATAATTTGTTTCTCATGTTATGTCTCACATCATAAGGCTTGGAAAAGGTTCATAGTTTCAATTTTTCAAATTTGGCTGTCTGAACAGTTGTATATTTTAAGAAGAGTAGACAGGAATATGGAATATAGAACCTCAAAATGCTCACATGGCAGTATCTACTATATTCCTATTTGTTTGTGATTCTTTATGTCTGAACTCATTCACACTAAATATACAACAGTAATGTGACAGTGATAGGGTACAACAATAAATATTACAGTGCCATGTCTGGAATAATATTTGTGTGGTTTGGCATAACCAAGAGATTATTCATTACTGAAAATGATCATTATGACCTTTGATGTGAACCAGAAGCTAACTTTAAAATACAAAGTTTATAATTCCTGATTTCCATGACCTGGAAAATATTTAAGGCACAGGATTCAATGTAGATTTTGAACTGCCTTCAGATGACCATATGGAAATTGTTTTATCAATGTATCTTATTTTAACTTAACAGATGGCAATGGGTTTCTTGCTTGTAATAAGCAATACTGGTAACAAAACTGTTACTTGTATGAGACTGAGGACAGTATAATGCCACCAAACAATAAAAATAAAGATAAAATTGGGATGGGGGAAGCAGTATTTTAGTAAAATTATTACAAATATTTTAATAATAATTAGGCAACTTGTTGCTCATCTGACTGCAGCTCAGAATTAAGCTGTAATTGTAACATTAATAGCAATTACTTGATAAATTTTACAAAGTTCCATTCATCCTAAAGCCATTATACTCTCAGGTACACAACAAATGAGTAAATACATTATTTAGGTTACTTCCAATTGAGCAATGTACAGTGAACTACAAAACATATACAAGCACTTTTCTTCTCCCTTTTTCTTCTTTTTTAAGAAAGAGAATAGGAAGAAGAAAAGAAAAAGAAATAAAATGAGGATACCAGCAAGTAAATCACAAACAGCATTTAAGTGGTTTAAATGAAATGAAACAAATCATATCTTGTAGAGGAAGTGATTCCTCTATAAAGGTCCAAATGCAAAATATCAATTACAGCTGCCACCTAGGTGAACTGTTGAAAGACAGAATTTTCGCAAGAAGTGAATTTTAACTCCTTGTGAAGAGACACTACTTCCTTACATGTTTTAGAAGACTTATTATTATCACTAGTGATTCAGCCAATCCATGAACATTATCAACAGTCCTTTACACAGTCTGACATATTCATATTTTTTCATACAAATGGTCACAAAGATCACAAGAATTGTACTTGTCTGAAGCATGATACTTGTTAAGGAAATCTATTTAATAAGGATAGGAAGGCCCCTTTTTTGGGTTTTTCTGAATGCCTTTAAGGATAGGGAAAACATCTGACAGTATACCACACATTTAGCTCACATCGTGATAATACGTATATTTTGAATTTATCTTTTGTGCATCATAAAATTGCACTCCATACCATATCAAATTTTCATGAAATGTGTCAAAAACTTTTAAACAAGCAAGTCATTTTAAGTATACATGTAGTAATACTCTCTTGAAGGTATCACTTATAATAATTTGAATATAGATATATAGATATATATAATCATATATATATGTACATATTGTATTTAAACTTATTTCAAAATCATTTGTTACTATTGTCATAACCACCATCACCATCATAAATACGTAACATACTTGCTTTTATCTGTAAGGACTCTGTAAAGGGAAAACTTCTCACTTATTTGTAACCTTCTCATGGATTTCTTGCAATATTATTAAATTTTGTGAGGAGCATTGAATTTTGATGGCTATAAGTATATACTACAAAACGTTCTCTTTAAATTGTTTCATTTGGCAGATGCATTCATGGAAGAATTTCAGACAGGAGACAAAATAAATATTAAACATATTAACAATGATAGAAAGAAAATTTGTAATTTGTAGTGATTTTATATATAGGTTATGCTCCTAATCAGATGGGAGTACAGGCAATACATTAGTAAAATAAAAGCATTTTACTGTATTGCTAATCCTTAAAGGCTATAGAATATGGTTCAATGGGAAGTTTGCTCTTCTACTGACAAACTATGTATGATGAGAGTAAGCAATCACACTTCCACATCATATAATTTTAGACAAAGTAAGAAATTACTGAATAAAAAGAAAATTATAATTTTGGTATTGTTGTATTAGATTTTCTTAAAAAATAATGTTTTAAAAAATACAATAGTTACAATTTTCAGCTGTTTGTCTTTTTGCTAGGTATCACTGGAATAAAAAAAGGACAAAACATGGCCCACACAAATTCCACAAATTCACTCTTCCGCTTGTTCACAGCTTTTGACTTTTTTCGTTTTGCAGTGTTGAGAGTTTTTATATTTTTATAATTTTTGTCATTTTTATAAACAACCAAACGTCATTCATTAAATTCTTTATATTTTAAGTTTTTATTCACTGAAACGTCTGGAAGGCTTGAGAATTTTTTAAATGTTCTGTTATTTATATAGTTCAGTCTAAGACTGTTTCCCTCAATGCATCACAAATTGCTATATACAAAGTCTTATTTCCCATTGTCGGATAATTTTATGAACTTTATGCACAAAGCACACGCACATTCTCTCTCACAAACGCAAACACATGATATATACACGTTTATCTCCATTACATCCATAGAAATTATTTTATACAGCTCTTCAAAAATTCATGCACGCTATGTGCATCCTATTTCAAATTATTTGTAAGGTTTATCACTGTATTTACATTTCACTTTGCTTCACCACAGAATAACAATACATATATATGTATTCATGTTTGCATGTGGCCAGCACCACTGTATTATTGACAAGACTATTATTGTATTCAGACAGAATATGTTATTTAAAGCTCAATGTTTCCTGATAATTTTGTGAACGAATTTTCATGCAGGCACAGTCTTCTGTTATCAAAGAATTGAAGATTTACAGTGGTATCAAAATTTTACATCACTCCCATGTCTGAGAACACAAGAGATAGCAAAAGGCTGTGCTTATTTGGAGATGTCATTCTTGGAATGGTAGTACAGAAAGTACATGACGAAAAGGTAAACAAAACAGAAGACAGCATGCAAGCTGTATGTCAGTTATTTACAGTCTATTTCATAAAGTCACATATGTAAAAGTAAAACCTGCAACTTTCCTTGCCTTTCTACCTGCTTTCAGTTACCCCATACTCACATAAATACATATATACATATATAAAGGACTTGTGGAGTTTCAAAATTGTTTTAGCACATCGTTGGAATCAGATCACTCACAAATCAGTTTAATGAGAGGTGATTGCTGCTCTTGCAATCCTGCCTGCTGCTCTCCTCAGCACTGCATTCTCACTGCAGACAAGAAAATAAAATTTTGTTAATTTTATGCTCTACCACCATTTTATGCTTTACACCATACCATTGATATCCTCAATCTAAAAATTTCTTACAGTCTGTGCAAGTGCACTGATGTATCTACACGCCAATAGCGTTCTGCTCTGAATTTTGCATGAGTTTGCATGATAAGTTGTACTGCAGGTCTTAGGAACATCTTAGAGAGACTTCCTCAGGTTCATGCATAATATTATAAAAATGGATGAGACAAATAATTAAGCGTGAGAACATAATTCACTAAAGATTTCTTTGTTTGTGTGTACGTACTAGTGTTGATGTTTGAATGAGTGAGAGAGTCAGAGAGATAGAGAGGTGGGGAGGTCAGAGGGTCAGAAATAGAGAGGGGGGAGGAGAGGGGTAGGGGGAAAGACAAAGTGGAATACAAAAGTAAATAGAAGCATGGGATGTGCAGAGAGTAAAGGAAGGTAGATGTGTACATCAAAGATTGGTTGTTCTGCATTAATACACTGCTAAAAGCAAAAAGATTATATGTAAGTAGTCATCTGGAATAGTTGAACATATCTTCATTTCTTAGATGGAGCATCACAGGGTAAGGAGTAAAAAAATTAGACTCACATTTGAAAAGAGCCATAATAAAATAATTACCTGGACATCTATTATAGATTTAGGTTTTCTATGAATTTTCCTAAATCTATTATGCCAGATGGGCTCCTACAACAAAGCCATAAAATTAATCCTGTTTCACTCTTGCGCAACAGATTTAATGTTCAACCTCTAATGGTGTACAGTATAAAGGCCATTAAATTACAAGCTTTCTTCCTTTGTCAACAAACAAATTGCTCATTGGGCATTCTTAGAATTTTTTGATATCATTCAGCCACTCATTCTTTTGTAATGTTCTGTAACTCCCACCATGAAGGAGACCCTTCAGGGATGTGAAATAAGTCAAGATATACATTAGCGAGAGACAGGACATCGTAGAAACTTAATCTACACACTATGTTAACAATAAAATACCAGTACACGGCTTAGTGTTATTCATTGTTACGTGATATACATTTGATCAAGCAAATTAAAAAGAAAGCTGCTACTTTGAAAACAAAAATTCTGCCTCCCCAGTTTTACTATATAGCTGCTGTTTGCCAATTGTCAGTAGCTAAATATATACTAGACATGGTCAGTGGCGGCTGCTGTGCAAGAGCACAAGAGCATGTGAACACCCTAACTTTCGACACCTTGTGGATTTATTGGTTATTTTGTTTTGAATGCTATTAAATGCAACATAGATGCTGCAATCTGAAAGATATGGCACTTAAATCTGCCGTGTTACTGCTCCTCTAGACTCATTGTAACTTGGCATCAGGGTCATGAGCACACCATCTGTTGTACATATTTTAAGGAGCTTTTGCGCATGCACAACTCATGTGACACAATTGGCTTATGGGACAAATGCATACATATTTCATACACAAGGTGCACAATTCATGGTGTGCACAGATTTTATGTCAATGCCACCAGGTGGTACCACACTGCTGCACACTTTTATCCTCATTCGCTCAGCATAAATCCTGCCAGATGATAGCACACTCCTCAGACATGCTAATTCACTCACTATATGCTATATTTAAAGTTGTACTGACTGTAAACCTATTATGTGGGTTTCTGAACGAGTTATAGTGTATTAAGTTCTGAATTTTATCATACAGTTATCCATTTGAGGTGCTGAGAATCATAAGGGCCTAAAGCACATCACTGTTGATTGTGAGATTGTAGCATTTAGTCACGCTTCTGAAATTTGTTGATCTTATGGTGAGTCAGGTTTATCTGTGATGTAGGCCAGCATTGTATATACACTCCTGGAAATTGAAATAAGAACACCGTGAATTCATTGTCCCAGGAAGGGGAAACTTTATTGACACATTCCTGGGGTCAGATAAATCACATGATCACACTGACAGAACCACAGGCACATAGACACAGGCAACAGAGCATGCACAATGTCGGCACTAGTACAGTGTATATCCACCTTTCGCAGCAATGCAGGCTGCTATTCTCCCATGGAGACGATCGTAGAGATGCTGGATGTAGTCCTGTGGAACGGCTTGCCATGCCATTTCCACCTGGCGCCTCAGTTGGACCAGCGTTCGTGCTGGACGTGCAGACCGCGTGAGACGATGCTTCATCCAGTCCCAAACATGCTCAATGGGGGACAGATCCGGAGATCTTGCTGGCCAGGGTAGTTGACTTACACCTTCTAGAGCACGTTGGGTGGCACGGGATACATGCGGACGTGCATTGTCCTGTTGGAACAACAAGTTCCCTTGCCGGTCTAGGAATGGTAGAACAATGGGTTCGATGACGGTTTGGATGTACCGTGCACTATTCAGTGTCCCCTCGACAATCACCAGTGGTGTACGGCCAGTGTAGGAGATCGCTCCCCACACCATGATGCCGGGTGTTGGCCCTGTGTGCCTCGGTCGTATGCAGTCCTGATTGTGGCGCTCACCTGCATGGCACCAAACACGCATACGACCATCATTGGCACCAAGGCAGAAGCGACTCTCATCGCTGAAGACGACACGTCTCCATTTGTCCCTCCATTCACGCCTGTCGCGACACCACTGGAGGCGGGCTGCACGATGTTGGGGCGTGAGCGGAAGACGGCCTAACGGTGTGCGGGACCGTAGCCCAGCTTCATGGAGACGGTTGCGAATGGTCCTCGCCGATACCCCAGGAGCAACAGTGTCCCTAATTTGCTGGGAAGTGGCGTGCCGTCCCCTACGGCACTGCGTAGGAACCTACGGTCTTGGCGTGCATCCGTGCGTCGCTGCGGTCCGGTCCCAGGTTGACGGGCACGTGCACCTTCCGCCGACCACTGGCGACAACATCGATGTACTGTGGAGACCTCATGCCCCACGTGTTGAGCAATTCAGCGGTACGTCCACCAGGCCTCCCGCATGCCCACTATACGCCCTCGCTCAAAGTCCGTCAACTGCACATACGGTTCACGTCCACGCTGTCGCGGCATGCTACCAGTGTTATAGACTGCGATGGAGCTCCGTATGCTACGGCAAACTGGCTGACACTGACGGCGGCGGTGCACAAATGCTGCGCAGCTAGCACCATTCGACGGCCAACACCACGGTTCCTGGTGTGTCCGCTGTGCCGTGCGTGTGATCATTGCTTGTACAGCCCTCTCGCAGTGTCCGGAGCAAGTATGGTGGGTCTGACACACCGGTGTCAATGTGTTCTTTTTTCCATTTCCAGGAGTGTATAAAAATTCACAAAAACTCTATCACTGGTTTCTCTGATACATGAACTAATTGAATCTATTTTAAATGCTAACAGAAAAGTAAAGTTATGAGGATGGGTAGCTCAGTTGGTAGTGCACTTGCCCCTGAAAGGCAAAAGTCCCAAGTTCGAGTCTCAGTTGGGCAAACAGCTTTAATCTGCCAGGAAGTTTCATATCAGTGCACACTCCATTGCAGAGTGAAAATATCATTCTGGGAACAGAAAAGTAAATTGCCAGGGAAAGTTAGCCTCAAAGGAACTAAAGTCTCTGACAACAGATCCTTTGATCAGGAGAGTGACAAAATCAGAGGAGCATGACTACAAGCAAACAGCTAACGAGGAAGTTTACACTTGTTGTGTATTCTACTACATTTTTAGCCTGGGAGTAAATTCATGAACTAATATGTCTGTTAGGTATCTTGTACATTTGTCCATAAAAATAGAAAATCACAAAAATGCCAACTTACACAAAATTACGAAATGGAGAGTTGTGGAGGTTTACACATTATTTCGTTTTTGCCCTAAACTATATTTAATTATGACAAAACAACATAATTCCACAAAAATAATTCTTTCTTTTGTCGGATAAGTTATGCACCTTATTATTATTATTATTACTATTGTTATTATTATTGGCACTGGCTGTAGTTTTATAAACTTGTTGATAAGCATAACTGTTACACTGCAGATGCTTCTAATTTCACACTCTCACAGTTATCTGAATGTAAAAATTTGTGAACACCCAAAATGTATAGTTAAGAGCCACCACTGGACATTGTGCTTTTGAGGAAAACTTTTCCTTACATTCACAAATACTGAGTTCCATCAGTAGTAAATCACTACTTGACATGCAGCTTTATGACAAAGACATCTACTGGCCCCATGGTTAACAGAACTTTTCAATCCCTAAAGTAGATAGTCAGATAAAACAGTGTGTTGGACCGAGACTCGAACTCAGGACCTTTGCCTTTCACGGGCAAGTGCTCTACCATCTGAGCTACCCAAGCATGACTCACGCCCCATCCTCACAGCTTTACTTCTGCCAGTACCTCATTTCACATCAGCACACACTCTGCTGCAGAGTAAAAATCTCATTCTAGATAGATAATTTGTACCAAAAGTGGTTAATGAGAAATGTTTTTAATAGTCATTGGAATTGGTGGAGATTCACAATTTTTTGCATTATTAAAGATAGGAGGTTGTTCACAACCTGCCAGGGTACCTAACTCCATTCTGAACCCTAGACAAGGAAGCAAATCCTACACTCTTAAAAAATTTTTTTAAATTTTTATTTTTGTTTATTTCATTCCCTGACTGTACAAATCACAGTTCAGTTGAACCCGATGATTTTTATTGCCAGCAACAAAATCCATTATAGAGTAAATGTACTGTAAAGTACCTTAAAAAGACTTGTGCAAGATGTACAGTTATACACTTTACACAATGTTCTTACTGCTCATTCTGCTGAATAAACACTGAAACAATTAGCTATGAACCACTGCTAAGCATTTTCAGCTATTATTCATGCTGTGTTTTCTAAAGTTGAGTTTGGACCCTTGATTGTCAGCAAACACTACAGTTTTTGAATTTCATTTGAAGTCACTAGAAGATCATTTGTGTAAGTTAAAAACAAAAGTGGGCCCCACCTAGTCTTGTGGCACTTTGCATGTTACGTTCCCCCACGTTAAGGTTTCATGCCTGGGATATAGTCTACACAGAAGGACTTGCACCAGGTGCCAAACAACTCCTGGCCAATAATGCCATCTTAATCAGCTTTATGTTATGATGTTTTGTTCTCCTAACTGTACAAAAATATTGTATGCAGATGACAAATCAATAGTGTGTAACCACAAAGACTACGTGAGTCTGGAGGTGCTGTGCAAAATCAGCTTTATGTTATGTATTGTTCTCCTAACTGTACAAAAACATTGTATGCAGATGACACATCAATAGTGTGTAAACACAAAGACTACGAGAGTCTGGAGGTGCTGTGCAACAGTGTAACTAATGAAATAGTCAAGTATTTTAATGAAAGCTATCTAAATGTAAGTGCTTCAAAGACTGCAATGCTGGAATTTAACACAAGGAAGCAAATAGAGTTTGACATGAAATTATCCATAGGAAATGACATTGTAAAAAAGGAAAAATGGACAAAGTTCTTGGGAATTTCAATCCAGGACAGCCTCAAATGGGACATGCATATCGATTCCTTAGCATGTAAGCTGTCGAAGAATGTGTTTGTTATAAATATGATTAGCAAATATTGTAAGGACATGTGTGTACTAAAAACTGCTTATCATGCCCTATTCTCATCAAATTTAAACTATGCTGTAGAAATATGGAGTGCAACAACTCAAGCCAACCTAAGTACATTATTTTTAATACTACAGAAAAAAGTTATCAGAATTATCTGTGGTGCCAAAACTCGAGAATCATGTCAGAATCTGTTCCCAAAATTAGGTGTGCTTACAATTATAGGTGTATACATATTGAAAGTTATATTGCTTGTGAAAACAATAAATCCAAATTTCATCTGTGACCTGCACCAGTACGATACAAGGCAAAAGTTCAGATACCATGTAAATAGCTACAGAACAGCTTTATATGAAAAATATGCACTTCATGCTGGGCTGAAGCTAGCCAATGCCCTACAAAAAAGTCTCACAACCCTTCCTACTAACAAATTAAAAAATCAGCTAAAAAGAATTCTAATTGAAAACCCTTTTTATTCCCTAGATGAGTGTTATATCTGTATGAAAAGTGCTTCATAAGTATGTCAAACTCATAGTTTTAAGTAACCTACAACTAATATAATGTTGATAACAACAATATTTGTAATATTGTGATTGTATACTACCAAATGTAAAATGCATCAAAATGTAAAATTTATTAATACAAACAAATCTTTAGTTTGTAATTTATAAACTGACATATTCAGAAGAATAATCGAAGAATAATCTGTATGATGTCCTGAAACTGTATTATTTCTAGGGATTGTATCTGATTATTCGATGTTGAATAAATATTATTATTATTATATGATGGTATAAGATTCTATCCATACAAGAGAGATGCCATTAATGCTGTAACACTAGTTTTCCAAGCAGAATTTCATGATCCTGTTTGTATATTCTGTAACAAGGTTACAGAGTATATAAACAGGATAATTTTTGGTTTTTAGCTCTGCTAGTACTTCTTGCTTTATGAGCTCTGGTATTGATTTGTGTGTGGAGAATCCTTTACAAAAGCCAAACTGAGAGACAGTTAACATGTTCTGCTCAGTTAAATGAGTAAGTATTCCATCATATGCTACTTACTCATACACTGTGGAAAATATTGGAAATAGCAATATAGGTCTGAAATTAGAAGGTTGCTATTAGAGGTGGACTGCTTTATTTCCAGTTTCATCGATGGGTGTTACTACAGCATATTTAGATCTGTGTCACTGAATGATCATACAGATAGCTTAAGGATAATCCTATCAAATTAGCACAATATTTGAATAGTCTATCATAACAGCCAGGAGAATGATTTCTTTTTAGTAACCTGATGAATTTTGTAATGTCCTTTGGGTTTGTATGTTTGAAACTAATATCTGTTGATGGTGCATGCAGTTTCTGCACTAGTAAATCTAATACATCTATATTTGGTTGTTTATTATTGGAGGCAATGTTTGCAACCACTGTGAGGAAGTAATAATTGAAATTAGTGACTAATGATTTGAAAATGTCATCCTTTCTGCCAAGGCTAGTTTCTGGTGTCTCAGTTTCATTTGAATATCTAGTTTCATTTGTTTCTTGTTTAATAATGTTCCAAATAGTATTTACCTTGTTCTTGGAGCGTTTTATTTTTGAAGCATAGTACATGAGTACTTTCTGATGAGAGACGAGATTTGACAATACTGGTGATAATGAAGTTTTGAATTTTGACTACTGCTTTTTCTGTGACTTATGTAGAGCTCTCTTTTCTTGTACAAGATATATTATTTCCATTATTCTTGCTTCTGTTCAGTTTCACTCTTATTTGTTCTAGGGGAAAACAATACAGAAAGTGATGTAAGAACATGTTTAGGAAGGAGTTAAATTTTCCATCAGCACTGTTTTCTTTTAAATTTCTCCTCAGAATTCTTCATGTAATTTCTCTCTGCACATTATGATCAAATCATTCTTCATTATTCCGTGATTAAGTTTTATTGTGAATATTTGATCATCTTTGTCAGGTAAATCATTGACAATTGGTGTTATAGATAATTCACTACAGGTCGTTGGGTCTAAAAACAAATTGTCATTAGCTGTTGCACTAACACCTTCAGTCCTTGTAGCAAATTCTACTTTGAAAAACAATCTGAAGCTGGTCATCAACAACAATGGGTGCCCTCAGTCAGTATTGTCAGACAGAACATTAACGTTAAATCTTCCAGAAACAATGATTTTCAAATCGAGCCTGCACTGCCTTATTAAAACCTTTATGAAACTGAAGATAAACTTTTATGAAACTTAAGATAATTTGTACTGCTGGCCTGTAAATTGTCAGTACTACAAGCTTGTGTGTTGCCTGATTTATCACTGTGAAATGGCATTCAAAAAGCTGTTCAGTACAATGTTCGTTAAAGTGAAGGTCCAGGGACTTAATTCCATTTTTGCATATATAACCTCTCCCTCCTTTTCCTTATTAATTCTATTCCAAATTAAGAGTGAGGGTAAAGTGATAGAAGATGCTCAACAGATAGCCAATATCTTCAATGAACATTATGTGAGCATAGCACTGAACCTAATTAAAAGTCCGTGCAGTTCAAACGACAAAAACATAAAAGTACCAACCTGTGAAAAGACGATGTTTCTGTACCCAGTAACAGAATGTGAAGTTAGAAATGCTATTAATTAACTAAAAAATAAAATGTGTTGTGGTATTGTCAGAATTTCAGACAGGGTAATCAAACATAGTTCTACCAGTATAGATACTCACCTAACTGACATTCTGTTCTTTCAGAACAGGGGTGTTCCCATCAAAACTAAAACTCTCCATAATAAAGCCATTTCACAAAAAGGATAGCACAACTGACATAAATAATTATAGGCCAGTGCCATTATTGTCAGGTTTTTCTAAAGTAATTGAAAGAGTAATGTATGAAAGGCTAGGTGACTTTCTAAATAAAAATAAAATACTCACTAATGCTCAAAATGGATTTAGAAAGAACAGATCCACAGAAATGGCAGTCTTCCAATCCATGAAAATGTTCCTAAATGCCTTGGACAAGAATGAATTAAGCAGCAGGATATTCTTAGATTTATCTAAAGCATTTGATCTAATCAGCCATGACTTATTTTATGGGGTCCGGGGACTCACCTTCAACTGGTTCAAGTCTTATCTTTCTGATAGACAACAGAAAGTACAAATATGTCATGAAGGCAAAGACACTAGCTATGGAGTGCCCCAGGGTTCCATGTTAGGCCCTATGTTGTTCTTGGTGTATATAAATGATTTGCCAAATCACCTGATAGTTGCAGAAATGGTGATGTTCATTGAAGACACTAGCATTTTCGTAAAAGGATACACCGAGGAAAATCTACAGCAGAGTGTCTCTAGGACAATAAATGAGACAGGAAAATGGTTTAGCAATAATGCTTTGATCATAAATAATGATAAAACGGTATTGATGAACTTCAGTAATATTAAAAGTAAAGCTAGAAGAAGAGTAAAAGCTGAGTAAGGGAACTATATTATTGCACAAGCTCCATACACTAAATTCCTAAGTATATGGGTGTATGAGCACTTGAGATGGAAAAAGCATCTATAAGTTTTGAGTATAAAACTAAGTAAATGTTGCTGTGTGCTAAGAACGCTTTGGGACCGTTGCAAAACTGAATCATTGCTGTGTGCCTATTATGCTTATATGAACAATTGCTTAGATATGGTGTGATCTGGGGAAATACAGTACTGGCAAAACAAGCTTTCAATCTTCAAAAAAAGGCTATTAGAATAATGAAAGGGATTCCCTGTAGAGTGTCATGCAGGGAAATATTTAAAGAATTTAAAATAATGACTCTTCCTAGCTTATACATCTCTGAATGTGTCTGTTTTCTGAGAACTCACCAGGAATTTTCGACATTAAATAATTAGGTTCATACCCATGAGACAAGGAACAGACATGATTTTAACAGAGACACCCACAGAGGAAAGCTCTACCAAAAAAGTGTAAAGTACTAGCAAAAAATACTTTTTGGTACATTGCCTGCTACAATAAAGAAAATTAAAGAATTTCATAAATTCAAGATAGATCTTAAAATTTTTTTACTAACACATAGTTTTTATAACATTGAAGAATATCTGAATATTGGAAATTAATATTATTTATATATACTGATATAAAATATTTGTATTTATTATCCAAGTTTTTGAAACAAATATAAGAAATTATATTGTAATTGATGACATCCATACAATGTATATTGTTAACGGATGAATAAAGCTTGTATCTAAAACACCAATTTCCAACAATCTTCAAAATTTTCTTGATATCTGTATCCATATCCAATTACAGAGGTTCAAAGTTACCTTACTCCTACACGCGAAATATGCATGTATGAGGTGAAATCTAAACACTAAATAACAGCAGCAAATTGCTCAAATTTTAATGGTATAATTTCTAGGCATTTATCTAGATGTGCCATCTTACTGTTTTCAACAACCTTTGTTAGTTCCTTAGATAACACCCTAAAAAGTGTTTTTTTACTATTTTTTTGTACCAGAACTGAACTGCAGATTCCAAGACAGCCATACATGGCAAATGGCTGAAATTTTTACAATATATTCCTGAGATCCAGATCTCAAACAGCCTTGAAAATTTTCCACATTCAAAATATGTACGTGAAAACACAGCTTACAAAGTGATGTGATGTAATACAAAGTAGAATTTTGTTCAGTGTCTCTGTTATCATCAGAAGGTTTCTGGGCATCCCATGTTGTAGTACAGAAGCCCATGCAAAATGTTTGTTCTCATAACATCCGTTCGAAGTTGTTAATTAGTTTTGCATTATTTCAGTTTCGCACACTGGTTAGTAAAGTATAAAAATTTTACTGACCCATCAAGTTCTTTTCATGTGAGTGAATATCCTGCTATAGCAGGAAAAAGAAGGGAACCAGCACAAAAATGCTTCTTATCAAAGTACAAAAAAGGCTGTTTGAAAGACTCTCACTGAAAAGTGTGGTACCAGCTGCCTCATTCTACCTATTTCAGCACCTTTAAAAATTTTCCAAAAAGTTTTGGCATGCACTTTTTTATGCTGAGAAAGGAGACAGTGGCAGTGGGAAAGAGACAGAAAAGTATTAAATACTGGATGATAGTAGACATTGGTTGTGTTACGGAAAGAGTGAAGGAGACAATGGCAGTTGTGTGAGAGAGAGGGACACCGCAGAGTTGGAATATAGTTGACAGTGGCAGAACAGCACTAGGAAAAGAGTGAAGGAGATTGTGTCAGAGGAAGAGGAATAAAGAGATAAAGAAATGGATAAAGTGGATGTGGGTGAGAACCATTGATAAAGAGAGATGAAGTCTATGACAATGACAGCAAGGAAGACAGAGATAGTAATAATAAGAAGAGACATCAGCAATAGGAAGAAATGAACAAGTAAGAGAGAACACTGAGAGGAGACACTAATAATACGAAGAAGACTGTCATTGTGAGACAGGAGACAGTGACAGTTAGAGAAACACAAGGAGGTAATGACAATGAGCTGGGCTGAATGAGTGAGTGAGAATGGGTAAGTGGGAGTTGATGGCTATGGGTGACTTACAATGACTGACTAGTGGATGTAAACGAGTTTCAATTAGGAGATATATGAACAATTCTGAATCAGTGGAAAACTGCTCCTATTGGGGGGGAAAGGGGGGGGAGGTTGGAGAGCATATATGCTCCTGTTTAAAAGACTAACACATTCATGCTTTTTTTTTCGCTCACCTCTCATCCCCACAAGGAGTACAACAGAGCAACATATTTTCTTAAGAAAATGTTACAAATTAAACAGTTACACTACACTAATGAGAAAATGTCACTGAGCTCAAGTATTCTGTTTTAACAGGCTGCATTTTCTGAAGTACATTCAACAGTAAAGTTGCTATATTTAAAAAGTTCCTGCTTCCTCATTTATAATAAATAGGTACTGCTGTTTTAAGTTTAATATTTACAAATCCATGGACCCACAGACACGCTGCACACATTATGTCTTAACAAACAGTTATATGTTACATTACAGTTTCAAGATAGGTGTTAAAAGGTATGATTGTACTCAATTATTATTGTCTCATGGCCCGAATAGGTCATTTTTGAAACTTTTTATTGTCTGATTTCACAAAAGTAGGAATATAATCTGGTAAAAATGCAGAAATCTGCAAATCCACTGTCACATTACGTCACAATTCAGTGCAGAAACTACTTCAGATAAATGTGATTTATTTACTTTTTCACTTAGTTAATAAGTATCATATTTGTGTTTTCATGTTAGCCATAATTTGTGTTATTCACTCTATTCTTATTCTGCGATAAATGCAGCTAAACTGTCACAGAATAATGGCTATATATGGTTGTACAAAATTTGTCTGCAGCTTTTGCCTCAAGGAACTCTATACCTCTCCTAATATTCTCTATACATCTCTGAGTATGAATTGCTCATTTAACACAATGTTTAGAGCACTGTCTGCTATTGAGGATGGTATACCAGATCCATATTGAATCTACATTCTGTATTAGAAAACCATGGGACTGGTACAGCACCCAGGCTTTGTGTTCTTTTGAAGATGTTTTCCTCAAATTTAGATATCCATCAGACTCTTATCTCATTTATGTCACAGATAGCTATACAGATGCATATAGGTGAAGCACAATAAAATGAACAGAGGTGAATTGTCTACAGCAGATGGATGGAGTATATGAATCCACCTGCAGGTATTCGGTGACATCATAATTATAAGAAATTGCTGCACAAAAAGAAGCAAGTGCCAGACCAAAAACTCAGCACCTTTTTGTGCCCAACATCTTGGGGAAGATGATAAAACTAGGAGAGAAAAACAGTGTTACTTTTCCAGTCATACAGCCAATGTTTATCTACCATAACTATTTGATTTTTAGTTACAAGTGCTGATTATTATTGGAAGAAAACATTTACTACCTATCTCCCATAAAAACAGGATCTTATTTCATAACTGGGATCTAAAGCACGATACTAAAAATGTTCAGATAATTTACAGGAGTCTAAACTAAAATAACCTTTAAGTGAATAAATTTCTGTATAGAACCAGTTTCTTACATTATGTCTGTGGAATAAAGTATAACAATTTGCAAAATATGTAAAATAGTGGAAAAAATATCTTGAAAACTAGAGAATGGCATCATACGTAAACCGTGAAATGTTTTATATTTTGTGTTGTAACTGACTGTATATAATGCTGTCATAAAGTGAAACACTTCCAAAGTCATTGAACAGCACATCACATTATTAATTTATCCATGATAATGGTGGTTGGGCTCCATAACTGTGGATGAAATTGCCTGAAGTCAGCTACATGGCCAAATGGCAGCCAAGGTGCTGCACCAGTACACCAGCATATGTACAACGAGGTGATAAAAGGCACGGGTTACCTCCTAACAATGTGGCAGATCTTCTTTTGCCCAGTGTAGTGCAGAAACTTGACATGGCATGGAGTCAACAAGTTACTGGAAGTCCCCTGCAGAAATACTGAGCCATGTTGCCACCATAGCCATCCATATTGTGAAAGTGTTGCCAGTACAGAATTTTGTGCAAGAACTGACCTCTCGATTACGTTCCATAAACTTTTGACAGGATTCATGTTGGGTGACCTGTGTGGCCAAATCGAATTGTCCAATATGATCTTCAAACCAGTTGTGAACAACTATGGCATCATGATATGGATCACTGTCATCCATAAAATTCCATCATTGTTTGCTAACATGAAGTCCATGAACAGCTGCATACGGTCTCCAAGTAGCTGAACATAACCATTTCCAGTCAATGACTCACGTAAACACAGGCCCACACCATTATGGAGCCACCATCAGCTTGCACAGTGCCTTGTTGACAACTTGGGCCCATGGCTTCGCAGGGTCTGCACCATACTCAAACCCTACCATCAGCTTTTACCAACTGTATCAGAACTCATCTGACCAGTCTATAGTTTTCCAGTCATATAGAGTCACAACCCAGGAGAGGAGCTACATCCTTTTAGCAAAGGCACTTGCTTTGGTCATCTGCTGTCATAGCCCATTAATACTGAAAATTTGCTGCACTGTTCTAATGGATACATTTGTCATATGTCCCACAATTCTATGAAAATGCTGTTGCTCCTGACCATCAAGTAAAGGCCATTGGCCACTGCATTGTCTGTGGTGAAAGGTAATGCCTGAAATTTGGTATTCTTGGCACATTCTTGGCATTGTGGCCCTTGGATTATTGAATTCCCTAACAACTCCTGAACTGAAATGCCCCATGCACTAGCTATAACTACTATTCCATATTCAAAGCCTGTTAATTCCCCTCATAGGGCCATAATCACACCAGAAACCTTTTCACATGAATCACCTAGATGACTGCACTGCCCTTTTATGCCTTGTGTACATGGTACTACTGTAATCTGTACATGTGAATATCACTATCCCATGCCATTGGTCATCTTAACTTAAAACTGGATGTGATGTGTACCTAAATTCAAAACAAGGAGTTGCAAAGTATAGAATAAAATACAGCTCCAGTGTTCAAAATGCTGTCAACGTAAGCAAAATAATTCTGAGGTTATAATAGTATTATGCCAGCTGCAGTTAGCAACTTAGCAACACATTTCACTGTCATCCATCCCCAACAATCAGTCTTTTCTTCTCATCCCATCCGGTAAATCTCTCTGACTTGGGGTTGATGACTTTTTCAAACTCTATCCCTTTTCCTAAACCTCTCCAATCCTTTCCCTTTGGCCCTCTTCCTTCCTCTTCAGCCCTTCTGCCAAAGGAAGGAGCCAGACTCTGTAATACTGCATACATAAAACTCATTTTTTATATGTGTTTTCTCCTGCCGTCATTTCGTGAGTAGATTTTTGTATCCATCCAATTACATTATATTGCCAAAAATTGATTATTTTTGTTGTTATACACAATACTCTGACAGGTCATTTAGCTCATCTATAATGATACTACTGTCAAAATTCTATACTAAATCCTAATATTCCTTCCAAATTTAAGGGTAAAACAGGTCATAAGCAAGTAATTAGGAACTCAATGCATAAGCCAAACAAAACACAACTGTTAAATTATACTTAAGAAGCTGATAACACAAAAGCTGTATAAAAGTTAACCAATGACTGATTAATCAAACAACAAAGTAGAAAAATTTAATCAATCTGGAAATAACAATTTAGGCAAATATGAAGTAACATATAAGAACACAATAAAAATTGCAATAGAAACTGTTGAAAATTCCATATAGTGTATTAACATATTACTCAAGAAGAACACAAAATTTAATTAAAAAACAAAGTCAGTCTGAACATCGAAGAGTCTCCTTCAATGAAAGTATTATGGTTTTGTTTCCAGTAAGTATGACAGAAGAAGAAGTACAATCAAATAAAAACAGATCATAATATGACTCTGATGTTTCCTTGACAGGACCAATAAAAAAAATTCATCAAATATAAATCGTCTATTGACTGAGAACATCACTGTTTGATTTAGTACAGTAACATTCCTTAGAAATCTTGTACAGTAACATTCCTTAGAAATCTTAACTATTTAACCATATAACCTCCTGAAAAAAAAGAAGGAGAAGAAGAAAGGATGGTATGTACGAGACGCAAAACTGAAAAACTAATTTAATTACAAGTGTCATCCACAAAGTAAAGAATGATTATGTATCACACTCAGTGCTGATCCTCCATCACCATGATCACAAGCATGCCAGTTAACTTCTTCCCTCACCTCAGTGTGTGCCAAGTTTCATTGCCAAGCTATCATGCCTCTTTGTTTTCTAATGTTTCGGAATAGAGGTACCCACTGAAAATCCCGCCAAATGGGAAATGTGTAGTGTCATTTGATTCTTGAAAGCACAAAATATATGTCCTATTCAGATTTATTGGTGAATGAAGAATATTTAGAGTGACAGTGCAATGAATGAGTCTCCAGTGATGTGAAATGTCATGCATCAGCTCGAACACAGCAAGAATGTCAGTGTCTTAAGTGGGAAACTTTTGGACACCCTCCTTACAACCCTGAATTGGCACCAACAGATTTTTACATATTCCCAAAACTAGAGGAATTTTTCGATGGAAAACAGTTAATAAACAATGAAGACCTGGAACAAGAAGGGACATCCTGCATCAGATCTTTGGTGGTAGAGGTCCCATGTTAGAAACCATGCCTTGACAGTTATGGTAAAAACATTGAAAAACAGAGTAAATTACTATAAGTTTGTAAATAAAGTTTTATGTTGATATCTTTTGTTTTTATTTAGTTATGCTAAAATGTTCTTTACTTTCTGGCAACCCTTGTATTATGTGTATTTTATCTTTTTCATCTTCTTCTTTTTCTTCCTCTTCTTCTTCTGTCCATCTCTTAACGGATGTTGGCAACAACATGATGGGTGTTGGTGACCACACAATTTATCTTTATTCTATGAACTGCAATATGTAGTAGTTGATCTGCACTTGATAATCTTGTCCACTGCTTTATGTATCTACCCAAGATATTCTTCTTCATCTTTTCTGTTTTACCCTCAATTTTACTTTAATTACTAAATGCAGAAATATATACTTGGTGTCCTATAAGATATGTCCTAAGTATGCTGTTTTTCTTCTTTTAAATGTTGTTAATACTCCTCACTGTTTGTTTAATTGTTGCAATACTTCAGTATTTGTTATTCTCACTGTCAAAGGTATTTTAAGCATTTTATGGTACATATTTAAAGACCTTGATCTTCTTTGGCATATTAAGTGACCATCCTTCAGAAACACAAAGAAATACAGACAAGATGTAGCATTTTCCAAATCAAACTCTATGGTTTAGGTCTAGGTCTACACTTGTGAGAATTTTCTTAAATTTTATTAAAGAATTATGGATGTTCTCTATGCAACATTTTATCTCCATGTCTGGACTCCAATCATCACAGAGCCACATTCTGGAATACATAAACTTGTCTACACTTTGTATTAAGGAGCCACTGAATTGTAGATTTGCATTTGTAAAGCAGATAGACTGTCAAGTGACTATCATAAGCTGTATCTTTTTGATGTTGATAGATTGTTGAAGATTATCTATTATCAGCAATAAGTACTGTACCATATACATTGGGAAAATTGTTGATGAAGACTCCATTAATCTTTATGCCTTTTTCTACATCACAGAGTACTTCCAAAATATAAACTCTGAGAACAAACTGAATAACAGAGATGATAAAACACATTCTTAATGAACTCCTCCACAGATATCAACAAAGTCAGAGACCCCATTATCAAACTTTACCTGTGCTATCTGATTCCAATATAAATTCTCTACACAGTGGACATCTTTCTGATCTATACAAATTATTTTGAGAATTTCCGTAAGTTTGAGACATTGTACTCTACTAAAGGCTTTTTCATAATCGATAAACTAAGGCCTATATTTTTATCTTCATCACAGGATTCTTGCACAAGAATTTGTAGTGTTACTTCGATTCTCTTGTACGTAAATGCTTCCTAAACCCACACTGTCTCTCACCATTGAATATCTCATATTTTTCATATAAACTTTTATGAATGACTTACAGAAATATTTTCGAGAAATTATTCATATGAGTAATGAGTTTATGATCTTCACATTTTCATGCATTATTTTTTAGCATGAGAATGGATGTTGATAATAGCCATGGGGCAGAAAAGAGACCAGTATCATAAATTTTGTTAAAAAGTTTGTTTAAGATTCCGATACTTTCTTCATCACAAAATTTAATGAGTTCCAATAGAACTGTATGAGGTGTTGTTGCTTTATTGATTTTTGAATTTCATATAGCTTTCTCAATTTCTTCTGTTATAACTGGAGGAATGTAATATCATCATTTCTGGAAATCTCAACATTTGGTCTGTCATCTGAAAAAAGGATCCTAAAATAGTTTTGCTATATCTCTCTCTTCTCCACATCATCAAGAACTGTTTTATTACTCTTTGTTGATTATAAAGGAAATGGTTCTGCTTCTATATATCCCAATTATTCTTTTTTAACTTTTTTATAAGTTAAATTATCATGCGAAGCTTGTAACCTTCAATTTCTTCAGATTCACACTGTAACCTGCTCTAAATTTCTAGTCTTATAAGTTTCTGACTATTACTGTGATTAGTTACATCTGTCTGGGCTCTTTGCTTCTGGTGTTCATCCATCAATGAAAGAATTTCATCATTCACCCACTTCTTTGATCACTTGTTTTATGTCCTAGTTTATCTTCAACTGTGATTATCATAATGTTTCTCATCTCTTCCAACACTTTGGTATAGTTTTTATGATCAATCAGAGGTGTCATTGTTGCCACTATTTTGCTGATGACACTCATGTCAGCTTCACTTCTCATTTCAGGCTGTTTGAGTTTTTCATAAGCTATCTTCTTTTCTTGAGCTGGCTTTTTTGTGTCGTACAAGTTTTCTTTTTAGAGGAGCTGTGAGTAATAAATGGTCAGATGATACATTTGTTCCATGATAAGTGGATGCTATTGCAGCTTAAGTTCATAAATGCTTGATTAAAATATAGTCTATCTGCTTGTGAACTATATTTTCATGGTTGTCTGCTGTTGACTTTCATGTATACAGTAGTCAAGGTAGTAATCTAAACCAAGTATAGGTGACTTCCATGTCTTCTTCCCGGTAGAATTGTAGTATGCAATCATCTCTCTCATTTTGTGCTCCTAGACCCAAATGTCCTACTAGATCTTCAAGTTTGTCATTTCCCAGTTTAGCACTGAAGTCCCCATTGTTATATAAATGTCATAAGTATGTCCTTGATTTGGTGATAAAAATTGTTCACTTCTTGTTCCTTTGTATCAGCAGTTGGTACACACACTTCAGTGATATTGAGGTTTATTAGCTTGGGACTGAGCTTTCAAAAGGCAACTCTATAAGGAAAGGTACAAAATCTGTAACACTCAATATAAATTAATATGAAAGTCAATAAAATATAAAAATTTTATCAAAGTGAAAAATAGTAAAATAACAAACAAATCAACTCAAACAGCATCACACTTAATGAAGCAAGTCCTTATAGTCCATATTATCAGTGTGAAATCAACTGCAGTTTGTTTCTGTATTTTCATAAAGCTTTTGATCTGATCAATCTTGATTTATTGTTTATTAAATTCTGTACTGTAAAAAAAAAAAAAAAAAGATCCTACATTCTTTTTCACAAATATACGGTTTTTACAGGCTTCTAATCTACTATATACTATGTTTAGTTTTCAAAAATATTAAGTTTTTTCATGGCAGCTAACTTACATTTTGCACCCTTTCTATCAGTATGTAACATTATGGTCAACATACAATAATAAAGAAAACAAACAATTAAAAATAATCAAATGAAACTATATGGTTCCAGAAACTTTTTCAAACATCTATTATGTATATATGCAGACTGAAGTGGTGAATGAAAATTTGTAGCAATTCTGGCCTTGCTACAAAATTAAATTCATTGCGTACATACAAATTAAAAATAACTTAATCTCCCGTTCTGCATTGAGGCAGATAACACCGAAGAAAAATATTGCCTTATGTCCCTCGTTAAATATGTGAGTCTTCTTGTTAAAGGAATACTATATTCAAATAATGCTCTATGCTTCTCAAATAATTTGCAGTGTTAGTGGCTGCACAGTACTGAAAATGCAACATTTAATAACACTGTCAGTGATCAGAGTCTTACAAGCTACAGAAGGGATCAGTGGTATGCTGTTTATTGTGTTCATGCCCTGAAATTGGAAATGAAATAGCGCAAAGAGGAACAGAATTACTGCATATAGCCTTCAAAATGATGGAGGATGCGGAATATAATGCTTGTTGAGGTAAGAAAATATCATTGCAACTTCTACACTACTTTTCCATATGCACCACACATGAAAGAAGATTTTGAGCTGTGGCCCCTATTGCACGTAGAATATTTCTTTTCAGTTGTATGAACATTGTCCCCTTCAACATTCAAGCACAGTAGTTCAGGAAGCAGGCTTATTTCGATAGATGATCTGTCTCTGTTTCTTTGTAGCCTGGCATTTCAACATCGTTTGGCTACAACACCTTCCGTGTTCCTCTTATGAAAGTGACATTCATTGGAAGCAAGTGTATGATGTTGACTTGTTAAATAAAGATGTTATTCTTAAGCAGGAGTGAACCAGATGATTCTGATCATGAAAAAAATTTCAGCTTTCTTCTGAGGATAACTGATAAAAGGAATCTGGTTTTGCTTCCTTGCAGAACAATGAGACTGTCAAAGTTTTAGACTGTCTTACTGAGATATCTGTTGGTGCAGATACAAACAGAAAGCTTTTTCTCAAAATTGTTATCTTAAAAAGTATTGAAGTGTGTTAAGAAACAATTTAATGGCTACGTATCAAGCAATAACAAGTTATACTGCAGGAAAAGTTTAATGAAACAACTATGTACTTTGGCATGAAAAACTGGCAGAATCAGAAAGATTGAACAGCTTTAAATCAGGCTAGGATATAGAAAATAGTGCTGACATAAAAAAATATTTATTTTTGTGTTTGTAAAGACCAAAAAAGATGTTCATACACTAGAGGCAGATGGCATATAAGATCAAAAATAAATATCTTGACATACATATCTCTGGTTGACAAAAGAACAGTTATTGTGTGCAAGGTGGTTTCAGAACACACTCTGCACCTCCAACGCAGCTGCTTCAGTTGCAAAGAATGAGAAGGAAGCAGTACGGAAAGAATCAGACCAAAGGGGCAAACATACCAGAAGTAGCAAACCAAAAATAGTTGTTATAGAGAGTGTTGTCAAGCACATTGATTCCTTGCAAACTATGAATGTCACTATAGCAGGGAACACCCTCAGAAAACGTTTTAACACCATATCTGGACACTGAAAAAAATGCTTGCTTTCTGTTTACAGTTTTGCATTCAAAATAAGAGTGTTTTTGAGAATGTAGCTAAAAGATGACAGACATTTTGGAGGGAATGTTCAATTCATCTCTCAAACAGCTGAGAATAGACATTTGTGATATATGTCATTACTATTCAACAAAATGATGGTGTGATTTGACCCAGCAAAAAAAAGATATGATATGAAAAAGAGTGACACAAACATAGTAAAATATGATTCAGTACATAGTCTCCACAGCTGATCTTCAGAAGCAGCTACCCATTTCTCTCTTGAACAATAGTTTGAGTGTCCATAAACTACATCTCTGAACCCTCAACTTTGCAATATTTGACTTTTCTGACAGTTAAGCTCATTGCATGATATTGGATGAGTCCAAAGCTTACTGATGGGCTAATGCATTACTTTCAGATGTACTGAAATGGATTAGTACCATTCCAGGTTCAAATGTGGAAAAAATTACTACCTGCCCTGTTTACCACTATGATCAGGATAAGAATGTGAAAATGGTAATATGATACTTCTGGAGTCTACACGAGTATCCTACAATAAAATTTTTAACATAACAGTTCTCACTCACTGTGGAAACTGACACAATGCATGTCATGAGGGAGTAAGGTGGGTGGGGACTGGATTAGATGGCCCATCAGTTCATACATAAATGCACTGTGATCAATATGACACTACAGGATGCCACAGATTTTAAAAATCCATACAGTGCTCCTCAAACATTGCCATTTATATTCCAAAAGGTGAAACATGTAATAAACCTCTATTACTTTCAAAAGACAGGGTGTCCCTAATAAAAATTTTAAAAGCTTATTATTGATGCACGTGGGAAAAAATTAACAAAAATTTGATCAACAGACAGTGCTGCAAGCATCAGAATATGCACACCAACAGACATACAGCACATAGTTGTTCCTCAGTTTGCAGCTGAGGCACCCAATAAGACTATATCCAGCAAGGGTTTTATGCTGCTGGTAAAGCTTTTTCACAAGAAGAGTGACTGTATGCCAGTAGCCTTGCAGAAGTTCTGGAGACTCAAGAATATGAAAAACGGCATTGATCTGATGTCTGCTAAGGGTCTGGAGCAATCCAATGTCTGTTTAAGGTGTGGCCACAGCACTGCAGAAGTGGTAAAGTAGTGGTGTGTGAATATGCAGTGCTTGGGGAATTGCCCAGACATTAGACATGCCTGCAAGCACAGTGTATAAAATCACCCATGTTTAGGAGTTGCTTCCTGCTGATCTGCCAAAAAGACAAATGTTTGCTCTGGAATTTCTTGCTTGCATGGAAGAGGACAATGAATGGCAAGGGAACATTCTGTGGGCAGATGTAGCCCACTTCTATCTCGAAGGACATATCAATACACAGAACTGCAGAATATGGGGAACAGAAAATCTGTATGCTATCAATCGGTACCACTCCATTCTGGAAAGATGACTGTATGGTATGGATTGATGGCATCATTTACAATAGGGTCATATTTTTTCAAGGAGATGAGACCTGCGGGTCCTGTTACTTGTCATGTCAATGGTAAATGCCATGGGCATCTTACACACACCAAAGTCATTCCAGCCCTTCAAAAGCATGGATGTGTGAATAGGATTATTTTTATACAAGACTGTGCTCCTCTGAACATTACACAGCCAGTGAAGTGGCTGCTGCAGAGGAATTTCAGGAATGCTACAATTATCAGCCATCATTTCCCTACAGCCTGGGCGACGAGGTCACCTGATCATGATCTACGTGGCTTCTGGTGGTGGGGTTATCTGAAACATGTTGTGTTCAGTGCTCCAATTATGAATGTAGTTGAATTGAAGGCATGCATTGTGCAACACATTCTAAACATGATGCCTGAGACACTCCGATCTGTTGTGTAACATGCTGTTTCTCGATTTCAATTTCTGGCAAAAATGGTGGACAGCATATTGAACATGCCTTGTACCAGTCTCACAACAATTAGAAACTGGTGTCATTTTACTTTTCATTCAGTTTTTGGCTGCAGGGCACTTAAGAGCCAAAGTAATGTTGCTTTTTACGCAGTTTTTGGCCTCAGGACAATTAAAAACTGATTTTTCCCGTCTGATGTTGTATGACCTTGCCATGGTGGATGGGCTTACCTACCTAACAGTGCCACAACAGTTGATTGCAGAACTTGTGCAGTCATACACATTGAATGGTATGGATGGTGCCATGTGCTTCTCAAAACATAGCTGTCATATTGTGTTCATCTGTCATTTGTAGCTGATCTTATTTATGTTAAGATGCTTAAAGCACCATCTATTATAAAATTTTTGTTAAATTTTTTTGTTCCTCTGCTTTGTTCCTATGCTCTTCAAATCTGATGTCATTCTGACCAGTGGTTTTCTTTCTACAGTGTTTTGAAACTGGAACTTTAATTATAGAAATCCTGTATGTTCAGTTTCAAAGTTCACCAATACAACTTTGGTGTACTGTTCTTTAAGATATCTTTGGAGGAATCAGTGGTTTTTTAAAGTGAATATATAAAAAGAAACAACAGAACATATCTGATACTTCCAAAAATTTTTAAAGTGATTAGCAAAAACAACTAAACCAATGATTTCCTTTGATCCTGGATCCACAGTTGCTATGAAGTTTCTGAATGCAACAACTCTTTCTGATGAATTGGAAATATTCACCAGCACACACATTTTATGAGCAAAGACCTAACTAATGCATACAGGCACTTGAAAATGGCTTAATGCTACCACTGTACAATAGTAGGAAAATAAAATAAAAAGTAACAGTCACAGGCATGATGGAGTCATTCAAAAAACTGAGCCCATATGCCAATAGAAATACAAGAACTTCTGCCATTTTTACAGTTGGTGGTATTAAAGTGCCATACATTTCACAGAAGCCTGGAATCTGTGAATAATATCAAAGATTACACAGTGGAAGGTAATTCAGATAAATACTGAGATAGAATTCCTTGCTCTAAATTTAATTGATATTTCAAATACAGTACTTTTTCCTGACATAAAGAATTTCACTTTAAAGAAAACAGCTGGTCTTCAAGTGATTACTCTAATTAATGTTTAAATTTTCTTTGGAGTAATGTTTGAGGTTAGGAGGGAATACAAATAGTTAGTTTCAATGACAAGTTTCTTTCCATCTACTTTTCAGCACCCATTATTTGCCATTGTTGTTGTCTTGTTCATCAAGAGCAGCTCATTTCCATTATCTTTTGGCCCTTTAAAAGTCACATTAAGCACTACTTAGTTTTAGTCTTCTTGTTCTACTTATCTTTCCCAAACTTCTTCATTCTCTATTTATGGGTGTGTCATTGTTCCAATGTTCATACAATTTTTAGTTTCAGACTTCATTCTTCTAGTTGTTTGAGCTTGAACTAATGAGAGTCAATATCCTATCATCCATATAAATACAAGTGGGTCAGCAATGATGTCCTTGAGATCCTTCTCAGGGTTGGCTACAGTCGAGATGGTCTAAGCTCGCCCCTGACAGTTGCATTGGGCTGGATGCAGGAGCTTCGCAGTCCTGCCTCAACCAATAATGTAACATGATTTCGTAAGTTTCTCTTTGGCAATGCCTCAGTATTGTCACAGTTCCGTATGTGGCTGTTTTTGCCTGCAGCCATTAGTGATTTGCAGCTGAAAGCTGGCCACAGTGCTGTGAGCCATCATGCATTTTCTTAGACTGTTTTCACTGTAGCCATTGTACTTTGTTTTTCTGGGTCCTGTTTATAATGATGAGAGGTGACTGGCTAACTGACTTCTGCAGGGAAAGGCAGTTGATAGTGGCAAATACATGGTTCAAGAACCACAAGAGGAGGCTCTACAATTGGAAATCACCAGGGGATAAATATAGAAACCAAATCGATTTTATATTGGTAGAAGAAAGATACAGTAATGGAATTAAGACTGTGCACACATTACCGGATGCAGATATTAATAGCGCCGTCAACTTACTCATGGCAGAAACAGAAATAAGAATGAAAAAACTGAAGAAGGCGACCATGGTGAAAAAGTGGGATCTAGAGAAGGTAAGATCCAACAAAGAACAAATTACAGAAATGCTGTTACTTGAATTTCTAAACACATTACGAGACAAAGAACCATCTGAGAATGTCGAGTACTGGAATATGCTGGAAGAAGGAATCATTAAAGAAGGACAGCAAAATATAGGATACGTAAAAGGGAAAAGGGTAAAAACCAAAGGTCATATAAGAAATGATTTTCAAAATTGAGGACAGAAGAAAACTTAAAAACAAGAACACTAAAGATGCAAGAAAGATGTACCAAAGGTTAAATGATGAACTGCAAAGAGAAACAGATCAGGCTAGGAAAAAATGGCTAAAAGAGGAATGAGATGCCATTGAAGAACTGGACAGGAATGGAAGATATGACTTACTATACAACAGAGAAAAGACTACAACATGAGATCAAAACACAGCAGGAAGTGCTACTATGGAAATTTTGAGTAAAGACGAAGAGGTAGTGTACAAAGACTGTGGCGATGTCCTCCAGAGATGGGAAGAATATCTAAAAGAGCTATATGACACAGATTGCAAACCAGAAACTCTGGAACTTGAATCACTCAATAGTGTAAGTGATGACGAGAAAGGACCATCATAATGGAAGAAGTAAAGTCTGCCATAGCTGCAATGAAAAATGGCAAAGCAGTAGGTATGGATACAAAATCGGGAGAAATATTAAAATGCTTGTACCAAGATGGAATAAGAGGAATATTGAGGTTATGTAATAAAATATATGACAGTGATGAATGGCCTGCAGACTTTCTGAGAACAGTAATGATTCCGCTACTGAAAAAACAAGAAACCATGAAATGCAGTGAGCACAGGACTATCAGCCTCATTTCACATGCAGCCAAAGTGATGTTACAAATAATTAATAAGAGACTTGAAAAAGTAATGGAGGAGAATCTTGGTGAGGAGCAGTTTGGCTTCAGATGGAATATGGGCACCAGAGATGCAATAGGGCTCCTATGAATCTTGGGACAAAGGTTTACTGAAAAAGGAAGAGACCTCTATATGTGCATCATCGATCTAGAAAATGCATTTGGCAATGTGGCTAGGGACAAGCTGGTGACTATAATGAGGGAAAAGTGAGTGGACTGGAAAACCAGAAGACTTGTAAAGTCATTATATCTGAATCAAAAAGCCTCTGTTCAAGTGAGAGGAGAAAGTACAAACTGGATCGGACTAGGAAAAGGAGTAAGACAAGGATGCTGTCTGTCACCTACCCTTTTCAAGCTCTACTTGGAAATTTGATTGACCAATGCTCATTATATGACAAAGGAGTAGAAATTGGAGGAAGAAGGGTAGGGTGTTTGAGGTTTGCTGATGACATGGTCCTTGCCACACGGAAAAAGAATTATAGGATTTAGTAGACACCATTGAAGGTAACAGAAAAAATTAAACGGAATGAAAATTAAAACAAAGAAAACAAAAGTATTGGCACTAGAAGGAAATAAATAAATAAAAATTATGCTGAATGGAGAAACATTAGAACAGGTGCAAAATTTTGAGTATCTTGGAAGAACAGACACCAACTGGAAGTGCAGCACAGAAATTAAAACAAGGATAGCAATGGCAAAAGAGGCATTTCATAAGAAAAGGAGAATTTTCTGCAGCAGTCTGGACAGAGAACTGAGGAAAAGACTCATAAAATGTTTTGTATGGAGTGTTCTTCTGTATGGCGTTGAAACATGGACTTTGAGGAAGAAAGACAGAGAAAGGATGGAGGCTTTTGAGATGTGGACATGGCAGAGGACGGAAAGAATAAGTTAGATGGACAGAGTAAAAAATGAAGAGGTACTGAGAAGAGTGGGGGAGAAAAGAGTTACTAGATGTAATAAAAAGAAGAAAAAGAAATTGGATTGGGCATATATTAAGAAAGAATGATGGACTGATAAAACCAGCTTTAGAAATTTATGTAGAAGGGAAAAGGAAGCGAGGAAGGAAGAGATTTCGGATATTAGAGGACATGATGGACAGTACAACATACAGCAGCCTTAAGAAGGAAGCAATGGATTGCAGAAAATGTAGAGGCAAAGGACCTGTTAATACAGCAGAAAACTGATGATGATGATAATTATAATATTGGAGATTTTCTTGGTTAAGCACACATCATCCACTTGTATTATACATCCATAAAAACTCAGATTTTTTTTCATGCAATGAAATGAAATTGTTCCATCATGGAATAAATATTTTCTGCATATCTTTCATTCCTTTTTCTCAGTGAGATTGAGATTCGTGGTAAATGATCATGTCTTATCTGTATAGAGCGTTTTTTGGAGAACAAATGTTGTCATTGCTGGTTTCTTGATAGTGTCACCTGAAATATTGAACCTGAGTGATGTTGAAACATGTCACTGAAAGGAACCCCAGGTCTGCATGTTATTTGAGTTCACATATAGTTTCTTCTCATAAGAGATTTGGAGACCAGTTTTGACAGCAATCTCATGAAGCTTTGTTTGGTGGATGTTTGGCTTCAGTGATAGTCTTGGTAGTCTTTGGTAGGTCACTGGAAAAGACAACAGATTGGTATCGATTTGTTTACTTTTGTTTCCATATTTATTATAGGTATTGCTTTCTGCCACAATATGATGATTTAACTAACCAGATCGAAATTATTATTATTGTTATTATTCCTGAATCCGCTAATATATTATAACTGCCCTGATAATAAAGAACAACTACTACAACTAATGTTGTAATCAGTTTTAGTAGGAGCAGCACTAAAAAATCGAAAGGAAGTAAGTACCGAAATGATTAACAACATATCAAGTATGTACAAGTAATTTAAAAAAAGTTTCAAATAAACATCAAATCTAGCCTTCAAATTATGTCCTCAGAGGTACAACATATCATACCCATTTGTACCCGTTTTTACAACACTGGCAGCTTTGGCACAGAATAAACAAGATGATACATTTACAGATAGTCAGAAGTCTTGATATGGATTTAAAAAAATAATTGCAGCAAATCTTCGCCACAATGTAAACACTGTAAGCAAATATTTTATTTGGCTATTCACCTGTAAACCAGTTCTGTTACATAGTGTACTTTCCTTCCGAGGTACAGAATTTTACTGTAACGTTGTTTCTGGAGTTGTCTATATTCTAGCAGGCAAAACATTGTAGCATTATGTAATAAACAATGGTAAAACTTTTCACAACAGAAGAAAGTGAGGTATGGTTGTCTAAGGTACTTTCTTAATCATGGCTTTCAAAACAAAAATGTCAGCAGCATGCACATGTACTTCAGATTTTGTACAAACTTTCCTTTAAAGGACAGCTGGCCGGGTGGTTGAGCAGTTCTAGGCACTACAGTCTGGGACCGCACGACAGCTACGGTCGCAGGTTCGAATCCTGCCTCGGGCATGGATGTGTGTGATGTCCTTAGGTTAGTTAGGTTTAAGTAGTTCTAAGTTCTAGGGGAGTGATGACCTCAGAAGTTGAGTCCCATAGTGCTCAGAGCCATTTGAACTTTAAAGGACATGATGAAATGGTTCTACAGTGAAAAGTCTGAAGAAGCCAAAATATGGTTTGAAACCAACTGATACTTAGCAAAAAGCAGGAAAACACTAGGGATAAAGATAAGTTTTGTTGCTTGGTTGATTTGGGGGAGGGGACCAAACAGTGAGGTCATTGATCCCATCAGATTAAGGAAGAATGGGAAAGAAAGTCAGCCATGCCCTTTCAAAGGCACCATCCCTGCATTTAGCTGAAGCGATTTAAGGAAATCATGGAAAACCTAAATCAGGATGGCTGGACATGGGTTTGAACTGTCGTCCTCCCGAATACAAATCCAGTGCGCTAACCACTGTGCCTCTGCACTTGGTGGATAAGGTAAGAAAATAAAGAATAAAAGCCAGATGCAACATAGAGTGGAATTAGGGGCTAGAGCATTTGGCAAACAATTTGCATCAAATTCCATTAAATATGGTTCAAAGAAAGTGTAAGATGGGAAAAAATGTGAACTATTAATTAAATATTGAGGAAATATTGCAGGATAGAATAATTATTGTATAGACTCATAGTGGGAAAACTTAAATGAAGTGGTGAGGAACCATGTCATGAACCCATACAGCACATCCTATTCCAGTCCCATCAAAAGCATATCCTTGCCTATCAGAGGCAAGACCATTTATAGAAGGAGGCAGGTTATGTATTAGCTGTACTGTAACTTCTACATAGCTAGTTATGTGGGGATAACTACAACCATTTGTACATCTTAATGAAATAATGGTTAAGACAGCTGCAGAAAAGCATTTTGTGAGCAGTAACATAGAACTTGAAAACCTAAGCTATGCGAGGCCAAAATGATCTGTCGAAAACAAACATTTTATTTTGTTGTACTATCCTTAAAAACAGTTTTCCATTCTCTATCTGTTATTGTTCTAGGTTCACTTTTAGTACTTTGTACAGGTTATTTCTATATATAAAGACTCCCATTTTTAGCACTTGTCTTGAAACCAATTTCCTTTACCAACATTATTTACTCTGTTTAATATTATCATTATGTCTCTTTAAGTTACTTCTAGAACTAGTTATAAGTTGCGCATTCAGTTATCACACTTCCAATATCAACATATTTATAATTTCACTATTCTTTCATTGTCTTGTTTCAGATTATTAATTCACAGCCAATTTGTCATTATATTTCATTAGTAATATTATCTTAGGTATACTGTTTCTCCCATTCCTTCTGTTTTCCTATGATATTATTATTTCTTTCCTGTTTAAGGACAATTCATTGCACTTTCTCCTTCCTCTTACATTACTGCTTCAACAAAATCAAGCTTTCATTACCTCATTGTCATACTCTTACATTCTACTAGTTTTGTCATCATGCTGTGCCATCCTGAGGAGAACCATGCACCTTTATAAGTAACATTTTGTGCCAGACTGTCTGCACAACTTCGAACCTCCCACTCTGTTTCCATCAACCTACCCACCTGCACCCAGCTCTGCACACCCTTCCTCCCCCTCCTCCTGGCATTCTGCATGGCCCTGGCCCACGTCTTTCTTTGGGGCCGCCACACCTTTCACTTCTACATCAATAGTGCAAGCACCCACACAAATGTGCATTCCTTACAATCCCACCTGACTGAGTTCTGCTGCATATTTCAGGACCTCAGATTTTGTTCTTATGAGACATTACAGATGCAACAGATGAGGGGGCGGTATGAAAGCATATAGCTCTCCAATTTTCAGAATGCTATGTCAAATCTTGAACCCTCATATGAAACATAATTGTAGCCAGAGATGTCAATGTAAATTTTCTGAACAATGGTCCTTCAGTATCAAATTTCACTCGCATACTTTCCTGCTCAAACATCACACTTGGACCCACTCACCAACAGCAAACACTCAAGTGTGCATCATCATATTCACAGCAAAATCACCAAAGAGAGCAATTCACACTGAACAGATTTCTGCACCAGGCCTGTCTACTTATGATGAAATATTCATGAATTACTCACTGCAGTGCCCAAAGAATAATCCACAATCTTCACCCCTTTAGAGATTTTAAGCACATAAATAACACAAAATAACACTCATTAAGGAGCAAGCTCATGACATTTCTTCACAAACGACAGCAAGAAATAACATTGACATAAATAACAAAGTCACTAATTTCACTGAGAGACTCAGTAACTTATAAAATAAACATGCTCCTCTAAAAACAGTAAGAGTATGGAGAAAACCCATGCCATTGCTCACAGATCATCTCAAACACCTCATGAGTGTCATAGATGCATCACACAGGAAATACAAGTGGCACCTGACATCTGATAACCACATCATACACAAGCAACTATGCAACTGAGTAAGTCAACCCACTGGGAATGCAAAACTCAGGTATGCCCACTCGCAGAGAACTTTCAGGGCCTGTCATACTGTGGAAAAATCTATGAGGCATATGAATAGGCAAACCTAAATCTACTGCTCAATCTCTACTTCTTACTGAAGACATAAATGAGTTTTTCACACTGCCAACATGTATACTTGACTAACACACAAGGGTACAAATCATCAATGCCCTCAATTCATCAGTGGTTACTGGATATGAGTAATTTTCTTTGCAGACTGTAAGCCCTAACTTGGCCAGCAAGTCAATTTTGCAAATTCATTCTGTGGCTGCAGGACATGTTAATATTACACTTTAAATGATCAATTTTCTCATTGCTCAACTACTGCCCATAATAAAAAGACATTTTAACAATTAATTAACCTCTTGCACCTTCCCATCAGACTGGAAGCAGGAACTCATAAAACCATTACCAAAGAAGGAGTCTGCCAGAGAACCCTCTGACTACAGACCCATTTGCAATCTATCAGCACTATCCAAGCCTCTAGAATATATAGTTCACAGACAGCTCACTAATTATTTAACAGCACATAACCTTTTAGATGAATACCAGTTTGGTTTGTGGAAAAATCACAGAATGGTGCCTGCTCTTATAAAAGTGACTGATGATTTAAAACAAGCCATGAACAAACAGGAGGTGAGAAATATGTGCTTCTTAGACTTCAGCAGAGCATTTGACACTGTGAACTTTGACATTTTACTTGCTAAACGTAAAAGCCTAAGCTTTTCTTCAAGTGCTGTAGAATGGCTGCATTCACACCTTACATCATGCCAGCAATGTGTAATGATTGGAACAAAAAGGTCACAATGGAAGAATGGGGTATCAGGAGACCATCAAGGATCAATACTAGCCCTGCTTCTATTCTCACTATATGTTAATGATGTCTCAACTGTTCTCTCCCAGTGTAAATATCACTTATACGCCAATGATCTCCAGCTATATCTAAGTGCAAACCCAATGAACTTGTGCTCAGCCATCCAGCATGTAAATGTTGTTTTATTTTCCTTGTCAGACTTGGTGCAGAAATTAGGTTTGAAACCCATCTAAAACACAAGCAATCTTAGTTGCTCATAAAACACTCATTATTCCTCAGTACAGAGAATCTCTTCTTAATCCTAAATGTCACAGAAATAACCTTTTCTTCTTCTGCAAAGAACTACTTGTGCATGGTACATGCAAGACATTAGCTTTTTTGAGCCTGCTTACAAACAATTATGATGGCTACACATCAATAAGTCTAGAGACTATCATACCCTATGCTTGCTCTCTCGTCTTCTTATCACTGCACTCCCTCTTACACTATTATCTGAACAGCACAGCAGAAACACCTGCTCTCAACACAGTCAAATCTTCTCTGTAACAGTACATGACACTGCTGTATTCTCTAAATAATTCTCTTTATCAGGAACCCAACTCTGGAACAATCTTCCAGAAAATACCAGAGAAACCAAAACCCTTCCAAGCTTCAAAAAACAGCTAATGGCCCACCTTCTCTTATAATAGGCATCTATCCCATACTCAGATCCACACCTTAGTCTTCCAAATACCCACTACCCCACAACTCTTGTCACCAGAGTTCTCTAATTGTATTTTATTTTTCCTATCTTCTTCTGTCAATGTCATTTTAGTCTTCTCCTTCACCTCTATCCTTTTCACTCCAGATAACTCTAATCATAGACTCAAATGTACTAAAATAATTTATATAATTCCTTATGCCATTCATCATCATCATCATCATCATCATCATCATTGTTGTTGTTGTTATTATTACTATTATTGTCAACTATTAATATTATTACTGTTGTAATTGTTAATATTATTATGACTATTGTTATGTGAACTTTTTCGTGAAATCTTTGTTCCTGCCTGAATGTCGTTTGAGGACTAAAAATGCTAATAATCTTTCCTTCATGGGGAACCAGACATATATAATTTTTTGAAAGAAATTTCTGCCGCTTTACAATTAATTGTTCATTTATTTTTCAACATGTACTTGAGAATGGCTATAAAGCTGAAATCATAATTGTATAAATTAATGAACAATTAACAGTCAAATGGCAGAAATAAATAAATAAAAAAAGGCTAGTTATCCCATGGGGGAAAAGTTTAATTCGCCCTATTTCTTTGAATCCTGTAAACTTTGTTCTATGCCTATTTGAATTTTAAATGTTTGTGTCAAGTTCTTGAACTGGATAGGGGGAACAGTTGCCTAGATAAACATACAAAATTGGCTAAAAACCACAACCAAAGTGGTGCTACACTAGACCATTAAACTGAGATGTAGTTGTTATATGGGTCTGATGCAGCCTCCCAGATGTAGTTTTTATATGTGTCTGACTTAGCTTCCTATCCTACAATCTTGATTGCTCTGCATTAGATTAGACTAGATTAGATTCAGTTTCTGTTCGATAGATCCAAAAATGAGATGATTCACATGGTGTGGAACTTGTCAGAAAATATAAAATAAAAAACATAGAACATTTGAATATAACACTCACTTCCATAATAATTTGTCAGGAGATTGTCAAAATTTGTGAATACCTTACAGGAAACTGGAACTGCTAATATTTACAGAGTTAATACGCTGCCAGAATGAAGCATAGTTATGCACATATTTATCACATATGGAATACCTAATCTTGACTCCTATGACCAAGTGCTACCAAATAGACATTTTTACTTAAACTGGTCTAACAGTCTCTGTTCAGATATTCATCATTAGAGCAGAAGGAGCAGCCTACCAAAAAGTCTTTCAAACCATGTTTAAACTGTGCTTTATCTGAAACCAAGTTTTTAATGGTTGCTGGCAGTTTACTGGAAATCTGTGTTTACTGAACCTCTTTTTGAGCCAAGGTAAGTGATTTTAGGCCTGTATGTAGATTTTTCTTATTATCAGAATTGAAATTATGTATTGAGCTATTGGTTGGAGACAGAGACATATTAATTGCAATAAATTTCATCAAGGAATACACATATTGAGAAGCAGTGGTTTGAATACCCAGTTCCTTGAACAGGTTTGTACATGGTTGTTCTTGAATTTACACCACAAATGAGTCTTATTACATAATTTTGCCCTCTGAAAACTTTTGCTCAGTTTGATGTATTACCACAAAGTATGATCTCATATGACACGAAAGAATGAAAGTAAGCAAAGTATGCAAGTTTTTTTTAATATTTATATGTCCTGCATGTGATATCATTTGCATTGCAAGTCCAGACTTCTTTAGGCACTTCAGCAAATCTGTGATATGTCCTACCCAACTAAATTTATTATCGATATGTAATCCCAGAAATTTATCACTGTCAACCTCTTTTATCTGTATGTCTTCATATGTTATATATGTGCTGGAAGGAAAACCTCTATATAGTGGGTTTTTCAAAGCTTAATGAAGGGGAATTAGCTTTAAACTACTTATTAATATCAGTGACAATTTGACTAGCATCATTTCTAAATCTGTACTCAATTTTTGCAGACAAAACAAACTTAGCATCTGGCAATGTAGCAGATGACATGTCATTAATGTACTCAATGTAATGCAATAGACCCAAGATAGAATCTTGAGGAATGTCACTTGTAATTAATGCCCAGTCAGATGAAGACTAATTGCTTACTTCATAGGTATTTCTCAATGACACCCACTGTTTGCTGTTAGTTACATAAGACTCAAATCATTTTGCAGCACTGCCAGTGACAGCATAATATTCTAATCTACGTAAGTGAATGCTATATGTTGCTCACTCTATATACTCCCTTTTCTGTAAATTTAAAATACACCTCCAACAGGAGAATAGATACTTTAAAGACCAATATAATACAACCAAAATTTTATAAGCAAAAGAAATAATTTAAATGGAAGTATGGTTTTAGTGCTGTATGAACAGTTGAATTGAAGTGTGATTGTAAAGGTTTCTATAGACAAATTCTTTGGCTTTCTATGTCATCATACAATTGAAAAACATATTGACTATTTACAAACATACATTCTTTGACAACAACTATGAAGTCAGGTATGATGAACAATTCTGAAGGCTCACCTCCAGCTAATCAGTGGAATTCACCATTAGGACTCGAACTGAGTGCTGTACAAGCAATTTGCTGAACAAGATGAACATCAGTGCAGCCTATAACTGCAAAACCATATACAAGTCTTAGATTATGGGCTTATTTACAGAACATTTATGAAAAAGTTTTGAACTGTTTACAGTTAGTTACATTTTATAAATGGCCGAAGTATCATAGCCTGTTCTCACTTTAGAATAGATTAATGCAGTATAAAACAACCTGCACAACAGTTATCATCATAGCAGAAAATCTTTTACTGCTAATTGGCTGCATTAATAGAAGGTGACACAGACTGTAAATATCTTACTGCATTATATAAAATTGAATCAAATGATTATACTAAAATACCAAGTAGCCTTTAATGACTGTGGTTTCATGTTTTGAAAACATTTTTGCCAAAAATATTTTGACACTGAGTGCAAATTTTAATTGTAAATACAGCTGCAGTTCTTACTCATGAAGCTTTTGAAAGTACAATAATATTTATTAACAATTGTGTCAAAAGCACAGTATATATAAAAAATGGCCTGAATGAATCAAAGTATGGAGGATGTGAAGGATACATCACCAGCTATTAGGGAAGGCGTAATGTACATTGGGTCAACATTATCCACTCTGAGTGATAGGGAAGGTCAGTGTTATAATACACTCAGTTGTTTCAGAGTTATCAAATGAAGTAGAAATGTGAAAACAAGTGCCAGTATTCCCCTTTAACATAATATAGCACACCACGACAGAGTTTTAATATAGCATAAATACTGGTCTTCAAGAAATGGGTTTGTCCCACTGAAAATTTTTTATATACAGGGCATGATGTTATGACAGATATGAACATAGGGTCAGTGGATAGGAGAGGGATGATGTATTTGAGAGAGTGCTGAGCCATAGAATCTGATCATAGTATGTGAACTTGGTGCTGTAACACTGCATTCATTATGGATCTGCTGCAGTTGTGCTGGATTTTGATGTTCAGAAACTAAATGTCTTCGACTGCTATAGGCATGTGAATCCTGTTACTACATGCAGAGTGCCAAAATGAAGAGCTTTGAGGACATTTCTGCCTCAAAATGTCCTACAGTGGTGGCTGTATAAATGCTAGACACAGTCTGCATTGTTGACCACTACAAAGAAAAAAAAAATACAAATTTTATGGTATTAGGTACCATTAGATTCAGTCTAACATCCTACTTATTGACGGCAATCTGAATAGCAAGCAGTGCATTGAATGTTGTTTATGAGTCCAGCACACTGTCCGTTCTTTAGGCAGCTCCATAGGCCATATTTCAGGAGAAAAATGCCCTGTCACATGTATACTTCTTCTCCAAAGAACAACTGGTATCACTGCTTTCATGAGCAGCACATTTACCTGATATATCATCCATCTGATTCATCAACAGCTTGCTTCTCTGGTTTCTCCAAAGGCAACGGCAAGCACTATGTGAACTCAGAAACAAATTTTCATGTTGAGAGATTTGACAGGAACATATTGAGACCTCTTCGATTCCATATCATGACGTTTACATTGAGTTAACAGTAAGCTGGCCGATGCCAGAGGGATGATTAGGGAAGCAGAGGAAACAAGCCTGTTCCCCACACTGACCGCCATGTGGTGACGAGGAGAAGTCCCACCTGCCTCCCATAGTGTAGGCACCTTAACCTGTTGTTCATGCTTTCATGAAAGCACAAGTATTTGATACAGACTTCAATCACTCCTTTGAGAGATTGTAAAGTTGACTTTGATGTATGAAATACACATACAGGGTACTGCCAGAACACATCATACATTACTTATTCAGTGATATATTTACAAAACAGACCAAACATGAAAAAAATTGGAAACTACTGAATACAGTGTCAGCAAAGGGTTAATACAGATGTTCCCAACACCCACTCAAGTTCTCAAGATGTTAATTTGTGAACTCTGAAAGTCCCATAGCCTGGCAGAACCAATGCTGCTTAACCTTTGGCTGTGTCTTTGTCAAAAAATCAGCTTACTGCTTGTTGGTATTGGCCGACTTGAAGCTGAACTTCACTGTGTTAATTAGCTCATGAATACAGTGGTTCCTCATGTTGGTATGTTTTGTTCGAGGATGATGCACACTGTTGTGACTTAGTGCAATGGCACATCTATTATGACACAACACACTAATTGGTTTTTCATTTGGTTTAACATACAGTTCATAGAGTAGTCCTCGAAGGTATATTGCTTCTTGTACTGCTGTTGTACTCAGCTTCTGTTGTTTACAGAGCAACTGTTCATTGCCCTCTTGAATTCCAGAAAACTGCTGCCCCAGCTAAATTGAAAAAGTAGCCAGTCACTGATTGTGCTGATCAAGATCTATGCATTAACAGCACTACAGAAGACCTCAATTTTGGCTGTTCCACTATTTTGGAAAGTTAGTCATGCACTGACTGTGCCTTTTATGTACCTTATAATGTGTTTGACTGCTTCCCACAAGATTTTTTGAAAATTTGAGTCAAAATTTACTTACAACCCTCACAGGATACGTACTGTTCAGTCTTGTATCTTGAGCCAAATACAGGAGCAATCTAATTGCTTGCTGATAAGGAACACAATTAACCCAACTTCTTCCTCATCTGTCAATTTTTTCTCACATTTTTGCAGCTTCTAACCAGATTCAAGTGGATGTGCAGCTGGACACTCATCTCTGTACTGAATTTCTTGAATATGTTTGCTGCAAATTTGCTCTGATCAATGCTACTCATTCATTTTCTGTTTCATCTTATTCTCATGCCAAAACACCATTGAGGTCACCAAGCCCCCTCATCTTAAATTGATTCATTAATTCTTTCTTCCATCTGTCATTCCTATGCAAGAAGAAGATCAAGTCTACTACATAAACAGCTAGAATAAGTATATTTTGCTTCTCAGTTCTGTAGTGAATGCTGGGATCATATTATGACTGCTTTGGGTTATTTTACATGATGTTACATCTAACTTTTGATGCCAAACATGTGATGCCTGTTTTAGACCATGAACTGCTTTCTTCAGCCAGCAAACCACCATCTCCTCTCCCTTCTTCATGTAGCCTTCAGGTTGATGAATGTAAACCACTTCACTGAGATCACCATATAGGAATGCAGTTCGAACATCCACGTGTTCTGTGTCAAGATCAAATTCGGTTGTTAAAGCCAACAGGGTATGAAGTGAAGAATGATGAACAACTGATTGTGAGTGCCATAGGATCTCCAACACAAGAGATGGCCAGATATCTCGTCTGCTTGCTGCAACCACACATCGGCAGAACGGACAGTTACATTAAAAACTCGGTGCATTTTATTGAAAAACTGAGGGAGATTAACGTCAGCCCAAGTGATATTCTTGTTAGCTTCGATGTAGTGTCATTGTTTACCATGGTGCCTGTAAATGAAGCTATTTCATATATAGCAGATATTTTTACGGCTGACATAGTGGCTTTATTTAAACACTGCCTGACGATAACTTATTTCCAGTATAACAATGAGTTTTATGAACAGATCGATGGGGTGTCGATGTGAAGCCCTCTCAGCCCAGCTGTTGCCAATTTATTTATGGAGATCTTTGAACAGTGAGCGCTGCAGACGGCCAGTAAAAAGCCTGCTAAATGATTCTGCTATGTTGATGACACATTTGTAGTGTGGACTCATGGTGAAGAAGAGTTGGATGTCTTCTTGGTGCATCTGAACAGCATTAACCCGAAGATACAGTTTACGATGGAGAAAGAGAGCAACGGTCAACTCAGTTTCCTGGATGTGTAGGTAATTAAATGGGTGGATGGGATGCTGGGTCACAAGGTATATAGAAAGAACACTCACATGGATTGATACCTCCACAAGGAATCTAACCATCATCCTAGGCAAAAGAGATGTGTCATGAAAACTTTGGTGGACAGAGCCAACAAAATCTGCGAGCCGGCTCACTTACAAGATGAACTGGATCACCCTTGGTCAGCCTTTATGAAAAATGGATAAACCAGCAAGGAAATTGATCAAGCCCTCCATCAAAGAAGAAAAGAAGCCGCAAGACCAGAGCAACAACAGTCACCTACTGGAAAAGACCCACCAAGAATATTAAGGAATATTTAAGAACTGCAAAAGACGCCCGACATCCCCTAGCAACTCCTGGGGTATACAAAATTCCATGCAGTTGTGGAGAAGTATTTATTGGAACAACGAAAAGAAGTGTAAACACCCGCTTAGCCGAACATAAAAGAAACTGTCACTTAGGACACATCGAAAAATCGGCCATAGCTGAGCATGTTTTGAGATGGGAATCACGAAATTAAATTTAATGAGACAAGCGTTCTAGCACAAACATCCCATTATCATGCGCGCATGTGCAGAGAAGCAATAGAAATTCACAAAAACCATAACAATTTTAATAGAAAAGAGGAAGTTTTAAAGTTGGACAAAATATGGATGTCGACGTTGCACCAGCAGAATGACAATTGATTACTCTTAATCGAGAATGATGACGCCTTCCAAAGATAGGCATACCGTCGGCATCACATGACAAATGGTGGTGCCCTCTATGTGATCTATAAATACGAGAGTACCTGCAGCCTCAGTGGCAGTAGCCAGATGACCTCAGAAGATGTCTCCTGCAGATGGAGACGAAATGTCAGGTAGAAATTTTATACATCGACCATGGCCTCTCAGCCCAGAAGTTTCAACTGAAGACAACACTGGCCATGAAAGCCTACATTGTATGAACAGGTGAGAAAATCTCATCAAAGTTCACTCCTGGTGTCTAGGCCTTTTGCGACAAAATGAGCCTTATAACATTCTGTTTCACCATTTGACATTTCTTGGACTTTGAATACTCACTTCAGATTGATTGCTTTTCTGCCTGGTGGTAAATCAATCAAAGTCCATGTCTCATTTTCAAGTACTGGTAATGACTTACATTCAACATTTAAGGCTTCCTTCCATTTTTTGCAATCATGATGACTCATTGCTTCTCTATATTAATTTAGTTCAGAAATATTAGCAATACAAGCGAAACCATGATTAAAATATTTAGGATTCAGTTTTCTTTATGTGATGGTTTTCTAATTTCTGACTGCATTTCTGACTGCACAGCTTCTGCATCTGATTATCAGAGAGAGACCCTATATATACTGCCATTCACTGTCTGATCAGTTTCACTCTGAGCCAATTCAAGACAAACTACTTTTCTGTCAGCATCAGCAGGTTGTCTCTGTTCCATTTCCTCTTCAACTATTTTATGTACTGCTGCCAGCTGAGTGCTGCCAATACCACCATCAATAACATCATAAGCATCATAAACATCAAGGTGATTGGTGACAATCACCTTGATGTTTATGATGTTATTTCCACAGTTGCACTTCAAATTTTCAATCATTTCCACATCATGACCCTCCACAATTATCTTTAGTGAATTTGGATCAGACAGTATGCTTTAGAATCTTCACAATACCCAAGAACAATAAGTTCTTTGGATTTATCTTCTAACTTTGTTTGTTTTTTCTTTCAGTACATGTACAAATGCGTGACACTGAAAAATTTGTGAGTCAGATTTTTTTGATGACCACTCCACAACTCTTCAGAGTAACATTCCGAACAGCGTTTGTTGGAGGTTGACTCTTCAAATAAATTTCTGTGTCAAAGGCTGCAGCCCAAAACTGTTTGCTTAGTCCCACATCTGTCGACATTGATCTTGCTTTTTCAATGATCATCTGATTCAGGCAATCCCGAACTCTGTTTTGTTTTGGTTTGGAAGGAACTGTCGCTTTTTGTGGAAGGAACTGTCATTTTATGTTGAATTTCACTCGTCTTTAAGAATGACTTCATACAATGATTAACAAACTCTTTCACATTATTTATTTGAAGTATTTTAATTTTTTGACCAGTTTCTTGTTTTACACATGCTTTGAACTCATACTTCTTCTGTTGATTTACTATGTAACCGAATGACTTTCTTGCTACATCATCTGGAAAAATGAAAAGATAACATGCTCTTCTCCATAAAGCCTTGCTCATTGGTCCACAAACATCAGAATGCACTATGTCAAGGAGATCTATTGCTCTTCTACTTGATGTTTTAGGAAAATGTTTTTGAGACTCTTTTCCTTTTGTGCAAGAAATAAATGAATATAAATTAATGTTCATCCAGTTCAGTCCACCAGTAATTTTTTCCTTAAATAAACACATGCTTACATGGCTCAAATGTCCCAGGCTTCAATGCCACCATACTTAATTTCTGATATCTACAGCATCTGTGTAGTGATGAACTTCATCTCACTGATACATGCCACTTACTTGAGTCATTGTTACTATAGGTGTTCCAGAGACAGCTACTAGTACATTACTTTTGTTATATATATATATATATATATATATATATATATATATATATATATATATATATATATATATATATATATATATATATATATCAGATTTCACATCATCAAACAACATGCATAGTCCACAATTTGTCATTTGACTAAATGACAGCAAGTTGTATCCAAGGCCTGGAACATATGCAAAATCATTAAGAGTTATATGTTTATTCTTTTCATCACAGATAACTTCAAGATGAAAATCACTCTCTGCAGTTGCCTCAAGACTGCTGTTATTTGCAAATTTAACTGTTGGAATTGTGCTTGATTGGAAACTGTTGAACAAATCTCTTGCATTCATCATTTGGAGTCTACATACCAGCCATCACTATGATGCAAGGATGCAGTTAAAGCAACTAATGCATTTTCGTTTTCAGTTTTCACATTATTCATAGAGTTTGAAGATTTATTTGGTTTCTTCTTTATTCTATGCACTCACTTGACTTGTGATTAACATTCTGACATTAATAACATTTAAATGACTTGGAATTTCATACATTACAATTATTGCTTGATTTCTGATGTTTAATGTTCTGCTTACTAGTTGCCAGTACCAAATCTGTAGTCTCATTACTCAAAACAACCTGACATTTTGTTGATTCTTCAATTAATTAATCATTGATTTACTATATCTCTACTGTGTGTTAACTTTAACTTGGCAGACCACTCTCTTATCATTAATTGGTAGAGGTCAGATGGTTCTGGCTGATAGTATTTCATTTTTGGCTGCAGCCAACTGACAGCTGTGGCTAGCTGACAGTACTGTGTGACATAGCCATCATTGTCTGCTGTGTTACTTTGTTGCACTCTACTATACTAAATTCTGTTTCCTTTCCTTGTGATAAGTGTACATAATTGCTGCAGTCAAGGCTCTTTATTAAACATGTCAATGCATACTATGATTTCTGTTTCATTTACGAACACCACTGACGCACATTTTTTAATCCTGTATGTGACTTCTGCTTTCATGGAAACATGAAGAGCATTTTAGGGTGCCAGTACTAGCAATTTGCAGCCAACACACTGTAGTAATATTGACATTCTCAGTGACCGTAATCAAGGGTTGGAAATCTGCTGGAAGTGTGCTTATCATATTCGCAGTAATGAAATCATCATCCATTTTCTTTCCAAGGCTTTGAATTTTTGAGCAGATGACAGAATTTTTGACAAATACATTTCCATATTTCTCTGAGAAGTCAAATGTACTTTCATCAAGTGTTATAGCAGCTCAGTATAACTAGATAAACTCTTATCTTTCAATGTAGATTGTAAAATTTGCCATGCTGCTTTAGCTTTCATTGCTCCGCAAAGTTTTGGATATAGATATGAATTTCCAATTAAAACATATTTTGGATAATGTTTTCTGTACATTATTCAAATCTCCATCAGTGCCAGAAATTGTGTCCTGTAGTCCCTCTTGTTGTAGGTACATTTCCACTGTAAATTACCTGTTTTAGTTAGTTATGCCAGTCAAATTTTCCAAATTCAAATGTGATTGTCCATCTAAAGCTATTTTAAATATACTCAGCTATTTCAATGAATAAATCTTGACAGGTTTCTTAACAAAAATACAATAACTCCACGTTGAACACATATGAAATGTGGTAGCTTTATGAGTACAAATCACAATAACATTTACAACAATGGATGCCATTCAGATACTTGTGATCTTGATTTATCACTTTCTGAACCCAGATGGTACTTTATGGTGTGGTAACTTCATTAATCTGTTTCTGCACTCATAACCTATTGGATATTGACTCCAATGACCCTTTCAGAGATTATAAATGTGACTTTGCTGAATGAAATACATGTACACCATACTGCCAGGAACACACATTACCAAACACTATTTACTCAGTGATACATTCACAAAACAGACCAATGATGGAAAAAAAACCAGAAAACAATGCTAAAATGAATCAGAAACAAATAAAACACAGGTGTTCCCAAGAAGAGGTCATGCAATCAAGACTATAATCATATTATGTACTGACATGTTTAACAAAGAGCCCAACTGCAACAATTGTGTACAATTATTGCCAGGAAATGAAGCAGCAAGAGATACTGTGAAGTACAACACATTAACATAGCAATCAACAATGTATTTGCGACTATCACAGCATGCGAAAAACATTTAATCAACAAAGGCTACCTCACACAGCACTGCCAGCTGGGTAATGTTGCCTGCAGCCAAAAGCAAATGACTGCCGGCCACAGCCTTATGATGTCTAACAAATACTTTGATTCAAGACTAGGGGCTGACTGGCCAACTTCCAGTTAACTCACTGTAGAGGCTTTTATTGGAACATTTTATGACTTCACGTTATAATGAATTCCCGAAGTCCGAGATAACGTACAGTTATGTAATTCTACATGTGGAATGTTTCCCTCTATTATATTAATCATTTGTGAGATTTTATATATCCTAATTCATGGCATAGAGTTCACTTTACCCACACATATGCATATTTATTCTTTTTTAAGTGAGTGCCAGTACTGTGGTACATAAACTGCACTTGTATGCTGATATTCTGCATCCATTTCTCGTCCACAGTCACCATTGCAGGAGCACTTGTCTGTGTTTACATTCATCTGTGCTCATTTGAAATGCCTCAGCTAATTGGAAATGCCAATGGATATGAAGTATATGCACTGATATCTTTTCTTTGTGCAAGAAGCATGAAAGCTATCAATCTTCTTTGCAGAGTAGAGAAGTCCATGAAGAAAACAGTAGGAGCACTGGAATAGTGAGAAAATGGGTTGGTGTCTTTAAAGATGGCTGTACTAATCCCTTAATGGATAGTGCCACAAATTCAAATCATACCAATGTGATGTTAATAAATGGAAGGTTAATTGTTTTTGAGTGCCTGTACTGGTAGGTGCAAATTCCACATGAAGCTACCAATGCTTCTAACATGTGATGCCCTCTCCTGAGTGTTTCTGGTATTATTATAATGAAATGATTTTATTATTTTTTTCTTACATGTTGAAATTTATTCAGGTATTAAGGGGATAATGTTCACAATGAAGAACAATGTAGGTGGTAACTTATAATCACTCAGTGCAGAAAGTTGACCCAAAAGTTAATGAAACAGGTGTTTTATGGTTTTGAACTTATGTAATGAGAAAACATTTAGGCAATCAGCACTATGACAATGGCAATGATGTTCAGTTGTTCAGCAGTGGTTGGCAAATTATGATAATCTTTATGAGCATGGAAATCAGAAGGTGGTCACTTGTTATGAAAGTATCTTAATATCAGTGGAAATTATGTTGAAAACTACATTATGACACAGGCTTCTATCTAATAATAAAATTGTTTTAAAAAGGCATTCATAGGTACTCAATATAAGAATGGTACTTTGTGAAAAGTATCCCTTGTATCCCCCCCTGCTACAGCAATTTTACAAACATTAGTGTGTCTCAGAATCACTTGTATAACTACTGTTAATACTATATTGAAATTTACAATGAAATATTTGTCTGGAAAGAGTAAGTTTCTCAAAGGAAAATGAAACTGAAATATAACAGTTTGGTGATTATACCTCAATGGAAGCAATCAAACCATATTATATGAGATTAAGGAACTACCTGCTGATGAATAAAGGAAATAGTTATAAATACTCAGGATGAGAATATAAGTGAAATATGAGATTGCCTCTGGTAAGTGATGCAATAGGCTGAATGATCTTGGAAAGAAAAGAAAACAATGGAGACTAGATGATAGCTTCAGCACAAAATAAAAGAAAGGGTGATGGTATGGCAGAAAAATGGTTAATTACAAGAAAGGACATAATGAAATAAATGAAATGTAGCTATTTGGTGGTCAGATTAGAACTGTGTAGGATAAAAATAAGTAGGAGAGGAAAGGCGAATGCATATGCCACACACATATCACATGAAATAAAGTTGAAATTATTATGCCAGTATCATAATTTTATAATATTCCACACATAAAAAATAACCCAATATCTACCTTAAAAAGTTACAGTCTCTGACAACACATATTTATCTCAACATTTGACAGGGTCCTCTCAAGTAACATTTCACTTGTAACATAATTATTCCACAGTTTATTCTTTAAGGTGAATTTACCTTAGAAAGCTAATAGCAAAACTAAAACATCTAGGGACAACATCAGGTATTATTGGGTTGATGGAATAGATACTGCTCACCAAGGAACCATTCAGATGCAAATTATGCTGTGTATGATGCAGTCATGTGGGGGGAGATGCATCAATCACATCCAGCATTCTCAACACTGCGTCTGATGTCATCCTCAGTTTTATTATGGTAATTGTGGTCCTAACAGTTGCCTACTTTCTTGGCCTTCTTAAAACTTTATTTTCTGGCCTTAGTTTCAACAATATGTTGCATAGTTTTATACTGCTCATTCACTTCTCAAACTGTCAGCACATTTTCGTCCATAGTCTCCAAATGATTGAAGTTATTGGAGATAGCTAGGCTGAAGCTATTTGACTTGCAGTATTTTCTTGATGTATTCAGTGATATGGAAGGCCTTACTGTAATCCAATCTTCACATCTAACCCTAACACTACTACTGCAAACAGCAGCTTGTAATTGTGGTTAATTTTCAAGTGCAACTGCCAAATCATCTTGAAGTTTCAAGATTAGCTGCTCTTTTTCCAGCACTGTGTAATAGTACTGACTCCAGAAGTGGTCATCACTATTCCACATGTAGGCTGTATTACAATGATCCCTGAAAATAATGCTGACATTTGACACACTCTTTTCCATAAATCATATGCATAAAATTTCATGCAAGGTGCTTAACTTCAGAAAAGGTCTCTTTGAAATATTTGTTGGAAGTATCTGAACTCCAATCAATGATAGTAGTGCATAACAGTAATCACTCAATACTCAATGACCATCCAAATTATCATAAAAATTATCACAACTGAAAAGTGAAGAATGCTGAAGTGTTTCCAAAAGCCACATAGCTGTATGAAGGCGCTTTATTTGCAACTAACGGTTTCACATCAATATACACCCATCTTCAGGTCTGTCAAGAATAAAAATCATTCCATGATTTTTTTAAATTGTAGAATAACAATCATTATATTTACATAATGTAGATGGACAATTGTGGAGTCCCAGCATTCAGGAAATTACCCACACTGATGGGTTGTCATAATAAAACTGAGTTACACCCAAAGATGCTTATTAAGATGTACAAAGCATGACTGCTGATTGAACTGTGCCCAGAAAGAAGTAGGGAGAAAATAAATAATGAATGGGACACTACTGTAAAGTGGGAGAGAAGACAACTAAAAATTAATTAATGTCTAAGTTAAGGAAAGTACTATAAGTACACGGGAAATATCATAAAAAGTCAACCTCTAGTGCGGAACCAAAACGTTGAGATGGAAGAAATCTGCAAAATAGCTTACTGGATAAAATTCCAACATCCCATAGGACCTATTATGTGAATAGTTAGGAACCAGCTGTATAAAACAAATGTAAGTAAAACTTAAAATCCTGTGAGATGTGTATACTTACACTGTGTTTCTAATAGGCTGATGTGAATTTAAGCAGCCTCTGGATGCTAATAATACACTGGAAGGCAGAAGAAATCAGTGTCAAAGAAGGAAACAAAGCAAACACATGAACAGCTGCATGCCAGAAGCTGTTAGGATGGTTTTCACATTAATTTAGCAACTGACTAATATTCTAATACTACTCCTTTGGCAATTTTATAATGTTGAGGTACTGATGTAAAATACATTATATTTTATCTTTCATTTAATACCTACAATGAAGTATGGATTTTTTAATTTTATGTAATGGGGTTCCTAGCATTCAATTTTTTTCCTTGTTACGAGTTCCACATTACAGCTTTTCGTGAGTTTACTTTGTTTTCTTCTTTGACATTGTGGCCTTCTGCCTTCCAGTGTATTACTGGTCTCCACAGGCTGCTCACACCACCTTGGCCTGTTAGCAATGCAGCAGAAATATGTGCATCACACAGGATTAAAAGTTTTACTTACATTGGTTTTATACAGCTGGTGTCTACTGCATCCTGTGATAGATGTGCCCTACAGAAAGCTATTTTTCAGATTTCTTCCATTCTTGACATTTCAGTTCCGTACTAGAGTATTATTATTATTTGATGATTTTTCTGTATACTTATAGTACTTTCCCTAGACATTAGTTAATTTTAGGCATTTTATACGCTTTACATAGTAGTGTTCCATTCATTATTTGTTTTCCCCTATTTTTTCTAGGCCTTATTCATTCGGCAGATGTGATGATTTGTACCTTTTGACAAACATCCTTGGTTCTGTTTGATTTTATCATAATAACCCATCACTGTGGTTTCTCTCTTAACATGGATAACTTCCCAAATGCTGGGTCCCTGTAACTGTCCAACTACATTGTAAAAATACAGCCATTGTGACTACTTGTCATTGTTTTCACTCAATGCCAACACTATGGTTCTGTAATTCCATCATTTCAAAAAATTTCACACAGTGATTTGTATTCTTGACAGATAAGCCTGAAGACATCATAAATAACAATAAACTTTCAACAATCAATAACCATTCAAATTATCATAAAGTTATAACAATCAAAAAGTCAAGAATGATGAGGTGTTTCCAAAAGCCACATGGCAGTACATACATATGTACTGATATGAAACATGTAGTTACGAATGAAGCACCTTCATACAGCTATGTGGTTTGTGAAAATACCTCATCATACTTGACTTTTAACTGTTATAATTTTAAGATCATTTGAATGGTTATTGAGTGTTGAATGTTTATTGTTATTCACAATGTCTCTGAGCTGTGGCTGCCCTCTCCAGAAAATTGTCTGTAATGGTGGTAGTGGTTTAGATGAAGAGGGTTACATTGTAAAATGATTTGTAAGGCGGAAAAACATGTTCTGGAGAATCAGAGGGTTCCTCAGGAATATTAACAGACAATAAATACATGATAAAAGGCAGAAATCACCTGTAATGAGAAACTAATAATGAATTGATACACTGACAGCTGTAAGTGCTTTACTTTTATTTCCCAGTCAGTTAAATTTCTCAGACAATCTTCAGGTGCAAAAACACAGTGAACATATGTTCACATTTTGATTTCTAAACTTGTTTAGTAAATCAATCTGCATCAAAAGTTTCTTAAAATCTGATTTGGAAAAAAAGAAAAAAAAAATGCTTGAACCTTTGTGCACATCTTTAAAAAGCATCAGGAACTGTTTGTAAAATATGTGATCAGAAAATTTTTGGTGTGGGATACACTTAATTTGATGAATGAGTTTGCTACATACACTCCTGGAAATGGAAAAAAGAACACATTGACACCGGTGTGTCAGACCCACCATACTTGCTCCGGACACTGCGAGAGGGCTGTACAAGCAATGATCACACGCACGGCACAGCGGACACACCAGGAACCGCGGTGTTGGCCGTCGAATGGCGCTAGCTGCGCAGCATTTATGCACCGCCGCCGTCAGCGTCAGCCAGTTTGCCGTGGCATACGGAGCTCCATCGCAGTCTTTAACACTGGTAGCATGCCGCGACAGCGTGGACGTGAACCGTATGTGCAGTTGACGGACTTTGAGCGAGGGCGTATAGTGGGCATGCGGGAGGCCGGGTGGACGTACCGCCGAATTGCTCAACACGTGGGGCGTGAGGTCTCCACAGTACATCGATGTTGTCGCCAGTGGTCGGCGGAAGGTGCACGTGCCCGTCGACCTGGGACCGGACCGCAGCGACCCACGGATGCACGCCAAGACCGTAGGATCCTACGCAGTGCCGTAGGGGACCGCACCGCCACTTCCCAGCAAATTAGGGACACTGTTGCTCCTGGGGTATCGGCGAGGACCATTCGCAACCGTCTCCATGAAGCTGGGCTACGGTCCCGCACACCGTTAGGCCGTCTTCCGCTCACGCCCCAACATCGTGCAGCCCGCCTCCAGTGGTGTCGCAACAGGCGTGAATGGAGGGACGAATGGAGACATGTCGTCTTCAGCGATGAGAGTCGCTTCTGCCTTGGTGCCAATGATGGTCGTATGCGTGTTTGGCGCCGTGCAGGTGAGCGCCACAATCAGGACTGCATACGACCGAGGCACACAGGGCCAACACCCGGCATCATGGTGTGGGGAGCGATCTCCTACACTGGCCGTACACCACTGGTGATCGTCAAGGGGACACTGAATAGTGCACGGTACATCCAAACCGTCATCGAACCCATCGTTCTACCATTCCTAGACCGGCAAGGGAACTTGCTGTTCCAACAGGACAATGCACGTCCGCATGTATCCCGTGCCACCCAACGTGCTCTAGAAGGTGTAAGTCAACTACCCTGGCCAGCAAGATCTCCGGATCTGTCCCCCATTGAGCATGTTTGGGACTGGATGAAGCGTCGTCTCACGCGGTCTACACGTCCAGCTCGAACGCTGGTCCAACTGAGGCGCCAGGTGGAAATGGCATGGCAAGCCGTTCCACAGGACTACATCCAGCATCTCTACGATCGTCTCCATGGGAGAATAGCAGCCTGCATTGCTGCGAAAGGTGGATATGCACTGTACTAGTGCCGACATTGTGCATGCTCTGTTGCCTGTGTCTATGTGCCTGTGGTTCTGTCAGTGTGATCATGTGATGTATCTGACCCCAGGAATGTGTCAATAAAGTTTCCCCTTCCTGGAACAATGAATTCACGGTGTTCTTATTTCAATTTCCAGGAGTGTAGAACTATTAGCAAAGAAGTTTCTTAATGAATACTAGCCTAGAACAATAAAATGCAGTAGAAAACCTCCTATATATGAGGATCACTCCAAAAGAAATGCACACAATTTTTTTTTTAAATCCATCTTTTATTCTACATGTTTGAAAGTTTTGCAGTGTGTAGATACATCCTTTAGGAACAATATTTTCATATCTCCACATAATTTACATCCCTGTCAACTGCCTTACGTCATCTTGGAACCAGCGCCTGTATACCCGCATGGTAAAATTCTGGACCAACCTGTTGGAGCCACTGTTTGGCAGCGTGCACAAGGGAGTCATCATCTTCAAACCTTGTTCCATGAAGAGAGTCTTTCAGTTTCCCAAAGAGATGATAGTCACATGGAGCCAGGTCTGGACTGTAAGGCGGGTGTTTCAGTGTTGTCCATCTGAGTTTTGTGATCACTTCCATGGTTTTTTGACTGACATGTGGCCGTGCATTGTCGTGCAACGGGCAAAACATCCTGCTTTGGCTGATGTGGTCGAACACGACTAGTCGAGCTTGAAGTTTCTTCAGTACCGTCACATATGCATCATAATTTATGGTGGTTCCACTTGGCGTGATGTCCACAAGCAAGACTCCTTCAGAATCGAAAAATGCCGTAGCCATAACTTTTCCAGCAGAAGGTGTGGTTTTGAATTTTTTTTTTCTTGGGTGAATTTGCATGATGCCACTCCGTTGATTGTTTCTTCATCTCTGGTGAAAAATGATGGAGCCATGTTTCATCACCTGTCACAATTCTTCCAAGAAATTCATCTCCACCATTCTCGTACTGTTCCAAAAGTTCACTGCATACTGCTTTTCTTGTTTCTTTGTGAACCACTGTCAACTCCTGGGAACCCACTTGGCACAAACCTTTTTTAATGCCAACACTTTCAGTATTCTGCAAACACTTTCTTCCCCTATCCCAACGTAGCGTGACAATTCGTTCACTGTGATGCATCTGTCAGCAGTCACCAATTTGCTAACTCTCTGCACATTGTCTGGAGTGTGTGCAGTATGAGGCCTGCTGCTGTGAGGACAATCCTCAATACTGCCATGCCCGCTTTCATCACGTAACCTGCTTGCCCACTGACTAACTGTACTGCGATCGACAGCAGCATCTCCATACACCTTTTTCAACCTCTTGTGGATGTTTCCCACTGTCTCGTTTTCACAGCACAGGAATTCTATGACAGCACATTGCTTCTGACGAACATCAAGTGTAGCAACCATCTTGAAGACATGCTGTGACCTCACCACTCACAGGAACATGTTGTACTAAGTCTGAAAACAAATGGGAAGGATGTATCTACACACTGTAAAACTTTCACACATGCAGAATGAAAACTGTATTTTTACAAAAATAATGTGCATTTCTTTTGGAGTGACCCTCGTAGATTAAGTTACATTACTGGAAGAAATTTAAAAGTTCCATTTTACCTTTAATTGAGATGGAAATATATGTCACTGATGGGCAACAGAAAAAAAATTGACAACAGAAAAAGAATGGGGGTTTGTCTCACAGCCTGGAGCTGGAGTGACCTCCTCCAAACCATCCTTCTCTTCTCCCTTACAAAGGAACTACTAGTTCCAAAAGCTAGGTAATGTGTCACTTTGAATTTTATGTGGGTCTATTGGCTCAAGGGCTAAGTGCTAGACTGAGAATATGAAGTTTTTATGTTCAATTCTTAGTCAGGCCTAGAACCTCTATTAGTGCAGTCACTTATCAATTCTTTCACCTCTGACTATATTTACTGGTGTGAAAAATGTCAAGTTCCACCATGGTTTGGAGTCCACTGTAGTTCAGAGTCTGTATTAAACTGGAGGTCCCCTTATAATTAACTGGGCAGGTCATTCATAGGTCAAAGGAAAGCATGGCACACCACCTCAAGGAGGAACATACCTAGTAAAGTACTGTCATGTTCAGACCAACCTTCAGACTGATGACAGCCTTACTTGTTTATCTTTCATATTACACATTTCATCTCCTGAAGGTGAAGGCTCACATCCGCAGTTCCAAATAAATCAGTATGGCTTACAGGCACTACAAGAAGAGACCAATAGGCAGCACAGGGTGGAACTCCATGTGTTAAATTTCTAGCCACGCAGATGGATAACAAACTAATGTGACATCAGCATGGGGATAACATACTTTGCACACTTTCATTCACCACTGTCCCATTTCATAATACTCTGGTGCTATGCAGCTAAAGTGAAAAAAGTATTTATCCTACAAAAGCATGCAGCACGAATATTGCACAATATTGTGTGATATTCTTTCTGCATGCTTGATGAATCCTCTCAAGGACCTAAAGATACTTACATTTATGTACTGATACACATACTTGCAAACATATTTTGTAGTTAACAAAAACAATGAATTTAGGATGGACTGCACAATTCACGACAACAATACTACTAGAAGTAAAAATAATTTCCATATAAATTATCCATCTCTATTTAGGTGTCAGAGAGAAGTTTCATATTCTAGCGCACAGAGTTAACAGGTTACTACCAAAATATAGCTGTCAACCTTGAGAAGAGGCTGCCTGTAACCACATGGCACATACTGTACAGAAGAAATCTGCAGCCCCCCCCCCCCCCCCCCCCCCGCCACACTGCAAAGAGAATTTTAAAAATTAGAAGCCTGATTTAGGCCTTTAAACACTATTTCAGAATTTTCCAACCGTGATAAAGACGATATATTTGATTGAACTTATATTTATTTTTATTTTCATATTCTAATTAATCCAAAGTATCACTTTCTATAAAGAAAACTTTATCCACCTCAATGTCACTCACACTTTCAATGAATGTAACAGCGAAATTTGCAGTTGATTATCCCCCTGCCACATCAGCATTTATTACTGACTGCTGCCTCCTTCATACACTCATTCTTCCTCAATGAAAGCACCAAAGTAAAAGCAGCTAGTAAACCATGATGGCCCAGCGGTCACTAACATTTTTCCAGGCCGAAAGAGGGGTGTGTTCCAGTGACATGGTCATGGGATGAGCTAGTATGGAGGGGTCTGAGACTTGAAATGTCATCAGTACCATGATTTTAACGATAATACATTAAAACTCATTACAAGCAAGGTAGAGAAAAACCATTGTCAGTTTTGGAACCATGGCAGTGAGATGAACTCACTGAATATAGATCCATGTCTCAAGCTTTAACAGCTCAAAAGTTATTAACATTATTACCATTATTGTTTACAGCAAATTGTAACAACAGAATCCGTCATGAAAGTCACACTCATGATACATCAGATGAAAGAGAATAATGCCCGCAATATAATAAACTGATTATATTTCTAATGAAACTACTATAAAATGCTATAAACAATTTAGTTTATTTACATGAAGAGTGCCATAACTATGAACTCCTCCACAGAGACACAAATGATCTTATCAGTATGGGTTTCTTTTCTTAATATTCCAAAAACTTTCAACATGTACTGAACTGTAGCTGTGATGAAATATGTCAAGTTAGTGGTTTGACTAGATCGCTGAATGTGGCAATTTATGCAGTTGAGATTTGTTTAAATTTGTTAAAATAATGTATAACTGAGTTTGTTAAAAAATTGGGGAATGACTGCAAAGATTTTAATATGTTTTATCATAAGTAATTATATGAAATGTTATGGAAATTATGAATGGCGGTCAGGATGAAAGTATCTGCACTGAATCAAGGAGTGGTCATGTGACAGAACCTTTAAATAAGTGTGCATGGCAGAGCTTATCATCTTTCACCTGCTGTCTTGCATCTGAACTGCTGGTGAAGTATTTAGTCTGGACCGAGTGATGCATGGGAATTTAGGTAGGACCATCCTACGGGCCATGGATTGTGTACAAAACAATCTAATGGAGAGGGTAAGTACCATGCAGTGGACTACCTGGTTGCATGTAAAGATAATTTCATTGTTGGCATGAGTGAGACGGCTAAAATTAAATTTCGAAAGAGGCAATTAGAAGGGGGAGCTCAGGCAAGGAGTAATCAGTATACAGAGATATTTGTTGATTTCAGGATTTTTGAAATGATGTTCTTAAATAAATACTGGGGCAAGCTAAACAAATAAGATTACAAAATGAATTTTGAAAGGGACAGGATATAATAGTGGTAAAGACTGCATGAAGGAATTTTGTGCAAGAGAATTAAGTAAATTAACACATTTGGATAGCCCTTTAAGGGTGCTCACAGAAATCTCTGCCTTAAAGAGGAGACTTCCAGAATCACTCCAATGCGAACTCATCTGCAGCCCTACTGATTCTGTATAAGAGTTTCTGGATTTCATAGGCTTTGTGTTACAGAGTGTTGTTGAGCAAAGTGATAGCAACAGAAATAATGACAGAGGTAAATACAGTAATAAGTTCAATAGAAATCATAGGAATTGGGGGTAGGGGTGGGGGGAGATGATAAAAGTGGATAGGAATTGTAGAGATAGACAGTAGGGAGATAATGGGAATTATAATGAAAGAAGGGAGAATTTTGATCAGAGGGGAGAGGAAGTAAGGCAAGGGCCAAGACTTTAGAGAGCATAGGGTGCAAGGTTTCAGGGCAGACCATCGGAAAACTAATGGGAGCCTCACTCAGGGTCCACAGGAGGGGCTAATAGATATGCAAAGGATAAGACCATGCAAGGTTACAATAGGGAAGAGAATTGAAGTGGGAAACAAATAAGAGAGATTGCTATATGCAGCATCGACACAGTAATAGGTAAAGATAATATGTAGCAAGGGTTTAATAACTACAGTAATTGGATTAGGATGAACGTTATTAACAATATATACAATATGAATAACTGTAACAATGATGATTCTAGCTATTATGTTGGGGAACTGTTAGCCAGAAATACAATGGTTAGACTAGAAGGTAATGAAGAAAATAGTGATTGTTTAGCTTCAATGAAAATTGCAGAGAATTCTGAAACAGAGGCAGTGGCTCCTCCAGAAGTAGAAAGAGGTGTAGATGTGGAAATGAGGGGCAAAGCAAATAATAATGAAGTTGCTTCTAATCGGGTTATGTACATGGACATGGAGATGAATAATGAGGGAAGTTCTTAAGATATTAATGTATGTGAGTCAGCTCAAAATGGAGCATGTACTGTCAGCGACAATACTGATATTGAACCTGTGCCAGTGGGTGCACATGATGAATCAGTAGGTAATGATGTATATGGAAATGCTGGGACTGTAATGTGGGTGCACCTGATAATGTTGTGTGTGCTAATGATGAATTAGTGAGTGAGTTGAGGTTGATTGCAATAATGAAAATGTTGTTAAGTTTTGTCCTGAGGAAGAAGTTGAGACATGTTTTAATGGAAGGCAGTCTGATGATTCTGAATAAGAAAATTAGCAGTGATTAGATGGGAAAAGAGGAAGCTGAATACAAGGTTAATGACAAGGTAACTTATGGTAAGATCTATAAAATGTTAATTCCTGAGGAATTCAGTAATTTAAAATTTAAAGTGGCAGGAAAAAAGCAAAAAATTAAGGGGTGAACAGGATATAAGGGATGAGGTTAAGGATTTGTTTAAGGAAGATGCAGATATAGAATATGGGGATATGTATAAGTTGTTCACATGATGGATAGAGAGGGCAGGGAAGACATTGAAGCAGATCTGTTGGAAGAGACTCAATTAAAAAGAGTAATTATTGAAAAAGTTCAACCAATTATTAATGTCAAAGTGGGCAATGCAGAAAGTATTGCACTATTAGACTCTTGGTTTAGTGTGTCAGCTGTATCTGAATCATTCAGGCAACAGTTAAGAAGCAGAGATTCCGTGCAGTTGACTGTAACTGGGGTCAAAATAAAGACTGCAACTGGCAATGTAGCAAATCAATGAAATGGAAATTCCATTAGATTTTAAGACTGAGGATCAGCATTTTGATCTAGATTGCTTTGTTGTACCTGGCCTTGCTATGACCATTATTCCTGGGACGAATTATTTTAGTACTATGACTGCAGTATTATTGTAACAGACAGAGTTTTGGAATTTAATGATGGATGTAACAGCAAAAGAGTTAAATTTAGAAACAAATTGACATAAGGTAAAGCGATGGCTCACCTGAAAAGGGAGAATGAGTATAAGGGGAGGCATGTTCTATAGAGCAAATAAATGATAAAATAAAAGAGATCAAACATCTGTCAAAGGATCAAAGCTCACAGCTCAATGGACTGTTGAGTAAATATAAAGATGTGTTTTCATATAGGCCTGGAGAACTAGTTGATTTTAAATATCATTTAAAGGTAATGCCCCATAAAGTAATGAGGATTAAGCCTTTCATTATCACTGTGGCAGGCGAGAAAACAGTAAGGGTCAGAATAAATAAAATGCTAGAGTGGAAGGTTATTGAGTTGGGCAGGAGTGAATGCAGTAACCAAATTGTTATAATCAAAAAGAAAGATTGTTCTGAGAGGATTGTGTTATATGTGAGGAGACTGAATAAAATTATCGTAAAAAGAAAAAGACCAACCAGTAAACATGAAAGAAATTCTGCAAAAATTTAACAGTATACAGCTCACGGCTAGTGTAGATTTAACTTATAGTTTCTGGCAGTTCTTGGACATGAGTTATTGAGAAAAATTACTGTGCATGTTGAAGATCTATTGATAACCAGCAGTTTATGACAGCAACATTGCCAAATACTGGAGAAGGGATGACCCTTAACCTGAATAAATGTGAATTTGTGTAGGCACAATTGTTATTCTTAGGTCATATGTTAACTTCTGAGGGTACTCTAGCTAACAATGAGAAGACAAAGACTATTGCTGAGTGTAAGAGACCAAGAAATAGGAAGCAGCTGAAGTCATTTATTGGACTATGCACATTTTATCAGAAATTCATCAGTGATTACAGTATGAATCAACCAAATCTATGTAGGTTGTTAAAAAAGAATGTTAACTGGAGTTGGTCTGTGAGTGTGATAATGAATTTGAAGTTATCAAGAGCAGCTTAGTTAATAGCAAAGTATTATACTATTCATATCTGTCATTACCTTTCTGCATTGCATCTGACAGTTCAGAATATTGTGTAGGATCAATCCTGTTCCAGGAGAAAATGATAGGTGGAAAGCTAGAAAAAAGAACTAAAGCATTCGCAAGCCAGATGCTATCTAAGCATGAACTAATATATAGGATATCAGAAAAGGAGTTATTGGTTGTGGTATTTGGCTTCCACAAATTTAGGATTTATCTGAAAGCAGGGAGGTTGTTGTCTTTACTGACCATAAAGCTTCAAGCTACCTCTAAGAATGTGAGCTGTTGGACAATCGGTTAACGAGAGGAGCCATGTTTCTGCAGCAAGTTAGATGTCATGTTGAGTATATGTAAGGGAATGACAACAATGTGGCAGATGCCAATCATTGATGAAGAGTGTGAGGAACAGTTCCAAATAATATATATAAAAGGCATAGAGGATGAGAAGGAGATGAAACCAATATGCGAAGATATGTGCAGGCTCCAAAATGGGGATCCAACATTGAAAGTCATTAAAGTTAATTTCTGGTTGTAAAGGATATTAAAAAATTAAATCAAACAGCATTATAAGATTTATAGCAGTGTACTATTTAGGTGAAAAAGATGAGACAGGGACGAATGTAAGCTGCGTTTCCCAGGTGAAAAGATAGAAACATTAATTAATTACATTCGTCACAGCCATGGGCACTATGGAGCAGAGAAGTATTTAAAAATAATGCAAGAATGTGTCATCCTTAAGAACATGGCTAGAAGACTAAGGAAACAGCTGGTTGCTTGTGACCAATGTCAAAGGGTGAAGTTTAGCACAGTAGCTATGCAGAGAGAAATGCAGAACATCCTCCCCAGTATTGCAGGTGAGTCATTGGCTATCAATTTTTTTGGCCCTGCCAGCAGGTCATGATGAACTGAAATATATATGACTAACAGTAGATGTATTCTCTAAACATGTCGAATTCTACCCTCTAAAATGAGCCACAAGTAAGAGTGTAGTTGATAAACTAGAAAAGGACTACATAATGAAGTAAAATCCTATCAGACAGTGGAGCACAATTTATTTCCAGAATAAGGAACAAATTTGTATAAACGGCAGACATTAAACACATAAGGATGTTGGTGTATGACCCAGCAAGCAATCCTGCTGGGAGGTAGATGTGGAAACTGGGTAGGTTGTGTAGGACCTGCTGCAGCAAAAGACACACTACTTGGGTGGGGCATGAGACTATTTGAAAATGTTATGAATAAAGTTAAAAGTAGTGCCACAGGTTTCTCTCCATATGAAGTGGTGATAGGAAGAAAACCTGATAGTTTGATAGCAGAGAATACTGAGCTTCCTTCACCTAACCTCTTAACCAGGCAAGAGAGGAAAGCGATAGTTAATCAAAATTTGCTGAACAAGAGTTCTGAAAGAAAGAAGAGACATGATAGAAAATACAGGACAGTTAAATTTAAATGGGGAAATAGTGTCTTAGACAGAACAAAAGAAAAATCGAGTGAAACTGATGGGGAAACAAATAAATATGTGAGTTGTATCATGGGCCATTTGAAGTAACAGAGCGTCCACATACCAATGTCTGCAGACTGATGTACCCAATACCAAACAAAGCTTTGGGTCTGTGAAATATAACTCACCTTAGGAGTATATTGAAAAGTGAATGGACAGAATACAATGTGCTCAAGTGTATATGAAGTGTACATTTAATACCATGCTGGGTAGTTATACATAATTTTGGGAGTTTCTTATTGTTAGGAGTTTCTGGATGGTGTATATGCATTCACATATGATACTGGTAGAGCTGGGTCACAAAAACTGACAACAGCTGGGAGAGCAGTTTGCTGACCACATGCCCCTCTATATCTGCATCCAGTGATGCCTGTGGACTGAGGATGACACGGTGGTTGGTCGGTGCTGTTGGGCCTTCAAGACCTGTTCAGATGAAGTTAAGTTTAGTATTAGATATCAACTGTGGCATGGGAAATAACTCATTGTGGTAAAGTGTGGTACACTGGGGTGAGATAAGTAAGGGGCTGTACATACATTGATTGCACTCTCTTGACAGTATGTGAATATAATATTCAGATTTAGAATCCTGGAAATCGATGGATTTGTATTAGTTGTTTAATGTGAAAGCCAGAATTAATTGTTTATTTTGTCAGTTAGTATAATGGGTAACATATGGGAAGCAAAGGAATTTTCTCAAAATGTAAAATGATTTGTTCATTATCAATTACTATATGTGAATATCCAGTTGTTGTATTGTTTCCTTGATAAGTCTCACTTAAGACCTAAACACAGTGGACACATGGTGAACCAGGGAAGGTTTTCTTGATCACTGGGGAGTCGTGGGTAAAAAAATATACTCAAGATAAGTGACACCTCTATAAACAAGTCTAACCTGTCAAACTTTCATCAAAACATTAGGAGACTTAATAGAAATGTAGATCAGCTCTCAGTTAATATAAATTATGGAAATTGTGTAAAAAATGATAAAATATTATGCTTAACAGAACATCTTATCACAAATAGCATTAACTTGTTACATTTAGATTCTAACTACAACATTACATGCTACTACTATAGCGACAACAAGAAAAGAGGTGGTGTAGCTATTTTTGCTAAAAATAATGTCTTATTTGATCTACAGATGTAAGAAAATACTGTTTAGAACAACTATCTGAAGCATGTGCAATAGAAGTTACACTACATAGCTCCCCAGTAATAGTAGTGGCAATTTACAGAGTACTAACTTTAGGGTCTTTTTGGTTCAAATAGAATCATTGTGATCAGCTTTATTTTCTAAAAATAATTAAATTATTATTCTGGGCTATTTTAAAGTAGACTCTTTAACTGAAAACTACAACAAAGAAGAGCTACAACATCTGATGAATTCATATAATCTTATTCCAGTAATTGAATTTCCCACAGGGATCACACCTTAGAATCAGACTTTGATAGACAATATATTTACAGGTTTATTTAGTAACCATAGCTTCACTGTTATCCCTATATTGAACTGACTGTCTGGTCATGATGGTCAACTCCTCACTCTGCATGACAGTACCCCTCAAGAAATTAATCCCCATCAGGAAATTTATTTGGTCAATGGTTAGTAACACACTGAAAGTCTTTAAACACAAACGGCAACAGATTGACTGGAGCCCAGTAGACAGGGTGGATGAGGTTAATGCTAAATTTAATATATTGATAAATGAGTTCTCAGCCACATTTGAAGAGGTATTCCCAAAAAAGTTTGTTAGAAGCAATTTGATAAACCACCAAACAAACCCAGGACCTCAAAGGTAATTAAACAATCATGTAAAACCAAGGTCAAACATTACATTTCAGTTAGAATGTCTAATGACACAACAAATACTGGCCATTATAAAATGTACTGTAAGATACTAAAGAATGTAATATAAAAATCAGAAGCATTGTATTATGAACAAGAAATTGATAACTCTCATAACAAAATGAAGACTATTTGGAACATTGTTAGAAGGGAGACAGGGCAAACCATAAGAACTTTTGGAGAACTCAAAATTAAACATGAAGGCAATCTAGTACACCACCCTGAAACCATAGCCAATATTTTCAACAACCACTTCTTGTCAATTTCAGAACAAACAGGCTGCAAGGGCTGTGTTAATGAAGTACTGAGTCATATGAAAAAGACTATACCCAGACATACAGGTAAAATAAATATTAGACCTGTCACAGCATCTGAAATTAAAAGAAAATCATCTCACTCAAGAATACATATTCCACTGTGATAGAGAATGCATCTAATAATTTACTAAACAGAGCTGTGCTTCTAATAGTGCTGCACTTAGCGACATTTTCACTGCCTCCTTACAACAAGGATCTGTGCCTGACAGACTAAAATATACAGTTGTAAAATCGCTTTTCAAGAAAGGTGACAAAACCAAAGTCACAAATTATACGCCAGTTTCCCTTCAAACAGCTTTTTCACAGGTTCTGGAAAAGCTTATGTTCAAATGGTTCAAATGGCTCTGAGCACTATGGGACTTAACAGCTGCGGTCATCAGTCCCCTAGAACTTAGAACTACTTAAACCTAACTAACCTAAGGACATCACACACATCCATGCCCGAGGCAGGATTCGAACCTGCGACCGTAGCAGTCGCGCGGTTCCGGACTGCGCGCCTAGAACCGCGAGACCACCGCGGCCGGCAAAAGCTTATGTATACAAGAATTTTGGAACATCTAGATAAATATAACATTCCCAGCAAAAGCCAGTTTTGTTTTCAAAATGATCTGTCAATTGAACAAACAATATATGCTTCCACAAATAAAGTTCTGGATTCAATTAATGACAAAATGGTAACAACTGGATTATTTTGTGACTTGTCAAAAGCCTTTGACACTGTGAACCACTGAATCCTATTACAGCAAGCAGACATATTAGGAATAAATGGCATAGCAAATAAGTGGATAGAATCATACTTCAAAGATAGAAAGCAGAAAGTAGTAGTAGACAGTACTGATGAGATTAATGTCCTGGTTTCATCTAATTGGAGAACCATTAAATGTGCAATGCCCCAAGGATCAATTCTTCATCCTGTACTGTTCCCCATAGTTATAAATTACCTACCTCAATACACAATGGTACAGTGCTTTTTTAACATTTTTGCAGATGACATCAACATTATGATTGATGGTCAAATATGTGAAGATCTTCAAGGATCTCTTAAGAACATTCTTATTGGTTTAATGAAATAGTTTAGCATCAATGGATCTCATTGAAATTTAATAAGACTGACTATATCCTATCCACTGCAACTGCTAAAACTGAGGATGAGTTAACTGTGAAGTGTGGCACCGAGTCAGTGAAGTTTTTAGGTTTGTAACGGACTCCAGAGTAAACTGGTCTCATCATGCAATAAATCTTCAGAAGAGACTCAGCTCATCTATTTTCCCCCAATGCATGCTCTCCAAGAGCGTAAATGTGGACACAATGAAAGAAGCATACTATGGATATTCCATTCTCTTGTAACATTATGGTATTATATTTTGGGGAAACCAAATGCCAGCAAAGAAAATACTCTTGGCTCAAAAAAGTGTTGTGTGAATAATTAGGAGCATAGACTCTAGATGTAGTTGTAGAATCCTTTTCTGGAAACTAAAAATTCTTTCTTTTACTTCCCAGCACATATTTTCTCTTACATGTTTCATCAACAAAAATACTGAGTTTAATAAAGAAACAGTGAATACCAAGGATATGATGCTAGGAGAAAGCATGCTTTCCACAATGAATGCAAAAACCTGACTATGGTACAATAGGGCGTACAGTTCCTGGTACAAAAGTTTTAATGCTCCCCTCCAGATATTAAAACCAAATTTAATAACAGTTCCTCTTTTAGGGAGCATCTGAAGAAATGTCTACTGGAAAAACCATTTTACAGCTTGGAAGAATTTTTAGCCACAACCTAATAGATCTGTGAACCAGAAATTTTGAGTGTGATATACCATAGTGTAAACTTGAGCAATGATGCAGGTATCACAGTCATGAAATATTCATAGTTATTTTCACTGGTTTTGTATTTGATTTTCACTTTCTGTTTTAAATGTCTGCTGCAGTCTGGCATTCTTACCACATATGTATAATGCAAACATGGAGTATACCATCTATGTGTAGATTATTTACTGACACTTCTATGTCCTTGTGACTTTATCACAATTGGGTTGAAGGAGTAAGAAATAAATAAATAATAAACTCATTGGAACTTTTGTTTGAACATTTTGATAGGATATGGCTTGGCTGGCAATGGGTGGCACAACACTGCTGGCTGTGTACTGAAGATTGTGGGAGGTGTACAGTTGCGCCAAGACTGTCTCGGACACAAGAATCCAGTTGTACCAACAAGTACTGAAACAACTATGGGTGTAGGTATGTGAAAAAAAATGAAAGTGATAACATATTCTAATCTTAAGTGCTGCATGTATAAAGATTAACATGGGCATTTATTTCATGTAAAATTATTCTGGTTGCTAGCCCATTCAAAGACTTGATTATCACATTACTAACAGCATGTTTAGGTAAAGATACTGCAATTATGTTTAGGTTAATATGTGTACATGTGTGCTAGAGATAATGCTCATACTGATTGTTTCACTATTTGCAAAATTATTACAAAAGTTATGGCATAGTAAAATATCTGAAAAAATTGGTGAATTATGAGATATGGTGCTACTTCATAAACCACTCAGCAGGTGAGTGATATATGAAGCTGGGGTATGTGACGTTACAAGCAGCTGGTCTGACAAGCACAGGACAGACTGAATCTGACAGGTCGGCTGTGCATTGGTGTCAATGTTTGTTGGGGTGGCCAGCTGTCAGACAGCTACGACAGGCAAGCTGAGCAGAAGTAACGTTGGTTAGCATGCCACAAGGCCCAACAGTCATCAGGGTTTTCCCAGGCAGAAAGAGGGGTGTGTTCTGGTGATCTAGTCATAGCAAGAGCTAATATGGAGGGACCTGAGACTTCAAATATCGTCAGTAATATGATTTTAATGAAGATATGTTAAAACTTGTTATAAGTATGCTAGAGAAAAACCAATGACAGTTTTGGAAATGCAGCAGTGATAGAAGCTCGCTGAACATAAGTCTATGTCTGAAGCTTTAATAGCTCAAAGTTAGTGACATTATTACCATTATTGTTGACAGTAAACTGCAACAACTAATTCCATCACCAAAGTCACACTCAAGATATGCCAGACAAAGAGGATAATGCCTCCAATATAATGAACAGATTCTATTTCTAGTCAAACAAATAAAATGTTTTAAACAATTTAGTTTATTTATACAAATAGTGCTGTAACTATCAACACCTACACAGAGACACAAATGATCTTAGCAGTATGAGTTTCTTTCCTTAATATTCCAATAACTTTCAACATGTATTGAATTGTAGTTGTGGTTGATAAAATAGGTTACGGTATTGTCATGACTAGAGTGCCAAATGTGGCAATTAATTTGTTTGATATTTGTTTAAAATTGTTAAAATAATGTATAAATGAGTTTGTTAAGAGATTGGAGAATGACTGCGAAGATGTTTATATGTTTTATCATGAGTAATTGTTCGAAACTGTTATGAAAATTATGAATGGTGGTCAGGATGAAAGTATCTGCACTGAATGAAGGAGTGGTCATGTGACCGAACCTTTAAACAAGCATGTGAGGCAGAGCTCATGGTCTTTCACCTGTCATCTTGTGTCTGGAGTGTTGATGAGTTATTTAGTCTGGAGCCAATAATGTTAAGGGCAGTTTGTATGCTGTAAATGTTATTTTAATGCACAAGGACTTGTACATTGTGATTGAGCACTTGCTGCTGGGTATAATGCTACCTCTGCACAAAATAACATCAACATTTGCACTGGTGACAGACACTGCTCAGTTATTCAACGAGTTATTTGTTTGTGGCCACTATTCCCATACACTGAGCTTCTCTAAAAAATATTTAAAGGGGATTTATATAAAACTTAAAAGAAATTGTTGTCTGAGCTTTTGATGAATGGATCCAATCTCAGTGCAACTTTTATTTAATTATTCTCTAATGTCACACTGCTTAATACAAAGCTTTGGAATTAACATTACTATGTTGTGTTGTTGGACTAAGGAGCGACGGTGTATGACCACCCTCTATTGAAGTTAGCAAGCTATGCTCAAAGTTAATGGCTGTACATTGTCCGTACCGTGCTAAATGGGTGAACATGTCATATTGCTTCTGTTTAATATTTTTATAACTAGGACTTCAAATATTTCAGAGTCACTCCTTTGCCTCAGAGGGTATGACAAGTTCATACATAAATTTTGCTTTTTGTACACACCATTTCATAGAGGAACACATGTAAAGACAACATACAACACTTGTGACCGAGAAAAATCAAACACTAGTACAGCTTAGTGTCATTTAGTAGTAGCAGACCAGGAACTATGTTCCTTTGATCTGTACTGACACAGCCATGGAAACACTAGTTTTGTGCTGCCAAGATCTTGACAGCATGTTGTGAACATTGACAGTGCAGTACTAGCCACAAACAATGTTGCATAGCATGGTTTGAACTCAGTGTAAACATGCCTTTAGTAAGCTGTGGTGATGAAATCATTTGTAGATAAGCTCACTGTGTAGTCAGGAAGCAAAATGTTACAGTCTATAAAAACTTCTAATAACATATGATTAGCAATATGTAAACAGTATCTTTTTTTTATTCTTTTTAAAACATCAAATTGTAAAATTTCTATTTCCACAATTTTCAGTAATTTCCCACAACTCTGTAATTAAGAATATAAATCCATAGCAGTTATGGATAATCTGCAGTAGTTGGCAGCCATGCCAACAGACTTAAGGCAACAAACTGAAAACTGCAGATATTTTTTTTAAAAAAGTAAATCATTAGACTGTTCTCCTTGGAAATTAGAGACATGCTTTGAAGTATTAGATAATACAGCAGCTGAGTAATGGGTGTAAGGTGAATAGGAGTGGATTTCTTCAACGTAGTTTCTCCTAATACAAAGATACATACTTAAAGTGTTATATAAGTAATTTCCATGACTGTCAGTGTGGGTAGGTTAGCATTAATCATAATTCATCATTAGTATATTTTACAAAAGTAGCATGCAGTGAGTATTTCTGTCTGTTAATGTATAACTAACTCACCCCACAACCCTGAAAGCTCTCCTTCATAATGGTATTTATGAATTAAGTATGCAAATGAATGACTGAATGAATGCCTATTATCTTCTTTGTATAATACACATTATAGTACACATTTCAGAAACCATGGGCAATATTTGCACTTTGATAACTGCATTCAAATGTGCATGAATTCCTTTCACTACAGTATAAGTAACTCTCACAAATGGATCTGTTATAATGCAAAAGTTTTGAGGAACATCAGAATCTGTTAAGTCACAATTTTTTATCTCATTGTCTAAGAATAACTAGCAAGAACAATCAATACAATTGGCATTCAGTAGGGCACTGCAGTATTTCAAGACTCATTTTAATTGTTAATATCCTAGCTCATTATAATGCAGTTTCCTGTATGATGCAGAGTGTATGGAAGAAATAGGATGTTGCCCATAATATCTGTTGATCTAGCATAACAAGAGTACTTTCTAAGGAAGACTGTAACTGTTGTAATAATGAGAATTCTGTTGTACACAGAAGAAGCACTGTGTAGGCGCTCACTCAATTAGTCATGGTGTAGGTGTTGATCAAACTGGAAACATATTGGGAAAGGATCACACAAATATGAACTGAAATAGCAACTTGACAACCTCCTACTATCTCTGATGCCTCCCCCTGCATCTTTATCTATCCTTGTCCTCACTACAGATACATCCTTCTCATCCTGGGGTTTGAATGACCTGCTGTTCCCTTTTCACCTTTCCCACTCTATATATTTTTCCTCTTTGAGGAAGGATCTAATAGTTCTGGAAACCAAGATAATGTCGCCACTTTTACTTCTGTGTCTTTCTATTAGCAGTATTAAACATTTCACTTCCTGAAGGTTAGAAATGGCTGGCAACTCTCTCTCTTATTTATAAATAACTCTTGACTTGCCCAGGTTTGCAAAGCAGCACTAAGCATCTGTGGCCATATGACTTGACTCGTGTACTGATAGTCTTGTTTATGGGACACTGTGCGATCGACTGTCACTTGTCGACTGTCAATTACAGTGCCAGCCTAGCATGAGCTAGTTTTTTTGTGTTACATTTTTTTGTATTCCCCAACACAATGTACGGAGCAGTCTCTACCATGCAACATTGGTATGGAGCACAGTTTGCCACACAAGGTTGGTATGCAGCACCTTCTGCCATGCAACATTGGTATGAAGCACCCTCTGCCATGCAACATCATCACAAAGCACTTCTGCCATGTAAAACCTGTAAGAAGCAAGCTCCATCAACAGCATTGGTACAAAGCAACCTCTACAATGTAAGATTGGTATGAAGCACCCTCTGCCATGCAGCATTGATACAAAGCACCATCTGCTAAGTATGCTCAGTAGGGTGCACCCTCCGCCTTGCAACACTGTTATGAAGCACCTTCTGCCACACAACATCAATATGAAGACACTTCTGCCACACAACAGTTGTGCAAAGTACCCTCTACCATGCAGCATCACTATGAAGCACTCTCTTCAACACAACATTGGTACTGAGAACCTTCTGGCATTCACAGTTGGTACAGATCACTCTCTGCCATGCAAACTTAACAAAAAACATGCTGTGCCATATAAACTGACAAGAAGTGACATTTTCCACATGGCATTGGTACGAAGCACCCTCTGCGGCATAACACGGTTCAAAAATGGCCCTGAGCATTATGGGACTTAACTTCAGAAGCCATCAGTCCCCTAGAACTTAGAACTACTTAAACCTACCTAACCTAAAGACATCACACACAGCCATACCCGAGGCAGGATTCGAACCTGCAACCGTAGAGGTCGCGCAGTTCCAGACTGTAGCGCCTACAAACGCTCGGCCACTCCGGCCGGCCATAACATGGTACACCCTCTGCCACATTACACTGGTACCACATAAGATTAGTACAGGATACCTTTTACTATGTAACATTGATACAGAGCACCCTCGGCCACTCAACAATAATACATATGGAAGATTCCAAGGAGTTCTGCCATTCAGTGCTACGTGGCAACGACATAGGTTTCACAGTGGCAAGGGACTTCAATTCCTCATACGTATGCCAATTTGTACAAAATATTTATAAATTATACACACAAACCTTGCTTGTGAATCATTCTACCTATTATTGAAAACAGTATCAAAATCACTAAAGCAGTTCCTGAGATTACCCCAAACACACTGAAAGAATTATGGCAGAGGACTTCAGTTTATATATGTAGGGAAGATAGAAAGAAGAAGTAGGTAGGTAGGTAGATAGATAGATAGACAGATAGATTTTCTAACTAGACCATCTAATTAGCATCTTCTGCTGCACGCCAAGATGGATGTGGGTGCTACTTTCACTTCATGTTCCTATGCTCCATGTCATTATAAGCAATTCAGAACTTGCTTGCCATCATTTATATTATTGCCATGACCCATCTGGTTTTAACATATTTTAATCTCTTGTGTCTCACATCTCCCTGTACCTTGTCCCATTTTTTCCTCGTTTTGTTCACTGTTGTCACTTCTTAACCGTTTTCCATTCCGCTTGTTCTTTTTACATCTTTTTAATTATGTATTTTGCATTACACTTTTGTATTTTCTCTTAAATAATTTATTTATCAGTTCTTCCATCCTATCTTGACTATAATGTTTCCCAGTTTGTACTTTGTTTATCTTTTACTCTCTGATTGTTGTCTTTATCACTTCACAGGGTTTCAGAATGTGGCTGTTTCATTCTGTTTAAATTATTGTCTTACCCTGCCCTCTTTCTGTTTCAGCCTGGGATCCTAGGCACCTTTCACACAAAGCTTCTTAAACATCTATATTTTTAGTTGATACAGTTACCACTCCAGCTCCATGAGGAGCAACCACTATTTTCAAATTTTAGGTGTAACAGTTCTTTGGCTCCTGATGTGGCAGCATCCATCTGAGTACATCTCACAACTTGTTACCAGAGCAGTCAAGCAGTCTCTATGAAATCCTGTTCCCAGAGCCAGAATATTACTGAGATGGCACAGTGTAACACACAAGTGCGCCTCAGTGGTGAGCAGAAATACCCCATTCTGTATCCTGATGCTGTGCTATTTCAGTCCCTTACATCAGCAATTCTTAATCTGTGGGGTGTACCCCCCTGTGGGAGCATGATAACACTAAATTGAGGGGGGTGGGGGGTGGGAGAAAGTATGAATTCAAAAACTGATTAAATTACTGAAAGGAAAGTAAAGCAAAATACATTCTAACATATTAAAAATTTACATTCAAATTTACTTTGACATAATGTATATATAAATAGGACTGTATCCATACTGCACAATACATTTAATAATTATCTTTTCAATACTAAATTAAATACAACTTCAGTAATTATTACTGAATTCCTTGGGCCTGGCTTGCAGATAAAAGTGTTTCAGAAATGGTTTATATTTTACCATCATAAGATGAGAGGGGAAGGAGGATCATGATGAAAATTGGAATTGAAAATTGGGTTGCAAGTACTGAAAGGCTGAGAATTGCTGTACTACATTACTCAAGGCAGAGCCCGGTCATAACAAAGTTAAGAAAATCTACTACAACTATTCACCACTCAGACCTAGCAGTACCTTGTCTTTGTATTGCTACCAACAGCAAAACATACTCCAAGTCAACTGACATTCCTATATGAGCCAATCAGCTTCATCTGCATCTAGCCGCCTCATCTGTTAGCTGCTGGTCTATGTGCCACTCCTAGACCTGATGATTCCTGGGCTGGAGCTAGGGCCACTGTGATGAGGTCACACTAAGGGTGACTTCACTTGATTTCTGGGGTTCTCCGAGAGATCCCAGGTTCAATGCCTGCACTGCAGTGTGTCTCACACCTGACCCACTACCAGAGTAGCTAGCTGTCCTGAACTTACGCACCCTCCTGCAGCAGAAACATCTGGCACCAGTCTCATGTTTGCAAGGCTGCTGGCATTGTTACTTTGTGGAGGCCACTGGTATGCCTGGGGTCAATGTATGTCTTCGAGTCATTGCCTCATACTATTGTATGAGCATCTTGCTAAATAAAGACTATTTTCCATCCGAGCTACTACACTTACACTGAATCTTTTGGTTGCAAATACATCAAAAGCACACAAACAAGAAAACATGACTGATCACTGCACCTTGAGACAGTGAGGGGCCCCTCTCACAGTGATACAGACAGTAATTTGATGAGACTGGCCATCATACAGTTTCTGGATTGTGTCCAAAGACTCACTAAATTTTTCCTGTAGTACAAGAAGCACTTTCAATTATTTATTGCACAAGAACCAAACATTGTACAGATATCATACATATGTCATTTTGAAGAGAAAGCCTGAAAGTTTTTTCATGTATACTGCCACATCTTAGTTTGGTAATTTGCCAATAGTCAGCATTAGTCACAAATGTGGCGAGTTCAGGTGTAGAGCAAGCTTTCTGTGTGTTGTAGTTCATGAAATGGCCTCCCCAATCACCAGATCTCACACATTAAAGATCTGGTGTACGTACCACCTTTACCACGTGATGTAACAGAGCTCCGGGAGAGAATACGGGAAGTGACTGCCACAGTCGATGATGCCATAATGGGGTGGGTGTGGCAACAATTCGATTACCATATTGACATCTGCCACATCACTCATAGTTCGCATATTGAATGTTTGTAAAAAAAACTTTCAGAGTTTATCTTCAAAATGCAATATGTATGACATCTGTACAATGTTTAGTTCTTGTGCAATAAAGAATTGAAAGTGTTCCCGGACTTTAGGTACACCCTGTATACATAGGCCATTCTGTCTCTGGATTCATGGGTAAGCTAATTAGTAAAATGCCCTTAAACATTTCATTTCTTTTGAAATGACAAGAATTATGGGAACCACAGAAACAAAGTATTGGTATCCAAAAATCACATTAACTCATTGACTGTGTTCAGTAGATACCATATGAAACGTGAATGTTGAGCAATGTGGAAAAAGTTAAGCTATAATCTAGATTTACAAAAGGTAAACAAATCATAGAAAGTTCATCTGCACAAGATTATATATAGAATAACAGTCACACTCCTATCCCGAAAGAAGATATGTAACAAGTATCAGTTTTGATTTCAAAATGTCTCTCCATAGAGTATGCCAAATTTCATTTCAGGAATCAGATTACGCAAAATTTAAATAACAACATACAGCAAAATGGTATATTCTATGACTTGTCAACAGCGTTTGATTACGCTTGTTCACAATAATTTCCTTGAGAAGATAAAACATTATACAATCAGAGATCTTCCAGGTAATTGGTTTTCATTGCATGAAAGATTCAGAGTATCACATTAAGAAGCCATGAGAGTGTACACAATGAGACAGCATCTTCAGAATGAGGAGCAATCACTATAGGTGTACCACAGGGATCAATATTGGGACTGCTTTCGTTCTTGTTAAATAATCTGTCATCATACATTGAAGCGCCAAAGAAACTGGTATAGATATGCATATTCAAATACAGAGATATGTAAGCAACAGAATATGGTGCTGCAGTCGGCAATGCCAATATAAGACAATGAGCGTCTGGCCCAGTTGTTAGATCAGTTTCCGCTGCTACAATGGCAATTTATCGGTATGTAAGTGAATTTGAATGTGGTGTTACAGTCAGTGCATGAGCAATCGGGCACAGCATCTCCAAGGTATGACCATTTCACGAGTTAACCATGGATATGAGGAATCCGGTGAAACATCAAATCTCTGACATTGCTGCAGCTAGAAAAAGACCCTGCAAGAATGGGACCAACGATAATGGAAGCAAATCATTCAATGGGACAGAAGTGTAACTCTTCTGCAGACTGCTGCAGATTTCAATGCTGGGCCATCAAAAACTGTCAGTGTGTGAACCATTCAACAAAACATCATTGATATGGGCTTTTGGAGCCAAAGGCCCACTCCTGTACTCTTGATGACAGCACTACACAAAGCTTTATGCCTCAACTAGGCCTGTCAACACTGACATTGGACTGTTGATGACTGGAAACATGTTGCTTGGTTGGATGAGTCTCGCCTCAAATTGTATCGAGCAGACAGACGTGTACAGGAATGGATACACCCTCGTAAATTTATTGACCCTGTATATCAGCAGGGGACTGTTAAAGCTGGTGGAGGCTCTGTAATGGTGTGGGACATGTGCAGTTGAAGTGATATGTGACCCCTGATACACCTAGGTATGACTCTGACAGGTGACACATACATAAGCATCCTTTCTGATCACCTGCATCCATTCATGTCAGATGTGCATTCCGATGGACTGGGCAATTTCAGCAGCAAATGCAACACCACACAAGTCCAAAATTTCTACAGAGTGGTTACAGGAAAACTGTTCTGAGTTTAAACACTTCCACTGGCCACCAAAATCTCCAGACATGCACATTATTGAGCATACCAAGGATGCCTTGCAATGTACTGTTCAGAAGAGATCTCAACTCCCTTGTTTTCTAACAGGTTTATGTTCAGCCCTGCAAGATCTATGGTGTCAGTTCCCTCCAGCACTACTTCAGACATAGTCGAGTCCATATCACGTTGTGCTGTGGCACTTCTTCGTGCTTGTCGAGGCTCTAAACAATATTAGGCATATGAACCAGTTTCTTTGGCTCTTCAGTGTACATAAAAAAGGCAGAAGTAGTTCTCTTTGATGATATTGTAAATATTATAATCAATGCTAATGAAGATACCTCAACACCTGAAAATGTAAATAAAATATTCATGAAAATTAATAATTGGCTCTTGCAAACAGACTCTCAGTGAACATAGATAAAACACAATATATGCAATCTTGTCCTGCACAAGACCTGACCAAACCATAAGAAATAATGCACAAGAGTAAATCAATAAATGTAACATGGTGTTGTTGTTATTGTGGTCTTCAGTCCAAAGACTGAATAGATGCAGCTCTCCAGGCTACTCAGTCCTGTGCAATTACTGTGACCTATATCCTCCTGAATCTGCTTACTGTATTCATTTCTTGGTCTCCCTCTACAATTTTTACTGCCCACACTTCTGTCCAGTACTAAATTTGTAATCCCTTGATGTCTCAGTAGATGGCCTGTCAACCGATCCCATCTCCTAGTCAGACTGTGCCACAAATTTCTTATCTCCCTAGTCTGTTCAGCAACTCTGCATCAGTTACATGATATACCCACCTAATCTTCAGCATTCTTCTGTAGCACCACATTTCAAAACCTTCTATTCTCTTCCTGTCTAAACTGTTTATTGTCTATGATTCACTTCCATACATGGCTACACTCCATACAAATACAATACTGGCCATTAAAATTGCTACACCAAGAAGAAATGCAGATGATAAACAGGTATTCATTGGACAAATATATTATACTAGAACTGACATGTGATTACATTTTCACGCAATTTGGGTGCATAGATCCTGAGAAATCAGTACCCAGAACAACCCACGGCCTTGATACGCCCGGGCATTGAGTCAAACAGAGCATGGATGGCGTGTACAGGTACAGCTGCTCATGCAGCTTCAACACGGTACCACAGTTCATCAAGAGTAGTGACTGGTGTATTGTGACAAGCTAGTTGCTCGGCCACCATTGACCAGATCTTTTCAATTGGTGAGAGATCTGGAGAATGTGCTTGCCAGGGCAGCAGTCGAACTTTTTCTGTTTCCAGAAAGGCCCGTACAGGACCTGCAACATGCGGTCGTGCATTATCCTGCTGAAATGTAGGGTTTTGCAGGGATCGAATGAAGGGTAGAGCCATGGGTCGCAACAAATCTGAAATGTAACGTCCAATGTTCAAAGTGCCGTCAATGTGAACAAGAGGTGACCAATACATGTAACCAATGGCACCCCATACATTCCATTATGCTCATTCTGCTTTTGTTGATGTTCATTTCACATCACCCTTTCAAGACACTGTTTATTCTGTTCAGCTGCTCTTCCAAGTCCTTCCTAATCACAATGTTATCAGCAGACCTCTATGTTTTTATTTCTTCTCCCTGAACTTTAATTCCTACTTCAAATTTTTCTTTTGTTTCCTTTACTGCTTGCTCTGTATACAGTTTCAATAACATTCCAAATAGGCTGCAGTCCTATCTCACTCCCTTTTCCACCACTGTTTCTCTTCCATGCCCTTCGACTCTTATAACTTTCATGTGGTTTCTGTACAAATTGTAAATAGCCTTTTTCTCCCTGTATTTTACCCCTTCAACCCTTAGAATTTGAAAGAGAGTATTCCAGTCAAAATTGTCAAAAGCTTTCTTTAAGTCTACAAGTGCTATAAATGTAGGTTTGCTTTTCCTTAATCTATCTTCTATGAGAAGTTGTAGGGTCAGTATTCCTACATTTCTTGGAGTCCAAACTGATCTTCCCTGAGGTTGGCTTCTGCGAGTTTTTCCACTTTTCTATAAAGAATTCATGTTAGTATTTTGCAAGATACACTTATTAAATGGATAGTTCAGTAATTTTCACACCTGTCATAACCTGATTTCTTTGGAATTGGAATTACTATATTGTTCCTGAGGTGTGAGGGTATTTTGCCTGTCTCATACATCTTGCTCACTGGGTGGAAAAGTCTTGTGATGGCTGGTTCTTCCCAAAGCTATCAGTAGTTCTATTGGAATGTTGCTACCCCGGGGCCTCATTTCAACTTAGGACTTTCAATGCTCTGTCAAATTCTTCATGCAGTATCATATCTCCCATCTCCATCTATGCCATCTTCCATTTCCATAATGTTGTCCTCAAGTATATCTTCCCTGTATAGACCCTCTATATACTTCTTCCACCTTTTTGCCTTCCCTTCTTTGTTTCAAACTAGTTTTTCAGCTGAGCTCTTGATATTCATGTGGGTTTTTCTCTTTTATTCAAAGGTCTCTTTTATTTTCCTGTATGTGACTGCTATCTTTCCCCTAGTTATTTAAATCCTTACATTTGCCATACCTGTTTAACCTTTTTGCACTGCTTGTCAGTCACATTTTTTAGATGTTTGCCTGCTTCATTTACTGCATTTTTTATACTTTCTTTTTTCATCAATTAAATGCAATATCTCTTGTGTTATCCAAGGATTTCTACAAGCCTTTGTTTTTTATCCACTTAATCCTCTGCTGCCTTGATTTTTTCATCTCTCAGAGCTACCCATTATTTTTCTATTTTATTCCTCTTCCCCGTTCTTGTCAATCATTCCCTAATGCTCCCTCTGAAATTCTCTAGAACCTCTTGTTCTTTCAGTTTATCCAGGTCCCATCTCCTTAAATTCCTACCTTTTTGCAGTTTCTTAAGTTTTAAGACACAGTTCATAACCAATAAATTGTGGGAAAATCTGCCCACAGAAATATCTTACAACTTAATAATGGCTCTAAAATGTCTGTCTTACCATTACATAAAATCTGAAACCTTCAAGTGTCTTCATATCTCTTCCATGCATACAACCTTCAATCATGATTCTTAAATCAAGTGTTATGGTAGCTATGATTAAATTATGCTCTGTGCAAAATTCTACCAGGCAGCTTCCTCTTTCATTCCTTTTCCTTGACCACATTCACCAACTGTTTTTCTTTCTCTTTCTTTTCCTATTATTGAATTCCAGTCCCCCATGTCTATTAAATTTCATCTCCCTTAACCGTCTGAATAATTTTTTATCTCATCATACATTTCTTCAGTCTCTTCATCTGTGGAGCTAGTTGGCATATAAACTTGTACTACTGTGGTGGGTGTTGGCTTCCTATCTATCTGGGCTACAATAATATGTTCGCTACGCTGTTCATAGTAACTTACCTGAATTCTTATTTTTTTTTATTCATTATTAAACCTACTCCTACACTACCCCTATTTGATTTTGTATTTATAACCCTGTATTCACATGACGAGAAGTTCTGTTCCTCTTGCCACTGAATTTAACTCCCATAAAACATAAAATTTTAAATTCCTGGGTATTTATATTGATAAGAGCCTGAACTGGAAGTCAGATGTTATAGATTTTCTTAAATAACTATTCTGTGGGACTTTCTCATTATGGTTAATATTAGGTTTTGGATACTAAATGTCAAAAGTTGACTTTCTTTTCTTACTTTCATTCATTAATATATTTTGGCATCATATTCAGGAGTAACTCATCACTGCTTAAGATGTGTTTGTTGCACAAAAGCTTATAGTATGGATAATTTGTAGTATCCAATTCATAATCTCTTCCAGAATCTCTCCAAATCATTAGAGATAGTATTTTTACTACCTTACGTAGTTTATTGTCAACAATCAATCATAATTTAAAAATAAGTCTTCATCTTCTGCACTTAGAGGTTTGGGCACATGTTCCTGTTCTGTCTTCTATTTCCACTGCCGCCTCATCTGGGTCTTCGTACATCCTTCCGTCCTCTTGGCTGGTGCAGCAAGGAAGGATGTGGGATTCTCTCTACACTCATTCTTTGTATGTGATGTTTTCATAATGTTTTATTTTCTTCATTCTTTCCATTACTATTATAAATATCTAGTTGAGTTCTAATATCTTCATTTCCTATATGGTCTTCCCTGGTAATGCCTCTAACTTTCCTAAGAAACCTCATTTCTGCTACTTGTATTTTACTTTTATGGTGGTTTTTAGGGATCCATGACTCAATTACATATAGTACAGTGTAGCCATGGTTTTATAAAATTTTCATTTTGTTCCTTTCGTATTTTGTTCTGGAATTTTTCCTTTGTCTTTCCGCACGTTGAGTATTATATATGAATCTTATTTTCTATATGCTTGTCCCTATCACAGTATATGTAACATCCTAAAAAATTAAAGCTGAGACCTGCTTAAGTGGTGTATTATCTATTATTATTTTTGAGGGATAAGATATTCCTCAAACTGGACCATGACTTCAGTTTTCTTGGTTGACATTTGAAGGCTACATTCTCTTTTCCATAACTGCTTTTTGTAACTCATCTTCACTTTCTTCTGAAATTCTACCTGTCTGCAGTTGCTAATGAAATAATTCATACACTCATTAAACAAGGTTGGTGACAAGCTACAGCCTTGTTTACATCCTTTATTGGTAGTGATTTCTTCAGTTTCATTATCACCAACTGTTATTCTTATTCTTGTGTCACTGTAGAAGCTTCTGATAGCTTCAGTAAGATGTCTGGGGTATCCAGCTTTAATCATTAGGCTGCACAGTTTTGTTCTGTTCACATTGTCATAAGCATTTTTGAAGGCCACAAAATCTACCTCTATCTCTGAAACTGGCTTCTCACTGTTTCCCTACAATTCTTTCTCTTGTAAATATATTATCACTGCATGAACAGCCTTTTGGGAATCCAATTTTCTGTTCTTGTTAAGAGAGTCTCTGTTATGGTTCTTATATGATTATTAATAATTAAAAAGCAGTAACATTCATAAATACAATACTAAAGGGAGAAATGACTTACACTGTCCTTCACTTAGTACCAGTGTGGCACAGAAAGGAGTGAGATATTTAGCCATAAAAACCTTTGACCATTTATACAGTGATAGAAAGAATTTAACACATGATAAATTTAACTTCAACAACAAACTGACATTGTGTCTGTGTGACATTTGAAGCTTCCTTCTGTTCTACAGAAGATTTTGTGAATGTATAATGATATGGTATGGTGTGTGTGTGTGTGTGTGTGTGTGTGTGTGTGTGTGTGTGTGTGTGTGCGTGTTTGTGTGTGTGTACTGATAGAGATAGATAGACAGACAGACAAAAAAGAGAGAGAACTATAATTGTAAAAATGAGACTGATTCCATATGACAGAAAGAGATCACAATTATGATCAATGGAACATGCAACTAACTAATTAAAATTAAATTTAATCTTGTAAATACGACTTAAAGTCACTACTTTGAATAAAGCTGTGGCTTATTGTGTTAGAGTAAATAGCTGCTGTCTACATCATATTTGTAACTAAATATTTACTTGGTTACAATGGTATTTTCCAAAGAAAATAATTGCCTACGTGTTTTAATTACCAGATTTTCATGCTGCTTTACAATGAGTACACTACTACTTTCTATATATCTAGCAGGAGTTTTTAATACTTGAATCGTAGCATCTCCTGGAAGAGGCAAGGTACTTCAGTATGTGCAATGGTATGCAGAATACTAGTGTTTGGAATTCCATGCAATAGGAGAGGAAATGGACTCTTTTTGTCTCTTTCACGCACTACTGTGCTGCCTGTATGTTCACTATAGACAAAGCTGTTGCATCACTTTTTCATGGAAATCTGATGATTAACAACAATATTCTCTGTGTTGTTTGTGTACACCATGTCATCATCATGTTTCATGTTAAGACTGTTGAATGGAACACTAGTTAAACTGATATTTTATTTTATAGTGAAACTTGCTTTAACCTTTCCACAGAAGAAGTTCATAGCACTACTGGGCATCATTGTCGACAATGCAACAATACAACAACAATATTCAAACACAAATATTATGGGCATTTGGAATCCATTGTCAATAGTATTCAATACTAAGTATGTGTAAAGAGCTAATTGTGTTTCACAAGAATGATGTTTTCTGAACACATGTTCACTGTGTATCTCTTCGATGTAATTTGCAATGTTCGAACACTTTATACATTATAAAATCCTGCTGCATATCAACGTTAATGATATAGGCCTGTAATTTAGTGGATTACTCCTACTACCTTTCTTGGGTATTGGTGTGACCCTTGCAACTTTCAATTCTATGGGTATGGTTATTTAGCCGAGCGAATGGTTGTATATGACTGTTAAGTATGGAGCCATTGTAACAGCATACTCTGAAAGGAACCTAACTGATATACAGTCTGGACCAGAAGATGCTTTTGTTAAGTGATTTAAGTTGCTTCACTACTCTGATGACATCTGTTTCTATGTTACTCATGTTTGTAGCTGTTCTTGATTCGAATTCTGGAATATTTACTTTGTCTTCTTTGTTGAAGGAATTTCAGAAGGCTGTCGTTAGTAACTCTACTTTGGCAGCACTCTTGTCAATAGTATTTCCATTGCTGTTGCACAGAGAAGGCATTGATTGTGTCTTGTGGCTAGCATACCTCACATATGACCAGAATCTCCTTGGATTTTCTGCCAGGTTTTGAGACAAAGTTTCACTGTGGAAATTATTATAAGTATCTTGCATTGAAGACCATGCCAAATTTTGAGCTTCTGTAAAAGATCACCAATCTTGGAGATTTTGTGTCCCTTTAAATTTGGCATGTTTTTTTCTTTGTTTCTGCAAGTATGTTCTGACCTGTTTAGTGTACCAAGGAGGTTCAGCTCTTTGTTTATTAATTTATTTGGTATAAATATCTCAATTGCTGCTGATACTATTTCTTTGAATTCAAGCCACATCTGGTCTGCACTTACATTGTTAATTTGGAAGGAGTGGAGATTGTCTCTCAGGAAGGCATCAAGTGGATTTTTATCTGCTTTTTGGATACATATATTTTTTGTTTATTTTTGGAGGATATTTCTTTGTATTAGAATCAACTGCCACTTTTTGACCCATAGAGAAATCTTTTAAAATTAATTTGCAATTAATTTCAATCTTCTGATGACTTACCTAGATGATAAATGACAGCATCATCTGCAAACAATCTAAGAAGGCTGCTCACATTGTCTCCCAAATCGTTTATATGGATTAGCAACAGTAGAGCGTTTATAACACTTCCTTAGAAAATGGCAGATTTCAATTCTGTTTTACCCAATGACTTTCCATTGGTTAGTACAAACTATGGCCTGTCTGACAGGAAATCACAAATCTAGTCACACAACTGTCATGATACTCCACAGGCACACAATTTGATTGGAAGCCACTTCTGATGAACTTTATCAAAAGCCTTCTGGAAACCTAAAAATTTGGAATCAATCTGAGATCCCCTATCAAAAGCACTCATTGTTTCATGTGAATAGAGAGATAGTTTTGCTTCACAAGAATGATACTTTCTGAATCCATGCTGACTATGTGTTGATAGATCATCTTCTTTGGAGGATACTTTTTTGTATTTAGAATCAACTGCCACTTTCTGGACCATAGAGAAATTCTGTTTAATTTATTTTCCAGGTAGTTTTGATCTTCTGATGACTACCCTAGATGATAAATGACAGCATAATCTGCAGACAATCTAAGAAGGCCGCTCAGATTTTCTCCCAAATCGTTTATATGGATTAAAAAAAGTAGAGGGTTTATAGCACTTCCTCAGAAAATGGCAGATTTCAATTCTGTTTAACTCAATGACTTTCCATCGGTTAGTACAAACTATGGCCTGTCTGACAGGAAATCACAAACCTAGTCACACAACTGTCATGATACTCCACAGCCACACAATTTGATTGGAAGCCATTTTTTATAAATGGTATCAAAAGCCTTTTGGAAATCTAAACATATGGAATCAATCCAAGGTCCCCTATCAATAGCACTCATTGTTTCATGTGAATAAGGAGATATTTTTGTTTCACAAGAACAATATTTTCTCAATTCATGCTGACTAAGTGTTGACAGATCATCTTCTTTGAGGTAATTCATAATGTTCGAACACAGTACATGTTCCAGAATCCTACTGCTAATAGATGTCAGTGATATGGGTCTGTGATTCAGTGGATTACTTCTGTTTACTTCCTTGTGTATTGGTGTGAACCATGAAAATTTCCAGTCTTTAGGTATGGATCTATTAGGAAGGAATCATCCTGGTGGCTATATCTACAAGTATGTACTGCAAACCACTGTGAAGTGCATGGCAGAGGGTACCTCTCATTGCACCAGTTATTAAGGTTTCTTCCCATTCCATTCATGTATGGAGTGCAGGAAGAATGATTGTCTAACCACCTCTGTTCATGCTGTAATTAATCTAATTTTGTCCTCACCACCCTTATGGGAACAGTATCCAGGCAGTTGTAATATGTACCTACTTTCATAATTTAAATCCAATTCTTGGAACTTTGTATTTGGGCTTCCTTGGGAAAGAAATACTTTTTAAATTAAAAAAAAAACTAATAAAATCTTCTAAAATCTTTTTGATAGCTGTATTAGTTGTTAGTTGTTCCTTTATTACAGGATCATACAGTTTTGTGATGATTTAATAGCACCCTCAGGAATATTCATGTAACTAATTTTACATTGGTTCGTTATAAATATACAGTCTACTAACCTATGGATGGTGTCTGAGGTACTGGAACCGCCTAAATTGGATGATTACAAGATGAGACATCAAAAATTACAATAGATAACACGAGCAGGCAGTGCACATGAGTAATGGAAGTCATGACCATGGACCAATATTTCCATCATGCATCTAAGATGTGGGTGCCCAAATTGTAAAATCATACTTTTCTTTGGATAATTTACATTTATCTTCAAGAATATGCCAGTTCAGTTTCTTCAGCATCTCTATGACACTGTTACCATTCATGCTGCCCTTCCCTTTATACATACAATATCCCCATTTAAACACTGTAAAATCTAGGATTGAATAATGATAATATTTTGAAAAGGATAGATTGCTACTCACCATATAGCAGAGATGCTGAGTCACATAGAGGCAAAAAAAAAAAAAAAAAAAAGACTGTCAAACAAAAAGGCCATTATTGGAACGAGACAACATATACACTCCCTCTCACACAAACCCAATTCACACGCACATGGCCACAGCCTTTGGCAGCCTTGGCAGCCAGAGATTGTGGTCATGAGAGTGTTAGTGGTGTTTGCAAGAGTGTGTGTGTGTGTGTGTATGTTGTCTAATTGTGATGAAGGCCTTTTCAGCCAAAATGTTATTTGTTTGACAGTCTTTTTATTGTACCTATCTGTGACTCAGCACCTTAGCTATATGGTGGGTAGTGATCTATCCTTTCCAAAATACTATCAATATCCCCAGTCAGTCATATTTGGTATGGGTCCCACACATTTGAGCAATATAGTAGAATGGGTTGCATGAGAGACTTGTATGCAGTTTCTTCTGTAGGCTGATTGTGTTTGCCCAGAATAAGCCTAAAAATCTTTTAGAGAAGCCCCAAAACACTTAACCTGGCTGAATGGAGGGTAATTTGAATCCAAACCTTCCCAAATTCAGTTCCAAGGCCTTGACCAATGTGTCAAATCTATTTATTCAATTAATAGTTGTGTATCTCACAGGTCAGTTGCTGATTTACTCCAGTCATCTTGGCCTCCTCCACTTACAGTGCCCTTACCATCATTGTTAAACCCCAGTTTACACTGAAAAAAGGTCCAACTGTAATGGATCCCAAACTATGGTGAAACTAGCAATGTTTCACATTAACAAACATTGCCCAAGGTGAAAGAAGTGGTAAGTGGCAGATAAAAAGTCTAAGACTGACCAGGGCTCAAACCCATGACCTTCCATAGTAAGGCACTGAACTACTGAGCTACCAAGCCTCGCAGTTTTACACTACGTTACTTATTATTACTGTATGTCTCTATCTTATACATATGTCAGCTCTATCACAATGCTTTTCTGTACTGGGCACTGTATTTTGATTATGTAGATCAATGTTTAATATTTTCACTTTTTACATTAAGGGACTATTCTGTCATTTCCCAATGGAAATGAATGAAACTGAAATGTTATTATTTGATGAAATGAAGGAAATGGTTCAGCAACCATGGATGAGTCAAATAACTAACAGAATTACAAACACACAACATTTTCCTTAGCTTCATTTTCCTTTGCACATGAATGACAATTAACTTTCCTAGAAAAACAGCTGTCTACAATATTCTGGAAAGCTACAAATGGTTCACCACATTGAGATTCATGCTAGAGAACTTAGCACTTAACATATAATAATTATTTTTATACAGAATGTTTAAGTGCTGTTCTGAACTAACATGGAAATGTCTTCAACAATGGTGAAAAAACTTCACAAGGCTGTTTTAGCAAGCAGTGTCTTCAGTTTACCATGAGTATCATTTACATATGTAAATAAAATAACATGCACACAACTATAAATTCCTATGCCACAATAAGCATATAATTTGTTACCACTGTTGGTAAGATATTGAGAAATAGATGTAAACATGAATTAAGGCTGTGAATATCAATATAGAATTCAACTATTATACTAATTAATTGAGCTCTTGTTACACATGCCATCTGCATAGTATAAGATTATGAGAATAGGGAAAGCTTTCTGACAATTTGATTTTAAGTTTCTTTGGGATCTTGGCATGAAGAAAGAGAAAGTGAATGTGAGAGCACATCTTCTAAGTACAACATACCTCTGTATTTGTATATTAGTTTTATGTTTCACTTCTAACCAAAAAAATAAAAATTTTGTTTAGAGATTACACACATTATGCAGAAAAAGACCACAGTCTTCAAAATATGAATTTTGGTAACCTACACAAAAAAATGAAAGATATGCTTAGCTTGGCAAAGGAAAAAATGCAACTGCAAATACCCAGCATCCCTTGTAAATGCAGTCTTTGGTACATAATGGAAACAAAGTGCTGTATCTCACAGCACTGAGTGAAACACATTAGATGAACATGTCTGGAGCATAAAGATAAGTCACTAGTGGTAGAACACTGGCTCAACATAGGGCATGACTTCAAATTTTGAAAATGAAAATGTTTTGTCAACCTAGTGGCTTCTGTGGGAGTGTTATTACAGAATCAATTGAGATAAGGTTCCATAACAATCTCATCAACAGGGATGATGGCAACCAGCTAAGTTCAGCATGGAACTCTGCCCAACCAACTGTACATTGAGATCACACCTAGCAGTTGATGCTTTGTGATTCTGGGCAAGACTCAAGGCTGTCTGAGCTGAGTGTGTACATCAGTGATAATTTGTGGATGAATGATTCAATGCAGCTGCAGAATATTTTGTGTTGCATTCTATAGGAACATCTGCATATCTTTGTTGACAGACATTATATCTAAATGTTTTTAGGATGTGATCATAGCAAATACTGAATTAAGAAAACTAGTGCACATTAAATTTTACTGATAAAAACAAAATTATAGATGGATAAGAGAAGTAAGTCCAATGGATTGTCAAGAAACAGACACAATTTTGTGTTTTTATTTAATGAGTTACCTCATTTTCATTATTCATTAAAATCAGCTAACTCCCTGAAACAAAAGATAGAATTGGGGGTGGGGTGGGGGGTGGGGTAGGGGAAGGGGGGGGGGGGATGAAGGGAACCTGGTACACAGAAAGGTGGCACAGCAGCTAAGAAATTGAATTTGCATCTGGGAAGAGTGGAATTCTTCCTTCTACAGAGATTTATGTTTTATGCAGTCTGCATTAATTTATATTTTTGCTAGGACTTTTGGAGAGGATCTGACTGATTGTCCTTGTGCTCTGTCTGTAATCAATAGGATGTTCAATCTTAGGATTCCATCCTTTTGGTAGATACAGTGGATGTTCCAACAATTTATAACTTTTTTCATTTACAAAGTGACCTTGTGGGTAGGTACATTTTCGTGCTGAAATTATTTTTACCTTTGCTAACTAAACCTCTTCTCATGTACTTCTTTACACAATGGTCCCAGAATACTTGCCACCGTTCATACCTCCAAACAGGTGAATCTTTTATCTCTGAGAAAGGAGCCAACAGTTCTGAAAGGTATGGTAGGGTTTTCTACATTTATATGTGTCTGTTTGCAAGTGCTGGAATTTTTCCTCCTGTCTTCCAGCAGTTTTTGAATATTCTGAAGTGAATTTTTCTTTTAATACAATATACCTACGAACTTACAGGGTTATCTTTTTCAGTGTTATAAGGAATCTATTCTAGTAAAAGTATAGTCTTGTAATGCCATAATCTGCATCTATGATCCATTTTCTTCCCATCTCTTGCAGTCTAACTATGAAATGAGTCTACCTTGCACCAAGTAGTTTACCTGATAGTTAAAATTTTTTCTATTGAGTATTCTAATTATTGTATGAGAGTAATCCCAAAAATAAGGTCTCCTATTTTTTTATAAGTACATAGACCTGTTTATTTCTACAATGGTTTACATCAGTTTGCAGCTTGAACATTTGGCTATTTTTTGACATAATCACCATTTCTGTCGATGCATTTTTGTAGATGCAGTTTTTGTATGCCCATGGAATACCAGCTCACCGCCATGCTGTTCAGAAAGTTATGAACCTCTTCCTTCACTTCGTCTCTACTCGGAGCTGAAATGATGGGACCACAATTAACGCCAACAGGTACTGTAAGATTCTGAAAAAACTCAAATGGGCAATTCAGAACCAGAGAAGAGAAACGTTGAGAAAGGGCGTACATATTTTCCACGACAACGCTCGCCTACACATCGCTCAGCAAACTATTGCTCTCCTGCAACAGTTTCAGTGGAACATGATCACCCACCCACCCTATAGCCCTGACTTGGTGCCCTAGGTTAAAAGAACATCTGGTCGGAAAGCGATTCAGCTCTGAAGAGAAGGTGAAAGAAGAGGTTCATAACTTTCTGAACAGCATGGTTGTGAGCTGGTATGACATGGGCACAAAAAACTGCCACAGCTTCTACAAAAATGCATTGACAGAAATGGTGATTATGTCAAAAAATAGCTAAATGCTCAAGCTGTAAACTGATGTAAACCATTGTAGAAATAAACAGGTCTATGTACCAATAAAAAAATAGGAGACCTTACTTTTGGGATTACCCTCGTAATATTGCTAGTAAATCCTATGATCCCCTGGATCACCACCCTCATAATAACATTAAGGTCTAATTTACTGTTATTGTCTGAAATTGTGCCTATATCTACTCGCATCAACAAAATACCTAAGTATATTTAAGAATACAGCTAGCTATGGAAGCATTTAAAATATTTAGTAGCACATTATTTTTCATACATTATTTCTGACAGATTCCAGCACAAAAGAGCCACACTGTAAATAAAAAAATAGTTATGAAGATAAACTACTATAAACTCTGATAATGTACCTAATGTTAAAAATTGTCATCATTTTCAAGTTTTGCATTGTTACTTAGTTGCTTCTCTATCATTATTATTATTATTATTGTTATTATTATCTTCTTGAAGATGTAGTCCAGCCATGCAACAAAACAAAAGGTATGCAACAAAACAAAAGGCTGTTTGTTTTTACTGTATATGTGTTTTGCTTTCTGTAATACATGTTTTTTGTATGTATATAATTTATTTATTGGTCCTGTGAATCTAGGATTGTACACTGTACAAAAGGTAATGGACCATTCATTAATTACAATGCACATTCCTTAATTTTTTTCTTTTTTTCATACACCTTTTTGTAAACAAAACAGAAAATTATACAATATTTTCTTACTCTACACATTTTATAAAAACAGTCTTAATTGGTGAGGCAGTTTTGTTTTTCAATGTATTCCCTTACTGTATAGAAGCAGTACTCAACCAAGTAATTCTTCATAGTTGATTTGAACTTGTTTAAGTCGATTATTATTTTTGTGGATTTGGGTAATGCATTGTACAATTTGATGCCAGGGTGGAGCATGCCTTCCTGTAATAGTGCTGTGTTTGTCTGTTGTACATGTACATCATTTATTTGTCTTTTTTGGTAGCTATGTACTGATTCATTATGGGTCGTGCTTGCACTGCCGCTGTTTAGTTTTTTTCTATAATAATTACATTCTCCAGTATATAAATACATGGAAGTGGTAGTATTATATTTTCCCTAAATAGTGGCTTGCATGATGGTCTTTGATATAGCTCTTACATTAATCTAATGATCTTTTACTGCAAACTAAAAGATTTCTGACTACAATGTGTTATACTATGTTTCCAGATATGTTACAGTTTTCTATTAATCTAGAAGTGTTTTTCACACTTTTTGGGTCTACGACTCCCTTAATGTGAACAAGAGTATTTCTTGATTAACTGTGGACATAACACATTTTAATCAACTTTTAATGTTATTACACCTCCGTAGCTAAATGGTTAGTGTGATTGCCTTCTGTGGCATAGGATCCAGGTTTTATTCCCATTATATCCCAGGATTTTTCTGAGGTAAGGAGGTCTAGAACAAGGCCTATTCACTCCATTGAGGCTAAATGAGGAGCTGCTGTTTGAATAAAGAAGCAGCAGTATCATTCAGATTCATCTTCTGCCATTAACATCTGGAGGAATTGGCAACAAGCTGGACATATGTGCCTTGATCACAGATCACTTCTCATACTGTCTTGTAGGCAGAATTTGGCCAGTCAGGACAGGCCTAAGACCTAATCCATAAGTGATCTTTACATTTCTTACATTTCCGACATCATAATGAATGGGTACGTTGAGTTTGTTTCTTCATCAATAGTTCTTCAAACCTTGGCACAATATTGAAATTTGCAACTCGCATCTGTTTGTTCATATTCCTATGCAATCTATATTTCAAGTTGATGATCAGAAATGCTGAAAAATTTACCTCACATGAAAAGGATGTTGTGAAAGTGTCATAGAGACTCATTACCTACTTGCAGATACTCCTGCTTCACCAAGCTCCAAAACTCAAACAGTGATGAGGAAACAAACTTCAGTTTCAATGCAGCTTCTGAAGAAATATTAATAAACTGCTCTTGTTTGTCAGTGGTAAGTATTTATGGAAGTTATGTACTGAAAGGATCTTCAATCCAGTTATGTTGATCAACTTCTCCTGAAGAATATTTCAGAAAGAAATCACTGAATTCAATTACACTATCTACAACTGCTCGACAGAAAGCGATTGACTTCTAAAACTGTGTGAAGAGCTGAAAAAACCTAATGTATATCTTTATCACCCAAATTTTTCTTCCAAAACAGTAGTTTCTCTCTGAAGGTTGAAATTTTGTTTGGCAGTTGCAGGATGTTGGTCTCTTTATCTTGAAATGATGCATTCAAGAAATTGAGTTCTTCAGAGAGGTCACAAAGATGTGCCAGCATCAAAACAAAGTCACTGTCTACTAACTTCTCAGAACACAAATGTTCCTCATTAAGAAAATAAGAGTAAAGTTCATTTTTGAGTTCAAACACCATTTTCAAGGCATTCACATATGAAAGCCAACAAGAGTTACCGTAACAAATTAGGGAATGTAGTCAACCCGGATACCAATGCACATTTGTTGAAAACATCTCAAATTGAATGGCTGACTTTTAATAAAGTTTACAACTTTGATCACTGAAAAACCTCATAAAGAAAAGGGCTCATGATGTTGGATGCAGGGCTGGTTGGTGAATAAAACGGTACCCAGATAGCATGAAGAACATCTTTATAGATGGAGCTTATAATCCGGTGTAACAGCCAGCACACTATGACCTACATCTGTACACATTTCTACACAGTTTTCCTGATTAATGTTACTTTCTTTCAAAAAGTGTAGTATCTCAAAGAGGTCTGTAGCTTTCATTGAAAGAGTTCCTGTCTTGCAGAAAAGAATATCTATGTGAAATTCTTTGTTGTGTATAAACTATATGTAACAAATTAGAAGAGCATCATTGTGGTTGTCTGTAGATTCATCCAGTTGAATAGTGAAATCATCATACCCTTTCAGTTTTTCAACCAACTGATCATTGATGTCAATGGCTATATTAAGTATTTGATGACCAATAGTGTTGTCTGACAAAGGCACACCTGCCAGTTGCTTGTCAGTTGACTCACCTATCATAACAGGGACCACGTGCAGAGCAGCGGGTAAGATAAGATCTTCCACTATGGTGCGACGTGTCTCATTCTTTGTTACATGACAGGCAACTTTGCAAAAAAGAAAAGCCATGGCAGGAACTGTAGGTTGTTTAGTGAATTTGTTTTGTTTTGTCATTGCTTTAACTTGTGAGAACAGTACTCTCATGTTCTGTTCACCAAACTACTGTGATTTGACTCCAAATGTGGTTTCATTCTATTCGAAAGCTACTTTCAGTAGCTAGGGTTTTGCAACAAATGACACACCATACTGATTCTCCATTTTTAACAATAGTATGCATAAAACCAAAATCCAACTAACTGTCAACATACTTCCTGCACTTTCATCTATTCATGTCTTTAGAACAGCATGACGCATTTGAAATATAATGTTTTGTATTTACATTTAAAAACTTGTTGAAGCTGAAGACAACCATGAATCACAGAAGACAAACAACCATTAAAAATGATCTGCATTTGGCAAAAGTATTCTTCAGATTGATTGGTACTGAATAATAACAGATGAGTTACATAGTACGATTTGACTGCCATCTGCCATGCTGCCACAGTAACAACACTTACTTATCAGCACACCATATATCACTCCCAGTGCACACATTGTTCCTTTACTCAGAAAGAAAATAAACCAAATTATTAATTTTATGAAACCATCACGACACCTCTACTGTAAGGCAGTGATGCCCCTGTGAGCTGTGACATATAGTTTTTAAACCCCTGGTCTAGAAACACATTTTTGGACCACAAGTTAGTAAGATTAAATTATTGTATGGTTAGTGACAATTGTAAGAAATCTCTTGTAGAAGATAAGTAATTTTGGATTAAAGGAGACCAGTCACTGAAATGCAGAAGTGTTGAGTTGTCAATAGGCACTCACAAAAGATAGAAAACTTGGTAGTTTTCTGAGTTATCCTTTAATGAGCTACAGTGAAATGTTAACAGAAATGACACACACACACACACACAACACAGATATATGCCACACACACATGCCTATGTCCCTACAAGGTGTGGCTGGACTAATATTTCGGCAGGTGGACAGGTTGTGGTGGAAATACTGCTGGGTGGGATGGTTAGAGGGAGAGGAAGATGGATGGCAGGGAAAAGGGCAGGAGGTGGATGGTTGGTGGCTCAGATGAAGGCAGCTGGTTTTCTGGCTGGGAATAGATGAGAGGCAGGTACATGGGCTAGGCATGTAATGCACAATTGTAGGGGCTGAAGGTGTTGTGAAGACATGAATTAGGAGGGGGTGACAGGATGAAGGAAGCAGAAATTGTTGAGTGGACGGTGCATGGTTACCTGAGATTGAGGCTAGGATAATAATGGAAGTGGAGGATGTGTTGTAAGGGTAGTTAAGAGAAGCTGGTGGCAGCGGGAAGGATGCAGATGGCCCAGGTTGTGAAAGCAGTCTACTGTGAAAGCAGCCATGTCATCTACTAACTCTGATGCATACAAACAGTGCACAGATTATGGCTACCGACCAGGTGTTCACTAAGGTGAATGGCTACAGCCAAACTGGATGGCACAACATGCAGATGAGCACTTTACACTCAGTTTCAATGGCTGCTTCATGCCCTGGGCCATAAGGATGCTTCCCTTCACCACCAGCTTCTCTGAACTATGAAATGAAGGTTATCCTTAAAAGACATTCTCCGCTTCCATAGTCATCCTTGCCTCTGTCTCAGGTAACCCATTGTCCCCAAACACTCAAACCAACAGTTTCCTCTTTCTCCATCCCATCAGCCTCACCCAGTTCACACTCCCACATCACCTTCAGCATGTGCGGCTCCTGACCAAACACTGCATTACAAGCCTAGTCCATATACCTGCCACTCCTCCCTCCTGCATCCATAGCTGGAAAAACAGCAGTCTCCCTCAGAGCTGCTAGCCTTCTACCTTCAGTCCGTTTCCCTGCGTCATGCCTTCCTCTCCCTCTACCCACCCCACTGGACACTATCCCCATCACAGTAGTCAGTCCACTTGTGAAAATACAATATTAACACTGTTAGTCCAGCTGGCACCATGTACATGCATATGTATGTTGTGTGTGTTTTCTGTGTGTATTATACTCTAGTTTGTCAAACGATAACTCCAAAAGCTAGCAGATTTTCTTTCATTTGTGTATGACTATTGACATCTCAACAATCTGCTTTTTGGTGAGTGGTCACCTCTAATCCGTAAGTATTTGTATGGTTAGTGACTATTTTAATTATCTATGTATATGTTTACGTAAAGAAAATTGAACATGTCACAAAACGAACAATGAGATACATACGGGAAACATGTACAAAAAGTAAAACACTCACTAACCAAGCAGTAATTTAACATTGTGATACATGTGCTCAAAAAAAGTAATTCCTTACTTATTTATAAAATAATAATAACAACTATATAAAATAATAATAACAACTATATAAAATAATAATAACAACTATAATGCGGTAATAAATCTGAGAACTTTTTGGCCACTAATACGTATTACAGGCCACTGAGGATGCTTCATAAAAAAAAGGGAGTGAAAGGTATATGACATAAAAACAAACTGCCTTTTATATATTCGCACAGACAGCCACATCAACAAGAAGATGATAATAATATTAACTGCCATTAATAACTGTCTATCTTTGTGATATGTATAAAGAAAATTGTTTAGTTGATATATAAAAGCTCCAGATGATGACAATATATACACAAAACTCATTATGTCAATAAAAGATGATACCTTTATTACACCATTTAGATGCTGCGAGCTTAACATTTACAAGAATATAACTGTATCAGTTAATACACAATAAGGATGAAGCCTATTGTTTTCTACTAACAGGTATTTGTCTACTAACAGGTATTTGGTCCTCCTTGTACAGATAATCAAGTAAATTACACAAGAACTGCTTTATCAAGTACAATCTTAATAAAATTTTATTTGGTAGCATCTGTTCCTTGTCTTGTGTCTACAGGCAGGGTGTCAAGGACTTGATGTGGAGAGACACAATGAATAGACTGGGAGAACTTCCTTCCTAATCCCTCACCTTGTGTCTGTCCTGATAAAGGAGTTTTCCTTCCTTATGGAGACTGTGTGTATATGTTAGTTCTATGCCTTTGCCTTACTGAAAAAATACAAAATTGCAAAAATGATAAGTTTATTTGGTGTGATTATGTGATTAAATTACCCCAATTCATAATTAGATGATATTTTACAGAAGTAGCCTCTGTAAACTGCTTTTGCCAGGTAATGCAAAATGTGACTCTATCCACATCTTTGATGGCTCGCATTCATCATGAGAGTGACAGAAAATTTTGCGTGAAAGTCTGAATGACTGTGGTTTCTGTCAATAAGTTGAATAAATGACAAAAGAGTCAACAGGTTGACCCAGTTAATCTTCCTTTATCTCATTTTATGTATTGCGTGCTTTGGTACAGGGATAAATTTAGAATCTCCAGCCTCTTGCAGTGTTGTTCATTTCACAAAATAATAACATCTAATCTGCTCTACATGTATGTGCCTGCATTTCTGTATGAAATCAACTGCAACTACTAATGGTTATTTGTGTCTTTTTTTTCAGCAATAGTCTTGACTATAGTGATAAGGAGATGTAATTCAACAGCTACTAACAACTTGATTTTTCATCTAAGAATTTGCATTTGCTGCAAACATAAATAAAATGTCAATTGAATTTTCAGGTCCTAATGAACAGACGGTCAATTTGATTCAAAGAGTCAATTTGGGTACACAAAAGAAAATTCAAACATTCTTTTGCAAATTACTGTTGGGCACTCTAAAGCAAAGCATGTGGGAAGGTGTCCATCAAATTCTAGGAGATATGCATTAATGAAAAATCCATGATTGAATATAATATGTATATTATAATACATGGATACTCATTAGATAGGGGAAGAACTAAGCAGCAAAGTAATTTTGGGAAAATGCAGAAAATCACTTCATTTTTTGAGCATGTCAGTGCACACACACAACACACACAACACACACACACACACACACACACTCAGTGAGAGAGGGAGGGACGGAGACAGAGGGGGTGGGGGTGGGGGTGGGGGTGGGGGGAGATAGAGATAGAGATAAAGAGAGAGAGAGAGAGAGAGAGAGAGAGAGAGAGAGAGAGAGAGAGAGACTATATTCTCCTGCCATTACTGCCAGACAGGGATGTGTAGTAATTTCAGATGGGGTGAGTGTTGGGGAAATTCGGGGGTTGAGGCATGTGAAAACAGAAAGGAACAGGACAAAAATGAGATAGGAGAGATGATGAATAAAAGGGAATGTTCAGGATAAAGGATGCAAATTACTAAAAAAAGACAAAGAGAAAGAGAAAGGTTCCATGTAATGATCTAGTGTGTGTAAGAAAGAAACATGGGTAGTGAGAGGATACCGTGAAAACAGGAGAATAGAGTCAGGCAGGAACAAAAGGAGAACTGTGAAGAAATGTGAGGCACAGGGACCAGCAAAATTATGGCCAGGGAATTACAGGAAAGAAAGAAGTCTTATAGGCAGTGTTCCCAACTGCTAAATAAAAAAAGAAAAGAAAAGAAAAGTGACACTGAAGGAGGGGTTATGGGACACAAATTACGTGGATTGTGAAGCAGCCATATACATCAGCAGCATTATGTTGCACAGCATGTTCTGTTCTGCAGCTGGGTGGTCTGACTGACATTTAGTCACAGTCTGACAATAGTCATTCATTCAGGTGGATAGCTTGTCCATGCAGAATGCCATGCAATTTTTGTGGAATTTGTGGTGTGAGAGTATGGAAACCGTATACTTATTTCCCACAACAAAGAATCAAGGGGAGAAGTATTAAGGCAGCAAATGTCAATAAATGATGATTTATTAATGGTGTAGTAATAGAGCAGATTAGAAAGTTTGTTTGTGTGGTTTTCATGTATTGTGCAGCAAGTGATGCACAGTGAATGGCAGTCTTTGCCAATCACGGCAATACCGTAAGTACCTGCCATTGCTGGAAACATTCACTTAGCAGCAAGAGGCCGATGAAGGGAGTGGACACTGAAAGTTGCACTTTATTTGCTGAATCAGTGAATTAAACAAAAAAATGTGAGACTAAAACTTGATGTATTGTACTGTATGTTTTAAAAGAAGTGAGTATTACACAAAGTTTATGCATTGATTGATAATTATCAGTGATAATCTTAAGGAAGTGAAGGCAGGCTTAGATTCTGCAATGCTCAAATAAGTAGCTGTGATTCCAAAGTAGATAGTAGTTTTAAGGAAACAAAGGAAAATCTATATAAGGGTTGGTAACATATGAATGTACTCATTTGGGAATCTGGGACAGAAAAAGAGTCTGTCAAGGAACAAACAGTTAATTTGAACAACAAACTATCAATAAAGGTAAATAAGAATACAGAAAAACTTGATGAGCATATTTTAGAAGTCAAAATACATAAAGAAGTGATGAATCACATTAAAGAAGAATTGGCAACAGATATAAGTACTTTAAGGAGAGGTCAAGAGATGCATGTGGAGAAAGACGTTAAGGAAGTTTGTTAAAGTCTTAATAATATAGTTAAGCAACTTAGGGAAGTAATGAATGTTTCATGGGAAGATTCCAAAACAGAACAGGAGGACATGCAGAAAAACAACATAATAAGACTGGGGGATAGTGTAGAGTGCTTGATAGTGTAAACTGATGACTTTAAATCACAAAGGGACACTGATTATAGAGAGTTGCAAAAAAATAAAATGGAAGGTGGAGAATTTATGTATTACAGGAATCCAAAACATAGAATATGGACAACCCAAAAGCTACGACAAGGGAAAGGGAACAGCTGACAATTCAACTGTTTGAACAGTGGGGAGTGTTTTGATACAAGGAACTGGAGTGAAATGCAGTGGTAGCCACCCAAGCCAGTAGTATAGATAGTTGTCCCAAGAGATTTCTGGAAAATAGTAACATGGATAGCAGCAGAGCCTTGGCCAGTTCTTAAGGACATTTCTAGATGAGCAGAGGGTAGAAAACAGGGACAGATGGTCAAAGAAAATACCTTTCTTTAATCCAGGGAATGGAGTACATCCAGTTTTGTTCTTGAAGTCATTTGAAGGAGGCTTACCAGCTACATGGAGTGATGAAAAGAAGACAGAGTGTGCAATGTGAAAATTGGAGGATAGTGCACCAGGATGGTGGACATGTAATGTGACAGATTTTACTGCTTGGAAAGAATTTTGCTGACTATTCAGATTGTGGGGATCAAGAGAAATGGTTCTAGAAATGTCAGATCTAAACCATATGGCAAGAAATGGGGAAGCTATAAGAAATATTTTAAACAGTACTTAGAAAATGCAAAATTCTTAGATAAGCCGGTGAGCAAAAACCAGTTAATCAAGGTTCTAAGACATAGATTACCTGTAACTGAATATGTTAAACTTCTAGCAAAGGGATACTCAAAGAGTAGGAACTTGTTTTGTTACCTAGGATAGTTAGATACATGAAGAAGACAAAGAAGAAGAGTGGTCATGACATGGTTGAAATGGGTGGCAGGACAATTGAAGTAATACAAAAGGGCAAGGCAGTATTGTCAGTAGCCAGTATTGTGAAACAAAATTTAAAAACAGAGGACAAACATTGATAAAATGCTTCTTGCTGGTCATAACAGTGTTACAATAAACAAACTAACAATCAACAGCACATAATAATGACTATAATCAATAATGAGGGAAACAACAAAAGTCTCTTGGCTGGGGCCATACCATGGAACCAAAACATTTAAAATACATGACCCACTGTAGGAATAGAAATGGCAGACCATGGAAAGCAATTGCGGATAGGACTTTGGAAGAGAACAAAAATAAAACAAAATACGAAGTAACAAATCCTATTACAACTGGCTTAGTAGGAGGGCAAAAAAGGCATATTATTTTAGATTTGGAAGTGACATGTCCTAATTAAAGATTTCTACCAAAAGATATGAGTACAAGGGAATTACCCACTTACAGGGTGAAGGAGTGTAAGTTATTGGGATTACAGGAATAAAAGGAAAACTGGCAAAGGAAGAAGTGCTGTTAGCAATTAAATTAGACATGATAACTGGTGAACATTCATTCTTGAGTTAAATATACCATATTGTCAGGTATAGATTGGTTAATTAAGTACACAGCTATATTAGATTTCGTTAGCAAATGGTTAACAGGACTTATAAATGGTAAAGAAATAAAAGTGCCATTTGTTAGTGGAGGCCAAATCAGTGGCGGATACATATGGGGGATGCACAGGGTGCACGCCCCCCCCCCCCCTGTGGAGCCATCCACATTGCCACCCGCACCACCCCCGCCAGTCAGCCCTCATGCTATTCATTCATTTCTTTCATCAGTTGACTTGACTGAATCGAGTTATTGAGTAGTTTTACTTTCCTATGAAGCACGTGTATCCATGTCATCATATTTTATACATTTCTATCTGGCACATAAGTAGCTAACACATACCTACAAGAAAAGGCACAGTCATTTTAGCGATCTTGATATGTTATTTTGTCTGGCATTTGGTCGAGAAAAGTCACGAATATTCTACTGTTTCATTGTACAGAGAACATTCAATATGTAGCATTATAAGTATGGGCTATTCACTGAATAGGAAGCTAGTTTACACTCAGAAGCAGAAATATTAAGACCGAAGAATGATAAGTAAAAATTCCTTGTTGTAGTAAGTGTAAGTGTGAAGATTAGTAAAGAGTGAGAGATCAGTTGATTGTGAACTATTAATAATAGTAATTCATAGTAATTTCTTAGTAAAAATATTGTTACAAGACTCATAACAATACTTTTGCTAGTAACATAACAATAGTTTCCCACATTTAACTAGTAATACGAGAAGATTTCTAAAAACACAATGTTACTATATAGGCCCTCTATCAAATGCAATAGAAAGTAATGGAATTGACATTAAAAGTTCCACACAGATAAATTGCTGGATGACGTCATCACTGGAAACTCGTCCTTAAGTTATCTGTCGTAAGGTACATATTGGCTTGCTTTCACAGCAGGTATTTGTTATTTGTTCACACTCCATAAAAGTCTGGAAGTGAACATTCTGACAGTGAATGTTCTCGGAACAACCAAGCCACATATATAAGGGAAGCAGGTCACTGCCAGGTAGTCAGTTTGAAAGCTACAATCATTGCGATAACTTAGAAGTGATAAAAGTGAACAGCTGCAATTATTGGCTATTACCATGCACTTTAGTCAGTGTTGTGCTTAGTGATATTAGAAATACGTGGAGTGTGACCATGTGTGTTTTGGTGCTAAGTGTACTAGTGTTTTTCTGGTCGAATAAAGTGTTATTCGAGAATAATTGGCATCTAATTTACCTACATCATAACAATATAATAAAATGGATCGTTCTGCAACAAGAAAAAGAAAAGTAGAAACATCTGAAGATTCCATTCACCACTTAGCTGGAAAAACACTATCACATATACAGACATCCATTATCACCAAGAAACTTGTGACTGAACCACTAACAAAGTTTGCTAAACTTACTGGTAAAGATGGTGACCTTGAGACCCACTCTCAGCTCAAGTACCACAGTGAAGCATCAGCAGATGCAAAATTATTTTTGGCAACACAAGACAAATGCAAACTTGAGGTCATAAATCAATTGTCAAGACAGAGAATGGAAAGCATTAGGGAAAACAGAGACCATCTTGTACCTGTAATAAAAAGAACCATATTTCAAGGAAAGCTAAATATTCCTCTGCAGGGGCATAGAGATGATGGGAGTCTATTAGAAAACGAAAATGATCATGAAAGTATAGTGACTAATGAGGGAAACTTTAGAGCTCTTCTAAGATTTAGAATTGTTGCTGGAGATTTGCAACTAAAACATCACCTTGAGACCATTAAAGTGAACGCCACTTACATAAGTAAAACAACGTGTAATGAACTTATTTCATGCTGTGAAACAGTGATGTCATCAAGAATACTGGAGGAAATCAATGATTCTCATTATTATAGCACAATCTTTGATGCGACTATGGACATAGCCCACATTGCCCAACTGAGTTTAGCTGCAAGATATGTTGATGGTGCCGGCCGCGGTGGTCTCGCGGTTCTAGCCGCTCAGTCCGGAACCGCGCGACTGCTACGGTCGCAGGTTCGAATCCTGCCTCGGGCATGGATGTGTGTGATGTTCTTAGGTTAGTTAGGTTTAAGTAGTTCTAAGTTCTAGGGGACTGATGACCACAGATGTTAAGTCCCATAGTGCTCAGAGCCATTTTATGTTGATGGTGACGGCAAATTACATGAAAGATTTTTAAGTTCCATATACATCCATAAAGACAATGATTGTAGTGGAAACATTGACGATGAACCTCAAGAGAGTCAAGATGAAGAGCGTAGCATTACTGGTGAAGTATTAGGTACTACGATTCTGAGGAGAATGGAAAGCCTCTCTCTGTCACTAGAGAACTTTGTGGGTATAGGCTGTGATGTTGGCTCAGTTAATATATCAGAATTGAAAGGAGCTGTGGCTACAATAATAAAGAAAGCTATCAACGCACAAGTAGCACTGTGTCGAAGTCATCATCTCAACCTTTCTATCTCTCGCAGTTGCAAAGTTACCAGTGTGAGAAACTCACTTGGTACTATTGAAGAAGTAGTAGTGTTCTTTACAGTGTCTAGCAAGTGGTTTACAACGCTGAAGTGTCACCTAAAACACTCGCTGCAGTCACATTGTCAAACAAGATGGGCTGAGTGACATGATTTGTTATTCAATTTGCAGCTGATCTCAGAACAGTCTGCAAAGTTCTTAAAGAAATACAATATTGGAGGGATATAACAATGGCTGCCAAAGCCAAAATTCTCCTTTGAGCTCTCTCTAATTGCAAGTTTATTAGCACTCTGTTTACAATGAGTGACATTATGAGCATAACATATCCAGTCAGCAAAATCTTACAAGACCCTAGCTTGGATGTGGCGATGGCAAAAGCAAAATTAGATTTGATGCTCATGGTGTACAGCGGAATGAGAGCTAATGCTGATAGCCACTTTGCTCCTATTGTTGAAGAGGCGAAGACAGTCGTGGAAGAGTTAGATGTGGAGATGAGTCTTCCTCATCTTACAGGCAACAAAGACACAGGGACAACTGCGATCATAAAGATGATGCTAGGACATGTGGGAAAAGAACTGTTTTGATTCCAACACTGGACCATATTATGAATGACATGAGAGAATGTTTTGCTGAAGAAAATATTTATCATTTAAAATTCAACATACTTTTGCCCTCACAACTACTGAAACATGACGGTAATGATCTGGCACATAAATTGAATCAGTGCTTAACTGAACAGTATTCATGAAGAAAAATCACTATTTGTGATTAAAAAGAGACTAATGGGAGAGATTCTTCAATACAAGCGAACAATCAGAAATGACCTTAATGGTCATGATTCTGTTATGCAAGCATTGTCTGTTTGTCCTAGATGTGACTATCCTCCTTTGCACATGCTGTACAAAATATTTGCTTGTCTACTTGCATCTATTGCTACAGTAGAAAGAAGTTTTTCAACATAGCAGCGTACAAAGACAATGAAGAAGGATCGACTTAATGGCTGAGCTCTGTTGAACACTCACCCTGACATTGATTGTCCTATTGACGATGTAATTAACCATTTGCCAGGAAGAATAGGTGCACAGAATTCATAATTTAAGGAAGGGAACCATAATTTTTATATCATAAGATGGCATTGTCTTCCAAATATGTATAATCAGTTTAAAGAAAACTTTCTTAAACTTTGCATGTGGCTTGATTATTTTTTATTATGGTAAAAGTAAAGGTATCTCAAGATATCTGTGTACCTCAGCAATTATGACATTGAGTAATTCACTATATCCATTGTGGCTATGGATATTTTGGGAAAAAGAGTCCTTTATGCAAATGAATAATTTATTATTTTGTAAAAGTCTGGGAAGGACAGTTAAAACCCAGATCAGGACCTGTCTGGTATGAAAAAGGACAAAACATCTTGGACACCGTGGGTCAATGATGCTTTTCCTGTAATTCCCAAATGTATGTGGGGTCTGTGTGCCCTTGACAATTATGACAAGTTACCAAAACGAAAGGGAGGAGCTGAATATATCCTGGAAATAGTCGAATGCTGGTCTAAATTTGGTATATAATTCAAAGTCAGTTTATCTGTGGAAAATTTAGGAAGTTTGTAGAGGAACAAGGAGTGAAGCATATAAAAATTTTGAAATTTCACCCACAGACATCCCATTGAAGGTATAATGAAGGAGACAGCATGGTTATGTCAGACATATTGTACAAATAGGCACAGTATGTGGAAACAAAAAGTTAAGGAATTTGAAACACTATTAAATGAGTGACCACACATAAGTACAGGATTCACAAATGGAGCAGTTATTGGCAAACTGTCTGCTGTAATGTCACTGATAAGTAAATTAAAACGGCCACCAAAATGTAGTTGAGGAAAGCCTAGTAATGGAGGAGATAGTAGGACAACACCTCAAACAAAGCACAAACACAAGATTAAATGCACATAATAAAACTTCGAGACTTCCTGTTTTTGAGGTAGGGAACTTGGTTATGGCTCGAGCACAAGAGCATAACGATAAATTACAGATGAAGTGTAAAAATTTCAGCAGTCAGATCTATGGTACATGGGAAGTATTAGAAATGAAACACCCTAAAGCAATAGCATTAAAGGACCCCTAACTATAAAGAGTATTAAGGATAAATATAGAACATGTACAAAGGCATAAAACACAGGAAAATTCAAAAGAGCCCACCTTCGAAAGGCAAGAGAAAACTAATTACAAGTTTGCCAATTATTCTCACTGTGACAGGGGTATGGATAGAGTTAAAGGGGTTTTTTGGACACAATAATAAGAAAATAAAAATGAATAAGCCCACTGACAGAGAAATATTCTCAGACAAAGGCACACAGATTCATATAAAAAGGCACACAGATTCATATAAAGTTCCTTAATGTATGAGGGACATCTTTGCAAAGCTATACAGGGTGCCCATAAAGTAAGTATCCATTTTGCAGAAAATGTACATGTGGATTATTTCTGTTGCAGGTGCTGTGAATAGACATCACAATTCTGGAACATCATTTACGTGGCAAAACCTATGCTGAGGTCCTGAGGCTGTTTGAGAGAATGTATCAGAAAGATGCCCCTACAAGACTTGCCATTCAGAAGCTCGTCAACAAATTCTGGTGTGCAGGCTCTGTAGCTGATGAGAGACACACTGGGAGACCACCGGTCAGCCCACAATCTGTACAGTGTGTGAAGGAAGCTATCAAAAGAAGTCCAACGGCATCTACCGCCAGCTGAGTCATGAACTATCCATGCCAGAATCCACAGTGTGGAAAGTGCTTCACTACATGCTTAAAATGAAGGCATGTCATATCCAGGTGTTTCACCAGCTAGAGGATGAAGACCATGTGGCATGAGCAGCTATGTGTCCTGATGTGTTGGAGGCTGTAGCCGAGGAGGACCTGATGAATCATGTTATGTTCATCAACAAACGCAACTGCCGGATCTGGGCAGAGGAGCAACCTCATGAATGCACTGAGTGGCAAAGGGACTCTCCCAAAGTCAATGTGTAGCTTGGTCTCATGAAAGATGGGATCTATGGGCCGTTTGTGTTTGCTGAAAAGGTAATTGCTCAGGTAATTACCTGAGCAACCTACCTGGACATACTGCAGCTGTTCTTGGAGCCACAGTTGGAACAGGATGGTATCCTTGCCTCTGTCATGTACCAACAAGATGAGGCACCACCCCACTATGCAAACATTGTCTAGGACTACCTGAATGAGATCTTCCCTAACAGGTGGATAGGAAGAGTTGCAGGTCGCATGTGGTCTGCTCGCTCCCTCAACTTCACTTCTCTGGACTTTTTTGGTGGGGTTTCATCAAGAGCAGAGTTTACGCTACCAGTGTGACACATTTGAATAAAATGAAATGGCAAATATGAGAGGTATGCTTGCTAATAACCCCTCAAATGTTACAGCGCGTGTTCCACGCAACCACATGGTGACAGGAACAGTGTGTTGCCAATGAAGGTGGACATGTTGAACAGTATTAGCTACTCTCTCTAAATATAATGTTTATTTTGTTATAGCACATCTGGAAAATGAAAATGGATACTTACTTTATGGGCACCCTGTATATGCACTGGGCCTGAAGGCATTTTTAAGTTAAGTCTGTTCCAAGATTTTGAGAGTGGAAACCGTGTCAATCAGAACTGCAATAATGTAATGGTGCAATGATGTGTTGTGAATAAGAAGATGGACAATGAAGAAGGGCAATTAACAATGATTGCTGGTAACTTTAATATATAACTGCCATACATATTGCTCATCTGAGTGAGATTTTTGTAGGTTTATTTGGTTATACTGCACCATGACTATTGTCATATAATTAGAAGGTGCAGTATGTGCATACCAAGTAAATGAGACTTAATTACTTAATTACGACAAGGACTGGCCATAACTAACTCAGTGAGGTGGGTCTGACGTTTATTGAAGTAAGAACGACGTTTATTGAAGTAAGAACTGTGAAACCAAATATGTGTGTGTGTGTGTGTGTGTACCACATAACTGGATACCAATATTGCTATACACACCCACATTTTCAGCCAATTATCCCTGTTATCAAGGAACTACAAGCTGATTTATGACCAGGTATGTCACAAAGTGTTTTATAGTTGTACACAACAAACCAAGCTGACCACGTGAGTCTCTGAATAATAATTGCTGTAACTAAGAAGTTACACTCAATGTATGTGCCATTCTCTATGATGTGGGTTAATTGTCTTGCAGTAATAAAAAAGTAAACTGAAGTTACAAAAATGGTAATGTTTTGCCTAGACAACAAAACATTCCAAGAGACTCATTTAGTTTAGATTGGTGGAAGGGAGATATATATTATTGAAAAGATTTGTTTCATAGTATGTTAGTGGGCTTGGAGTGTGCATTAGTTAAGTATGAATAAGCTGAAGCCAAGTTTGGTTATGAAATCATTATCAATGAATTAAGATCACAGGACTGATGTGAAAGGAAGACAGATATGACATTCTAACTTGAGAAAGATTTCAAATAACTTCCGGGAATTCAGCCAGGTAACACTTTCAGCGACCGCCGATATTTCGGCGGGAGAACACCCCGCCATTTTCAAGGCAAACATAAATTACACTAAATCAGCAAAATAGTAATGTAAGGCTAAATATAGGAAGAAAATTAACACAAAATAATGAATAATACATTCTGCTAGAGTAATATTATTACACATGAATACTTAACATATTCTCATTAAGATACCACTGTAACCTAATACAATCTTATGTAGTTCTGAATTCTGCTGCAGTGCGGTGTTAACAGCAAGTTAATTCTGATGGGTAGACAGAGACTGCAGAAGAGCAAAGAACCTGTGAATTAGATCATTGAAAGAACCAAAATAAAGTGTTAGATCTTAGTTAATTATGCATGTGGAATATAGATGAACCCATGAGTTCTGCAGCAAGATGTGAAGTGAAAGAGAATCATAAGCTCGAAATAGGGGAGAGAGTGTGCCAGATATGATATGCGAGTTGGGTTGGAAGTCATTAAAGCAAAGACGTTTTTTGTCACGGCGATATCTATTTACGAAATTCCAGTCACCAACTTTCTGTTCCGAATGCGAAAATATTTTGTTGAGCCCGACCTACATAGGTAGGAATGGTCATCAAAATAAAATAAGAGAAATCAGAGCTTGAACAGAAAGGTTTAGGTGTTCGTTTTTCCCGCGCACTGTTCGCGAGTGGAATGGTAGAGAGATAGTATGATTGTGGTTCGATGAACCTTCTGCCAAGCACTTAAATCTGAATTGCAGAGTAATCAAGTAGAAGTAGAAGTAGAAGTAATAAATTGCTAAAGACATAGAAAAGAAATTATAAAACTGTAAGTGCAGCATATACATACACTGGGTTATACACACATGGAGATCCAGTGTGGGCTGCGATCACCATAAGTCAGCAAAACTTGATAGACATGCTACTGCATTAATGCAGAACTGTTTGACACTGGAAAGACAGTGAGTTCCAGTTGTGTACACGGGATGCACATTGGCACCTGACAAATCTGTGCAATGTTTATATGAAGGTATGACATTCACAATGTCATTTGGCAAGCTATAACATGAGTGAACATTATGGCTGTTGAGAAGAGAGACTGTGCGCTGTTAGTGAAACTATTTTATGTGAACAATAGCAATTACAGCGCTCCACTGTGAAAATATCACTGAGTGAAAGGTCTGAGGAGAGGCCCAATGTCGTTAAATGGTTTAAATAAGATGATAATGAAATTCAAAATCAAGGATGAGTTTGGTGTGGCACATGGAAGAGGAAGGCATCTTATATCAGTAGGCGTTATTGAGGAGAGTGCTGTTGCTGTAACTGACCATGCAGCATGTGCCCTGGTAGCTTGTTCAGTGCCACGAGAATTGCCAATGCCATGGTCAGCAGTACAGAAAATTCTGTGGTCTCTTTTCTGTGGTCTATTTTCCACTGGTACCTGTATAAGATCCAGAGTATAAGACCCAGACAGTGCAGCCAATGAAACTCTACGATCTGCATGAACATTTTGAATTTGTTCTTTGGTTTCTGGCATGGGTCATCGTTGATGACATGTGGCCAGGCAGTATTATATAATCTGACATGGCACATTTTACACTACAGGAAGAACTGTCGAATTTGGGGTATAGTTGTATATGTTGTGCGTAAAGAGCCATTGCACTAGCTGTATGTGACTGTGTGGTATGGACGCACAAACACAATTATTCTTGATCTATTCTTCCTTGAAGAGTATACATCAGAGGGCCAGTCAGGTGTACTGCGACATCTACATTTTATTGAGACCTAATTGTATAGCAAGTGATTTCTGTTTTTGAAGAGTGCAACTGTGTGTAAACCATGGTTTTCATATAAGATGGGGCAACACCTCATGTCGCTTGCCCAGTGAAAGATCTTCTTAATGCAAGCTTCCAAAAATGTGTTGTCTCCAGAGCTTTTCCAGATGCATGACTGCAAGATCACTTTTTCTGAATCCTTGTGAATTTTGGCTCTGGTGATATCTAAAAGAATGTGTTTACCAGGACATGTTCAGTGTGTACCTGATCTGAAGGCCAGTATACAGGAACAGGGACAGGAACATGTTGCTCAGATTCCACTGAAACTGCTGTGAGCAACCAATGATCACTTCATTTTATAGATGCAGCACCTTGTCGACGTCTCCAGTGCTCATACTGAACTAATTGTGTGAGCAGCATTTAATAATAAAATCAACATCATGCTTTACTCACTTGTTTGCCCTCTTCTGCTCATGTCCCATTACTAATTCATTACATACAGAAACATTTCTAAATGTCTTTCTTACATTCGCAGTGCCAGATTTACACCTTGTGGCCAAAACTGGAACTAATTTTCTTCCCAGCGTAAATCAATTCTGCATTAACACATTGTAATATCCACTAAGTTTTGCTGCCATATGATAATTACAGTCAAAACTGCACCTCTGTGAGTACCTGCACTTTAATTATAACAAGCCGGTATATTAGTGCTCAATATACTACTAAAGAACACAGATAAAAATGTCTAAAGAAAGAATCAGAAAAATGACTAGTCATGACAAGTGATATATAAAAGCAAGCTAATGCATTAAAATGGGTGATTAACTGTAAATTAGACACTGGTGTGCCCAATACATAAAGGTCAAATTTTCAGCTCTTGGTAGGCCAGCTGCTGTAATATGTAATAAATCTAGATGCTACCACAAGTGTAGTTTAAATATTTAGTTTACTGTGATCATACAGTGGGAGTAAAACAAGAATGACAATAGGCTCCATGGTATTGAATACAAATATGAATGTGTTGCAATTAAAAGCAACCAGTCAGTGTGTTGAAATGTTAGGAAAGACTGAAGATACAACAAATGTGAATGTTTTCAAAAAAGTGCATTAACTCTGAGTAGAATGAAAATATATCATGCCGAAAAGCTATTATGTTAACAGTTAATTATAAACACAATGACTCAGTTACGAGTGGGATGTATGATCTGACATAACTGAAAAGACAACAAGTTACAATAGATATAATACCCTGAATCATTGTGCTAAAGGGGGAGTAATGTAGTGTAGCCATACAGAAACCATGGAACTTAATTCGTGCAACAACAATTCATGACAGAAGTTTTGAAGCAGTGAATGCCAATAAGCAATGATTTCATAAATCATGTTATAACGGGAGGGATAAAATAGTTTGTTTGCATGATTTTTTTTTTTTTTTTATTAATGTATGGCGTGGCAAGTAATGCATAGTGGATAACAGTCTTCAGCCACTGCAGCAATACCGAAAGTAACTGGCATTGTCAGCAACCTTCGCCTAATAGTCAAAGGCCGATGAAGGCATAAAAGATTGTACTTTACTTGCTGAGCCAGCAGAGGAAAAAACACCCATCCATTCACCCAACAACTCCCCCCCCCCCTCCCCTGCCCCCCTCCACACACACACACACACACACACACACACACACACACACACACACACACACACACACACACACAGCAAGAGAGAGAGAGAGAGAGAGAGAGAGAGAGAGAGAGAGAGAGAGAGAGAGAGAGAGAGAGAGTAAGTTTGAGAATAAAATGTGATGTATTATATCTTAAATTATATAAAAAAGTGTGAGTATTGTAAAAGGCTTACACATCAACTGTATAATTGAATACAATTGGTTCCATCATTCTTCCAGGTGCATGTAAAATGTTAGAACAGTGATTCTGGATATGAATTCTTAATTAATTACTGGGTTGGTTTTTCATGTTGGTATTCTGGATACTATGTGTTTATTTCTCAACTTTCATTTTTTATTTGTAATTCACTGTTTCTATTTGAGTTTATATATTGTCATTTGGACATAGTAACTGGAGCTGTGAATGCTAGAAAATGGAGTGCAAAGTTGAGAATTGGAACATTTCTGACATATTCTTATGTTTGAGTTCAATAGAAGGTTGACAAGAGTGGAGGCAGCCAAAAACATATGCTCCATGTATGGGGATAATGTCACTGGACACAGAATGATAAGCAAATGGTTTTCTGTTTTTTAAAGGAGGATTATTTTGACATGGTTTCCTGTTTTTTTAAGGAGGATTGTTTTGACATTAGTGAATCTCCATGTTCAGGAAGACCTTTGATGAAAATTGTTTACATGCATTAATCCACAATGACTGTCAGTGTACTCGAGAACTGGCACATGTGATGAACTGTGATCATTCTATCAGCACGTACCATTTTCAAAAATTGGGTGTATGTGTACCCCATGCTGTAAGCCTAAATCACAAAAATCAGTGGGTGACCACATGTGCATCTCTACTTGGTCAACATCTACTAGCTAGTGAACAGCACCTACCTTTCCTATTCTGTAACATTACTGTTGATGAGAAATTGTGTCTTTATGCTAACATAAGAGAAAGAAAGGAATGGTTGAGACCAAACAAAGCAGCAACTCCCCATACAAAGACCTGTGCACATCCACAAAAGAATTCTGTAATTTCCTTGTCATGTAACGGTTGACAGCTAAAACACATTTACTAATACAGACCGTTGATATATATGTCAATCGCCTCAGTTCTCAGTACATAATTACACAGATAATTCTGAGAAAGTACAGTTTAATGGAAATTAGTGGTGTAAGTGTTTTGTCTATAGAGATATATTCAGCAGATTATTAGCATATTTTTAAGATGTGAAAGGCCATATATAGAACTACCTTCAATAGTAAACTATGGATGTAGGTTGTATTACTAGGTACTATGGAACATGTGGTACTATCACCTATCTCCAAATGTGGAGGCAGCTAAGTATTACCATAAAACATGTCAATACCTTTCCTATTAGATTTCTGAAAAATTATTGGATAATAGGTTGCAACTGAATATACAACCAGGAAATGTACAGTAATTTATATGTGGCATTTTCATTTAACTTCTGCAATTGAAATCCTGCAGTGAAATTTTCCATGTGTTGCAATAATGAAATTCTGAAGGAACGAAATGGAAAAAATTATTAGACAAGTCAGGAAACTATGCTGTTAAATGATATTAATCTTGCAAGACTGAGCAGCAGAATATAGAGGCTTATTTTAAGTTATTCTTACACTAACTTTAGAATGGGGAAACTTCAGATGTGGCATCCATCAAGTACCAACTATTGCCACCATATTCTACTTAAGACATATAAATGAGGCGCTGTAAACTTAGAATGATCTGACAAAACTATAATATTGGCTTTTGATATGAGAGGCCTGCAAGCAGATAAGTCCTAAATACAAGTACATCAATGCCAGAAAACATTCACTGATGACTTATAGTATTTGTCTTAATTTCACTGACATATTATGTGGATGAACATCCAAAATGAAAAAGAAAGGAGGAATGAGTTTCAGGGTGCTCGACACTGAGGTTATCAGCAAAGATGAAAAAGGTAACAGTGAAATGTAAGTGTAACATTTCTATGGTAATGAAATTTCTAGACATAAAATTCAATACAGTTGGTTAATAGGCACCATAACTCTTGGTTTAGCTATTCAACATTTCTTTAAGATATTTATCAGAGTTATCCTCTTTTTAGATCTCAGCAAATTCATGATGCAGCCTAAAAATTTTTGTAGTAAGTAAAGAAAGCATGCAATAATATCATCTTATATAGATGTTAAAAATAATATAAAAGCACATTAATAATAAAGCAGACAATAAAAAATCCAGGATGGAATGTAACAATATTATGAAAAGGAAAACTGCTAATCACCATATGGCAGTGGCTTCAGCTGCCAGAGGCTGTGTGTGTGTGTGTGTGTGTGTGTGTGTGTGTGTGTGTGTGTGTGTTTTGTCCATTCTCGACAAAGGCCTTGTTGGCCAAAAGTTTATATTGTGATGGTCTTTCTGGTGTGCCTATCTGCAGCTCAGCATCTCCACTATATGGAGAATACCAAGTTTCCTTTTCATAATATTAATAATGAAATCAGCTTCATGTAGTGTGTTAACTGGACAGTAAAGGCCACAAGAGTTTGATTAAGGTAAATTTTAAAAAACGTGTATGTTCCAGCACAATTTCCTGAGAAGCTGCTAAAATAAGCAACTTTCTATGCAGAGCAATGATTTATAAAGTTCTCTTTTCTCATATTACACAGACTCATCTGAGTCTCTAAATATTTAATGATGAGGAAGTTTATTGCCACAGTCATTAAGAGCAAATTAAATTGATCCTTTAAAAAGCTAGACCCTACTCTCTTATCATTTTGCATAATCATTAAGTAAATTACCAGGCTGGCACAGAAAGATGAAGATTTACTCACATGCTACTATTTTAATATTAAAGTACATGAATTAAAAATTACTGCTCACTGCAGTAGTGCCAAACTAAATTTAGTTGTTCACTATTCCTATCTAAGTTTTTTAATAAGATGACAAAAAATGAAAAATCAGAGATGATATGAATTAAGTTAGATTGCTGTTTACCACACAGAGGAAGCATTGAGTGGCAGATGGGCACAGATAACAGTGCATTTAAAAGTACACTAAGATAATGGATAAAATCGTTCTTCAGATTTAGAAAAAACACCCACTCATTCATACACACAATATAGCCACTGTCATCTTCAGTTTCAGTGCACAGAGATGAAAGTGGCATGTTCATTGAGTTATGTGGGTATGAATGTGTGTGTGTGTGTTTTTCCAAATCTAATGAAGGACTTATCCTGCTTTTAAGTGCCTATCTGCTGCTCATTGACTCCTGTATGTGGTGAGTAGCAAACTATCGTAACTCAAACCATCATTTCTAACAAGATATGTGCTTCATTTAAAATTAGTATTCTTCTGGCTCAAGCTAGTTTCTCTCCCAGTATTCCAGGAATTTAAATACATGGGTAAAAGGAGAAATCTTTTAGGAAAGATAGGTTTAAAATAAATGAAATAGTTTTGGAAGTATGAGTCCCAGAATTGTTAAAAATGAGATAGCTATCAAAATTAGTTGAAAAAAATGGTATTCATTCACCATCATTGATGGAATTTTCCCCAAAACAGTTTTTCATAAAATCGGTTTCATAAGAGGAAATTTCTATTTCTTACTCCTCAAAGCCAAATCAGTGGACTGAATGATATTTAAAAGCAATTATTTATTTTAAAAAATTCATACTTTTCAGTTTACACGTAAATATATGAGATCAGTTTATATATTTATAGTACTGGCACAATGAAATTTTGGAAAGTGGTGATTGTTAATACCTACTGTTTTCAAAAATCAGTTAGCTGCTGTATCACCATCAACTCATCATCTGCATCAACACCAGGCTTTAACTTTTTTCTTTTCTTTTCTGTTTGATGTGTGAACTGGGGCATCATTGGGCAGTCAGGCAGTACAGAAGTGCAGTCAGGAAATGCTCAGTGGGGAAAGGGTCTCTCCTCTAGAGGCTAGTGACTAGTGAGGGAATCTAGGCTAGCTAGGGAGCTGCGTCGAGACAGGCCGAGCGAAGGGGGCCCACTAACCAATGATGTGGTTCCAAACAACTTGTACCAGCCAATCACAATGTTGGACAGATTCAGGTCATCCAACATTATCTGAGCAACGCCCATGAAAACTTTCTTGCCCTCGATTCTCCCGTAGTCACCCCACACAGTCACCTGAAAAATATAAATAAAAGAAATTTTTTTACTCAGTGACATTAATTGTGGATTAGTATTATTTACTGAGGAATCTACCTTATCAAATAAAAATTTAAGGATAATGTGATTCATAAGAAAACTAACAGCAGTGTAGCAAAAATGATGACATAATTAAATGGTGAACAACGAGTTTCTGTAAGTGGAGTCATATTTAAGTAGTTGCAGTTGCAAATTAGATGCATAAAGAAGTCTTTGTATCAAAGTGTAATGGATAGTCAAATCACTCATTGTCTTGGGAGACTATATGCAGACAACATATATATATATATATATATATATATATATATATATATATATATATATATATATATATATATATATATATATATATACACTCCTGGAAATTGAAATAAGAACACTGTGAATTCATTGTCCCAGGAAGGGGAAACTTTATTGACACATTCCTGGGGTCAGATACATCACATGATCACACTGACAGAACCACAGGCACATAGACACAGGCAACAGAGCATGCACAATGTCGGCACTAGTACAGTGTATATCCACCTTTCGCAGCAATGCAGGCTGCTATTCTCCCATGGAGACGATCGTAGAGATGCTGGATGTAGTCCTGTGGAACGGCTTGCCATGCCATTTCCACCTGGCGCCTCAGTTGGACCAGCGTTCGTGCTGGACGTGCAGACCGCGTGAGACGACGCTTCATCCAGTCCCAAACATGCTCAATGGGGGACAGATCCGGAGATCTTGCTGGCCAGGGTAGTTGACTTACACCTTCTAGAGCACGTTGGGTGGCACGGAATACATGCGGACTTGCATTGGCCTGTTGGAACGGCAAGTTCCCTTGCCGGTCTAGGAATGGTAGAACGATGGGTTCGATGACGGTTTGGATGTACCGTGCACTATTCAGTGTCCCCTCGACAATCACCAGTGGTGTACGGCCAGTGTAGGAGATCGATCCCCACACCATGATGCCGGGTGTTGGCCCTGTGTGCCTCGGTCGTATGCAGTCCTGATTGTGGCGCTCACCTGCACGGCGCCAAACACGCATACGACCATCATTGGCACCAAGGCAGAAGCGACTCTCATCGCTGAAGACGACACGTCTCCATTCGTCCCTCCATTCACGCCTGTCGCGACACCACTGGAGGCGGGCTGCACGATGTTGGGGCGTGAGCGGAAGACGGCCTAACGGTGTGCGGGACCGTAGCCCAGCTTCATGGAGACGGTTGCGAATGGTCCTCGCCGATACCCCAGGAGCAACAGTGTCCCTAATTTGCTGGGAAGTGGCGGTGCGGTCCCCTACGGCACTGCGTAGGATCCTACGGATTTGGCGTGCATCTGTGCGTCGCTGCGGTCCGGTCCCAGGTCGACGGGCACGTGCACCTTCCGCCGACCACTGGCGACAACATCGATGTACTGTGGAGACCTCACGCCCCACGTGTTGAGCAATTCGACAGTACGTCCACCCAGCCTCCCGCATGCCCACTATACGTCCTCGCTCAAAGTCCGTCAACTGCACATACGGTTCACGTCCACGCTGTCGCGGCATGCTACCAGTGTTAAAGACTGCGATGGAGCTCCTTATGCCAAACTGGCGCAGCTAGCGCCATTCGACGGCCAACACCACGGTCCCTGGTGTGTCCGCTGTGCCGTGCGTGTGATCATTGCTTGTACAGCCTTCTCGCAGTGTCCGGAGCAAGTATGGTGGGTCTGACACACCAGTGTCAATGTGTTTTTTTTTCCATTTCCAGGAGTGTATAATGTAAAATTAGATTAACACCTGAATTTTATTTACAGACTAAACCATCTGTTCCTCTTTTGTTTATGTACTTTTCTTTATCTTGTGCCACATAACAGGCTTAATAACACTGATATATAAATGGTGCAGATCATTATTATTAAGGACCGTGTTTTCACACATGCAGGTGATATCATTCTGTACCCTGCAATGCTAACATGTCCATAACTCTAGTCAGCATAGGATGGCCAAGATCCGCAAATTTCCATGACAGCATTGGTGTAATTTCATGCTGTTTGTAATACGTCAAAGAAAATATTGTATGGGTATCATAGAAGAACAGAAAGGAGTCTTCACAGAGTGCAGTTTGTGCAGCTGTTTGTGGAAATGATTGTGATTGCATTTGAATCTAGGTAACGTGCGTGGATGGGATTTCATGGACTGAGGAACCATTGGGTGCATTTGGGAGAGGGTTTCCAGGAAGTTCAGAAACAACTGTTTACTGGCAGTATTCCCACAAAAGAAGGTGGTCCCACAGTTCACTAAAAGACATATCACATTAAATTTTTATTGACGTATGAGAAACTACATTCTCTTTCACATTGTGGGAATTTTCACTGAGACAGTACACAAAGTTTTTAAGTTTCCTCTGCAGACAAAACAGTGAAATCAATTACATGTTTAATGCCACTGCAAAATTTTAAATAACATTCAAAACATTGACTATGGCTACTGTGATGTCTTCAATAACACTATGATGTATGAGGTGAAATCCAAAATTTTCGGGACTGGTACTGCCATCTGGAAAGTACGAGTAGTATATCTTTGCACCGCTAGGTGGTGAGATCTGCATATCTGATGAGTCAGAGTGCAGAGTGGCATTCAGCTGGGAGGATGTGTTGTATGTCCACAGCAATTTCCGTAATACTCTGTGTTTGGTGTGTGGTGATTTTACAATGGATCCATGAATAGAACAGTGCATGTTTATCAAATTCTGTGTGAATATTAGGAAAAGTGCTACGGAGACCCTTGCAATGATTCAACAAGTGTTTCGGGGATAGAACATGAGCCGTACGTGTGTGTTTAAGTGGAAGAGCCTGGACTCTCCAAGGCCCAAAAAAGAGAGACAGGTGAAGAGCAAAGTGAAGAGCATGATCATTGTTTTCTTTGATACCACAGGAACTTTGCACATAGAATTCGTCCCATCAAAGCAAACAATGAATTCCATGTACTACTGTGATGTTTTGCAATGGCTCTGTGAAAATGTGCGGAGATGACGGCCTGAACTTTGGCGTCAAGGGAACTGGCTGCTGCTTCACAACAACATGCCCTGTCACACGTCCTTGCTCACCAGGACCTTTTTGGCAAAAAACAACATGGTGGTTGTACCCCACCCACTGTACTCGCCAGATATGGCACCTTGCGACTTCGCGCTATTCCCAAAACTGAAACTCAAGTTGAAAGGCCGTCGGATCAACACTCTAGAGAGGATTTAAGAAGCATTGCTGGCAGTGATAAACACCCTCAAAGAACAGGATGCAGATGGGAACTACTTTGAGGGTGATGATGACCTTTAGTCCAAAGGTAAGGTTTTCAACAGATGGCAGTACCAGTCCCGAAAATTTTGGATAGCACTTCGTATGCTGGAAATGCTGGCAATACTTTCCTATCTTGAGATGCAAATGACACTTGACTTAAAGATGCACGCTGTGTCAGATGCTGTTGATACAAACTTTGTTAAGCAGTTAAATGTTCCAGAGATAACATTCACCATAGGTATTACAATGTAAAATGTATATAAAGGACATTATCAATGTATTGTTTGTAAATAAATATATATAACTGAAAGTTGGTCATTTACTGGTTTCTAATTATTGAATTGAAGAAATTTTCTGTGGAACAGCAGGAATATTCAAAGAGAAACAACTTAAATCTGCATTGATTAACAGTACTGCTATCAGAGACTCTATTTTATGTGTGTGGACTGTCAAAGAGTCTTTCTTGCAGGAGCATATAGAGAGCTGTTGCTCAATTCCAGAAGAATATGCGATCAAGCACTCAAGAGATCTGTACCTAGTAGAGCAGTTCATAATGGGAAGGACCCTCTATGGCTAACAGTTTATGTAAAGAAACTTCTAAAGAAAAAGTGACTATCACAGAACAAATACGAGACAAGAGTTTAACAGCCTGTTGATGATGAGGTCATTAGAAATGCAGCACACACTCAGATTAGGAAAGGATGTGGAAGAAAGCAGACATGGCCCTTTCAGAGAAACCTTTCTGATATTTGCCTGAAATGATTTAGGAAAACCACGAGAAACCAAAATCTGAATGGTCAGGTGGGGAACTGAACTGCCATATTTCTGAGCATGAGTCTAATGACTCGCTACTGAATAATCTCACTTGGTCTGGACGTCTCAGGACAGCAAAGCAAAAGCAGGAGTTCTAAATTCCATTTCCAGCTGTTCCTTAACAAAAAATGATCCAGGAATACTGTAGCACACTGCGGAGACGAGATATATAGACATTGATGTTTGTGGTGTCGCTCTTGTAATCACAATATACTGAAGCTCCCTTGCCGAAACTGTGCCCAGAAGCAGGAAGAAAGTAGAGGACAGACCTATCTACAAGACAATCCAGGAAACTATTGTCCAATATCACTGATATACTTCTGTTGGATAACTGTGGATCTAGTGCTGAGCATTAAAAAGTATCTTGAACAGAATAACAACCTAATATGAAACTTCCTGGCAGATTAAAACTGTGTGCTGGACCAAGACTTGAACTCAGGATCTTTACCTTTTGTGGGCAAGTGCTCTACCATATGAGCTACCCAAGCATGACTCATGCCCCATCCTCACAGCTTTATTTCCACCAGTATCTTGTCTCCTACCTTCCAAACTTCACAGAAGCTCTCCTGTGAGTCTCAGTCCAGCACACAGTTTTAATCTGCCAGGAAGTTTCATATCAGCGCAAACTATGCTGCATAGTGAATATCTCATTCTGGAGAATAACAACTTCCTGGTAACAAGCATAGATTTTGAAAATGCTGGCCATGTAAAATTGGAATTGCACGTTTCTTACATGACATCCTGAAAGACACAAATAAAGGCAAACAGCTAGATGCAGTATTTCTTTATTTACAAACAGGATTTGACTCAGTACTCAACACTTATTAATGAAAGTGTGGTCATATGGAATATCAAATGAAATTTGAGACTGGACCGAGGATGTCATGGTACAGTGGACATTCCTTGTGATCTTAAATTTAGAGCCATCAATAGATGTAGAAGTAATTTAGAGGAATTGTATTAGGGAGCATAGTATACATTTGTTAATGATCTGACTGAAAATATTAATAGCAGCAGCAGACTTTTTGCAGGTGATATACTGTAGTTATCTATAAGGAAGTATTATCAGAAGAAGGTACTTAAATATCTGATTGGAATCTGATATTATTTCAATGTGGTGCCAAGATTGGCAATTTACTTTAAACTACCAGAATTTAAAATTGTGAACTTCACAAAATGAAAAAACTGTAGTATCCCATAACCACAATATCAATGATCCATAAACAGAATTAGTCAAATAATAGAAATATTTTGGGACTTTAATTTGTGATGGCATGAAATAGAATGTTCATATAGACTCAGTCATAGATATAGAGAGCATAGACTTTGGTTTATTGGTAGAATACTGGAAAAATTTAGTCCGACTAGAAACGAGGTTGCTTACAAAACACTTGTGCGACCTATCCTAGAACACTGGTCACATGTGCAATACCCACAGCAAATAGGCCTAACAGGGAAGGCCTGTACAGAGTTTCCAGAAGCAATGTTAAGTAGGATGTCTAGGAATAAAATACAGCACATTACTTATCACACTTTTAGCATCTACAAATTTAAAATTAGACTACTTACAATGCAGAGAGAGGTATTCAAGCAGTCATACTTCTAGCATTCCATCTGAGAACAGAATGGCCAGAAACTCTAATATATGGTACAGTGGGAAGCACCCTCTGCCAAGCAATTCATAATAGTTTGCAAAGTATGAATGTAGATGTAGTGTATTTCACTCCCTTCTGTGTCAAAGTTAGATCTCTTGGGCTTCATGTGGACCATTATCGAATGAAAATGTGCATATTACACTAAATTGCAGTTTCACTCATCTTGTTGTTGTTGTTGTGATCTTCTGTCCAGAGACTGGTTTGATGCAGCTCTCCATGCTACTCTATCCTGTGCAAGCTTCTTCATCTCCCAGTACCTACTGCAATGTACATCCTTCTGAATCTGTTCAGTGTATTCATCTCTTGGTCTCCTTCTACGATATTTACCCTCCACACTGCCCTCCAATACTAAATTGGTGATCCCTCGATGCCTCAGAATAAGCCCTACCAACCTATCCCTTCTTCTAGTCAAGTGGTGCCAAAAATTTCTCTTCTCTCCAACTCTATTCAATACCTCCTCATTAGTTATGTGATCTACCCATCTAATCTTCAGCATTCTTCTGTAGCACCACATTTCGAAAGCTTCTATTCTCTTCTTGTCTAAACTATTTATCATCCACATTTCACTTGCATACATGGCTACACTCCATACAAATACTTTTAGAAATGACTTCCTGACACTTAAATCTATACTCAATGTTAACAAATTTCTCTTCTTCAGAAATGCTTTTCTTGCCATTGCCAGTCTACATTTTATACCCTCTCTACTTCAACCAGCATCAGTTATTTTGCTCCCCAAATAGCAAAACTCATTTACTACTTTAAGCGTCTCATTTCCTAATCTAGTTCCCACAGCATCACCTGATTTAATTCGACTACATTCCATTATCCTCATTTTGCTTTTGTTGATGTTCACCTTATATCCTCCTTTCAAGACATTGTCCATTCCATTCAGCTGCTCTTCCAGGTCCTTTGCTGTCTCTGACAGAATTACAATGTCATTGGCGAACCTCATTGTTCTTATTTCTTCTCCATGGATTTTAATTCCAACTCCAAACTTTCTTTTGTTTCCTTTACTGTTTGCTCAATATACAGATTGAATAACATTGGGGATAGGCTACAACCCTGTCTCACTCCCTTCCGATTCACTGCTTACCTTCATGCCCCTTGACTCTTATAACTGCCATCTGGTTTCTGTACAAATTGTAAATAGCCTTTCGCTCCCTGTATATTACCCCTGTCACATTCAGAATTTGAGAGAGAGTATTCCAGTCAACGTTGTCAAAAGCTTTCTCTAAGTCTACAAATGCTAGATATGTAGGTTTGCCTTTCCTTAATCTATTTTCTAAGATAAATCATAGGGTCAGTACTGCCTAACGTGTTACAACATTTCTATGGAATCCAAACTGATCTTCCCCAAGGTCAGCTTCTACCAGTTTTTCCATTCGTATGTAGAGAATTCGCATTAGTATTCTTGAGTCTGAGGGTATTTTACCTGTCTCATACATTTTGCTCACAAGATTGTAGAGTTTTGTTAGGCCTGGCTCTCCCAAGGCTGTCAGTAGTTCTAATGGAAGGTTGTCTACTCCCGGGGCCTTGTTTTGACTTAGGTCTTTCAGTACTCTGTCAAACTTTTCACGCAGTATCATATCTCCTATTTCATCTTCGTCTAAGTTCTCTTCCATTTCTATAATATTGTCCTCAAGAACATCACCCTTGTATAGACCCTCTATATACTCCCTCCACCTTTCTGCTTTCCTTTCTTTGCTTAGAACTGGGTTTCCATCTGAGCTCTTGATATTCATACAAGTGGTTCTCTTTTCTCCAAAGGTCTCTTTAATTTTCCTGTAGGCAGTGTCTATCTTATCCCTAGTGATATACGCCTCTACATCCTTACATTTGTTCTCTAGCCATCCCTGCTTAGCCATTTTACACTTCCTGTCGATCTCATTTTTGAGACATTTGTATTCCTTTTAGCCTGCTTCATTTACAGCATTTTTGTATTTTCTCCTTTCATTAATTAAATTCAGTATCTGTTCTGTTACACAAGGATTTCTATTAGCCCTCATCTTTTTTACCTACTTGATCCTTTCATGCCTTCACTATTTCATCTCTCAAAGCTACCCATTCTTCTTCTACTGTATTTCTTTTCTCCATTCTTGTCAATCGTTCCCTAATACTCTCCCTGAAACTCTCTACAACCTCTGGTTCTGTCAGTTTATCCAGGTCCCATCTCCTTAAATTCCCACCTTTTTGCGGTTTCTTCAGTTTTAATCTATAGTTCATAACCAATAGATTGTGGTCAGATTCCACATTCGCCCCTGGAAACGTCTTGCAATTTAAAACCTGATTCCTGAATCTCTGTCTTACCATTATATAATCTATCTGAGACCTTCCAGTATCTCCAGGCTTCTTCCATGTATACAACCTTCTTTTATGATTCTTGAACCAATGCTCTGTGCAAAATTCTACCAGGCGGCTTCCTCTTTCATTCCTTAGCCCCATTCCTTATTCACCTACTATGTTTCCTTCCCTTCCTTTTCCTACTGTTGAGTTCCAGTCATCCATGACTATTAAATTTTCGTCTCCCTTCACTATCTGAATAATTTCTTTTATCTCATCATACATTTCATTAATCTCTTCTTCATCTGCGGAGCTAGTTGGCGTATAAACTTGTACTATTTTGGTAGGTGTGGGCTTCGTATCTATCTTGGCCACAATAATGCGTTCACTATGCTGTCTGTAGTAGCTTACCTGCATTCCTATTTTCCTATTCATTATTAAACCTACTCCTGCATTACCGCTATTTGATTTTGTATTTATAACCCTGTATTTACCTGACCAGAAGTCTTGTTCCTCCTGCCACTGAACTTCACTAATTCCCACGATATCTAACTTTAACCTATCCATTTCCATTTTTAAATATTCAAACCTACCTGACCGATTAAGGGATCTGACATTCCACACTCCGATCTGTAGAACACCAGTTTTCATTCTTCTGATAACAACTTCCTCCTGAGTAGCCCCGCCTGGAGATCCAAATTGGGGACCATTTTACCTCCAGAATTTTTTCCCAAGAGGGAAAAATTATGGCTGTAGTTTCCCCTTGCTTTCAGCCGCCGTTCTCAGTACCAGCACAGCAAGGCCGTTTTGGTTAGTGTTACAAGGCCAGATCAGTCAATCGTCCAGACTGTTGCCCGTGCAACTACTGAAAAGGCTGCTGCCCCTCTTCAGGAACCACATGTTTGTCTGGCCTCTCAACAGATACCCCTCCGTTGTGGTTGCACCTACGGTACGGCTATATGTATCGCTGAGGCACACAAGCCTCCCCACCAATGGCAAGGTCCATGGTTCATCTTATAGAATGAAATTTCACTCTGCATCTGCAGTGGAGAGTGAACTGATATGAAACTTCCTAGCCGATTATGTGACCTTATTGTAATGTTTGTTCATCTATGATTTCGTCTGTATTTGGTGTTTTGGTGTCACTGAGTTTCAGTTCTTATTTAGTATACTTGTGCCATCACTGCTGAACAACCCTTTAAAATCTTGGGAACATCATTTGTGTATGAGGTTTGGCTAAAGAATAATTGGACCGATTTTTCAGCAGACAAGCAGTGCGAACCTCGAGAACAAATGCTACATGTTTGAGGCATTTTTGGGCTGCAGATACATAGTCTGACACAAATGAAGGGCAAGGCCCAACTGAGGGCTCAGCAGGTGAATGGGTAGTGGGTATGGAGAGGGAGATCCTCTCCATATCCACTACCCATTCACCTGCTGAGCCCTCAGTTGGGCCTTGCCCTTCATTTGTGTCAGACTATATGTCTGCAGCCCATTGAAAAAATGCCTTTTGTTTTGAAACAGTAATGGATAAATGTGAAATTTTTATTGAAACTTGGGAAGTCCACTACAGAGGTGCACTCTTTGTTGAAACAAATGTACAATAATAATCTCTTTCACATAATCAAGTTTTTGATTGATTTAATCAGTTCAAAGAAGAACAACATGAAACTGAAAATGAGTCATGCCCAGGACAACCCCTATCATCAACAACAGACAAAAACATTGAAAATATTGGAAATTTAATCTACACACATCAAAAAAAGTTTTGCATCACCCCAGTTCCCAGTTCCCAGAATTCCTGAAGATAGACGTTGACTGTGGGTATTGTATCACAGACAAAGTCCCTTTGACTGGTCAGAGATGTCACTAAACCTGCCCAAGGATGTAAACAACCATGCATGAGAAGTGCCTATTAGATGGAGGGGGTCCTACAGCCAGTCAGTTCCAGTCATACTATCAGGAAGGAGGTACATGGATCATGTTGTCTGTAGTTCAACTATGCCTAGATGGTCAATACCGCGGTTTGATCACATCTGCATTGTTACTTTGTGCCAAGAAGGGCTCTCAACAAGGGAAGTGTCCGGGCATCTCGGAGTGAACCAAAGCGATGTTGTTCGGACATGGAGGAGATACAGAGAGACAGTAACTGTCAATGGCATGCCTCGCTCAGGTTGCCCAAGGGCTATTACTGCAGTGGATGACTGCTACCTACGGATTATGGCTCGGAGGAAACTTGACAGCAACATGTTGAATAATGCTTTTCATGCAATCACAGGACATCGTGTTACGACTTAAACTGTGCGCAACAGTCAACATGATGCTCAATTTCACTCCCTATGTCCATGGCAAGGTCCATCTTTGCAACCATGACACCATGCAGCGCGGTAAAAATGGGCCCAACAACATGCCAAATGGACCGCTCAGGATTGGCATCATGTTCTCTTCACTGATGAGTGTCGCATATGCCTTCAACCAGACAATCATCAGAGACATGTTTGAAGGCAACCCAGTCAAACTGAACGCCCTAGACACACTGTCCAGAGAGTGCAGCAAGGTGGAGATTCCCAGATGTTTTGGGGTGGCAATATGTGGGGCAACGTATGCAGATGGTGGTCATGGAAGGCACCATAACGGCTGTACAATACGTGAATGCCAACCTCCGACCAATAGTGCAACCATATTTGCAGCATATTGGCGAGGGATCCATCTTCATGGATGACAGTTCGCATCCCCAGCGTGCACGTCTTGTGAATGACTTCCTTCAGGATAATGACATTGCTCGACTGGAGTGGCCAGCATGTTCTCCAGACATGAACTCTATTGAACATGCCTGGGATGGATTGAAAAGGGCTATTTATGGACAACGTGACCCTCTAACCACTCTGAAGGTTCTACACTGAATCATCATTGAGGAGTGGGAAAATCTGGACCAACATGCCTTGATTATCTTGAGGATAGTATGCGACGACGAATACAGGCATGCAGTAATGCAAGAGGATATGCCACTGGATATTAAAGGTACCAGTGTGTACAGCAATCTGGACCACCACCTCTGAAGGTCTTGCTGTATGATGGTACAACATGCTATGTGTGGTTTTCATGAGCAATAAAAAGGGTGGAAATGATGTTTGTGTTGATCTCTATTCCAATTTTCTGTACAGGTTCCGGAACTCTCAGAACTGAGGTGAAGCAAAACTCTTTTGATGTGTGTATAAAGACATTCATTGAGCATTTGTGTGATCGTTGATATTGTAAGAGTTGAGTAAGGAGAAAACAACCTCTGTTGTGGAAAATCATGTCATGGATTGTGAATGATAACAACACCCCAGCCATTACTGCATTGATTGTCAAGATGTTATTGGCTAAGCATGGGCCTCTGTTTTGGGACACTACTGACCATATCTTGCTCTGTGTGATGTTTTCCTGATCACAGAAGTGAAATCTGCTGTGGAAGGAATGACATTTGAAACAGTTGAAGTCATGAAAGAAAAACTGTTGGAGACCATGAACATACTTTCAGGAGACACTTCTTTGAACCATGTAAAATTCACATGGAGTAGAGTAAGAATGGTGGAGGGGAGTATTTTAAAGGGAATAGATCATGAACAGTAGTGAGCTTGGTACCAAACCTTGTAGAATTTCATAAATAATATTTACCACTAGTGAGTTTTGCGAGGCAGTGATTCATTCTGACCCTCTTCTCCTAGAACACTTGAGCAACTTTCCCATTCAATGTACCTGGAGCCAATGGCAAAAGAAGAACTCTAAATATATTTAAGAAACTGAACTCCAAGACAGGAGATGATTTAATACCTAATTATCTAATAAAGCATGTGAGTGAAGTATTAATTAACCCACTTTTTGATACAGCAAACTCCTCATTCAGGGATACAGTACTTCCAGGAAAATTAAATATGAACAAAGTAGTATCAGTATAGAAGGAAGACAACAAAGGTGGCCCAAGTAACTACATATCAGTATCTTTAACATTAACATTCTCAAAAATAACAGAGATTCTTATGCATAGTAGATTGCTTACATTATTCAGGAATAAAGGTGACCACTCTATGAACAGTAGGTGCATTGGGGTGTCGGCAGGCACACACACCCATGCATGTAGCTACGTTGTGCTGGCTGCATACACAGTGCCATAGTTGCAGTTATGCAGGTGGAATGGGATCTGGTTACGTCAGATGGGAGGGGTACAGGGAGAAAGAAGTGGGAAATGGGAGGAGGGGTTGGGGACATATAGCTAGTGGCTCAGAGGGAGACAGTAGGTGTGCTGGCTAGGAAGGTGGGAGGAAAGGAGGAGGTAGAAGGCACAGGAAATAGGCATGCATTACACAGGTATGGAACTGGTGAGGTGTAGCATATGATGAATATGACATGGAGGCATAGACTGGGAGGGAGTGACAGAAGAGACAGAGCAGAACCTGCTGGGTAAAGGGTGTGGGTACAGTGGATTAGTGCAGATTGAGGAGGTGTTTCGAAATAAAAGAGTCAGAGAAAATCAATGTAACCCTGCATTTAAGCCATGGATTACCCAGGGCATCAAAATTTCATGTAAAACAAAAAGAGAATTGTATGCCTCAGCCAGACAGTCTAACAATACTGCAGTGATGGGGCAATATAAAGTGTACTCTAAGATATTAAGGAAGGTGATTCAGAAATCTAAAAGTATGTATCTAAAAAAGGAGATTGACAAATCAAATAACAAAATGAAAACCATATGGAAATATGTTAAAAGCGAGACAGGGAAAAGCCTATCTGCCAAAGAAGTGATTAGCTTAAGAACTGGGAGCCTTTCAGTGAATGCTCCCAAAATGGTGGCTAATATCTTTAACAATCATTTCCTAACAGTCACCAACCAAATGGGATGCCAGGGTTCTGTAAAGAAAGCTACAGAATACTTGCATAACACCTTAACTAACAAAATCGGTGAGCTGCATCTTCGAAAAACTACAGTGATAGAATTATAAAAAATAATTATGTCTTCAAAATGTAAAAATTCTGCTGGAGTTGACAACATTTCCAGCAAGTTACTGAAATACTGTTGTAAAGAAATAAGTACAGTCCTCTGCCATATTAGTAATACATCATTGGAAGAAGGTGTTTTTCCCAACAGGCTAAAATATGTGCTTATATGACCAATTTATAAAAAGGGAGAAAAGACTGAGGCTACAAACTATCGACCAATTTCATAACTCTCAGTTTTCTCCAAGGCACTAGAGAAATTGATGCATAGCAGAATGGTTGAGCATCTTAGTAAATATAACATCCTCAGCAGTAGCCAGTTTGGCTTTCGGAAAGGGCTATCAACCATGGATGCAATTCATGCCTTTGTTGACAATGTTATGGAAGCCATAAATAATAACATGATGATGGTTGGAATATTTTGTGACCTGTCAAAAGCTTTTGACAGTGTAAGTCACCATATTCTCTTGAGTAAAGCCAAGACCCTAGGAATGGGTGGAACCGTAGGGACGTGGCTTGAATCCTATCTGTGTGGTAGAAAGCAGAAAGTAATCGTGGAAGGACTGCATGGTGGCCAGGTACCTTCAGAATGGGGCTCCATTACTGCAGGAGTACCTCAAGGTTAAGTATTGGGCCCACTGCTCTTTCTAATATTTATATATGACTTAGCACTACGTACAGAATATGAGAAAATACTCATGTTTGCTGATGACACCACTTTATCAGTTAATAATCTCTCCGGGAATGTGTCAAATGAGGCTGTAAATAAAGCTTTTGCAGATTTGACAAACTGGTTTGAAACCAATGGCCTTACAGTCAACCTAAAAAAGACAAGTTACATTCATTTCTCTCCTAACACAAATGTTACAAATGAAATGAACCTAAAAATGGGTGAGCATGATACTTTGAAGGTTAGTCCTCCAAATTCTTGGGTCTGCATATAAATAGCAAAATGAAGTGGCACCACCATATTCAAGATCTGTGCAAAAGGCTAAGCTCAGCAACGTTTGCCTTAAGAATAATTTCAGACACTAGTGAAATGAGCACAATAAAAACTGCACATTTTGGCTATTTTCACCAACTTATGACCTATGGTATAATATTTTGGGGAAATCAACCAATAGCAAAGTAAGTGTTCCATGCACAGAAGCAAGCAATAAGAATTATGTGTGATGTACATCCTAGACACTCGTGCAGGGATCTGTTTAGAGCTCTACAAATCCTTACAACACCTGCCCAATATATTTTTTCCCTGATGTGCTTTGTTTCAAAAAATAGCAAAAAGCTCATACCACAGTTATAACACCCGAAGGAAACTGAATATCCATTATGAGCTAAAAATGAAAAGTATGGTCCAGAAGGGGGTTTTATACAGTGGCACCAAGATTTTTAATGCCCTCCCACTGCACATTAAAGAACTGGTTGGAAACATGCCAAAGTTTAAAGAAAATCTGAAGCAGTTCCTTTTAGATGAATCTTGTTACAGTATTGATGAATTTCTTAGCAAGAATGTATAGAATCGCTTGTTTGTGCTTAAACCTTACTGCGTGACCTCTACAATTGATTAATCATACTCTGTAAGTACAGTGTAACTTAATACAATACCCAAATTTATGCATGTCTGTATATGATGCCTGTATAACTTAAGAACAATACTTAATTTTATGTATGACTCTATATTCTTTCAGATGTCCTGTATCTTAACTAATATGTAAGGGTATATGCTAAACTTCACAGTTTCTTTAATCTAATGATAAGATCAATGTATCTGTGCACAAAACAATAATCTGTAAAAAACCTTGACTCATTCTACATCCAGGGATATGTTCCCATATGGATCTATGGAACACGAAATAAATAAATAAATTAAATAAATAAATAAGGCCAGGAGGATTATGGAAGTGAAGGATGTGTTACAAAGATAACTCCTGTCTGCGTAGTTCAGATAAGCTAGTGTTGTGAAGCAGCCATTGAACTTGAGTATGTACTCAACAGTGTATTGTTCCACTGGGGGTTAACTTTGTTCTTGGCCATTCATTCTCATCGACAGCTGTTGTGGTCATGTCCACAGAGAATGCTATGCAGTGATTGCAATAGAGTTGGTATATGACATGGCTTCTGTGCTACAAATCCCTCAAACCAAATCCAAAATAATCCCAACATTGAAACTTGCCTCTCAAAGTTCATGCCATCATCCAACCTGATCCTATACTGCAGGATTAGCACTGCTGAAAGAGGGTATTGTGGAGTCATGGCTTACCCACAGCCTGAGGGATGTTTTCAGAATGAAATTTCACTCTACAGCAAAGTGTGCACTGGTCTGAAGCTTCCTATCAGATTAAAACTTTTTGCTGAACTGAGACTCAGACTCAGGATCCGGTTCCACAAGTTTCACAGGAGAACTTCTGTGAAGTTTGGAAGTTAGGTGGTTCCCAAGGTCAAGGCTCTGTCTGGCACACTAAACAAGAACTGAAACTCAGTGACACCAAATACAGACCAAATCGTAGATGAACAAACATTACAACAAGGTCAATTGAAGTCTTAATAATGCAAAGACTCATACGATTCACTTTCAGTCAAATAAGCTTGACTTGCTGCTATCAGAAATATTTACTACAGTAAATGAACCCATTTATTTAAAGTTATTAGAGGTCTCACTGGTTTATGAGCTAAAGTGGATTCAACTAATTACAACACAAAAACTCAAAATGTTTTGCACTTAAAACTGTGTCTAGCTGACTGAATGAAAACAAGGCTACAATCTTGTTTTCTATACTTTCACTTCCAGTTGTCAAATTGAATTATCTCCCAGGGAAACACAATTACAGTAAAAAAAGTATTAATTCAGCCAGAATGACTGAAGAGGATAATGTGTAAAGCAGATGACTGCACATCTGGCAAACTATTCTTTAGATATTGGGGAATTTGTACACTACATTTACAACATTTACCCTCAGATGGAATTTCTTTCTGACAAAAAGTCTTTTGCCACTGAACTGTGATTCAGATAATCAGAATTCAAAAGACTAAAAAATATGACTCTAAGAAAACAACACCAAAAGCTAAAAATATGACTCTACTAATATAACATCAAAAGCTAATTACATCTCAGTGCAAATCAACTGAACCAGCCAGGGTAGAATCCAATGTAGAGTGCAGATGTTTGTGCCATGTAGTCAAAATATATATTACGGATGATATACAGACAGACTGACTATCAACAGACAACATTGCTCAAAGACTTGAAAGACCTACTGGCTTACAGTAAGTACGCAAATCTGTCATGCTGATTGAAGGTTCTGAGATTGAGAGGCAGTCAGATCTGGCCTGAGACAAGTATGAGCATAGCACTATTTGCATGTATCACAAACCCATTAGGCCATAGCAGGTTATTGGATTATGGATAGGGAGACCCTACTGCTATGTGCGAGTTTCTGGGACATTGGTATTCTGGCACAAGTGAAAGAATACTAGATTTAGTGGACTGAGGGAAATGAGGTAATGGCTTCTGAACATTGGCCATGCCAATATACTTCTACACCCATGCTTTGCTACACAAATTTTGGCTAGATTCTTCTATAACTTAAATCCTTGAACTGTACTGACTTAGTTCATTTTCAATAAACAATAGCATTACTTCAAGCATGCCAATAAACTACTACCTTAATTCATCGCTTGGCAGGACACTTTACTGTTGATGGGTTTATTTGTAGAGTAGAATTTCCGCATGATATTTCAATAATTTTACATTGTTCCAGTCTCTAAATTGCATTCAGTTACTTTATTTATTGTAATATTGTTCTGCTGCATTCAGCTTTGCTTTACATATTATTGTTCATCAAGTTAACATCACACAGTGTTTATCTCATCATCTATTCTACAAAGGAAATAACAAGGTGGCATGATTGCACTGATGAAGAGATCATGTAGAAACAAAGAGAGACAATGAAGATGATTCAGTTTGAAGCACTCTATGTCAGCAATGTTATGTTCCAACAAGAGGTGCAATTGACAGTTGTTCTGAATCTGAATGTGATTTCTTAAAAGAAAAATTCATATGGTATTATTGGCTGGGAAACACCTTCTTTGATTGTTTGGCCACCTAGTCTTTTCATTTGACACCACTTCTGTTACTTATGCATTGGTGATGATGAAATAATGATGAGGACAACACAACACCTAGTCCCTGAGCACACAGGATATTTAGCGACTTGTGTCACATATCCTGACAACATACCATAACAAACCCTGAATTGGGGAGATCTTGAATGTGGTGTGTTAGCTTTACTGCATGCTTAATATTTTCGACCTTTTCAGTTGTGATCTTGAGATGTTTAATGTTTTTTGTATTTGTTCAATCCACACAGCATTATGAGTTCATCCAAAAAAACAGTGGTGATCTATAATGTCATGGATCCTGTGCTGTGATTGGCTAATAGAAGCAAACCGACCAGCTTCTGTATTGATTTAAGGATTTGTGAAGCTAACATACTATATTTGTTGTTTTTCATATTTATAGTTGTATATACTGAAAATATGCAGTTTAAGTATTCATTTTTAAGGAGTTTAAGTACACATTTTTAGTCAAATTTGTTGCGCTAAAGTAACAGAAAATGTTACATCATTGCTAAACATGTTACTGTACATTGCTCAGTTGAAATTTCATATATACCCTTGCCTGGATTTGCAGTGTTTTAGTGTTTGATTGATGTTTAGAGAGGATCTGGGTGCACCACGTTCCTTTAATTTCTCCATAACCTAATTTTCCAGATTTTTGCCTAGTAAGCTGAAGGCTGAATTAGTATTGTGCTGTTTTAAGACTCATGGTATGCCACAGTTATCCACATCAAAATAAAACTCACAGTAGCTCTGGCACAATACGTACAAAAAGTGAAACTTGCCAATAATTTACCAGGTGGTCATAATTAAACTGGTGGTATTCCGGAGCTACAGTGCAGCTGTATGAATTGTAGGATGCAGAAACATCACAGGCATGTTAACTAATCAGTGCACTTACGGAGTATGCTTAAAAAAGTAATAGCTCCACTTTCTGCTCCCAGATGAAACTATGGCACAGTAAGCAGACGGAATGTGGTGCAGGTGCAGGAAAAGGGGAGGCATGATCAAATACTTTTTAACCATGGTTTGGGCATTTTTTTAGGATACAGATGCAATTTACAGGAAGTATTCAATATAGTCTCTCAACTCAGTAACATGCTGCATCCTAACACACCATGGTCGACACTTGCTCACAGCACATCCAGTGTAAGCAGAGTGATATGTCATCATATGCTATCCTTAAGACCAGGAGGAGTCCAGATTCATCCCTGATATACTGAGATATATAATCTTTCAGATAGGCACACAGCAAAAAGTCACATGGGTTTAGTTGGGGATCTGTAAAGCCACACATCTTGAAATTGCCTACAAGATTTCTTGAAGCAATACTTTCACCTGCCAAATGATATGAGGTGTTGCTCTATCTTGCATGGGGGGGGGGGGGGGGGGGGGGGGGGAGGCTATGGACACAGATGCGTTCTTGCAAAGTTGGAGTCACATGTTACATGTTGCATAAGAAGTTCCTTATAATGTGTTGATGTCATTGTACATATAGCAGGCTCACAAGGTATCATTTTCTTGAAGAAAAATGGAGTTTGACTGAAGGAGCTTGTGAAACCTCACTAAACTATCTTATAAACTCAGTTCAGTGAATGTTGCTGCACAACACGTTGTGGAGTAGAACCCTATTGGTTACAGTTCTGGGCATTCACAGTACCATGCAGAGTAAAATGTGGCTCATCTGTCCAAAGAAAATTCCTCAGATACATGTAATTGATTTATATGTGTGCCAAGAAATGAAGAGCAAAGTCATGGCATTGTATCCCATCTTGAGGCTTCATTTGGTGCACATTCTCAATCTTGTAGGAATACCAGTGTAAAACATGTCACAAAATCTTTTGAACTACTGACCAGAGGAGAGAAAATTTCCATGACACAGCTCAAGCATTGGCTGCAGAATTTGAGGCAGGTGCTGCATAATCAACTACAGCAACTTCATCAACAACTGCCAAGGGAATGGGTTGCCTCCCTTCCCAGCTGCACCAAACTAATTCATTTGTTTCTTCAAATTTCTTGATCGTATTCTTTAACCAATTTATTGACTAGGGGTCTCTTCATAGTTGTTACTGTCAGCAATATTCCCACAATACAGCACTGCTGTTGCTGCCATTCTGATAAAACAACTTTACCAGCAGTGCACAGTCTTTATTCTCAATATCCATTGCATTTTGCACAGAAAATTTCAACCTTTTTAATCCTTTACATCAACAGTCATTTCACCAAAGAAATCAACACATGATGTCAAGCAAAATACAGTATACTTATGTGAAAACAGGAAACATTTTACATTCTGATTGCTTATGCCAATATATTTTCACCTGATGGCAGAAAGTAGAGCTATTATTTTTTTCAGCACACACTGCAACTGCACCAACTAATGAAAATACCTACAATGTTTCAGCAGTTTGCGATGTTTACAGCTGCGCTTGAGACACCGTCAGATTTATTATAACCACTTGGTACTTTACACCAAAAACACTATGAGCAAGCAAGGAAATTCTTTGCCAATAAAGGTAATGGGAGATGTTTGCAAATTTATTTCCTCTAATCATTAGTGAAACTCTCACCAGGTGGTGTCACTCATGTTACCATATTCTACTGCACTCTAGCAAGACATTTACAAACTTAGCATGCCTTTCCTATAGTTGACAGACAAAAACTATCTTCAGTATTAGTAAAACATCAATATTGAATGTAGACTGATGATGCATCAAAGCATAACAGAGACATACAGAGATATGGATTCATTTGCAAAGGTTGAGTCACTCTGTTGACTCCCTTTTGTTTTAAGCAGTGGAACACAAAAATTATGTGCCAGTAGGTAGAACATCCTTCGGTTGAATGAACTGAGCATCTGGGAGGTCCATAAGAGCTGTGCTCTGTAGAAGCAATGTCCTAAAACCTCTGCTAAAAGAAGCAAACTGGCATTTCAAAGCACAGTTAGAAGACTAATTATTACCTGTTTGAGGCAGGGTGGGGTGGGGGAAACTGGATATCAATCGTTCCAAAAGTGTTGACTGTTATTAAAATATGTATAGGAAATGTGCAAAATGATGCATCATGATAATTTAAACTCTGTAATCCATTATTAATAAATACATTTTAATATGTCTTTTAGGGGGGCTCTATTTCAGAGCCTTTACCTACAGGCTTAGCCTGCTACAGATCACATTGAAGGAGTTTCAGACAGATTACCAAAACTGGATTTAAAAATAAACAAAAGATATTCCATGGGAATCATTCAGCTCTATGCACCAACGAATTCACACTCTGATGAAGAGGCAGAAAACTTCTATGAAGAGTTACAGAAGTTTATAAATCAACTCAACTGCCAAACCAAGATAAAAAGGGAAGATTTTACTGTGACAGTAGACAAAAACTAAATAATGATTCTCCAGTGGGAAACTTTGGATATAATACTAGACTGAAGTCATACAATCATAGAATTTGTCTAAAAGAACAATGTGTGTGTTCTTAACATTTTTCTCAGATCAAACCATATACACTAGGCTTGGCAAGAACCATACATAACTAAAAGTGAAAGTGACAACATTTTATTAAACAATAAAGAAATTGTACAAGATTTAACAGTCCAAACCACTTTCCAATTTAAAGTGTTCATAGAATTGCAAGCTGCAGAGTACAAATAGACCCAAAACTAGGAAAAAGGACACTCCCCAGGCAGAAAAACAGATCATAATGATTAAACCATGAAAAGGAATGTGTAGTATATTAAATTAAGCAACAGTTTCAGTATCTTGAAAAATGAAGGTTATACAGACATGTACAAAAAGAGAAAATTATTTAACAAAAGTACTAATGCAAACAACAGAAGACTTTACAGTACAAGAAAATCAAAGGAGAAGAAGCTATCAAATGTAATGAGACAGGTATTAAACAGAAACTAAGAATATCAAGCAAATGATAATAGATATGTGACAGAATACACTGAATTATACAGAACTATTAAAAATGTCTTCACAAGGACCTGAAAATATAAAATGAAATGAGGTATGAGTGGTAACAGTAAAAATGTAATGAAGCCAAAAACTGAAATTAGTGTAGGATACATTTCACATTATAGCATATAAAATGATAGTTGGTAAAGTAATGAACCATCCTAAGATGTCTTTAAATATTTGTATAATGCAACACAACAATGAGAAACATGGTTATTTGCTAATGAAGTTAATGACATTTTGGTGGTAATGTCAGATTATGTGAACAGAACTATAAAGAAAGGAAAGGTTCCTAGAGATTTAATTAGAAATGATTAAAGCTGGAGACAAAGTGATGTAAATGCAACTTGCAAAATTGTTTGCAGAGTGAATAATTCATTCTGAAAACAATTCCACAGATTGTGGTCATCCCATTTATGTGCAATATCCTTTCTTTCAGGATTGCTAGTCCACCAAAGTAGTTTGGAAAGATGGAGAGTGGTACTGATCGAAGTAAGGCTGTGAGGATGTATCACAAGTAGCTGTGAGGATGCGTCACAAGTACCGGTAATACTTAGGTAGCTAGCTTGGCAAGAGCATTGCACACAAAAGCTAAAATACTTGGTTTGAAACCTGATATACAGTTTTAATCGGTCAGGAAGTTTCAGTGTTTTGACCATACAGCTCTGCAGGGAAGAGGGCAGACATGACACTAAAATATGGTGTTAATTCATTCCATTTTTCATGGACAGTCACATTTTTTTCCAAAATATCCCACTGTCCCAAAAGTTTCTTTAGGAACACCCAGACGTCCCACATGTTTGTGATTCTGTTTGGCTAACGTCTTTTACACTACCAATTTACCATACACATATAATGCACAAGAAGTGTGACTTGTACTACTTGCTCTACAATGTTTGTTGAGTTTCTGTTAATGTTTCACATATTGGTAGTGCCGATCATGTCACGTCATGTTTAAAATTTGTTTAGACAGTAAGAATTTTGATTTCCATTGTGGTAAGAAGTTTAAAGTAATTTCAACTCGCCTGTGTGTGTGTGTGTGTGTGTGTGTGTGTGTGATGCAAAGATAAACTCCCATGCTCATTAAATTTTGTTAATACAATTTGTTTCCCATTTTTTTCTTTAACTGTCCCACATGTTTCTCTAAAATGGAATGGACAACTAACACTGAAAGGTACAGACTCACCAGCTTTCACTACATAATGTACATTCTTTCAAAATTATAACCAACTGTAATGTAGCAGAATCGGACAACATTTCATAAAAAGTACAATATCAAACCTCCTGATGAATATGATACTACCAAGAGAAGTTTACGTGTAGTTACATATGTGCAAGAGCTTGAATTGTAATGTTTTGGATTAGTGTTTTGATGAGACTAAGTCAGCTTAAGATGAACTGTGATCAATTAAGATGAACTGTAATTAATTTAAAAAGATATTGAACCACAAACTAAAAATATGTCAAAAATAATGTAGAAAAAAAGCCCAATTTATCGTTCAGGGAATTCATATGTAGGAAAGTGATAGTTAAGTATGGCATAGCCAACTTTGAAGAGACAGGATTTATGTTAGGGACTAAAATCATATTTTATTTGTGAAGTGGTTTACAAAAATAATTAAGACATTGCTATAGATGAACATTTCATCTAATTTTGATAGGAGAATTTAATATTCGGACATGATGTTTCAAAACATTTCAATGATTTGTAAATTCAAATTCCAAATCCAATTTTGTAAAAGTAGCAAAATCTTAACTGTGAATTCAATTAACTTCAGCTCAAACAATGCATATTGTAACTTTGTAATTGTTGAAATCTATGAAGTGCTACCCAAAAATCTGAGAATTTGGTTGCACCAGTCAAACCCATAGCAGTAAACACTCTGCAGCTAAATGTCTTGAGGTACTGTGGCATGAAGTTGTGTCATCTTTGGCACATGCAGTTTTGAGTTGTAGTGGTGTGTGTAAGGATGTGTTTCAGTGCTTCTGTGAATTGTGAAATGGATAACATGAAGGGGCAATGGATTTGCATCAAATTCTGTTTCAAGTTCAAGAAAACTGCATGCTGACAGAGGCATTTGGTGAGAGTGCACTGAGTCAAGCAAGAACATTTGAGTGATGTTTGTTGACAGACTTGGGATGTTGTACAATATATGTCAATGAATTCTAACCAATTAACTGAACATGAGACGAATTGCAGTGAAGATTTCCCTCACCTTCTTGGCATTGACAATGAAACCTCAGAATTCAGATGTGCACTGATCTGCAACAAAGAGTGCAAGAATGTCCAAAATTCTTATCCACAGGCATTACATATGATGAAGCTCAGGTCTATGGTTATGAACCTCAAATGAAGCAGCAGTCATCACAATGGAAAACACAATCTTCTCCAAGGCCAAAAAAGCTTGAAAAGCATGCAGCAACATGAAGTCAACACTGATCATTGTTTTCAACATTCGAGGAATAGTGCATAAGGAGTTTGTTCCACTTGGTTAGACCATCAACAGGAAGTTTTACTGCAAGGTTTAGAGGTGACTGGGGGAAAATGATCAGTGCAATCAGCCAGAGTTGTGAAAAAATAAAGACTGGTTGGAATCAATGGGTCCTTAACACCCTTCACACTGCAGACTTCCTGCAGAACTTCCAAAAATGGGAACAACACAAGGATCATTGCATACATGTCCAAGGCAACTACTCTGAAGATGAAGGAAGACATGAGAATGCAAGAATAGTTGTCTGATTTTTACAATGAAATTTTCAGATTTTTTTGTAGCACCTCATATATAAGTAGCAACAGCAGTAGCCAAAGTTAGTTAACACAGTTTCAGTTTTGTACGTCTGTCTACAAGATGTCTTACACACAATGCCCATGTCAGCTTTATCTGTGTTGTGATGAATAAACATATTTCAAAAGTATTTTGCTGTTTTGATTAAGTTATTTATTTAATTCACTTGATAAAAAATTGCCTGACATATGGAAACTGGACCCAGATGTTATTTCTGGTGGAGGAAATGCAACAAATCTGAGTTACACACCTCAATATCGATTGTTGATTACCAGCAAGTTAATTAATTGAAACACAGGCACAGAACCTGGCCATGTTTATTACCATGTAGAAAAAAAGTTAAATTTTAATCAGGAAAAAATATGAATTGACTGAATGAGAGGATATAACACAGTTGATCATTTGGATGTTAGGAACAGATTTTGAGAAAGCTTTCAATTCACTTTCAACAGAACACTTGCCTTTTAAAAACAGAGCAATGACTTAATATACACTGAAGAATATATAGCTTGTCCCAGGCATGATGTTAAACTAAGACTTAACATCAAGTGACCACTGCTGTAAGTGGCCCCCTCCACCAAGTGTCCATAGCCTCTTAGGAGGGTAGATGACGAGGTGGAAGTCCAGGGCACCCTCATGCCCCTGAAATGAGAAATCACTTCTAAAGGTGAAAGAAACTATTGGAGGTCAACGGCATAGGATGTGAAGCGTAAGAGGAAACCACTGTGTTAAAGATCCCTGTGGGAGGGTGGAGAAAGATCTTAAGGAAAGGAAAGTGACAGGCTGTGATCTAATACTGTCTGAGGCACTGAAGGCTTCAGGAAATGATGCTACAACTAAAATTACAGATCTGATCAACAGAGTATATGACACATGTACCTGGCCTGGAGATCTCCTTAAGATCATAATTGTTCTCTTACCAAAGAAATGCAATGCCAATCAATGCAAAGATTATAGGACAATTAGTTTTATATGCATATTGGCAAGGCTGTAACCAGAATAGTGGTGAGAAGAGCAGAAAGAAAAATAGAGGAGAATATAGCAGAAGCTCAGTTTGAATTTAGAAAAGGAAGAGGGATCAGAGATGGAGTTTGGAGTCTGAGGATGATGGCAGAAACATTTTTGGAAATGAATAGAGACATGATGTTTGTTTTGTCGATTGGAAAAAAAAGTATTTGATAGAGTAGATTGGTGTATGCTGTCAAAGATTCTGGAAGATACTGGTGTGGATTGGAAGGATAGAAGCTTGATGAAGCAACTCTATACAGGACAGAGAGTGGTAGTTTGAGTAGATAATAAAACTGAAGAGGCAGGTACTGGAGATATGGGAAACAGGATTGCTGTATGTCACCAACACTTTTCAATCCATAAGCTGTAAAGCTAATCAATAAGGCCTTGGAAAAATCAAAATCACTTGCAGTGGGAGGAGAAAGAATAAAAACATCAAGTACACTGATGATATTACTATGCTAGCAGAAATGAAGGAAGAGGTCCAGGTAGTGTTGGAGAATAGAGTTAAGTGTGGGTAAAGAATTTGGAATGAAACTGAACACTGCCAAGACCAAAATGATAAGAATTGGAAAAGAAGATGTCATGATTGAAATATCAGTAGATAAAATGATATTAGAACAGGTTCAGTCATTTCAGTACTTAGGAAGCTTGATAACTTCCAGCAGCAGTTGTACAGAGGAAGTGAGATGTAGAGTCTCCATGGTAAAGAGGGCATTTGGATGAGTGAAAGGTTTTCTGACAGAAAAAGCATCCCCATTACACTTAGGAAGAGGTTTTCCATATGTTTTGTGTGGAGTATGTTGTCTTATGGTTCTGAAATGTGGACAGCCAGATAAAAGAACAAAAATATTTAGAAAGTTTTGAAATGTGGTTATACAGAAACTGAAATGGATCGACAAAAGGGAAATTAGTTGTTGCAGAGAAGGGTAAGAGAGGAGAAGAACTTCTTGAGGATGTTACAGAATAGGAAAATATCTTGGATGAGACACATGTTATGTAGGAACTGTCTGCAACAGAAACTCATGGAAGGAAAAGTAGAAGGGAAAAGAGGGAGAAGTAGAGGAAGGTTCTGAATACTAGCACACACGAAGAGAGAAAGAAGTTACAAGCAAATGAATGAGGATGTGCAGGACAGAGAGATACAGATTACGTCCAGTTGATACCCATCTGAGAACAAATTTACTGAAGGTAGAAGAGTTACAGCTTCCATTTAACTTCATCACAATACTGAGAAATTCACAACAGAGTGAGGAGCAGGGGGAAATGATTCCATATCACCAAAACTTTTCCCAGTGAACTTATAGGAACTCTTCAGATATGAGTTAATGAATCATGTCAGAGCCACCTTCATTTTGCTGATGAAATTTTACTGTTCATCTCCAGTAAAGAAAGACTTCAATATGTGAGGGAACTTAGTACAGAACATTAGAAATCATGCCTGAAAAACAACCAGTGAAGGATTAATAATAATAAACAACAAACTTTCACAGGTGTACTAGTATTTTTGTTTACAAAATCTGAATATTACAACCAAACAATTAAAGTCCTAAAGGAAATAACACAGAAGACAAAATTTCAAACTTGTATTGAAAAGATGGAGTACATGAACACAAATGAAAAATATCCAATTGGACAATGGAGAAACAAATGAAGTCATCAAAAGTAAACAGAAGTTTAAGTATCTACATGAGATTCTTACCCTGAATGTAAATGAGAAGGCAGCACTCACAGGAAGAGCCAGAAAGATGGAGACAACATTTAGATTAATTTTATACTGATTTTTATTAATTTTATGATATATTTTTGTACAGCTATAGCAACATTGGCTTATCTGTACCTAGAAAATAATATGTGTTACAGGCAGGAAATACACTGCAACAAATTAGTCCAATGTGCCTAAGCCACAGTTTCTGCAAAAATATCAGTATATTTGTGGAATTACTAGTTTTGTGTAACTGAAGTGTTCCCATAACTACTACCTGAAAAAAATCTAACTGAAAAATTAATACAATCTATCTTGATTATGTAGTGGTTGTGAACTAAATGGTTCAAATGGCTCTGAGCACTATCGGACTTAACATCTGAGGCCATCATTCCCCTAGAACTTAGAACCACTTAAACCTAACTAACCTAAGGACATCACATACATCCATGCCCGAGGCAGGATTTGAACCTACGACCATTGCGGTCGCGTGGGTCCAGACTGAAGCACCTACAACCGCTCGGCAGCACCGGCCAGTGGCTGTGAACTAATCTAACCTTCATTTACAACGCAGTAAACTACATTCCTCTACCATATAATCAACAATAATTCAGCTTAATAACAAATTAACTGCTCTTACTTTTCATGTAAATGTAATCTCTCATAAATAATTTTAATTCTCATTCATAAATAAAGTTATGTTTTGTGAATGATTTTCATTTTCTTTCATATGCAAATTTCACAATAAATCATTTTAAAGCTTGAAGGAAGCTTTTAAATTATGTAACACAATTGTCACTACATAATTCTAATTCACAAAATATTTTATAAAAAGAGTCAGATTTAGAAATCCCTTGGTATTTTCTTTTAGTAAATAACCAAATGCCTTAAGGAAATATTGACCTTCAAAATGGCTAACCCTCAGACCACCAAGCACGGGCAAGAATTACCCATATGTTTTTATTTCATCAAACGACCACAACAAATATCATTCTGTGTTTATGGGCCTTTTTTGTCTTTCATCTTATAAAAGAAAAAAAAATGCATCTCTGACTACTGGTTCTAAGATGTACACTTTGATGGGAATTTTAATTTGAATAGGAGTTCACCAGGACACCAATATTTCATTATCTGATTTATAGATAAATTTATTGGGAAGAGCTGTGTATAGAGGAAGTACGAGGGTATTTCGGAAAGTAAAGATACACTGTATGCCAGAGGAACAGAAGAGTTTTGGCAAGCAAGTTGGCAACACTGGTGTTAACCTTGAACCGTTAGCTTTCTCCTCGCAGCCATTCGGAAGTTGAACGTTGCTTCTGGTTCGAGTAGGTCGTGTTTAAAATGGCTGCGCCAATTCAGAATCCCGCCAAATGTGAAGTGCACTCCGTCATACGTTTTCTTCAGCAAAAGGTCAGCGACCAGCAGATATTCACAAAGAAATTGTTTCTGTTTATGGGAACATTATGAATTGACAAAATGTAACAAAATGGTGTCGTCATTTCTCTGAAGGTAGGACCGATGTTCATGATGAACAAAGAACAGGTCGGCCATCTGTGATCTTTGATGCCCTTCTTCGGAGAACGGAGGAAGCAATTCGTGCAAATAGACGTCTCACATTGAAAGAATTGCATCAGATCATACCGGACATGTCAATGACAACTCTTTATGACTGTCAAGTCAGGGTACAGGAAATTGTGTGCACGCTGGATTCCAAAACTGTTAACAGAAGAACAAAAAAAGAAAAGGATGGGCTTTGCACTCAACATCCTCACACGCTATGCTGAAGCAGGTGATGAGTTCCTTGATCACATTGTGACAGGTGACAAGACGTGGGTTTATCACCATACACTTGAATCCAAGCAACAATCAATGCAATGGCACCATTCGAATTCACCAAAAGCCAAGAAATGCAAAACGTCAATTTCAGAGAAGAAAATCACGGCTTCTGTTTTTTGGGACAGACAAGGCATTCTTCTGTTGGAATTTATGCCTCCTGTAATGACAATTAATGCTGCTGCATATTGCCAGACTTTGAAATGTCTTCGAAGGACAATTCAAAACAAACACAGGGGAATGCTGACAAGTGGAGTCCGCTTGCTTCACGACAATGCTCGGCCTCACACAGCACTTGTAACCAAAGCACTACTCAAACAGTTCAAATGGGACATATTGGACCATCCGCCATCCAGCCCGGACCTTGCGCCCACTGACTTCCATGTCTTCCATTACCTGAAGTCACATCTTGGTGGAAAATCATTCCACAACAATGAAGAGATCAAAGATGAAGTTGAAATGTGGTTCCGACAACAGGTGGCAACCTTCTATGACTGTGGGATACAAAAGCTTGTGCACCGACTTAACAAATGTTTGGATAACGGGAGTGATTATGTCGAAAAATAGCAAATAATCCAGCTAATAAGATGTAACTGGTGTTTTCTAAATAAATGTTCTATTTAACGACTGTGGGCCATTGTATCTTTACTTTTCAAAATGCCCTCATATGAGTAAGACAAGAGCTTATCAACTACTAAAAATTCTTTGTTTTGATGATATGTGCAATACTACCTAATGGAACATGGAAGACAATCGGTATGATTTTCATGACAGTAACTGTAAACTAAGGCTGAAAGCTGCAGATGACATGAGTGTCTACAATGGTAAGTATGCAGTCACATTTTTAGGGTATGCATATAATTTTAATAGTATACAAAAGTTTTGGATAATTAACTGAATAATGAAATACTATGCAAGATGGCCAGCCAGCCTGGGAATATTAAGGATTCTTACGCAAAAAATTCTTGCAAATTTCATTTTATCACCAAATCATTTGTACACTTACTCAGCGCAAGTTACCACTGTGCCTAAGCGGCTGAGAACCACAGAGCATCACACCACATTTCCTGTTAGCTGCTGAAGCCAGCATCATTTTACACTGTCCATTGTCCCGCTGAAGAAGCAATCCAGACTGCCAACAGGGAATGTTGGAAATGTATCACTTATGCAGTTGCTGGAGGGTCTTGGAGGAGAGGGTGCAGTGTTCAAACCTTCAGCTGTCTGCCTCTGGCCCTGTTCACCGGGACTAGCCATTAGTTACACAGACATGAACATTTCCTAAAGCTTTAACTTACTCAACCATATGAGAGTTTATGACCTTACCAGTTTTGTGTCCTAAAGCACAAACCAACCAACTTCAGTCTGAAGGATACCTACAAATTTTTCATTCACTTGAGACTGTTTAGCTGGTTAGAAAGTGACATTGTGCTATTTCGTGCAGGCTAGGGGCTGTGTCTGTGCCTTGCTGTGCTGTACAGAGCATGCTGCAACAGCACATCCCACTGACGTTAGAGAAAGACTGACCCGTCTCTCACTGCCTGCCCAGCAGCACAGCAAGAGCCTTGTAATAAGTACAGTGCCTGTGCTACGCACAAGTCAGTGCAGTTGGCGACCCATTTGACTGCTGCGACTGTCAGCTGGTGCTGGCCAGAACCTTTCTGCTGCTGCCCATCAATGCCAAGTACTGTGCCATCATCAAGCTATCTGCACACATGTGATGTGCAAATCAGGTTTTGGGTCCATGACACTCACACAGCCAAGCACATGGGTACTCTGCCTACAGCTATCACAGCACGATGCCACCCTCAGGTGCAGCCCCCTGGTGTTGCCCATTTAATGGTGCAGTAGCTGGGTCAGTTGCTGCCAGCCAACTCCAAATGCCATCATCAATGCTGTCTGCACACATGTGGCATCCCAGGGACATCACTCCATCGATTACCATATGGATGGCCTTCCTATCTCGCTACCATGCTCCCTGACCAAGAGGCAAACCATTCGCTGCCTAGTTACATGGCTCATAATGGCCACTGTCATGCTGCCGTTGCCTGGGCAGTACCGTGTAGCTGCTACCAGTGGTGGTGTGGCCCAACTGTCATCCACTCATCACTGCAGTCTGCTGTTGTGTGTCATGTCTGTTGGCAGCCGTCTTCCCCAAATGACTGAGTCTGATGCCAGGGCCCACATCACATCATACTGGGAAGTCACAGCCAGCTGCACCTCATGGGTCCAAATACCAGCAGTCCACATAATTCTCATACACTGTTGCTTCCATCACCTGTCACCCAATGTACACCGTGCTGCACTGCACTATATCAATCATCACAGCTATCACAGCACGATGCCACCCTCAGGTGCAGCCCCCTGGTGTTGCCCATTTAATGGTGCAGTAGCTGGGTCATTTTCTGCCATCCAACTCCAAATGCCATCATCAATGCTGTCTGCACACATGTGGCATGCCGAGGGACATCACTCCATCGATTACCATATGGATTGCCTTGCTATCTTGCTACCACGCTCCCTGACCAAGAGGCAAACAACTGCTGATTGATGAGGGCAATAGGGACTCTCAGATCAAAGCTATGGTTTAAATGAACAATGTCCATCCAGAGCCTTCTGACTTCATCTTCAATTGTAGTTTTCAGAGAAGATTAAGGTGAGAAAATAGAAATGCAGTGGGGTAAACACAACAGGGAACAGACTAGCACCTAACTTTACTTTGTAGGATTAATGATGCACTGAGTATGCTGTGACATTGTCATAAAGAACAGGTTCATACTGACTTGTTACAAGTTATATTTTTATAGGCAGAACAGTTATTTGATACTTGTGAAATTTACTGCATATCATAAATATATAAACAGATATAGTGGAAGGGTAGTGCTTGTGAATGGCATTAGTTACAGATGTGAGTAATATTTTGAGATGGTTAAGGAGTGATATATGATGAAAAACTAGGGAAGACACTGACTATGGAAAGCATTATCCGCAGATATACATTTGTAAGTATGTTTTAAGAGTTCTAAAGTATGTTTTTAAGAGTTCTAAAATGGTCTCCAGCAAATTGCTGCTTGTTAGATGTGGATTAGTGCCCACAGAGAGTTTGAGCTTATAATGACATTTTCTTCCACTTTGCTTTCATGTCATGACCCATGCTATCTCTTTCGCCTTTACTATGAGCACTATTTCCATGGGTCCTGATGAAAGTAAGTTTCTGCCTCCACAGATGTGTGGGTTTGCTCCATCCCCCTCTTCCTTTTCCTACTATGCTGTGTTTCCTCCCACATTGTATCTGGTGTGGTATTGAGATCATCTGTGTGCCCAGGAAGTTGTTCTAAACTTTAAACTTGGTGAGAGTGGATTTATGTTTTGGGGCCTAGTACAGACACAACACTAGCACCTAGGCCTTGGAAAGAAAACCACACATCATCAAGTTTCTCAAATCTGGTTGTGTCTATCACATTATTAGCATGAATACGTGACTTCGGGCCTGCAGGCCCCTACACAGTCATTAATGTGGAGATGCCCTCCCTTCTCTCCCCCTTCATGCCTCTCTCAATATTTTATCTTCTCCCCTATCCCCCCCCACCACCACCATCTCCTGTGATTTGCTGTGCTCTACCTGTCCTTTCCCTTTCCGTCATGCAGACCCATTATCTTACACTGTGAGGAAAATCCTCTCCCCATTAGACTACACTGGAGTGGCCATTACATTTTCACCACATATCTCTTTCCCTTCCACATAACCCCTTGGCTGCCTCCTGTTATTTCATGTTTGTTTATATGCTGCACATGTGGATGCATCACACTAAGCCACATCTTGGGCATGTTGTTCTTATGCTTCATGCATTCATGTTTTCCCTTTGCATCGTGTTAAAATTTTAAACTATGGTTGTATCTGCTGTTCAACAATGAGTGAGTACAATTTTTAACGGCCATGATTTCTTGTGCTAGAATTTAATCTTATGGTATTCTGTTAGCTTAATGCATAACTAATATGACCTACTAGTTTCACTTTTGGCACACCTGGTTCCCACCTGTGAGAGGCGGGCAAGCCGAGACAAGTTCAATATTGCTTGTTACAAAAATCGAGGTGATATGTGATGACAGCTTTGAAATTTTCCTTTTGCCTCAATAAATCTTCAGTTGAGGCCTTGCATTGTTGCACGAGGACTGTGAAGACTTTGTTCTTCTCTACGTCACAGCTCAAAGATGATGTAAATTTTTTCAAGAGGGGAGACAATCAAATTCAAACAAAGGTCGACTCAGTGCTCCAATTATTGCTCTTATGGATGAAATCATCAACACCACTGCAAACACTGTGAGACGGGATCGATGAATACCATTATGAACGCATTCTGAAATACTGAAAATTTCACTGGGTGCCACCCACAAGTTGGTGACAGAAAATTTACACATGAGATATGCTTCTGGATGGAGGATTCCAAGAATGGTGATTCCTGAACACGACATTTGTGTGCACGTCTGCATGCAGTTAAAGATGATGACAGAGGACAATCCAGAATTTCTTTCAAAGGTAAGGACTGGTGATGAAAACTGGCTACATCATTTTGATTCTGAGAACAAACAGCAAAGTTCAGTTTGGAAATCTCCTTAATCACCAAACACCAAAAAAGTGAAAGTGGTTACTTCTGCTGGGTATGTTATGATCATCTCACTTTTTGATACTGATGGAATGGTTTATGCATGTTGTACATGACAGTCATCAATAACTGGACAATACTGCAAGTAAGGTAGGTAGGTAAGTTCCACATTCTAGTCCTAGATGGGCCAATTGGGCCCAACAGACCACCATATCATACTCTGCCAACAGTGTCATTGGCTGCAGTATGAATGCGCATGTGGTCAGCACACTGCTCTCCCAATCACTGTTGGGTGTCTTGATCTTGGAACTGCTACTAATCACTCAAGTAATTCCTCACTTGGCCTCACAAGGCTGAGTGCTCCTCATACCAGTTGTCCCAGAAAGAAAAAACCCCTGGCAGTAGCGGTAATCGAATCTGATCCTCCGTATGACAGTCAGCTACAGAGTCGTATGGACAATACTAAAGGGATATCCTTAAAATTTTGCAAGCTCATATCAGGTGCAAAAGTCCACACATATGTGAAACAGGCTGGATGCTATATCACAATAATACACAATCATATATTGCAAATGTTGTTACTGAATATCCTGTAAAACTCCATTTGAAGTGCATCTGTCACCCTATTCTGAAGAAACACCTTCATGGGAAACATTTTCCATCATTAGAAGCAGTAGTGAGAACTGTGTAGGCCATTCTGAAGGACTTTTCAAAAAGTGTTTCCCAACAAGTCTTTGCAGACAGGCATGCATCACATCCAAAGAAGACTATTTCAAGGAGCATAAACATTGTGAGGATGAGTTAAGGTATGTTTAAAAAAAAATGAATATTCTTTACTGAAAAGCCCTTATATTATCATTTTATCTCCTTATGCAGATAACCTGGTTGGTTGGTTGGTTGGATTGGGGTATAAAGGGATCAAACTACAAGATCGTCAGTCCCTTTTTCCTCATGCAAATAAGTCTCAAGGTTAAACAGTTCCCAAAAGGAGTTGGGCAAAGTAAAAGGGCATAAAATTCATGAGGGACAACACTGAAGGGGAAAATGAAAGAAGCAAACCAAAAGGGGAAAATACACACTAAAAGGAAAAGTAGAGGAAGGTATTAAAATCATATAGAAGGTGGCCTGGGCTGGCTGATAACAAGAATAGAAAGGGATGAGCCAGCCCATCTGCAACACACTAAAATCTCCAGCCTAAAAGACAAGGCCAGATAAACACACATAGGGAAAATATGAACACCAAGCCAAAGAAAGAGTGATGAAGAGGTAAAATGAAGGGAGAGAAGAGCAGATGTCCACCCTTAGATTGTACAATAAAAACCCCCCTCATGAATAAAATGTAAAACTAAATTAATTGTTTAAGCATTGTCACCTAGCACTGTAGGTAGGGTACTGGGAAGTTAAAAGTCTGCTGCAGAGTGTTTAAAATTGGGCAGTCAACAAGATGTGGATGACAGTCATATAGGAGGCACAGTGACACAAAGGTGGGTCCTTGCAATGGAGGAAGTGACTATGTGTTAGCCAAGTATGGCTGATGCAAAGCTGGCAAAGGACAACAGAGTTCCTGTGAGTGGCTTGCACAGATGACTGTCACACATTCGTTGTTTCCTTGATAACATAGAGTTTATTTGTTGTACTGAGGGTCCACCATTCAGTATCCCAGATCGCAAAAATTTTATGGTGGAACACCAATCACAGATCAGCCTCCAGCAGGCCAATCTTCAGAGTTGATTTACCAGTAGCCTGTTTGGCCAGGCTGTCAGCAAGTTTGTTGTCCGGTATCCCAACATGCCCTGGGATCTAAATGAAGGTCACTGAACATCTACTGCTACCAAGGGCATAAACAGACTCCTGGATAGTCATTACCAAAGGATGTTGAGGAAACCATTGTCTAGAGCTTGTAGGCTGCTTAAGGGATCACTACAGATGACAAAAGACTGACTGGCGCAGGAGTGGATATGCTCACAAGCATGATGGATGGCTACCAACTCTGCAGTGAAAATACTGCACCCATCTGGCAAGGAGCACTGTTCAGTATGTCCAATGTGAGTGTAAGCAAAGCCAACAAGCCAAAGCCAACAATGAGAAGTAGAAAGGTGGGATAGCTCCACTTGCTATAGTTCTAGTCCTTGAATGAATATATTTTTTCAGTTATACATACAATATGTATACTAAATTCTTATCCATGAAATATGTCCTAAAACTTCATTATACACACTTTAATTTACAATTAGTGATGACAATAGTACATCTAGTTCATATAGAAATATTTTATTTAAAAAAATATTCCTAATTTATGATAACTGAAACAATGTGCTTGCCAAATTTCAATACTGCTAAAATTGCTTGTATTAAGTTTGTCATAGCTTATCTACAAAGCCCTCATTCTCCCCTTTTCAACAAACCTTTTTAATTTTCTCATGAACTTTACATTTCAGAAGTTATCTGTACTGAAAAATTTTGTGTTCCAGAATGTTCCAATCTCAAAATGCAGTTCTTTCCAAAATCCAGTACTACAGCTCCAAAGCCCTCATTTTTCTGTTATGAAAATGTATATTTACTCTAAAATAACATGTTAGTTTTTTAATTATTCAAATTAAAAAATTTCAATATCTCAAAAACTCTTGGCAAAATTTGGGACTCCCCAAACAGGTGAAAACTTGCCTCTCCTAAAACAGTACCTATTATTACACTCAAGTTACGCATCTTTTGGTTAAATAAACTTAGTTCTCCACTTATTGTATCTTTGTATCTTCTATTATTTCTGTCATTTATGTTAATAACTAGAATGTAATAATCCTGTATTTTATCAACTTGTAATACCTGTAATACATGCATCTATAAATAGGAATTGCTTTGAAAACATGAGACAGTCATAGTTCAACAACTAAGTATTCATTTACTATGCATTATTCAGTCCATGCCCAGAAACGGAAATGCAAACTTCAGTGTCAGTCAGTTAGCTCTCAGCCGTGTCAATCATTGCCACTTATGAACTTTTTGAAACGTAATCTCAGTTAAAGTATGGAGGTTACAGCCTTTTGAAAAGCTGATTATCAAAATGGAGCTCAGTGTCAGTTAATCTGAAGACATCAAAAAGCAATGTCTGCAGTGTTGTAGAAATTATTTAATAACTGCTCACAAAATGCAGTCACACAATGATGATTAAAGAAGAAATTCCACAAGACTTGCAAGGCAAGAACCACATCAGTAATGCAACAAACATTATAACTTTAATATTTGATCCAAACCGTATGGTAACATTTTGACTGTGTAGTCCACCTTTTTTAGGGTGTGTGGCAAGTTTGGATTTGGGATAAATACCACTCTCACCCTCCTTATCCTATTGGACCCTATCAATGATGATAAGTTTGTAATCTGGGGCATTGACACCTCACAATGCAATGAAGAACAATGTTTATAATTTCTGTACCTGCTGCCAACATTTTTCTGGTTTCACATGAGCATGTTCTTGACACATTTGGTAATAATCAAAGACCTTTTGGGGACAGCTGTCCAAGATGTTATGATGATCATAGAAGTCTCCCATAGATTTCCTTTCGATTAGTACTGAATTCATCCAAAAACCATTAGAAAGTATCATATCACCTTCATCACGGAAATATATTTTTAAAGCCTTTTAGTTTCAAAGCTTTAAGCCCCAGTCTGTCGCAGTGACAAATTTACATAATAAACAAGATTGGTGAGATCCCCTTGAGACAAAAAGGTGTGAGTCATTTGATTCACAGTGGTTTTGAATGCAAGTTTTCACCTGTTTGGGGATTCCCAAATGTTGCCAAGAGTTTTTGAGATATTGAAATTTTTTAATTTGAATAGTTAACAAACTAACATGTTATTTTAGAGTAAATATACATTCTCATAACAGTCTTATATGGCTGTGTGCAGCGCCATGTTGACGTTTGACCTTGAACGGGACTTAGCCACAGCACGAGGTGCCTGGCGGATCGCGCTAGAGTTTTAACTAAGCGCGATCCGCTGGAAAAATCAGCTTCTGGCCACCATTGCGGTTTTTCAGCACGCTACTTCCTGCCGCGCCCAGCTCATCTCTGACGTACATCCGCCATGCAAGCAGCAGCACGCTCATTTTACTCAAGGCAGCCGCACTAAGCACACTTATATTTTAAGGAGTCACTAGTATCAGGATTTCTCCACTGTGACATATAGACTAAAGTCTGCGAACGTTTGTTTCACATATAACTTGAAACATCAGATCTATATGCAGCAGTCACTCCTGGATATCAGATGATGGATAAATTCTGAAACACGTAATATGAGCAATAGTCATTCCTTGCCTGATATTTGGGTTTTGCCATTGTGACCCAGTCACCCTGAATGCAGAACTACTGTTTATTATCTAAATGATAACTTTCAACACCCCCACTAGACGTGACACCTCTCAGTACTCCATCCTTGTAGGCCAAACTCTTGTGTTAGTTAATGATGTCTGGCTCCTGGAAATGGCTTTGTCATCACGTACATGAGCATTCTTTTGCTGAAATTGGCTCCACTGTGATTTCTTCTAAATCAGTTTTCTCTCTGACGAAATGATGCCTAGTGTTAAAAGTGTCTATTGGAACCTTTGTATCCACTTGTCTTTGAAAGGCCAGATGTAACTTTGTTGTTGCAAAACAATTTAATTGGGCTCTCTTTTGGGAAAGGGGATATTTCTCTTTGCCGTGTTGCAGCTGAACTGCTTCCTGACAAGTAGAACTTAATGCCATGTACTCTGCTTCTGTTGTCAAGAAGGCCACTGTTTGTTGTTTCCTGCTGCTCCATGAAACTGTTGCACCTTGTGAAATAAAGAGGAAACTGGTAGCTGATTTTCCATCTCTAGTATCCCAAGCCCAGTCAGCATCAGTGTATCCTGTAATTTCATGGCCTTCAGCTTTCAAAAATTGTAGTTTGAGATCTTTTAATTCCTTTCAATATTGTGGGATTACTTTTACAGCTTGCCAGGATGGTACTATTGGGCTCTTAGTAAACCAACTCACCACTCCAACTGTATATGCTAGATCTTGTCTGGTACCTTGTTGTGCATACCTTAGGCTTCTCTGTATGGGGCCTTGTTGTGCATACCTTAGAGTTCTCTGTATGGAGCATTCTTCATGACAGTTTGTTTCTATCTTTGTCTCTTGGCTCATTTCATGAATTAATACTTAGTTGTTATCTAACAGTGTGGAAAATAGATGGCAATCTTCCATGGTACATGTTTGCAAGATCTGATTTACATAATGGGTTGGTCTATCCATAAAAGTACATGTCCGGATCTCTCCTTACTCAGATCCCTAGACAACTGGGTACGTTTCTAATTGAGACAATCTCAATCATAAAAAATGATTGAGTGGCCAAGTTCCATTATTTTGATCACAGAAACTAAATCTGTACTCATCTGAGGCACACAGAGCACATCTGTCACCCTAATGTTTGTCACCTCTCTGCCTGCTAGTGCTTCAAAACACATTCAACCTGTCTCTTTAACAGATAAGTTTTCACCTTAGCCACAACCATTTGTGAACTGGGCAATGACACTGTGAAATTCAAATCACGTGGATGCTTTGACATACAAATAAGCTGATGCACCATAATCTACATATCAGTACTTGTGTATTGCTCTAGCTGACACATTTAAGAATGTCTTATAACTTGTTTCTTTACTGGTATATTTTCTGCTTGCCTTGTTTGTAGTGTGACAGATCTTCACTGTATGCCCAGATATGTTGCAGTTGCAACATCTTGGACCTCTGATATAGTGATGTGGATTCTCCAGTCTCCAGTTACAAGTGTTGTCAACAATCCTTTTCCTTGGTAAAGCCCTGAGTCCTCATAAATTTATTTTGATTTATCCTGTCACTCCTTTTGCAATTGAGCTATTCTATAGATGCTAACAAAGAGATAGAGGGGCTGGCCAGTACTTACCTCAGCTCAGTACAGCTGATAGATTAAAAAAAAAAAAAAAAAAAATTATGTTCCTAGCTTTTGGAACAAATGTTCCTTCATCAGGGAGGAGAGAGGGGAAAGAAAGGGAAGAAGGGAAAGTGGATTCAGTTACTCACAACCAAGGTTATGAAGCAACAGGGAAATGAAAACAGGGAGGGTAGGAAGGATGGAGGCATGGTTGTCAGAGGGAAGCCAAAGATATTCTACTGTAAGTACTGTGCCAGCTTCAAACCAAAGAGGATGCATACAGAAGTAAAGAGGTATATAGTATAAAGATAACTATGCAGGATGAAAAGATGCGTGAATGGCTAAAGAGGAAAGGGAAAGAGGAGAAGACTGAAGAGTAAATAGGAGTGAGGTTGTTTAACGTAGGTTCAGTCCAGGGGGATGGCAGGATGAAAGGATGTGTTGAAGTGCAACTTACCATCTCCACAGTTCAGAGGGACTGGTGTTGGGTGGGAGAAGCCAAATGGCACATACGGTGTAGCAGGTTCCTAGGTCCCTTGAATTATGCTGGAGGGCATGCTCCGCTACTGGGTATTGGACATCTCCTAGGCGGACAGTTCGTCTGTGTCCGTTCATGCGCTCAGCCAGTTTAGTTGTTGTCATACCGATATAAAAGGCTGTGCAGTGCAGGCATGTCAGCTGATAAATGACATGTGTAGTTTGATACGTGGCCCTGCCTTGAATTGTGTATGTTTTACCAGGAGTGGGACTGGAGTAGGTGGTTGTGGGGGGATGCATGGGGCAGGTTTTGCAGCAGGGTCGGTTACAGGGGTAGGAACCGCTGGGTAGAGAAGGTAGTCTGGGAATATTGTAGGGTTTAACAAGGATGTTACGGAGGTTAGGGGGGTGACGAAAGGCAACTCTGGGTGGTGTGGGGAGAATTTTGTCAAGGGATGATCTCATTTCATGGGTTGACTTGAGAAAGTCATATCCCTGGCGGAGTAATTTGTTGATGTATTCGAGGCCAGGATAATATTGGGTGACAAGGGGGATGCTTCTGTGTGGTCTGGGGGTAGGAACATTGTTGTTGGATGGGGAGGAATGTATTTCTTGGGAGATCTGTTCGTGGACAAGGTCTGCAGGATAGTTGCACTGGTCAGGTGCTTTCCTCTCCCGCAACTGAAATGAAATGAAATGAAATATTATTTACCAAAATGGGTGGAGAGCCTGTACCTGGACCTTCTAGCGATTGGCCATCAAATTTTGTGTCACTTCTGCAACGCATTAACCTATTACACTTCTGTTTCTTTTATAAGCTGTAAGCTGCCTGCCTGGGAGGAAGAGGTGGGGCTTTACTCAGCAGTCAGTGTGCTACAGCACAATCACAAGCTTCCACTTCCAACATCCTATGCTCAAGGGCCAACTAAAAGTGTGTGATCAGTATATGGATAAGTGTAGAATGTAAACATAACTTATGTTAAGACATGTTGTACACTATGTAGTTGTGCTATGGAGAAGAAATGGTACAAAACATTAAACTGATATTTGGATGTAAGGGTAAAATGTAATGTAGCTTCTGTTAACATAATCTGCGCAGGATATGGTGACCAATGTGCAGCAACCAATTTTTGTCCAAAGCACTGAGTTCATTTGTTTGTTCAGAAGACAAGGCTGATGTTGCCCACTTTTGGCCAGTGATATTGCCTGCTTTTTGCCAGTCAACAACATGCTGTGATAACAGAATCGAGGTGCACATCCTGCAATCTTTCTGAAACAATTTTACAGAAAAAAAGGAAACAAAACTTCATTTTTGCTTTACTTATAGCTTTGTATGTTAGGTTCATGACAATGCGCCCATCATTTCATTAACAGTCATAGTTATTGTGATATTTATGTGGAAGTAAGACACTGTGCAAAATTCAAAAAAGTTTGCAATGTAAAATATAGGTCGCTATGATTTTGCATTTGGTGCATATTACATAATATGTTGCAATGTATGAAATTTAGCTAACATATTGAATTTTTCTTTAGACTTTGGTGACGGTCTTTATCTGTCACCAAACTCAAGAAAATGGTCTGACATAGCACACTCATTTGCAATCACACTGCAGCAGTGGTAAAGCCAGAGTGAAACATCCATAACATTCCTGATATTTCACAAATAGTTTGAGATGTCGAAATGAGATTTTGGTAAATGATAGCATGTAAAGAGGAGAGTATTTTTCCATATGATTATTATGCAAAAGTGCATTATCTGTTGTGTCATTTCACTAACTACAGACTTTTTCGATGAAAGAATGCAATTTTCAATGACCATTGATAGCTGGTGAAATGAGAAATGCTATGGATTTTGGAACAACATAAGTGAAGACATTACATGTTTATTTTGTACCAAGAATATGCTTTTTCACAAGTTACTGACCCTACTTTTCCTCAGTTCCTCACTTAATAAATCACATTTTCAGAATTCTTTTGCAACTGCATCTGCACAGCATGTTAGTCAAATGTGACTGTGCAAACTGTGCCATGTTTTGGCAAAAGAAGCAAATTTTAATAAGGCAACCAGAGAAATGTGAAGATTTTACTCAAAATCAACACTCATGATGCTTCTCTGAAAGTTATAAATTGTTAACAGGCCAGGCAAAAATAAATCGCTGCATTTTCGGCGAAGTTCATTTTAGATACTAACCAAAGCAGAGGTAACAGATCTTTCACCATGCAAAAGAGGGCATGGAGAGGCTTCACTTAATATTTACAGAACATGTGAGTGTAGGCTTTAGTTTAGAATGGCACTTCCCCTCCAGTGCTTGGCATTTCCCCTGCAGCACCTACCTGTAACACCCACTACTACCGCTCTCCCCACACATTCCCTGCTGTCTGCACATCTAGTGGCCATGGTATTCTGCGCACACTATAATATACAGTGTGCCTATGTAATTACATTGTCCTTATGGACAAATGACAACTCTAACTTGAAGTATTATGAAAGTATTATGATATAAAGAGTAGGGCTGAGAGAGTTGTAAGCGAAAAAAAAAAAAAAAAAAAAAAAAAAAAAAAAAAAAAAAAAAAAAAAAAAAAAAAAAAAAAAGAAAGGAAAAGAAAGGAAAGGAGAACCTACTCGTATAATCTTTAGAAGAAAATGTTAGCTTTTATTAGGTAGTAGTAGGCACAGACATTATTTAAGGCATTAGCTGCACTTGTGATGAGAATTATTTACGTGAAAATTAAGCAACAACTTAAATACAGGAAAATTGTGAGATCATTCATCTAAGTGGAGGAATACATATTGTTACATACTAGTTCATAAGTCAATGTTTTTGATGAATAATGTGTGTAAACAAATAAAACAATATAATGTTTTCATAAATAAGAGAGTGCGACTTTCATGTAATTTTTCTCATGTATTTTGCATTTTGTGAGTCATTGTAAGGGATAACATGTGTGATTGAAGGTAGGATGATGATTGTACTAACTTCGTGAAAGGAAGTATCCACCAGGACATTTCAGCAAGTGACAAGGATTTTTGCCCACACTTATATTAGCACATTGACCCTAGATCAAGAACCACAACTGACAACATTGAAAGTGACTGAGGAAATAAATGAACATTTAAAAATGTATTCCTTTTCCTGTGATATATCAAACTGTCAAGTTGACATTGACACTCCTATGTCAGATCGAGAGAGAATAGTATATCTGATGTTTCTGTACTAACAGAGACTTATTAAGAAGACTTAAATGTAATGTTTATGAGGGAAACTTGGTAAATGTTTTTGAAGAAATTCTTTGTATTTATTCTAAAGACTAGATGCTATATTGAAGCATATTACTTCCTGCATTAATTCAGTTTGCAGTATCTATAACAGAAGAAATTTAAGAAATTTTCACAGTTATTGTGAAGAATAAATTAAAAAGTGCAGCAAATAAGATCCATCCATTATAGTTTATGAGAAATTAAGAATCAACAAACAGAATAAAACAGACGCAGCGTGCACATGAAAGCCAGCAACAATGATTTGTACCTGGACACCTCCAGCTGCTATTATCATCCACAGTGTGAGGATGTGCTATGTGCAGTGATCCACAGGGCTCTTTAAAGACCAAACAAATAAAACATGCCAAGGGAGCTCAATTATGTTAAGGACGTATTTATGAAGTACAGACAAAATGGCAAGCAAACCTGACATGCTTTCGGGCAGAGGGTACAGGCCTAGCAAATAGAATACGATGGCAAGAATAAGACAATGGCATGTCTGCCATCTGACAGGAAAGTAGTGAACAAACTCAGCAGACACTTTGCGTGACATAACATTAAATGTGGTTTTGGTCGACATCTAAAAATGTGTGCACTATTAAGTATGGCGAAAGTTGACTTGGATTTCTGTAAATTGCCTGTCTGCCATATTCCGTGAAATTTTGACAAGGTGTACCTCAGGCACAATGTGCAGATAGTTGAAGAAAGGTGCCAGAAGCAGAGGAGGCATACTGAACTCAACCAACTCACAAAATCTGTGTTTGATGAACACTGCACAACCACAAGGCCTCAGTGAAATATGAACAAATGGAAGTGCTAAGATAGACCTTATCATTTTTGGACTTTGTTCTGTGGGAGGTTGTTGAAATATGAGTTGCCAAAGGCCTGATCAACAGAGTAAGGGGTTCCTCTCTAAGCAAAGTGTAGGACAGCAGTCAGCCAACTGAAGTCACATTGACTTCTGTCTCACGGGGGATGGCACATGCACTGAGAGACTGGAGTTCATACCCAGCATTCAATGAGCACATCTGCCTACTACTGCATCTGCATTGTATGCAGCCAGGTAGGAAAGAGGTGGGAAGCTATAAGAGTATAAGGAGGTGCAGATTATCAAAGACTCTTATTCTACCGGTATCACCTGAAGGTGTCCGCCCCTGGTAGTTGAATGGTCAGCGCAACAGGATGTCAATCCTAAGGGCCTGGGTTTGATTCCTGGCTGGGTCAGAGATTTTTTCCACTCAGGGACTGGGTGTAATGTTGTCCCTTATCATCATCATTTGATCCCCATGATGTGCAAGTTGCCGAAGTGGTGTCAAATTGAAAGACTAGCACCCGGTGAACAGTTTATCCGACGGGTGGCCCTAGTCACACGACATCTACTCTACCTGAAGGTGACAAAAGGTAAACTGTTGAAATACCATGTTTCATAAACACCTGCTCTTGGCTGGACACACAAGAGCAATACAAACAGTTGATTTGCTGGGACAGCTTAAGCTCACACATATGAGTCCCCCACATGCAGGATATGAATCTAAGACTTAAGAAGCTGGATAAGTTTTGTGTCAGAAAAGTGTGGCACCTTAGCTCTCTTGTCGTCTTGGTGAGACGCTGTGACCATGGCATAATACTAACATTTTCCAGGACTGTCCATCATATAAATCATAAATACTGTGGCTGTCCAATGGACCATAAGAAATGCAAGCCTGGCTTTGTAAGGAAAAGGATTCAATACACACATTGGTGACTGGTCAAATCCTCTATGGAACTGACTGTGACCCACTTGAAAATGGATTGTTTACTCCGCTGATTCTTGGGGGTGGCTGACAGTGTCTCTCAGGCCCAGGCAAACAGAAATCAAGGAGTCAAACAATGGATAATCCAGGATGGATTTTTTTATTGTATAATTCAAGGAGTGCTACAATTAGACAATTCTCCACATGTGAATGACTGGCAGCAAAAGAAAAACAGCTCCAAGAAGAGCAGTGACAAACAGTAATCATGGGGAAAGAGACCAATGACACAACAAAATCAGTTGTAGAAAAGGGACACAATTTTGCACTAACACCAAATGTTATACCTCTTGCAGATTTATTCAGTGGTATGGAAGAAGTAATTTCTACCCCACCCAGTGGTGACGTGGAACAGCTATGTCAGAAAACATGCAGAGTGCTCAAGAGTGCCATTCCACCACAGACAAATATCCAAAAGAGGAAAGAGCTGCCATACAAGATGTAAAGGATGAACCTGATATAGTCATTTTACCTGTAGCCAAAGCTGTACTGCTTCTGCTGTCAGAGTAAGCTTACTTGGGGATCCAACCATACACGAAATTAAAAGGAGACCCAATCAATAGAGTAAAAAGGAAGGCCATAAAATTTCTACAGAAGTCCCTACCAAAGCAAATAATCTAAAAGCTTTGACAATGGTCTGCTGCATCTCCAAGTCTCTATGGCTTACCAAAAGTCACAAACAAGGTATGCCTCTACGGCATACTATAAGTAACATAGACGCGTCTGCATAACAATTGGAAAACAACTAGTGGCAATATTAAACCCTTACTTCAGTAAATTTCAGCACCACGTAAGGAACTATGTTTAGCTTATTATTTTAATGACTGCAAGTACTATGCCTACATAGTCAGTAACTTACGGTGAGCTTTGATGTGGTCTTCCTCTTAGCCAGAGTGCTGTTTTTTGATACACTCAAGCTGATCAGTGTGAAGTTCAGCCCAACAACAACTAAGCTCTTCAAATTTGTCCTCACATCTACGAGGGCAGTTCAATAAGTAATGCAATACATTTTTTTTCTGAAACAGGGGTTGTTTTATTCAGCATTGAAATACACCAGGTTATTCCCCAATCTTTTAGCTACACAACACTATTTTTCAACGTAATCTCCATTCAATGCTACGGCCTTACGCCACCTTGAAATGAGGCCCTGTATGCCTGCACGGTACCATTCCACTGGTCGATGCCGGAGCCAACGTCGTACTGCATCAATAACTTCTTCATCATCCGCATAGTGCCTCCCACTGACTGCGTCCTTCATTGGGCCAAACATATGGAAATCCGACGGTGTGAGTTCGGGGCTGTAGGGTGCATGAGGAAGAACAGTCCACTGAAGTTTTGTGAGCTCCTCCCGGGTGCGAAGACTTGTGTGAGGTCTTGCGTTGTCATGAAGAAGGAGAAGTTCGTTCAGATTTTTGTGCCTACGAACACGCTGAAGTCGTTTCTTCAATTTCTGAAGAGTAGCACAATACACTTCAGAGTTGATCGTTTGACCATGGGGAAGGACATCGAACAGAATAACCCCTTCAGCATCCCATAAGACTGTAACCATGACTTTACCGGCTGAGGGTATGGCTTTAAACTTTTTCTTGGTAGGGGAGTGGGTGTGGCGCCACACCATTGATTGGCGTTTTGTTTCAGGTTCGAAGTGATGAACCCATGTTTCATCGCCTGTAACAATCTTTGACAAGAAATTGTCACCCTCAGCCACATGACGAGCAAGCAATTCCACACAGATGGTTCTCCTTTGCTCTTTATGGTGTTCGGTTAGACAACGAGGGACCCAGTGGGAACAAACCTTTGAATATCCCAACTGGTGAACAATTGTGACAGCACTACCAACAGAGATGTCAAGTTGAGCACTGAGTTGTTTGATGGTGATCCGTCGATCATCTCGAACGAGTGTGTTCGCACGCTCCGCCATTGCAGGAGTCACAGCTGTGCACGGCTGGCCCGCACGCGAGAGATCAGACAGTCTTGCTTGACCTTGCGGCGATGATGACACACGCTTTGCCCAATGACTCACCGTGCTTTTGTCCACTGCCAGATCACCGTAGACATTCTGCAAGCGCCTATGAATATCTGAGATGCCCTGGTTTTCCGCCAAAAGAAACTCGATTACTGCCCGTTGTTTGCAACGCACATCCGTTACAGACGCCATTTTAACAGCTCCGTACAGCGCTGCTACCTGTCGGAAGTCAATGAAACTATACGAGACGAAGCGGGAATGTTTGAAAATATTCCACAAGAAATTTCCGGTTTTTTCAACCAAAATTGGCCGAGAAAAAAAATGTGTTGCATTACTTATTGAACTGCCCTCGTATATTCTTTATCTCCAAAGGCAGCTATTACGAACAAACAGATGGGATTGCCATGAGATGCCCTTTTTACTGGCTGTGGTAAATTTATTCATGTAGAATTTTGAAGAGAAAGCTCTGTAAAAAGGTGCACTAATGCCTACATGCTTCTTCAGATATGTCGATGACATATTTGTGGTGTGTCCACATGTGGGTGAAATGCTTCAGCGGTTTCTCAATCATCTGAGATCTCTGCATCCCAAGATGAAATTCATTGTGCTGGTGGAAGAAAATGACAAAGTTGCCTTTCTGGACATCATAGTCAAGCACAAAGTGGACAGCATTTTTAGACTCAGTGTGTACATGAAAGCCACCTTTACTGATTTGTACCTCCATGCCTCCAGCTACCATCATCATCCATATCATGAAGGCATGCTATATACACTGGTCACTAGACTCATGCAATATCGGGTGAAGAAAGCCTACCTATGGAGCTCAGTTACCCTAAAGACATATCAAGAAGAATGGATATGGTGAGGGATAAATCTGACATGCTTTCAGGCAGAAAGAAAGTACAGGCCCATCAAATAGAACATGACAAGAAGTATATCTTAGTAGTAGTAGTAGTAGTAGTAGTAGTATATGGTATATCAGCCATATGCTGGCAAAGTATCAAACAAAATAGACAGAATATTGGCACTGTGTAATGTTAGAAGTTTTTCAGTCCACATCTGAAAATGCATACTCTATTAGGTACGGTGAAAGTTGAGTTGGGCTTCCATAAACCACATGTTTACTGTATTCCATTCAGATGCTACCACATACATCTGTAGAATGTGGGTGGCTGAAGCACTGAAGGATTGGAACACAACCAGCATTCAGCGAACGTGTACTCCTCAACATTGTGCCTGACAAGATGTGTGGCTTGGTAGTGAGGGCAGGAGTGAGTAGTGATAAAAGTATAAAACTTAGTTGGTTAGTCAGTTAGTTACATATTCCACAGATCATTTGAGTGATTTTATTTATTTATTTGTTTTTCCCAAAATGATATGGAACAAGTCAGTTCTATTTTCTTATTGTCTGAATCCCTTATTGTCTATGTTTCATATATTCCAGGCTACAGTGCATACAAATACCTCCATAAAAGACTTCCTTACACTTAAATTTGTATTCAGTTTCAACAAATTTATCTTTTCCTGAAACATTTTTCTTGCTCCTGTTAGTTTTCATTCTATATCTTGGGCCAACTTGTTATTATTATGCTCAATTAGCAAACTTCATTCACCAGTTTTAGTGTCTTATTTCATAATCTAACACCCTCAGCAACACCTGATTTAATTTACCTACATTCCATTATACCTATTTTACACTATCCATTCTATTCAAGTGAGCTTCCAAGTGCATGTCCTTTTCTGACAGAATAACAATGTCATCATTAGGTCTTAATGTTTTTTTTCCTTCTCTTTGAACTTTAATTCCTTTCCAAATTTCTTCTTGGTTTCCTTCGGCACTTGCTCAGTGTACAGACTGAATGAGATTGGGAGAGGTTACATCCCTGTCTCACTCCCTTCTTCATTTTATGCACTTCGAATTTTGCAACTATAGTGTAGTTTCTGTAGTTGTCAAAAACTTCTCAATTTCTAAACCACTGTATTTTACCCTTAGTACCTTCAGAATTTCAGACAGTTTTTCAATCAACATTGGCTCTTCCAAGATAAGTTTTAGGGTCAGTACTGCTTCCCATCCTCCTACATTTCTCTGTAACCCAAACAGAATCTTGCCCGATGTTGCCTCGCACCAGTTTCATAAATAATTTCTGTCAGGATTTTACAACCATGACTTATTAATCTGATAGTTTGACAGTACACCTATCAGCACCTGTCTTCTTTGGAACTGGGATTATTCCATTCTTCGTAAAGTCTGAGAGTATTTCTGCTGTCCCATATATATTGCTCACCAATTGGAATAGTTGTGTCATGACTGACTCTCTAAAGTATCTCAATAGTTCTGAGGGTCTATAACAGACTCCAGGAGTCTTGTTTTGACTTAGATCTTTCAGTGACCTGTCAAATTCTTCTAGCAGTGTCATGTCCTCCACCTCATCTTGATTTACACCTTCTTCCCTTTATACAATACCAACTTCAGGTTAATTTCCCTTGTGTAGCCATTCTACATATCTCTTCCACATTTCAGCTTTCCCTTCTTTGCTAAGTATGAACTTCCCATTTGAGCTCTTCATACTCATACAACTGCTTCTCTTGTCTCCAATGGTCTAGTCAATTTTCCTATAGTAGGAGGCATATATTTTGTCCCCTTCTACAGTCTTGAATTTCTTGTTCAGCCATTCCTGGTTTGCCAGTTTGCCCTTCCTGCTTTCCCATCAATACCATTTTTTAAACATCTGTATTCCTTTTGCCTGCTTCAGTTGTTGCAGTATTATACTTTTCTCCTTTTGTCAGTTAGCTTCACTATCTCATGTGTTATCCACAGATTTTTACTGAGCTTGTCTTTTTGGACATGATTGTATACATATAAGCACACTCTGTGATATGCACACCATATGTGTGCCAGACACATGATCCAAACAGGTTCAGAACATAGTGTAGGCTATGTCAGTGTGAGTGAAGCAGTGCAAAGGGGATGATGATACTCATGGTGTGTTCATTGTGGAAAGTTATGTGACAACAAAGTCATGGAAACAGTGTGATCAGTTGTTTGCAGAGAAGTTTAAGACAGAAAATGGTGTGGCAGTAGTCAAGATCAGTTTTGACCAAGTCAAAAACATTCCAAAATGTGCCCACACATCAGAAAATGTGGCTGCAGTTCACCAGAAAATGCTTCAGAGTCCTACCAAATCAACTCGATGCATGCTACAAGAGACCAACATATCATGTCGATCATATGGATGAATACTCCACCTAGATCTGCGTGTGAATCCCTACTGACTGTCTGTTGCTCATGTAATAATACCAGCGGGTGCTCCTCAGCATCTACAGTTTCATGCCTGGCTGGTCACTGAGATAACAATGAATGACTTGGAATGGATCTGTTCTTTAGATCTGATGAAGCCTGGTTTCACCTGAGTGGTTGTGTCAACTCACAGGAATACAGGTTTTGGGCAGCAGAGACTCCACATAGCTTCCATGAAACACCATTGCATGTTCACAACATTGGGGAGTGGCCCTAGCTGGCCATCCAGGTCACCTGATCTGTCAGTGTGTAATTACTCTGTGTGGGGAGCCCACAAGTCTAAGGTGTATTGCAACAACCCTCATAGTCTTCAAGAACTGCATCAGAACATTTTGGATGAGACTGCAGCAATTCCAGCAGTCCAACTTTGATCCACCTTCAGCAACTTGCTGATCAAGTCCCAAAAGTGCCAAGATATGAGTGGTGGTCTCTTTCAACATCTAATATAGTCAGGTTAGTACTGTATTTCTTTTTCCCTGCTATGTTTCTCTGTACTCCTTAACACTGTTCTCAAGGCCATTTTCATTTGCCCCACCACACAGTATCAGTAGTTAATTATAATAATGAATTAAGAATGCACTATGCAACACTAGCAATAAAAATAATCCCGGGCAGACATCAGGCAGGAAATTCATTGCAAGCAAAGTAAAAGAAGATTTCACTGGCCACTCTTCCTACTACTTTGATGAGAGATGTAAATTCTGCTTAACTCTAATGTTTATATTAATCAGATCTTGACTTTGCCAGTATATATAGGCACCTGATAGTGGCCTTCTTTTCAAAGAATCTGTTTTTTTTTCTTCTCTTAATATACTTATATAAAGTAATACAGAACTAATTCCCATAATTCTCAGTGTGAGTAAATTACCACTAGTCATAATTTGATACTATTGCCATATACTCCATGGAAGTAGTTTTCAGTGTTATTACTCATGAGGAAATATTTAAATGTAGGAGTGGTCATGAGTATATTCAATAGGAGTGGTGATACTATGACAGCCACTTAATACAACTGACAAAGATGTAGCAGTTTTCTAAGTAGTAGTTTTTCTGTTAATTTCAGTATTGTAAACTTAGATTGAGTAAGCACAGATAGTTTATCAGTTTAATAATAGTTAATTATTAATACATTTCCTAGCAGATGCTTCACTTCATTAATGTAGTTCTTAAATTGTTCAGTAGTCCTGAATATTCTGCTTTATGACTGTAACTAAGAGCTATCTGTGTCAGTAAACGAAATGAGTCTCATTTGATACACAAATTTATTTGTTTCCTGTTTAATAATACTCCAGATAATTTTTCCCTTACTCTTTGAGTTTATAATTAAATGTGTAAAGTACTTTGACTGCACCTTTCTGAACATAGTACTGTTTGCCATGGTGCTTCAGTCCTTCACTGAGATTCATCCACAAACATAAACAAATATGTCTCTGATGCATGACTGCATTTTGTAGTTAATCTTTCTTTGTCTCTATTGTGGTTGAATATGAATGTGAGAGTGAAGTTATCCAAATATGCCTAATCGGTCTAGTAGGAATCAAGTTAAATGTTGCATTTTTTACTGGCCACCTGATTCTGCTGTGACAGTTTTATAGTAATTCAAGGAAAGTCTACATCAGCAGCATGGAAATGCCAAGATCATGTTGTATTAGTGGCAGGTGACTTTAACCTACCATATAGACTGGTACATCTATGGATTCATTGCATAGGGTATGAACAGACAACTTTGTGAAGTTCTTTTGAACACATCTTCTGAAAACTGTCTTCAGCAGCTAGTTTGACAACCCACATGCAATGGAAATATTTCAGACCTTGAAGCTCCAAACAGGCCTGACCGCACTGACAATCTCACTAAAGAGACAGGGATTACTGATCATGATGTCATCAAAGTGACAAGGGTTAATAAAGTTAAGAAATCAACCAAGAAGGCTAGTAGAGTATTTTTGCTGGAGAGAGAAGATAAGCAGTTGTTAGCATCCTGCTTAAACAATCAATTGACATAATTTAGTTCCAGTATGATGGACACAGAAGAATTGGGGAAAGTTTAAACAAATTATAAATCATGCCCTGAAGAAGAAAGTGCCGAGAAAGAGCATTAAGGATGGTAAAGAGCCACCGTGGTTTAGCAGCAGCATGCAGAAGATTATGAGGAAGCAAGGAACTGTTGTGCCCTTGATTCAAAAGAGAATGTGCAAATGACGACAGGCAGAAGTTAGTACAGATTCATGCATCTCCAAAACATCAATGTGTGAAGCATACAACAACTTCCACTGCAATACCTTAGCAAATGATCCTGCCGAGAACCCGAGAAAATTCTGATCATACGTAAAATTGCTACATTAGTCAAAGGGTTCTATAGTCACTCACTGACCAGCCTGGTGTGGCATTAGATGATAGCAAAAGAACAGACATGAAAAATCACCACTTTGGTTGTAAGGCTTTCATTTTTTAAGTCATGACTGGTTACAGGCTAACAATCACCATCCTTAGATGCAATTATTGCAAAAAAATGTGCTAAAAAGCAGATACCACGAGATACACCATGAAACTAAAGAATGCATTCCCTATTCTTGGTCAGATATCTTCAGATTCAATGTAGTGATTGCCCATTGGTCTATATATGCCAGAACTGGTCGATCCTTTAATATAAATTTCAGAGAAACCAAGATCTGACCACTGTTAGAATTTTATATATGATAGTCCTCATTATTTTTTATTATTTTATGCATACAAGCATATGCACCTTACTTGGCTCTCATTTATTGTGAATCCCTCACCAAGATCTGACCACTGTTAGAATTTTATATATGATAGTCCTCATTCTTTTTATTATTTTATGCATACAAGCATATGCACCTTACTTGGCTCTCATTTATTATGAATCCCTCACCCAGTGCTAAGCCTTAAGCAACTGCAAAAAAAAACAAGCAACCACTGCATTTTGTTTACCAAACTTCTCATGTTTGTTTATGGTAACTTCTCATGATGATGGGCACTTGTTAGCCTGAAAGTGATTATGACTTAAGAAAATACTGCCTTACACCTGAAGCAGTGATTTTTTCATGTCTATTAAGATGCTCTGTTGCGGATATTCCTGCAACAGGGTTGTTCGTACATAGAAAAACATTCTGAAGTTTTGGAATCATTCACACAGGAGGCTAGTGCAAACATACAGTTGCTTGGCCAATGCACAGACTTCCATAAGGAGGAAATAGCAGTAGCCATCCCTGATGTAGAGAAGCAACTGAAAGAGTTAAGAACAAATAAGACACTAGGCCCAGATGGAACCTCAATCCCATGTTACAAAGAGTACTATGCATCACTAGCACCTTATTTAGCTTTCATTTATCATGATGCTTTCACCCAGGGCAAAGTCCTAAGCAACTGCAAAAAAGTGCAGGTGACTCCCTTATATAAGAAGAGCAAAAGAACAGACTTTCAAAATTGCAGACCAACATCCTTAACACTGGTTTGTTGCAGTATTCTTGAATATACTGTCAGTTCAAATATAATAAATTTCCTTGAGACAGGGAATCTACTGTGCACAACTCTGAATGGTTTTACAAGGAATTGCTCATGTGAAATTCAGCTTGCCTTTTTCTCTCATGATATCCTGTGAACTATGGATGAATGATGAAAGGTAGATTTCATATTCCTGGATTTCCAAAAAGTGTTTGACACTGTGCCCCACTGCAGACTGTTAATGAAGGTGCAAGCACACAGAATAGGTTCCCAGGTATGTGAACAGCTCAAAGACTTCTCAAGTAATAGAACCCTGTATGTTGAATGCAACAGCAAGTGTTCATCACAGACAAGGGTATGATCAGCATTGTTCCTGGAAAGTGTGACAGCAGCACTATCATTCTGCATATACATAAATGATCTGATGGACTGGGTGAGCAGCAATCTGCGGATGTTTGCTGATGATGCTATGGTACACAGGAAGGTATTTTTACTGAATGACTGTAGGGGGATACAAGATTAAAAGACAAAATTTCCAAATGGTGTGATGAATGGCAGCTAGCTCTAAATGTAGAAAAATTTAAGTTAATGCAGATGAGTAGGAAAAACAATCCCATAATGTTTGAATACAGCATTAGTAGTATGCTGCTTGGCACAGTTGTGTTGGTTAAATATCTAGGCATAATGCTGTAAGGTGATATGAAATGGAATGAGCTTGTAAAGATGGTAGTAGGAAAGGTAAATGGTCCACTTCAGGTTATTGGAAGAATTTTAGGACAGTGCAGTTCAGCTGTAAAAGGGACTGTATATAGGATACTAGTGTGACACATTCTTGAATAATGCTCAAGTGTTTGGGATACCAACCATCTCAGATTTAAGGAAGACATTGAAGCAATTCAAAGGTGGGCTGGTAGATTTGTTGCTGGTAGGTTTGAGCAACATGTAAGTATTAAACAGACAAAATTTCTAGTTGGCATGATGAACAGCAGCCAACTCTAAATGTACAAAATGTAAGTTAATGTCAATGAGTAGGAAAAACAAACCCATAATATTCAGCTACAGCATTAGTAGTGTCCTGCTTGACACAGTCATGTCATTTAAATATCTGGGCATGATGTGCAAAGCCACACAGAATGGAATGAGCATATGAGAATTTTGATGGGGAAAGTGATTGGTCAACTTTGGTTTACTGGGAGAATTTTAAGAAAATATGGTTCATCTATAAAAGAGACTACATATAGGATGCTAGTGCAACATACTCTTGAAAACTGTTTGAGTGATTGGGAGCAGCACCAGACTGGATTAAAGGAAGAAATTGAAGCAATTCAGAGGTGGGCTTCCAGATTTATTACCAGTAGGTTTGAACTCAAATGGAAATTCCTGGAGGGAAGGTGACATTCTTAACAAGGAATACTATTGAGAAAATATGGAGAAACAGCATTTTAAGATGGCCACAGAATGATTTTACTGCCACCAACTTACATATCATGTAAAGATATGAAGATACCATATGAAAATTAGGGCTCGTATGAGGCATACAGACAGCCATTTTTCCCTCACTCAAATTATGTGTTGAACAGGAAAGGAAATGACAGGGTACCCTCTGCCACTCACTGTATAGTGGCTTGCAGAGCCTATTTGTAGATGTATATGTAGAGGTAGATGCTTTGAGAACTAAAATGGTAATCCATGGAGGACAGCAAAATTTTTTTCAGGGAACACTATTAAAATTTAGAGAACTGGCATTTGAAGCTGACTGCAGTACAATTCTACTACTGCCGATGTACATTTTGTGTAAGGACCATGAAGATAAAAGAAATTAGGGTTTGTATGGAGGCATATAGACAGTTGTTTTTCCCTTGCTCTATTTGCAAGTGGAACAGGAACAGAAATAACTAGTAGTGATACAAGGTACCCTTCACCATACACCACATGATGGCTTGCAGAGTATGAATATAGAATTAGAATTGTCACATGCACCTTAGTGCAGTACCAAAACATTTAAGAAAAAAATGAGCGTTCACATTCACAGCTATTCCTTTGAAGTTTTTTTCCCAGGGGCGTGAATGGAAAATTTCACTGAATATTTTGTCAACAATTTATTTATGATTCTGTTGATCTTCCTCCAGAGGGATGTGCAGTTCACACCTGTCATTGGGGAGTGATATACAGTATTTATTTCACGAGGTTTGTTATCTTCCGATGCCCACAGCCTATCCCTTAAGTAGGCTTACGTACTTATTAAAAGTGCATTACTATGTTTCATTCTGAGAGTGCACTAATTTTGTAACTATTAGTAGTTCCAATTTACTCTAATGTATTCACCTATTTTGACAATCTTTTGACAAATGATCAGAGTAATGAGTATTGTATTCAAATGTTTTACATTTTTTATGTTATACTTTCTGTCTTGTTCCATGCCTATGAGAATTATCTCATTTTTGGGTCTATGGAATGAAAACTGATTCTAATCTAATTTAAAAAAGATCTAACTGTTTAGTGTGTACTAGAAGAGGAAAATTTTCAAGGCAATGTCAAGTAACTACAGGTAGCCTGGTGCACAAGGGCATGCAGAAAATTGATGTCTCCCAATTTTTTGTACGAAAACTCTTAAAACTTTTTAATAAAACAAACTTTATTAACATTTTACATATTTATTTCTCAATATAGCCACCATGGCAATGAATATATTTTTCCCAATGAGAGACCAGTTGTTGATACCATCACCATAGAGTGTTTGACTTCATTGATGGAGCCATGGCCTCACATCCACTTGTCTTCATCACTATCAAAGTGAAGTCCTCAAAAGTGTTCTTTAAGTTTTTGAAACAGATGAATATTGGATGGGGCTAAGTCACAATTGTATGGAGGATGATCAATGACAATGAACCAAAGATGTTGGATTGTTACACATGTCACAGTGCTTTTGTATGATCTGGTACTGTCATGCTGAAGCAGAGGGTGCTCAACATGTTGACGAACTCTTCAAATTCATGCTTTTTTTTCTCATGCACCAGCAGAATTAGATTACACTCTGCATGTTACACGCTACAATTTGGAGGTCTTTAATGGCAGAGGGTGATAACTGGGATCAGCGATGTGAGAAAGTCAACCAAGTAACACTCATAACACGTAATACCTCAACTGATAGATAAAAGAATAAAAAAAACTTGGAGCCATTACTTTTCAGCACACCCTCACATCATATTTACCAGTCTATTTGCGATGGATAATAAGTCCATTCTCAAATAATATACTGGCAATGAAGCAGGTCTCAATCATATGGACATTACATGAATAAAATATTTGTAGTCTCTCAGCAAAAGATGTATGCTAAGGCTATTTAATGGCTACATTTATTATGAAAGTGTCTTAATCCAGGTGGATAAAGAGGAGTCTAACCATTCCTAAAGCAGGGAAACAATCAAATGATTCACAGAATTATGATAGCAAAGAGAATATTTTGCAGCTTTCCAGTAAAATCCTATGTTTTTTTGGATTTAGATGCATTTAGTTTTCAATCAAGGAACCGTTTAAGCCACTGCACTTTGCCCACTGTTTCACCAGTGAACATATTCTGGCCTTGATGCGTTACTGTGCATTGCTCCCCAACCTCTTCATTGGAGACACAACTAACCCTAATTACAAACTTTTTTGGATATGAAAATAGCTGTAAGTCAGAATTTGGAAAATTTTGTGAATAACAGTGGAAATTCAACTTGTAAGCCAAATCTCTCACTCATAGTTTTCCTATTGTGAAAAGCATCCTTGTTGTCTTGTGTACTGCTCCTACATCATATTGTTTTCTTTTAAGTACAGTTTTCATTTTCCATATTTTTTTCATCCAGTTCACAAATTACACTTGTACATAATTTCACAGTTCTTGTTTTCATTTTTCCAATAGTGATTAGTAAGAAGGATTCTTATGGCATCCCAGAAAACAACAAACATTATTTTTGGCAAATGTCCTTTTTTGTGATGCTGGCAGCTTCAAATTGGTTCTTTTACAGCTGCTTCACAATAAAATTAATTAGATTCTTTAAAAATAGTCCAAATATTGCTGAACTGGTGAGAAATTTATCATTTTGTTTGTATTTGGTCTGCATTCAACAAATATAGCAACAATCTTGCATAAGGCTTTCTCATAGTTAACCCTTTGAGTACTGCAGATGTGATATGCCACGGCGCTCCACCTTGCCGCAGGGTCTGCGGACATTGTTTGCAGCTGAAGTGGGCTTTCCCGTGGGCCCTGCAGATGGCATTCACGACACGGCCTGGCCGGTACTTAAGTCCTAATGATGGCTTATATCACAGCCGGTTCCACTGCCTGTGGGCCTGTGGACGTCAATAGCCGCTCAGGGCTGCATGCCAGCCCGTCGCAAGTTCTTTTGTCCCGTGCACTCCCTGGGATGGATGTACCCTATTTATTGTTCTGTGCCACTGTCCCTGCTATCTGGGAAACACTCTGCTACAGATTTTGCAGTTGCTGTTCTTCAGTTGTGCTAGCTGGTTCATGTGATCTTCTAGATTCTGCTTGTGTGATGTCATTTAGCTATCTGCTGTTTCATCAGGATTTTTAGAGTGTTGTCACTTTTGAGTTCCACAGAAAAATGACACATCGGCATTGTTGCACTGATGAAGAGATACTGGAGATATTGACAAGGAGTGACAGTGACAGTGAGTGTGGCATCTTCAATAAATGTAGAGGCGATGTAGATTCATCAGAAGAATCTCGTAGTAATACACCTCCATGTACTTCACCTAGTAGAGCTCACCAGGACAGTTCTTCTTCAGATTCTGAAAGTGAAGATGAATCAATCCGTAAAAGGCCACGTCATAGTGAGAATGAGAAATTTGATTGGCAAAAACGTGATTTCAGTCCACACTTCATGCATTTGATGACTCATCTTCAGGACATAATTGCCAACTAGCGCCTGATTCAAGCATTCTGTCCTTTTTCATGGTATTTCTATCAGAAGATCTGTTGAAATTTATGGCACTTGAAACGAACTGATTTTTCACTTTCACCATGGCACATACGTTGGAATCAGTTCGTTCTCGACTATCCACCCGGAAAGATACAGGTTTTGAGGAAAATTATAGCTTCATTGGTATTTGGCTTCTCATGGCTCATGTTAAACAGTTGAGAATAAAGGAATATTGGTCCAGAGAAGTACTTCTGAGTACTCCAATTTTTGGCGAAGTTATGTACCATGACCGTTTTATGTTACTTTTGAGAATGTTGCATTTTAGTGACAACTTAGCCAATCGTGGGGATGACAGTTTGTTTAAAATTAGGAAAATAATTGATACAGTTCATGTGGCATTCCACAGTGCATTTAATCCATACAGAAAACACTGTGTCGATAAAAGCCTTTGAAAGAAAGTAGATTTGGAATCAAAACATTCATGCTGTGTGACTGTAAAACTAGATACGTCTTGGATTTCATTGTATACACAGGCACAACAACAGAAATTGAAGTCCATAATTTGGGGAAATCTGGTGATGTTGTGGCAACACTAATGAAGCCATACCTTGAACGTGGACATACTCTGTATGTAGACAATTGGTATACAAGTCCAGCCTTGTTCCTCTGGCTTCACAACAGAGAACAGCAACATGCGGTACTGTACGTACGAACAGGTGCAACTTTCTAAAGCTACAAAAGAAACTGAAACGAGGAGAAGTTGAATTTATGTCAACTGACGCAATGCTTGCCATAAAGTGGTGCGACAAGATAGAAATGTTCATTCTGACTACCTGCAACACTACAGAAATGCGTGACATGGTAAAGACAAACAGGATGACTGGAGAAAAAGTAATGAAGGTGAATGTGTTGCTGATTACAATCCAAACATGGGAGCAGTAGACCACTCCGATATACTACTAAGCTCTGTGGCATCAGTGCGTAAATCTGTTAAATGGTACAAAATTTTTTTTTCATGTTGTGGACCTTTGTGTTTTGAATGCTCACACTCTTCACAGATTGGTGACAGGGAGCAAAATATCATTACCAGATTTTCATTTATGTCTGGTACGAGAACTTGTGGAAAAATTTGTTACAGAACGGAGAAGAGATAGGAAAGGAAGACGCTCTGATGATGAGAATCCTCTTCACTTTACTGGGAGGCACTTTCCACATGTCATTCCATGTGACCAGTCCAAGAAGTGCGGACTATGGCATAGATGTGCGGTCTGGTCAAAACAGAATGTGCATCGAGAAACGAAATATGAATGCAAAACATGCAACATACCTTTGTGCGTTAACCCATGTTTTGAAACATACCACACAAAGAAGAACTTTTAGCCAAGTTGCTACAGCTGGAAGACGAAATGAAGCTCTTACTTAAAAATTAAAAAAAGTGAATTATCTGAGCTTGAAGAACCTCTCCAGATGAAATACTTTGCTGACAAACCTCTTATGTACAAACATGAGAAACATCCAGTCTGTGCTGACAAACACAGACTGGAAGCTTCAAAGGTTCATACAGAAGATGCAAAAATAGAAACTTAGTACAAATTTATGGATTCTTCCATAACTTCTTGGTTGAAGTTAAACCTTAAACTTAGTGCAAATATTATTAGTTAAACAAAAAATTCTAGCATTATTATTACTGCAAAATTGTAGCCTGGGTTGTGGTAAAAGATATTTATTTAAGCGGCGACTAGTTTCGAGTGAATCCCATTTTCAAACCACCTTGTAAAACAAAGACGGTGACAACCACATTATAGCTGTTAATAAAACCATAGAAGATGGATAGCTATCGATATTCTATGGTTTTATTAACAGTTATAATGTGCTTGTCACATTCCTTTTTGACATGGTTGTTTGAAAATGGGCTTCTCCCAAAACTAGTCGCCGCTTAAATAAATCTTTTATCGCAACCCAGGCTCCAATTTTCTAGTAATATTCAGTAACGGATTACTGTCCTATCTTTGAAGGACACTGGATTTGTGAAAAAATTCCAGGCCTACACTTGGAAAGGGCGTCTCGGCACACATTGGTCAGTTGCACACACTCACCTGTTTCTGAAGCACAAAAGGTCATTAGGAATTAAAGGTGACATTTAATTAGGTAGTTTAGAAACTTGAGTATTTCCTTATCTAATTCTTAAACAAAAGTTATAAATCATTGTTTATTTCTACTGTACAATAACAATTGCATCCCATATAAAAAGAATCCAGAATTGAATTTTTGATTTTGAAGTTTCTTTGGGGATAATTTATTGGGTTAATGCTCTCAAAATATAGTGATTGGCTTCGAAAGTGTGTCTCAGCATCCAGACACTTCCCTCGAAGGTTGTTTGCCAGTGAATTATTGTGCTGGTACAGAAGAATGTTAACGTTTGATCGTTACGGATTCTACAGCGTTTACATCATAAGTTGCATACAAAAATCTGATAATTAAGTATCAGTATGCCAAATAAAACACAGATGTATACTGAGACCTTATGATGATTGTCAAGAACTAATTGCAAATGAAAGAAAGCCTTTGATGAGGAGTTACATGTTAGCAGCATAAGCAGTTTCAGTGTACATTAGGTCTGTCGAGCAGTTCATCTCCAGATTCAAAGCTATGGAATAAGTACCTAGATATCCTGCCTTTATTTGTAATGTTGGCAATCACACTAACTGCAAGACTGTCATGACCGCCATGGTTCCAGAAATACTCAGGCCAGGGCGAGGACGACCGAGGGGAGAGCTCAGGCACACACAGTAGTCCGTCGAAGTGGCTGCCCGCGCAGGTACACAGATTAGGGGGCCCCAAGGGCAGGCTTGACATGGCCAGCTGCATGTGCCAGTGCAGCACTCAAAGGGTTTAACAAGGGAAAACACAGTACGGAATAATGACTATATTATGAAAAGGATGGATTGCTACTCACCATATAGTAGACATGTTGAGTCTCAGAAAAGCACAACAAAAAGGCTGCTTAACAATTAAGCTTTCAGCTAAAAGGCCTTCTTCTTTATTGCACCACATATACACACACATTCACACAAATAAAACTCAGACACACATGACCACTATTTCTGGCTGGCCTCGGCAGCCAGAGACACTGATCATGTGTGTGTGTGTGTGTGTTGTGTTCACATGAATGTGTGTATGTATATTGTTCAATTGAGAAGAAGACCTTGTAGCTGAAAGCTTACTTGCTTAGAAGCCTTTTTGTTGTGCCTATCTCTTACTCAACATCTCCACTATATGGTGGGTAGTAATCTTCCATTTTCATAATATAGCTTAGTGTATAACATCGTATTCCTTCTGACATGCCTGTGGCATCAGCGATGTCATACGCCTTTATTTTACATTGTCTTGTGTCATATTATGCCTTTCTATTTATGTTTTTCATTTGTACTTACAATTCAGGTAGTTCCTTTATGTACATCATCTGGAAGAGGAGTATGACATATTTCAATTTGACTAGCAGACTCCTTACAATCAATCAATAACTTTCGTTCTATTTCACTTGGTGACAGACCATTCAAAACAAAGAACTGTATGACAGGTGAGTTTTATAGTTGATTCTGTCACTGCTTATGTCACAAGTATTGTGTGGAAAACTCATAGGACATGAGCAGTTTAAGAATTTGTATAAACGAAACTATTCTGCAAACGAATGTGATTTATCACTTATGTAACTTGCATGCTGTTTCAGTGTAATAAAAACAAAATATCGTTCACATAAATATCTATGTGGAGGTCAAGAAATCTTCTTTTACCTTACACTTCTCTGTGTTAACCATTCAGAATATTTGAGAAAAAATGGCACGAAGACTGAGAAGAAACTACGTTTTTGGAAAGACAAAAGTAGCACTTGAGAAATCTTGCATCTGAAACAACACATTGCAGATGGCTTTGAAAATAGAGCAGTCACAGAGGTTGTCATTACGCCTATGATGCTGTCAATCATTATATCTTGTTGATGAAACAGTATAATGTGACACAGGATTTTAGGCAGGAAAAACATTCAGGCGCTTTCTTTTAAACTGAAGATTCTATGTCAGCTTTATCTTTGGATATAAATTAAAGATTATGAAATGAAAACAAAGTGTATACAAGACACTGTGTTTTTCTTTATGTAACTGTGATTAATTGGTGAACTAAAAGTCATAAAATATAACTTCTATCTTCCTATGTCAGAAATTGAATGTCTATCTCCATTTGCATCTTGTCAGACTAAATAAGAAGACATTTCCTAAACAAAGGATACAGTCTGTTACTGCTGGATTAGGAGAAACATATTGTGATGTATCTTACAGATTGATACATTGTATAGATATCAGTCTGCTCACTCCTGACTGAAGTCAATGTGGAGTTTCTCACATATGGCTGAACACCTACAAGGTCCACCACAATCCCACTGATCAGAATATTAGATGAACATATGCATACAGCTCATTGAATGGTTTTCCCATCTGAAAATATGCCACAGGGACAAAAAATACAGAAAACATGGAAATCCTAAGTAGACTGGGGTTTGGAGTTGGGAAATCATAGAAACTCGTAATGAAATCAGATTTTTCTAGTGAGATGACTGTCATCATAGAAAAGGAAAGCTCATGGCTCAGTTGTTACATTGCAGTAGTCTGTAATGAAACAAGAAGAATACAATAAAGGTTTCAAAGTAGTATTAAACCCTGATCTCCTTCATCAGTTAAAGCAAACATCAAATATCCAAGTTGTTGTAAAATAATGGTTGAACACACTTTAAGACATTTCCATGAAGTTTTAGGCTTGCAGCCAGGTGACATTGATATCTTTCCATAATATTTTGGCTGATAAGCATTCAGCCATCTTGAGGTGAGTTTACACGTGAGACTGCTGATGCACATCACTGACTATATACTGAAAACTGGCATGGTGGAGCATGTACATGGATTTTCACTGTATGACAAACATCTGTTGAGCTTAATGGCCTCTATCAAATATTGCTACAACTACAATTGTGCAGCCTTCTGCTGAAAACAAATCTGCATAGTAAAATTCAGTTATCAGAACATTAAAACAAATTGGCACTGGGTATGTCATTAGCTGCAAACTCCTTATCAAGTAGAAAGTTGCAATCACAATTAATAGGATTTTCAGGCAAACATATTTCCACAGATTCCTTAATAATTGAATAACAGAAGGATCTCGTCCTGACCAAGATTTATGTGTCACAGTAAACCATAAAACTCCTGTGAACATAAAATGTAAGGTTACATCTGAATTACTGGGCCGCAAAATATGAATTTGATGACCAAGTTCCATGCTCCATCCATGAACTGTGTGTGTAGCTTGACCTATGCAGGCTTTGCCAAATTGACATGGTATTATGTCTGATATTATTCTGGATACCAAATTGATCCCTTGTTGAGCCAAGAAAAGTACAGGTTTTTGTAGGTGGCCTGAAGATTATTTTAACATGATGTTTCCTGAGGATTCTACCTAATTTAGATTAAATGTTGGATACATATGGGAGGAAAGCTCTGTACTGAAATGGCTCATTCTCTTCCTTTATTTTGTGAATGGCCACATCAAGTCTTTTTAATCTAATCTGATGTGAAGAATATCCATTGTGTTTAAACTCAGACTTGATTTTCTAGCTCCTTTGTGTGCTGTCTCTTATCAGACACAGGTGTCCAGTCTATCAGCGTGTGAAGGACATCCACAGTTTGTGAAGGGTGGTGACAGTTAGAAGCCTGCAAATATAGGTCTGTATGGGTGGGCTCATGGTGAACATCATGTCCTAGTGATCCATCCAGTTTCCAACTGACTAAGACATCTAGAAATGGAAGATAGCTATCTTTATGCCCTTCTATTATAAACTAAATATTCTCATAAATAGAAGTTAGGTGTTGTAACAGCTCTTTCATCACATTACCACACTACAATACTGTCATCTACATATCGTCATAAGACTGGAATTTAGTGCCCTCTGCACAATCTTCCATACAAAAGTTTGCTACCCATGGCAAAACTGTCAGTTTGTTCAAAATATTCACTTTTGAATAAATGTAAGATGAGGAGAGCGAGTGATAGAACAGAGCTGTTATATCAGATTTGAATTTACTGCCAATGAGTGACAATAATTTCATTAGAGGGATTCTTGTAAAGAGTGAAACAACATCAAAACTTACTAATAAGTCATTCATTGGGTCATAGAGACCTCAATACTAACAAAGTCAACAAAATTATGGATATGGTGGGAACATTTTCCCACAAATGGTCACAGCTGTAAATAAAGATGTTTAGGTTAGTCACAAGCTAGTGCTCCAATATTACTCACAATTGATCATAGTGATGGACCTTCCCTGTGGATTTTCAGAAGACCATACAACCTGGGCAGAACAGAACTATGAGGTTTTAATTTTCTTGCAACTTCTTGTGGAAGAGATGAAGAAGGAAGTGGATGTTTTCCTATCCACACCATTTGTAGGGTCTTTGTCAATCATATAGGGTACTGTTGCAATGTATTACAGTGGCAGTAGTCCAGAGACAATAGTTGAGACAGCTGAGGGGTTCACTGCCATTATTTATTCTTTGTAATTTACTGGTTGTCATGGTTTAGTGTTTATCAGAGTAATAATAAAGATTTGGTTTTTGGGTTCAATGTGGATCTATTAATCCAGTTATTTTGGGGAATAGTGAGACCCCGAATGTTTGCTGAAATTTTGGACTACATTACCAAAAGAATGATTTATAAGAGTAGAGAACATTTTCCAGCAATATAATATGAACAGCAACAGTGACAAACTAAGCTACATTTCTGTGAATATGGACCAAGAGCTAGCAGAGGTAGCACAAGATCTCATCATGAAGCCACTTCACGAGCAATCACATCATGCCTTCAAAGAGACAGTCATAAGACACTTAGTACTGCCCAAGGAAAAATGCATGCAGGGTGTTTCGTATGAGGAAGCAATCACAGATCATAGTCTGTCAGTATTACTGTGACACATACACAGCTTAGCAGGACATAGTCTATTTTTGGACAAAACATTACATACTATTTGGCTCAACTGTCTTACAACAAATATTGGATTAGTTCTGGCAGCCCATGATAACCTGTCGCTATCAGAATTGGCGGAAAACGTAGACAGGCTCTCTCAGTTCTCACCAGTGTCTACAACATCAAGGAAATGTGCCAAAGTTGAGATGGCATCAGAGGACAGGCCTCACCAGGACAGCACAGAAGAGAGGAAAATGGAAGCATGCCGCGCGGGATTAGCCGAGCGGTCTAATGGCGCTGCAGTCATGGAATGTGCGGCTGATCCCGGCGGAGGTTCGAGTCCTCCCTCGGGCATGGGTGTGTGTGTTTGTCCTTAGGATAATTTAGGTTAAGTAGTGTGTAAGCTTAGGGATTGATGACCTTAGCAGTTAAGTCCCATAAGATTTCACACACATTTGGACAAAATGGAAGCCGCATGTATAGAGATTAAAAAAGAAGAAGACGATGAACTGTGTGGCGCCTTGAGAGACCTACAGTGCCACTTTATAATATTGGAAGAAGAACTCATCACTAGTCAGCGTGCAAGGGAGACATGGTTTTCTCAACTTTACGAATACAGGCCCCATCTGAGAAGGAAAAATTTGGTATCATGGTGCTGGTATCACAGCAAGTTCAGTTTACAGGCTGAGAAGTGTGAACAATTATGTGGGTACCAAACATCTACATCTACATCTACATGCTTACTCTGCAATTCACACTTAAGTGCCTGGCAGAGGGTTCATCGAACCATTTTCATACTACTTCTCTACCATTTCACTCTCGAATGGCGTGTGGGAAAAAGGAACACCTAAATCAAGCTCTGATTTCTCTTATTTTATTATGATGATCATGTCTCCCTAAGTAGGTGGCTGTCAACAAAATATTTTCACATTCAGAAGAGAAAGTTGGTGATTGAAATTTCTATAATTGATCTTGCTTCAAAGAAAACTGCCTTTGTTTCAGTGACTGCCACCCCAACTCGCTTATCATACCAGTGACACTTTCACCCTTCTTGCACGATAACACGAAATGGACTGCTTTGCACTTTTTTGATGTCCTCCATCAATCCTACCTGGTAAGGATCCCCCACTGCACAGCAATATTCCAGAAGAGGACGAACAAGTGTAATGTAAGCTGTCTCTTTAGTGGGTTTGTCACATCTTCTAAGTGTCCTGCCAACAAAGCACAATCTTTGTTTCGCCTTCCCCACAATATTATCTATGTGGTCTTTCCAATTTAAGTTGCTTGTAATTGTGATTCCTAGGTATTTAGTCAAATTGACAGCCCTTAGATTTGTGTGATTTATCATATACCCAAAATTTATCGGATTTCTTTAGTAATTTCTCACACAAGATCTCTCCCCCACTGGCGGAATTTCAAACAACAACAATCAAACAATCACAGCTAAGGATGACAACACATTTCAACAGTTAGTACATGACTACCCATGACTACCTCGCACTTTTCTTTAATTAGTGCCAATTGCCACTTCTCACACCGTACAGAAATTCTCTCTAGATCATTCTGTAATTGGAATTGATAGTCTGATGATTTTACTGGACAGTAAATTACAGCATCATCTGCAAACAATCTAAGGGGGCTGCTCAGATTATCATCTAGATCATTTATGTAAATCAGAAACAGCAGAGGGCATATGACACTACCTTGCGGAATGCCAGATATCACTTCTGTTCTACTCGATGATTTATCATCTATCACTACGAACTGCGACCTCTCTGAGAGGAAATCATGAATCCAGTCACACAACTCAGATGATACTCTATATGCATGCAATTTGATTAATAGTCACTTGTGAGGAACAGTATCAAAAGCCTTCTGGAAATCTAGGAATATGGAATCGATCTGAGATCCCTTGTCGACAGCACTCACTACTTCATGAGAATAAAGAGCTAGCTGTGTTGCACAAGAACGATATTTTCTTAATCTGTGTTGGCTATGTATCAATAAGTCATTTTCTTCAAGGTGATTCATAATGTTCAAGTACAGTATATGCTCCAAAATCCTACTGCAAATTGATGTCAGTGATATGGGTCTGTAATTCAATGGGTTACTCCTATTTCCTTTCTTGAATATTGGTGTGACCTGTATTACTTTCAAGTCTTTAGGAACAGACCTTTCGTCAAGTGGGCGGTTGTATATGATTGCTAAAAAAGACGCTATTGTGTCTGAATACTCTGAAAGGAACCTGATTGGTATACCATATGGACTGGAAGACTTGCCTTTCTTAAGTGATTTGAGTTGTTTTGCAACACCTAAGATATCTACTTTTATGTCACTCATGTTAACAGCTGTTCTGGTCTCAAATTCTGGAATATTTACTTCATCTTCTTTCATGAAGGAATTACTGAAAACTGTATTTAGTTAACTCCACTTTAGTGGCATCATCATTGGTAACATTTCCATCGCTATTGCGCAGTGACAGTATTCACTGTTTTTTGCTACTGGTGTACTTCACATGCGACCAGAATCTCTTTGGGTCTTCTTCCATATTTTGAGACCATGTTTCATTGTGGAAAGTATGAAAAGCATCTCGCATTGGCAAGAGCAGCTGATAACAGGCATTATTGACCACCAACAGTGAGAGACAGGACCAACACAACATGACTGTAGTGCGAAGTACTAATCAGCAATACCAAAAAAATGGCTCTGAGCACAATGGGACTTAACAGCTTAAACCTAACTAACCTAAGGACATCACACACATCCATGCCCGAGGCAGGATTCCAACCTCCGACCGCAGCAGTCACGCGGTTCCGGACTGAGCGCCTAGAACCACTAGACCACTGCGGCCAGCAGCAACACCAAAGATAGGCATATTTTTGTCAAGTATAATTTGAATGGGAATGAATGCCTTGTCAACGGTAGATCAGATATTAGCATTTTGCCACAACAGTACATTGTGATGATGCAACCCAAGTAAATGGTTATACTGAAAGCAGCAAATGAGAAAATGATATGGCCATTTGGAACAACTCGAACATCTGTGACACTAAGTCCAGAGATTCAGGGAACATGGAAGTTCTCCACAGCTGCAATTGCCTGTCCCATCTTGGTGACAGATTTCCTAGAACATCTGAAGTTACTAATTGACTAACATAATTAACAACTAATTACTAGCAATTTCTCACACAAGATCTCTCCCCCACTGGTGGAATTTCAAACAACAACAATCACAGCTGAGGATGATGACACATTTCAACAGTTAGTGCATGACTACCCAGAGTTAGTTATTCCAATGACATGATGGAAGCAAAGTCAGCATCCAGGATGTACTACATCAGAGCTGAACCTGGTCCACTAGTCTATGCCCAGGTCCACAACCTAGCACCAGAGAAGCACACAGCAGGAAAACAACACTTCGATGGATGGTTAGACACACGGATTGTACATCATTCAGACAGCCCCTGGACATTGCCTCTACATCTGGTGAGTAAGAATGATGGTACATATAGGACTTGTATTGATTTCAGGGTGTTAAATTGCAGGACAGTAGCCGACCATTACACAATCCCAACCATTCTTGACTTCATGGGTATGTTACAAGGGGGCAGCAGTATTCAGTGCCATGAATCGTGATAAGGTATACACTCAGAGCGATGGCTCACTGTGATATTCCAAAAACAGCAGTTATAACACCTTTCAGACTATTTGAATTTCAACTTATGCCATTTGGGTTACAGCATGCTGTGCAAACATGGCAGTTATCCATAGATGAGGTCTTACATGAATAAAATTTTTGTTCCACCTATATTAATGACATTTTGGTGATTCCACGAAATGAGGGAGAACACAAGAGACATTTATGACAATTGTTCAATCATATACAAAAATTTGTTGTCCTTTTAAACCCTGATTAATATACATCAAGAGAAAGGGAAATCAAATTTCTGGGGTACAAGGTAACAGCAGAAGGTATAAAGCCCCTTCCAGAGTGCGTAAAACCAATAGTAAATATACACCATCCAGAAACATACCAAGAATTACACCATATCTTGGGATTGATAAATTTTTGCAGATGTCACTTTCCACATGTCACTGAGATTCAAGAGCCCCTTATTGCAGTGCTAGCAGAGAAACAGACCAATAGTAAATGTCAGTAGCCACGGTAACAGCAGATGACAGGAGCTTTCTCTAAACTCTAAGATTCTTTGATGTTGGCTACTTTTGTATGTTCTCCAAGTCATACTGCATATTTGGCTCTAATGGCTGATGCGGGAAAACAGCAGCGAGTAGCAGGGATATGGCAGCCACTGACATTTTTTCCAAGAAAGCTCAAACTCTGTGGTCAGCTATCGATAGAGAGTTATAGGTAATGTACGGAGCAGTAAAATATTTCCAGACAGATTTTTTAGAGACAAGACCCTTCTCTATTTATACAGACCACTGCCCACTAGTCAACACCTTTGAGACGGTTCACCAAGAAAGTTCCCCACATCACATCAGGCATTTGGAATTCATAGGACAATTTACAGTGGACATATGTCACATGAGTGGTTATGATACCATTGTGGCGGACTGTCTATCAAGAGTATGTATAGCAATTCAAGGAATTTCATGGCCAGGTATTGTGTCAGTGCAGAAAGTGGACAAAGCACTGCCGAGATTAAAGGAAGACAAAAATTTGAGTTGTGCATTGAAAGAAATTTATGTAATGGCCGTGCAAATGGCATCATGGTGTGACACAACCCATGCTCACATTTGCCCCTACTTTTCTGAAGAATACTTTAAGACCATATTTCACATGGTTCATGACCTTTCACATCCTAGAATTCATACATTGGCATACATGGTTACTCAGCGTTTTACTTTGCTGAATGCAGACAAGGATTGTCAACAACTGGTAAGAGAATGTTTACAGTGTCAACAGTGTAAGGTCCGACAGCAAGTTTGTGCACCCATTGGCGATATCAGTATTCAGCAATAAAATTTACCCACATACATACAGACATCATGTAACCATTACCCTTGTCAAAAGGATGAAGGTACTTACTTACAATGACTGACCACTCTGTATGTTGGCTAGAAGCTGTATTGATTATGGACAATGTATCTATTGCCAGACTTGGAGTCCCATCCATGGTAACAACTGACCGGGGATGTCAGTTTGAGTGTGAACTTTTTTCAGAGCTTAAGAGATTATGTGCAATTTCTGATTTGTGAACTACAAGCTATCATGATGCCAGCAATGACATGGTACAAAGACTCCATAGAACTCTTAAAGCTGCACTCATGTGTCACAAGGAGACATGGACTGAAGCTTTGCTGGTAGTGCTGCTTGGGTTACGAACAGCTGCTAAAACAGATATTGACCTAGCACTAATTCAATTGATTCTTGGCCAGCAGATCTGTATTCCCACTGATTTAATAGAGCAATGAAATACAATGATACCTACAGGTAGCATGCTATAAGACATCTCACAAAAATTACAACATTCAATGCAAAAACTGTATTTATTCATAAAGATCTTCATCAATGTTCACATGTGTGGTTATGAGCAGATGCAGTCAAACCACCATTATGCTTCCCTCCCCCCCCCCCCCCCCCCCCTATTTGTGGGACCATACTGAATCTTGAAGCATAAGACACATACTTTTGTCACAGAGCATGAAGGCAAGGCCACAAAGGTATCTATAGAGAGACTAAAACCAATGTACCAAATGTTGCAGAGGAGGAGGACACAGTGCAGCCTGTAACACTCAGAATCAAAAACATCAACAAGGTGGAGAGACATTAAAACCTGACAATACCATGGTCTTTACAAGTGAAGAGAAAAGTAGTTCACATATGTGTGAGAAGGAAGAGGATGAGCAGCCAGTTGAGCACGCAGCCCATGCGGAATATAGAACATGGGCAATAAGAAAAGTCATACGTCGCTGCCCATAATACAGACACCTCATCAGCCAATCAACTGCAGCCACGGGAACACAAAGAAACCTGTAGACAATGGCTGCGGTACCTAATGAGACACCTCGATCAACAACAGGACAGCACAGAGTAGTGTTCTCCCAAGCTGGACATTGCATTTATCCTATGTTTTCAGATGTTCCAGGCCCACCAAGGTTCCAGAAGAAGATTTATACAGCTGGAAGAGAAGAAACAGCAAGCACATTCTCCAGGGAGTCGCCACACAATGGTACCTGCATGTGCCAAATTCAAAAAGATGTTGCGGGAGGGGGGTGGGGGTGGGGGTGGGGGGGGGGGTGACAGTAGTCCACAGATGATGGTAGAGATGGCAGAGAAGTTCACCACCATTGTTTATTCTTTGTAATTCACTGGTTGTCATAGTTTGATGTTTATCAGATTAATAATAAAGTTTTGGTTTTTGGGTTTGACATGAATCTATTAATCCATTTATTTCAGAGAATAGTGAATGGCTACAGTACATTGGCTCACTCACCAGGCTGTAAATCTTCCGGGTATAGAAATCAAGTTGCAAAAGTACAGTGGTGTTGCCATTAACTGTTGGAAAGACCACTGTTTGAGGATTTTCTTGCAGCTTGATTAATATGGCCCCTTTACAGTGAGTAAATATTACTTTTTTGAGGGGGATCTCTCTTATGATTCAATGACGCAGACTTACTATTATATTTTGATGTTGTTTCACTCTTCCAAGGACCCCTCTAATTGATTCATTGTCACTCTTTCGTAGTAAATTCTAATTCAGTATAACAGCTCTGTTCCACCACGTACTTTTCTCAACTTAATTTTTTTCAATAGTGAATACTTTTAACAAATTGACAGCATTGCCACTTATCCCCTCAGGTAGCAAACTTTTGTATGAAAGACCCTGAGTATAGGGCACTGAAATCCACAAAACTTAAACCAAAAGTCTTATGGCAATATTTAGATGACAGTATTGTAGTTTGCCATCATGGTGAGGAAGACCTGTCGTGACTTTTACAACACCCAATTTCTGTTCATGAAAATATTCAGTATATGACGGAAGTGCAGAAAGTTAGCTGTCTTCCATTTCTAGATGTTTCAGTCAGCCAGAAATTGGATGGATTACTACAGCATTATGTTTACCATAATCCCACACAAATAGACCCGTATTTGCAGGCACTAGCCACCACTAACCTCCACAAACTGTGGATATCCTTCATATGCTGGTGCATTGGGCACATGTTGTGTCTGACAGAGACAGCCTTGCATAGGAGCTAGAAAACGTACAACCCACGTTTAAAGACAATGGATATTATTGACATTAAATTAGATAAGCTTTAATAAGGAGTAAACATGGCCATTCACAACATAAAGAAAAGAATAAGCTGTTTCAGTCCAAGGCATTCATCCCATACAAGGGCCACAGTTCATCTAAATTTGGCAAAACCCTTAAGAAATATCATGTTATCCACAAAAACCTTTACTTTTCTTGGTCAGCAAAGGATCGATTGGGTTTGCAGAAGGCCGGGATCTACAGAATACTGTGCCAATGTGGCAAAGTCTCTGTTGATCAGACAACACATACAGGTCATACATGGTTGCACAGAATATCATCAACACATTCGTCTTTTCCAGCCCAGTAGGTAGGCCATAGCCAAACACTGTATCTCTGTAGGACTTTCTATGGATTATTCTGCTCAGAAATCTTGGCCATGACAAGATGATTTTAGGATTCAGCTAGTACCTAATCTGTGCAAATACATGTGGCTGAAGATTGCAAATTTTGACGGCAGCTTGCTACTACTTTTGGCCTGGGATCCCGTGTTTCTCTTACATATTCAGGAAGACAAACAAAAAATACTTAAAAACATGTTCAGCACCAATGAATTTTATTATTTTGATACTTTTAACTTTTCTGGCCTGCAGTTCGACAGAGAGTGTCCATGCTATATCACCATTGCACATGCCCTCCTGGATGGCATAGATGGGGCAATATTTGACAGAGGGCTTTAAACATGACATAAGGCAGTCATCTGTGAAAACCCATGTGCATGCACCACTCTGTCAATTTTTGGTGTAGTCAGTGATGTGCACTGGCAGTCTCTAATGTAAACTCAACTGAAAATGGCTGAATGGTTGTCAGCCAAAATATCATAGATAGAAGTTGACATCATCCGGGTGCAAGCCTGAAACATCATGGAATACTCATCATGCTGGGTAGACTTCAATAATCATATGCTTTGAGAATTGCTTATAGCTGTATAATTGCAATGTCCATTTCAATTGTACCAACTTCGATATAATGTAGGTATTTTACAAGTTCATTTGCCTTTATTTTGTATGAAAATTTATGTTAGTTTGCAATAACACTCTTGTATAAAAGCAGTGTTGTTCCTAACATTAGTAAGTGAGCAAGAGAAGTATCAATTTAAAAGTGTACTATATCTTGTCACTGTTGAGAAAGTCAGTATTCGGAATAAGCCTGAGTTGACCATCACTAGCACTATGTTGACATGATTAGTACTGTACGGCATAAAATCAACATTTTATCACTATATATAGTGGCTCGGCAATTGTTGTTACTGCAAAATAAAAGTTAATTGACAAAGTTTGAAATATTTAGCACTTGTGATTTGTACATGTTTAGCATTGCTAGCTTTTCCCCTAAGTCCAGTAAGGAGAAAACAGATGTTCAATACAGAATTAATTAAACTGCATGGCACTGAGTGAAACTGAGCTTCTTGTACACACAGACTTTCCTGCCTTCAGTTTACTGTTTGTGTAGTGATATGATAGTAGCCAGTGGCCTCAAGATGTATGTAAATAATTTCTGACATCCAAACAAAGCTGTATTACAAGTAATTCATTTTTATTTAATTGGATAGATAGAAAATCTACTCACCGAGTGATGGCAGAACACACCCATAAAAGATGGTTGTAATTGGCAAGATTTCCAAGCCTGTGGCTCCTTCTTAGGGCAGAAGGGTTGAAGGGGAAGGAAGAAGGGTAAAGGAAAAGGACTGGAGAGGTCTAGGGAAAGGGGTGGATTTCAGGAAAGTTATTCAGAACCTCAGGTCAGGGGAGACTTATCGTACGGAAGGAGAAGGAAAGACCGATTGTTGGGGACTGCAGGAGTATGTAAATGAAGGTCTACGCCAGCTTTCTGACATCTCTACATATAGCATCTGCCATCAACATCCCATCCCTATGATTCAAACTGACCTGCAGTCCATCATTAAAACCTCAGGCTCCTCACAAGGACTAACACCTCAGTCCATAGAACTTCTCACCCAATCCAAACCCCGTGCCCCCACCTTTTACCTTCTTCTTAAGACCCACAAACATGCTCTACAATATGACAGTCGTGACCTCGACGCCTGTTTCGCCACATGCACCATCCGAATTCTTCTCCCAGACACAGGTTTCTCAGAACTCTGCAGGTGGGAACTAGCACTACAACATGTCCTTGGTTCTTGCCACCCACATGGCCTTAATTTCTTCTGTCTCAGCATTTCTTTACTGTAATTACTCTTTGATTCACTTCATTTTAGTTTTCTACAGCTTTTGTTGTCTTACCAGTCTATTTTTTACCGCCCCCTCCGACCTCAGTTATGTATAATGCACTTAGCTTTTCACTATTATAAACTCATGCATGATGTTTAACCAGTAATGTCTGTCTACAATTATCCTGTCTTCCACTGTTAAGCTCTCAGGTTTTCAAATATTGTCTGATGCAGTCCTCAACAATATGTCTTTCTTTCTCATTCCGTAAGGTAAGTCTCTCCTGACCCACTGTTCTGGGTGACGTTCCCGAAATCTACCCCTTTTCCTAGACCTCTCCAGTCACTTTCCGTCACCACTCTTCCTTCCCGTCCAACTGTTCTGCCTGAAGAACAAGCCACTGGCTCTGAAAGCTTGCCAATTGCAAGCGTCTTTTATGTTTGTGTTCTGCCGCTGCTTGGTGAGCAGATATTTTATCTATCCAATTAAATAATTTTCTCAATAATTGATTGTTTGTGTTGTAATGTAGCTCATTTTGATGTATGTCACTCGAATTTTGCATTTCTTGCCCTTTTTTTTTTACTTAAGAGGCTTCAAATATTTGGTAATTATACTAGGGAGGGTGTTTTACTGACAATGCTGTAGCTTTCTGCTTTGCTAACATTTGTCTCATTTTTTTGTTGTGTTTCTTGACTTCTGAAAATATTTAAAGTTTATTAACACCAGCAGTAGTGAGAATAAATATAATAAGTCAGTGAGTAGTATTAATAGTGGTAACTTTTATATTATTGCCAACAAACTAGAAGAACAGTGTCAATAAGTCTTGTTTTGCTGTTATCACAAGATAACTGTTCTAGTACACACACATCAGTTTTTGATCACAATGGACAGATAACCAGTTAAAGTGTATTCCTGCATAGATATACTCAATTCAGATTACATACTGGTTTGTTAAGTGTCAAGGGTAACTATTTCTTCACTTCCGAATAATAAAATGAAAAGAATTTTAAAGAGCTGTAAAGTGAACTACAAATAAGAGGGTGATGAAATCTGTTTGACTAATTTTCTTCATTCAGTAGTTCCTGTTATAACTGAATGGTGTAATGTAACAGCCGATATTCACATACTGAAGTATAATACATGTGATAACTAAGTATCATGATACAGTGAAATTTTATTACATAAACGTATACTTATGCTCAAGTTTTAACTGACAATAATCATTGTATAAGAACATCTGAGACAATAATTAATTTACAGAAGAAAGTACTTTAGAGGAATTCTATAAGACGATACATCTACATGATCATAGTGTAACACAGTGTCTTGTACAAATTGACTAGGCTTAAGCAGTGAAGTTAACATTTTTGTAAAGAATTAGAAAACCAATTTCTTTCTAGTGAAAATTAATGTATTTCAGTATCAGTTTTTAATGAGATTCATTGTATGAATTTTGGAGCAGAAAAATTTTGCAGTTCATAAAACAGTTGATTGAAAATATGTTGCTATGTTATCATGTGTAAATATTTTTGTATAAATTTTTCTCCATTGTGAACTACATAAGTATTAACTATAACAAGCCAGTAAGAACCACATATTGTCAAGGTTCTATTCAAGATCTTATGTTCATCCAAAGAATGTTGTTGAAATTGTTGCAGCTAGGTGTTACAGTCAGAGCTGTTCAATTATTGTCATGTAGTAAAGACATTGAAAGTCGGGATGTTGTGAAATATGTAAAATTATTTAAAAAGCAAAATTCACATGATTATGGAAGAATCCAGAATAAACCATCTGCAGTGAACAAGTATGATGTACTTCAACAATTACAGCTCCTCCAGGTCTTCAAGAAAAGTATACTGTATATGCAAATGTCATTTCTTGCTCCAAAACCTTTTTATCATTTGCAAGTAGGGGGGAGTGTTGTACCTTGGAACACTTTTCAAACTTTCACTTCTAGCTAGCCCTGCAGTAGAAGTTTACTACATTTTCTCATTCCATTTTTAACTAATGACATTCACTTTTTATGTGCTGCAATCTTTTTTTTTAATTACAAATATTACTCTGGAAAATTAAAGTTTTTCTGACTGTGAAAATTTGCTCCAGAGTATAACATATTCAGGTATCTAGGAACACATATTTCTAGATCTACATCTATATCCATACTCCGCAAGCCACCTGACGGTGGGTGGCGGAGGGTACCTTGAGTACCTCTATTGGTTCTCCCTTCTATTCCAGTCTCGTATTGTTCATTGAAAGAAGGATTGTCGGTATGCCTCTGTGTGGGCTCTAATCTCTCTGATTTTATCCTCATGGTCTCTTCACAAGATATACGTAGGAGGGAGCAATATACTGCTTGATTCCTCGGTGAAGGTATGTTCTCGAAACTTCAACAAAAGCCCGTACTGAGCGTCTCTCCTGCAGGGTCTTCCACTGGAGTTTATCTATCATCTACGTAATGCTTTCACGATTACTAAATGATCCTGCAACAAAGTGCGCTGCTCTCCGATGGACCTTCTGTATCTCTTCTATTAACCCTATCTGGTATGGATCCCACACTGCTGAGCAATATTCAAGCAGTGGGCGAACAAGTGTACTGTAACCTACTTCCTTTGTTTTTGGATTCTTCCAATGAATCTCAGTCTGGCATCTGCTTTACTGACGATCAACTGTATACGATCATTCCATTTTTATCACTCCTAATGCATACTCCCAGATAATTTATGGAATTAACTGCTTCCAGTTGCTGACCTGCTATATTGTAGCTAAATGATATGGGATCTTTCTTTCTATGTATTCGCAGCACATTACACTCGTCTACATTGAGATTCAATTGCCATTCCTTGCACCATGCATTAATTCGTTGCAGATTCTCCTGCATTTCAGTACAATTTTCCATTGTTAAAACCTCTCGATATACCACAGCATCATCCGCAAAAAGCCTCAGTGAACTTCCGATGTCATCCACAAGGTCATTTATGTATATTGTGAATAGTAACAGTCCTACGACACTCCGCTGCGGCACACCTGAAATCACTCTTACTTCGGAAGACTTCTCTCCATTGAGACTGACATGCTGCGTGCTGTTATCTAGGAACTCTTCAATCCAATCACACAATTGGTCTGATAGCCCATATGCTCTTATTTTGTTCATTAAATGACTGTGGGGAACTGTATCGAACGCCTTGCGGAAGTCAAGAAACACGGCATCTACCTGTGAACCCGTGTCTATGGCCCTCTGAGTCTCGTGGACGAATAGCACGAGCTGGGTTTCACACGATCATCTTTTCTGAAACCCATGCTGATTCCTACAGAGTAAATTTCTAGTTACCAGAAAAGTCATTATACTCAAACCTAATACGTGTTCCAAAATTCTACAACTGATCGACGTTAGAGATATAGGTCTATAGTTCTGCACATCTGTTCGACGTCCCTTGTTGAAAACGGGGATGACCTGTGCCCTTTTCCAATCCTTTGGAACGCTACGCTCTTCTAGAGACCTACGGTACACCGCTGCAAGAAGGGGGGCAAGTTCCTTCACGTACTCTGTGTAAAATCGAACTGGTATCCCATAAGGTCCAGCGGCCTTTCCTCTTTTGAGCAATTTTAATTGTTTCTCTATCCCTCTGTCGTCTATTTCGATATCTACCATTTTGTCATCTGTGCGACAATCTAGAGAAGGAACTACAGTGCAGTCTTCCTCTGTGAAACAGTTTGGAAAAAGACATTTAGTATTTCGGCCTTTAGTCTGTCATCCTCTGTTTCAGTACCATTTTGGTCACAGAGTGTCTGGACATTTTGTTTTGATCCACCTACCGCTTTGACATAAGTGACATTTTAGTGCAATTTAAAAGCATTGCAATCGAGAAAATCTTGTCGGTACTGGATTTAGTCACCTATCTTTCACATTTTTACTCTACTGTACACCAATAATCAGTAAGTGAAATCAAATAAAGAAAAAATATTATTAAAAAAAATTACAAGTTAGATATGTTTTGGAATTGAAGCTATTGGAAACTGACACAAATTTCTATTTTCAAGACAAGTAAAATAGTTAAAGTGATAAAGAAACTGAGTTCATTTACAAATATCACATATAACATGAAAAGAAGATCTTTTGTTTCTCAGTGCAAGACGGTTCACAACCAACAAAGTATGGTTTAATCAACCATATGTTATATATGTAGTTCTAAAATCATGTAGAATACTACTTGCCACAAAAATCTCTAAGGGAAGAATTAACAAGATATTCCAAAAAACTTTAACATAATGTACAGCACTTAAATGTGTAAAAATAAATGTTGCACAAAACACTACCTCATGTGTAACAACAACAAAAACTGTAGAAAATAGTGGAAACTTCTAAACTTTTGATGTTGAACGCTACTGCACATTCCTTCACGTGATTCTAAAATCAATCACTAGACTGAAGCACTTACATACCAAACAACATCACTCCCCTCCATCTCTGTATAATAAAGATATATTGCAATTTAATAAGTGCAACTTTCAATAAATTATGTCCTATTTGAAAGTAGTAACATTTTAAGGAACATGTGCTCCTGCACAATATTATTGATTGCAATCTGCATTATCCAATGGTGGTAAAATCAACAATGAACTCATTCTACCAAGCACCTAGATAAAACTCTAAAATTAGTTCAAAAACTAAGCTTCAGTTAGTAATAACAACTAACATTATATTAGCATGTATTTCTGCACTCGCCTTTTTGCAGAAATAGAATTAAGTATTACCTGGAGTATACAGCCCTGGAATGGTTCTCTGAAGGCTAACTGTTGTTGGTAAAGGGGATCCAATGTTCTTCTCGCAGTTGCAGTTTTTGCTTTAGCGATACACTTCTTTCCACTAACAAGGTAGACTTTGACATAGGGTGCTGTAACAATTAAAAAGTTTAAATATCTCAAATTATATACATCTAAACACTCATATTTCTTCTGAAGTTTTCCAATTTTGAATGCTGTCAAAAATTTTATACTTGATGAATAGTAATGATAATAATTGTATTTACATACATCATTGATTAAAGCAATGTACTAAATATAGTAATAATTTAATTATTTACACATGAGTAAGCTAATACTGGTCATCACACAATCCAAAAGGCAAAATTCATGATTTCTCTGGACTTGCAAAATGCAAAAAAGGTAAAACTTAAAATAATGATGGTTTACCTACTTCATAAAGAAGTAGGGCTGACTTCATTACTGTAATAACAGAAATTACTGCTGCAGAAGTAAGAGTCAATATTAATATCATTTTTTATTAGTCTAGATAAACAAGCTATACTGAGTGAAAAAAGAAGTGTGAAAAGATGACAAACGTAGTTTTTGATGTCAGTGTACATTCTGAGGTGAGCAGCTAGAATTGTGTGCTAATGCTGATTTACGATTTAGTTCCTTTCTCCTTTTCCCTAGAAATGTAAAGACTGAATGGATTTTTCTGAAGTGATAACTCACAATATGCTATGTATCAGTGTGTATATACTTTGAGTGAAAGTCATCAATCACATGACAAAGAATTTTGTCTCCAGTTAATAGTACCAAATGTATATGGATTCACAAGTGGTAGATAAAGAACAAATATATTTGATCCTTGTGTTTAGTAAAGATAATGACAAATATTTCTTACTTATTTGTCTGTATTCAAATTAGAAGAAGAAAACGGCAATAAAATTGTTATTTACAAATATTCCATGATATTGATATGGGAGATCAACAAAAGACATATGTCTGCTTGTGTCTGTAAGTGTGGATGGATATGTGCGTGTGTGCGAGTGTATACCTGTCCTTTTTTCCCCCTAAGGTAAGTCTTTCCGCTCCCGGGATTGGAATGACTCCTTACCCTCTCCCTTAAAACCCACTTCCTTTCGTCTTCCCCTCTCCTTCCCTCTTTCCTGATGAGGCAACAGTTTGTTGCGAAAGCTTTAGTTTTGTGTGTATGTTTGTGTTTGTTTGTGTGTCTATCGACCTGCCAGCGCTTTTGTTCGGTAAGTCACCTCATCTTTGTTTTTATATATAATTCAAAAATTGATAGTTATATATAAAAGGGATTGACAAATGTAAAAGTAGTAATGAACAAAAATTAGGGAAGGAAATTACAGTTTTAAAGGGTCTTCCAACTAAGATTTCACATTGGTAGAAGAAACACTACAGCACTGTAGACGATGATGGGAACTGAAGATGTTAAGGCACAAATTTACAGAATAATAAACAGCTGAAAAAAGTACAGTGGAAATGCAAAAGATGTTTCATCCTAAACAAATTAAGATAAGTATTTTCTTCCCAAATGAACATGTGAATAAAAACATGACAAAGTTAAACTATAATGACTAAATTTGGTCTAATGTTGATGTGGTTCTTCCTGAGTATAGGAAGAAACAGAGCAGTTGAACATAATACATCCTACCAAAGCAAATCTGCAAACTGGGATGGACAAAAAGAATTTGATATTATTAAGACAATTAGCAATGAGCTGTTCATAACATGAAACACTTATTCTCCAAGAAAATAGCTGATATGCAGTTTTCTTCAGTTGTACTTTTTGAGGTAAGTAAGGCATTTATAAGAGGCAACTAAAGTGCTTGAGTAACTCTGAAGATGTTTGGCAGTTGTAGAGCTGCAATATCTATTCAAGTAGTTAACTACATGTGGACAGATGTCCAAAAGTTTCATTGATAAATGTGTTGACAGTGCTGACAGTTACTACACTGACAATACCAGTTGTAATGGCATTCACTCCTGCTGATGTTGTATATTGTTTGGTGACATTCCATTATCACATATTATTGATTAACAACCTTCATATTAAATGCCAGTGTTGACTGTGATGTGGATGGTGACATGCTAAGGAACACTATGATTATGACCACATAATTTAATTTCAATTTGAAAGAAACCGTCTAAAAATCTATTTGCAACCAAAAAATAAAGATTTTTCTATTTTTATTCAATGAAATATAGTAATTTAAATTTGCATGTCACATATTGATAGCATGTATAACTTCCAGGGTAATAGCTAGAGTGAACAGACCTTATAACATTATCCTACAAGACCTTGCTATGTTGGTACTCCAAACACCTGAAAGCAAAGGGACACTACAGCTATTATATTTATAAAAGAACCTACAGCTGTACTGTGTGGTTTAATGAAGATGAATTTGTCTTGGATAAAATATTTGGGAGGTAAAATTGTCCCTTATTTGCGTCTGTGAGTGGTATCTACACTGGAGAATGTTGTCATCAGGCATCACAAAACTGCCGTTAGTGGAAGCACAAGAGTGTGGAATGCTACATCTGACAGTAGAATAGGCAGATTACAGAATTTAAAAATGCAAACATACAGACTGGAGTCAGATTCAATGGAAATTAGTTAAGTATGGTTGTATGAAGAAAAGGGCTAGTGCTCAAATTATTACAGGGTTATCAAGACAAAACAAAACAAGTGTAACACAGAAGTAGGTCTAATAATAAATAAGAAAAAAGGAATGTAGATGAGCTACTATGAACAGTATAATCATAGCCAACCTAGATCCAAAGGCAACACCCATTACTAGTTTATAAGTTCTAATAGCCATTGTGATATAGTTCCATAATCAATTAGCAATTACTGAGTCAAAGTCAATCACAGCACCTACAACAGGCACTTCAACCCTAACCTAAATTGCTATTACACAGTTCTATTTTTTATACGTGAGACATGTGTTTAACTAGAGCACAACATTATGGTTGCTTGCTTATTCCATAGACACCATACAGTTCACCTATGACCCCAACCTAAATTGCTGTTACATAATTCTTTTTTATACATAAGACATGTGTATAGCAACAGCACAACATTGAGGTTGCTTGCTGATTCCTTAGACACCATACGATTCTCCTAAAATAGTATTTTAGAATTAATGTAAGAAATCCACATCTCACAGGCTGAAACCAGTTAAATTCATCACCTCTCATTTTTCTACCATGAACTGAAGATTATAACACCTACAGATCATAACAGGATAATAGGTTTCATGCAAGACCTACTCATTTGGCTAATTCCAACATGGTGTTACATATTAACAAAAGCTGTTATGCTCAATATTGAAAGTCAATTATATGACTGCTATCAGTGTAACATTCATTCAGCTGATGACAGAGGAGCAAAGAGCATGTTTTACACATACTACTATAATGCAAATGCATCAGGTGAATTAATATGAATAAAATATTAGTCATAATATTAAATCCTCCATAACTTTGGAAGTAATCAGACTTGCAAAATCTAAGACCAGTTTTGGAATCAGCACAAAAATTCCTTCAAGATGTGGCATTTTTTCCTCTCATTTCACAGTTGCTTTAAATTGCATAAAATTCCATTTATTTTATTTTGCTAAGGTGACAGAATGGGATCTGGAAGCAACAATTGACACAGATATTATTGCTAGCACATTTGCATACATCATGATTAATTCTGCCTTCAGGCAGCTTAATTCTATTATGAAGTACCTATTTATAATTTTTTTTGAGAGCTCACATCCCTTCAACTGGTGGGGAGACACATCCTAATACATAAACTTCTGAGCAATGCCAGAAGGCAGATCAGTGTGGGTTGATGTTGAAGTAAGCTGGTGAGACCAACACTGGCTATGTTTTTGTGAATGCCTTTCAAAAGTAGGTTGGCAACAGAGCAAAACCACAGCCGATGTCTGCTGTTCTTATGAACTCTGACCGTGAACAGTGTTTACATAACAAGCATTGCAGTATGAATCCTGATTCAGACTTATTAATATTTACCTAGCACAAGTGAAGTCTGGGACCAAAATCTTGAATGGATTGCAGCCAGTTTAATTCACTGTATTATTGATGAAATAAAAAAGTTGGATTTGTTATGCCAGTTGAATAGTGTGTCCAAAATTAAGTTTTTACTGACTCTGAGTGAAAAACAACATACCATGCAGATGAAGAAGAGATTGAAAAAATGTGTGAATAAAGGAATAATTCATAGACAGAAATAATTCATATTGTTAAAGCACATGAGAATTAAATTATAATGGGAAATTGGAATTCAATAACAGGAAAAGGCAGAATGGAAAATAGTGGGTGAACAAATACTGAGGAAAAGAATGAAAGAGGAAGCCACCTTGTGCAGTTTTGCACACAGCGCAATTTAATCATTGCAGAAACTTGGTATGAGAATCATAAAAGATGGATGTACATATGAAAGATACCTAGTGATACAAGAACGTTACAGATTGATTATATAATGACAAAAACAAATTTTGAAACAAGATTTGAAACTGAAATACATATCCTGGGTCAGATGTGAACACTGGTCATAATAGCAGATCATAACTGAAGAAACTGCAGAAAGGTATGAAATTAAAGAAATGGAATGTGGATAAGTTGAAAGAATAGGGTTCTCTGTTAGTTTCAAAGGGAGCACTGGACGAAAGTTGACTGAGACAGGAAAAAGGAATATAATACAAGTCAAATGGGTAGCTTTGAGAGAAGGAATAGCAAAGACAGTAGAGGAATAGCTAGGTAAAAATACAAGGCCCTTAGAAATCCCAGGATAGAGCATGAGATACTTACTCGAATTTGTATTGCAACAATCATATATGGGTGTAGTAGTGGGAGTCTGAGTGGTGTATTTCATCAGCGCTGGCAGCAGGTGAACACGGGGTACTGTCACTGTAATTATTCAACAAGGCCAGTGCCATGTTGTGAGGCAGGTTAGATTGTTGAAACAGCAAACTCAGTTATACTGAACAGCTAGTGCAGCAAGGGGTAAGGCAAGGTAGATTTCCACACTGAGAGTGGCAGTGGTGTTTTAGGATAAGAAGCTGGTAGTAGTACATATGCACAACAAGCACGATATTGCCCACTATAGGTACTGGACATTTTTATTATGAAATTATTCTCAGTTTTGCAACCCTACCAGATCAACAGGGCTGTGGCAGATGACGCTGCCACAAGGGCCTGCAGTTCTTGGCTGCAGCCCCTGGATGTAGTGCCACAGAACAGCTGGCCATCCCAGGTCAACACCAATTGTGTGGCTGAGTCCTGCCCAGGGGCAGTGGTCACTCCCCATGTGTACTAGCCATCTACAACAGTCACATGACAGATACCTCATTGTGGTCGGGGTCCAATGCCGTGACTTACTTGGGCACTGCCCGGGCTGGAGGAGATACAGTGTCATCAAGTACACCCTGCTGGCAAGGGGCTGTGCAGCCAGCTCACATACTGACACCATCAGCACCCCACAGAGTAGCTGCATCAGCATTGTGGGATGTGCAGAAGACAAGCCAACCAGAATTCAGCAGCCAGAGACTGACCTGATGCTCTATGCCATGCAGATGCTTCAATACAGAACTTGTTTCATTTGGAGCTGCCTTTCATTGGAGTTTCCTGAGCTCTCATCTCACTTTCACCACCAGTTCACATCATCCTGGCTCACAGCTGCCCCACCCTCCTGGGGGGAGAGGGGGTAACGGGGTGCTATAAATTGATCAAAGGAGAAAATATAAAATTGCAGCAACTGAAGAAAGCAGAAGGGAAAACAGACATCTAAAAAAATGGGACAAATATGAAGAGCAAATGGGTAATGCAGCTATGAATAGACAAGATATGCAAAGTTGTAGAAGCATGCATAACTAGGGGAATAATAGATGCCATCTATAGGTAAATTTAAGAGACCTTTGGCGAAAAGAGAAGCTCATGTATGAATATTAGGAGCTCAGGTGCCAAGTCACTACTAAGAAACAATGGGAAGGCTGAAAGATGAAAGGAATATACAGAATATCTGTACATAGGAAATAAATCTGAAGACAGTATTATGAAAAGGGAAGAGGAAGTAGATAAAAACAAGTTAGGAGATAGGACACTGCGACAAGAACTTCACAGGACACCTAATGTGGAACAAGGCACTTGAAGTGGGTGACATTCTCTCAGAATTATTAAGATACTTTGGAGAAGACACCATGAGAAAATCATTCGATCTGCTATGAAAGAGACTCCAGACAGGTGAAAAACCCTCACAATTAAGGAAGATTGTTATAATTCCAACTTCAAAGAAGGTTGATGCAGATGGGTGTGAAAGCTCCAAAACTAAAGCTGAATAGGGTAAAACGTTCTTACAAAAACATCAGTTAAATAAGTCACGGTAGCAAAACACCGACATGAATTATTTATGAAAGAATGGAAAGACAGGTAGAAGATGATCTCAAGTTTGGGTTTCAGAGAAATGTTGGAACACAGGAGGCAAAACTAACCCTTTCATTTATGGTAGAATATAGACTGAAGAGGAGCACAACTTCCCTCAGATCATTCACATGTTTATTCAGCTTGCTGGAGGCTATCACTTACTACCATGTTCAATATATCATTTTCAAAAACCTAAAAATCAACAGAAAGTTACACAAGTAGCATTAATTTAGTAGGTTTAGAAAAAGTTTTAACAGTCAGGTTACCGTCTATTCAGAAGGCTGTTACATGCAGCGACTGTTATTGACTTGCAAGTAATAGATTTCAGCTACCAGTCGTCCTTTTTAAGTTTCATTGGAAGATATAGATTTCAGCTAGAAACTAGCCATTCTCAATGCACTATCATTTTTGATCAATGCATGTAATGCCTGTTGGTCAGGTTTCATCCACAGTTAATTGAATACTGGAGATGGCTAGTGCACATGGGAAGTGAGTATTCAATGAACTGTGGATGAAGCCCAACCAACAGGCATTACATCCATTGATCAAAAATGATAGTGCATTGAGAATGGCTAGTTTCTAGCTGAATTCTAGATCTGCCAATAAAACTTAAAAAGGATGACTGATAGCGGAAATCTATTATTTACAAGTTTTAACAGTGTTGGCTGGAGACCATTCTTTGAAATTATGAAGATAGCAGGGATAAAAAGTTATCTAAAACTTGTACAAAAACCAGACTGCTGTCAACGAACATAAAAGTGAGGTAGTAGTTGAGAAAGGAGTGGGGTAACAGTCTAGCCTCTGCTCAATGTAATTTAATCTGTACATCTTGCAGGCAGTGAAGGAAACCAAGGCAATAAGGTCCTAAGGTTGTGTGAAAAGAAATAAAAATCTTGAGGTTTACTAGTGACATTGTAATTCTTTCAGAGACAGTAAAAGTCTCAGAACAGCAGCTAAATAAAATCTTGAAGCAAGTTATGAGACGAACATGGTTAATGGACTGTAGTCAGATTAAATCAGACAATATTGAGGGAAATAGGTCTGGAAGTAAGATGCTAAAAGTAGTAGAAGGATTTTGCTGTTTTGGCGGCAAAATAAATGATGATAGCCAAAGTAGAAAGGATATAAAATGTGGACTGTCTGTAAAAAGACAAGCATAACTGAAAGAAAAGGAATTTGTTAACATCAAACATAAATTTAACTGTGAATGAGTTTTTTCCAAACATATTTTTCTGGAATGTAATCTTATGTGGATGTGAAAGGTGGATAATGAACAGTACAAGTATGAAGAGAATAAAACATTTTGAAAAGATTTAGACAAGATGTCCGTACAGTGCATAAAGTGGCAATTGACTGTAAATGATTAAAAGTGTGAATTGATCCACATGAGTACTAAATGGAATCTGTTAAATTTTGGTTACACAATAAATCATAGAAATCTAAAGGCAGTTAATTCAGCTAAATACCTAGGAAAAACAATTACTAACAACTTAAACTTGCACAATCAATATATAATGCTGTGGGAAAAGTGAACCAAAGACCACTTTTTGTTGGCAGAACACTTAGAAGATGTCATAAATTCACTTAGAAGACTGCCCACACAACACTGGTACACTCTCTGGTGGAACATTTCTGTGCGGTATAAGATCCTTGCCTGATAGGATAGATGGAGAACATCGAAAAAATTCAAACATGAAATAGGGGAGAGAGTGGCAAGGCTTAAAACAAAGTCATTTTTTGATGCATCAAGATAATTCAAGAAATTTCAGTCTCCAACTTTCTCATCTGAAGGAGAAAATATTTTGTTGACACCCACCTACATCAGGAGAAATGATGACTGTAATAAAATAAGAGAAATTAGAACCTGCAGAGAGAGATTAAAAGTGTCTGCTTTTTCCTATACACTGTTCAAGACTGGAGTGGTAGAGAAAGTAATTACTGGACTGGACTAACTAAAAAGGTGGTGGTCACATTAATGTGACTGGACTAATTAAAATGTATATGGTATTTTGTAAAAATACCTTGGTAAATATGGATGAATGATCATAACAATTACTTTATATGACAGTTTAAAAATAGTAATGTTTCTTGACATCACAGGTAAACTTATCGAGAGTCATTCATTCACTCCCTGAATCCATTCACTCCTTGATTCATACATCTTGTTCCATAAATCCCATCATGAAGGAGAATCTTCACATAAGTGCATCAAGTCAAGCTATACATTAATAGGCAGAAGTGGCCACTACACATTACTTTGCCTACTTTCAAGTATACTAGTCACAACAATGTTAGAAAGGGTACACTTTCCTGACACAGGGTTATTAAATTGAAAAGAAAAAGATATGATTCTTAATAGACTAAATATTTAGATCCTTGTAAATGGAGGATAGTTTCATTCCAGAATTACTGCACTAAAGAAGTAAATGATAATAATTTGTCATTTAGATTATCAACACTGAAATAGTACAAAATTAGTACACATCAGCAAAAAGTGTGAGCAGTAAGAATATTACATGAAGTAAGTAACTGAGCAACTAGTAATGCCCTCTTTAGAAGGGTATGGTCATTGCTATGTATATTTCCCACTAAACTTACTCTCTACTAATAATTGCACCTAATAATAATTTTCAGTTTCATTTGGATTGTGGTTTACAGCTGCATTATAAGACAGAAAAACACATCCCTACAGATTGCGTCTCCTTGTATAGGATTCAGAGAGGAGTTCTTTATACTGGAGTGAGGTCTTCAGCAAACTCCCATTATAATTAACAATGTTGTGATGTTAATTTTGAGCTGTTAAGTTGACTTTAACCTTAGCTATTTAAAATAGCTGAGAAATCAGCACCAGTGGGAATGATGATAGTGACAATGCTACCACATTAAATTTGGTTTGAGCAAGCACAATATTTTGTAGCAGTTCAGTAACAATTAATTATGAATGTAGTTTCTGAGAGATGCATCTCTTTGTCATAGCATACCTTTGAATATATCACATACACTGTTCTAGTTCAATCCATTGATTTGTGACAGTATTTTTCCTTTTAAATAAGAGATTACCAAAAGATGATACTTGTACCTTTATTAATACTATATCCTCAGCTCTAAAGTAATCTAAAAAAGTTTCCCGGCCAGGTTGTTAATGAAAGTTAGTTTGCTATTTTCATGTTCCATGGATCATTTGCATGAATTTATCTATTTATTTATTTATTTTTGAGAAAGGAACATAAATATATGTGTTAGCAGTTGCTGCCCACCACTTTTCACACAATTCAGTAGTACAAATTCTTCTACAGAAAAGAAGGAGTTGTCAAGCAGAAACATTTTCAGTTTGTTTTCAAATTTTACTTTGCTGTCCGCCAATCACTTTATATCACTCGATAAGTGAACAGAAATTACTGTGGGAGCTTTGTGTGCCTATTTTTGTGCTGAGGACAACCTTTTTGTGGTGTAATGAATGTAATTTTCTCTTCTGGTATTGTACGTATGTGCAGCATTGCTCCTTATGAACTGCAGTGGAATATTTACAACAAACTTCATGCGGGAATAAATATACTTTGTCTACAAGACAATAACGGGTGAGCACCACATAGTATTTTTACAGCACATTTTTGAACAATGAAGACTTTCCTTCTTAAAGATGAGTTACCCCAGAACATTATTCCATATGGCATTACTGTATGAAAATATGCAGAATATGTCAATTTATTGATTAGTCTCTCCTGAAGATTTGCAGTGATTCTAAGTGCCAATGTGGCTGACCTAAGTTGTTTTAGAAGTTCCAAAGTGTGCTTTTTGCAGTTTAAAGTCTCAGAAATATGAACCTAGGAATTTTCAAGTATGCATCCTATTTATTATTTCCTCACTACGTGTGACACTTACCATCGGTGCAGTACTGCTAGATTTGCAGAACAGAATACGTTGTGTTTTTTTAAAATTAAGAGGTTGACAATTTGCAGAAAACCAATCAATTATACTTTTAAGAACACTGTTTATCATTTCTTCTGTTGCTATATGTATGCATGCTTGGATTGATTACAACAGTACAGTCATCCACAAAAAGAACTAACTCTTCTTGTTGTATATTAGACAAAAGATCATTTGCAATGATTCTAAGTGCTGGATTGGATGAAACAAGTTGTTTTAGGATTTTCAAAAAGAACTGCTTTCAGTTTAAAGTCACATCAATGTGGACACCTAAGAATTTTGGAGTATCCACACAGTTTACTATTTCTTCATCGTGCATGAAAATTATCATTCGTGTAATACTGCTATATTTACAGCCTGAATATGTTGTGTCTTTTTAAAATTAATAGTGAGACCACTCACAAAAAATAGGTCAATGATACATTCAGAATATTGTTTAACATTTTTGCTCTTGCTCTATGTACACTTGGATTGATTACAATAGCAGAGTCATGCTTGAAAAGAATTCTGCTTATTACATATGATGGGAGATCTTTTCCATAGGTTGTTGTTGTGGTCTTCAGTCCAGAGACTGGTTTGATACAGCTCTCCATGCTACTCTATCCTGTGCAAGCTTCTTCATCTCCAAGAACCTACTGGAACCTATATCCTTTTGAAACTGCTTAGTGTACTCATCTCTTGGTCTCCCTCTATGATTTTTACCCTCCACGCTGCCCTCCAATACTAAATTGGTGATCCCTTGATGCCTCAGAATCAACCGATCCCTTCTTCTAGTCAACCTGTGATGCAAATTTCTGTTCTCCCCAATTCTATTCAGTACCTCCTCATTAGTTACGTGATCTACCCATCTAATCTTTAGCAGTCTTCTGTAACACCACATTTTGAAAGTTTCTATTCTCTTCTTGTCAAAATTATTTATCGTCTGTGTTTTACTTCCATACAGGGTTACACTCCATACAATTACTTTCAGAGAAGACTTCCTGACACTTAAATCTACACTCAATGTTAACAAATTTCTCTTCTTCAGAAACACTTTCCTTGCCACTGCCAGTCTACATTTTATATCCTCTCTACTTCGACCACATCAGGTATTTTGCTCGTCAGTTAGCAAAGCTCATTTAATACTTTAAATGTCTCATTTACTAATCTAATTCCTTCAGCATCATCTGATTTAATTAGACTAAATTCCATTAAACTCATTTTGCTTTTTTGATGTTCATCTTATGTCCTCCTTTCAAGACACTGTCCATTCCGTTCAACTGCTCTTCCAAGTCCTTTGCTGTCTCTGACAGAATTATAATGTCATCGGCGAGCCTCAAAGTTTTTATTTCTTCTCCATGGATTTTAATTCCTACTCCAAATTTTTCTTTTGTTTTCTTTACTGTTTGCGCAGTATATAGATTGAATAACATCGGGGATAGGCTACAACCCTGTCTTACTCCCTTCCCAACCACTGCTTCTCTTTTATGCCCCTTGACCTGTGCAGCTGCCATCTGATTTCTGTACAAATTGTAAATATCATTTCATTCCCTGTATTTCACCCCTGACACCTTCAGAATTTCAAAGAGGGTATTCCAGTCAACATTGTCAAAAGCTTTGTCTAAGTCTACAAATGCTAGAAATGTAGGTTTGCCTTTCCTTAATCTATCTTCTCAGATAAGTCATAGGGTAAAGTGTTCCAACATTTCTACAGAACCCAAACTGATCTTCCCTGAGGTGGGATTCTACGAATTTTTCCATTTGTCTGTAGTATTTTGCAGCTGTGAGTTATTAAACTGATAGTTCAGTAATTTTCACATCTGTCAACAGTGGTAACAGTACCCCTGATAAAAGAGTCTCTAGGACATTCAGTGGATCACGCAGAACATTGTGCTAAGGATGAGAAAGACTAATATAACACATAATATTGGCATATTACCTCATGTACGAGGGCTATCCACAAAGTACATTACGTTTTGGAATTAAAAATAAATAAAGTATTAGAATTTTTTTTATTATATACAGATGAAAGCCACACTTAAATACTACTTTTCTACATAGTTGCCATTTAAATTAAGGCACTTATCGTAGCGACGAACGAGCTTGGAAATTCCTTCATCGTAAAATTCGGCCGCCTGCACCTTCAACCACGCAATGACTGTCTTTTGGGACAGAAAAGGTGTGATTTTTGTGGATTTCCTGGAAAGAGGCACTACAATAAACTCTCAAAGGTATTGTCAAACTCAGCACAACCTCAGAAGAGCAGTACAAAACAAGCGCAGGGGAAAGTTGGCCTCAAAGATCTTGCTGATTCACGACAACGCCCGGGCCCACACGGCAAATGCGACTCGTGAAGTTCTCGAATCTTTTAAGTGGGAGTTGTTTCCTCATCCGCCGTACAGTCCCGACCTGGCACCGAGCGACTTCCACTTATTCCCAGCAATGAAGAAGTGGTTGGCTATGCAGCGTTTTGATGATGATGCACAGCTTCAAGAAGAGGTAACCACGTGGTTGAAGGCGCAGGCAGCTGAATTTTACGACGAAGGAAACTCCGAGCTCGTCCATCGCTACGATAAGTGCCTTAATTTAAATGGCAACTATGTAGAAAAGTAGTATTTAAGTGTGGCTTTCATCTGTATATTATAAAAAAAAATTTCCAATACTTTATTTATTTTTAATTCCAAAACGTAATGTACTTTGTGGATAGCCCTCGTACTTCTTTCACAACTGGTTTCTCAGTGAACTGTTTTGGACATTGTTACTTCTGCACCCCTTTTTGTCCATTTATAGTCCATCTTGATTGTCTCACTCATACAAAATATGTATTTACAACTAACAGAAATGTATATAATACTCAACTGTATAACAATTGTTGACATCTGTGTCTTCCTTACAAAACCTTAATGTATGAAGGTGGTTTGAAATGTTCTTGGACCAGAATAGACAAAAGTACTTATACCAGTGAAACTTTTTTTATTTTTCAACATTGTCTTCTCCTTGTAGATTAATGCACTTGGTGCAACGATGTTCCAGTGCCTTGACCCATCTCGAAAATGAGTTTCCTCCAGGCCTGCAAAATAGTTGTCAACTCTGGCTATCAATTCTTCGTTTGAAGTGAATCTTCATCCACCAAGAAAAATTTTCAGTTTTAGGAAGAGGTGAAAGTCTAACGGAGCCATATCAGGTGAATAAGGTGGGTGTGGCAACAATTCATACCTTAGTTCATGTAATTTTGCCATGGCGATGGCACATGCGTGCGGTCGCGCATTGTCTTGATGGAATATGACTTTCTCCCTTGCTAAACCTGGCCTTTTTTCATGTATCTTTTGTTGCAATTAGTCCAAGAGGTTAGCATAGTATTCTCCAGTAATTGTTTGCCCAGTGGGGAGATAATCTACAAACAGAACCCCCTTTGCATCCCAGAACACTGATGCCATGACCTTTCCCGCCAAAGGAATTGTCTTTGCTTGCTATGGTGGTGAAAAATCAGCATGTTTCCACTTCTTTGACAGTTGATTTGTTTCTGCAGTATAGCAGTGCACCCAAATTTCATCTGTGGTCTCAATCTGGTGCAAAAAATTTTATTCATTTCTCCTAAAACAGGCCAAACATTGTTCTGATAAGTCCATTCTCATGCATTTCTGAAGAGTCGCAGCACACATCTTGCATATAATTTTTTCATTTCTAATTCTTCAGTTAAAATGGGATATACCACTTCAGATGACATCTGGCAAGTGTGAGCAATTTCACGCACTTTCAATCAGTGATCCTCCATGACCATTTTGCACACTTTTGCAATGATTTCTGGAGTAGCCACATATATTGGCCAACCACTGCGAGGATCATCATCTAAGCTCTCCCAGCCAAGTTTAAATTCAGTCCACTGTGTATTCTGGAAAACGACATGAATGTCTGCTTTCATACTTTTCTTTAGGAAGTACTTAATCACTGCTCAAATCTCAATTTTTTTCATCTTTGCAAATCACTATGCGGGAACAACAGAGCCACATCACCGCCACAGCTCTCTTCAAGAAACACTGATGTGGCATGTGTTTACCGGCAGCAGTCCAATGAATATCATGTAAACAACTTGTTGCGCTAGCACTGACCTCTCATGGCGCTTCCAAGAACTTTTCAAACCACCCTTGTAAAAGAGGAAAAAGAAAACCAGAATTTAGAAAATTTGTGTAAAACATGTACATCATATCAATTGAGAGACTGTAGTAACGTGAAAATGCTGAAACTAACTCTCAAGATTTCAGAGCTGTGGATTCATGCATTGAGAAATAAATGGAGGATGGAAAGATAACATTCTAAAGTTCCTGCATCCATGTAAGACACCTAGCCCCAACATTCCACACTTACGTGTACACTTGTATCACATGCACCAGGAAATGCATGTATGCAGTATTTGAAATGTGGTGCAGTTAATGAGGAGGTAGTTCTCTCTCTCTCTCTCTCTCTCTCTCTCTCTCTCTCTCTCTCTCTCTCTCTCTCTCTGTGTGTGTCTGTGGGGGGGGGGGGGGGGGGGGCTGTAAAAATTGCAGAGGGAGACCAAGAGACAAGTATAATACGCTTGTTTTTTTGTGGGGTGCAGTAGTTATTTGGAGATGAAGAGGCTTGCACAGAATAGAGTTCTATGGAGAGCTGCATCAAACCATTCTTTGGATTGAAGACCACAAAAACAACAACGTCTATTCGTGTTGTTTTCTGGTTCACATTGCCATGTATGTAATTACTGAATTATTTATAAATAGCACCAACTGCATGTAAAATACTCAAAGATGTGTAAAGCATTCAATAATAGTTCTCCAAACTGCCTCAGGACAGATTTTTATGAGTAGAATTTGAATCTTTTGGATCATAATTGTTTTGCTGTTGCACTGTTCAAAATGAGCAGATAATGACTGTTTAGTAGCTAGTAAATTCACCTACTATAACAACATACTATTCTTTTACTTGACTAATTTTCTCAATGTTTAATGCTGATGAAAATCTTTCAGATTTCCAGCCAGCTGGTAGCATAGAAGCACTACAAAATGCTGATGACTCTCACAGCCATCACTGTCTGATGGAAGGCCAAAATGTTATGATTATCCTCCAATATATACCTTGAGATACTGTGGCATCCTTTCGGTTCTGTATGGACCAGTGGACGTAATGGATGGTTGAATGGTCTGAATATTTAATTTTTTGAGGCCCCTTACACGTTTGTTTGAAAATTTCTCAATATAGGGAAGAAAAGTTAGTCTCTTGTCTCCTTCTTCTTCTTTATGGTCAGTCGTGTCTTTCAGTTAATACATGTCTGAAACTGGATTTGATTTAGCTCTTTTCACTCATTTGGAGAAAGGAGTTATTCTTAAAATAGTTGACATCTAGTTTAATAAATTACATGGCAATATAGTTCTGTGTGGGTCTTCAGCTCTTAGACTGCATGTTGTATCATGCCATCTGCCTCCTATTTTAGTAAAATGTCAAGAAAAGAGACACAGTCATTCTCTTCTCGTTTCAACACGAATGCAATATTCTGTTGACTGCTGTTTGGGTTATCTAGGAACGTGTATGGGGCCATATTCTCCTAGAATAAAAATGTGCCATCAACATGGAAAAAAAAGTGCTAAGGTTTGATCTACAGAGTCTGAAGTACTATTGCATCAAAGTGTTCCATCTACTGTTCAGCAATCCCAGCACCAGTGAGAATACCACGGCTATTCATAAAAGTGCTCACTTCACTTGAAGTATTTATTTATTTGTACATTTATTTTATATGATAAGATAATGGCTCTCAATTCTTCTATTATATCCTGCCAGGCACCCTCAGAATTTCTCTGTATACTGTGTGGTATCATCAGTGCCTACATTATGGTGCCTGCAGCCACAGGTCACTTGCATACAGCCCACAGCCAGGCACTGTGCTGGTGAGTTGGACAGTGCAGGAACGGCCCACACGCATAGTTGCCTCCATGGTAACCATGGTTCACCATCATCAGGACTTTCAAGTCCATTCTGGATGTGGACTACTCAGGGATTCTGCTTCGTAGCTCTCCAATTATGGTGTCACCCATGTACTCTGCTGATAGCTGTTCCAGTGGCTGTTCCAGCCCAGTCACTGTAGTATTGCATTATTCTGTTTTTGGCTTTTCTCTTGTTATGGAATAGACTTGTCTACTCATGTCTGTTGTTATTTGTCATTCCCAATCACAGACACAACAAACAGTGGCTACAAAGGATGGTCCTGGTATTGGTTTCCATTTTCTGCCCTGGTGGCACATCCTTATTTTCGGTGCTGTGTCTAATCACCTCCAACGCAGGATCAGTGTACATGCTGTCTTCTTTTGTTTTGTTTTGTTTGTTTGTTTGTTGTGCAGATGGTGTTTAGCTTTAAGTTTTGGGGAAGATCCCCTTCTTATGCCAGCAAGAGGAACCTGTGTCATTATACAAACTTCTTAAGTTTCAGTCGATGCAGCTCACTCAACTGAAGGACAAGACGACATTGCTGTTGGAAGACTGACAGCTTCTGCAGCAAGCCCTGCTTCAATGTGTTGCCCAGACTGATGACAACAGCAGCAGGCACCATTCAGCTCCACTGTTCCGCAAGTTTGATGCTGCTGCAGAGGAATGGATCAAATAAATACTGCAGCTATTTCAACATTTTGCAGCCTACAACATTTCAAATGATGTTCATCACTCATATTTCTTCCCTTGGGTTGGTGTAGAAACCTGGTGCATTTGCATTAAGCTTTTCCCCCTTACTCAACCCCTCTCCTGGAAGTTGTTACAGTTATTGATAAGCATTTCAATTCCCAGGCAGTGGTCACCATCACTTGATATGTTCTTTCAATTAAAGCACCAACCTACCAAGTCCTATTGGCAGTGGCTCATGACCCCATACCTGTAAATTTGTGTGTCCTTGTGGTAAGTGCTGTGTGGATACCATTTGATGGGAGACTATTGCTCATAATGTTACTGTTTCCCCACTGCAGTCAGAGCTCCTCAAATAATCTCACCCTTCAGTAGAGGATGCCACTAATGAGTCACAGGAATTTTTGACACCAAGGAACTAGAAATGTTGCCTCCATTGGTGGGTGCTCTTGAGACCCACAGGTCTTCTCCACACATACGTGTTTCCCCACTGCAGGCACAGCTTTACAAATTATCACACCCTTCAGTTGAGGATTCCACTTGTATAACTGAGGCACAGGAATTGTTTGACACCACAAAACTAGAAATGTTGCCTCCACTGGTAGATGCTCTGACACCCACAGGTCTTCTCCCCATGTGTGTCTGCTTCATTTGGGTGCAGTAAACAATCCACAGATGCCACAGTGGTAAATTGCAACCTTGCACCAGCACTACATTTCTCATGACAGTGGTCTTCTCCACACATACGTGTTTCCCCACTGCAGGCACAGCTTTACAAATTATCACACCCTTCAGTTGAGGATTCCACTTGTATAACTGAGGCACAGGAATTGTTTGACACCACAAAACTAGAAATGTTGCCTCCACTGGTAGATGCTCTTGACACCCACAGGTCTTCTCCCCATATGTGTCTGCTTCATTTGGGTGCAGTAAACAATCCACAGATGCCACAGTGGCAAATTGCAACCTTGCACCAGCGCTACTTTTCTCATGACAGTGATGCTTGTCATTTCCGCTGAGCCAAATGCTTCTTTTGCAAAAAGGTTGGGCACATGCAAGACATTTGCTCAAAACAACTGTTGGGCTTGTCTGTTCTCATGGTCACACCTGGTTCTGAGGTAGTGGATGTCAATCACTTTGATGTCAATGATGATTCAAAATCAGGATGGACAATTCCAGCTGGATACTGGGTCTTCTGTGACGCTCATCAATAGGACCACATTCCATAAGCTTGGTTTCCCTGAAGCTCTGACACACGCTCTCACCATGTATAATGATGATCGCATCACCATCCTATGCATTTGTCTTCTACAGATGCAGCACCAATCTATATCAAAGGCAATTCCTATCAACAGCATTTAATTCTTTCAAAAGTCCTAATATCTTTGAACTCAGTGCCTTTGACATCTGCAGCCTACAAATCTCTAATAATGTGGCAATGATTTACTCCCATATACCCTATGACAGCATTAAAAAGCCCTGTGACAAATACTGTCAGCTTTTTGAGGACTCCCTGGGTGTGGGAAATGACTTTTCCACCCACATTACCTTGAAGGGTACCATAAGGCCACAATTTTTAAAAGACGAGAGATTCCCCACACTGTTAGGGAGAATGTTGTGGCAGAGTTGAGACATATGCAGGACCTGGGGGCTTATGAAGCCCATTTCAAGTGGTCAATGTACATCACCTTTCACCATAGAAAACCTAGTGGGGAACTCCACCTTTAAGCAGATTTTAAGTCCACCATCAACACGCAGTCTGTTATGGATTTGTATCCTCTCCCTTGTTCTGAACAGTTAATGGACAAATTACAATGGGGCATGTCGTTCTCAGAGATTGACCTCAAGGACACCTATTTGCAATGCCTGTTGGATGACATTGCAAAATCCTTTCTTGTTCCTAACACTCACATTGGGCTGTTCCAAAATCAGCATCTCACCTTTGGCAGTGCTTCTGCCCCAACCATCTTCCATTGGTTTTTGAAGCACTTGATGCTGAAACTGCCTTCCTGTTCCAATTATCTGGATCACATTATCATCTAGGGCAGTATTCCACAGGAGCACCTCCAGGACCTTGAATGCCTTTTCAAAACTCTCTGCAACACAGGACTCAGAGGCACCCAAGGTGTTCCCCCCTCCACCAACCACAAGGAGGCTATTTGGAAGCTCCCTTTTTCATAAATCTCACAGAACTTCAGACTGTTTTAAGCAAAATATTGTATTATCTTTGCTTCATACCTAACAAATCTCAGATTGTGGCACCCTCATGTGCTCTCTGGCAGAAAAATATTACTTTCATCATGACACATCAGCAAGGAATAGCTTTCCAGACCTTAAAAAAAATCTTGATTAGTGACAGATGTCTAATCCCCATTGATAATGTGAAATCTGCACTCCTTGCAGTGGATGCCTCCTCCTAAAACAATGAGGAAGTGCTGCCCCAAAAGATAGGTGCCATGGACTGCCCAACTGCTTCCACATCAAAACTTCTAAACAAAGTTCAGGTGAATTACAGTCAGCTAGAGAAGGAGGCCTTGGCAATCATCTATGGTGTTCGCAAGTTTCATCAGTATCTTTATGATTGGAAATTATTTCTGCTCACAGACCCCAAGCCTGTCTCCAGTTTATTCTACTCTGCCAAACCTGCGCCCTTCCAGACAGCATAAAAACTCCAACAATTGGCACTTACTCTGCCCAGTTATAATGGAGAGATCCTCTATCACCTCACAGCACCCTGCACCAATGCAGGTACATAATCTCATCTACCTGTCAGATCAGGTGCAGAATTTGATTCTTCTGAGGAAGCTTGCTTTCACATTGACCAGACCAAGGAAGGAAGCCACAGCACTTACATTTCTGACTGACCACCATTAAATTACCATGACCATGGAGCAAGATGGTGCCCTCTGGATTCTTCACCAATTTATTCAGTCAGTCTGACCATGTGATAAGAAGCGACTTCCCAATGAATCTCTTTACCATTCATTTTCCCCGAGGGACACATTTTCGTTCCATAATGGAGTTGAGCTGTTACACAAGTCAAATGAACAAACCTGGGTGCTGATCCCAGAATCTTTGCAGCAGCAGGGGTTGGCTTTATTTCATAAAAGACATTGGGGCATCGTCTGTATTAAGCAATTGGCCAGGCAGCACTGAATTTGGCTGGTATTGGAGAAGGACACTGAACACATGATCTCGCACTGCAAGGAATTTGCTAAGAAACTGCCTGCTCCTACTCAATAGTTTTTCAAATGGCCCCAACCAAAAGCCCCATGGCAATGAATATACATTGATTTTGCAGGGCCGTTTGGGGTTTGCAGTGTCTTATTGTAGTGTATACTTTTCCCAAGTTTCCTTTTGTGGTTCCTCTGACTTCCATCATGTCAGCCAACATTATTCCCAACAACCATTGTATCTAATAGAGGCCCACGACTGACTTCAGCAGAATTTACATCCTTCTGTAAAGCCAAAGGTATCACCCATGTCTGATCAGCACCTTTCTCCTCACAACCTAATGGGAAAGCAGATTGATTCACGTATACCTTGAAGATGCAAACATCAAAATTGCGGCAGTCCCACTTTATGCTCCATCTCCTCTGTCCTCCATGTTCCCCAGATGCTACCCCATCCTCCTCAAACCGCTATGCCAACCATAAGGTGTACTTTAGGGCTTTTAAGAGTGGCCATTCGTGGGAATCTGGAACTGAAGTTCAACCTGTGGGCAGAGCAACCTATGTTATTTGGGACAAGTTGGGATGCCATCATCACAGACACCAGAATCAGAATATGCTCAGTCAGATGGTATCTCCCCAAGCAATTATTATGCTTTGTGGGTTTCATACCAGCTGTTGAGCACTTCCAGCAGCATTTCTACATCATGACCACCATCACTGCAGCTGCAGTGTTTGGAGCCTTCATTGGCTCAGCCATGGGCACCACTCCCACCAGCATGGCAGTCCAAGCTGTCACAGGTCCTGGTGTCACAGTCTGTCATCACACCCCATAGTGGCCCCACCACTGCTGTTGGCGATCTCAGGACCAAGTTCTGGCCGACCTCATTGTCCTGCCTCTTGTTCCTACCTTTGAGTGTTGCTGTGGTCCCTCACAGTACATCACTATGGTGAGACAATTTTTGGGGGAAAGAGTGTGATAGCATCAATGCCTACATCAAGATGACTGCTGCCACACGGCACAGGTCACATGTCATACAGTGCACTGCACCACCAGCCATTCCTAGTACAGACACAGAATTGGTGAGTCGGACAGTGCAAGTGTGACCCAGGCACATATCTACCTCTGTGTAACATAGCAAGGCCCAGCTGATGTATCCATGTAAAATAACTGCACGACAGTTATGCAACAATCATGCTGTTCCACACCACAGTAAACTCACCAACAGCAGGGATATTCCTTTGCTGTCTGGGGCTTTACAAGCACTTGCAGCACCTCTCTCCAGAAGTTTTGTTTTGGTTTTCACTACCACTGATACAATGACACCAAACCATTCAGTTCATCATCATGAGGATTTAAGTCCACTTTGGAACTGGACTACCCAGGTATTCTGCTTCCTGGCACTCCAATCTTGGTGCCATCCACAGATTCTGCTGATACCTGTCCCAGTGGGTACCCTTGCCAAGTTATTGTTCCCTTGTTGGGGAATAAACATGCTGTTATCTGTTGCTCCTCATTCAAGGACAAAACATAATGTATTTACCCAACTATAAGACAAAGTTTATGATGAGTCCATCATTCAATAAATATGAGGTCACCTTGCTTTCTCAGATTACACTTTGGTTGTTAAGGTTAACATTTTTACTTTGGGTAGAAGTTTAATACAGAGACTGTGTTACATTTGCATACAAAGTTTTGGTAACAGAGGTAAAGTGCAGATTTAGTATGACAATTTCAGAAGGGTGGGAAGATGGAGGCAATAGCTCAACCAAGCAATGGGATGAATGTAGGGAGGGGAGCAGTGAGCAGACACCAAAATTCGTTGTTCCGCCAACTCTAGGAATGCATTAACATCCCTTGCTTTTTATGAACATCTACTTAAGCTGCAGTTTGACTGGATCTAAATATAGTTAGAACTGAACTAGCATTACAAATGAGCAGATATTCAGCACTCATATGCTCATTACACATTTCTGTACAGGTGACAAATTAATTATAACATAAGTATGTTCAAACAGAGCACTTTAAAAGCTTCACAACAAATGAAACACAAGTTACACAGAGCTCAAGCACAGCTGCTCTACAACAAGCTGATTTTTAATGATGATGACAAATGATGAAGTTAGCACACTATTAGTCTAAAGTGTTCTGATTTTTGTTGATGTTGAGAACCATTGATCCATAAATTATTGTTCACAATTGGTTCACACAGATAAATGATGCTAATTTTAAGTTAACAGTATTTTGTGGTACTAAAGCCAAACATATGTGAGGTTGGGAGAAAATTTGATGTCATAGAAGTAAATGTTCATATATGGTATCAGATGATGTATAAATTACAGAATGTCATGTCTAATTTTCCAAAAACCAAAGCACAGAATGTTCCATTCATTAGGGAAGGAAACTGTTCAGTATGGACAAGAGGAATGTAATGAAAGATTCCCTGTTCCCAGTCAGATGTCTATTTAATTTTATGTGGTGTCAAATGTTACTGTCAATGTCAAAGGAATTAAAAGTGTTGTAATAAGAAGTCCTGGCAATGAAAAGGCCAAAATAATAGCCACTGTGTGTGCAGTGGGGGGATGGTAGGAAGCTGCCTTCAAATCTGGTTGTCTTGCAGGAAAGCCTCACTAAAGGCTAAACTGCTTCTGGGACTTATCTTTATATGTCAAGACAAGAGGTGAATGAATGAACTGATGATAGAGAGGTTGATGGTTGTTTGTAAAAGAATATCAGGCTACTTGCTTAACAGGAGGAGAATCTTTGAGCTGTATTCTGTCAGGGTACAGTTCACCCAGCACATCAAGGAACTGATTTCAAAGATCAACACAAACTTAGTAATGATTCCTGGTGACATGAACTCACAACTTAAAGTAGTGGGTGTAATGAAAAACTTTTCAAGAATCACCTGTGGCACTTTTGCGGTGAGTGGTTCATTCAGGAAGTCCTTGCCCTCACCCCTGAGAAAAGCTAAATATATCCTCAACAATGGATTCTTACTGCCTTGAGCAGATCCTCAAGTCAATCTAAAATGAAAGAAAACAAACACTGCTGCATATCCAATGTCAAAGATGACTATTAAGATGATAGAACATGTGAACAATGCCAGGAAGGAAGAAATTACAGTATGGCTACAAATGAAGATGAGAATAATGAAAATATTTGCTTATGTGACACTGGAATACAAAGTACGGAAAACAGAAGAACACTTACATAGAAAAGAATTAAAAGACTACAACTATTACATAACAACCCACACAGAACAACATTGAATAGTGTTTTGAAATTGGATCTAAATTATTTCTTCTGAATCCTTATAAATTGTTGTCAATTGAAATATTTTTAAGGCAATCAACTTACATTTGCACATGTAGAAGATTTACAGCCCTTTTAACATAAGTGAAACAAGGTAATCAACTTAAATTTGCACATGTAGAAGATTTACAGCCCTTTTGAAAAAAGTGAAACACTCTTTGAAAACAATGTAAACATACACTATGAAGATGGAGGGTTTGGGAAAATTCATTGGACAAATAGGGAGACCAATGTAAGTGTCATAAAAAATAAACAGTGAACTCGAATCACCAGATAAAGAATGATGAATAAAAATATAGTTGTAACACAGACTTTGATAGAGTTGTTATGGTGAAAATGCACGTAAATTATTTCTTTTTGTTTATTTTATTTCTTCTTGGGTCACCTACTAAAAAGAGGACAATCAACAAATGGAAAAAGCTTACAATAAACAGTGTTAACTTTTCTTTAACACAATGAAGAGTGTACAATGCGGTTACAAACTGTAGTGTACTGCAGACCTGCAAGGTCTTACTGTATTGTAGGCATAAATTTTCTCTTGGAAAAATGTACCCTCTTACTAGAATAACAAGTCAGTTTTTAAAATATTTTGATTAGAAATTCTCAGTTCCTGGAAACACTTTGGCAAGCTTTACTAAATCCCAGGGGCTAAATGACAGACGGAAAATACTACTACAGAAAGTATACTCTACTGTTTATGCCATTTGGAATGTTTAGTTCACAGCCACCCACAATACCATAGTTATCTACAATGTATATATTACACATCTTTAAATAAGTGCTGAGAACAATGCTGCAGTCAGTCCCAATTAGGTAGTCAATGAGTAACATTCTGTAATCACCACTTGTTTGTTAGACTCCTCAAAATCTATGTAGTTTGCTGATCTGTTGTGTTTAAAATATGGCTTTGACTATATAAAAATTGATCATCATCAATTGGTTTAATAATCATGTAAGAAGTTTATATATGTGGAGGACTGGAAGGTTTCGCATTGATTATATAATAGCGAGACAAAGATTTGGAAACCAGATTTTAAACTCTGATCATTGTTGAGAGTTTCAAAGGCAGCTTTAGGCAGCAATTAACTGAAACAACAGAAAGGAATACAATACAAGATGAATGGGTAGCTATCTGATATTAAATTTAATTTATGAAAGGAGAAAATATGAAAATGCAGCAAATGAAGGGGGCAAAAGGGAATACATATGTCTAAAACATGAAACTGGCATAAAGTGCAAAACGTCTAGGCAGGAATCACTAGAAAACAAATTCAGTCCTGTAGAAACATGCAAAAATGGGGGAAAAATAAATGCCATCTATACAAAAATTGAAAGATGACAGAAGTAGCTGTATGAATATCAAGAGTACATATTTGGTGGAGAAGGGAAAGTGGAATCATGGGAGGGATATATAGAATGGCTAGGAAGGGGAAATTAACTTAAATCAATATTATAGTAAGGAAAGAGGGAATAAATGAAGATGAGATGGAAGACATGACACTGCAAGAAGAATTTGACACAGATTTAAGTTGAAACAAGGCCCCTGGAGTAGGTAATAGACTGGCAGAATAACTGAGATAGCTGGCCACTGTCACCGAGTGGTTCTAGGTGCTTCAGTCCGGAACTGCACTGCTGCTACGGTTGCAGGTTCAAATCCTGCCTCAGGCATGGATGTGTGTGATGTCCTTAGGTTAGTTAGGTTTAAGTAGTTCTCAGTCTAGGGGACTGATGACCTCAGATGTTAAGTCCCATAGTGCTTAGAGCCATTTGAATTACTGAGATACAACTATTCCACATGGTGAGCAAGATATATTAGACAGGAGAAACACCACCAGACATCAACAAGAATACAATAATACTAATTTCAAAGAAGGTGGGTGCTGACAGGTGTAATCACTGTTGAACTATCAGTTTAATAAGTCACTGTTGCAAGATACTGACACAAAGTATGTATAGAAAAATTGAAAAAACTGGTGGGTGGCTGACCTCAGAAAAGATTCTGTCTGCATTTCACAAAAATGTAGGCACACTTGAGGCAATATAACCCTACAACTTGTCTTAGAAGATAAAAGCCTCCATTTAAAAGAGGCTAGGTAAAACACAGTAAGGTAGTTGTAGAAATGATCAGTACTGTAGTTGTAAATTGTCATAGGTGTGTCGGAAAAGAACCAGAGCTTCAAGCCCTAATAGAAAGCACTGGAGCTCAAATAGCTATAGGTACCGAATGCTGGCTAAAGAAGCCAGCCAAAATTTTTTCAAACGATCTAACAGTGTTCAGAAAGGATAGATTAAGTACAGTTGGTATACTAACTACTGCCTCTCAGTATATTTACTCCTTAATGAAATTTTTCCTAAATAATATACCTCTTTTTCCAACAAACAGCTCAGTTCATACATAAAATACCAGGAACAAAAATGATCTGCACAAGGACTTAAAAGCACTTACTTTAGTTCAAAAAGGGGTCCACTACTCAGGAACACTCATCTTCAATAATTTGCCAGCAAGCATAAAAAATTTAGTTACAAATAAAGATCAGTTTAAAAGGAGCCTGAAAGACTTACTAGTGGCCAACTCCTTCTACTCCATTGACGAATTTTTTAATAGAAACAAATGATGTATTGAATATATTCATACTATTAGTACTGTTATTTCAGCTTTTCTTTCTTTTTTTGTTTTTTTTTTGTTTTTTTTGTTTTTTTTTTTTTTGTTAAAAAAAAGGGTGACATGTTCCACATCCACGAGGATCTCCTCAATACGGATCTATGGAATGAAAAACTAATCTAATCAGGTGGTGGAGTATTTATTGTTGTCAGAAGTAGTTTACCTTGTAGTAATATAATGGAAGGAAACATTCCACGTGGGAAAAATTATATATAAAAACAAAGATGAGGTGACTTACCGAACAAAAGTGTATGTTTATGTTTATGTTTATGTTTGTGTTTCTTTGTGTGTTTTTTGTGTGTATGTTTGTGTTTGTTTGTGTATCTATCGACCTGCCAGCGCTTTACCTTGTAGTAAAATTGAAGTAGACAGTACCTACAAAATAGTATGGGTACAGGTTATACTTGACAGTCGGACTAAACTATTAATTGGATTGTTTTACCAACCCCCATGCTCAGAAGATATAGTTGCTGAACAGTTAAAAGAAAACATGAGTCTCATTTCAAATAGGTACACCACTCATTGAATTATAGTCAGTGGTGACTTCAATCTACCCTGATATGCTGGAAAAATTATACATTTAAAGCCGATGGCAGGCATAAAAGTCATCCGAAATTGACCTGAATGCTTTCTCAGAAAATTATTTTGAACAATTAGTTCATGAGCCCACTCAAAGTGTAAATGGTTGTGAAAGCAAACTTGACCTCTTAGCAACAAATAATCCTGGACAAATAGGGAGTATCGAGATGAAAACAGGGATTAGCAACCACACAGCAGTTGCCACTAGGCTGAATATCTTAACACTTACAACCATAAAAAAGAAACACAAGGTATATCTATTTTTAAAAGCTGACAAAAATGCTCTTATTGCCTTTTTAAAACACAGTCTTCATTCCTTCCCATCTGATCATGTAAGCATAGAAAATATGTGGAATGATTTCAAAGAGATAGTATTGGCGGTAATTAAGAGATATATACCACATAAATTAATAAGTGATGGTACTGATCCCCCATGGTACACAAAACGGGTCAGATCGCTGTTGCAGAAACAATGAAAAAAGCATACCAAATTGAAAAGAACACAAAATTCCCAAGATTGCAAAAGTTTTGCAGAAGTTCGAAATATAGCGCGTACTTCAATGCGAGATGTTTTTAATAATTTCCACAACAAAATTCTGTCTCAGAATCTGGCAGAAAACCCAAAGAGTTTCTGGACATACTTAAAGCACACCAGTGGCTAGATGCAATCAATACCTTCACTGCATGATAGCAATGGAAAAGTGACTGATGACAGTGCTACTAAAACAGAGTTATTAAACACGGTTTTCTGAAACTCCTTCACTTAAGAATATGAAGAAAATATTCCTGAATTCCAATCAAGAACAACTGCCAAGATGAGAAACATAGAAGTTTTGTGTAGCAAAGAAGCTTAAATCACTTAATAAAGGCAAGGCCTCTGGCCCAGATTGTATACCAGTCAGGTTCATTTCAGAGCATGCTGATAGAATAGCTCCATATTTAACAATTATATACAACTGCTTGCTCACAGAAATATCCATACCTAAAGACTGGAAAATTGCTCTCAAGTCACACCAATAACCAAAAAGGGAAGTAGGAGTAATCTGCCAAATTACAGGCCCATATTGCTGACATCAATTTGGAGTAGGATTTTGGAACATATCCTGTGTTCAAACATTATGAAGCACCTTGAAGAAAATGTTAAAATGATTTATTGACACATAGCCAGCATGGATTCAGAAAATATCATTATTGTGAAACACAATTAGCTCTTTATACTCATGAAGTAATGAGTGCTATTGACAGGGAATGTCAAATTGTTTCGATATTTTTAGATTTCCAGAAGGCTTTTCACACCGTTCCTCACAAGCATTTTCTAACCAAACTGCATGCCTATGGAATATTCCCTCAATTGTGTGACTAGATTCATGATTTCCTGTCAGAAAGGTCTCAGTTCAAAGTAACAGACAAAAAGCCATTGAGTAAAACACAAGTAATATCCAGTGTTCCCCAAGGAAGTGTTATAGGCCCTGTATTGTTCCTGGTCTATATTAATGACATACGAGACAATCTGAGTAGCTGTCTTAGATTGTTTGCAGATGATGCTGTCATTTACCTCTTGTAAAGTCATCACATGAGCAAAAAATTTCGCAAAATAATTTAGATAAGATATATGTATGGTGCAAAAAGTGGCAATTGACCCTGAATGACGAAAAGTGTGAAGTTAGCCACATGAGTACTAAAAGAAATCTGCTAAATTTTGATTATGTGATAAGTCACACAAATCTGGAGGCTGCAGATTCAACTAAATACTTAGGGATTACAAATACAAATAACCTAAATTAGAATGATCACATAGATAATGTTGCAGGTAGAGCAAATCAAAGACTATGATTCATTGGCAGAACACTTAGATGGTGCAACAGGTCTACTAAAGAGACGGTTTACACCATGCTTGTCTGCCCTGTTCTGGAGTATTGCTGTGTGGTGCGGGATCCGCATCAGGTGGGATTGACAGCTGACATCAAAAAAGTTCAGAGAAGGGCAGCTTGTTTAGTATTATCACAAAATAGGGGAGACAGTGCCACAGACATGATACGTGAATTGCAGTGGCAATCATTAAAACAAAGGAGTTTTTCATTCTGACAGAATCTTCTCATGAAATTTCAATCGCCAGTTTTCTCCTCTAATTGCAAAACATTCTGTTGGCACCGACCTACATAGGGAGAAATGATCATCATGGTAAAACACAAGAAATCAGGGCTCCCACAGAAAAATTTGAGTGCTCATTTCTCCCGCATGCCATTCAAGAGTGGAACGGTGGAGAGACAGCTTGAAGGTGGTTCACTGAAACCTCTGTGAGGCACTTTATTGCGAATAGCAGAGTAATCATGTAGGTGTACATGTAGATTAAACAAAGGCAAGCCTATGTTTATAGCATTTGTGGAAAGATCGTGACAATAATGATTGAAACAGTGACAATAATGTTGAAACATTCTTTGAAATTCTGAAGATATCAGGGATAAAATACAGGGATGGAAAAGTTATCTATAACTTGTACAGGAACAAGAGTGCAGTTGTAAGAGTCAAATGGGATGAAAGGAAAAAAGTAGTTGATATGGGAGGGAGACAGTGGCGTAGCTACTCCCAAACATTATTCAATCTGTACATTAAGCAAGCAGTGAGAGAAACTAAGGAAAAATTTAGAAGGGAAATTAAAATTCAGGGAGAGGTAATAAAATTTTTTTTGAAGTTCAACTGAATAAAATTAAAATCTGGGAAGAAGAAATAGAAGTGTTGAGATCTTCTGAAGATACTGTATTTCTGTGAGAGACACCAAAGGAGTTGGAAGATCAACTGAATAGAATGTAGAGTGTAAAACAAGTGAAATAGACCGCAGGTGAAATAAATGCTCAGAGAATTAGGTTAGGAAATGAGGCACTGAAAGTAGTCATGTTTAGCTACTTCAGCAACAAAATAACACAATGGTACATGAAAAGATACTATAAGATGCAGTCTGGCAATACCAAGAAAAATGTTTCTGAAAAAGAGGAATTTGTTAACACTGAATATAGAATAAATGTCAGGAAACCTTGTCTGAAGGTATTTGATGGGGTGTACAATTGTACATAAGTGAAACATAGACTACAAGCAGTTCAAACAAAAGAATGGAAGCTTTTTAAATGTGGTACTACAGAACAATGTTGTAAGTTAGATGTATAGATCGGCTAACGAGAAGGTACTGGGTCAAATTGGCAAAAAAAAGCACAAATTGACCAAGAGAACGGTTGTTTGATGGGACACACATCCTGAGGTATCAAGGAATCTTCAGTTTGGTGGTAGAAGGAAATGTGGAAGGCAAAAATTGTACAAGGGAACCAAGGCTTGAATACAATAAGCAGGTTCAAATTGATGCAGCTTACAATAGCTATGCAGAGGTTTACATAGAATAGTGTGCAGATCTCATAAAATCAGTTATTCAACTGAAGAGCACAACAGTAGTGTTAATTTGGACAGTGATAATAAATATGCATAACCTAGAAATATTCATTGATAGTGTTGTGTAAAGTTATTTTAAATTCACTCAAAGCACCTAGTAATCATCAACTGGACACTGAAAAGAGGAGAAGAATTATGAGGCATCCATTTCGCATGTCAATAAAGTTGCAAAGTCATATCTAAAAGGACAGTTATCCCTCTGCACTCACATGCATATATGTGTTTTGTGATGAAAATGGCCAAGCTCTTATCATCAATACAACAGTTTCCCATTAGGTTGTTTAGAAGTTTATCTAAGTTTTTGATCATTCTATATGTGGATGAATTAATGGTGTTCACTGATGATCTTAGAGAAATACCTTATTTTATGGAAGTGTACAGGTATATGGTGTAGCTCTGAATTCTGTAATATAGCTACTTTTGTTATTGTTATCCAACATGTTGGTCCTTTGTTGAGCTTCCAGTAAGCTGGGTTCTGCAACTGAGTACTTATTTTCTCATGATAGTCTTTGGAATGCATTAATAATGTTGCTCTTCGTTTGTTCCTGAGTAGGATTACAGCCTCATCTCCTACACTTAGCCACTCTAATGCATTCTGTTCTGTCACTGTTTTGGAATCTGCACTATGGCTATAACATTGCTGGTTTCTAGCTTTATGTCCTCTGCTTCTTCCACGAGTGAGCATAAGACAGCTTTTTCCAGGCTAAAATAATTTTTCACTTATGTTTTGTTCCCAAAGTAGGTAAAATATCCATTCTTTTGGAATGAGATGAAGTTACTGAGGGATTCGGTTCTTCCTATATTGCGTTTACAATTGTAATAGTATGATTTATCATCTTGTTCTTTGTCTAAGATTAACTCTTCCACATCATCACACCATTACCTCATTTGGCTGTTGGTGCATGAGTTGCAATCTTACCACTCCCATTTCTGCTTTGGAAGACTGGAAGCAATTTGTGTGCCATGAAATAGTATATAGCCAAGCATTCCCACTGTAGAATTTATTTGGCTCTCCCTGATTTTACTGGATGTCAGTTCCAAAAATGTAGTAAGATTTTGTTGCCTTAAGACAACATACTGAGATCTTTTGCTTTCCTGGTGCTTTCTTTTTGCACCCCAAATGGATTGAAAAATGAATATGACAAGAAAAATCATAGCTATACTGCAGAGTTCAGGCCTGTCACTTGGTCTGAATAAATGGCTGAATCAAAAAATCATGTGTGTCATAGAGACACCAACAAATGAACTGTCTGAAGACACAGATACCAGCTTACAGTGTTGACAATGCAGTCACCACAAAAAGAATCCAGTCACTTTCTTCTCAATACCTGAGTGCTTATGACTAAAGGGGGGATGACTAACTTTTGTTCTACAAAATAACCCATGATTTTCTTTATTAATGGGTCAAGAAAAACTGTGACTGAATGTATATTACTGAGGAAGGATTAGTAAAGACCAGTTCATATTTAAGTTATCAAATTTATTTTATTAACCTTTACCAAAGTTAGGTGCTTAAAACATACATATAAAGAAAGTGCACATTTAGTTTATGGTGTGAAAACAAATATGAGTCCTGACATTTGTTCTCAACAATTACATATTCCACCTTCTTTCCACAAGCATAGCTGTTAAAATATTAACATACTGCACTGTATATACAGCTAACAAATATCTTACAAATGATTTGACAGCACTGTGGGTATCATCTTCTTTCACATTCTGGAAATAATTTTGCAAGTTCTTCTTACACTACTGGCCATTAAAAATGTTGCACCACAAAGATGATGTGATACAGACGCGAAATTTAACCGACATGAAGAAGATACTGTGATGTGCAAATGATTAGCTTTTCACAGCATTCACACAAGGTTGGCACCAGTGACAACACCTACAATGTGCTGACACGTTTCCAACCGATTTCTCATACACAAACACCAGTTGAACAGCGTTGCCTGGTGAAACATTGTTGTGATGCCTCATGTAAGAAGAAATGCATACCATCACGTTTCCAACTTTGATAAAGGTCGGATTGTAGCCTATCACAATTGAGGTTTATCGTATCATGACGTTGCTGCTCGCGTTGGTCAAGATCCAATGACTGTTAGCAGAATATGGAATCGGTGGGTTCAGGAGGGTAATAAGGAACACTGTGCTGAATCGCAACAGCCTTGTATCACTAGCAGTCAAGATGACAGGCGTCCTATCCGCATGGCTGTAACGGATCATGCAGCCACGTCTCGATCCCTGAGTCAACAGATGGGGACATTTGCAAGACAACAACCATCTGCACCAACAGTTTGATGACATTAGCAGCAGCATGGTCTGTCAGCTCAGAGACCATGGATGCGGTTACCCTTGACGCTGCATCACAGACAGGAGCACCTGCGATGGTGTACGCAATGACAAACCTGGGTGCATGAATGGCAAAACATCATTTTTTTGGATGAATCCAGGTTCTATTTACAGGATCATGATGGTCACATCCGTGTTTGGCGACATCGCAGTGAACGCACATTGGAAGCGTGTATTTGTCATTGCCATACTGGCGTATCACCCGGTGTCATGGTATGGGGTGCCATTGGTTACACATCTCGGTCACCTCTTGTTCGCATTGATGTGTTACGACCCATCACTCTACTCTTCATTCAGTCCCTGCAAAACCCTACATTTCAGCAGGATAATGCATGACCGCATGTTGCAGGTCCTGTACGGGCCTTTATGGATACAGAAAACGTTTGACTTCTGCCCTGGCCAGCACATTCTCCAGATCTCTCACCAATTGAAAACGTCTGGTCAATGGTGGGCGAGCAACTGGCTCGTCACAATATGCCAGTCACTACTCTTGACGGACTGTGGTATTGTGTTGAAGCTGCATGGGCAGCTGTACCTGTACATGCCATCCAAGCTCTGTTTGACTCAATGCCCAGGCATATTAAGGCTGTTATTACGGACAGAGGTGGTTGTTCTGGGTACTGATTTCTTAGGATCTATGCACGCAAACTGTGTGAAAATGTAATCATATGTCAGTTCTAGTATAATATATTTGTCCAATGAATACCCGTTTATCATCTGCATTTCTTCTTGGTGTAGCAATTTTAATAGCCAATAGTGTATATTACTTTTCTGTTTCCAGCTTTAATAATTTATTCGGAAATATCATCACAAGCTAGTATCCTTTCTATCTTCATGCCCTAAGTAGTGTTTTATTTATTCATTTCCTGACTAGCACATAATATTCAGTAAATCTCACCATAAAGGAGAGCCTTCATGGACATAGAATATGCCAAGTTATACATTAAGAGGCAGAAGCAGTCACTGCTAGCAACTTCTCTACAGTATACTAACAATCAATTATGATTAGCACTAATCTGCTTATATTGATAATTATGGGTATTACTTCTAGATTATTTTGATAAAGGCATCTGCTCATTCTATTATACTGCTCAGCTGACATTTTCATTTAAAATTTCAAAGAAATTATTATGCAATCAATGGCATATTGAGGATGGAATAAAAAACAATATTATGAAAAGGTTAGATTGCTACTCACCATACAGAGGAAATCCTGAGTTACAGACAGGAAGAATGAAAGGACTACTGTATATTTAACCTTTCAGCTGAATGGCCTTCTTCTGAAGTAGAAAACACATACACATGCACAACTCACACACACATGACCACTGTCTCTGATTCCTCTGGTTGTTCTGTGGCTGCACATGATTGGAGCAGCACTCTGGAATGGCAGGTAAGGGTAAGTAGGAGATACGAGACAAGGATGGAGTGGGTGGTTGGGTAGGGAGGGGCAAAACATAGCACTGCTTGTGGGATTGTGCAGGGACTTGGTGTGAACAGGGCTGGACTGTTAGGTGCAGTTGGGGGGTTTGGTGAAAAAGGGGGAGGGAGGAGAGGACGAGAGGACACAGCCTGACAAAGAAGAGAAGAAGAGAAGGGAAAGAAGACTGGTGGATGCGTTGGCAGATCAGAAGACTGTGTAGTGCTGGAGTGAGAAAAGGGAAGGGCATATATATGTGGACAAAAGGGAGTAGCAAAGGTTGAGGCAAGGAGGTTAGGGGAACATAGGATGTATTGCAGGGAGAGTTCCCACCCATGCAGTTCAGTAAAGCTGGTGTTGGTAGGAAGGATCTAGATGGTTCAGGCTGTGACACAACTGAAGTGAAGCACATTGTGTTGAGCAGGATATTCTATAATTGGATGGTCCAGCTGTCTCATGGTCACAGTTTGACTGTGGTCATTCAGGTGGACAGACAGTCCAGATAGGAAGCAGCACAGTGGTTGCAGCTTGGTTTGTAGAACACAGGACTGCTTTCACAGGTAGCCCTTCTTTGATGGGATATGAGGTGCCTGTGAAAGGACTGGAGTAGGTGATGGTGGCATACAGGTCTATTGCAGGGATGGGCAAGCAATGATATTGCATAGGTTTGATGGTTGGCAGTACGTCACAGCAGGGTGTGTGTGTGGGGGGGGGGGGGGGGGCAGTGGGTAGGATGGTAGGGGGGGAGGACAGTGGATAGGACAGTAGGATACTCCTCATTTCAGGGCATGGAATGATGAGAGATAGTAGATAGTTGAAACCATGGCAGAGAATGTGTGATTAAGTTGGCCCAGTCCTCAGTGGGTCATGGGGAGAGTGCTCCTTTGTGACCAGACCGTTTCTATACAAGATTAGGAAGGTAATTTCGGTCTGTGAACACCCAAGTGAAAACCTTGCTATATTTCGAGGGAGACTTGGGAGGGAATTCATGTTATGGAATGGGTGTTAGCTGTCAAAAGTGGACATATTTCTGGTGGTTCGTAGGTTTTGTATGGGCGGGATTACTGATGTATCCATCTTGGAGGTGGAAGTCATCATCAAGCAAGGTGGCTTGTTGGGTTGAGGACGACCAGGTAAAGTGAATGGTAGAAGGTGTTGAGGTTTTGGAGATATGTAGATAAGGTGTCCTTGCCCTCAGTCCAGATCATGAAGATGACATCAATTAATCTGAAGCAGGTGAGGAGTTTGGAGTTAAGGATAGTTAGGAAGGATTCCTCCAGATGGGCAATGAATAGTTTGGTGTAGAATGGTGCCATGTGGGTGACAATTGCTGTACAACAGGTTTGTCTGTAGGTAAAGCCTACACACCATTCTGTTAAGTAATTGTTGGTGACGATATAGCTGGTCATGATGACCGTGAAGGAGGTTGTAAGTCTGGAGTCAGTTCAGTAGTGTAAATGACAGCATTCAATAACAGCAGGGCCATGGCCATTGTGGGTTTTAGTGTAGAAGGATGTAGCATCAACGATGATGATCAGGGTGCTGAGCGATAAAGGAAGAGAAACTGCGGAGAGTCACTGGATGAAATGGTTGGAGTCTTTTATATAGGAGGGTAGGGTACAGGAAACGGGCTGAAGATGTTGGTCTAAAAGAGCAGAGGTTCTCTCAGTGAGGGCACAGTAACCAGCCACAAAAGGGTGCCCTGGGTCATTGTGTTTATAAACATTTGGAAGCATGTAGAAAGGAGGAGTGTGGGGAGTGGTAGAGCTGTCGAGAGAAGTAGACTCAAGGGAGAGGTTCCAGGATGGTCCTAAGGATTTGAGGAGGGACTGGAGATCCTGATGGATTTCTGGAAAGGGGTCACTATGGCTGGGTTTGTAGATGGACATATCTAGCAGCTGGCAGAGACCTTCTGCCAGGTAATATTTTTATTTCATACCTTTGTCAGCAGATAGGGTTACAAGGTTGGGATCAGTTTTTAGCTGGTGGATTGTAGTTCTTTCTGCAGATGTAAGATTGTTTTCCATGTTAAGGGATTTGGGAAATACGATGAGGCAAGTTTTGTGGTTAAGAAATTCTGGAACATTAACAGATGGTCATCTGGGGGCAGTGTGGGAGGATCATGGTTAGATGGCAGAATGAACTGAAGACAGGGTTCAACATTGGTTTTGGATTGAGTCTGATTGATAGGGTTGATATAGGGATCAGGAAAAAGAGAGAAGTTCATTAACAAGTCTAGCATGATTGAATTAGGAAATTGGGTAAAAGGTAAGGCCTTTGAAAATGACCCCTGTGAGGAGGAAAGGGTCATGACTGTGTTTCAAATCCGTTTAGGTTCTGGTTGCATGTGGTGGGAGGGAGTTCATGGGGGTGTGTTGCATGTAGTAGGTATATGGGGCAATGTTTGTCAGCTATAAGGAGATGCAAGGGAGGCTTGGAGGCTGTTGTAGGGGTGGTGAATAGTGGTAATCTTGGACCACTTCCTCCACTATCTCTCCCCACTTCCTGCTCCTTTACCACACACCATCCTGCTCATCACTGTTGATGCCACTCCCAATAAACTAACACCCCAAATGCCTATGGCCTTGCTGCTATTGACCAATACCTTTCCCAATGGACAACTGATGCCAAACCTATGAAATCCTTCCTGGTCACAATAACTAACTATATCCTCACTCACAATTATTTATTCTTGGAAGGCATCACCTACACATACAGCAATTGGCACCAGCATGGCACCATCCAATGCCAACCTATTTGTGGTCCATCTAGAGGAATTCTTCCTAATCATCTAGAATGCCAAATATCTCACCTGGTTAAGATGCACTGATGACATTCTTGTGATATGGGCTGAGGGTGAGGGCACATTATTCACATTCCTCCAGAACCTCAACACCCCTTCTTCACTATTCAATACACTTGGTCATCAGCAACCCAACAAACCACCTTCCTCAATGTTGACCTCCACCTCCAGCATGGATACATCAGTAGCTCTGTCCATATCATACCTATCAGCCATCAGAATAGCTACCACCCATTCTATAACAGAAGTACTCTCCTTAAAGCATATCCACCCACAGTTGTCACATCTGTATTGACAAGCAGTCCCTCCTGAAATATACCAAGGATCTTAATTGAGGCCTTCAGAGACTGAAATTACCTTCCCAATTATGTACAGAAACAAATCTCCCTTGCTTTGTCTCCTCAGTTACATACATCCTTCCATGCACCCACAATCTGGGCACAAAGAAGCACTCTCCTCTTGACTCAGTACCACCTAGGACTGGACCAACTCAAATCCATTTTCCATTAGAGTACTGACAACCTCTCATTGTGCCCTGAAATGGGGACTATCCTACCCACTATCCTTTGCATCCCTCCCACTGTGATATCCTGCCACCCATCAAATCTATGCAATATCCTTGCCCATCCCTACTCTACCCTGCGCCCAGCCCCTTGCTCCACCACTTATATCCCTGCAGTAGACCTAGATGCAAGACCTGTCCCAAATATCCTCCCACCACCAACTACTCCAGTCCTGGCACAGGGGTCTTGTATCCCATCAAAGGCAGGACTACCTGTGAAAGCTGCCAAGTGATCTACAAACCAAGCTCCAGCCACTGTGCTGCTTTCTACATAGGGATTACAAATTACAAACTGTCTGACCACATGAATGGCCGCCATCAAACTGCCAAGAAGCAGATGGACTACCTAGTTGTAAAACATGCTACCCAACACAATATGCTTCACTCAATTCATTCAATTGCATTACAGCCTACACATCTGGATTCTTCCTGACAACACCAGCTTTACTGAACTGTGTAGGTGGGAACTCTGTCTGCAATATATCCTATGTTCCCATAACCTGCCTCACCTCACACTTACGGGGCTCTTTTATCCACCTACTTATGCCCTTCCCTGTTTCCAATCCAGCACTACACAGTCTTCTATTCCAACAATGCTCCCAACAGAAGTCTTTTTCCCCTTCTCTACTTCTCTCCTTTTGCCCCCCCCCCCCCCCCAAAAAAAAAAAAAAAAAAAAAACAAAACCTCCAAGCTGCACCTAACAGAACTACACTGTCCCCACCATCTGCCCGCACACTCCCACAAGCGATACTACAACTTCCCCCAACCCATTCCTGCTATCCCTCCCTTCCATACCATATGCCTCCTCCTTACCCCAACACTTACCACAGATTGCTGCTCCCATCAGCTGCAGATGTAGTCCAGTCACAGGAGACAGAGACGAGTGTGAGTTGTGCATGTGTGGATGTGTGTGTATTTTCTACTTTGGAAGAAGGCCTTTTCACCAAAAAACTTAACTGTATAGCAGTCTTTTCATCAGGTCTGTCTGTGAATGCAACATCTCCTCTTTATGGTAAGTAGCAATCTCTCCTTTTATAACAAAACTTTTATGCAGTTTTACACAGCCCACTATTAGTTGTCAGCATACTGGAGAAGTCAATATCTATCTTATACCAATATTACCAACATTATGAAAAGGACAGACTACTACTCGCCAGATAGAAGACATGTTGAACTTCAGACAGGCACACTTAGAAGACTGATAAGCAGGTGAGCTTTCGGCCAAAAGTCCTTCTCCTACAGTAGACAAGACACATACATCTGTCCAAACACAATTGACACAACGGTGATCACTGTCTTTGGCCACATAGGCCAGACTGCAAGCAACTATGCATGACTGGAGAAGCAATCCGGGTGGTGGGAGTATGGGGGAGGCTGGAGTGGGGAGGGGGACTCATAGCAGCATAATGGAGTGGGGGGAGGGGGAGGGGACAGTAAAGTGTAGCTTATGGAAGCAAACAGGGATATGGTGGGGACAGTATAGGGCAGCTAGGTGCAGTTGTGTGGTTAGACAGGAAGAGAGAGAGAGAGAGAGAGAGAGAGAGGGGGGGGGGGGGGGGGAGTGGAAAAGAAGAGAAGTAGAGAAGGGAAAAAAAGATAAACAGAGATTGGAGGAAAAAAGAGAATGAGAGACAAGTGACTGCAGTGATGGAACAGATGGACCCACACTACTTTGTCCCTCCTGTCTAACCTCCTGAATGCACATAGCTGCCCTATGCTACCCCATCTGGATCCTGCATGCTCCCACAAGCAGCACTATACTGTTCCCCACCCCTACCCTGCTATCTCTCCCCCTCCCTGACTCAACCTCCTCCTTTCCCCCACCACCCAGACTGCTGCTCTCATCATGGGCAATTTGGGCAGTTGCTCACAGTTTGACCTTTGTGGTCACAGACAGTGGTCATGTGTGTGTGAGTTATGCTTGCATGAATGTGTGTATGTTGTCTACTTTAGAAGAAAGCCTTTTGCCTGAAACCTAACATTTATCAGAAGTTTGCATGCCTGTAACTCAATGTATCCTCTATACTGGTAGCAGAAATCTGTCATTTTCATAATATTGTCATTATTCCGTCCTGGATTTTCCATTGTTAACACAGATATTGGGCATATGTGGCATTTATACACCTGAGTCTAAATTTTCTGATAAACATTAAAAAGAATAGTCAATGAGATATTCTTTTGCTTCTTTTTTTTTTTTACATTTGGGGATTTTTAATTTACTGCCTGAAGTTTATTACCAAGCTGTTATTCACTTTTGTGCCAGATTATAAAACTCCATTCTGAACCATATAGAAAGATAGTAGTATATATGAAAACAATTTTTACTTCTGACTGATGGGACCATTTTGGAAACCACTACAGGGTGTCAAATTCTATTATGCTAGATTGACCTTTACTATTTATTATTGTATATAAACAATATTACTGCCACATTTCAGCTTGTGGCCATTTTCAACTGTATCTGCATCAGTGACATTGTGTCATATGTAAAACATGCTTAATCCTATGTGGGAACAGCACTAAACAGGTTTTAACTGTGACACACAGACAGATCGCTGATGGCTTTTTTCATTTCAGCTGCATTGTCACATAAGATTATGATATAGGACAGTAATGAGTGAAAATATGCTAGCACCTGTTTCAGCAGGTCAAAGCAATTTCTAAATGCAAAGCAAGCAGGAGTGAGCTATTTGGATAAATCATCCATGTGATGGTGCCATCTAAGTTTATTATAAATCTGAATTGCCAAGAACTACACAGATGGCATCTCACAGGGGGTGCCATGTGGGGAGGTGGAATGAGAAAGAGTAGTGGTAGGGAATGGGTAAGTGGCAGCTTGGAGGGAGACATAAGGTGTACGGGACAGGAATGTGGGAGCGAGGGCTGCCAGGTGCATGAGCACACAGATATCGGAGCTGGTGAAATGCTACTCATGATGATGCCAAGGATTGTATCTGGAGGAGCTGACAGAACAGAGGAAGGGAGAATTGTTGGGTAGAGAGTGTGGGGACAGTGGTTTAGCAGAGACTGGGGCCATTAAAAATATGAAAGAAACGGACATCTTGCAAGGATAGCTCCCTGCTGCGTACATCAGACAAGCTGGTGTTGGAGGGAAGAATCCATGTGGTACAGGCTGTACCACTGGTTGTGTGACTGGTTGTCTACTTCGTTCTCGGTCACTAATTCTATAGGGAAGATGGTTGGTGGTCATGTACACATGAAATGCTGTGCAGTAATTGGAGTGGCATAAGGATGCACCAGAATGTTAATTAGGTTGGGTGGGAAACAGAATACCACTTTAGAAAGGGGTGGGAAGGATCTTAGGTAGGATGTCATTTGTTTCTGGGTATGATGATCAAGTCCCTGGTAAAGGTATAGTTTAGTTCCTCCAGTCTGGAATGATGTTGGGTGACAAAGAGGTACTCCTTAACAGCTGATTCTAGGGGCTAGTGGGAGGCTTGAGGTTGTGTGAGGATATGGCATAGGAAATTGGGGCACAGGAAATCGGAGTATGTGTGTGAAGGCCTTTTGAGACCTTGTGAATGGGGCAAGTCTTACGTGGGGCAGACTGTCAAAACAGTAGAGATAAATTCATCCCACACAACCAAAAGATGTAGTAACTTCAATCAAGAAAATGTGGAGGTATTTATTAAAAAACTATGCTTCCCTGTGTTGGAAGCCAGCAAACACACTTAAGCAAATTACAGCTACAATAACTTTTCAGCTGAATTCATGAGTATATTCAGTGAATGCTTCTCTTTTTTAACAGTATGGAATTAGTTTCACAGAAACATATTATGGGTTACAGAAGGAACTGAGAAGCGGAAACTGCATTTTAAGGCAAAGGTTATTCAAAAACACCAAAGTTCCTAAATATGTATGTACATACAAAGAAATTGGCCAGGCACAAGTAGGACTGATGCACCGAGGATTCTGTACAAACTTAATTATGTAATAAAGTCAATTAATCCATTCATAGGGTCAAGAATCTAGACCATTTTGTCTGTTATCAATATTGATACTGAGAATGTTTTAATTTCAATAATATAAATGTGACATAAAGTCATGCATGAGGCAGGCAACCATTATTACAATAATCAGTAGTTCTGCATTCAGGCTGACCTCAGTCACAGTGGTAAAAGTTGAACATCAGGCAAGGAAAGACTTTACTACTCATACGTTTCAGAATTTATCCATTACCAGATATCCACGAACAGTTACTGCACACAGATACGGCATTTCACATACAAGTTGAAACTCTTTATCTAAGTGCAGTAATCAGTCCTGGATATCTGATGATGGATAATTTCCGAAATGTGTTATATGAGCATTATAGTCATTCCTTGCCTGATGCTTGAATTTTACCGCTGTGATGCAGTCATCTAAATGCAGAACTATTGAGTATTTTAATTTCAAGTTTGCTGTCAGAGAAGAAATGACAAAAGAACTATTTTTTTCATGTGATATAATTACAAAATAACAGTTTTCATATTTTTCCTTTACTTGTACTGTGAAACTTTGCTTATTCCCAAATATCATGATTTTAGGTCAATGGGATGTACCCAACAGGTTTTGATGAGTGAGTTTATGAGTATCAAAAGATGGCCACAGCTTTTGGTTGCATTTACTTAGAAGCTTACTTTTATTACACCACCAAGGGCCTATTGACTTTAACGGTTGACATAAATTTCAGTTCTGCAAAAGAGTCAGATAAGAAATGATAATTTTTTTCCCATATCATAAATTTACAAATTTAGTTTCTGGGTCCCTTACTTTGGTTGTACAGTGAAACATTCCTTCTTGTCAAATTTCATGATTCTACACCAACAGGAAAAATATTATAGGTTTTGATGAGTGAGTTTGCAAATATCAAAATATGTGACATAAACGAACGTCTCTTTTGACTGCATGGGCTTAGAAGCTTAAATTTTTTAAACCCACAAGGAACCATAAGCTTTAGTACATGACATAAATTTCAACTTGATACGTCAATCTGTTTCTCAGAAAAAGGGTATTAACAGACAGATGAACAGAGAGAGAGAAATAAGAAATGACAAAAAATTTTTTTGATTTGGTATAATTACAAATTCACAATTTTAAGATTTTTCCATTGGTTTTACTGTGAACTCTTCTTTTTTGCCAAATTTCATCATTCTAGTCGAATGAGAAATACGTTATAGGTTTTGATGAATGCATTTGTGAATGTTATAATATATGACATAAAGAGATGTATCTTTTGACTGCATGACTTAGAAAGCTTGACTGGTTCACACCATCAAGGGACCATAGTCCTCAGTATGTGACATTAATTTCAACTTTTTATGTCTACCCTTTGAGGAAAAGGGTTTTCAATAGCTGGACAGACAGACGGACACACAACAAAGAGATCCTGTAAGGATTCCATTTTTATCAATTGAGGCACAGAATCTTAGAAACATTTAATAAAGTAGTTAAACTAACAATTTGTACCGCAAACAATAGATTCATTTCAAATGCAAACAATAAATCAAAGCTGTTTCGTCTGTCACAAAAGTGAAGTTAACTGTGAAATAGAGAACATGTCCCATTAAACTAGAGCTAAATTGTAGATCTGTTACACATTCCAAAGCTGTATGTGAATCCTTCAATGAATTCTTCATAAATCATAGTAAATGGGTGACTTCTCACCAAGCATAAATTCTAGTATAACTAAGAGCAACTGTACTGTCTATAAGTTCTACTTTGTTCCAACATGTGATGTGAAAATAATAATGTCCCTAAAAAATGTAAACTCTGTGGGACTGAATGATGTTTCCACCAAAATTTTAATATCAGTCTGTTACAGAATTGCAGATTCACTACCCTTCATATTCAAGCTGTCATTCCATGAGGACTGTTTCCCAGGTTGACTAGAATATGGGGAACAATAGACCTATCTCATTGTTACCAATTTCCCAAAAATATTTGAAAGAACTGCATCTGATATAGAAAACTGTAATTCATCTCAGAGCATCATGCTTTGCAGTAGGCACAGTTTCAAGAAAGGCCTCTCCAAAACTCATGCAATAAATGAACTGGACACAAATGTTAGGTATTGTTTTGATAATACTCACACAATGTGTGTGTGTGTGTGTGTGTGAAGTATCTTTTGTGACCTCACAAAAGTTTTTTATGTTCTAAATAACTAATTGCTTTCCTACCGATTGGTAGGCTATGAATTTCTAGGAAAATATCCTAGTTGGATATCATCTCATTTAGTGAACAGAAAGCAAAAAGTACTTATAGAAAAGAGTGGCTACAAATTCCTCTCTGGCTTGAAATAAACTCAGTTATGTGTTCCACAAGGTTCAATACGTGGACCATTATTGTTTTTATATTATGTGAATGATATTCTACACCAGGTTCAATGTGATATCATCCTCTATAGGACAACTTAACTGTGACAGTCTGCTGTAAAACTGATGAAGAGTTAATCAGCTGCATTAAGCAGATACTTCCAAAAAATTTGAGACATGGGTCAAAAGTAATAATTTGAAACTAAACTGTGCAAAAACAGAAATGACTCATTTCATTACAAAACAATTGACATGATATGTAAGTGAAATAATCTAATTAAAAATGGCTAGACATTGAAAACTGTTAAATTCCTTGGCTTATTTGTAAATAAAAATATGTTGTGGAGTAATCGCACTGCCTGTATACCAAATTGACTGAACAGCCTCATTTATGCCATACATCTTGAATGACATCACTGACTTATCTGTCCACATTATATGGACATCAGACTTATAAATCTGGATATGGATAAGTGACCCAAATCTAAAAAATACTGAAACAGATGTGAGAAAATACCTCAAAAGTAAATGCTATTATTGTTTAGACAATTTCTTGGATGATAAACATGTAAATTCACTCTGTAAATACTATAGCTATTAATTCAGTCAGCCAAGTCTGCTGGCCCCTAGTAGAAGTTATTAGCAAGTATAACATCATATATATTATGTCTTTCAATCAATTTTCTGAGTCTGCATGTAATTTTGCAATTGACAAGTCACCTGACACAATCTTTGCTTGCACGGGGCACTAACTCTAACAGTAAAAATTTGATTTGATTAGGTACTATGCAATTCAAGATGCATAATCTAAATGACACTTCTCTGTGGCCACGTATTGTCTTGGTAAAAGATGGCTTTCTTCCTTGCTAAACTTGGCCTTTTTTCCTGCATTTTTTGCTGTAGCTAGTCTGGATGTTAATGTAGTATTGTTCCATAGTTGTTTGACCAGTGTGAAGATAATCTATCAGCAGAAACCTTTTTGAACCCTAGAAAACTGATGCCATTACTTTGCTAGTCAACCGTATTGCCTTTGCTTTATTTGGTGGTGGTGAAACACCATGTTTCCATAACTTTGAGCATTGTTTTGTCTCTGGAGTATAGTAACGGGTCCCGGTTTTACCTGTGCTCACAAACTGGCATAAAAACCTATTTGGTTGCTCTAAAAATGGGTCAAACGTTGTCTGGACATTTCTATTCTGATGCATTTCTGATCCTGTGTTAGGAGTCACACCAGCCACCTAGCAGATAATTTTCTCATAACCAATTCAACTGTTAAAGTGTGATATACCCCATTACATGACAGCCCTAAGGCTTAAGCAATTTCTTGCACTTTCTGTTGGTAATCCTCTATGACCATTTTATGCACTTTTGTTATAATTTCTGGGGTAGTGGCAAATCTTGGCAGATCTTCATGTAAGCTGTATCAAAGAAATTTAAACTTGTTTGTCCATTTGGCAACAGCTGAATGTGAAGTATCAGAGTCTCTCGAATATTGTTTTTTATCAATATGCAGAGAACTGACAGATTATGTTTTTACTCATAAGGGATGAAGTATTATTACATGGGAACCTCACTGTGCCAGTACTGACATCTGGTAGTGATTCTGAGAACTTTTCAGACTACCCTCATATCATTTATTAACTTGCATGATATGTACTTATCTAAGGCCTAACAATCAATTTGTCTAAGCTTTAACTACAACTCCTCCATGCAGATCAAATAAGATAAATATTCTAATTTCAATTTGTGTAAAAAATAGCAATCTTTGCTACACAAAACTCCCTTATTATTGTTTTCACCTTGTACCCACTCAATTTTAGTACCTTTCTATCTGGTGAAACATATTCTAGAACAACCAGACATGTATAATGGACTTTCAAAAATTATAGCAAAGTAAGAAGTTAATGAAAAATAAAAGAAATGAAAGAAAAACAAGGACAGTAAAGTTTCTGCCTGTAAACTCACTACATCACATTGTGATTCCGGATGGTTTTCTTTCCGGCTGCATTACTAAGACATTATTTCTGCTTAAGTGATGGTTACAGTTATTACAGGATAGGCAGAGGTTAGATTTAGCCTTGAAATGATCAGTGCATCCTGGTCTAAGAAGAAGTATAGGATTGCTCCCTCTCTTTCCTGATGCTATGCCTTTTTTTGCACATGGAGAACAATTGCTCATCATTAATGTAGCATTATTATATTTCTGAGCTGGATGTCATTTATGGCACAAATCATTATTATTATTTATCAAAGGGAAAGTCTGGTGCAACGTCAGTCTATCCATGGGCATCCCAAACTGGGGTGGGGAATGGAGTGGGGAAGTGAAGCTTTTGCTCTCCCCTGGAATCTGATTTACATACAGACTTTCATTCATACAAAATTCTTGTACACTTTCAGAAATGAATCTAATAAACTGCGTAAAGTGGATAACAATGAGAAATACTATGGCTTTAGCAGCTGATGAATAATTTACACTTGTTTGGTTGTCACACTGTTCATGGAAAATTGCATCTTTTTCTTTGATACAGCTATTTTTCTAGGCTCACTAAAATCAAATCAGAAGCAGTCTTTTGAAGAACCACTTACACTCCCAGCACATAGAGACTATTCAGTACTACATGGCAGATCACAGGAATCCTCTAAGAACAAAATTGTGTTATATAGAAGGTGTGCTTGTTTCAACAGGAGAAAGGTTATCATACAAAACCATCAGTCATCTAAAAGTTGGGATATGTTTTCTGAAGAATTACTACATATGTTTTTTATCTATTTCGTAGTTCATAGTATGCATAACATTGTCAATTTTAAATGAAAGCTTTAATTTTTCTAAGTTTTCTAAAAAAAGCTATTTGCTTTAAATTGTTCATTAAATTTGTTTAGATTTTTTCAAGAGTGGTATCAGTTGCTTCTGTATGCATTTTGTTGCCATTTATATAGGCCAGAGAAAGCCAGGTTGGGCCCTGAGGTAGGTCTGATCATGCCATGTGACTTAACTACAAAAAAGTACTTAGCTCCATTAAAATTTTTGAACGTACGTGGGCTTGAAACAATAATTTAGACAAAGGAAGCTCTCTTCTATTACACAGTATGTCATTGCATTAAAACAATACAACAATAGTACACTGATAAGCCAAATACTATGACCATCTGCTTAATAGTTTATTTATCCTTCTTTGGATTGAAATACGTAACTCATTTTGTGAATCATGCAACCAAAAATTTGTTGGAAGGTTTTGGGAGGTATGTGGCATTAGATGCATAGGTCATGTAATTCGTGTAAATAATGGGTTGCTGATTTGTGTATGCAGTGACAGTGCCAAATAGCAACCCATATGGATTCCATAGGATTTACATTAGGTGAATTTGGTCACTGAGGCATCAATGTGCATTCACTACAATGCTCCTCAAACCACTGTAGCATGGTCCTGGTTCCAAGAAATCGAGAATTATACTGCTGAATGATGACATTGCCTTTGGGGAAGACATCAAACATGAAGGGACGTAGGTGGTTTGCAGCTGTCACTGTGTTTCCAATTACTACCACAAGTCCCATGCTAGCACAGGAGATTGTTTCCCATGGTATAATACTGTTCCCACAAGCTCGCATCGATGGCATGCTGAATGTTTCAAGCTGCCATCCTCCTCTCAGTGGTGACGACTATCTTCCTAGTATAGCCAAAATGTGATTCGCCTGAGGAGCTGACACGTTTCCAACGATCAATGGTCAAATCCTGATAGTTTCTTGCACCCTGCAGTTGTAACTGGCAATGTTGTTGGGTCAACATGTGAACATATAGGGATGGTCTGCTGTGGAGCTGAATGTTCAGCAATGTACGATGAACAGTGTGCTCCAAACCACTTGTGTGTGCACCAGCATTGTGCTCATTCAGCAGAGGTGCCACAGATATCCATCTACCCCACTTTACAGAGCAGAGAAGCGTCCAAACCCCACATTCTGTGAAGGGTCATGGACATCCAACCATTTAGTGCCTGCTGGTAGTTTCACTATCCTACCTCTTTCCAAAGATGCTCATGACAGGAGCATGTAAACATTCAACATTTGCTGTTTTAGAGATACTCGTTCACAGGCTTTGTCAAAGTCACTTATTTACATGGATTTCACCATTTGCAGCTTATATCTTCACTAGTGTGATCCCCTGTCTGTGCCTGCTCTGCTTCCATACTTTTTTTACTGCATCATTTGCTTGCAATGCCACCAGGCAGCATCCAACATTGCAGTGGGCATTGGTCATAATGTTTTGGTCCACCAGTGCATATGTGTTCTATAAGAAGACTCTTGATGAGGTGACTGATGCATCAACTGAAACCAAATTCTGGTGACATGTATTAACCACTTTCTGACCACTACCAACTTTAGACAAAAGATAACACTACATTTAATGATTTATGATTAAAAATAATTACACACAGTATTTCAACAATTGTTAATTTGACACACCACTTCTTCTCTTTTAGATGGAGTTGTGCTAAATGCTGTTGTCTGCTAGTTCACATTAGCAGCTGTCAAACTTCAGTTAACACCAATGAATATCTTTTAATTATAAAAGTACTCCCATCAGCCACTTTGCAAAAAGTATTTTTAGATTGCACATATAATATGTGCACAGTAAACAAATCACACAGTAGAAAAGCCTGTAGGAAGCAAGTCCTACAGTGTATTCCATAGTATCATTCAGTGGTGTACAGTACATATAACTTGATTACCTCAATAGTCAAGCTCTACCTCACAGTCAATTTCACAGCAGGATGTCAAACAAGGCAATAATGAAAGTCAGCATGAAACAAAATAGTGGTTTTTTACTGCCTACCTTTAATGTGTGGATCAGGAGCCAGTTCAAAAATGCTGATACGAGAATGACTCATAAAGGAATAATATGTGTATCATGTACACAATAATAGGTATTGAGAGAAGCACCACAGTGTAGCACTAGCTTTTCATGTTATTAAATAACATCTTCACAAAAATGTGTAATAAAATCACCCTTGTACTACAGTGATAAATTAAATGAGGCTGCACTTTTATTAAACAGACATGCCATGTATTTGGAGGATGGAGGCTGCAATCTCTATCTAGCTCCCATAACTTAGGTGTTGCATGATTTCCTTAAATTACTTTGGACAAATGCTGGGATGATAACTTGTCAGAGTCCTAACAACATTAAACAAGAGAAACAATCATATTATCATTTTCGGTAACTTTTCCAAGATCTTTAACTATGCAGCTCACATTTTTCCTGGAAACCAACACATTATGATATCAATCACATTGAATGCCTCAGAAAGAAATGGAAGGCTGGACTTACAGAAGCTGAGAAGTACAAGCCGAAGATCGTTTGGAAAATAATGGCTCCTAAGACAACATAGGGACAGTAAAGAGTGTGGGGCAGACAATAGAGATTGTGGGATAATGAATGGCTGATGGGAGGCAATAAGGAAATAATGACTAAAGTTCTATGGAGATCTGTTCAAGATGAATGCAACTCAACAAATGAAGCAGATTTTTAATGTGATGAACAACAGACACACAGTATCTGATTAAATGTTGCATCAAAGTAAGGAAAGACCTCAAAGTCATTGGACTGAATGAGGATGATATATTGATATTTCTCACAGCTCAAAGTACAGATAACTGACGAACAACCATAAGGGCTTCCACAATGAGCAGAAGCAGAACAGTGGGTGGACAGAGAATAGAAGGCAGGTTCCAAAGAAAGAATGAAATCCTTTTGAGCTGCAAAAAAAGCTTCCAGAAATTGCTTATAGGTACTTGTGTGAACTGAACTTCACTTGCATAGATGGAGTCTTACCCAAGTGTGCAGAAATGCAGGAAACAAATGGCCACATTAAAAAGAAACAGAACACTACTCCTATAGGTTGTACACTCAACAGTGGTATAGTACCTGTCTGTGAAGGCCTCAGTGAGAATCCATCCCTGAATGCATTTCTCTCCTCACCCCTATTACATCCTGCACATCCACTTTCTACATGCTCCCTAAAATCCACAAACTCACCATTTCTGGGTGTCTTGTGGTAGTTGGTTGTTGTGCTCCAACTGATAGAATTTTTTCCATCATAGACCAACACTCCCAACTAATTGCCCAAAATATAGCTTCCCATATTGAAGATACCAACCACTTCCTACATCATCTCTCCACCATTCCCATTCCTTTAGCTCCTGGAGCACTACTTGACACTGCTGACTCCACTTCCCTATACACAACCATTCCTGATGATTATGGTCTTGCTGTTAGTGAATACTATATTGTCCAATGTCCTTCAGGCTCCAAACACATTCAACTTACTAACTTTGTTCTAACACATAACTGTTACACCTTTGAAGAGAAGGTATACAAACAAATTCATGGCACAGCCATGGGCCCTGCGTGGCACCTTCCTGTGCCAACCTGTTTATGGGCCATCTAAAGAAAACCTTCTTAGCCTGTCCGCAGCTCGTGGTCGTGCGGTAGCATTCTCGCTTCCCACGCCCGGGTTCCTGGGTTCGATTCCTGGCAGGGTCAGGGATTTTCTCTGCCTCGTGATGACTGGGTGTTGTGTGATGTCCTTAGGTTAGTTAGGTTTAAGTAGCTCTACGTTCTAGGGGACTGATGACCATAGATGTTAAGTCCCATAGTGCTCAGAGCCATTACAACCTTCTTAGCCTCCCAAAACACCAAATCCTTGGTCTGGTTCAGTTTTGTTCATGATATCATTATGATCAGGACTCAAGTCTGGGACACTCTAGCCTCATTCCTTCGCAACCTCAACACCTTTTCTCCCATCCAGTTCACCTGGACCTCCTCAACCCAATGTACCATCTTCTTGGACGTTGACTTCCTCCTCTGATGGCTATGTTCAACTGTCTCTCCACACTAAATCCACCACCCACCAACAGTACCTGTATTTCAACAGCTGCTGTCCCTTCAACACCAAAACGTTGCTGCCATACAGTCTGTCGACCTGGGGATAGCTTATCTGAAGTGACAAGAACTCTCCAGCTCATTATGCTGATGGTCTCACCAAGGCTTTCACAGGAAGAACTATCCCCCTGACCTAGTTTGCAAACAGATCTCCTACACCCTTTTCCTTACACAGCCAGAATTCTCACACCACTGCCAAAAACCAGCTACAAAGGAGTATCCAGACCATCACATAATATCACCCCAGACTGGAACAAGTGAACCACATCCTTTGTCAGAGCTTTGATGATCTATCATCATGCCCTGAAATGAAGGATATGCTACCCAGGATTCTTCCCACACCTTTAAAGTGGTCTTCCATTGCCCACACGAACTCCATAACATCCTAGTCAATCCCTATGCTACTCCTAATCTCAACTACTTGGCTTAGGGATCATATTTCAACTTTGCAAATTAGAGTTATCCTTACAACTCATTTTTTGCTCCTGAAATTATCCTGGCCTCAACATATGGTGACCTACCATTCCCACAGGCTCCACCCAACAGTTTATGCCCCCTCAGTCCTATCACCTTCTCCCTTCTCACATCCCCTTATCCTCATTTTGTGCTACCCTTTGCCAACTCATTCACCCATCTTTCGCATCCCCACCCCCCCTCCCCCAAATAGCCTGTCCTACAGCCTTCTGATGCTACACCTGGCAGTCTTGTCTTGTTTCCATTTAGGTCCCCCATGCTCTGCCAGACACCCCCCCCCCCCCAACACACACACACACAATTGATACCTTGCTATCCCTGCCCCATTCCAGATTACTACTTTTGTTCTTTGAGACAATGTCATGCCTGTTCGAGCTGGAAGGGATGGTGGTTATTTGTGTGTTTGAAATCTGCTTCCTAGTGTGTGTGTGTGTTTTCTTTTCTGAAGAAGGTTTTGGCTGGAAGCTAAATGTGTAACAGTCTTTTTGTTGTGCCTGTGTGCAATGTAATGTATCATATATATGGTGAGTAGCAATCTATCCTTTTCCTAATATTGTTGATATTCCAGTTGGGAGTTTTCATTGTTTAATTTTTACCTAACAGTTTTTGTTCCATCCTGTAATCTTGTGTTTTCATTTGTTACTATTCTCTAATGTATTGCCGGCTGGGGTGGCCGAGCGGTTCTAGGCGCTACAGTCTGGAACCGCGCGACCGCTGCGGTCACAGGTTCGAATCCTGCCTCGGGCATGGATGTGTGTGAAGTCCTTAGGATAGTTAGGTTTAAGTCGTTCTAAGTTCTAGGGGACTGATGACCCTAGACGTTAAGTCCCATAGTGCTCAGAGCGATTTGAACCAATTTTCTAATGTATTATTCTTCTCAGTGTCCATTTTTTCTCTTTTTCTTGAGTTTTTTCATCATCTTCCCATACACTTTAACTTCCAAGCCACACAGAATCAACAATCCTGTCCATGCACAACACACTGCTATGTGACCTCAGGGGCTGTTGGTGCAGCATCTCATGCCCCAGATTCTTCCCACCAATAATTATAATTATTCCTATTGATCACATTTCCTCCTCCATCCTCATGTATTTTCACATTTTATTCTTTCCCCCTCTATTCACTTATCGAAACATACTACTTCCATACCTCATCAGTTCATTCTCTCCCAAGTTTTTGTACGTTTTTTTACATATTTGTGCATTTTTTACCTAGCTTCATGTGTTTTTGCATATTTTTACGTGTTTGAGTATATTTTTACATGCTGTTGTGTATTTTTACACATTTGTGCATGGTTTTACATGCCTTTGCATATTTTACACATATTTTCCACTATCCAGCTCCACTTACAACCAACTAACACCTTCATTTACCCATTTCCATTTCCCATTGTGCTCCTTCTTTTTGTACTAATTAAAAAACATATCCCTCTCCCTGGCTAAACGTGAGTCCACATCATATTCCTTAAACGCTACCTAAACCATGGAATCCTGCCACCCAACCCCCTCCCCTCACCCCCAATCCCCCCCTGCACCCACTGCCCCAACAGCTTAACCACAATTTTTTTTCCTCTGGAGCCTACCATTCCTCTCACAAAGACCTTCAATGCTTCAGCTTCTGCCAGTCCTAGGTTCTCAAAATCTCGTACTGAAAAGACACATCTGCATGGCACAGGTGCCCCAGAACCACCTCTGCTCCATACACAAGACGCTGCTACTGTACAACCCCTACTACATACATATCATTTCTGAAAATGAATCCCTTGCTCCCCAGCAGTTGAAACAGAATTCCAGACATGACCTCCATAAGTTATCCAGCCTTCTGTCATCTTACTGCCACCTTGGGGCATCACTGTCCAACCCCAATCCTATGCACAGTGTTCCTCCACATCAACCACTTCTAGCACCCAGACCCTGCCTAGCTGACCTTTTCAACTTGCTACATCTCTCAAAACTCCCTACCAACACTCCACTAAGTCCTTCCCAGAACACTCCTCCACTAACTGAATACATTTCCTTCAGCACCCCTATGACATCCCACACATCCAGCTTCTACATGCTCCCCAAAATCCACAAACTCAACAATCCATGTGCCCCATTGTACCCCAGTTAAAGAATTTTGGTCCTCATTGACCAACACCTACAACTAATTGCCAAAAATCTAGCCAACCACATCAATAATACCAACCAATTCCTTCACCAACTCTCTACCACCCACATCCCTTCAACTCCTGGATCCCTACTCATCACTTTTGAAGCCACTTCTCTATAACCCAACACACCTCATGTTCATGGTCTTGCTGCTACTGAACACTAACTTTTCCAATGACCTTCAGACTCCAAACATACTACCTCATTCACTTTAACTTTATGTTAATACACAACTACTTCTACTTTGAAAAGAAGGTATACAAACAGATATGCAGGACAGCCATGGACACCCACAAGGCACCCTTTTATACCAACCTGTTTTTGGGGAATCTAGAGTAAACCTTCCTAGCCTCCCAAAATCCAAAACCCCTGGTCTGGTTAAGTTTCATTGATCATGTCTTTATGATCTGTACTCAGGGCCAAGACAACCTATCTTCATTCCTTTGCAGCCTCAACACCTTCTCACCCGTCTGCTTCACCTGGTCCTGACCAACACAGATTGCCATCTACCTGGATATTGACTTCCTCCTCTCTGATGGCTTCATCCACCCCTCTGCCCACATTACACCCACCAAGCACCAACAATACCTGTATTTTGACACCTGCCATCGCTTTCACACCACAGAAACCCTCCCACGTAGCCTGGCCAAAAAGCATCTGCAGTGAGAAGAATTCGCTAACTCAATATGCTGAAGGTCTCAGAAAGGCCTTCACAGACAGGCACTACCCCCTGACCTACTCTGCAAGCAGATCTCCCAAGTTATTTTCCCTCAACCCCAGATCCTCCCACCACCCTCAAGAGCCAGCTACGAAGGAGTGTCCTGTTCATCACCAATACCGCTCCAGACTGGAGCAACTGAACCACTTCCTCATAAGGGCTTTGGGTACCTATCAACATGCCCTCATATGAGGGACATCATGCTCAAGACACTTCCTATCCATCCTAAAGTGGCATTACATCACCCATCCAAGCTCTACATCATCCTAGTCCATCCCTATGTCACACTAAATCCCAACCCCTTGGAATAGGGATCATATCCATATTCCTGGGAAGATCCAAGTGAAAGACCTGTCCACTCATCTCACCCAGCAATTCTCATTCCAGTCCTGTCATAGGCTTGTCCTACACCATCAGTGACAGGGCCACCTGTGGAAGCAGCCATGTCAAATAGAAATAAATTTTTTGCAGCTATTTGTTCATGTTGTTAAATAATTACTTCACTTATTGTAGTTGCAGTACTAAAGAGGATATTTCTACAGGACAATAATGAGTGAAAATACGTAAATTAAACTAGCATCATTTTCCACAAAATTGAGTATGGTAAAGTGGGTCTTTTTTCCCACATTTCACAGCACTAGGAGCTGAACACATGTTTTGTTGTAATGTTTTGGTTTGTGCTGCCAACTGTCAGATGTTTTTGCTAAAGATCGAATGCTATTGCCAACTTTTGAGTGTAATTTTCAAAGTATCTGTGATCTGTTTGTGTATGCATTTGTGAGTATGTATGTGTTTTGGTGTTATATAATATTTACTTTGGTGAGCTTTGTGTGTGTGTGTGTGTGTGTGTGTGTGTGTGTGTGTGTGTGTGTGTGTGTGTGTGAGAGAGAGAGAGAGAGAGAGAGAGAGAGGGACAATTTTTATCTTATCATTTCTTTTATTAAGTGTAGTAGGGAGCCTGTACTGATGTGTGTTTGCTCATTTATCACATGTTTGTTTTCAGCAAAGGCTCTCTGAATGTGGAAGTTTTCTTGATTTGTATAAGATGTTTGTCAGGGCTGTTTATTCTCATTATTTTCATTTCTTGTTCCATGTTTGTAAAATGGTGGTTATGGTGTTTTAAATGTTCTGCAAATGTGGAATGGTTTGTTTCATACTTCCAACACCTGATATGTTCTTTGTACCACATTTTAAATTCCTGCATGTCATGACTATGTATACTGCCTCATAACTTTGACATTCAAGTTTATATATTCCTGATCACTGGAATGTATCCCTCTTGATAGTTGGTTGGCTTAGGTGTGATTGGAGGGTTTGCCCAGTCTTATATGCTATTTGGAATCCCTATCTCTTTAGGATGTTTGCAACTCTGAGTGTTAATTTATGTGTGTAAGCCATAGTTTACCATCTGGTTCTTTTCCGTGTAATCTTGTCATTGTGTGTGTTTGTAGGTTTGCAGCTTGTGAGTTCTCTTGTAATCTGGAAGTGATGTGTTTGTTTCATATTTGTGTTTTTATTTTTTGATTGAGCCTGTGAACTACATGTGTATCATACTCTTTTCTTTTCCATAGTTTCTCTTGTTGAGTGGGAGACTGTTCAATTATATAACAAATGTCTTAATGCTGCAAGCTTCTGGTTGTGCAGATGATTAGATGTGGAATGTGTTATTGTATCTGTGGCTGTTGGTTTTCTAAAGTGTTAAATGTATGTTTGCCAGTTTCTTTTTTATTGTTATGCCAAGAAAATTTATTTGAATTTTTTTTCTTTTTCAAGTGGGAATTTTATGTTCTGATGTGCTTTGTTGATTTCTGAGTGGAGTTCATCAATTTTTTCAATTGGCTCATCTACAAGACAAATAATGTAATCTGCATATTTGTACCAATGCGTGATTTTGAAACTTTCATTAGTGGTTATCTTTCCAAATATCTGATTTTCTAGATGACTGATGAAAATGTTTGCTAATATTCCTGATATTGGGGATCCCATGGGCACTCCATCACTTTGTAGACAATAATCATTTTTGAACTGAAAGTAGTTTTGTTCGGTTGTCAGTCAGAGCATATTTATTATTTCTTTTATTGCTTCTGTGGTGGGGTTGCTGTAGGATGTGAGATTTTGTTCTATGATTGCTATTGTTTCTGTGACAGGGATGGTGTTACACATATTTTCTATGTTGAATGAAATTAGTGATGCTGTGTGTAGTGCCTGTAAGTTCAGGATGTGTTCTATTATGTTTTTTGTGTTTATCATGGTTCTGTTGTTTTCTATTTTATAGTGTTTTGTAATTAACTTTTGGAGATGTTTGGCTATGTGGTATGTTAGGGCTTTATTAAAGTTAATACCGGCTCTCACTGGCATACCATGTTTATGTATCTTTGGTTGACTGTGGAGCATTGGTACTTGTGGTTTTTTTGTGTTATGTAGTATTTATGTTTGTCCATGAGCACATGTTCAATGTTTTTAAATGTTTGTTTCAGGTTTGCCTGGAATTGTGTAGTTGAATCTGACTTCAGGTTTTGTATGGTGCTGGTATTTATGCATTCCTTGGTTTTTGTGATGTATTGCTCTTTGTCCATGAGTACTGTTACATTTCTCTTTTCCACTCTTGTTATTAGTATGTTGTTGTTTAAACCTTTTCATGGTCACTGCTTCTGTTTGGTAGTTCTTATTGTGCGCTTGCTGTGTTTGTTTTATTATGCCTTTTCTTTCTTTTCTTACTAATTCTCTTGTCAGTCATATGTTTATTTCACAATTATTTTGTTGTTCTTCACGTGTAAGGATGTGTTCAGTTTCAGTTATGAAATTTGCTATGTATTGGTTGTTTACTTTGATGTTGGTACAGTGTTTCAACCATTTTACCAAGAGCATTTTTTCTTTCTAGTGTAGTTCTGTCTCTGTCAGCTTAACTAAACGTGGGTAGTGTGCCATGTTCTTGTGGTTTCATGTTTAAGATGTAAATGTATTTTTGTTTCTTTCTTACTGTTAGTTTCATTATTTTCTGTATATGAAGACAGAAGATAATGTTGCGGGGCCACATGAAGTGGCTCAAAAAGTCTGAGGGTAATTTTGTATCACACTTGCTATGGAACTGTTTAAGAATTAGTCAGATATCTATAGAATGTAAATTTTAGTGCAGTCAGAGTCAAATTGCTGTGGGCATTACAAAAGCAACTCTTGTGAATGTTAGGACAGGTGGAAGCAGCTGATGCACTAAAAGATAAAGACAATTCTATAACTTGAGAATCTGAAAGATTTAAATATCTCATAGCCAAGGAAATTACCTGCAAGATTAAAATACACAAATGCATTGTCTGTTCATGAATAATTAGTAAAAAAACAAAGATTTACAAAAGACCTATTTGAAATTAGTTACCTTCTTCTGAATGAGAGTTGTCAAAGGGCCCAACCAAGAGGATCTGTAGTGGCTATCCCATCTTAAAGAGATACTTGTTACACCTCCTCACCCAAATCCTTAAATTATATAATATATACAGCAGACTTTAACCTGGACAGAATTCATGCACAATTCAAATTGCTACAACTGATGTACAATCATTTAATGTGCCATCTAATGGAAGAAAAATTATTGATGAATGTGGCAGGGTTAGAGAACTGCTTTAAGACATTACCCAATTGGTTATCATAATTATGACACTTCAAATGTAATCCTTGAAGAGGTCTTTCATCATCTTGCAACAACATAAAACTTACATCAAGTAACAATGACACAGTCAACTCACCCATCTGAACTTTCTTCATGTTTCTCATGGAAACAAGTGTATCAGACAATATATTTCACACAACTATTGTTGTTTTGGTGATCAGGATGAACACCTAAGCTCAAAGTGTAAGCTTAAAGGAAAATAAAATAAAGAGGTTAATGCTGTTAATACTAATTGTCAGTATTGGTTTGAATTACCACGATTGGCTGTCTCAGCTTGATGTAATAATTTATTAACAAAACCCTGCGGTTTAATAACACACTGCAATCAATAACTTATGTGAAGGTGTGAGAAAAGTTCAGTACGGTAAATTACTCCATATCTAACACACTTGGATTCACACTTTCACCAAGGAGTAGAATGTGGAACAGAAATCAACAATCAAAGAGTAAATCATATAACAAATGTCGCTTGTGTACAGCATCTCTGGCATCCAGCAGGAAAGTTTCGTGGCACTGTACTTTCAAACACTCGCCCATGTCATGGTGCTGGACGATGACAGAAGACGCCACACTAATCTATAAAATAAATTGTATATGCATGAACTGCTTGTTAGTTTGAAGTATTAATTTGCATGTTTCATTTATTTTTGCATGTGGTGATGAAACTGCCACAATTGCTCCTCCTATCCCTAAATGCTGATATTTTGTGTTTATGTCCACCTATAAGCCCATATACATCTCAAGCACTTTCTTTTGCAGTCAGTATATGATTGAAACCTCTTGCCTAGGTTACATTATCATTCATTTACAACTCAAAACACCTCAGATATTTTATTGGGTGAGGTGGTGAAATTTTTGAGACAGTGTGCTAGCATTTGATAAGAGCAAATTTAAAATTACAGTCAGACCACTCCATGTTACACCTCACAGAACAACTGATGAAATGTTAAACAAAATATTACTTCAGTCATTACTTCTTTCTTTTCTCTTTCACTTTATTTCTTACTGTGTAACTGTTAGACCAGAAGCTGTATCAGTTTTTGGCTATATTTGCTTTGGATAGGATTTTTTTTTTTTATATATTTAATGTAGGAAAAGATTGACTGCTACTTACCATAAAGATAACACTATGTTGCAGACAGGCACAGTTAAAAGACACTTACACATAATCTTTCAGCCACTGCCTTTATCAGAAAAAAGAGAGACACACACCATTCATTCACACAAAAAAAGCACACCTCATGCACACATGACCGCCATCTCTGGCAGCTTGAACCAGCTAGTATCCATCATTAAAAAATAATTTTTTCATTAGGTATTACTCCGGTAATGAGCAGACCTGATTTCAGGACAGCACATCTTCACTTATAGCACATAAGCTTACTGTAGAGTAGTGGTTCTCAAACTTTTTGAACTTCGGGCAAATGTAATGCGCTGCAAATAATTGTGGGCACACTATATACACATTTCTGAGGAATATTTTACAACAGTCAATACAGGAAATAAATACTGTGATAAAATAACAATTAAGTCATTTTATTTTGAATTTCGCATCCAAACTGCAGAAAATACAAATTATATTAATGAAAAATCACAATATGAACAAATAATTTTTGTATAAAAAAAATGTGAAAGATTCATGAAGCATGATTGTAACCCAAATGTGATGGCTGAGTGCCATGTTGCCTGCTACCCTTTCAAGACGAAAGGCAAGAGAAACTATTAGGTGAAAGATATTGAAATGAAATAATGCAATAAAACTAACGATTAGTTCAAATTATAGAGAAAAGTAATAAGCAATACAAATGAAATGTACCTTACGTCTACTCTTTCTAGAATTTATGAGAAACATGAGCCCAGATGTGTCCTCACAATTTCTTCAATGTTTGGAGATATATTTGAAAGAAAAACTCTCATTTCCTTGTCGATACACTGAAGAGTTCCTCTCCTTTCATATTTAATTGTGGTGAGGGCAGAAAATCCTAATTCACATAAACATGACTTCAAAACTTGAAGTAAAATGTTCAAAGCCTTTTATATATCGACACATATTCTTCTTTTTAGAAATCCAAAAGGAGTCAAGAGACTTCGTTATGGAAAGAAGGCACAGAACGAGGCATGTGAAAATAATTTGCACGGCACCTACAGAACAAAGCGTGGTAAGAGGGGAGATGGTTAGGAAAATTTCGTGACCAGTGTTAGTCATCCATGGGTGCTTGTGCACCAGGTACCGACCAGTGACTAAGATAGTTATATTTTACACACAAAACTAAAAAGAGTTCACTAAAAGCACATTATTTCCACCAAAAATTGTGAAATTAAGGTAAGGCTGTTGTCATGCAGTTCTAGTGCAAGGAAGGAAGAAAATGGCCTTTGAGCCATTTATTAATTATGAGTGACCATGAAGCATGCAACTTGCAGTCCATGGTTGCAGTCTTGGACTGCAAGTTTTTTACGACATATCAAATAAGTAGTGTGTTGGCCACACTAAACTTGACCACGGATAAAATGTTACATTTATAAATACAGTTACATTCATTATTAAATGAATTAATCACTCCCACAACTGCATAATGTTATGGTTGTAGCAATGTGACAATTGTCTGACCATTCTGTTTCTCCAAACTACAGCATTCTGCCATCTGAATAAATATTTTTTCCACCCCACTGTGAATTACACTTTCTCTAGAATTCCTAACATTTCTTGGTGGTGTAAGGGATGACCTCGATGGGCCAGCAGTGGCTTTATCATCACTCCTTATTTTGTAATACCTTTGTCCAGTTCCCAAACAGCCACTACTGTTAGATAGCTAAGAGTAGCAGCAATGGAAGAGTGAAGACAGTCGGCATAAAATGTTCCAAATACTGTCAACACTAAGGGAGAATAAGCCACCCTTTTTCCTTAACCAAACTGATCTATTCAACAAAATGTAAGGAGTCATTCCATATTATACCTGTTGTGAAATGGATAAAATTGAGTAGCCATATGTCCTTTTATATTTGGCCACATTTTTTCCTAAAACATTACAGGGTGCACCCATAAATGTTCTAGGGTGCACTAGTGTACGCTGGTGCACACTTTGAAAACCACTGCTGTAGAGTATTATGAGAAGCGTCAGTGTCTGTGACATGAAGCAATGTTAAAATGTATCACACAGTTGTCTACATGATTTTAAAAAATACACAACTTCAACAATGCACATTTCGTATATGAAACCTTTTCAACAGAGAAAACTTTATATTAGTTGCACTGATGTCTACATGTCAGTTAAATCATTCTGCTTTCTCATACATATTTGCAGAATACACACAAAGAAGTATTAATGGTGACTCAAATCTTTGTCTGTGTGACTCAACTGCAGATAAGTTTATTTTATCCTGGATGAATGGTACATGGTAGCCAGCAGATGATGCTTGAGAAAAGATACATTAAATAGACAAAATTGTAGTCAAACGGGAGAATACCACATGAACAAAAAATTATATTAAAGCATGTGGGAAAATTGATAGTATGAGTACTCTGGAACACATAATAGAAACAATCTTTCAAAAGAAAGACAAGTAAAATACAGAGAAGCACTTTGTCTGATTTGCAGATAACAGTGACTATTACATATGTAAAAATAGTTTTTATTTATGAACACAATAATATTTATGTTTTCAGAATGCTGCTTCTAGCCACATCATTTCTCATCCCCAGACTTATGAACTGTAGAGAAAGACAACATATGGTCGTTCTGTGTTGCACACTAATCTGGAAGTGGGTATCTGGGAGGGTCAGAACCAGCAATTGAAAACAGAAATACGTTTGTGTCTGTAAATAAAAATTATTTTAATTAAAAATTGTGGAGATAACTGAAATATCATAATGGTTTGGATTAGAAAACTAAACACAGTGTTCGTTGTGGTTTCAGTAACAGGTCTACCACATTTAGTACATGTATGACATGCACGGTGATTTTTCAAATGGCAGTTTCAAAAGAAAACATTAACAGAAGTGACACACTGCTTCTTTATGCTGGTCAATATTTTGAGATTTCTCTTTGATTGAAGATTGTACACAATGTAACACCTAGTAAATGGTTTGTAATATGAATCTAATATGTACCTGTAGAATGAAGAGTAGAAGCACCTTCGGAAAAATAAATTTATAAAAAGTAAAAGATGAAGAAACTGACTTGGCTAGTAAAAATGGTAGAGAAAATCTTGTGGGTTCAGCAGCAATTGTATTGTATTTAATGAATGGTATAATGCACACTGCGATTTTCTGAATGACAAAGTTCTTAAACTGGTGAACGGAATTACAACATAGATTCTTTACTTTGGTTAAGTTGTTGACATTACAATTAAAGAACATTATACACAATATAATACCCAACACATTGTACATAATATAGAAGAACTACATGAATACATACCTGGCAACACCTTTGAGCCAGGCCTAGCCTGCAATCCACGGGCTCGTATAACTTCTACCTCCAGGTAGCCTTTCTGATAGCACATGCTGAGCTGTATATCCCCCAGTGCTGGTGCTCCTAGCACTTGCCGGCCAACAAGCTGACCTGGACCAAGGCCATCAATGAAATCCGACAGCTGACCACCATCTTGCGCCAGCCTGAAGGAGGGTGACCACCTGTCAGTGGTTGCAGTAACTGTTGTAACATATAATCTGATTTATAAAAGAAAAATGACTCCTATGCCTGTTAGATGTGTTGCACTCATAATCTTTAGATGGAATGTGTTCTAATGAAAAATTTAAAAAGATTCAGGTTATTATAATGATCGTTTTTATGTTTTGGTTGAGATTAACTGTTAGGGACTCATACAATTCCTTGCAGTAATCTCCTTGACTTATTTCTACATCAACAAGTTTCACTCTATAGCCCTCAGGATAAAAGTGTTCATAAGAGCAATTGTAATGAATCACAACAAATGTGACAATGTCACCTGTATATGCTGTAGCAAAAATATAAGAAAAACATTACAAACGTCTATGATGCAGATGACCAAATCTGTTTGTTGAACAAGTGACTTTTATGTTGGTGGACAAAGTAATAAATATAGATGAATTTATTATGATGATGATACTGGCAAACAGAAGACAAGCAATGGTATGATGACAGCTCTGTATTTACTTTACAGAAGAAATATTGATCAACAGAAAGACACATAAAAATAGCTGTTGATCAGCTTCCTAAATTTGATCTCTTTTATATTGCATATACAAGGTGCACATTACACTCTCTCTTCTGATGTTGTAGTTTGTTTGGGTCCCAGTAACACAGTATATACATGGAGCATATGAGCATGCTCTCCAGTGAAGAATAAAAGCTTGGAAGGTTAGCAATAATGACCATAACTATTTATGCACCAGTCTACTAATCAATATTGCTTCTGTGTAGTGTATAGAAACCTGTTCTCAAGCTACTATTGATTAATAATAGGGTTTAAAATACACTACCCATCACAGCAGAATATCTGTTATTAAATGGCTGTTCAGTGATAATTAACCACTTCAGGTACGATAATTTACCACTTACTGCAAGACATCTCTGATGTTTTCGAAAGCAGTAGTTCATTGAAAAATTTACTGATGAAAAAATTGATATCTACTAAACAAAATTGTTAAATCTGAGAAGACAATCTCACTAAAACAAAATAACACTAAATATGAAATCTGCATAGAAACTACACTTTATTTTAATCTATTTTATGACTATAACATAAAATTATGTAATAAAGAATGGCAAATCCCATAAACTTTAATAGCAGGAAATAACAGCTCTTCATTTTGTTGCTTGTGGTTCATTTATGAGACATACACAAAGAAAGAGGATAAATAAATATTGTAGAACTATGAGCAGTAATAATACCAGTACAGTTTTGCAGAATCAAATTTTAATACAGTTTTGCAGGGGAAGCTGTAAAATACTACAGTTTAGCTGGAGTTTTCAAATGAGTAAATGTGTCATTATGTGACACAGTTTCCAGAATTGAAATCAAATTTAGATAAATATATTAACATTCACAAACAATATTACATTAAAGACTTTAAGCCACAATACTATTTATAGCTGTATGATGCACTGCATAATTTTTGATAACCGCAAAGGCATATGTTCCCATTCTACTTTACCATTACGTACTTAACAAGCAACTCCACACATATATAAAGAACTAACATTCAGTAACTATTACTGTATGTTAAGAATATAGAGCTGTTATTTATTCCAAAATGTACAAATTATCACTCACTTTTGGAGCAAAACAGGTAAGTGAATGCACAATATTCAAGCTTGAGAGTTATTGCCATTCCTTGTATTATTATGTACACAGCACAATTTACTTGACAGAAATTTTAAAAAAGTAAAGGTATTTTTGAGAGAGAGGAAGTTGTTTGCACCTGTTAATAATATACTTTGAGAATGACTCAATGACTCAAGTGCTTTGGCAATCAGCCACATGAATATGATTCCATTTATTATTACTGACTTTTGGTTCACTTCACATTCAAAGAGAATAATAGGCAAAGGAATACTGGGTTAACATAAAAAATAAAAATTATAAAACGGTTAATTTTAACACCAGCAGGTTACACATTCCCTAACCTCCCTATATAGGACAGCAATGTCAGCATTCCATTGGTGCCAATTTTAGTATGTGAGGCATGATAAGGCCTCTATTTATTTTATACAGTGTTTTTGTTGGGTCATCTCCCATAAATTACATCATTTCATGCAATATATAAGAGGTGTACAATAGTACGCAAAATAGTTTAATAAGAATGTAGGATTTATTGTTATATGTGATTGATAGTACAGGGTGTGTCAATACATGCAGAATTGTCTGAACTGCCACAAATGATGGTAATAATGTGATAACTGGAACAAAATTTTACAATTCTTAAACAACTGTAATTTTTAAATGTTGGGTTCCCGAAAATCTGAACATGATGTGTGTTGCTGTTTTACCTGGACTGAAATGTGAAATGCAAAACTGCTTATGTTGCTTTAACTTATGTGTTACATGTCTAGCTGAAAAGTTTTATTCATCAGCAACATTGTTTCTCCTGAAGCTGTAAGATCATCACATAATAGTACGAATGTTTGTTGCAATATCTATATTCTGTTGTTACTTGATCTTATTCTTAAATTTATGTACATACTGCATTAACAAAAATGATTAACTAAAATAATTTCAATGGCCTGTATAGTGCAGCTGTAGTATATTAATGGTCCTATCATAAAGGAAATTTACTGAAAATGATAGGAAAAAAAGAACAGAAAATGATCCACTGCAAATAATGGGTATTCTTCCTAATAGATTCCATTATTTCCAGTATGACACACACAGCTAAAACAAGTGGCATTTCAAACAAGACTTGGGACAAAAGTAATCACCCTGGAATCCATTATGAGTACAAGTAAACACTACAGAGTTTCTTGTAACATATGAAAGTCTGTTGTACGTGACAGTATTATGAATAGACTCTTGCTACTAACCATATACCGGAGATGTTGAGACACAGACAGGCACAACTAAACATGTAAGCTTTCAGCCAGAAGGCCTTCTTCCAAAATAGACAACATATACATTCATGCAAGCACTGCTAACATGCACATAACCACTGTATCTGGCTGCTGGGGCCAGACTGTGAGCAACTGCACATGATGGGAGAAGTAATCAGGGTGTTGGGGGTAGCTGAGGTAGGGAGGGGGAGGGAGAGACAGGTATGGATGAGGAATGGTAAAGTGCTGTTTGTGTGAGCATACGCTGATGGGGTGGACAGAGGGTAGTGCAGCTAGGTGCAGTCAGGAGGTTAGACAGCAGAGAAGGGGGTGGGGGTGGGGGGGGAGTAAAAAGACTGTGGGTGCATTGTGGAAAAGAAGGCTGTGGAGTGGGAATAGGGAAGGGAATAGGTGTGTGATGGACAAGGCCTAACAAAGGTTGAGGCAAGGACGGTTACAGGAATGTAGGGTATACTGCAGGGACGGTTCCCATAAGGGCAGTTCAGAAAAGCTGGTATTGGTAGGAAGGTTGCAGATGGCACAGATTGTGAAGCATTTAGTAAAATGAAGAATGCTGCTTTGGGCAGCGTGCTCAGTAACACGGTGGTTCAAGTGTTTCTTTGCCACAATTAGTTGGTGGCCACTAATGTCAACAGAGAGCTTGTTGGTTGTCATGCCCATGTAGAGTAATGCACAATGGTTGCAGCTTAGCTTGTAGATCACAAGACTGGTTTAACAGGTAGCCCTGTCTTTGATGGGACAGGTGATGTTTGTGACTGGACTGGAGCAGGTCATGGTGGGAGGATGTATGGGACAGGTCTTGCATATAGGTCCATTACAGGGATATGAGCCATGACACAAGGGGATGGGAGAAGGGATCATATAAGGATGGACGAGGATATTGTGTAGGTTCATTGAGAAGCTGAATACCACTGAGTGTGGGGCAGGGATGATAGTGCATACAACATATCTCATTTCAGGGCATGACAAGAGATAGTTGAAACCATGACAGAGAATGTGATTCAATTGCTCCAGTCCTGGGTGGTACTGAGTCATGAGGGGAATGCTCCTCTGTGGCTGGACAGTGCGACTTTGGGAAGTGGTGGATGACTGGAGAGATAAGGCATGGGAGATCTGGTTCAGTACCATGCTGGGAGGGTAATTATGGTTTTTGAAAGCTTCAGTCAGACCCTTGGTATATTTCAAGATGGACTGCTCATCATTACAGATGTGGCACCCACGGGTGGCTTTGCTGTATCCAAGGCACTTCTTGTCATGGAATGGGTGGCAGTTGTCGAGGTATTGCTCATGGTACGTAGGTTTAATATGGACAGAAGTACTGATGTTGCCATCTTTAAGGTGGAGGTCAGCATCGAAGTAGGTGGCTTGTTGGGTTGAGGAGGGCCAGGTAAGTGAATGGGATAGACGTTTTGAGGTTCTGGAGAATGTGGATATGGTGTCCACACCCTTAATCCAGATCCAGATGATGTCATCACTGAATCTGAACAAACCTCCTTTTTTGATGTTGACCTGCACTTCAAAGATCAGTATTTCCTTGCATATCAAACCCATCAACCAACAGCTATACCTCCACTTTCACAACTCTTACCCATACCATACCAAGAGGTCCCTTCCATTCAGCCTAGCCACCCATGGCCATCACATCTGTAATGACGGGAGTAGTCCCTCTTGAAATATACCAAGTGACTCACTCAGGCATTCACAGCCTGTTATTACACTCACAACCTCATACAGAAACAGATCTTATCTCTCCAGTCACCCACCACCTGCCAAAGTCCCACTGTGCGGCCACAGAGGAATTTGTCTCAGTACCACCCAGGACTGGAGAACTGAATCACATTCTCTGCCATGGTTTTGACTACCTCTTGTTATGCCCTGAAATGAGAAACGTCCTGTGCTCTATCCTCCCTGCCCTCACCCAGGGTACTCAGCCACCCAGTGAACCTACACAATATCCTCATCCATCCCTATATGATGCCTTCTCCCAGCTCCTTCCCCCAGAGCTCATATCTCTGTTATAGACCCAGATGCAAAACCTGTCCCATACATCCTCTCACAATCACTTACTCCAGTCCAGTCACTAGCCTCACCTATCACATAAAAGGGAGGGCTATCTGTGAAATCAGTCATGTGATACACAAGCTAAACTGCAACCACTGTACTTCATTCTATGGGAGGCTGACACCCACAAGCTGTCTATCTGCATGAAAGGTCACCAACAAACTGTGGTCAAGAAACACCTGGGAACACCCAGTTTCTGAGCACATTGACCAACACAACATTGTTCATTTTAATGACTGATTCACCATATGTGCCATACAGAACCTTCCTTTGAATGCCAGCTTTTCTTAACTGCGCTGATGGGAACTCTTGCTGCAATATATCCTACATTTTTGTAACCCTCCTGGCTCAACCTTTCCCAGACATTGTGCCACACCCACCCATTCCCTTCCCTGTTCCTACTCCCTTTCTATTCCATAAGCACATCCATGGTCTTTTTTATCACCCTCCTCCCCCCTCTCCCCCCCCTCCCATCCCCACTGCTGTCTAACCTCCCGAATGCACCTAGCTGCCCTGTCCCACCCTCTGCCCATCTCATCCATATATGCTCCCACAAACAGCATTTTCCCATTCCCCACCGTACCTTGCTCTCCTTCCCTCTCCCCCTCTCTGCCCCAGCTACCCTCACAACCTAGACTGCTTCTCCCATCACGCACAGTTGCTCGCAGTCTGGGCCCAGCAGACAGAGGCAGTGGTCACTTGTGTGTGAGCTGTGTTTGTGTGAACATGTGTGCATATGTTGCCCATTTCGGAAGAAGGCCTTCTGGCTAAAAGCTTGGATGTGCTAATAGTCTTTTTGTTGTACCTGTCTGCGAGTCAACATCACCAGTGTATGGTGAGTAGCAATCCATTCTTTGCATAATACTGTCACTATCCAATCCTGAATTTTCTATTGTTAGTAAATCTTTCTAATGTTTTTTTTTTTTTTAATTTATGTGCTTTAGCTTCTTACACTTTAAGAAAAAAATATTTCTTTCAGTTAAAGTAGTACTTGGCAAAAATATTAACCACATACAGTAAACTGGGACATATGGGAGAGGTAAATAGGGATAATGAAGAATACTAATTTGGCTATAAGAACATATAATCAAAAAAATAATTTGATTAATATTTTAGCTTTATCACCTCTACTAATATACTAAACAGAGTGTTACTATTGATAGCAGAATTACATGTATTTATCTGAGACAAGTGGGTTGGTTCAGTTAGAAGCATCTGATCTAATGCAGAAAACCAAATTTTGAGAAAAAAGTAATTCTTTAATCCTAATTTACTTTCACTGCAATATCACTGGTTCAGAATCTCTTGCTATCATTTCTGCCCACAATAAAAGTGAGATATAAATGGATAAATAGAAGCTCATGATTACAGAACCCATAGTGAAAAATTTTATATAGAGTTGGGGAGAAAAAGTAGAATAGGGTACAGACAAGCATCAAAACTAGCTAAGGGAACAATACGTGATTCTAAATCTAAGATGTTGCATGAAGGGCAAAAAAGACAATGGTATGTAATAGATGTGACTGATCTATTTTTCTATTTGTGTTTTGCCTATTAATCTATTGTATGTGCCCTTTCCTCTTTACTGCCCTCCACCATTTGTAATTGTGAGTTGCAAAAGTACAGGATCCATGTTGCTGTTAATAATGTATTCTTCCTATGCTTCACTTCCATGAGTAAATTTTGTGGACTTCATCCATGAGTAAGCAAAAACTTGTTATTTTCAGGAATATGGAGTAAAGAATTCACTTCAGTGCCAAAACAAGGAACTATTTTCTGATATTTAAAATCCCAAAGCTGTGTAGGGCTACAACCAAAAGAATTGTCACATGCAGTAATACACAAAATGTTTCACTCATAGTATTTCTTTCAATTATGAAAATGAGCTACCACCCCCAGTTCCATAGCCCTTTTTGAGATTTTGTGTATTATTTGTATATGTAAATCTTCTGCAGTCATCTGTTGGGATATTTATTCTATCCCCAAAGTGTGATGAGCACCATTATGGTGACCAATGTAATATGGGCAATCTCACAACCTGACAAGCAATCACTGCTCATTTTTCTGTGTTGTCATGATACACACTAAACTAATATTTAAGATGAATGTGTAGAAACAGATTATGCAGTATGTGTCAAAAGGTAAGACTTCAAGATCTGGCTCAGTAAAACAGCAATTTGTGTTCATTCTCCTTGCCCTTGTATCTCTGAACAATGCAGCTGAAAACTTGGTATGTAATTTGACAGTGGTTCATATCATTACCTTGTATCGATCATTGCTGTAATTATCTAATCTCCCCCCCTCCCCCCCCCCCCCCCCCCCCCTATCTACACTCACTCTGTCCTCCCATTGTGCTATTCATCACTAGCAACTACAGTTTCTTCTTTTCATTCTTTGTGTCTTTTCTCTATTATGACTTCTGTTGTGACCTTTCACTCTCTTCATCTTTTGCTCTTTTCTTTAGCTCATGTAATCTCAGATTTCAGTCCCTTCTCCTTGTCTCTGACTTGTGAACTGCCTTTTCAGTTATTTCAAATTTCTCATATTTTACAATTTTGTCTGTTGATAATATTTTATTATTGATTTCCCCTCATCTGCAGTGACATAGGATCTTACATGGCTTTCTTAATTAATTTGTGGTTAATGCCATATCCTGCAACCCTTTTCTCTTAACTATCTGATGAAGAAATTTCTGGTTCTGTGTGTTTCGTCTGAGGCTGCCTACTACATAGAATTACTTTTTAGCTTAATTTATTGTAGTTTCCCTGTGAAAATCCTTTTTGGGTCATAACTTTTATTATCAAATGAAAGGGGCTTGTCACAATATAATAGTTAATTTTCTTCATTTATTAGAAGGAACCAACGGTGTTTAAGTCTTGTGATTGGTGTAGGAAAAACATATTAATTTTTATAAATCTTATTCCATTCTATCTAGAATGAATAACAACATGCTATTTAATGGATACTAAAGGTTTCCACTATGTACTATTTATTGCATTCTAATATCATAAAAAACTTACATTTTTAAGTCAGTCAACTGTTTAGGAAAAATATGAGCAACATAAGGTTCCAGGTGTCTCAGCTGGCATTCAGATAAGTATGGCATAATTATACAATACTCTTCTTCTTTACTAACAACTTTTTAATAGTCTTCCTCATATGACATGCTGTTGTGCTCTTCAGCCCGAGACTGGTTTGATGTAACCCTCCATGCTACTCTATCCTATCATCTCCAAATAACTACTGCAACTTATATGTTTTTGAACCTGCTTACTATATCCCATCTCTTGGTTTCCCTCTGCAATCCACCCTCCCCACACACGCACACTAACCTTCCAATACTAAATTGGTGATTCCTTGATGTATCAGAAAATGCCCTATCTGTTGATCCCTTCTTTTAGTCAAATTGGGCCACAAATTTCTCTTTTCCTGAGTTCTTCTCAGTACCTCCTCATTAGTTACATGATCTACCCATTCAATCTTCAGCATTCATCTGCAGCATCATATTTCAAAAGCTTCTACTCTCTTCTTTTCACAACTGTTTATCATCCACATTCCACTTACATACAAGGCTACCCTCAAGACCCTCAGAACACTAAATCTATATTCTGTGTTAACAACTTCCTTACCTTCAGAAACGTTTTTCTTGCCACTGCCAGTCCACATTTTACATCCTCTCTACTTTGGCCATCATCAGTTATTTCACTGTCCAGATAGCAAAGCTCATTTACTACTTTTAGTGTCTCATTTCCTAATCCAATTCCCTCAGCATTGCTTTATTTATTCTGACTACATTCCATTACACTTGTTCTAGTTTTGTTGATGTTCTTTTTATATTCTCCCTGCAAGACAGTGTCCAGTCCAATGCACCACAGCATTGTGCTTACTACCTGAGCCCCATCTTATTCTGTTACTCGTTCCTGTGAACGGGAACGCGTTATGCAGGTCTTGAAGTCACTTGCGTCCATTTATAAAAGTTTTTACTGAGTTTAATGAAGATGATGTTGGCTGGATATATTCAACGATGCCCTTTGGCTACACTGAATGAGAAATACCAAATTAAGATAACCTGAAGATGCCTAAATAAGGTGAAATGTGTAGTTGAAAAATAAAAAACTAAAATTGCAACCAAGACTGTTTTTAACCAATACTGTTAAGCACTGGTTTGCTGTATGCCACATATGGATTGGAAGAACTATGATACTTCCACTATGGTGCAACATTTGCATGCAATGGGGAAAGGTCAAAAATTGGGTATATGGGTACTGCTTGCTCTAAGCCAAAATCAAAAAATCAGTGGGTGCATCTCTGCTTGCCCATCATCAATTGTCTCGTGAACAACACTGAGCATTTCTATCCTGTATCATTACTGGCGACCTGTGTGCATCCACAAAGATTTTTTATTACTGGCGACAAGAAATTGTGTCTTAATGCTAACATAAGGAAAAGAAAGGAACAATTGAGCACAAACAAAGCAGCAACTCCACACACAAAGACCTGTGTGCATCCACAAAGATAATGTTACGCATCTGGTAGAACATCAATGGTGTGGTGTACTACAAATTTCTTCGCCGAGGTGGGACCATCACTGTTGACATTTATTGTTAACAACAGAGTTGTCTTGCAGATGCAGTCCAACACTAATGACCAGGAATATTGCATGAAGTGATGCTATTCCATGATAATGTCTTCCCACATCTGCTAGACTGACAAAAAAAAAAAAAAAAAAAAAAAAAAAAAAAAAAAAAAAAAAAAAAGTAAATACAGTAGGTGGGTTTGTAAGTCATTCTGCACCCACCTTATTCACCTCATCTCACACACTAAAATTTTCACATTATTTACTTTCTATCAAAGAACCTTCAACAAACTTCCTTTCCAGATGAAAATGTGCTCCAAATGAGGCTCAACATGTTCTTTGCCTTAGAACCACATGATTCTACAGTGGAAGAATCAAAAAGCTATCCCTGCATTGGCAGACTGTTGTAAATATTGAAGGTGGGTATATGTTACTGATGACTAAAGTCTCTGTTATGTGTACCCACTGCCTTAGTTAAACTTATGGGAAACTGCTACAAACTTACACGCCAACCTAATACTTCATACTTTCTCTGAAAATATATTTTATAGAGAAAAATTTGTTGCACAACAGTTTTTTTCCTTCTTTGGTGGTCCATCTAAGACCCATGTGCCAATCAGAGTTTCTTATTCATTACTCTCTTATTTTCTTCACGTACTGTTCCATGTGTCCAGCATAATTTTTCTTCTTATCTTCTGAGCAATTCATACCAGTTTTCTTCACTTTTCTACCATGGAATCCTTCCATGTTCAATACTATTTCCCAAAACACTACTACCAGTTGTTTGTTCAGTTTTTATATTTTTTTCTAGATAATTTTTTCTTCATGGGTCCAACTTTATGTAGACTTCTTACCCCACAAATATTTGAAGATCTTTTTAGTTAACCTACTGTCTTTGATTTGATATAAATGTCCTAAAAATACCAGTCTTCTTTTTTCTAATTACTTATGACATGTTATCTATATTTTGATGAATTTCATCATTAATAAGTAATTTCCAACCTTCCATATTTTTTGTGGGCCTGATATGTTCCTAATGATTTGATTTTCTAGTATTTCCAATTTATCTAAATTATAATTTAATGCTAGACATTTACTTGGATATAAACACTCTGATTCTGCTAATTCCTTATTTATGCATTTTTATGCAGGCATTTTTTTTGTGGCAATAGGCTTTGGTTATACCATGTAGCCTTCCTGTTTTATATATCTTTTCCTCTATAGCAGCTTTTTCCAAACCACTCTACTGAATTATCACCCCAAGATATTTAAACTTTTTACTTTGGCCAAGTCTAGTTTCAGAAATTTCAGTGCATTTTTAATGTTTGTAAAAATTTTAGTTTCCTCTACAGAAGTTCTTAAATCTGTTCTGTTGGCTATTATTCTAAAACATGAATTTGTGCTATAGCAGATGTTAGAAATTCAGAAAGTATAGCAAACTAATCTGAAAATGAAAGATAATGTATTCCATCAATATTGTTCCATATTTCAAACCTTACTGATGAAATCTTATATTCAATCAGTTTTTTATTACAAATTCTCTCTATTTTTTCTAATAGAACACAATTATAAATAATTTGTGACAGGCCATCACCCTTCCACATACCCGTGTTTCTTTCAAAGGACTGAAGTATTTCTCCCATAAATTTCACTTCAGCTACTGTGTCTGTAAATGTTTCATGAATTAGATTTGCTAATTTAGACTTAACAAAAAATTCTCAACTTATTTTATTTATAATTTGTCTGTCAACAGGATTGATCTGTAATATAGCCACACATATGTCTATTAATTAAGCAGATAAAGTTTGAGCAATGTATTCAAAATTTAGAAAAATTTTTGCCAAGTAATAGCTAGTCTTTCTTATGAGCTCTGAATCTGTTATAGGCGTATCGTTATCCTCAGGAGTAAGTTCTTTTACATATAACACCATTAAAGGTTTTAATGGTTATATTAATCCAATTCCTAATGTAAAGGTAGCTGTTGTTATGTATCTATATTTCCACGCACGCATGTACATTACCATCAGCAATGCTCGGTACACAGCTGCTCTCTGCATTTAGTTCCAGTGCAGCTCTCATGGTCTACCGACCTCGTCCGCGCAGTGGGGCCTGCTGTAGCTTTATGACTGGTTACTACGGTGCCACAGTTTTATACTTGACATGGCCAAACTTTAGCATGCAATAGTTTAGTGTCACTGGCTTTTGAAGAAGGCCAAATTATTTTGGCTAAAACCTGGGTAAAGACTGGTTTCTATTTGCAACTGAGGCTGATGTATAACATGTTCAATTATCACATTGGCTCACAGGGCTGCACTATGTTAAAAATTCCAAGTTTGCTATTTTGATTTATGAAACAGATGCTTGGAATTTGGTATCCCTTCAGTCTGTCCTTAAATGTCTGATAAAAATCATGGGTGTTATTTTTTGAAAAATTTATATCAATTTCTGCAAGTCTCTTCATGTCAAAACTCCCTTTAGTTCTTCTAATTAACCTTGCTGTTTAAACTGATCACAGTATTCAGTTTTTCTTGAGCATTTCCATTTATTCTATTTTTTGTCACTCTGTTAAAGCATCTTCATACACTTCATTTCACCATATTTTCTTTTTGATTGTTCCATATTTTTTCTGTGCAGTATTATTAATTCTTTGGATAAGTCTCATGAGTTAGCATGTTTAGCTATTTTAATGTTGTCTTGATATTTCTGAACTGATTCTTTTCCTGCAGTTTGTCTGTGTGTATTATATTTTATGAGTTTTCATAATTTTTGTTTTATTTTATTTGGTAGGAATTTAAGCTTCATTTTAGAGAGGTAATGATCAGAATCAAATTCACCATACCTTATTATTTACATATTCACAAATTCATCAGTACTTTTTTGAGAAACAGCTACGTGATCTAATTGAAATTCTCCCAATACCATGTTTGGAGATATCCATGTTTTCTTGGAAGCTTCCTGAAGAGGGTCAACAGTAATTTCAGGTGAGTACTTTGACATAAGACTGATGAGTGTCATGCCATTTGTGTTGGTTCTTTTGTAGACTGAATAATACCCTATCACGTTTCTAAATCAGCGTTCTCTATCTGTTTGAGAACTGATGTCATCCAAAAGTAATATGATATTCATCTTCAGTATTTTGGATATCTTGGTTTCTTAAAGATCCCTAAATTTTTCTATTTTTCCGGAATTCTTGCAGGCATCTAAATTTATCAGTGCATGAGAATTAACAAGTGTGTATTTTTCATTTTTGCATGTAATTGCACACGGTGTGTGTGTGTGTGTGTGTGTGTGTGTGTGTGTGTGTGTGTGTGTGTGTGTGTGTGTGCCCTCCACTGTATAAAGAGAGTTTGAAAAAAATATCTGTGTACAAGTGAAACGCTGTTAATTAAAAAACAGTCATAACCCATTGTTTTTCAATGTACTACTGTCTAAACAATGATTTTGCAAAGTCTGTAAATAATCATCTATGACTGCTGTAATATCTACAGTGATCTCTAATAACTTTCTAGACAAAAATTCCTTTAGAGGTGTGGATAGGTAGAAATCAATGGTTGCCAGATCTGATGAATAGGGAGGATGTCATAATAACTTGTACTCTAGACCACTCAGCTTTCACTTTGCAAAAGTGCTTTTGTGGGCAGATGGATTGTTGTGATGTACTGGTAAGATACTGTTTTCCTTTGCAGTCTGAGCTGCCATTGGTAATTTTTTCATTTAGGTTATCTAGAGGTCTTGTCTAGTATTTAGCAATATTTCTTTCTAGTCCTTGCAACACCATTAATAAGAAGAAATCTTCCGAAGTCCATAAAATATTTTTCTTGGAATCAAAATCAAATTTGATTTTTTCCCCATAGATGCTGATTTAATACTCTGCTTATATTGCATATATTTGTGCTCCAAGTCAGATTTTTTTTAAATGGTGTTTTAAATATAATTTTAATCTGCAATCATAAATATGACACCTATCTTACAAAAATCTTTTTCACATTGTTTATTCATGTAAAATGTACAATCTTCTTTCTTATAATGCTTTATGTTGTCAGCTACATCTGACATCTTCAAGTGCCAATGTTTTAAATGACATATTGTGCATTTTCTCAATGGTTCCATCTGTATTTCCAGTTTTTGGATATCCTTCATACGGATACATGGCCACATTTAGATTCACCTGTTCATTTCTTAGTGTTTGAAAATGAAATAGTAAACTTCTCATAACCTTACACCAGTGTCAAATGAATTCCCATTGGTGATTTCTAATTTAATCATTTGAATGAATGACATTTAACTCAATCTTTAAAATGCTGTACAAACAAAATAATCCCACAGATCAAGGTAAGTCTTGGCCTATGTTACAACACAAGTTCAATATAACAGCAACAAAATTCACTGATATCAACTTTTTTACTACATCAGGCTAAGAAACCTCCAACTTGTCCTCATTTTTAATGATATCACCCAACAATCTCGATAAATTTAGTAGATATGGCTGATACATGGCTGGGAAAACTCATTTGACGTGCTTATGTACACCACAAAGGACTGTACCAAACAAGTATATATTGCTATAAATGTTTCTGTTTTCAGATTAGCAAACAACAGTTGTGATGGTATTTTCTTAGTTAATCAACTTGTTGCCTTTGATATGGTATGAAGGAAAACTGTGACATAAATTAATTTCTGCGGTTCATGTAGCAAAGAAAGCTACCAACCGAGGTGATGAAGTGGTTAATGCATTGTACTGACAGGATTCAGTATCCCAAAGCAGTGAAAAGCATACTGCTGAAATCCCTTTTTCATTCAAACAAATGTGCACTCTACTGACAATGGATCATTAAACCCTAATCTTCCAGCCCTTGTTTGTGAACACAGCTGCACAGATAATAACATTCTGTTGATTAAGAGGACATTTTAGATAACCATGGAAAAAGGTAATTAATAAAAGAAACAGATTTCCTAAATGAGTGTGTGATCATTATGAATAAAGCCATCTACATCATATAACATGTTTCTTTATTTACAACTACATTTCAGATACTGCCATCATCAGATAAAAACATATAATTTGTAAAAGTTCCAAGTTTTCATATAATGATGGCATTATAAATTAAGAAAAATGTTACCTAGAGAGCTTTTTTTTTTTAAAAAAAAAAAAAAAGTAAAACAGTATCAATAAACATAAAAGCTCAGAAGTGGCATGCCAATGGAATTAGTTTTCCCTTCATTGTCACCTACTCTATAAATACATAATCCAAAAGTAAGTATAAAGAAGTCATGACAATAATCTGTCTATAGCTGTGTCCTACATAAGAGTAAAGAGTTTGTATGTTACGTCCATAATGGAGAATTAGCTATGAATGTTGGAGTTAAACTCTACTGTAAACAAATGAAAAAAACATTGATTCTATTCTATGACAAAACAGAAAATGAATAAAACGTCCACAATATCCAGAGACTAATACTGTATGATTTGTTACCACTGATTATGGAAACCATCTCAGCACATCTACAGCACAATGCTATATTGTCTGGTAATTCCACAAGATTTGTAGTGATCATGGACTTCCAATAGGTGATTAAATGCTATGTCCTACTCTGAAAATACTAAAATCATTTGGTCTGTCTTTGCTGCAATATTGTGGTGATAAGCTCACAAGTGTGTTTAATACTTGTGGTCATTAGGAAGACTACTGGGAAAAACCACAATTTCATTTTCATCTACATACATATACTCTAAATCACTAAGACATGTGTGGCAAAAATACATTTCTCTGCCTCATATATTAAAGTTTCTTCATGTTTCAATAGAGATGTAGCATAAGAAGACTGACTGCCCATACACCACAGAGTGAATGAACTCTATGGTATCAACACGTAGATTCTTAATTCCTTCATGGGTAAAGTTCTAAATTATTTACTTGAGGTAACATTCTGAGTGAAGTGAGTATATAAACAATGTCTTCTTCAACCAGAATGAAAATGAGATTGGACCTGTCATGCAGGGTATGAAAATCCTAAATAAAACCATACAAGATCACAAAATTAACAGTGGTACTTAAATTAACTGTTTCATTGTGGTATCATATAGCTGTATGTCATCTTGTCAAACAAATCCTAAATGCTTTTAATGTAAGTGTACCTTATAGTGATTGGGAATGCCTTTTATTTGCATGGCAAGATACTGAACACATAGGACATTCAATCTCTGTAGCTTATCATGTTCTAAATGAAATGGTCATGTCTATTCAACATCTACAAAAACAAGGTAGTAAAATTAAAAACTTTCTTACGCAGAGAGTATTTGCTACCAGAATCATTTTACTACTAAATCCTGCACAACATAAAATAAGAACTTCACATTCATTTATCCACTGAAGTCATGTATTCTTCCACCCAAATATTTGAAACTGGTGTTATAGTTACACAGTGAACAACAATACAATCTTATTTTCTTGTTAAGAATACTTTCAACTGTTTTGCACAATTATTTCCTGATGCCTCTCTCACTTTACATTCTAACTTTTACTTACATTCAGTCTCTCTTTCTTTCTCTTGTTACTGGAAAAAGATTATTACCTGTTTCCTGATATCTTTCATTTTGTTGTATTGCCCTTAACTGATTTCATTTTCATCATTTTCCTTTATTGACACTAACTTGTCACACACATTGTGCTTATTTATTTTTAGAAATTTATTGCTCTTATCTCTTGTGTTTGTAAAAATTGTTTCATCATTGCATTCTGTATGTAGCTCTTTGTGCAACATTGTTCTCTGTGTCAGATGTTGATTGGGTGCCAGGGCACAATTATAAAGCTATCAAATCTTACCATTATGTATCTACCCAAGACAACTACTTTGCTTTACTTACCATATCATATCTTGTGAATTTCAAAAGAGGAGGAATCCTAATAATGATAATCTGCCTTTTCTGGAGCATTTTAAAACTATCCTGCCGTGATTCAAATGTATTAGTCTAACCCAACCAGCGAAGCAGTCCCCATAAGTTTTTTATAACTTTCTTAAATCTAGCACACATCCACCTAACATCATTCCAAATAAATTATAATGAATCACAGCTCATCAAAAACTTAAAGATGATAAATCTCTTATTAAATTTGTGCTAATCAATCATTTACTATTGTAATTATTGACAGGTGGTAGTACATATAAAAAGTTCTGTAGCATAATTGTATTTATAGCATCTCACACTACAAACAGAAGTGGTCCTATCCGGGGGTGCAACATGTGCAGTACAAACTATGCTGGTTCTGGTGAGGTGCTGAAAGCTGAGTGTATGATCGAGTACTAAACTAATTATTAATTTGTACTCAAAGCTACTATAATACCAACATCTTTTTATATATAAACATTGGCAATGGATCTGTTTTATGTGAATAACAAATTTCTAAACACTTTTGACTTACATGAATCATTGGGACCTCCTTTACGCTACATTGGAGGTGATGGCTGCCTCAAAGTTTAAGCAAATACTAAAGCTCCGAAAGTAAATTTCTATAAATATTTTTGTTATTTTTAAAACTGGATGGTTGATTAACTTGTTTTAGTCTTGTGTGTGATAATAAATGAAGATTCAAAAAATGTGTTTATGTGTAAATCATAAAATATTTATGTTATCCCAAAGACGTTTGAAAACTAGTGCCAGATTAGATAGTCGACCTAACTTTAGCACCAGCTGGAGGTTTTATGGAAGTGTTTGCACTGGGCAGACTCAGATTGTCCCTGATTCTGAGTCATCCCCAATTTTCAAACAGATTTACAACAGTTTTGAGGTATTCAGACCATTTATAAGATCTCAGAATGAATCCACAAATCCGCCACTTTCTACATTCCTCCAAATATATGTAGTCTTTTTCTATGGTTTGGTTAACACACAAACTCAACCCCCACCTCCCAAGACACACACATATATTTACTAAATACACTACTGGCCATTAAAATTGCTACACCACAAAGATGATGTGGTACAGACGCGAAATTTAACCGACAGGAAGAAGATACTGCGATATGCAAATGATTAGCTTTTCAGAGCATTCACACAAGGTTGGCACCAGTGGCGACACCTACAACATGCTGACATGAGGAAAGTTTCCAACCGATTTCTCATACACAAACACCAGTTGACTGGCGTTGCCTGGTGAAATGTTGTTGTGATGCCTCGTGTAAGGAGGAGAAATACGTACCATCGCGTTTCCGACTTTGATAAAGGTCGGATTGTAGCCTATGATGATTGTGGTTTATCGTATCATGACATTGCTGCTCGCGTTGGTCGAGATCCAATGACTGTTAGCAGAATGTGGAATTGGTGGGTTCAGGAGGGTAATACGGAACGCCGTGCTGGATCCCAATGGCCTCGTATCACTAGCAGTTGAGATGAAAGGCATCTTATCTGCTTGGCTGTAATGGATCGTGCAGCCACGTCTCGATCCCTGAGTCAACAGACGGGGAGATTTGCAAGACATCAATCATCTGCATTCAGTTCGACGACGTTTCCAGCAGCATGGACTATCAGCACAGAGACCATGGCTGCGGTTACCATTGACGCTGCATCACAGACAGGAGTGCCTGCGATGGTGTACTCAACGACGAACCTGGATGCACGAATGGCAAAACGTCATTTTTTCGGATGCATCCAGGTTCTGTTTACAGCATCACGTTGGCCGTATCCATGTTTGGTGACATCGCGGTGAACGCACATTGGAAGCGTGTATTCATCATCGCCATACTGGTGTATCACCCGGCATGATGGTATGGGGTGCTATTAGTTACACGTGTATCGGTCACCTCTTGTTCGCATTGATGGCACTTTGAACAGTGGACGTTACATTTCAGATGTGTTAGGACCCATGGCTCTACCCTTCATTCGATCCCTGCGAAACCCTACATTTCAGCTGGATGATGCACAACCGCATGTTGCGGATCCTGTACGGTCCTTTCTGGATACAGAAAATGTTTGACTGCTGCCCTGGCAAGCACATTCTCCAGATCTCTCACCAATTGAAAACATCTGGTCAATGGTGGCCAAGCAACTGGCTCGTCACAATACGCCAGTCACTACTCTTGATGAACTGTGGTATCGTGTTGAAGCTGCATGGGCAGCTGTACCTGTACACTCCATCCAAGCTGTGTTTGACTCAATGCCCAGGCATATCAAGGACGTTATTACGGCCAGAGATGGTTGTTCTGGGTACTGATTTCTCAGGATCCATGCACCCAAATTGCGTGAAAATGTAATCACATGCCAGTTCTAGTATAATATATCTGTCCAATGAATAACTGTTTATCATCTGCATTTCTTGTTGGTGTAGCAATTTTAATGGCCAGTAGTGTACTTATGTTAACTCCCATTTCACCATTCCCAATGGTTATAGCCCATCTGGTGCAGGCTTTTGTTTTCATCAGTAACTACAAGCATACATAGGACATTAAAAAAAAAAAGGGTTGAATATTTTGAGAGGTGATAGTACTCATTGAAACAAGAGAAATAAGTACAATAAACAAGGGCCAGGAAACACATACTTTCTGAGATAAACACATGTTTATAGGAAGGGCTGCATGATGGTAGGCTGAGAATATTAGCACAGGCATTGCAATGGCACTCTGTCAAGTGTGATGGCAGGGTATTATGCTGTCTTACTATTACAATATTCTACCTACCATTAGGTGGTCTGCAGTCAATTGTGTGGTTAAGGTTGTGTTGTAGGCTATGTTAGTTTTTGTCATGTATGTGTGCCTTATTGTACAGAACTGTCAACCCTGCATATGTATCATGCTGTAAAACCTTCTTCCAAATTTACATAACCAGCATGCATAGGCAGATGTAAATCCCCAAGCAATACAGGAAAGAGAGCATCAACACTGATTTGCAATCAATGTATGGGTAGATTGGTGATAGATTAATAGGGCCATATGTGCTACCACAAAGGTTAACTGGGGCACATTATCTGGACTTTCTCATTAATGTATAGCCTACCTTGCTGGACACTGTGCCATTGCTGCTTAGAATACAAATGTGGTTCATGCATGATGTTTCTCCAGCATACTTCCGTCACAATGTGCGCAAACAACTGATGCAGACATTTCCTGTCCACCGGATTGGTCGGTGGTGATGGAGAGGGGGGGGGGGGGGGGGGGGGCACACCTTGGCCTGCTCATTCCCCAGACCTCAATCCCCTAAACTTTTCATTATGATGACACTTGAAGGAATGGGTCTATGTCACGCCAATCAATGATGTGTGGGCATACCTTCAGTGCGTGCTAGCATGTACAAAAACCAGGTATACTTCAAAGGGTGCATCATTTCTTGTGCTGGAGGGCAGAGTGGTGCATTTTCAGGAATGGATGTCATGTTGATTACCTCCTGTAAACACATGTTTATCATAGAAAGTATGAATTTCTGGACCCTTGTTTATAAGAAACTATGCATTCCCATATCCATGATGACACGTCTTACTTTTCTTGTTTCAAAGAGTACTACCACTTCTCAAAGTATTCGATGCATTTTTTGAACACCCTGTCATCCTTGTCACAGTCACTTTCATTCTCTTTCAGTGATGAGATTCTAAACCATGGTATAATTATGGAGAACACAATGGTTACCTCTTGTGGTTACCTTCTCATCATTTCTTAGGAGAAAATTTTCTTGGAATTTATGGGCCATTTGAGTCTCAAATGGTTCAAATGGCTCTGAGCACTATGGAACTTAACATCAGACTTCATCATCCCCTAGCACTTTGAACTATTTAAACCTAACTAACCTAAGGAGATCACACACATCCATGCCCGAGGCAGGATTTGAACCTGCCTCCGTAGCGGTCGTGCGGTTCCAGACTGAAGTGCCTACACCCGCTCGGCCACACTGTCCGGTCATTTGAGTCTCATCTAGTTTCAGTACAATGACTATATTTTCACTGTCTCCTATTATATTAAAATCGAATTTCCTCAAAGGACAGATATTTTTACAAATCACCTAATTCTTTTTTGAATCTCATGTCATCACGTTCCATTCTGGCACCTATGAGTTGTATGGGCAGCTATGAACTTCAGTGCAAGCTAAACCATTAAACAATCAAAAATATCTGCATTTCTAATTTGGAATAGTCGCTCTCCTACACCCATAGATATCATACTAGACATACCTGTCTAGAAGTTAACACACTAACAAAACACAGCTAACATAACCTTTAGCAAATAATTGATGTTGTTTTACAATCACATTTTTCTGCCATCTCATTTGTTCAAAGAAATATTGTTATCTCTATGTTCTTACCAAATTATTTTCTTACTATATGACTAACGCCTCTGTGACTAACTCCAAGCCAGTACCTGTGATACGCACTTTACTCCCACCACTTCTCTGGTGGCAAGATCAACTTCAGCATTTCAATGCTCTTTGCCTGATGACCTGTGTTTTACAGAAAACCTCTACTGAGTTTTCTCTTTGTCATAATTATCACTATGTAGCCAATAAGGACGAGTGTATATTAAGAGTGAAGGCTACCTTAAATAAGTAACACATATCCAACCACAGAGGTTGGTCTGTTGTTCTTGTTTCATCAAATAGGCAATTTCAATTCTTTCTCTAAGTATCACTTCCTAAAGTACACATAACTAATTTCTCTCTACAGCATCTGCTTGTTGAAATGCATGTTTCGACAAGTTGTCTGGTATCACTTTACACTAATCTTCTGTCTCTTTCCAGTCTTTAATATTTATTTTTTGCTTTAATGTTTTTTTCATATTTAACAGCTTCTCTTCAAGTTTTCTATAATTGTCCTTCTTGTCTACCATTATTTTGATATGGTTCCTCTTTATCTTCTGTCTTCCATTTCCATATTTTCACATTCCTATTTTAAGTCTGTTCTTCTGTCAACTCATATTTGTTGACTGTCTTCTCTGATTCCTGGCCTGCTGTTTCTGTCTCATTAAATGAGGAATTTGGATTTTTCCTGTAAGTGTCAGGACTTCAAAGCTTCTAAATCTTGTCCCATTATAATGTGTCTCTCTTAAACCAAGCCTGTTGTTGATTCTCAGAACATCAGAGCAAATTCTTGAAATGTAGTACTTTTTCTAAAACTCACTTGTGAGCTGAAGCTTCCTCTGGTTCTGAAATCCAGCACATGTTTCATCATTTGTTTTGTGTGTATTCCTGCTCTGTAGTTTGGAGTTTTATGAATCTCTCTTTTATTATCATTTATCCTTGATGATTTGGTAATGCTAGAAGATTTCCATGAACAAGGTTTCTGTTTTACATATGAATACTTTGTGAGGCAAACAAGTTGTAGTTTAATCTTTTCCTCTCGTTTCTCATCTTGACACAGTCTCACTGCAATATTATGTAGAGAATAAGTCATATGCGGCACACCTAACAAATAAATATTTATTTAAATTATTTATCCAAAGTAAATGTTGAACTGAATGGAATTTATATACTGTACTTGTTTCTTATATTGGACAATGATTTTGTTTTTGTAGCTTGTAGATGCAAATGGCAAGATCTGTAAAACATAAATTTTCTAATCAGTCAAACAGTCAATCAGAAAAATGGAGCAGCAGAGCAACTAATCATACTAACACATTTCTTAAAAAATTTCTCTGCATTTTTTTCTGAAATTTCTATCGGTAACTACACATTATTATCTGCACAGATTCAACAGCATGATGTTCCTAATAAATTGTTTGTGTTAATATCCATACAGCACGACTAACATTCCTTTTATAGTTTTATGAGCAATGTTTACCTTCTACATGTACATCTACATCCATACTCCGCAAGCCACCTGACAGTGTGTGGTGGAGGGTACTTTGAGTATCTCTATCAGTTCTCCCTTCTATTCCAGTCTCGTATTGTTCATGGAAAGGAAGAGTGTCGATATGCCTCTGTGTGGGTTCTAATTTGTCTGATTTTATCCTCATGGTCTCTTCGCGAAATATACGTAGGAGGCAGCAATATACTGCTTGACTCCTCGGTGAAGGTATGTTCTCGAAACTTCAATAAAAGCCTGTACCGAGCTACTGAGCATCTCTCCTGCAAAGTATTTCACTAGATTTTGTCTATCATCTCCGTAACGCTTTTGCAATTACTAAATGATCCTGTAACAAAGCGCGCTACTCTACTTTGGATCTTCTCTATCTCTTCTATCAAGCCCATCTGGTACGGATCCCACACAGGTGAGCAACATTCAAGCAGTGGGCTGTACTGTAACCTACTTCCTTTGTTTTTGGATTGCATTTCCTTAGGATTCTTCCAATGAATCTCAGTCTGGCATCTGCTTTACCGGTGATCAACTTTGTATGATCATTCCATTTTAAATCACTCCTAATGCCTACTCCCAGATAATTTATGGAATCAACTGCTTCCAGTTGCTGACCTGTTATATTGTAGCTAAATGATAAAGGATCTTTCTTTCTATGTATTCGCTGCACATTACACTTGTCTACATTGAGGTTCAATTGCCATTTACTGCACCATGTGTCAATTCGTTGCAGATCCTCCTGCATTTCAGTACAATTTTCCATTGTTACAACCTCTTGATATACCACAGCAACATCCTCAAAAAGCCTCAGTGAACTTCCGATGTTATCCACAAGGTCATTTATGTATATTGTGAATAGCAACAGTCCTACGACACTCCCCTGCAGCACACCTGACATCACTCTTACTTCGGAAAACTTCTCTCCATTGAGAATGACATGCTGAGTTCTGTTATCTAGGAACTCTTCAATCCAATCACACAATTGGTCTGATAGTCCATATGCTCTTACTTTATTCATTAAATGACTGTGGTGAACTGTATTGAACGCCTTTCAGAAGTCAAGAAACACGGCATCTACCTGGGAACGAATGTCTATGGCCCTCTGAGTCTCGTGGATGAATAGTGTGAGCTGGGTTTCACACGATCGTCTTTTTCTAAACCCATGCTGATTCCTACAGAGTAGATTTCTAGTCTCCAGGAAAGTCATTATACTCGAGCATAATACATGATCCAAAATTCTACAACTGATCGACATTAGAGAATTAGGTATATATTTCTGCACATCTGTTCGACGTCCCTTCTTAAAAACAGGGATGACCTATGCCCTTTTCCAATGCTTTGGAATGCTACGCTCTTCTAGAGACCTATGGTACATCGCTGCAAGAAGGGAGGCAAGTTCCTTCGCATACTCTGAGTAAAATCGAACTGGTATCCCATCAGGTTCAGTGGCCTTTCCTCTTTGGAGCGATTTTAATTGTTTCTCTATCCCTCTGTCATCTATTTTGATATCTACCATGTTGTCGTCTGCACAACAATCTAGAGAGGGAACTACAGCGCAGTCTTCCTCTGTGAAACAGCTTTGGAAAAAGACATTTAGTATTTTGGCCTTTTGTCTGTCATCCTCTGTTTCGGTACCATTTTGGTCACAGTGTCTGGACATTTTGTTTTGATCCACCTACCGCTTTGACATGAGACCACAATTTCTTAAGATTTTCTGCCTAGTCAGTACACAGAACTTTACTTTCGAATTCATTGAACGCCTCTCACATAGCCCTCCTCACACAACATTTTGCTTCGCGTAATTTTTGTTTGTCTGCAAGGCTTTGGCTATGTTTATGTTTGCTGTAAAGCTCCCTTTGCTCCCACAGCAGTTTTCTAACTCGATTGTTGTACCACGGTGGCACTTTTCCATCTCTTATGATCTTACTTTGCAGATAATCATCTAATGCATATTGTACGATGGTTTTGAGCTTTGTCCACTGCTCCTCAGCACTACCTGTATTTGAGACAAAACTTTTGTGTTTAGCCGTCAAGTACTCTGACATCTGCTTTTTGTCACTTTTGCTAAACAGAAAAATCTTCCTACCTTTTTTAATATTTCTATTTAGAGCTGAAATCGTCGATGCAGTAACCGCTTTATGACCACTGATTCCCTGTTCTACTTCAACTATTTCAAATAGTTTGGGTCTGTTTGTCACCAGAAGGTCTAATACACTCCTGGAAATCGAAATAAGAACACCGTGAATTCATTGTCCCAGGAAGGGGAAACTTTATTGACACATTCCTGGGGTCAGATACATCACATGATCACACTGACAGAACCACAGGCACATAGACACAGGCAACAGAGCATGCACAATGTTGGCACTAGTACAGTGTATATCCACCTTTCGCAGCAATGCAGGCTGCTATTCTCCCATGGAGATGATCGTAGAGATGCTGGATGTAGTCCTGTGGAACGGCTTGCCATGCCATTTCCACCTGGCGCCTCAGTTGGACCAGCGTTCGTGCTGGACGTGCAGACCACGTGAGACGACGCTTCATCCAGTCCCAAACATGCTCAATGGGGGACAGATCCGGAGATCTTGCTGGCCAGGGTAGTTGACTTACACCTTCTAGAGCACATTGGGTGGCACGGGATACATGCGGACGTGCATTGTCCTGTTGGAACAGCAAGTTCCCTTGCCGGTCTAGGAATGGTAGAACGATGGGTTCGATGACGGTTTGGATGTACCGTGCACTATTCAGTGTCCCCTCGACGATCACCAGTGTAGGAGATCGCTCCCCACACCATGATGCCGGGTGTTGGCCCTGTGTGCCTCGGTCGTATGCAGTCCTGATTGTGGCGCTCACCTGCACGGCGCCAAACACGCATACGACCATCATTGGCACCAAGGCAGAAGCGACTCTCATCGCTGAAGACGACACGTCTCCATTCGTCCCTCCATTCACGCCTGTCGCGACACCACTGGAGGCGGGCTGCACGATGTTGGGGCGTGAGCGGAAGACGGCTTAACGGTGTGCGGGACCGTAGCCCAGCTTCATGGAGACGGTTGCGAATGGTCCTCGCCGATACCCCAGGAGCAACAGTGTCCCTAATTTTCTGGGAAGTGGCAGTGCGGTCCCCTACGGCACTGCATAGGATCCTACGGTCTTGGCGTGCATCCGTGCGTCGCTGCGGTCCGGTCCCAGGTCGACGGGCACGTGCGCCTTCCGCCGACCACTGGCGACAACATCGATGTACTGTGGAGACCTCACGCCCCACGTGTTGAGCAATTCGGCGGTATGTCCACCCGGCCTCCCGCATGCCCACTATACGCCCTCACTCAAAGTCCGTCAACTGCACACACGGTTCACGTCCACGCTGTCGCGGTATGCTACCAGTGTTAAAGACTGCGATGGAGCTCCGTATGCCACGGCAAACTGGCTGACACTGACGGCGGCGGTGCACAAATGCTGCGCAGCTAGCGCCATTCGACGGCCAACACCGCGGTTCCTGGTGTGTCCGCTGTGCCGTGCGTGTGATCATTGCTTGTACAGCCCTCTCACAGTGTCCAGAGCAAGTATGGTGGGTCTGACACACCGGTGTCAATGTGTTCTTTTTTCCATTTCCAGGAGTGTATGTTATCGCCACGAGTCAGTTCTCTGTTTAGCTGCTCAAGGTAGTTTTCAGATAAAGCACTTAAAAAAGTTTCACTGAATTCGTTGTCCCTGCCACCCGTTAGGAACGTTTGAGTCTCCCAGTCTATACCCGGCAAATTAAAATCTCCACCCAGAACTATAACACGGTGGGGAAATCTACTCGAAATATTTTCCAAATTTTCCTTCAGGTGCTCTGCCACAACAGCTGCTGAGCCAGGGGGCCTATAGAGACATCCAATTATCACGTTTGAGCCTGCTTTAACCGTGACCTTCACCCAAATTATTTCACATTTCGAATCTCCGTCAATTTCCTTCGATACTATTGTACTTCTTATTGCTATAAACATGCCTCCCCCTTCACTGTCCAGCCTGTCTCTGCAGTATACATTCCAATCTGAGTTTAGAAATTCATTACTGTTTTCATCTGGTTTCAGCCAACTTTCCATACCTAGTACTACCTTACTGCTATTAATCCTCAGCTCCAATTCCATTCTGATTTTTTTTAATAACATTCCTCCCTGGTGCAAAAACACAATGTTTTGCACTATGGTGCAGTATTATGCATTATCATAACATAATAGACAGTCCTCACTTACCACTGTGAAATCTTAGTTCGGCAGGATAACCCTGAAGCTCTCTCTGGCTGCACAGAACACGTACTATCTTCTCTGACACAGCATCTAAGAGTTATATGTGCAATACTCCTGCTAGCTCTTGCTATTTAAATAACAAAATTGAAATCCCCTTTGCAACGTAAGTTAAATAATCCACAGTATGGAGTTGTATATCTAAATATTACAGGAAAACAACTGAACATGCAGAGGAATTTTAAAGATATATACTCCTGGGTTTTTGTTGTATGTTTGCAGCATTTTCATTTTCTGGGTCTTGTAACCCAGGACTAGGAGCCCTTTAAGATCAGAATTTGATTACCTCCCAAATTATCTTGATTCTGTTTGACTCAATTTGATACAGTCTAAGATAATTTATGGAATGGACATTTGTTCATTTTACATATGAGTTCATATTGTGTGGATATATAGCAACTTCAAATTAGGAATTACATTTAAAAGTGAAGAAAATATCTTTTGATTGTGTACTCAGCAAATCAGTGACCACACACTGAGAATTATACTTGCAATCCACATTTTCACTGAACACTAAATAAAAACTGGCTTATTCTTATACCTACATTGCAGCATTTATCCATTATTATTTTCCAATTTTGTATGTCAGTCTTGGTGTAGTCAGTTAGTAGCATATAGTATTTCTTTATAACAACCTGCTTGTTATAGAAAATGGGATACTGAGAAACTCTGCGTGGAATCAAGCAAAGAAATGATCACAGATAGCAGCTTGCTATACATCTGAAACTTCAAGAGGAAGACTTAAGTAATGGTCTTCCTTGGAGGTAGAAGATTAGCAAAAACACATATCACTTCGTAACACTACACTTAGATATGTAATCAATGTAACTGTGTGAAGCAGCACACTGCTAATGCTGTGCTTGAAAACTAATTTACATTATTCTACATTTACAGGAAGCTGCCACTCATCACACTAACTGTCAATTATGTCTAAATCATCTCGTATCCTACCCTATCACACTTCTGTGGGGCACACCTGATGATATCCTTGTCTCTGATGAACACTTGTCATTGAGGACAGTATACTGGGCCCTAGTACTGAAAAGGTCTTTGAGCCACTCACATATCTGGAAACCGGTTCTGTACACTCATACCTTCTTTAACAGTCTGTAGGCGGAGGCAACATGTCAATTGCTTTCCAAAAATCTATGAATATGGAATCTGCCTGTTTCCCTTCATCCATGGTTCACAGAATAACTTAAAAGAAAAGGGCATGCAGAGTTTCGCATGAGCAATGCTTTCTAAATCCATGCTGATTTGTGGAGATAAATTTTCCATCTCAAGGAAACATATTATATTCTGACTCAGAAAATGTTCAACAATTCTGCAGCGAACTGATATTAAGTATACAGGTCTCTTATTTTGTGAGTCCATTATTTTACCCTTCTTATATGCGGGAGTCACCTTATGCTTTTTTCTAGTCGCTTGGGACTTGGCACTGTATGAGAGATTTGTCACAAATGCAAGATAAGTAAGTGGTCAATGCCACAGAGTACTCCGTGTAAAAGTGAATTGTGATTCCATCTGGACCTTGTGACTTAATTATTCTAACTCTTTCAGTTGCCTCTCTACACCAGTGATGCTTATTACAATGTGACGGTCAAATGACAGTATGTTTGTATGATCCTTCTGTGTGAATGACTCCTTAAGCACAAAATTTAAAACTATGGCTTTCCTTTTGCTGTCTTCTACTGCCATGGCAGATCGGTCAACAACTGACTGGACAGAAGCCTTCAACCTGCACATCAGTTTTATGTAGGCCCATAATTTTGTCAGGTTCTAAGCAACATCTTTTGTTATGGTGTGATTGTGGTAGTTGTTGTATGCGTCATGCTTCAAACTTTATCCATATGCACAATTTCTAATGATCATTTGTGCATTCTTTTTTACCCCGAGTATACTTCATCAGCATTTGATGACCAACTACATACTAAATAAAATTTAGCAATCTTCTCTAAACAAACATTGAAATACTGATATTTGACACAATAAGGTGCAATTTTTGCCACATATACATATTACTGAAACCATGTTCATAAAATAATTTCTATTCTTGCAAGCCATAAAAGAGTAAACTGTTCTTAACTTCTTTCACTATGACATAAAACTGGACGAAAAAAGACTCAAGATAAGAGAATCAAGAGAACTCATAAATGAAAATACCAGAAAAGAATGAGCATTGACATAAGAAGGGGAATACCTGAATATTAGTTTTCATGGACATGTAGAAGGAACAGAGAGAAAAGGAGGTATGAGTCTTCTACTAACATGATTTTCTCAATAGAAACATTTCTACTGCAATTTCTTCATATTTTCTGTGTACTGTGGCCCCAAAAACACTGTATAAAATGTTTGTAGCATGGCTCATCTTTACTGAAGATGTACACAAAATGCTCTGATCTCTTACCAAGCAGCCAAAGAGTCCATGTTCCACACCTATTTCCAACTATTCATTACATTACGCAATACTTTCTTTGCAGTTGGCAAACTGTTCATTTTTGTCCCACGGATCTTTGTTTACATTTCAGTTTTTTGGGTGACTGTATATGAAGTGCGTGGCACTGTAGTCAGTGTGATGTTTTTTACAGTTATTTCCAAGTGTTATCCTGACTAAATAACAGGTGTGACACTCTATTACACCACTAGAGATCAATGACGGTTTCAGGTGTTATGAATCTGGCTACAGTAGAGGAAAAACAAAGGATAGATGGAGAAGCTGAAATCAGATCCTTAGGTCACTGTATACTGCCATAAAAATAACAACAACATCTAATGCTATTTTGATCAGCTTATCTTGATTTCCTTTGCAACATTATAGATGTTGCTTTTTCCTGCCCTGCTCTTTCATCAGACATGGAGCCAACTGAAAATTTTAGATCAAAGACAATGGAAAGCTCTAAAGTGTCATTTTGCAATGAACCATTGATCCACACTGTAGCTATTTCACAGATGTTACTCAACGAACAAATCCATCATCTATTGACAGACTGTCACAACTTAAATAAACACTTAATACAGTTCAAGCAGAACACTGATTTTATGACAAAAATGTTTTCTCGATGTTTAGTCATTTATGTAAATTTGTTAATAATATATTTATTTGATGTAAAATTACTATCAAATTAATGCTGTAGATAAACTGTCTTGTAGAAATGGAACGAGCGGTAAGGAAGCAAGAGAACAGCTGATCATTTTTTTCTTTACTGTGTGTTGTGTAACGATAATGGTTCCCAATATAGATACTAAACGTTATCCAGTATCCAGTCCTGACACTTATTATTAATTCGATTATGTTTTATAAAATAATTCTCCAGTTGGTTGTCTTGTTAGCAATGAGGATCTGTGCATATCAACACAACATGCAATCCTTTACTTCAATGGAGACCTAAAAACTTACAGTACCACAGAAATTTTGATACACTGTGTATCATCATAAGCCATGGAATACGTTTCTCACACAGTGTCATTATTAAAGTCAGTGTGCTCGTGTGAGTTGATCACAGAGACAATGGCTTTTAGTCAAATTTTACATATATGGCACAGTTATCAGTACCGAAAGTTCTACTGATTTAGTTGAATATGTTTTTGACCTAAACGAAATGCACAACAGGATTATGCTACAAAAATGAAAATTTTTTTCCTGTTATTTCTTTACCATGTACATTCTCAAACTCAAACATTGCATTAACAGCACATATTTATTGATTTAAAATTTCACTGGAAGATGCTTATGAATGCACCATGATAGCAACAAATTTTAGAATAATCAGTTTCTGGTTGCATCCATATTCTTGCGATAGACAAAGACAGGAACTGAATAATGTAATATTGGCTGCATCCACTGTGCAACAGATTATTTTGAAAGCACCAGATACAGCTGTTGTACTTTTGGAAACACAAATTAGAAGGCACTGGTTTCTGTCAGGAAACATCAGTCCACTCTGAGGTTAGCCACTACTTTTATTTGCTATTTTTAAAAACACTTTAGTAGCACACATGCTGCAGCCACAATGCATATGCTCAGATTTATTATTTATGGTAAATACTTCTACCAAAAGAAAGAATTATGTGATCTGTTTCAGCCTTCTAGCTATCAAATTGCTAAATTTTTATTACAAGTGAGAATGACATAATTTGACTAAGAGATTTTGAACAAAACTTGTCATGACACATACATGCTGTGACTTACAAATGTTAAACCTGAGAAACTAAAACACTGAATAAAATCATTTTTATCTTCTTCAGTGACTCACCAGTTCAATATCTGCACTTTGTTTGGATAGATCTATTTGTTTGTTGCACCTAATGAACGTAGTGCCACTTGCAACATTAACAAGTGCAGTCAAACAAAATTTTTCATTTTGATGAATATTTGTTTCATTATTAATAACAACATTATTCTGAATTGAATATTTCTTGCACTTTAAATATCGACTTTATTTTTTGAGAATTTTTATTTACTGTAAAGGAGTTGGGCTCTATTCAGTACAAACCATCAGATGCCAGCTTGTACTGGAAATATTGCTCTGAAAATCAGAGACTTCATATATATGTTTCTACAATAATTCTCCACACAAATAAACATATGAAAGAGTAACTAAACATCAGCAATGACCATGCACATTCCGTTAAGCAACTAGGCTATTGGCAATACTGAGCATGCTCTCTGTAACATTAAGGAAAGGATCAGAAAAGTGAATAGCTGTAGAACAGGAAAAGGGTGTGGCCTACTAGGTCTTTAAGGGCCATGAGAAAATCTAAAAGAAGGGCCATGACAGAATCTAAAAGTAAAAGATTATCACCCCATTTATTATTCAAGCAAATATAAATAATTTATAACTGTCTTTTATGAGTGCAAATAAATATGTCACATGTAATTTGCAATGGAAAAGTACTCAAAATTTTTGCTTTGATTATAATGATAAACAATGTGTATGGGACGTGAAATACATGAAAATTTCCTAAAAGATGAACTAATTAGAATTTGAAGAACAGGTAATCATTTGTAAATTCACTGATAACATATCACACAGAAATTACTCATTTTCCACAGTTTCAATGGGAAACATGATTTTGCCAAGCACTGTTCTAAAAATGAAAAGTGGAGAAGGTATTAACAAAGGCATGAATATTGTTTTAGAGGTTTCATTTAGACCATACATTTTTAGGATCCACGCAAAATTAAACTGATTTACTTACGTGGACCCCTCTGAACTAGAAATGCTGTTGAGACTGCCTTCTGTGGACTGTTTAGAGGGTAGGCGTGAGGAGGGATGGTGGCGCGGAACCACTTCTTGAGACCTCTGGAAGCTGCTGCTAGGGGAGCTACGTTTTCTAGTACCACCTTCTGCAGTTCAAAATACAACAAGCAATACAATGAATAGCAACAGCCAGGAAATAGGCATGGAATTATAGGTGCAGGAACTGCTCCATAAAGCTTCTACAAGAAGATTGAGCATCTAATTATTAACACTTTATTATACTATGGCTGCAACATCTATATAAATGTTATTGTAAAGATGATGGTTCATAAAACATTTAAAAGAGGTTGTAGCCCATCTACAAAAATACATTTTAATTAGCTGTTTTACTCAAAATAATCCAACTACTGCAAGCGAATCATCATAGATGTATTAGTCATAATGTGCAGTGCAGATTTTTTTGTTTTTTGGAAGACCATGTGCTATGCTGCCTTCATCACACCTTGCTGCTAGATCACATTTTCAAAACATGAACAATATTAAGACATAATGTGCAGTACATGGAAGTTGTATGTATGCCACCAGCACGGCTAGTGTCCCTGGAGATAATTTTGCACTCATACAACATAAGTAATTATCTCTGTAAGTATTGTACACAGTCCCCTGAACTAATTGTTACACATAACATTATTCAAGTAAAAAGGACATTTAAATGATATAATGTCATGGCAAATTAAAAAAGAAAATCACTGATATCTAATATCATTAACAATTGCAAACAGGACTTGACATATTTAAAAAGACTTTTGTATCATTTCTCGCCTAAAAACTGATGATTCAATCACTGACACAGCAGTTAAGAATGTATGGTAACAGAAATACAAGAGTTCAATCATTTGCCTCATTGGTCATTGAAATGAATAATGCACTCTAGGAACCTTGTAAAGCTTCATATTAATAGAATAAGTTTCCATTTAGTAAATAAATGCTAATACTAGGATGCTAAGAAAAATGCTAAAAATAAAATTATTTTCACGAAAGTGTTCAAATTACGAAGTTGACTACCTTTTGTTATATAAGTGCAATGCTATTTACATAGCGTTCCCGCAAATCACATAAATGGAAAGATACATACAACTGCTTCCTTTAACAAAATAAATAATGCTGACATCATACATGAAAAAAAAAAAAATCACCCACAATACTGAGTAAAACAGTTTTATCTGTTGTGTACAATGAAGAGATCTAAAAAAGAAGAAATTTTTATGAGAAGCATTATGCTAATGCAATGAACAGGAAACACTGCAATGCTTTGTGCGTAGGAACCTGTTGATGTATTAACAGATCATATTTTTATTTCAAGAAGGATCTAAAAATCTTATAAAGAATTTTTGCTGAAAAGCAGAAGCAAGCGCTACAGCAGCTTCTTCAATGTACATGACTGGCAGGTACAAAAAACAATATGTATATTTGCAAATTTATTTTCTGTGAAATAATTTTTATTTCCTCAATAGTGCAACAGATGTACAATAAGAGAAGTGTCATAAACTAGTTTTGTAAGCATTTTATTTTTTACTATAGTCTTGAAGTGATGGCTACAACTCCATTGATCAAATAATCATGTATATATGATTCTTGATGACATTTTAAAATATTTTTCCTAAGTGGCCAATACAATAGAATTCGTTCTCATCTACCTATGCAGACCATGGCACTATGAAAGATGGTATATTGTCACCATACTGTTTCAAATGCCTCATATGCTGTCAGTGTCTCTGTGTGTCTACTTGGAATTTATAGTTAGTCACATTCTTGTTTCTAGTTTTTTCTTGTGCTACTTTGTTTTAAAATGGGGAAGGAGGAGAAGAAAGCTTTGGTCCCGAAAAATTAAGACATACAAGAGGTCTGTTCAAAAGATTCCGGAACATTTGTAATTTTGCTCCAGTGGTGTGTTGGCGTGAAATGCGGTTGGTATCCCTGCACATGCTTGTGCTTAATATGTAACTGCCAGAAGTTTCATTGTCATAGTCTGTTAGTTATCGTTCAGTGCTGTGCTGTGTAGAATGTTCTGTCACACAGTGTGCACATTTCGAGATGGCTGAGTTAGAAGAGCAATGTGTCTGTATTAAATTTTGTGCGAAACTCAAGAAAAACGTTACACAGACACACTAAAGCCTATGGTTATGAGTGTTTAAACTGTAATCAGTGTTACAAATAATTTGTATTGTTTAAAAATGGCCAGATGGAAGTTAAGGATTACCCTCATACAAAGCACCCTTCAACAATTACCAATGACACTCATGTCAGAAATACCAACAAAATTGTGCATGTAAAACAAAAATTGACTATCTGAGAGATTGCAGAACAATGTAACGTTTCAGTTGGATCATGTCATGAAAGCCTGATACAGCATCTTAGGATGCATCGTGTTGCTGCCAAGTTTGCCCATGGCTCAAGATCTTTGACTCACAATCTGTGAATAGCTTTCGGGTCGTGCAAATGTGAACAAGATGTTCCTTAAGAGAATCACAAATGGTGATGAGACTTCAGTCTATGGTTATGACACTGAGACCAAGGTTCATTCTTCACAATGGGTCAGGAAAGGTTTTCCAAGACCAAAAGAGCACATCAGGTCAGATCAAATGTCAAAACCATGTTGACAGTTTTCTTTGACTTTGAAGGATAATTTCATCATGAATTAATGTTAAAGGCTAAACTGTTAATCGATGGTACTATCGGGACGTGTTGCAATGCCTGTAAGAAAATGTAAGAAGGAAATTGCCTTAAATGTGGCAATACAATTTATGGCTCTTGCAGCACAATAACTTACCTGTACATTCATCCCTGTTGGTGCATGACTACTGCACAAAAAATGGTATCGATACATTCCCTCATCCTCCATACCCTCCAAACCTGGCCCCTGAGGACTTTTTTTAATTTCCAAAGTTCAAAACCCCATTGAATGGATGAAGATTTGCAATGATAGATGAGATAAAAGGAAATTTGCAGACAGCACTTCATGTGATGAGACATGTACCAAGACTGTTTCTGGAGGTGGAAATGGCATTGGGAATGACGTATCAATTGTGGGGGACAGTATTTCAAAGGAGACCAAGCACAGTAAGTAAAAGGTAAATGAAGATAAATTTTGTGGACAAAGTTACGGAATTTTTTGAACATACCTCGTAAATGCGAGGTTTCTGTGCCACAGGTTTCTACACTACATCCTATTCCTTACCCAAATGTGGTCATTTTAGATGTTCAAACACTATTTTAAACCACATATGCAATTAGCTGCTAACTGTGCAAATGGTGAACCCAAATCATGAAACTTTCTTTGTCAATCCTTATTCGGTGAAATTTACGAACATGAAGCACAAAATTATACGTGAGCACAAATCTTACTTTAGTACTAATTCCACAATTATCACAACATTAAGACAAAGGCAGTAGAGATTGATGGAAGGTTTCATGGTTGGTTAATCTTATGTTGTCATTTATTTAAGAAAAGTAGTTAAAAATTGTTTTATTTTCAAGCTCTATGCAAATCTATTATAGGGTTATGTGAAATACTTCATCTCAGTCTCATAATCAATATAAAATAACAGAATTTCTGTTCCACAACAAATCATATGGAAATCATCATGCTGATACTCGGTGTGTTAAGAGAAATGCTAAACACAAAAACATTTTCATAAAAGTATTGTACCCTTTCTCCATACTGCAACCTATAAATGTAGCATGAAATTCTAGCCATAGTTCCTGAATAGTCCTAGGAGCATCCACAAAATGAGGGTCATACCATAAGATTACAACTATGACAGATAACCACCTGAACTACTGAATCAAGCTACCAAACAATACATGACTACAATTCAAGCTGTTTAATTTAAATTCACATGTAGAAGAGCAAAGAGCAAAGCTCTCTAGTGACACATCCCAAAACTGTAACTATCAGTGAAAACAATTAAAGATGTGTGAAGCAGTTTGCCACAAGTAACCAGAAAAGGAGTATATTAAATTTTATGTGGTGAATTGGTTATCAGAATGAGTTATGCAAGATAGGTGCCACATTTATTGAACACTAATGAAACGAAAATACAAAACTTAACATCTCAGTAAAATCTGGACAGTTTTAAAAGTAAGTGAAATGATTTTATATTCTCATTTATCATTGTGGGTGAGACATGGGCACATCATTTTATGGTAGAAACAAAACTGAGTACAAGATCTTCAGCATCGACAAAGGGATGAAGCTGATTTCATCAACAAGAAATGTTATGGCCACTGTTTTCTGGTTTTCTGGCATCCTAAAATACAGTCTCCTTACTGATTACATGGTGAAGGGCCAAACAGAAAATAATTGATCCTACACACATTCTTAATCAACTGCATGGAAAAAAAGCACTCGCAAAAATGTCCTTTGATTACTAAAAAGATTCAGTCATATTTCTGATATATACCACACTGCAGTGTGGTTTCAGTTGTCTGAGACTGTAGTTGTGCATGAGAGTTGTGTTTGCATATGCGCGCATGTGTGTGTATGAGTGTGTGTGTGTGTGTGTGTGTGTGTGTGTGTGTGAGGGTGGGTGGGTTTGGTGTCCGTCACCTATTGTTGATGAAGGCCTTAATGTCTGAAAGCTTTATCTGTGGCAGTCTTTCTGTTGTGCCTATTTGCAACTCAGTGTCTCCACTACATGTTGAATAACAATTTTCCTTTTCATAATATTGTTACATTTCATCCTGGATTTTCCATTATTTAATAAAAGGTTAAATTTGAACAACACAAATGTTCTTTTATAAAGATGAGGTAGAGGAAAATGAAAGAATACATACCATTTACCCATATTACATTTTCTACCCTGACAACGGGATGCTCTGGATGAGAATCAGACTAAAATAAAAGACATCCATTCACTTTTAAATGAAATTAAATGTTGAGTGGGGGATGGACATGTAAGGTAAATCTCGTGAATTTTTGGTTATCAATTTAATAATCACTTTCATGGTAACACATTAATACTTACACTTCTGGGATTATTAAATGATTTTTGTGTGTGTGTGTGTGTGTGTGTGTGTGTGTGTGTGTGTGTGTGTGTTTGCATGACCATGCATGTACACACATACGCGTGTGTGCACACACAAGCATGGCAGTGCACGTAAGTCTTCTGGATCTAAAAAAGAATGAGTTTTTATTATAATACATCAAGCAATCACCCCAGATTCTAGTGTGTTAACTACCAACTAACACTATGTCTTACCATTAAATTAACTTTTTACTCAAACACTGTTCTTACGTGATAACTGAGTACCATAAAATGGGTTCCAGTGAATGTGACTTGTGATGTACATAAACAACATTGGTATAGAGCAGTTTATGACTAAAGGAGTAAGTGAGTAACATTTCTCAAATATTTAAGAAGAACCACGCCTGTGGTTAGGCATTCTGAAGGAATATTATCTTAATAGCAGGCTGTTATTAACAAATAAGAGATAATTACTTTGTATCAACATAAGCTTAACAACATAATTAAAGTAATGCAGTGTAATAGCTGTGATTAAGCTGATGGCTTACTACCAGCGACCTAAGATTATGAGCAAGTACACAACAGGCTAGATGGTGAGGACTGGAATAAAGTGTGTACTGTAGTTAAAAATAAGGTCAACCCATGTCCTATCATCCCGCTCCTTCATTTTGTGTCCTTATCTTATCAGTTCCCCTAATTTTCAATATCTTTTCTATTTTTACAAATAGTAGATGAGATGAAGAAAAGTGGGGTGTGAACCGTGACAGAAAAACTGATTTGTCATGCTTTTGGATTATCTGCAAGTGGTTTGAATACTTGACGGCATTATGCATAACCACACTCTATAATTTCACATTTTTTATATTGTTTATAATGTTAACCACAAAATTAATAATTACATTATGAATTACATCTTCACATTAGAAAAGTTACCAATGGCCAACAAAACAGCCACAATAGTTATGAAAGGCACAGAAGACAAAATAAGTATCGTTGTTGGAAGCGAAAGGGAAATACAAATGTGATAAAAAAAGGTAGAGAACACATAGGGAACGGTAATTATTACTTTGTTTCAACATAAGGTTAATAACATAATTAAAGTAATGCAGTGTATTAGCTGTAATTAAGCTGATGGCTTACTACCAGTGGCTTACTACCAGTGACCTGAGATTATGAGCATGTACACAACAGGCCAGATGGTGAGGATAAAAATAAGGTCAACCCATGTCCTATCATCTTGTTCCTCCATTTTATGCCATTATCTTGTCAGTTCCCCTAATTTTCAATATCTTTCTACAGCACTACATCTGAAACATTTCAGTTCTCTTCATTTCTGGTTCCACTCAGTCTATGATTCACTAACATACAATGCCATTAAGTAAACACGCATTCTCATTTCTGACATCTCCACAGTCTACGATTCACTAACATACAACTCTACGCCCCAACATTCTCAAAAATATCTTCTTCTAAATAAAGGCTGTTATTTCAAACAATGGAAAATCCAGGATGGAATGTAACACTATTATGAAATGGAAAGTTGCTACTCATCATGTAGCAGAGATGCTGAGTCACGGATAGGCACAACAAAGAGACCTTTCAGAATATAAGCTTCGCAACTCCCACACACATAACTGCATCCTCTGGCAGCTGGAGCCACACTGCGAGCAATAGCAGCAGTGGATGATGGGAGTGGCACCTTGGTAGCGGTAAAGAGGAGGCTGGGGCAGTGAAGGGGAGGGATAGCAGGGTAGCAGAGTAGGGATGGGGGACAGTGAAGTGCTACTGGGGAGCACACAAGGATGAGGTGAGGAGAGGGTAGGCCAATTAGGTGCAGTCGAGAGACTAGATGGAGGGAAGAGGAGAGGATGGGAGGGGTGGGGAGGGGGTGGGGTGCAGAAAATGAGAGAAGTAAAAAGACAGGGTGCGTTGCTAGCTTGAGGGCTGTGTAGTGCTGGAATGGGAACAGGGAAGGGGCTGGATGTGTGAGGACAATGACTAACATATGTTGTTGAGGCCAAGAGGATTACAGGAACATAGGATATTTTGCAGGGAGAGTTTGCAGCACCGCAGTTCATAAAATCTGGTGTTGGTGAGAGGGATCCAAATGGCACAGTCTGTTGAAGCAGTCATTGAAATGAAGGATCTCATATTGGGCAGATTGCTCAGCAACAGGGTGGTCCAGTTGTTTCTTGGCCACAGTTTGTAGGTGGCGATTCATGCAGAGAGACAGCTTGTTGGTTGTTGTGCCCACATAGAATGCAGCACAGTGGTTGCAGCTTAGTCTTGTAGATTACATGACTGGTTTCACAGGTAGCCCTGTCTTTGATGGAATAGTTAATGTTTGTGACTGGACTAGAGTAGGTGATGGTGGGAGGATGTATGGGACTGGTCTCCCATCTAGGTCTATTATAGGGATATGAGCCATGAGGTAAGGGGTTGGGAGCAAGGGTTGTGTAGGGATCGGTGAGTATATTGTGTAGGTTTGGAGGATGGTGGAATACCACTATGGATGGGTGGGAAGGATAGTGGGTATGACATTTCTCATTTCAGTGTACGACCACATGTAGTTGAAATCCTGGTGGCAAATGTAATTCAGTTGCTCCAGCCCTGATTACAGTCTGTGAAGACCGCAGTGAGATCCTTGGTATAATTTCAAGAGGGACCACTCCTCACTGCAGATGAGGGAGCATGGGTAGCTACACTGTATAGAAGAGAGTTCTTAGTGTGGTGGCAGCAGTCACAGTGGAGGTACTGAATGTGTTAAGTAGGTTTGATATGGCCAGAGGTACTGATAAAGCCATCTTTGAGGTGAAGGTCAACTCTACAAAGGTGGTTTGTTGGGGTGAGCAGGGCTCCTACAAAGGGGGGAGAAGTTGTTGAGTTTCTAGGAATGTGGATAGGGTGTCCTCAACCCAGATCACAAAGATGTCATCAATGAATCTGAACCAGGTGAGGCGTTTAGGATTCTAGGTGTTTAGGAAGGATTCCTCTAGATGACCCATAAATAGGTTGGCATATGATTATTGGATGGTGCCATGCAGGTGCCCATTGTGGTACTCCAGATTTGTTTGTAGGTAGTGCCTTCAAAGGAGAAGTAACTGTGGGTGAGGATATAGTTGGTCATGGTGGAAGGACATTGTTGGTTTGGAATCCACTGGGCATTGGGAAAAGTAGTGTTCAACAGCAGTAAGGCCATGAGCATTAGACATATTAGTAAGAGAGGTGGCATCAATAGTGATGAGCAGGGCACTGTGGTAAAGGGACAGCAACCATGGAGAGTCAATGGAGAAAATGGTTGGTATCTTGTATATAGGAGGGTTGGTTCCAGGTTATAGGTTGAAGGTGTTGGTCTACAAGAGCAGAGGTTCTCCCAGTGGGGGCACAGTAACAGGCCACAATTGGGTTTACTGGGTGGTTGGGTTTATAGACTTTAGGAAGAATGTAGAAGGTAGGAGTGCAGGGACTGGTAGGGGTGCGCAGAGAGATGGACTCTGGGGAGGGGTTCTAGGATGGGCCTACGGATTTGTGGAGAGACAGGAGATCCTGCTGGATTTCTGGAATGGGCCCCCTGTGGCAAGGTTTGTAGGTGGATGTATGTGACAGCTGGCAGAGTCTTTCTGCCAGGTAATCCATGTGGTTCAAATCAACAGTGATGAAGTCTTTGTCTGCAGGTAGGGTCATAAGGTCAGGATAAGTTTTTAGGTGGTGAACTATGGTTCTTTCTGCCGATGTAAGGTTAGTTTGCATGTTGGATTTGGGGAATGACAGTGAAGCAAGGCTCATGTTTAAGAACGTCTGGAAAGTTAACAAAAGGTGATTTTTTTTTGGGGGGGGGGGGGGGGCAGTGAGGATGGATCACAGTTGTATGGATGATTGAACTGAGTCAGGCATGGTTCAACATTGGTCTCTGGTGTAGGGTTTGTGGCGAAAAAGTGTTTGCACAGTCAGGACTTGGAGAAGGAGAGAAGGTCTTTAACAAGTCCTGCTTTACTGAATTTGGGAGTGGGGCAAAAGGTGAGCTTTTGGAAAGGACTGATGTTTCTGTGGGGCTAAGGCTTCTGGAGGAAAGGCTCATGATAGTGTTTCAGGTCTGTTTAGGTCCTGGATTCTGAGTGGTGGTGGGATGAAGTTTTGGAGGGTGGGGTAAATGTAGTAGGTCTGCGAGGCAGAGTTTGTCAGCTATGAGGGGACGTGGGCAGAGCTTTGGAGGTTGTTATAGAGGTGGTGGACAGTGGTACTCATCTGCAGTGATGAGCAGTCCCTCTCGAATAATATTGAGGGTCTTACTGAGGAGTTCATAGACTGTACTATCCTCCTAACTTTGTGCAAAAACAAATCTTCCTTGCCTTCCCACAACCTCCCAGAGTCTCACTGTCTGGCCACAGAGAAGCATTCCCCTCGTAACTCAGTATCACACAGGACTGGAGCAACTGAATTACATTCTCTGCCAAGATTTGACTTCATTTCATCGTACCCTGAAATGAGAAATGTCCTGCCCACTTTCCTTCCCACCCCTCCCATAGGGGTATTCCATCATCCACTGAACCTACGCAATATACTTATCCATCCCTACACAACCCCTGCTCCCAACTTCTTACCTCATGGTGCACATCCTTGTAATAGACCTAGATGCAAGACCTGCTCATACACATTCCCACCACCAACTACTCCAATCTGGTCACAGACATCACCTATCGCATCAAAGGCAGGGCTACCTGTAAAACCAGTCATGTAATCTACAAGCTAAGCTGCAACCACTGTGCTGCATTCTATGTGGACATGACAACCATCAAGCTGTTTATCCGCATGAATGGCCACTGACAAACCGTGGCCAAGAAACAAGTGGACCACCCTGTTGTTCAGCATGCTGCCCAACACAACATCCTTCATTTCAATGATTGCTTCACAGCCTGTGCCATATGGATCCTTCCCACCGGAACCAGGTTTCCTGAACTGTGGTGCTGGGAACTCTCCCTGCAATATATCCTATGTTCCTGTAACCCTCTTGGTCTCAACATTTGTTAGTCGTTTTCCTCGCCCATCCAGCTCCTTCCCTCTTCCCATTCCAGCACTACACAGCCCTCAAGCTACCAATGCACCTTGTCTTTTTACGTCTCTCCTTTTCTGCACCCCTCTGCCTCTCCCATCCTCTCCCCTGCCCTAAGTGTAGCCTCTTGACTGCACCTAACTGACCTATCCTCTCTTCACCTCATCCTTGTGTGCTCCCCAGTAGTACTTGACTGTCCCCCATCCCTACTCTGCTACCCTGTTATCCTTCCCGTTCACTGCCCCTGCCTCCTCCTTACCCCTACCCAGACGCCACACACACACATATACATATATATATCTGTGTGTGTGTGTGTGTTGTGTATTTTCAACAAAGGCCTCGATGGCCAAAAGCTTATATTCTGACAGTCTTTTTGTTGTGTCTCTCTGTGACTCAGCACCTGCTCTATACAGTAAGTAGGAACTAACCTTTTCATAGTAACGCTGTTATTTGATTCTAGTAGATTTGTCTTGGACAGCAATGCTCTCTTTACCTGTGTGAGTCTGCTATTTATGGCCTTGTTGATTAACTCATCATGTGTTATTTTTCTATCAATTTGCCTACTTTGTACACCCGAAATTTGATATTATGTTTACTGTTAATCTCATTTCTGCTGCTCTTCATTACTTTTGTCTTTCATTTACTCTCAGTCCATATTCTGTACTCATTCTGTTCACTCCATTCAACACATGTTCTGTGAATCTTGAACTGTTTCACAGAGTACAGGAATGTCATCACCAAGTCTTATCATTGGTATATTTTCACTCTCAGTTTTAATCCCACTCTTGAACTCTACTTTTATGTCTGTCATTGATTTCCCAATGTACAGAGTAAACAATAGGAACAAAAGATTACGTCGCTGTCTTACATCTCTTTTAATGTGAGAATTTCACTCATGGCATCCCATTCTCATTGTTCCTCTTGGTTTCTGTAGATATTGTTTTAAAGTAATCGAGAAGTGAACATGTAATGTAGTGACAAGTGTGAACCAGACACAAAGGGACTGATATATATATAATCTCCGACACACATTTATTCCTTGCTTTTATTAGTATTCCATTGTTATTTGTATGTATGGACTGGAATAGCTAGTTTCAGTTACAGTGTTTAATGTTGCAATAAAGTAAATCTGTTTATACCTGCAACATTTTGGTGACCCCAATGTAATATCTGATATATTATGACAGATGATACCATATTGTGTCATGCACTAGATACGGGACATCCACATCAATCACACTGCTCATCTTTCACATATTTCACCGCCATAACTTCCCCACGTGAAACCATCTACTGACTCCTGACATGCCTAAAAGCACAATTATTAACTGTGTCGTGGTTAAGCCACCATCATTCTGGCAACCGAGCCCAGTTTTATGACTTGCACAACTGGTGAGTCAGTTTGTGCTTGCTCACGTAACTGCTGACAACACAAAATACAGCTATGTTGTCACTGCATTAAATGATGACATGGCAACAGAGTAGCAGGACATTCTAGCATTGCCACAGAACACTGATTATTACATGACCATCAAGAATGCCTTGTTCACCTGCCTGTTACAGTCTGAGACAAAATAGCTAGAGCAGTTACTCCATACAGAGGAGATATGTTATCACACTTCTTCACAATTACTGTAATGCCTGCAGACTCTAGCAAGTAACTCCATTAATGAGGACATCTTACAGAATATCTGGCTGTCATATCTTTCACCTGATGTACAGAAGATACTGATGATATGGGCCAATGATCTTTACAATCTCACACAAATAGCAGATCACAATGTGGAAATGTACCTGGCTGTATGTGTCACAGCTGCTTGTCCACAGCCTCAATCAGATAGTAATCTTGCTGCATTGCAAGCACAGATTGCCAAAATTACAGCACAACACACTTCCTTGCAGTCACATAATTGCCAACGCTCATCTAGAAAGCTCAGCCACTCGATTTCAATTGTGAGAGTCTTTTGGTACCACAGACGATTTGGCTCACAGGCGTGGAAATGTAGGCCCCCCCCCCCCATATGAGATTTAAAATGCATCTGTAAGTCAGTGATGATGGTCAGATGGTGACTGGCACTCCAGACAGCAGTCATCAACTGTTCATCACAGAACATTATGTGAAGCTGCAATTCTTAGTGGACACAGGTGCTAATATGTCTTTCTCCATTTGCCTGGCTCACTCAACACATCAGTGATGACTGCTGCTTGTTTTGCTATAAACAGTTCTGCCATACTAAATGTACACTGTGTATATTATACCCTGGAGTGGACATCACAGGTGATTCTCAATATGTAGAACTATCCAAGCAGTTCCGATAAATCTCTCAGCAACAATCTACAGTAGCACTGGTTCAGCCTACAATGACGCATTACATACTAATCACAGCAGGACAGCCAGTTCATGTCTGACCTCATCATTTAACACCAGTGAAGCTGAAAGTAGCAAAGAAGTCTCCTTTACGATTGATTGCACAAGGAATCTGCCACCAATCAATCAGTAGTTGGGCTTCTCCATGTAGTCCTGAGGAAAAATAATGAATGGTGCCCATGCGAGGACTATAGACAGCTCAACACCAGGGTTATTCCTGACCATTAATCAGTACCACACACAGAAGACTTTGCATCCACTATCCATGGCAAATACATCTTCTCAATGTTGTACTTGGTGCATGCATTCTCCTCAGATACCTGTCACTCTAGGGAATGTAGCTGAAACCAGTTAGGTTAGGTTAGCGTTGTTTAACGTCCCGTCAACAACGAGGTCATTAGAGGCGGAGCGCAAGCTTGGGTTAGGGAAGGATGGGGAAGGATATCAGCCGCGCCCTTTCAAAGGAAACATCCCGGCATTTGCCTGAAACGATTTAGGGAAATCACGGAAAACCTAAATCAGGATGGCTGGAGACGGGATTGAACCGTCGTCCTCCCGAATGCGAGTCCAGTGTGCTAACCACTGCGCCACCTCGCTCAGTGGCTGAAACCAGTGTCTGCAACCTGTTCACACTATTTGAATTTAACAGAATATCTTTTGGACTATGCAATGGTTTGCAGACCTTTCAGCAGTTCATGGAAGAAGACATGTATGACCCTTAGTTTTACTATTTTTACATCATGATGGTGATGATGTCAAGCTCGGAGACGGAACATCTAACAAACTTACACCAAGTTTTTATTCACCTCCATTCACATGGATTACTTATTAATCCATTGAAATGTGTATCTTGAGCAGCTGAGATCCAATTCCTGGGTTACAACATCAACACCCAAGGAATACAGCCACCACAGAAGAGAGTTGAGGCCATAACTAACTTTCCACAGCCTTCAACAGTTCAAAGGTTGTGATAGTTTCTTGGCACCATCAACTTTTATTGTCATGTCATGTGCCACCATGCACTCTTAGCTGCTCCATCAAACAGCTTGCTCCAAGGTTCACTGAAACTGAATGATCAACTGCTGTGGACTAGTGAAGCCAAGTTGGCATCTATCAAAGCGAAGACCACTGTTGGAGAGGCTACTCTTTTAGTGCACCCTGTTCTGAACCCACTTCTCACTCTAATGGTCAATGCATCTGCCACTACAATTGGTGCTGTACTGCAACAACAACCAGACAGCCATTAATGTTTTTCAGTAAGAGCTTATCCCACAACAAATCTGGGCAACCTACAATTGTGAAATGTATGCAGCAAGTTATCAAAAAGCTTTGTCGCATGCTTGAGGGTCAATTTAAACTGGTCAGAGATCACAAGCCTGTGACGTATATTTTCCATCAGCAACTAGATGCAGCAACCACCATGCCAACTGTGCCACCCTCATTAAATAGGACAGTTCACCACTGCATTATCCATATTGAGGGAGAACCAAATGTACCTGAGGATGCTCTCTCTTGGACAGAACAATCACAGACACAACAGTTTTGAAGTGCTCACTTTGGCATGGCAATCTGATACCAAGCTGCAAAATTTGCTGACACAATCATCAAGTATGCAGTTCCACCAGATCCAAGACTGCATTTGAGCATACTGTTATACTGCGACATTACTATGACAAAACCACAACCATTTGTGAGCAGTGGCTTTCATCAACAGGCAATAGCATCATTACATGATGCAATAGCATAATTACATGATTTGTCTCATGCAGGGGTATGTGGTACGAAACACCTAGCGAAGGGAGGTTTTGTGTGGCCACACATGGAAAAAGACTGCATGACATTTCTGCACCAGCATGTGTCATGTCAATGCAATAAGATCAGCTGTCGTGTCAATGCACCCCTTGGCACATTTGTTGTAACAAACTAATCATTTGACAATGTAAATTGGATCACTCACACCATCTGAAGAATTTATGTACTGCTTAACAGTTACTGATCACTTCAATCACTGGCCTTAAGTGTCCTCATGGTCAACAATAACACCAAAACAGTTGCAACCACATTCTTCCATTTTGGAGTACTGCTTTGTATTACAACCAGTAAAGACAGTCAATACAAGTCATACCTGTTCAAAGCACTTGCTGCCCCATTGGGTATGAAGTATGCTAGGACTACAGCATAACATTTGGCAGCAAATCATTAGTAAAATGCATGTACAGACAATAAAAAATGTCCCTTTACTGTCGTGATTTGTAATGGTGGACAGAATCACTAGAATGCATCCGCCTGCACCTCCACACATCTGTTAAGCAACACCTAAAACCCATGACTGCAGAGTGTGTCCATGGCCAATTGATGCAGCTGCCCAGTGATTTCCTCTGCAACATGCTGAATGACCTCATCGAGGCATCAGACTTCATCCACAAGCTGCATTCACAAATTCAGCAGCTATATCCTGCTGCCTTGAAGGACCAACAAACTTGCTGCCCTTTCACTTTCAATGACTTGTGGAAGTGTAATCAAGTCTCTGTCCATATAAAATGTGGTATGCAAGCCACTGCAGCCACCAGATGATGGACAATATCCAGTTATCAGCAGGAAGCAGAAGAGCAACATTATGGGAACACAAGCCACCATCTCCACTGATGACTCAAACATACTTTCAGCACCTCATACACTGGTACAAATGCGCCACTGGATAGATGGACAGGGCTGATACAGCCAGCACTCCACCACTTGCCACAGACCAGCCACAATGGTCATTGGATGGTCACACTGACGTTTCCACAGTAGCTTGCACAAAGCCTGTCATAACATGATCCAGACATCATGTGCATTTTAACAGGAGATACTGTTAGCAATAACAGTGGAGTGGTGAAGTGACAAGTGTGGTTCAAATGGCTCTGAGGACTATGGGACTTAACATCTGAGGTCATCAGTCCCCTAGAACTTAGAACTACTTAAACCTAACTAACCTAAGGACATCACACACATGCATGCCCGAGGCAGGATTCGAACCTGCGACCGAAGCAGTCACGCGGTTCCGGACTGAAGCGCCTAGAACCGCTCGGCCACCGCGGCCGGCCGACAAGTGTGAGCCAAACATCAAATGAATAATATGTATGATCTCTGACATACATTTATTCTTTGCTTTTATTAGTATTCTGCTGTTGTTCATATATAGTTGCTTAGAATGAAATGTCTAGTTACAGTTATGGAGTTAAATGTTGCAATAAAGTACATCTGTTGAAACTCGCAACATTATATTACTTGTCTTTCCCTTTACCTTGCGTCTGCTTTTCTCAGAATTTTGCATAATTTTACATTGTCAAATGCTTTTTCCAGGTTGACAAATCCTATGAATGTGTCACAAATTTGTTTAAGTCTTGCTTCCATTATCAGTCACAATGTCAGACTTCTCTCCAGTACCTTTGCTTTTCCAAAAGAAAAACTTATCTTTATCTAACAGTTATTGTATTCTCTTTTCCATTCTTCTGTATCTTATTCACACCTGAATTCATGAAGTGTTAAACTGATCGTGGAATAGTTCTTGCACTTATCTGCCCTTACTACCTTTCAGATTATGAGGATTATATTTTTCAAAAATCTGTTGATATGATGCATGTCCAGAAAGCAAGTTTACTGTGACCATAACAGGCTGTGGCTTTTTGTTTTCACTGAGTGGTAGGGGGAGGGGGGGGGGGGGAGGATCCCCTGACAAGCCAGCATTGTAGGAATGTGTTTGTGCCTAAACTAATGTTTCAGTGTCCAGCTGTGTGAAAAGTGTGTTGATAAGAAATCTTGGTGGGTGCTAGGGACGTGCTCTGATCTGCTCCCTCCTCATGGAAGAATTTACACCTACAATTTTTTTTCCTGAATCAAAATGGTTTACAGTGAAGTGTTATGCACAGGAAGAGTGTGTTTAAATTATGTAGGGGGTTTATTGGAGGCAGAACAAATGTTCATGATGAACAGAGGAATGTTAGAGCTCTCCCATTTTCACTGATGAGATGGTGCAAAAAATTGAGGAAACTGTTTGTGAAGACCATCAATTGAGAGTGGATGAAATTTATGTGATGTTTTCACAACTCTCCATGACTCTCTTATACAAGATACTCACAGAAATGCTGGCATACTGGAAACTGTGGACACGATGGGTCCCAAAACTGCTGAAAGAGCAGCACAAGAGAAATTTGGTCAGTAGGGCCCGTGAGTTTCTTGAGTATCTTGAACTGGAAGACGAGGATTTTATAAGCTCTATTATGACATGTTGTTGGCTGATTACATACCTGAGACAAAACCACATCTATCATAGTGGCAGCACACCAATTTCCCGTCTGCCAAAAAACTACAAACCAAAATTTTTGGCAAAAAAATCATGGCCTCAGTGTTTTAGGACTGAAAAGGCAAAATTTTGGTTGGATTTCTGCCCCAGGGGGAGACCATCAATGCACAATGATATCCTGAGACTCTAAAAAACTCAAAACGAGCATTCAACAATGCCCATCCTCACGCAACCTTAGCCGCCAAGGCACTCTTGGACGCACTTGTTTGGGTCATTTTGAACCAACCCCCTATTCCTCTGGCTTGGCACATTTGGATTATCATCTTTTCACCTCCTTGAAGGCATCCTTGAGTGGAAATCAACCAAAGAGCAGGTGCAGAAAGAGGTTCTGAAATGGAGTAAGGAGCTGGTAGGAGAGTTCTTCGTGGAAGGCATAAAGAAGTTTGTGCCATGGCTCACCATATGCAAGGAACAGGATGGTGATTGTGTGGAAAACTAGTCAGCAAGTGCATCAACAATAACCTGTGATGTTTTTCAGACACACTTTTTTCTTAAAAAATATGAAAATCTAGTACACTTACTTCCGGAACATGCCTCATGTGTAGACTCTGTATACTGACTTAGATAGTTATTTGGTCACCATGTCCTCCAGTAATTTCAGAAATTCTAAAGGAATTCGTCTTGGTCATGTTGAGCATCACAGCTGACACTACTGTTAATAATTAATGAAAACCACCTCAGTTGTACTGTTACACATTTACTGTGTTACGACCAGTTTCATTCATTGAACACCTTCAAAATGCAGAGTTGTGTTGAAGCCACGACATGAATGGTCTGGTTATCACATGTTCTGTGAAAATGGATTGTTGGGTTTCGTCTTTAACATTACATATGACAACCAGATCATTTGTGTCATGACTTTAGAACAACTTAGTAACATAAAGAAGTTCACTGAATGAAATTGGTTGTAACATAATAAATGTGTAATAATGCTTTTGAGGTGTCTTTCATTCATCTTTAAAAAGACATTCCGTTCTGCCTTATTTGATGACAAGTCATCCTATGCTCTATTAACCTCTGAGTCTGAGACTGTATACCCTACGTCTTCTATATCAACTGCCATTTAGGGACCGACGACCATGCAGTTTGGTCCCTTTCCCCACCTTATAAACCAATCAACCAACCACCTTTTCTTCCTCAATCATTTCATCAGAAAGTCTCTCTCTCACAGAGATCTTCAATGTACACTCTCCACCTATCCACTACACCCACTTAATTTAACTGTGAAATTCCTACTGTACTCTTGAAGCTGCTACCCTCACATTTAATTTAACCAAAGATTGTTTTTACTCTCTGAAATGCTGAAGCAATCCTTCTGACAAAGGATTTATTCACATTTTTCCTGCAGCCATTTAATATCAGCTTTCCTGCATTTCCTGTTTACTTCAAGCTTAAGTGACTTATATTTTTGTATTTCTGAATTTCACTAAACATCTTTGTACTGTCTTCTTTCATTGGTCACCTGAAATATTTCTTCTGTCTTTTTCAATTATTTTCCTTGTGCCTATAATTGTCTGTCCAAAATCTGTGATTACCATTTTTACAGATGTCCTTTCCTCTTCAACTGAATGCCTACTGTGATATTCATTATTGAGTACGTAAAGCCTCAGAGAACTTCAAACATATCTCATTATACCTCAATAGGCCTTATTCAGTATCATAGTTCCTTGCACATTGATTCTTCTGGATGATTCTCTTAAACTTCAGTTTACTCTTCATAATTACTATTGTGATCCAAGTCTATAACTGCTACTGGGTATGGCTTACAATCCAACATCTGATTCTGGAATCTCTATCTGACCATGATGTGCTAAAGCTGAAACCTTCACCCTCCAGGTCTTTTCCAATTATACCTACTCCTCTTGTGATTTTTGAATAGTGCATTCACTATTACTAGCTAAAATTTACTCCAGAACTCAATTGCTCTTTCTCCTCTCTCATTCCTACTACCAAGCCCACATTCTTCTGTAACTCTGTCTTTTGTTCCTTTTATTCCCTTTACATACTGAATGAACTGTTCAGTATTCTCATACACTTTCTCTATTTCCTCATCTTCTGCTTTACATGTCACAATGTGTACCCCTTATTGGATATGTGAGTTACCTGTAGACCCAGGAGAAACTGATCAGCAGGGAAGAAGGAGATATGTGAAATCAACGCTCCATTTAGTAACAATTTCTTTGAAATAGATATAGTAAAACTATAAGGAATTTAATCTATAGAACAAGCAGGGAATGCTGAATTTTCTATGGGATTGTTCATTTGGTAGGAAAATGGATATTTACAAAATTGCTAAACGCTTGAATAAAAAGAGGGGAAGAATATGCAGATGGTTACATTATATATGTACACAAATATACACACAAAATTCAAGCTTTCACAACCAACCGTTGCTTCATCAGGAAAGAGGAAAGGAGAGGGAAAGACGAAAGGACATGGGTTTTAAGGGAGAGGGTAAGAAGTCATTCCAATCCAGGGAGCAGAAAGACTTACCTTAGGGGGAAAAAAGGACAGGTATACACTCGCACACACACACACACACACACATATCCACCTGCACACACACAGACACAAGCAGACATTTGTAAAGGCAAAGAGTTTGGGCAGAGATATCAGTCGAGGCAGAAGTACAGAGGCAATGAGGATCACCCTGTGGCTAAACATGCCTTCGTGCATGGCCAGCACATCTTGGCACAGTGTTACACCGTCCGGGTTATCTGGATACTTCCCACTAACACCAACCTGTCAGAACTCCGGAGATGGGAACTTGCCCTCCAGTATATCCTCTCTTCTCGTTATCCGCCAGGCCTCAATCTCCGCTAATTTCTAATTTCAATTTGCTGCTGCTCATACCTCATCTGTCTTTCAACAACATCTTTGCCTCTGTACTTCTGCCTCGACTGACATCTCTGCCCAAACTCTTTGCCTTTACAAATGTCTGCTTGTGTCTGTGTATGTGCGGATGGATATGTGTGTGTGTGCGAGTGTATACCTGTCCTTTTTTCCCCCCTAAGGTAAGTCTTTCCGCTCCCGGGATTGGAATGACTCCTTACCCTCTCCCTTAAAACCCACATCCTTTCATCTTTCCCTCTCCTTCCCTCTTTCCTGACGAAACAATGGTTGGTTGCGAAAGCTTGAATTTTGTGTGTATATTTGTGTTAGTTTGGGTGTCTATCGACCTGCCAGCACTTTCGTTTGGTAAGTCACATCATCTTTGTTTTTAGATATATTTTTCCCACGTGGAATGTTTCCCTCTATTTTTTAATATATATATATATATATATATATATATATATATATATATATATATATATATATATAGAGAGAGAGAGAGAGAGAGAGAGAGAGAGAGAGAGAGAGGGAAACATTCCATATGGGAAAAATATATCTAAAAACAAAGATGATGTGACATACCAAACGAAAGCGCTGGCACGTTGATAGACACACAAACAAACACAAACATACACACAAATTTTGTGTGTATGTTTGTGTTTGTGTGTCTATCGACGTGCCAGCGCTTTCGTTTGGTAACTCACATCATCTTTTATATATATATAGTATCAAGTGACCATTTTGAGCATTTAACCCAGTGGCAAGGAAGTGTGGTATTACTCAGCAGAACTAAACTGATAATTGGGGATGGTATATCTTATTTCCTAGTACTTTGGGTGTCGTTGCTCATTAATCATACACTTCATTACTGTCATGGTGAGACTCCCTTCACAGAGAAAGGATATTTATTTTATATTGGACACAGGGAGGAGAGGTAGGGGAAAGGTGTCTGTAGGTCATAATTCTGTAAACTGAACTCCACAAAAAACTATCTTAGAAAGAAACAAGGAACATAAAGGAAATAATATAGTAAATGGCAAATAGCAACTTCATCAAATAATAGAAAAGGTATAAACTTAACGTTGGAAACAATTATGTAGCAATAAGGTCAAGACATCTTGAATACAACCACATGTAAAAGAAGAAACAAAATAGAGGCCCTGAAAGAAGTGACAATAAAATTCAAACATCCTTTGGGACACATAACATCAAGGCTGCAGAACAATTATATTTTCTTCTCTTTTTGTTTTCTTTTACATTCTTTACACTTTAATGACACAGCAAATATTTAGGTAATTAGAGGAAAGCAATCAGCATTGCCATTTTGAAGAAACTTCCAAAAAGATGTTGTAACATAGCAGGAAGAATACAAGAAACTTAATTAAAGCTGGTGGACAGGTTTTTATGGCTGAAAAATACAAAACAAATGTTCAGTATCTTACATCATTGTATAACATGCAGTAGCATAATTTCTTTGACCTTTATTCACCTGTCTGTTCATATACAGGGTGATTCAAAAAGAATACCACAACTTTAGGAATTTAAAACTCTGCAACGACAAAAGGCAGAGCTAAGCACTATCTGTCGGCGAATTAAGGGAGCTATAAAGTTTCATTTAGTTGTACATTTGTTCGCTTGAGGTGCTGTTGACTAGGCGTCAGCGCCAGTTGATGCTAAGACGGCGACCGCTCAACAGAAAGCTTTTTGTGTTATTGAGTACGGCAGAAGTGAATCGACGACAGTTGTTCAGCGTGCATTTCGAACGAAGTATGGTGTTAAACCTCCTGATAGGTGGTGTATTAAACGTTGGTATAAACAGTTTACAGAGAATGGGTGTTTGTGCAAAGGCCGCCAGGCAGCCTGTGACAGAGCACTTCATCACTGGCCTCCAAGAAGCCCTGATCTTACCCCCTGCGATTTTTTCTTATGGGGGTATGTTAAGGATATTCCCAGCCACCATTGATGATTTGAAACGAGAAATAACAGCAGCTATCCAAACTGTTACACCTGATACGCTACAGAGAGTGTGGAACGAGTTGGAGTATCGGGTTGATATTGCTCGAGTGTCTGGAGGGGGCCATATTGAACATCTCTGAACTTGTTTTTGAGTGAAAAAAAAACCTTTTTAAATACTCTTTGTAATGATGTACAACAGAAGGTTATATTATGTTTCTTTCATTAAATACACATTTTTAAAGTTGTGGTATTCTTTTTGAATCACCCTGTATATTAAAATATCTGCCATATTCTGTACAGATTATGTTGGTACCAAATTATAGGGGGGTTATCCCCTAATTCTCCCCCCCCCCCCCCCCCCAAACACACATACACCTCACATGTGCATCCACAGAGTGCAATGAGGGCATCTAATTTGAAAACTACATCTTGCAAATTGATGTCAGGCATATGTAACATCACAATTTATTCATGATATTCACAATATCATTCTCTGTTTATCCCAATTTGTTACTGAATATGGTTAAGAGCATTCAAATGGTTATGTTTTGCTGAAATTAATTGGATGTTTTATGGGAGCAAAAACCCACAGAGAAAATTTTCATACTACTCATGCCAAATTATTTGGTAATAATTATCTAGGAAATAGCATTTTTAAGCTAAAATATTAATAAAAATGAAACTAAAAGACATTAATGAACTGGCTGCCTCTCAGTCTATCCAGTCTAGATCGTACAAAGCGGAACCATTATCTTAGTACATTGAGAGTGATTTCTGGCAAGTATGAACTACATTTTTATTGGACTCTGGAATGGAACCAATGAGTATATGTGCTGCCCATCTCACATTCAAATAAATTATGACCATTCAGTTTATACTCCTTTCCATTTAGTCACAGGTACTTGATTGTCTTTATTAGCTACAAGATATTCCAATAAATGATATCCCATTCAACCAAACATCAGTTATTATTTACAAGTATTTAGTATCAGCTTTATTTTATGTTGTTGCACTCTTCACCAGCTCATATAGTGTGACACACATTGTGCTAGCTTGAAAAACGTGAAGGGGAATCAGACTTGGTTCGAATCTGTGTGGCAGATTAATGCCTGGGAGATGTTTTTCGTTGGTTTCCCATGCTTCTTTAAGCAAATGCTGGGCTGGTCCTTACTTCCCACCTCAGCAAATACATTCTGCACACAGTTAAAATATGATCGCATGCAAAACAAATTTTACACAATTCACTGACAGAAGGCGACACAAAATCCCTCCTCTAGGTTACTGATTAAAGTAGACTGTTGCAATCATCAGTCTGAAAACTGGTTTGATGCAGCCATCTATGCAAGTTATCTTCAGCAAATCTTTTCATATCTGGACAGTTACTGCACCATTCACGCATGTGACCCTACTTATTGTATTTAAGTCTAACCCCACAGTTTTTACCCTCCACATTTCCCTCCATTACCACATCAACTACTCTTTGATGCCACAGTATGTGTCCTTTCAACCTATCCTTTTTTTCCGTCAAGTTGTGGCACAGAACTATTTTCTCCCCATATTCAATTCAGTACCTTTTCACTGGTTATTCTCTTTACTCATTTAATCTTCACCATTATTCTGTACGAATACATTTCAAAAGTCTTCAGTCTCTTCTTGTTTGTACTGTTTATCACTAATTTCCCACGTGAAACAAATATTTTCAGAAAAAACTTCCTAACACTTACATTTATATTCTGCGTTAACAGAGTTCTCTTGTTCAGGGGAGGTTTTCTTGTCTGCCATCCCTAGTTATTTTGCTGTCCAAGTAGCAAAACTCATCTTAATACTTCTGGCACCTCATTTTCTAATCTAACTGCCTTGACATCACTTAACTCTGTTAGCCTTGTTTTATTTTTGTTTATGTTCATCTTAAACATAATTTTCAAGAAACTATCTATTTTGATCACATAGTCTGTCTTCTCTGACAGAATTACAATGTAATTCTCAATTATAATAAAATATACTGGGCTGTTATGCTGTGGTTGAATGAATTTAACATTAAAATCCAATGTTTCATCTCCATCTATGGAAGACATTTCCAAGGGGTATTGTAGTTTCTTTGGGTGTCTGATTCACGTCCTGGTTAATTAGTGACTGCAGCAAAATTCTGTTTATTCATGCTCCTGCACAGTTATGTGACATACAATGCTTTGAATACCTTAGCACAACTGGCCACTGTCAGTTGCCACCGTTCGCTGTTACTATCACCCTGTGGTGGAAGACTGGTACATATCTTCTTCAGCACTGGGATCCAGATGTCATTCGGTTTCACTGCCTCCTCCTTCCTACCGAAATCCCTGAGGTGTTTAACAATCTCTATGACCCTTCTGTATAGCCTTTCATGGTATCCACTTGTGGCTCCCAGTACTCAAGTCCTATCAAAATGAATGTGGTGGTCTCCTGCCTGCAAAGCATGTACCACAATAGCTGATTTGTCAATCTCTCCCCTTCCTCAGCTGCTCTTGTGCTCTTCTAGCCATTTTTTGACAGTTCTTTTTGTAGTACCCACATAAATCTCCCCACAACTGCATAGAATCCTATAAATTCCTACAGTTTGTGAGCATTCTTGGCCAATTTTAGGTGATCCTGTATCATTGAGTGGGGTTTGTAGATTACGGTGATGGTGTTTTGTTATGATTTTTCCTATGTGGTCAGTAATGTCCATAATGAGAGACAGGAAAACTTTTGATTTCAGAGGTGCTTGGGCGTTGCTATAATTTTTTATGGTGATTTTTAAGGCTATATTTACCTCAGCAGACAAATAACCATTCTCTGGCAATGCATTGGTGTTTTAATTATGCTCAATCACCTCTGGTTCACATATGTTACTTGCACTATCTGCCAATGTTTTTATGATGCATCACTTTGGTTGTGGGTGGTAATTTGAATCCAAGTGTAGGTAATATGTGGTCATGAGGAACATTTAAACAGTTCTGCAATATCAGGAGGAAAAATCTGATTCCGCTGTTGCAACAATTCATTTGGCTGCACTGCTATGCCATTTAATTTACTGATATAAATATGTTGAATTCTTGATATAGGAGTCTGACTGCCATACATAACATTGCAATAATGTTGTCAAGAACTTTCAAACAACTGGGCGAACCAATGCACTCACTACAGCTCTCAGAGGAGTGTGTTGTTTATGAACTTTTGGCAACCCATAAAGTCTTGGTGGTAGTACAACTGAACTGGACATACTTTTTTGAATGCTCTGGGGAGGACTTTTTTTATAAACCGCATAACAGTCCTTAGAACTTTGGCAGTGGGGTGTTTACTCAGTTTCTTGTACATCTCCAGATCTAATGAGTCATTAACCTTACTAGGATTGTCAGTCACATTAAAAACTAGGACTCAAGTACTGGCAGCCACAAGCAGATACCATGAAAGATTATACAAAGAGGCCACAGAGACTGTTAAACATCCCACATATTTCAGGAAGGAGAAGGGTGCGAAATTGAATGACATCTGGATCCTAGTGCTGAAGAAGATCTTGACCAGTCTTCCACCATAGAGTGATAGCAACAATGGATGACAGCAACTGACAACAGCCAATTGTGTTTCAGTATCCAAAGCATGTGATGTCATGCCACAGCACAGGAGCACTCGTATACATAATTTTGCTGCAGTCACTAGTGAGCCAGGATGTCAATCTGAAACTCAAAGAAGTTATAATCTCCCAAGAAGATGTCGTCTGCAGATCAGGATGAAATGAGTTTTCATATGAAATACATACAACCACGGCACAATAGACTGAAACATTTTATTAATTTTTACATTTATGGACGTGAAAGTTTACGTTTTACAATGTAATTCTGCCTTCTGCCCAAACTTCATTACTTTTCCAAATTCATCCTCAGTTCCTGATTAAATAAAAATCTAGCTTTCTTCTCAATTATGATCTCTCATTCATGTCCCTCAGCACTTATAATTGTAGTCCGGTTTCTGTAGAAATTATAGATAACCTTTTGTGCCCTACATTTTATTCCCAATAATTACAGAATTCCAAACAGAATATTTCAGTCAACAATGTCAAAGAAAGAAAGAATTCTACAGAAAAAGTATAATTATATTGTTCATTGCATATACAAAGAAAAAGGAAACATAATCTGAATGGTGTGATTCAAAACTGGTATTATAGCTTTCTCTAATTGGCCTATCATGCTTGTACTGTGACTGTCACTGACAGTACTCAATGTTTCTTAAAATACTGTTCATAACATTCTTCTGCCACCTAGTCACCAGCAGTATAATTTGTCATAAATAATTAAGTTGGCATTAAAAGTAATGTCTTTGGAAATTCATTATTTTAGATTTTTTGTTCTTCATGTAAATTTCAAAATCAGATGGTGCTTTTGGAATTTTTGATGTAGAAGGTTAAATATAGTCATTTAAAACTGTTCCATTATACTATATTATTTGTACAAAACAGACAGAAGACACATATAATTTTTAAAAGTTAATTGAAAAGGCTAAGACTGTATTAAAAGCAACATTTCCAAAGTGCTTGCATCCCATATAATGGTTTTCGCTATTTACTAAATTAAAGTGAAAATACATCTACATCTACATTTATACTCCGCAAGCCACCCAACGGTGTGTGGCAGAGGGCACTTTATGTGCCACTGTCATTACCTCCCTTTCCTGTTCCAGTCGCATATGGTTCGCGGGAAGAACAACTGCCGGAAAGCCTCTGTGCGCGCTCGAATCTCTCTAATTTTACATTCGTGATCTTCTCGGGAGGTATAAGTAGGGGGAAGTAATATATTCGATACCTCATCCAGATACACACCCTCTCTAAAACTGGACAGCAAGCTACACTGCAATGCAGAGCACCTCTATTGCAGAGTCTGCCACTTGAGTTTGCTAAACATCTCTGTAACGCTATCATGCTTACCAAATAACCCTGTTGCGAAACGTGCCGCTCTTCTTTGGATCTTCTCTATCTCCTCCGTCAACCCGACCTGGTACGGATCCCACACTGATGAGCAATACTCAAGTATAGGTCGAACAAGTGTTTTGTAAGCCACTTCCTTTGTTGATAGACTACATTTTCTAAGGACTCTTCCAATGAATCTCAACCTGGTACCCGCCTTACCGCCAATTAATTTTATATGATCATTCCACTTCAAATCATTCCACACGCATACTCCCAGATATTTTACAGAAGTAACTGCTACCAGTGTTTGTTCCGATATCATATAATCATAAAATAAAGGATCCTTCTTTCTATGTATTCACAACACATTGCATTTGTCTACGTTAAGGGTCAGTTGCCACTCCCTACACCAAGTGCTTTTCCCCTACAGATATTCCAGCATTTTGCTGCAATTTTCTAATGCTGCAACTTCTCTGTATACTACAGCACCATCCGCAAAAAGCTGCATGGAACTTCCGACACTATCTACTAGGTCATTTATATATATTGTGAAAAGCAATGGCCCCATAACACTCCCCTGTGGCACGCCAGAGGTTAATTTAACATCTTTAGACGTCACTCCATTGAGAACAACACGCTGTGTTCTGTTTGCTAAAAACTCTTCAATCCAGCCACATAGCTGGTCTGATATTCCAGAGGCTCTTACTTTGTTTATCAGGTGACAGTGCGGAACTGTATCGAACGCCTTCCGGAAGTCAAGGAAAATGGCATCTACCTGGGAGCCTGTATCTAATATTTTCTGGGTCTCATGAACAAATAAAGCGAGTCGGGTCTCACACAATCGCTGTTTCTGGAATCCATGTTAATTCCTACAGAGTAGATTCTGGGTTTCCAGAAACGACGTGATACGAGAGCAAAAAACATGTTCTAAAATTCTACAACAGATCGACGTCAGAGATATAGGTCTATAGTTTTGTGCATCTGCTCGACGACCCTTCTTGATGACTGGGACTACCTGTGCTCCTTTCCAATCATTTGGAGCCTTCTGTTCCTCTAGAGACTTGCGGTACACGGCTGTTAGAAGGGGGCAAGTTCTTTCGCGTACTCTGTGTAGAACTGAACTGGTATCCCGTCAGGTCCAGTGGACTTTCCTCTGTTGAGTGATTCCAATTGCTTTTCTATTCCTTGGACACTTATTTCGATGTCAGCCATTTTTTCGTTTGTGCGAGGATTTAGAGAAGGAACTGCAGTGCGGTCTTCCTCTGTGAAACAGCTTTGGAAAAAGGTGTTTAGTATTTCAGTTTTATGTGTGTCATCCTATGTTTCAATGCCATCATCATCCCAGAGTGTCTGGATATGCTGTTTCTAGCCACTTACTGATTTAACTTAAGACCAGAACTTCCTAGGATTTTCTGTCAAGTCGGTACATAGAATTTTACTTTCGAATTCACTGAATGCTTCACGCATAGCCCTCCTTACGCTAACTTTGACATTGTTTAGCTTCTGTTTGTCTGAGACGTTTTGGCTGCATTTAAACTTGCAGTGAAGCTCTCTTTGCTTTTGCAGTAGTTTCCTAACTTTGCTGTTGAACCACAGTGGGTTTTTCTGTCCCTCACAGTTTTACTAGGCAAGTACCAATCTAAAACGCATTTTACGATTGCCTTGAACGTTTTCCATAAACACTCAACATTGTCAGTGTCAGAACAGAAATATTCATTTTGATCTACTAGGTAGTCTGAAATCTGCCTTCTATTACTCTTGCTAAACAGATAAACCTTCCTCCCTTTTTTTATATTCCTATTTACTTCCATACTCAGGTATGCTCAACGGCCTTATGATCACTGATTCCCTGTTCTGCGCTTACAGAGTCAAAAAGTTAGGGTCTGTTTGTTATCAGTAGGTCCAAGATTTTATCTCCACAAGTATGTTCTCTGTTTAATTGCTCGAGGTAATTTTTGGATAGTGCACTCAGTATAAAGACACTCGATGCTCTGTCCCTACCACCCGTCCTAAACATCTGTGTGTCCCAGTCTATATCTGGTAAATTGAAACCTCCACCTAAGACTATAACATGCTGAGAAAATTTATGTGAAATGTATTCCAGAATTTCTCCCAGTTGTTCAGCCACTATTGCTGCTGAGTCGTGAGGTCGGTAAAAGGAGTCAATTATTAACCTAGCTCAGTTGTTGAGTGTAACCTCCACCCATAATAATTCACAGGAACTATCCACTACTACTTCACTACAGCATAAACTACTACTAACAGGAACAAACACACCACCACTGGTTGCATGCAATCTATCCTTCCTAAACACCATCAGTGCCTTTGAAAAATTTCGGTAGAATTTATCTCTGGCTTCAGCCAGCTTTCCGTACCTATAAAGATTTCAGCTTCGGTACTTTTTATCAGCGCTTGAAGTTCCGGTACTTTACCAATGCAGCTTTGACAGTTTACAATTACAATACCGACTGCTGCTTGGTCCCCGCATGTCCTGACTTTGCCCCACACCCTTTGAGGCTGTTGCCCTTTCTGTACTTGCCCGAGGCCATCTAACCTAAAAAACCACCCAGTCCACGCCACACAACCCCTCCTACCCGTGTAGCCGCCTGCTGTGCATAACACTAGCGCAATAATTTGCTAGTGATTCAAGACAAATAAAAATCAATACCAAAAATGAAGTTCCTGCAAGCTTTCTTTGTGCTTAAAACAGGCTGAAGAAGAAAAATGTTTTAGAATATTAACATGTAGCCTAATTTAATAATTTCTCAGTACTGTTAGACTGTCATTATCTTTTTAAAGGTGGAAGATGAACTTAAGAATGGATAAAATGATACATCAATAGTAAATAACACTTGGAAATAGAAGTTTACTTCATGATATATAGGGTGATCAAATATTGGATTATCTAATACTGAGTGATATCAGCATAATGTTCCTCTCACCAATTATATCACATTTTATTTTTATGGATCTTGTATATTCCTTCATTTTATTTATTTATTTATTTTGTAGAGAAGACTTGTAGACAATAATTCTCCATCATATGATACAGTAGTTTGTTATCAGAGATAGCAGAACTAACATCTGATTTTGTAAATCATGTTCAGTTTATAGATCTGACTTTGAGTGGAGTAGTTCACTCATTCAATAAATCCTTGACACACACACAATATTTGCCACTTTACCATTACTGCTCAGATTCTACAGTAAGACTTGTCATCACTATCATCTCTTCCAGACAGGTCATAGGAAAACAGTCTGTACAGAACACACAATACATAGATTAGCTGCTTTAGGATAATGGAAGTTAATGCTAACTCTTAGTTTTAAAGAAAACACAATTACCATAGGCAGAGAAAAGGAACATGTGAAAGTAAATAAAATTACTTTTAATGTGACTAAAATACTAATTCACTGTCATGAGTTATGGTAGAACTATCTCAGAATTTGTGATGAATGTATAGCATGATTTTAAAAATATGTAAGTTTAGACCAGATGTAGATTGAATTCAAAGAAATAGTATCAACAGCAACTGAGAGATTTATACCAAATAAATTAACAAACAACAGAGCTGAACCCCCTGGTACAAAAAACAGGTCAGAACACTGTTGCTCAAACAACAAAAAAAGCAAACCAAATTTAAACGAATGCAAAATCTCCAAGATTGGCAATCTTTTAAAGAAGATAGAAATTTAGCGTGGACATTAATGTGAGATGCTTATAATAGTTTCCACAATAAAACTTTGTCTCAAAACCTGGGAGAAAATCCAAAGAGATTCTGGTTGTATGTAAAGTATGCTAGCAGTAAGACACAGTCAGTGCCTTTCCTGTGTGATAGCAATGAAATTGAAATGCCTTCTTCAAAGAAGATGAATTAAATATTCCAGAATTCAAATCAAGAACAGCTGCCAACATGAGTAACTTAGAAGCAGATATCCTCAGAGTAGTGAAGCAACTTAAATCACTTAATAAAAGCAAGTTTTCTGGTACAGACTGTATATCAGTTAGGTTACTTTCATAGTATGCTTATGTAATAGCTCCAGACTTAACAATCATATACAACCGCTTGCTCCTTACCCAAAGACTGGAAAGTTGCGCAGGTCACTTCAATATTCAAGAAAGGTGGTAGGAGTAATCCACTACATTACCGGCCCATATCTATACCGTCAATATGTATCAGGATTTCAGAACATATATTGTGTTTGAACACTACAAATTACCTCAAAGAGAGTGGTCTATTGATTTACAGTCAACATGGATTTAGAAAACATAATTATTGTGAAACACAACTAGTTCCTTTACAGACACAAAGTAATGAGTGATATTGACAATGGATTTCAAATTGATTCCATATGTCTAGCTTTCCAAAAGGCTTTTGAACTGTAGTGGCTAGTAATGAAATTGTGTACTTATGGAATATTGTCTCAGATATGTGACTGGATTCATGATTTCCTGTCAGAGAGGTCACAGTTCATAGTAATTGATGGAAAGTCATCGAGTAAAACAGAACTGATTTCTAGCATTTTCGAAGGTAGTGTTACAGGCGCTCTGCTGTTGCTTATCTATATAAATGGTTTAGGAGACAATCTGAGCAGTCGTCTTAGGTTGTTTGCAGATGATGCTGTTGTTTATCACCCAGTAGACTCATAAAAAGATCAAAACAAATTGCAAAATGATTTACAAAAGATATATGATTGATGCATAAATTGGCAATTGGCCAGATCTACTAAAGAGACTGCCTACACTATGCCTGTATGTCCTCTTTTGGAGGACTGCTGTGTGATCTGGGATCCTTACCAGATAGCATTAACAGAGCACATTGAAAAAATTCAAAGGAGAGCACCACATTTTGTATTATCGAAAAATAGGGGAGAGTGTGTCACTGACGTGATACAGGATTTGGGGTGGACACCACTGAAACAAAGCCTTTTTCATTGTGGCAGAGTCTTATCATGAAATTTCAGTCACCAACTTTCTCATCTGAATGTGGAAACATTTTGCTGATGCTGACCTACATACGAAGAAAAGATCATGATAACAAAGTAAGGGAAATCAGAGCTCGCATGGAGAGATACAGGTGTTCAGTTTTTCCATGAGCTGTTCAAGATTGGAATAATAGAGAATTACTGTGAAGGTAGTTCAATAAATCCTCTGTCAGACACTTATGTGTGATTTGCAGAGTATTCATGCAGATGTAGATGAAAATATCAAAATTCAACACATCGATAAACAAATAAATTTGTTTCGATAAAGATGAGGAAAGGAATCAACTATGGCATTGTTGAAGACACCATCTCAGTGTTTTTCTGAAATGAAACATAAATCATCTTTGAAATATAGGTGGACTGAGCTGCTGGAGATGGCAGTTGTGGGTGCATGAGGTGTGCTTCCTTGTGTGAATGTACATGTGTGTGTGTGTGTGTGTGTGTGTGTGTGTGTGTGTGTGTGTGTGTTTGCTGTTATGAAGAAGTCTTTGGCCGAAAGCTGAATGGCTAACAGTCTTTTCGTTGTGCCTGTCCGCAACCCAACGTCTCATCTTTATGATGAGCAGCAGTCTTTCCTTATACTGGTATTATCTTACTCACTCTGACATGTCATTTCATGAGGCTCAAGAACTGAAAACTAGGAGTAAAGAACACACATATCATCAATATGTGAAAACACAATCAAGCAAATAATTATTTGTATTTTGCAGTAGAAATATCTTACTGTAAAATGTATAGTGTGTAACAATGCAGTATCTCAGAGAGTAATCCATATACATTATAAAAAGTTTGAAACTGCATATCTATGTTCCACATCTCCTCTTAAAACCACGGGACCAATTTCAACCAAACTTGGTAAACATACTACTTGCTGCGTGGAAAGAATCACTGTAGGGGTAAGAATCTATGTATAAAAGGGGTGTGGGTGAAAAAATAGTGTAGCCCACAACTAGTGAATACCCAGCCTTCATTCATCCAGTATTTAACAATGAGAGCACTTGGTGATATGTGACAGACTTTACACGTAATTTCAAACTTTTATGAATTTTTTTATGGCTGACAACTCCAACAAAATGATGGAAGGAAAAAAGTTTATCACTTACTACATTTTCGCTGTTCATGCAGCACAACTGCCACAATTTATTACTCCTTTACCACTACCTGTATTTGTGAAACACTTTGCAGACAGTAATCACATATATCACTGAATGTACCTGCAAAATTATATTGTTGTACAACACATAATTCTAGAGATATGACATCATAAACACTGAGTTGTGTGAAAAACAGTTGCATCATGCATGATGTTTAAATGTATTACTCTCTATTCAAAACACATTTTGTGGACAGTATGCAATTATGCCACTGAAAGTACCTACAAAATTATATCATTGTACGACAAAATGTTCAGGAACTATAATCCTATAAACATTGAGCTGCAAGAAAATAAAACTGCAGGTCAAAATTCCCTAGATACAGATGAAATATGTGTGAAAAGTCTTAAATATACATGATGTGTGTATTTGGTTGAAGCCATGGATAAAAATCTTCTGCTAAACTCCTGGATTTATTTCAATCAGGCACTGTGTCTGTATATGTGTGTGTGTGTGTGTGTGTGTGTGTGTGTGTGTGTGTGTGTGTGTGTGTGTGTGTGTGCACACGAGTGTATACCTGTCCTTTTTCCCCCCTAAGGTAAGTCTTTCCGCTCCCGGGATTGGAATGACTCCTTACCCTCTCCCTTAAAACCCACATCCTTTCGTCTTTTCCTCTCCTTCCCTCTTTCCTGATGAAGCAACCTTGGGTTGCGAAAGCTTGAAATTTGTGTGTGTGCTTGTGTGTTTTTTATTGTCTCTATCAACATACCAATGCTTTTGTTTGGTAAGTTACGGCATCTTTGTTTATATATATGTCAGGCCATGATTTTCTCAATGCACGAGCCACCTCTTGTATGAAAATTAGACTCAATTCATATCAGAACATTGTAGGGGCGTTTTGCTATCTCGATGTTGACTGATGCTACCCTCTATTGACAATTTCTAAAACTATTTTGAAAGAAACTTTAGTGGACATGACAGCTGCTGTCGTGAATGGCTGAGCCAATATGGTCACTTTGAGCACTCATTTTGTTGTTGTGAGCAAGAAATTTTGGAAACTCAAGAGGAAGAATTTGCTCAGTAACTCAGCTCACATCACAATTTTTTCTTACATGCTAATTATACTTTCTGTCATTATTATTTTGAAATCTGTTATCTGTCAAACAACTACAGTGAATATGATCAAACAAATCTTGAAGCTTGGTTCTTTATTTGTGTGTATTGCTCTTGAAGATACAACAATTACATATATGCCAATAACAGTGAAAATAATGGCATAAACATCCAATTTCCTATGCCCAATATCCTTCTATGTGGTCGGTCTCCAAATTGTTAATATGTGGCATGACTAGGAATGGAAAAATTAAAAGCAGTGGCAGCAAATAATGAGAGTAGCTTCAAGCAGAATATAACAGAACAAGATCACGTTTTTGGTAGTCTTTGTCAGCCTATTCATGTAATTACAAAATTGTGTAAAGTGCTACGTATTTCCTTCCATATCAGCAATTAGGCTTGTTGTTTGATCAACAGCTACATATACATACATACACCACAAGCCACCAAATGGTATGTAGTGGAAGGTACACAGCATGACTATTAGTCATTTCTTCGCAAAATAGAGCGAGGGAAAAATACCGTCTATATGCCTCTGTATGAGCCCTAATTTCTTTTATCTTATCTTCATGGTCCTTATGTGAAACGTACAATGGCAGCTGTTGAATTATTCTGAGGTCAGCTTCAAATACAAGTTCTCTCAAATTTCTCAATAATGTTACTCCCTCCAGGGATTTCCATTTCAGTTTCTGAAACATCTCTGTAACACTCATATGTTGATCAAATCCACTGGTAACAAAACCGGCAGCCTGCCTCTGAATTGCTTCAACGTCTCCTTGTAATCTGACCTGTTGGGAATCCCAAACACTAGTCATACTGGTGTAATACACGTCGCCTCATTTACAGATGAGCCACACTTTCCTAAAACTCTTCCAATAAATCAAAGACAAACATCCACATTCTCTAGAACAACCCTTACATGCTAGTTCCATTTCATGTCACTCTGAAAGGTTATGTCTACATATTTGATCAACCTTACTGTGTCAAGATGCAAAATACTGATGCGGTATTTGAACATTAGGGAATTATTTTCCCTAATCATTGTGCTAACTTACGTTTGTCTACATTTGGAGGCAACTGTCATTATACCAAATAGAAATTTGTCTAAGTCACCTTGTGTCCTCCTACAGTCATGCAATGATGACACCTTCCTGTATACCACAGCATCATTAGCAAACAGACACAGACTGGTGCTCATCCTGTGCATCAGAATATTCACGTGTATAGAGAACAACAGTGATTCTACCCCACACTTCCCTGGGGCAATCCTGATGATACCCTTGGCTCTGATGAACACTTGCTGTCAGGCACAATGCACTGGGTCCTATTACTTAAGAAGCAGTCAAGCCATTCACATATGTGGGTACCTGTTACATACGCTCATACCTTCATTAACAGCCTGCAGGGGGGCACCATGGCAAACACTTTTAGGAAATCTAGGAATATGGATATTGCCTGTTGACTTTTACCCATTATTTCAGGACATCGTCTAAGAAAAGTACAAGCTGAGTTTCACACACACAAGTGATGCTTTTTAAAACTGCACTGATCTGTAGACAGAAGCTTATCTGTCTCAAGGAACTTCATTATGTTCAAACAAAGAATATGTTCAGAATTCTGCAGCAAACTGATGTTAAGGATATTGGTCAGTAATTTTGTTGGCCTGTTCCTTCATCCTTCTACTGCCACACCAGTATGGCCTATGAGTGACTGGAGTGACTAGATAGAAGAGTTCAATCTGTTTTGTGATTTTACATAGAACCAGAATTTTCTCAGTAAGATATTTTGCTACAATATGATGGTAGTATATTTTTTTCCTGTAATCTACCTTTACTTTCATTTACATTGTTTTTGTATTGTGTTGATCGGGTGAGGGCACCAATATGACAGTTTTCAAGGGGGAAGTGGAGCACTGAGACCTGGGGCTATGGAAGTATGGAGTACTTTACAGTGACTCATAAAGAGCCATAAAATATTATAGTTCTGACCTTGTTAAAAGCCTACATACTACTGACTTTTAAACCATTTTCTTGGAAGGAAAACATCTGACTACACTACATTTCTATTTCCTTGCCCTACGAGCTAGGAGGCAGATACGCCCCCCCCCCCCCCCCCCCCCCCTCCATTTGCCCAGGGGTATTGGCGCTCTTGTCATTGGATACACATGGCTTTGAATGCTGTCATGAAGAGTTCTATAATTGTATACCAAATTTTTCATTCATGGATGATAAATCAGAATTGAAACAGAAATTGCAATCTAATTGTTTCACAAAAGAGTATGGTTGTGGAAAGGAAGCCGTTAAAATTAAACATATTAGAGAATATGAAGAGTTATATAAGGGGCAGTCAAAAGAAAATAAGACAGATGGAATAAAAGTAAATTATTTATTTATTATTTAAAATGCAATCACTGCAACTGTTAGTACATTTATCCCATTGTGAGATAAAACTGTTAGTGCCTTCATAGAAAATGTTTGCAGTTGCCTACAGCACCACAATTTCCCCTAATTGGCTGAAGCAAATTGATGGACAGAAACGTCTTTCTTCAGGACTCCAAAAATGTGGAAATCATATTGAGAGGGATCGGGACTGTATAGAGAATGTGTAAGGACTTTTCAGAGAAATTTCTGCAGTGTAATCAAAACAAACTTGACATACGGGTGGGTCCACATGTGAATGCACCATGTATTCAAGAATAGTTGAGGAAGGGATTAATACTCATAATATTAAATAGTAAAAAAAAAAAAAATCAAGAATGCTAAATGGTGTATTAAAGAGGACAGGCCAGGCATGGAAGGTTCAGTGAAGCTATTAACCAACAACTTTACAGTCAGTGTGAGGACTTGTACATATCGTTCACAAAGCTAAACCAGTGGATTAGGAGGAGTACATTCAGTACTTTACAGGAAAGGGTGACATCTTCTTGAAGAACAATTGAAATATGTTTAAGTCATTCAACATATACCGTAATCCATAAAATCCCATCATTAAGCTGAGCTCTGAGTCAAGTTATACATTAACAGACAGAAGCAGTGAATACAAACTACTCCTGTAAATTGCACTAAAGACCAATTACAACTTGTGCTAATCTAATAACATATCTAATAATGGGAATTAGCTTCAGAATAATAATTTTCAATGTGGTATAAATCAGGATATCACTTACGTTATCAGAAAAACAGATACACTGGAAAAAATACCACTTCTCCTGTTACACAACTAAGTTGCTTGTTTTATCTGCTACTATATAATATGCACTTATGTAACTTTACTGAGTTTTATATACACAATCATATTTTTATATACTGGAGAAGTTAAAACCTGTTTAAAATGAAAATTAGTGTTAACCAAAATTTATGTAACATGTAAAAATATTTTGCCAAATTATACAAGGAATGGCTAATAAAGTGCTCTTTACTTTATTTTCGAATATCTGGGGATTTCAATTTTACTTGCAATATTATGGCCGTTAATTTCACATTTCATCCTAAATTTGCTGTTCTTGTTAAACACAAAAACCATTATGAAGTATGGTTTTGGAAAGTAAGAGTAAGAATTCCTAAGTCTCACAATCAAAAAAGGTTCATACAAGATGTTTGATTAACATAATATTCTTATTACACTCTTAAACAATGGGAAGTCCAGGTTTGAATATCTACAATATTATGAAAAGGATAGGTTTCTATTCAACATAAAAATGACATGTTGAGTTGCAGACGGGCACAACAAAAAGACTGTTGCACACTGAGCTTTTGGCCGCCAAAGCCTTCTTCAGAAAAACAAACACAAATGCACACTAGTAGGCATATTTCACGCACACATTACTGCCATCTCCAGCAGCTGTGAATTCTGGCCACAGCAGTCAGAGATAGTGGTCAAGTATCCATGAGGAGCACTCACTTGTGTGAATATGTGTGAGTGTGTGTGTGTGTGTGTGTGTGTGTGTGTGTGTGTGTGTGTGTGCACAGGTGTGCGTGTGTGTTTTCTTTTCTGAAGAAGGTTTTGACCAAAAGCATAATGTGTAACAGTATTTCTGGTTTGCCTGTCTGAAACTCAACATGGCATCTTTACACTGAGTAGCAATCTATCCTTTCCATAATATTGCTGTTATTACCCACTTATGTAGAACATATATTTTTTCAAGCCAGCTGGATAGCACCAGAAGATTACAGGTGAAAACCTGTTCCACTATTCGCACGACTGTGTCTAATACAGAACTGTTAAGGCCTTTTGTCAGTATACATGCATCAGAGTTTTTGATAAAACATTCACAAATGGATCTGGAAAACACAGCATTGCAGTTGGGGCTTACCTAGAAGACCTCTTCTTATAAATCAGTGAAGTGGAGGTAAAGTACATTAGTGGTGTGTGCCAATTAAGTTTAGCCTTGGTACACTATCATAATATGGTATGAAAAGTGGAAGATTTCTGACAGCTGTTGTTAATGTATGAGGCCCTGTTATGACGTTGGCTAACAGAAGACTTAGTTTTGAGTGAGGAAGGAAGGAAGGAAAGAAAACTTGGGTTTAATACCTCATTGATGATGCTCATAGGGATAGAGCACAAGCTCAGATTGTGGAAGGACATAAAAGATAATAACCATGTCCTTTTCAAAGAAGCATCCAAGCATTTGTCTTTAGAAAACTAAGATAATCGCTACTTTCAGGAGATCACCAAACCACAAAGATGAATGTGAAGCAGGAGTTGTCTACATCCTAAACAGGAAAGCTTACAGCTTCTCAAAATATGTAGCCTACAATTAATAAAATATTCCAGGCTATTATGCTATGGTCAAAGGGATTTCACTTTAAAACCTGACATTTTGTCCCCATCTGTGGAGGACATGGGGAAAAAACGTTGAGTTTTAACGTGAAACCCCTTTAACCATGACATAATTGCCTGGAATATTTTATTAATTGCGACAATCCTGGCCATGTCAGTTTACATTTTACAATACATAGTTTGGTGATAAGGAAGAAATTATGGGAACTGATACTAAGAGAAGAAAAATTAAGTAGCTGGGAGTGATTCCAGCTTTTTTTACTGTCATTGTACAGCATGGCAATGGGAAACAATATACAGAAACCCTACTGAAACTGAAACTGGAGGCACCTGATAAATGCAGAGTCAACGCAATGTTTAAAGTATGAGGTTTAAATCTGCTTGGGGTAAACTGGGAAGTAAGAACAAGGGTAGGTACTTAAAAAATCAACTGTTTCTCCTCTGTTGCAACACAACTGCCTGTCCAATCAATTTCCTCAAAACTCCAGGTTGGAATATCAATAAGATAAGGAAAAGGATAGACTACTACTATCATCAAGATGAACATTAAGTTGCAGACAGGCACAATGAAAAGACACTTACAAGTTAGCTTTTGGCCACAGCTGCAGCTCGGACTGGAATGCAACTGTCACATGGAATGAAAGCAGCAGTCTGGAGGGGATGATGAAGGGGAGGGAATAGCAGGACAGGGGTGTGGGAGAGAAAGCACTATGTGGTGGAATGCGCAGGGACTAGACTGTCAAATTGCCAACATCAACAGGTGTAGTGACGAAAGGCTCTGGACCAGGGGGGTGATGAAGGGGGCAATGGAGGTGGATAGTGAGTGAAAAAGAAGAGGAGTGGGTTATGGGAAACTTCAGAGAGTGCATTGGCAGAGGGTGGTACACAAAAAGAGTAGGAAACAATAATAGGGAGAAGGTGACAGACAAATGAAGTGGAAACTATTGGGTGGAGTGTGTGGGGACAGTAGGTTAATGTAAGTTGAGGCTAGGATAATTTCAGGGAATGATGATAGGTAACAAAACCCTGGCAAAGAATATGGTTCAGTTTTTCCAGTCCACAGTGATATTGAGTGATGAAGAGGGCACTCCTCTGTAACTGGTCCTTGGAGGTGGTGGGAGGATTGAGGGTGTGGGGAGGGGCAAATCTGCTTTTGGACTAGGTGTGCCACATCTAGTCCACAAACAGATCTCCCATGCCATTTCCCCTTACACCCTGAATACTCCCACTACCTACTACCACAAGAACCAGCTACAAAGGAGTACCTCCTTTATCATCAAGTATCACCTCAGAAAGGAACAACTGAACCAACATCCTTTGCCAGGGCTAAGATTACTTATTGTCATGCCCAAAATTGAGGATGGTCTTACCCAAGATCCTTCTCACCCTCCTAAAGTGGTCTTCCATCACCCATCCAACCTTGTAGTCCATTCCTATGCCACTCTCAATCCCAAACCCTTGCCCCAGGGATTTTATATTGGTAGGACTACCAACCAGCTGTCCACCAGGATGAATGGCCACCACCAAACTGTGGCCTAGAGCAAAGTACACCACCCAGTGGCACAACATGCCGCTGAACATGATTTGCTCAATTTCAATGGCTGCTTCACTACTAGAGCCATCTGGATCCTCCCCTCCACCACCAGCTTTTCTGAACTGCACAGATGGGAGTTGTCTTTACAACACATTCTCTGCCCCTGAAATTATCCAATCCTCAACCTATGTTAACCTACTGTCCTCAAACCCTCCACCTAAGAGTTTTCACTCTCTCCATCCTGTCACCTCTTCCCTATTCTTGTTTTATGCCCTCTTTGTGAATAACTCTCTGCCAATGCACCTGTCAATCTTTCCCCTTCCCTGCTCCTCTACTATTTCACTTCCTGTTCCCCCCTTACCCTCCCCACCTCCCTCCCAAAACTGTGCCCATTGGCAGTCTAATCCCTGTGCACTCAGCCAGACAGTACTCTTCTCTCCCCACAGCCATAACCTGACATCCCTTCTCCTTCCCCATCTCCTCCAGACTGCTGCTTCTCTTCTACAGTTCTACATGACAGTTGCAGTCCAGCCCAAGTTGCTAGAGATATTGGTCATGTGTGTGCAAGTTGTGCTTGCTGGTGTGAATGAGTGTGTGTGCATGTTTTCCTTTCTAATGAAGGCTGTGGTCAAAAACTAAGTGTCTTTTTGTTGCACCTGTCTGCACTTTAATGTGTCATCTTTATGGTTGATGTTTGTAACAGGTTCAACTGGTTCTGGCTGGTTCATTTTCTCTTCCCTCATACATGTTCCACTTGGAAGATGTGCTTGTATGTGAGTGCCTTTTGACTGTGCCTATCTGCAACTCAACATGTCATATTCATGGTAAATAGCAGGATGTAGCAGTAGGACATAGGAGCTGTCAGTAATAAAAACCCAAAAATAAAGGAAGATTTAAAAATACAGAACAAAATATAAGAAGATCAACAAGGCATTAATAACCAGCAATATTTAAGAGCAAAAAGGAGAGAACTTATGACTGCTATACAGAAAGCAAAACATTATTTCACAGTAAATGTGGTAATGAGTAGTAACACTCCAAGGAAAAAATATCTGAAGTTTTTATGAAGTTGTAAGATACAAAGAAAGTAAATAACAATAGCCTTTTGTAACAGAGATAATCAAGTACTTATTTTCTTCACTATGATATCCACTTCACACAGCTGTATTTAATGTTATTTATCAATCACTATCAATTTTGAAGTAATTGAGGCTTCACTGTCGGGCACACATATGACCATTAACATACTGAGCAAATGCCAAATATAATATTTCACAATCATGTATTCTTGTCAAGTACTGTTTCACAATAGCTTTTGGCATTTAGTAGGCATGTGAAATTGTACTATAGTATCCATTTAGGCTACGAAAATTGTTCACTATGTTGCTCATTGTAGCTCACTGGCATTCCCATTTTATTTTCCATGTTTAAACATAACTATGTACTTACCAGACCAGCAATTCTGTTCCTTCTGCTATTGCATTTCACCAGTTCCCACAATATCTGACTTAAAGTAATTTATTTCTATTTTTGAGAAGTCCTCTAATATTCAACTTCATTAAGAGATACAACATGCATCGCTATGACCTGTAGAACACCACATTGGCTTTTCCTTCTCACAAGAACTCCCTCCACCCCTCCAGTAGCCACCACCTACAGTCACAAATGAGGAGCTATTTGATCTCTACAATATTTTACTCAAGAAGGTGCCATCATCATTGCATCCTATGACAGAGCTGCATGTCCTCAACAGACTTTGGATGAGCAGCAAATACCAATATAGCGAGGCCAAGTTGGCTAATGTTACAAGGTCAGATTAGTCAATAATCCAGACTGTTACACCAATGATTATTGAAGAGGCTCATGTCTCTGATCAGGAACCACATTTTAGACTGGTCTCTCTATTGATATCCAATATGGGTGTACCCATGATTCAGTTATCTCTATTGTTGAAGCGTGCACGCCTCCCAATATCAGCAAGAACCATAACTTGTGGTGCATGTGTGGGGCGCGCAGGCAGGGGGTTAGGCTGGAGGGGGGAGGGGGGGGGGGGAGGTGGATGGTGAGAGCAATAAAAGATTAGCATTTGAACTGTTTAAGACAAGAAATGGGTGTCTAAGTTGAGGTTCAGCATATTAAAAATGATGTTCCCTTACATTCACACTGTTTTGAAGCTTCCTCTACTCTCCCATGAGCAGAATATGTGTGTGCATCATTAATTTCTTACTGAAGCTTTGATCAGGTAACTGTATTTGTATATCAACAAGTTATAGTATTATTTAATGTGAAATGGAAAGGCTTGTAATTGAAGCTGAACCTGAATACAGTCTTCAACTTGAAAACACTGTTGTCTCATCTCTCATATGATTGTTCTTAATTTTTAACATTAATGGCTTATATACATGCTTTAAGTTTCTTCATATCACATGAATTTTTCTCTGTAGGAAACTAAGCTCTCCGGCAGTACTTCATGTTAAAATATCTAATATGAAGATACTAATTTTTTCCAAGCAGATTAAGTTTACATGTTTTATGAGATGTTATGAAATTTGTAGGCAAGTAAAAGAAGATGAGTGATTTATCACAGAATAATAGCTCTTAAGGATGTGAAATTGCAGCCATGGTTAATTCTAAATGCTATATGGCCACATAAAAGGTATACCCATGGAAGAAAAATTAGGAATTTTATTGACTCATTGGATCTCCTGCTTATAATGAAGTTACATAAATGGGATACCAAGCGACCAGTTACAAGATTATTGGTGAAATGCAGCTCATATTACATCTATTTTCTGAGTAACAGCAATATATGGTATTAGCAGACAAAAGTGTTACACTTAGGATGTTTATTTGTTGTTTAACCAGTTTACATAATAAGACCAAAGAATTTCAGAAACAAAGTTTCAATGAAGTAGAGCAATCACTGAGGTCCTCTTCTAACACCATTGTGGACTAATGGGAAAACAGTAATTTTAGACCAAAACCAACAAAAATATCTGTCTGCATATTTTACAAATACAATAAATCTGTAAATAGAACCTTGATCATTTCTAGATGTACTAAGATGGTAGAACATGGACAAACCTTCAAGAGCCTTCAGCTCCAAGGTAGACAACCCAAATAAATGTAAAAATGTAAAGCTCTGCCTTCTGGCCCAGACAGGCCAATCAGGAATGGCTGACCTCAGTGTCATCCTCTGCCACTGGCATCATTGGATGCAGTATGGAGAGGTGTGGGTCCGCACACTGCTCTCCCAACCACTGTCAGCTTTCTTAACCTTCGAACCACTACATTTCATTCAAGTAACTCCTCAGTTGGCCTTAAGTGATTGCACCATTTACCATTTGTCCCACCAAGGAAAAATCCTAGACGCAGCTGGTGGCAATCAAACCTATGTCTTCTGCATAGTAGCCACTGAGCTACGGATGTGGTCAAGGTAAAATGTAATGACTCCAAATTAGAAACAAAGGTGCATATTTTCTAGAATGCCAGCCAAAAATATTCCCTCTATTGTCTCTACATTAAATTGGATCAAGTAGTATGCCTGTTATCTGGACGACCAGCATGACACAATAATACTTCATTACAAATATATCATCCTGCATAAAAGAAGAAACAAATATAAAGGTTGAAAGGAAGTATTAAGAAGGAAGAAAAACTGAGGTTCAAAACCCCAATGAGATAATTAGAGATACAGTACACCTATCCTTTTCAAAAGAACCATCTTAATAATCACTGTAACTGGGTCAGTGAAACTGTGAAAAACTTAAATCCAAATATCTGGACAGGGATGTTAACCCCACTGCTCCCAAATACTAGATAAGTACCTTTATCATTTTGGAACTTTGCTCAGCAAAAGTATCAGAAGACAGATACCACAAACCAACTCTATGGAAAATCTTGTACCACACTCTGCCATTGTCTCTAATGACCTTCATAAGTACAAAATTTGCCTTAGAGATACTCCGCTTTACAAAAAGATTTATATGTAGTGTGCAACATCAGTGACTCTATTATCTGGACTATAGTTTCAAAATTATTAGAAATTTTATGACACCAACTATGTATAAACGATAATAAACATTCAGGAAATATTATGATATAGAATATCACGAATATATATGAATAACTGGGGGGAAACCAATGTATGAAGCTACTTCATGCCCTTTACAAACTGAACATAAAGGCATATGAAAAAACCCATGTTATATACAAGGAAATCATTCATTTAAAGTTCTTACTTATGATAAAAAAATCAGTACAGAAGAAGAAAAGGCCCTAACTCTTATATAAACTATTTTTTACTTTCACAGTTACAGTTCAACATAACCCATGTGTTCTCCATGAACATATAAAAACTACCCTGCAATATTCAGCTTCTGTGGTGCATCACTAGCCTCACCAACTGGAAAACTTGTAAATTCTCCATCCATATTCCATGTGTGGCCAGTCTAACAATCACCTGACACTTGATCAGGGCAGTATAAATCCTGCATATACCGTCCTTGTTCAGGAACCATAGCACTTATCACCTTCTTGGCACATATACCATGTACAATTTATTTAACTTTTGTAACTTAGTAGGGGCCAATATTCTTGGACCTTGCCATTAATTTTGATCCAATTTGTGTTCATTTTATCACCACAAGATCACCTACTTTGTACATGAAGGCTTTCCGCTGACAAATGGTTTAAGTTGCTGTTGTTTCAGTCTTACACCTTACTTATTTGTAATTTAGCATTTACATCAATTCATGGTGTCTTTCTTCAAATTAATTAATAATTTCCTTTTCCTACAATTTCGTGATGTGAAGATGTGTGCATCTTAACTCCTGTCAACAGTTCAAATGGTGTTTTCCCAATATTTCTGAGGTATGTTGAATTCATGGCATGTTGAATGATGGTATCATTTAGTATAACTGTCAATACTAAACTTAGCAAAGATGATAGCCAAATTAGAACTGAGCCTCTAAATCTGTCAACTGGCACTAAGGAGTTATGCCATTATTCAAATATGTTCAACTACTTCTGTCCTGCATTACTGCTTGAATTCTTGAGCAGTAAAGCAATTGCCTTTTGCTTAATTGCTTGCCCTTGATTACTACAATCAGTTTTCAGTAATTCCATGTTACCAGTTGCTTCATCTTATTTTATAGTCTCTACAAGAAACAGGTAGGTAAACTTGGTAAATCCACCAGTAAGATATAGAATGTGGTCATACACTTATGTGAGTCAATTGAAGTGGTCCAGTATCACCCATGTGATGAATATATAATGGTACACTCTCTTTCAATAAGGGATGAAAGAAATGTTCCTTCTTTACTGATTTCTTATTCTCAATTACGTATGTTACATAATTGGAAATCACTCTTTTCACCTTGTTGGTAAGATCTAGCATATAATAATCTATTTTAATCACTCTTCAGTTCATTCAATAGTATAATGTCCATTCCCATGTACAAACATGGTGGTTTCTGCTCGCATAGTGTGTGAAACGACTGAAGTTTCTCTTCTGTCACCAAATTTGAAAAGAATTCCATTCTTTAATAATAAGTTTTCATAAGGTTGTTCTTTGAGGATGTTCTTGAGGACTACCTTCTCTTGACCTTTCCCAGTTCTAGCTGTGGAACCATCTGCAAAACCAAACAGCAACTTAAATCAGCTACTTGTTTCATCCTAGAACCAGATCAGTCTTCAATGATGTAGGAGTACTCTTCTAAAACCAAATCCCTTCTATCTATTCTTCATGAGAAGTGCTTCTTAACCATGATCTTTAAGAATGCAGCACAGTTCAATACAATTTTAAAATATATTCCTGGCAAAAATTAGGTTGGTGCATTAATTCATAGTGTTTTCATTTTGCATGTTGGTATTCCAGTTGCTTTGGGTTTATTTTTCGACTGTCATTTTTTTTAATTTGTAGTTGACTGTTGCTATTTGAGTTTACATATTGTTATTTTGTCATTTGGCAATAGTGAGTGGAGCTGTGGATGCTAGAAAACGGTGTGGGAAATGGAGAAATCAGAACATTTCTCATATATTCTTCTGTATGAGTTCAGTAGAGGGGTGATAGCAGCGGAGGCAGCCAGAAACATTAGCATCATGTACGGGGATTATGTCACTGGACAGAGTACTGCAAGGAAATGATTTTCTTGTTTCAGGAAGGATTGTCTTGACTCTAGTGACTCTCCATGTTTGGGAAGATCTTCAGGGCTTGATGAAGATCATTTAAATGCATTAATTCACAATGATTTATGTCGCTGTACTCAGAACCCACAGATGTGATGAACTGTGATCATTCCACCATTGTGCAACATTTGCATGCAATGAGCAAGGTTCAACAAATGCTTTTATGGATACTGCATGCTCCAAGCCAATATCACAAACATCAGCATGTAGGCAGAAGTGCATTTTTGTTTGCTCAACATCAATTGGCTTGTGAAAAACATCAATCATTCCTATCCTGTATCATTATGGGTCATGAGAAATGGTGTCTTTATCCTAACAAAAGGAAAAAAGGCTTGGCTGAGCCAAAACAAAGCATCAACTCCCCATACAAAGAACTACACACATCCGCAAAAGATAATGTTAGGCATTTTGTGGAACAGTGATGATGTGGCACACTATAAATTGCTTCCTTGAGGTGTAACCATCATTGCTGACATTTACTGTCAACAACTGAGACATCTTGCAGATGCAGTCGAAGAACAGAAACACTGACAAAAAATGCTACATTGAAAATGGATTGGGAAGTCATTCTGCATCAACCTTACTCAACTGATCTTGCACCCTCAAATTTTCACCTTTCCCACTCTCTATGGATAAAAATGCACTCTGTACATGGCTTGACAAGTTCTTCACCTCAAAATAATGTCATTTCTACATTTGCAGAATCAAAAAGTTACCCCAGCAATGGCAGTGAAGGAGAATATATTATGGTTGACTACAGTCTTCTGTTATGTGTATCCATTGTGTTTATTAATCTTATGGAAAGCTTTAACAATCATGAAGCCTCCAAGCCCATAACTAACATATTTTTCCATTTGAGGTGTCATGTTTTTAGTTATGTACAAGACTGAATGTTACTTGCCATTGTCTGGAGATTTTTGTGGTCTTGCAGCTCCAAAGCATTCTTTGCCTGCATCTGTGTAGTTCCATTTCATATTTCTGGTTGTAGATTTTTAAAACTGGATCTGATGAAAAGATATCTTTGAGTGTCTCTTCTTCAGTCCGCCCTGGTAGCTGAGTGGTCAGCTTGACAGACTGTCAATCCTAAGGGCCCGGGTTCGATTCCCAGCTGGGTTGGAGATTTTCTTCACTCAGGGACTGGGTGTTGTGTTGTCCTAATCATCATCATTTCATCCACATCGACGCGCAGGTCGCCGAAGTGGCATCAAATCAAAAGACCTGCACCAGGCGAACGGTCTACCTGATGGGAGGCCCTAGCCACACGACATTTCCATTTTACCTCTTCTTCAAACTTATATTTATTATTATTTATCAATAAATCACTCAGAAGTTTGATTATTGTAGAGAAATTTGTGATGTAACTTCCTTAAATACCCTGTTGGTCCTAGGGCATTTCATAATCATGCAACAGATTTTTATTCTAGAAAGTTTTCTACAGCTTTTTTCTCCTCAGAAGAAGGTTAGATTTGCACACATCTTACAATGTATCGAAGGGCTCGAATTTTATAACATTAATATCCAAGCTCTATTCTGCTGCAGTTTTTGACACTAAAGCAAGCCACTGAAGAGTGCCACATCTTCACTCTTAGCTATTAAAAAAATAGTGTTTATAAAGTGCTGATATGCTTGATAATCCAAACGCAACTTTCTTGAACTCAGAACTACCGGGAGTGTCCCACAAACATAGTATACTTCATGCTTTCTCCATCAAAATCAATGCAGAAAAATAAAATAGTGACTCTCTTCTTATTTATTAAAACTCCAGTTTGACCTAGAAGATTGTTCCCAACTACCATTTCAAAATTCACAGTATCTCTAGAAAACACATAAATATTTGTTTTGACTTCCACATCATAAATCTCAACAGTGTCTGTAAAATAACCTTTTGAAGAGACAGAATTTTTCACAAATTCTAACAAAGTTACATCTGTATAATGCAATCTTGGAAAATCCAGTCTCATAAACATTTTACTGTAACGTACTGACTGCCACAGTCAACTAGCACCCTCATCAATCAGTTACTTTTTTAGACATTTTTAAATTTACAGCTGTTAATTCATTTCTTAACAGTGTTTGCATTAACTGTAACCTTTTTATCACTTATTTCCTTCACACATTCAGATGAAATATGGCCCAACTCATTGCAGTTTAATTATTTCTTTTGCATACTTTCGTGGTGGCAGCCACATGACCTGAGACCATTGGTGCCACAGTCAAAACACCACCTGTCTGGATCCTAAGCTATGCTATTGGTGTTTCTGTACCTTGAATCTTTAGCATCTTTCCTACTGGATTTCCAACATTTCTATTGCTTTAACTTTTGTTATTTCCTTTCACCCACCCATGAACCATGGACCTTGCCGTCGGCGGAGAGGCTTGCGTGCCTCAGCGATTCAGATAGCCGTACGGTAGGTGCAACCACAACGGAGGGGTATCTGTTGAGAGGCCAGACAAACATGTGGTTCCTGAAGAGGGGCAGCAGCCTTTCCAGTAGTTGCAGGGGCAACAGTCTGGATGATTGACTGATCTGGCCTTGTAATGCTAACCAAAACAGCCTTGCTGTGCTGGTACTGCGAATGGCTGAAAACAAGGGGAAACTACAGCCGTAATTTTTCCCGAGGGCATGCAGCTTTACTGTATGGTTAAATGATGATGGTGTCCTCTTGGGTAAAATATTCTGGAGGTAAAATTGTCCCCCATTTGGACCTCAGGGCGGGGACTACTCAGGAGGACGTTGTTATCAGGAAAAAGAAAACTGGCATTCTACGGATCGGAGCGTGGAATGTCAGATCCCTTAATTGAGCAGGTAGGTTACAAAATTTAAAAAGGGAAATGGACACGTTAAAGTTAGACATAGTGTAAATTAGTGAAGTTAAGGGGCAGGATGAATAAGACTTCTGGTCAGGTGAATACAGGGTTATAAATACAAAATCAATTAGGGGTAATGCTGGAGTAGCTTTAATAATGAATAGGAAAATAGGAATGTGGGTAAGCTACTACAAACAGCATAGTGAATGCATTATTGTGGCCACGATAGACACGGAGCCCACACCTACTACAGTAGTACAAGTTTATATGCCAACTAGCTCTGCAGATGACAAAGAAATTGATGAAATGCGTGATGAGATTAAAGAAATTATTCAGGTAGTGAAGGGAGACAGAAATTTAATAGTCATGGGTGACTGGAATTCATTGGTAGGAAAAGGGGAGAAGGAAACATAGTAGGTGAATATGGATTGGGGGGAAGAAATGAAAGAGGAAACCGCATGGTAGAATTTTGCTCAGAGCACAACATAATCATAGCTAACACTTGGTTTAAGAATCATGAAAGAAGGTTGTATACATGGAAGAACCCTGGAGATACTAGAAGGTATCAGACAGATTATATAATGGTAAGACAGAGATTCAGGAACAAGGTTTTAAATTGTAAGACATTTCCAGGGGCAGATGTGGACTCTGACCACAATCTATTGGTTATGAACTGTAGATTAAAATTGAAGAAACTGCAAAAAGGTAGGAATTTGAGGAGATGGAACCTGGATAAACTGAAAGAACCAGAGGTTGTAGAGAGCTTCAGGTAGAGCATTAGGGAACGATTGACAAGAATGGGGGAAAGAAATACAGTACAAGAAGAATGGGTAGCTTTGAGAGACAAAATAGTGAAGGTAGCAGAGGATCAAGTAGGTAAAAAGATGAGGGCTAGTAGAGAGAGATATTGAATTTAATTGATGAAAAGAGAAAATATAAAAATGCAGTAAATGAAGCAGGCAGAAAGGAATACGAATATCTCAAAACTGAGATCAACAGCAGGTGCAAAATGGCTAAGCAGGGATGGCTAGAGGACAAATGTAAGGATGTAGAGGCTTATCTCACTAGGGGTAAGATAGATACTGCCTGCAGGAAAATTAAGGAGACCTTTGGAGAAAAGAGAACCACTTGTATGAATATTAAGAGCTCAGATGGAAACCCAGTTCTAAGCAAAGAAGGGAAAGCAGAAAGGTAGAAAGGTGGAAGGAGTATATAGAGGGTCTATACAAGGGGGATGTTCTTGAGGACAATATTATAGAAATGGAACAGAATGTAGATGAAGATGAAATAGGAGATATGATACGGTGTGAAGAGTTTGACAGAGCACTGAAAGACCTACGTTGAAACAAGGCCCCAGGAGTAGACAACATTCCATTAGAACTACTGACAGCCTTGGGAGAGCCAGACCTAACAAAACTCTACCATCTAGTGAGCAAGATGTATGAGACAGGCGAAATGCCCTCAGACTTCAAGAAGAATATAATAATTCCAATCCCAAAGAAAGCAGGTGTTGACAGATGTGAAAATTACCAAACTATCAGTTTAATAAGCCATGGCTGCAAAATACTAACACGAATTCTTTACAGACGAATGGAAAAACTGGGAGAAACCGACCTCGGGGAAGATCAGTTTGGATTCCGTAGAAATGTTGGAACATGTGTGGCAACACTGACCCTATGACTTATCTTAGAAAATAGATTAAGGAAAGGCAAACCTACGTTTCTAGCATTTGTAGACTTAGCGAAAGCTTTTGACAATGTTGACTGGAATACTCTCTTTCAAATTCTGAAGGTGGCAGGGGTAAAATACAGGGAGTGAAAGGCTATTTACAATTTTTACAGAAACCAGATGGCAGTAATAAGAGTCAAGGGGCACGAAAGGGAAGCAGTGGTTGGGAAGGGAGTGAGACAGGGTTGTAGTCTATCCCTGATGTTATTCAATCTGTATATTGAGCAAGCCGTAAAGTAACAAAAGAAAAATTCGGAGTTGGAATTAAAATCCATGGAGAAGAAATAAAAACTTTGAGGTTCGCCAATGACATTGTAATTCTATCAGATATAGCAAAGGACCTGGAAGAGCAGCTGAATGGAATGGACCATGTCTTGAAAGAGAACATCAACAAATGCAAAACGAGAAAAATGGAATGTAAGCGAATTAAATCGGGTGATGCTGTGGGAATTAGATTAGGAAATGAAATGCTTAAAGTAGTAAAGGAGTTTTGCTATTTGGGGAGAAAAATTACATATGATGGTTAGGAGGGGGGGGGGGGGGGGGGGGGGACAACAACAACAACAACAACAACAAGAAAATCATCATAAATATAGTAGAGTATGGAGTAGATGGCCAAACAAAATTGTCAGTTTTCAGATGCTCCTTGCTGAGCTACAAAAATTTGTGGGAAAAAATGAATCCAACACTAATTATTACTTTCACAAACTCTATTAATGACAGAAAGTCTAATGTAACTTGTGTCTTATCATGAAAATACCAAATAATTTCTTTGTGCACATATAAAACTACTCTGCCATTATCAGCTACACTGACTCAGCACTAAACTAGGCAGCAGGAAAATTTGTATATCCCCGAAGTGAACCCCACAGTATTCACATTTCTTCTCTGCCATCCAGAGGAGAAAATCAGAAAGCAGATTTTAAAGTAGACCACAGCACTCTATATTTACATATAATGTGGGCAGTGTAAAACTGTTGAGAATGTCTGGATTCTTATCCATAATCACAGTTTCACTACAGAAGCATGAGGAGAATGAATGAAGAAACAAGATCCACAATTCTGACCTGAGATGGGCCAATCACCACTGATCGACCATCGTTTCCTCCTCTGTCAGTGGCAACATCTGGATATGGTATGGAGGTGTATGGGGTCAGCACAGTGCTCTACCATTCATTGTTGGCTTAGCAGACACTGGAGCTACCACTTCTCATTCAAATAGCTCCTTAAGTGGTATCATGAGGCTGAGTTGACATTGTTCCAGTCCACCCACCAAAGAAAAATTCCTGCCAATATCGGGAACTGAACCCAGGCACTCTGCATAGCAGTCACCCCTGCAGAGCACTGAGCTAAAGAGATGGATCTTGATAAGAAATCTAATCTGATTTATAGATTCAAATTTCTTTTTTAAACATTAAATATAATAAGTGATGAAAAACCCTATTATTAAGCCTTTATGGTCAGTTGTCATCCATGGTCTTGAAATAGGCACATTCCTGCACAATAATTTTTGACAGGTTCTGAGAATGACTGGCTTTGGGTCCATTATCACAGTTTCAAGACACAAGCATAATCAACTTTCTAAAACACAAGTATAATAAGTACTGCAAGATCCTACAATAATGTGCCTAAACCTTAAGTTATTGTCATCCATTATGTTGAAATGAGGGCATTCTAATATAGTCATTTTTCTATCAATTTCAAAGTGGATTCAACTGCAAATGTGTATCTTATTGTCGGTGGTGTTTTATCCTTCAAGAGCTTTTCTTTTGTAGTGCCATAAATTCAGACAAAAAGATCTCTCTTTAATATTTAAGTTAGACTGGATGCCCAGCAACAGTTTATACTGAATAAAGCATGTTTTGTGATTATTGAAACTGTGAATATGGTGCTCAAAGTATCTATCAGCACTCTTGTTGATTGGTGACTATTTTCTAAATCTCAAACAAGACTTGATGTCAGTAAGATTTAAATTCAGAAAATAATACAATTTATGACTTAGAAGATGTACTCTTGATCAGTCCAATTACAGCAGATTAAAAACTCATACTTAAAACTCCAAATGCTATTTAAATGTAGTTTTATGCATATTTCAGAAAAATGAAGTGATAGTCAGCATCTAAATCTTCACTAACTTTGGTCAGTTAACAAAAGTGAAATGAGGCAATAGGATTAGAGTATAAGCAAATGAATGTGGTGTCTTTTATCATGACCACTGTCTCACAAGAAGTAGGTATGGCAGTATTCCTTCACCTAAAAAAGAAAGAAAATACCAATAGGAAGCATTTTTAGTCCATGATAATCTTATGGCTGCGTACATTGTGTTCATGAGCAGCCTTCTCAGAGAAGCACATTTTTCAGCCTTCATTAATTTTGCACTGGTGCATTCAACTTCAAGCAGAGTTCTTAAGATAGGTGTGAAAATATATTAGTAGAAAGTCAAGAGTCTGTATTATATTTGAAAGTATTCTCAGTGACTCCTGGATAGCAAGGTGCATAGCTAAGGGTAATTTTTAGTATTAATAAGTCTTCGTTTCCCATTAAGAGATAATTGCTTAACTGCTCTCAGCTATAGGAGCTGTTATTACTTCAATATATGCAACATAATCCCTATGGAAATAATGCTTATAGGTACTGCTAGGTATTACTAGCTTATAGAAGACAGATGTATGATATTTTTGGAAATTTGTAAATAGCTTTCCACAATAAACTAGATGTCTTTCTTTCAGAATCTATCAATCCAGATTCTCCAACAGCTCTTTGGTTTTCCCAAATCAACCTAAAGGGCCTGTAACCAACTGTGTTAAACATCATTCCACATGCTTCTCTTTCTTGTTAGATCGTGTTGATGTGAATTATACAGACTACTGGAATACTAATAAGGAAATCAACTTGTCGCTTACATTGCTCACATCAGAACCATGTGATCTTTCTCACCCATGGTTTCTCTTAGGTATTTGTATGATACGACTTACTCAAATTGTGAGTCATTAACAGTGTAATCAAAAAGCTATTACATTTTAATGTTTCATTAGAAATAAAGGCATCACCTGCAAAAACTCCATGGTTATAATGATTTTAAGCCGTTGAGTTACAGATTCTCAATTTGAATGTATCATGCACCTCTGACACACACCTGAGGTTACCTTCATGGCTATCTTGGTGAATGACTGTCCATCCAGGACAACAAATTCCATTCTGCTATTGAGTTTTCAATAGAGATGCAAATCACGCAATACAGTGACACAGATATAAATCATTACGATTGAAAATGAAACCTTCTTAAGATATAAGAAAAAAGAATATGCATCAGTAGTTCACTATATGGTTTTCATGATATTATGTAGGAAATGTCAGATTAGGTTTCACGTAAGTGGTGCTTTTGTTATTCATACATTCAAAGCATATCATTGTATTTGAAAATTGTCATTCTTCTTGAAATGCAATAGATAGCTGTCACTGATATGAGATGGAAATTCTGTTACTCATTTCCTCAATTCTTCTTTATGAATGAACAAATGAATGGAGCTGTGAACTGCTTTAGCTAATATGTAAACAGTGTGCAAGAACAGTGATTCATTGGGATTTGTGTTAAGCATGTCATCATTTGTAATATTTTGTGTAATTTATATGATTTACATGACATATGCTGCCTCACACCAGTTTAATGTTGCTGTATTCTGACAGTTACAAGACCCAGATATGACAATGGTGTGCACATGTCAGCAGATTTAAACGTTTGACGTATGCTGAAGCACAGTCGTCTACAGTGCACTACTTGATAATGGCCTTACAGTTGAAACTGCAATCATGAAAATAAAAAATGATCAGCAACAAATGTATTTTTGCAGGGAGTCAAAGACAGGTATCATACTAGCCACATAAATTACTAATTTAATGTGGTTTCCTGTTGACTTTTTGCTTCATTTTTGTTTCTGTTTTCCATAGTAACACAGTGTTACTTACCCCTGAATTTTTCTTGGCAAATAAAGCCAGAAAAAGCATTTTCTTAATAAATTGTAGCAGACTGATACAGACGCATAATAGATGGTGGGAAGGTTAGCATTTACACAAGTGTTTTCATCTGGCATGAGAGAAGAGAGAGTAGGAGAAAACGAGACTACTTCAGTCTTAACATGGAAAGTCATGCATTTTCAAAGTCATAGCAGAAACATTATAACAGTATAAAAGAAAACTAAATGCAAGCATTTAATGTGATAAGAGAACTTAAACACTTAAAAGCAACAGAGAAACATCATTTGACAAGCAAAGATAAACAAGGAGAAAAGTGTGTAGATGAGAAACAGACAGGACATACCAGTGAAGTAACAAAAGAATCCAAAAGCGAAGAGAAGAAATACATTAATAAAAAGAATCTATGAACTAAACCACAATAAGTAAAAGAAAGGGAAGAAGGAGAATAAACTAATGTTCAATGTAATAATGGAGGAAGAAGATGACTAACTTGAGAGAGACGGCGAAACAAAAGGACATAGACAACAGTTTGAGAGAGAGAGATCAGTATAATTTGAAGACAGATGACTTACAGGAGCCAAGGTCACATTTTTGACATTCTTTCAGTCTGTGAATTTCTATGTTAAAATGTCAGGAGGAATAACTCAATTTATTATACAGTAAAGTAAGTACTTAAGATCCAGGAAGACCCTGTCACATTTTATATATTGCCACAAGTACACAGTATTCCTGCCATCTCTTGTATAAGTCTCATTTCATTTATATTTCACTTCTGCCAAAACAGCATAGTCTTCCTGCAATCTTATGTGCAAGTCTACATAGAATGACCAATTGATTTACATGTATTAACCCTTATTCACTATAGTAACTAGTTATGACTTACATCAGGGTGACTTTTCAAAATGTGAAGAGTCAACTGTAATCATAAATTAGTTTGAAGCACATAGGCTGCATCAAGCTATGGTGTTGTTTCATTCAAAACTCAATTTTTAACCATTAAAATCAAGTTCAAAGTCTGATATCTGGTTCAAAATGCAATATGTCCAGGATCAAATGACATTCAAATCAAAATTGGTTCATTTTTTCCTGATTATAAAACAAGTAGGACCTAAAGTCCACTAAAATCTGTGACATCAATACAAGAAACATTTAGAAAATTCTTTCCATCGTATACTGCTTATCATTGTGGCAAACACATAGTCATATACAACAGATTTGTTGTCTATCAATGTGCTTTTGTGTGAGCTTGCAGTTCACGTGAAATATGACAGACATGGAAGAAAGTGTACATGTAGGGGACTGCTATTCTGGATCTAGGAAGTGGCAGAAAGGCACAGTGAAAAGAAAGGTGGAGCAGATGGAAAAGTATGTGATTTTAAAAGAAAATTCTGATATGAACTTCACTTCTCAGTGTATTTTCTTTCTTGATATTAAACTCTCCAGTTGCTATATTTAAAGTATTTATTTGTTGTTTACACCATGTTTTGTCATGCTTTATTCCATTTCTTACATCACATAAAAGCATATGCTTCAGTACTTTAAAATCATTTAAGCCGTAGACGTCACCATTTGATTAGAAATTAAAATTAAACTGGTCAAAGATCAAATGAAGTAGCTTCAGCCTTTATAGATGCTCTATGTAAGCATAGATAGGAAGAACACACTAAAAATAGACGATTATTTTCTGAAGGCTACCGGGGGCAGAAAAGAAATTCCTATGTAGATCATCCTCTGCACTGGTGACTTATAAAAAACCTCCAGACACAAAGAGAAAAAAGTACGCCTAATACTTCCAGTGCATGGTCATTCATACTTGCCTATGGATTGCCTTTTTGGTACAGTGGAGAAAAGTCTTCAGAAACAGCCTGGAATATTAACTCCTCAATAGTACCAGAATATTTATCAGAAAATGGGGGTGTTTGGATGCTAGAAACAGACTGGAATGTTTTAAGCTTTATGGACCTCTTCATTACCTGAAGAAGCCATTGGAGATAACAGAGATGAAATGAATAATAGTGAAAAAGAAACTAAAGGGGAAAAGAACATACACCACTTTTAAAATAGAAACTTCGTATGGCTTGGATGATGCATCGAAAAGTTATATGACAGTGCTAAAAAGCAGTGTAGAAAAAGATCATAAACCTGACCAAAATGTTGTCAACTTGACATACCCTATTCAATCACAAAAAGCCATCCTTCTAAAACAGCACTTTAGTGACAATTGGAAAGATGACAAAAGCCGGCATTTTATGTTCAACTTCTTGAGAGAGATGATCTGATGGATCAGATAAGGAAGGGCAAGAACAGGATGAAGAGTGAGATTGTTTGGAGAAAGGACCTTGACATCAAATGCTATGAAGAGGATTAAAAAGCTTTTGGTTTTGAAAAAAATTGTATAATTAATATAACAAGTTTAATTATAATTTTGGTTGTAATCTTTAAATATTGTTTAAAAATGTACTGCATAATTGCAAATTTGGATAAGTGCTCTCAGAATAAATGAATATTTCTCATACAAACAATATGTTACCATTAAACCAAAATCATTAATTTTTATGGTATTGTTTATTTTGCAGTTGGATGTACTTTCTTTTTCTTTACATGATTTATTTTTGCTCACAATAAAAGTTAAGGAATAGATTCTTGAGTTTTGTTATGTAAATTTTGTCCAAAACATGAAATATCCCTGTTGTTGATGCAAAATGAAACAACTCCACAGATTCTAAAAATATGAGTAGCAGCTATGTCTTTAAACAAAGAGTGAGATTTTTCTTATTTATCTCATTTTATTATACACAGAACCATTTATAGCTTCTCATATTCAAATTATCTGTTAATATAAAACTTTACTTGATGTTAGTATTTGGTCTCCAATAAAATTTCTATTTGTGGACTTAATGCATTTTGAAAAGTTTTCCTCATATAGATGGTGAATAACATCACAGTGACTCCCAGAACAATCAATTTAATGGCTCGGTGTACTTTAGAGATTTTCTCAGTAAATATTTAAAATTTTCCTTCAGACATTTCTTGCTAATGGAACACCTAGACTACCTCATCGTACTGAAATGGATTATGATGCAGGTGCCAATAGGAAATATGGACGGTTTGTACATTTTCATGTGTATATGTGTGTGTGTGTGTGTGTGTGTGTGTGTGTGTGTGTGTGAGAGAGAGAGAGAGAGAGAGAGAGAGAGAGAGAGAGAGAGAGAGAGAGAGAGGGGGGGGGGGGGGGGGGGAGAGGGGGAGAGAGAGAGAGAGAGAGAGAGAGTGAGAGAGAAGGGTGAGGGGGGAGGGGGGGAGGTAGGAAAAGAGAGAAGTGTGTTTATGTAACGCTAGGTAGTTGGAGTAGTCTTGAGCAGAATATTACCACTAGAAAGAAAGGAGTTATAGTCAATTCACAACATTTTCCTGATTTGCATAAACTAATGAAGCTTACCTTCACGTAGCCTCAGATATATCTACAGCACCATATCATCAAAACACAATTGATTTTCTACTACTTTTCTAATAAGTAGCAGCATCACATGCTGTAGTGTACTGTGCCTAACACTGATGATAACACAAAAATTTTGTCATAAACATAATAATTTCATCTAGCTATTATATGTAACTATCATCTTTTTGTACCCACCACTATGTATATACCGTAAATGCACACAAGCACTAATCTAGAGATGCTACAGAAATTTCAAAGAAAGCAGCATGGATGACAGCCAACAGTTTTCCCTCACAGTGTTCTTCCTTTCAAAGTGCAGAAGCAGCTAAGCGTATCTCAGATGCGCATTTTTTCTTTCAAGTACTGTATTTTCTTGGTCTACTAAATGATAAAGATGAAGCTACAGAAAAAGTACACATGACATAGCCATCCGAGTTCATGCAATGTGCAGCTGGTTACTTCTGGCAAATATTGAATAATTGTATTTAGCACACTTGTATTACCATGACAAGAAACATTTACTATCAGAGAGCAGAATCAAAAAGAAACATCACCAAAGATGAATCTCTAAACATTCAAAAATTAATTGACATAGATAATTTTCTTAAATTTTACTTCAAACATAACAATTAGAAGAACACTATCAAAATGTTGAACATTTCTACAAAATAAACGTAGTAGTATTAAAAACGCTAATGAAGACAAGCAGAAATAAAATCATCATTCCGACATCAATAAAATCTGTATTTTCTTAATAAAACTCATGATGAAACTGTACTACATAATTGTCCTGTCTATCACCTTCCACTAGGTAGGGAAGTAAAAATTCTTTTTTGTTCTTCTTTCTTTTCGATTCCGAAAAACCACCGATAAAAGTCTCAACTGCACATAACGACAAATTTTTTTGAGCATCACACTGACAAATAATGAACATTCCTCTGCTGATTTGTATTTTGACATGATCTAGTAATTTCAGTTTCAATACTGGGAACCAATCTCTAGTTTGTGTTAGTACACTGTTCCTCGTAATCACTGAAGCTTTTTTCCAGGTGCTGTCTAACAACTTCTTCTCTCCCAAAAGAAAAGAAGGAGGAGGTAGGATATCAGGGAAAGGGACACATTAAGATAACTGTAACAACTAACAACAGTGCAACTGACTTGTTCCACAACTTGCAGTAGTCACCAAATTGACAAGAAAATGATTCTTTTTGAAAAAAACTGTAGATATAAAGTGCATATCTGAATATTTATTTTGGATGACTTTTTAGTTTCATGTATCAAACACTTTCAAAAAGTATTAATCCTTGTAAACCCTTAAAAATAAGTTTGGAATGGATTAGAAAATAAATTTTACTTTTGTACTATGTAAAATAAGGATATGTCATGTACTTTCTGAATGCGAGTACAATACCAGTTTCATATTCAGACACTGCAGGTAAGTCTGTTGCACACAAAATATTGTTTAAATAAGAAACTCTAAATTGGTTCTGTGAAGAAAGTAGCATAAAATGAGGTAGGTGCTGAGTCAGGATAAATGGAATGTATTAATTTTTGAGTAATACAGTTTTAAACAACACTGAATGAAAAATTTACCAAGTAAGTTGCTGCAAGATTTTGGTTGCAGAGTAATGCCTTCACGAACAATGATATGTCATTTTGCTGGTTTTAAATGTTTTAGTAGCTCTAATATTGTTCATATTGTAATAAAGAAGAATTGTACCTACTTCAACTAAGCAATATTATTACTGGTATCTAACAATTAAAGAAAGGACCCTGATCATTTCCTACCACGTTTATAATAAATGAGGTAAAATCTTTATTCATTACTATATGCTTCCTTTCATCTAATTTTAGTAGTCACATCAAACAATAACTACAGTGATGGTAGTTAAAAATAAAAAAAAAAGAAGGTTCAAGAACTAACCCAGCATTTTCCTGAAGTGGTACATGAAAACCGTCATGTAGAATGTTAGGCTAGCAATTTGAATTTCAGTTTTCTGAAAGCATGAAAACAAACACACCATAATTAACTAAAGGGATTTGAATCTTCATCAACAGCCTCTACTGAATTTTGATATATTCATTTTAAAGTAATATATCACAAAATTTTATTTCATATTGTACACAGAAATCACAAAACACTGTAGAAATATACTGAAGAAAAGAGAAACTGTATTGAAAATGGGATGTAGATGTAACTCACACACTGAATCACTGCATAGATTGTGTAAAATCTGCATTTTTTCTGCATTAAAGCAAAAATTTTGCTTTTCGCATTGCAATCCTTAATATCTTTGTAAATATTATTCTTGAAGAGCCTTGCATTTGAACATGCACTGTGTATAAAAATAGATGTTTCAAACAATATATCTAAGAGTTAAAAAATATTAGCCATAGGCAACTTTTTACATTCAAGCACTGTTTAAAATTCTGTATTACTCTTTGACACAGGGTTCTGCTTATGATTCATAACCCGAACCTGTCTCCATCTTGTGAGCCCTCCCCGTCGCTTGAGGCACTCGAACCCTGTTTGACCAGGTGCCGCACATCATCAGGTAAAACTTCCTCGCTTCTATGGACGGTAAATGAAGTTTTGCCTTTTCGCCCGAAACCTAACCTACGTTTCCGACCTGCATAAGTATTTTTGGAGGTAAGAAATACATATGAGCAAAGTAATGATGAAAAACAACAGTTATCATTCTAAGAGAGAAAGATACATTGATTCCATACAAATATTGAAAGCAGTTGTCCTCAGTTAGGATTCTATTTTGAACTGATTGTTGAAACACTTTTTTAAATGTTTTTCTTCTTAAATATCATTACGTGTACATACCATTAGTATTTCAAATTTTGAGCTTGTCTCCCATAATGAACATTTGTTATGACTAATAGAGATATGGGATATATCTGTAGACAGGTAAATCACTGTAGTAACATTACAATACTGAATAGCTTATTGAAGAAGAACCAACTTTTCATTTCATTCAAGATGTAGTTTGCACCTTTTTGATAAATGGACAATTAAGGAAATGTGCTGAGTTAAGTTAATTATACAGCAACCATTTTTTTTAAAGAAACAGAAGTTGCAGTAGGAAAGCACTATCTTTCAATATACAAAGCAGTGAACATTTTGAATGACATATTTCATGTCTATAATGTTTATGATGGTAAGGTTAAAGAAGTCTTGATGGAGCAGATCATTACAGGAATATTAATATCGAGTAGGATTAATTATGATAATATTCTTTCATATTTGTTAAAAATTAGGAAAGGTTTTAAAAATTGCTAAAGGCCTGTACAACATTCAGTGTTAAACAGAATCCCAAGTGTTTGTCCTATCATGAAGAAGTTGAAAACATAGATGATCACAATCAATTAAATGTGACAGCAAAATGTGCAGGCACTCGATGTATATGTGCCTAATACATTTTTATGAACTAATGAACTCAATTAGATTTCTAAGTATTGCAGTACTACCAAATATCTCTAAGGATAGTGATTCAATATAAGCTTTTTAAATCTTTCTCTACTCAGATTTTTACATGATCAGGCATCACCATTACCAGGTCACCTCTCTTAAAATATGCTGAGGACAACAGCTTTTCAAGACTCATATCTGACTTATTAGCAAAATGACAAAAATTACATGTACATACTAACATTAAAAACAACTGAATGAAAATCATACTGTTTATGCAAATATTAGATGAGAATATTTTTCTAATCTACATCTTTGTGATATTCTATCAAATAAAAAGTTTGAGGCCAAGAGTAAGTTTCAGAAGCATACATGTGAAAGTGTGAATATAAAGAAAACTTTTTGCAATGTGTGGTTTGAGAGGTAAGTCAGACCTTTCTTCAAGGGAAGATCATCAGCTGACCTCGGTCCATGGGAAGCCACCACGTCACGTGGATCGGCTATTTTTTGAAAGGGAGAAAGTTGCACATTACATTCTTAATGTACTGAATAGAGTAATGTGAAAGTATCTGGAAATACACTTAATCATGGCCTTTTGAATTGATTTTCAGTTGAATAATCACTTAAAAGAGGCTCTATCTTGCAACATACACAAAGAGCTCATTTTACCAACCTTGCAAGATAAGCAGTAATGCCGATGTCATGCCAGACATAGTGTGTACCCTGACTCAAATGAGTATCTTGTAAGTTTTGAGAATGTACCTTCAAATAATCTGTTTTGTAATGTGAGTTAAATCAGAGTACACAATGGAGAAATTTTGAAATTGTCTGTCTCTCTGTATGTAAGAATATTTTGGAACAATGAAATAGGAGGGAATTATGAAACAGGAGACAGTAAACTCATCACATACCCTTATACATTTATAAAATAATTTTCCTTTCAAGAAGCTTAAGTCAATCAACAGTAGAAAAATGTCCATGACTAAAAATTAGGGAATTTAAAATATATGCAAAACAACAACAGCTAGCTAAATAACAATACAGATGGAAATAAATTGTTTTGAAAGAGCTGGCAGATATAACTTTGGTGTAGTACTTTCCTCAGCTTCACACCGCTTTGGGTCTGTGGCTGTTGTAATGTAGAGAACCTAATTAAAAAGTTTCACCACACCCACATTCAAACAAATCAAACATTTTAGTTACAATTTGTATGAGTTCAGTACAATGTCCTCCTGCTGTGATGAGCTGAATCACTTGAAAGCTGGCCTGACAATATTTTGGGTTTCAGGTCATTTCACCTAAAACTGATTGGACATTTTTTGAAAGGCACATAGGAGCTTAGTATGATGGCTACTTTCATAGCACCAGGATTCTTCATCAAAATTATCTATAATTGTTCCTCAATTACTTGAACATACCATGAGCAGACGGAATGCAAGTTTCTTTCTAGCCAGTTCTGAGACACATTCTATGAAATTGTCACTTTTATGTGTCATAATCATATTACCAACAACAAACAAATTACATAAATGAGAACTAATGCACAAGGCTTTAGCAAATCTCAAAAATTGCAGTTTGCAAATTTTCCTTCATACTAGGGACTACACATCTGATAGTTTTCACTCAAGTATGGAGAGCACCTCAAACATTAATAATTAAAATGCATATTAAAAGTGGTGTGAAATAAATCTAGTAGTGTGGATTCAACCATAGGAGACACCACCCAGTCACTCATAGAAATACAGCAGAAATAAATGTGAAAAGTACTCTTGTTTCCTAAACAGGAAAGAAATTTGTACATTATGGTTGAAACAAAGAGCAACATAAATGTCATACATTATAATAGCACTTGTCTATATTTTTATGTCTGCAGTAACAGTAAGTGAAATATATATATATGTATAATGTGTTATAAATAAATTTTAACACTACAAAATATATGAGTATGCAGGTTTCAGCTCTGTTTGCTGTTTCTGTGTAGATTTTATCTGAAAGGTGCAAGAGTAATTTTCTTTATTATAAAAGTGCTGTTCCACCTTAAATGTGTAACTTTTGTTCCCTAAACAATTTCCTTCTATGGCTGACACAAATTTAAAGACATGAAAAACTTCTGTTGGTATAGTTAAGCATGATAAAATTTTAACATCTTAAAGAATGCTATAAAACTTCAGTTACTAAATGGTATATAACAATTATACCAGTAGAAAAAAAGGTAAACTTTGAACTTCCATTTTCCATAAACAGAACACCTTATTCCAAGATAAAGTAAAAATGGTGAAAACAGTACTATGAAAAGCAGTATAAAACCACATAAGTAAAGTTAATTAAATAACTAAGGAGTTCTGTTTCAGAGGAACAGCAGTTAGGACTGAAGTGAAACAATATTATTTGAACAAGGGAAATTCAAATTCATCAGAAGTTAATGGAATGGTATGTTACAGTAGGAAGCCACAGGAGAACTAATTTGGAAGGCATGAAAGATGTAGGCTTAAAGCAGTCAAGAAAGACAGAAAAGTGAGCAGAAGAAAGAAATAATTTTTTTAAAGTAGAGAACATAAAAAGAAAAAGATTACATGGGAAAGAAATGTGTCAATGGCTAATTGAAATGTATGCATAAAATGTGTGCCCTAGGACACCAAAGGTCGGAACTGGGGATTTCATGTGTGGATTCATGTGATTTTGATAAACTTTCACTCAAGGTGTCAATGATGCTGAGATTGCCTATATTCAGAACATTTCAAAAGTAATCGCTCAAAGTAATGCCGAAAACACTGCGCATCCAATGGAACATAATGAACTTATCTATCTCTTTCAACATGCTATCAATGGGAGATTAAACTGTAATCTTCCTTCCTTCCTTCCTTCAAACTTCTCCTATTTTTATTCATTTGTCTTATTCATTACTGGTCATTGTAACTTTCCAAAATGGGCAACTCTGTCATAATGAAGTTAGAAATACATATATAATAATGATAATATTTAAATTGTTTCTGAATTTTATTATGTCAAAGACATTCTAGCTAGAATTAAATGATCGTCTAAGGTACACGTCTGACTTGCAACAAGTATTTTGTTCAGATATTTGTATTTGTGTCCATATGTGGATCTGTACATTTCTCTTCAGACCTTGTATAGTTTTATCAACCATTGCATTATAGCATTACATTTATTTTTCATATTTCATATGCTCTGTATCAGAATTGCCTTGGCATCCAGATCACTATAAGCCAATATCAACAGTAACTTTCTACATTATAAGCCATGAAATAAATACTATGGTTAAAATTCATAGCAACACAACTGTTTGTGGATGCTGTACAAAATAAAAAGGAAGATCCTATCATAACAATTCCTATACTATGCAATTAAAAAATAATCACTTTTATTTAATGCAATAACTTGTAATATATTTGTATAATAATAAAATGCCTTCCATTAATTTGAAGCAGCACACAAAGCCCTAGATAGTAACAGACTTTCTAAAACATTACCAACAATAGCAACAATGATGATGATGATAACAATGATGATGGAGGCAGTAAAGGTAACCCACTCACAGTGCAAAAGTGATTTTGAACAGGTGAACTCAGTGTTTCCGACCTTGTTTATGCGCCCCTCAGAGGACAGTGAAGTCAACACTTTGGTTATATGGTGAGTGATTACTTTTACTCTTTCTGTTATATGTGCTCCATAAGGGGCTCCTCATACTTATGTATTTATTATATGAGTAAATAATGTCTAAGTATTGTGTAGCTTTTGATATAGTAATAACAAATGTGTATTTCCCTTGAGATTTAAAACTTCATGAGTTTTAAAACAAAAACAAAAAAAAAGGATTATTTCTTAGTATGGTATAGCCTGATTTGGTCAACAAATAGTGAAACATAGACTTGTTATTCACTGCCTGTAATTTTGAGTAGGTACACGCAATGAACCATGACATTTTCGTATTTCATTTATGAGAAGGTCTCTTGGGGTAGAGTTATCTTTAAGTCATTTGAAAAAAAAAAAATGATGGAAATAAAACCTGGCATAGTTCAAGAAACCATCTCTGCATTCGCTAAAGGTCCTCTACAAACATCACAGACAAATAAATTAGAATGGCTAGTGCTGAAGATGGACACAGAATGTTATCACAAAAAAATCTTGTAAAGTGAAAACATGATGGAAATAAAACCTGGCATAGTTCAAGAAACCATCTCTGCATTCGCTAAAGGTCCTCTACAAACATCACAGACAAATAAATTAGAATGGCTAGTGCTGAAGATGGACACAGAATGTTATCACAAAAAAATCTTGTAAAGTGAAAGATACAAATCAATGTACTCCATACAGTAATGGTTCATGATTCCAACAAGTCAGGATATTTCTTACAGTGGCAAGTGAGACATGCAATTTCTGGATGCTTCGCATTGATTACCTAACATTTACTGTCTGATGTACAGAGGAATAGAGGTATTCAAATTAAAAATCAACAGTTTATTCATTTCCAATATGATAAAAATAGTGTCAAATTAATATTACTGTAGTGTTAAACAATGGAAACTCCAGGGTGGATAACAACAATCAGAAAGAACAGATTGCTACTCAACGCACAGAGGAGGTATTGAGTTGCAGAAAGGCACAATGGAAAATAATGCTAGATATACTAGTCAATCAGATAAATCCTTCATCAAATAGGGAAAAACAAACACATTCATACAAGGACAGCTGACACATACATGGTCACTGTCATCTCCAGTGTTTTTCCTACTTCTGATGAAGGACCTAGTCCAATAACTGAATATATCTAGCATTCTTTTTTATTGTGCCTGTCTGTGACTCAATGCCTGATGTATGTGTTCAGTAGCAATCTATTCTTTCTGATTGTTATTATTTAGTATTAGCTTCTTTAAATTAACATAGTTGTTTATTTCACGTTTTTCATGCTTTTTGTCTCGTACTACATATTTCTTAATTTATTAAGTAGTCTACATTTAAGAATGATTAATCAAGTAAAATAATTTAAATTAACTATATGCAATGAATAATTTTTCTGGTTTTTATGATTCATGTCCAGTGTGGTCAATAGCTAAGAGACTCTGTTAGCTGAGTATTGGTCTTATTATGGGTGCCAACAATATTAACATTAATTTGATTGATAGATTTTGTAGAGTTTATTACTGATTTATATGATGTAGCAGGGATTTGTTGAAATGGCTGACACTAGACTTTGACAATACTGGCCACTGGTGTTACATAATCTAAAACATAGACAGAGTGCTAAAAATTAGACAATTATGGAAATGATACTGCAACTTCTCCCTTTGAGTTTAAATTTTATGTCTTTATGTTAATATGTTGACAAGACACTCCATCTTTCATTAATATAATAGGCAACTGTCTGATTATTAATACAGGAGATCAACATATTTAATAATATTTTATATTGGTATATATAAATATTTTGTCATGGCTACATAAAAAGCCAGTATGATTATTTTTGGTGAAATATTTTCACTCAGATTTTGTCCAACAATACAATAATTCCCTGATATTCCAGAAAATGCTTCTTCACTGAAAATTAGAAACAGTTATACCTTTCAGCATCTAACACTTGTCAATGTGAATGGATCTCGAGAAAATTTCGTTTTCATAACAGAGACTAAAAAATCTGATGTCAGTTTATTCAAACAACACTGTTAATGCAAAATCCATTATTATTAGCAGACAGTTCTGACAGTCACATTGAAGGAAAGTACAATTGTGTCATAATCTTATCAAAAAGCTGTAAGAAAACTTGACTAGCATAGATGACCATTACACTTTCACATTCATCAAAATCATTTTAATGGATTAAAAGAAGGGTACTTCTTCCTCATTTTACAAATAAAAAAATCATTAGAAAATATGTTAGCCACACACAATCCCTCATTGCTGCAAGTGCATTCCTACATAATAATTTAGAAGATGAAAGACTAAGCAATTACAGCCAACAGTATATGAGCTTTGCAACATTGTGGAAATGTTCTCAGTTTTTTCCTCCACTGTAATTCTACCTCTTTGAATCTTTCACAAAGCAAGATCTGATCATCACAACACTTTTGCTTTTCATTAAGAGAATATTTCTGCGCAGTCCTTTTAGTAGTCCCTAAACCAAACTCCGCACATTTTTTTATATTAGAATGAGAGCTGACAATGAGGTGATTAGAGGTGAAGCACAAACACTGGGGAAGGAAGGGGGAATGGAATTAACAATGTCATTTTCAAAGCAACCACTGCACCAATAGTCTTAAGTATTTACAAAAACCTAAATCTTATTGGCCAGAAGTGGATTTTTCCACCATTCCCCAAATTTTTATATTACAGTTACTGAAAGAAGAAATAGCAGTTGACATAGACCATAATCAAACACATAAATTTAATTTGTAAATATTTTGCATAAGTTGCCTAAATGTTCAAACTGGAGTGCTTTGACTGTGATTCAGAACATTAATCAGATTATTCAGCTTATTTGCAAATGCAGATTCTGAGAGACTGGAACTGCTTTGGATGTAGCTTAAGAACTGCAGAACTGCATCTAATCTTGAGGTTTCAAACTACTCTTTAGATATATTGTTGATATACACTGCATAATGCATCAGTGGGGGCAACATCAGAAGCAACAACATGCTCCTTTGATGTATTGCTCTTCCATTTTGCAGAGAAAGTCTTTTTTTTTTTTGTACAACATACAATGAAGCCAACATTTTCAGTGTGCTTATACTGGTGTTAGCAGCATCATCTACTGCTACTCAGAACATTGGCTGCTGAAGTTAAGCATTGTATTTAATACTACGTGCCTTCATCTCTTTCACAAATAACATTTGAAAAAAAAAAATACTATTTAATTTTTTTAATTAGTCAAAACAGTGGTAGAAACAAATCACTAGCTGTAAAATGATTCATATAAGTTAATACAAAATCACAAAACTGACATTAGTTATTGGAAAACATAAAGCAATTACAACCAATGATGAATATGTTGTTACTAGAGTACTGCTCTATGAAAATGACACCTGCAATCTGGCAACATTTCACTTCACTTGGATTATCAGCACTCAGCAGAAAACTGGATATCTGATATTAATACAGCAGTTGCTGCTTTTAGGATAACAGAATACATCTGAGACAGCAAGGTTGATTGCAATACATCTGTGCATCATTTATTAGATTAGGTTAGTAATGGAGGGACACTGTTAAACTATTGGCCCACCAAACTATAGACAGAGTTGTTCTACAGATAAAATGTTGATTTCCTGCTATTTGAACAGTGTGGCAGCAATTTCCAAAGTGTAGTTCAGAATATATTGATTTAGTTGAGGGTTGACAAGTACTGTAATGGAATCAAATGAGAAGAGATTTACCATTATGCATCCAAAGGGATAGTGCTACAGCTCAATGACATTATTGCATACTGATAACATAAAACTTCTGTAGATTGTTTGTACAAGAGTTGGCCAACCATTTCTGCAGTGCTCTCTTTTTATCCCTGATTCTTCACAGTAGTGAAAAATGACAGAATGCATATATGATTTGGTGAGATGCCAAAAACCCCTTATCATCTACCAAATATTTATGAAAGATGAAGTCAGTGTTCATCAATAGAGTGAAATATTTATAAGTGAACCCACAGATCTTCATGTCTTACCATGTGCAACTGTGAAGTGTAGGCCTGCAAAAGGTGATATTCTCAGTTATTACGCACATCTTGATGCAAGTGAAACAGACAGTGATTTCAACTTATACGACAAAAACTTTTCACTTACAAGATAACTCTGTACCATACAGATCTCATTATGTGTATAATTTTCTATGAAAGCAACTTTTCAGTGCATGGAGTAACCAGACTGATCTCCTGACATGAATCACATTTGAATATATTTAGTATGCTCTAAAGAAGCACATTGTTGTTTGTTATCATTCTTACAGGAGAAAGCCTTGGCAAAAAGAATACTTTTCATTTGGTTTTTCACAGTTCATTAAAGCTGTTTTACGAGCTTCTACTAAGTTTGATCACATCAGTATTCAACACATAATTTTTTTACTTGTCTTTATATTGGAATTTTCCTTTAATTATCAAAATAAGTTAAATAACAGTTCCTTTATTGTATATATTTAGCACGTGATCTCTTTGCTTTTAGCAAAATAGCAAGCCTTTCAATTTAGACAGAAACTTTTATTCATGGAGCAAATCATGTCTGATTTTTAAAAAATTGAAACTAGTGTGGAATTTCCTTAAGTTGTTCTCTTAATTTAGACAGAAACTTTTATTCATGGAGCAAATCATGTTTGATTAAAAAAAAATTGAAACTATCTGGAATTTCTATACATAGTTCTCTATTTTGAGTAATTCCTTTCAAAGCAAGCACCCCAAAGAATTTAGTGGATTTTAGGGGCATTACAATACTCAGCAATTTTGGCACTGGGTGATTAACATGAGATAGAAGACATAACATGTAACATATTAAAATTACAGCTTATTTTACAGTTCTTCAGGTGAAATGCTTACATCTGTAACTATTTGATGCACAAATAATGAGATGGTGCACAGAAAGGACGCAGGAGTGTCCTCATATTTCTCATCAGTGCTCTATATTTACAGAGGAATCTGTGGGGAAAAATGCATGGCATAACAGAAACACATATCATAAAATTATTGGACAGATAAAAAATTTACTCACCAAGTTGCGGCAAGAGAACACACATATAAAAGGTATTATGTACGCAAGCTTTCAAAGCCAGTGGCTCCTTCTTGTGGTAGAAAGGTTGAAGGACAAGTAAGAGAGGTGAAGGAAAAGGACTGGTGAGCTTTAGAAAAATGGGTAGGGTTTGGAGAGCATCCAGAACCCATGATCACTGGAGACTTACTGGACAGGATGAGAAGGAACGATTGATTGTTGGTGACTGCACCGGGCAATTTTTGAAAACTTGAGAGCTTAAAAGTGGAAGACCGGGTAATATGCAAGACACAAACTACCACCAAAACATCATGTATGAGTTAGTAAGAGCTACCAGCAACAACTCATAATCACAAGAACAAGTCACAACAGTACAGTGCTCTCAACCCCCATCTACAGCACTCTACCCTCCTTAATTATCTGTATATCCAAGGGTCTCACTTTCAGCACTAAACCTGCATTTAATCGTTCTAATCTGGCAAATGACCTATTTTCATTCACAAGTAATGCCAAATGGAAGTATCACTTTGCAACCCAGTACCAAAATCTTTCCAACAGCAAATCTAACAATGAACCCTGCCTCAAACAGTTCTGACTATGATCCCAACTTTATCTATCACCACTACCTCAAAATCATCCCTTACAAGCCTTCAAAGAATTTCTCATATCCAGCATTGCTTCACAAAACTTCTTCAGGTTCCTATAACATGACCCTAACCTGTCCTCTGCAGAACTCCAGGCTCTCTGTTGCCTAAAAACTGATGATTCCATTATTATTCTCAAAGCAGACAAGTGGTACTTGAGGGACAGGGGTATGTAATGGAAGGTCTATGGCATCTGTCTGACACATCTACATACAGAATCTTTCATCAAGATCCCATCCCTGTGATTCAAACTGACCTGGAGACACCCCTTAAAACCTCAGGACCCTCGCAAGGACACAATCCATAGAATTTCTTACCCCATCCAAACAATACACCTTCACCTTTTACCTTCTGCCTAAGATCCACAGTCCCCTTCATCCTGGCTGTCCTTCCTGGATGCTGGTTTCAAAGCACTCACCAAATGTATATCTGCCTTAGCTTATCAACACCTGCAACCCATAGTACAAAGACTTTCCTCTTATATTGCCGGGCGGAGTGGTCAAGCGGTTAGAGGCACAATGTCACAAATTGTGCAGACCCTCCCGCTGAAGGTTCGAGTTAAGTAGTGTGTAAGTCTAGTGACCATGACCTCAGCAGTTTGGTCCCTTAGGAATTAACAAACATTAGAACATTTTTCCCTCCTATGTTAAAGACACCAACCATTTCATAGATTATCTGAAATTCATGCCAATCCCACTCTCACCACACACCTTACTTGTCACCATTGATGCCACCTCCCTCTATACCAAATTCCCCCGCAGACATGGTCTGTGTAATGCTAAAAATTTCCTCTTTCTGTGCCTCCTTCCTGGGATTCATAACCCTTCAGCCCCTGGTTTGACATCTTTACCAAATAGACTCATGGTGAGGCTGACCTGTTAAAATTCCTGGAATTCCTAACTGCACTGTTCCAATTAAATTCACATGTTCCTATTCTGAATCCCGTATCACTTTCCTAGATCATGATCTCATCATCACAGAAGGCCAGCTAAGCACTTACGTCCACATTGAACCTACTAACAAACAACAGTACTTACATTCTGATAGTTGCCATCCTTTCTGTGTCAAACATTTCATACAACTTTGGTATTCAAATAAAACATATTTGTTCAGAAGCAGACTCTTTACCACAATACACCACCATTCTCACTTCAGCCTTCACTGGACATAATTACCCTACAACCTTAGTTCAAAAACAGATTTCCTGAGACACCACATCCAATCCTGGTGCTGCTGATCCCTAAAAAAACAACTGAGGAGTGCACCACCTGTCATCCAGTATCATCATGGCCTCAAATGTATTAATCTGCTACTTTGACATGCCCATGACTTCCTAAAATCATGCCCTGAAAAAAGATCTATCCTGTCACAGATTTTCCCACCACACCTAGAATAGCCTTTCATCACCCCGTCAGTCTGTGCAATACACTTTTCAGACTCTATGCTTCTTCTGCACCCATGTTCCTACGTTTTTCTACATCTTTCACTTTCTGACCTGTCTATTTTTCACTGTCCCACTCCCAGCTCTATCACATACAATGCACTTAGCTTTTCAATCTTATTAACTCATGTGCGATGTTTTAGCAGTAATCACCGTCTTGCATGTTACTGTATCTTCCCCCTTAAAACTCTCAGGTTTCCTATTCTTGCCTGGTGCATTCCCCAACAATCAGTCTTTCCTTCTTGTCCCGTGTGGTAAGTCTCTCCTGACCCGTGGTTCTGGGTGACTTTTCCAAACTCTACCCCTCTCCCTAAACCTAACCAGTCCTTTCCCTTCACTGCTCTTCCTTCCCCTTCAATCCCTCTGCCAGAAGAAGGAGCCAATGGCTCTGAAAGCTTGCATATGTAATACCTTTTATATGTGTGTTCTCCGGATGTTGCTTGGTGAGCAGATTCTTTATCTATCCAATAACATTATATTTTCAAAAATTGATTATTTTTATTGACATATCATGAACTTCTGACTAAAGGGTAAAAGCTATTTTAGACTGAATGTATGAACTTCCCAAACAATCCTAAATAAGAAGAATAATATCACTGATACAGAAAATCTGTGGAAGATGATAAAGCAGTCTGACTGTTTCTTAAGGTTTTGTGTCAGTATATGTGTTAACTTATGGTTCCATTTGGTATAGTACCCATATAATACCACCATCACTGCAGTAAATGTCAATATAATGATCGTCACAATTGCCTGCTTTCTTCAAGCACAGGGGCCTATTGTATGAAGTAATGCAATCAGGAAGCAGTCAGATACTTTGGAAAATTGCAACAATCCTGTATCATCCAGTGACCTGACACTGAAGAAAAAACCATTAAGTCTGCAAAGTAACTATTTTAATATCTCTTTCAACTACATAATGCTCTGATACTGAAAAGACACAGGAAGCACACAGTTAGGCACAAAATGCAGTCATCTATTCTGGAAGTTCATTACTGCATAAAACACATGATAAAAAATGTTACTGCATCTTCCACATTTCTGCAAGCCAACACCAAGTGAATTCTTCCACTTTTTGGGAGAAATGCATCAATGTGATGGATATCAATCTGACAGCGTTTCCTAAGTATAATGTAGAATTTATAATAAAAAGAATTGTGATTAAGACACAAGACCTTAAAAAAAGTGCATGGATGTTGGATGAAGTGTGGCAATAATTTAAGCAATAAGTAATGAAGGCCAGTTCCTATGTGGTGTAGAAGAAATAAACAATTTACTTTACATGAGGCAGCATGAATCATGTTATGCTTCTTGCAGTTTCTGTGTAAGTGAAAAAAAAAAGATAGCATGTTACATACTGCAATATTCTGCAGCCATTAATGTAAGGTAAATAGTTATCTCCAAAGAAAAAATGAAGGTTAATACAGTATGAAGTGGAATATAAAAGTCTATTTACACAACACTGAAGTAGGACTGACTGAACAGACTTCAAGAGCTGGGATACAGGAAAAAACAGAGGAAGAGATGATGAAGAGATGGAAACACTGGACTAAATGCTGTATCCAGAAAGAGATACCATACTGTGAGAAACTGAGAATTAATTTGGGTTCTTCTGAGCCAGGTAGACCAGCATCCAAAGTCGCCTTTTCTCCCCTTTATTTATTGCAGAAACAAACTTAAACATTCTATGGTTGACAGCCTTTTCTTTTACTTTCTGCCTTGTCTATAGTTCTTCAAATATGCTAACTGACAAATGTATGACTCTCTACTTCTCATGTAGTGTTCAGTAATGTCTTCCATAATTTTTGAGAAAGCTGACTGCTGAACTCAGTAAGTATAAAAGTCCTATATTTTATTACAACAGTATCTCTTTGTGCTTTCTTTTACTTTATAATATAATTTGGATGATATTATTTTACATCTACACATTTTTTCTTCACCTGACTGTAAAATGTTTGAAAGAAAAGTGTCAGACATTTATCACATTTGTCATGGATTGGTTCAAATGACCTGATCCAACTACTAGTCTTCTTTTGTCCAATCTTGTCCAAATTTCACTCATTATTTTTGGCATGCTAATGAATTTAAAGAGCTGCAGAAACATACATAACGATAAATGCAGTCATGGTTTTCGGGTGCTGGAAGTTGTACTGTTATATTCACACAATGTCTGGATTTCAACCAATTTGTGAACTACTGCTAAACTATTACAGGTGAGTTTGATGTCCAAGCCAATAGGCCCTTTGATGCTCATTCAAATAATGGGAAGTCCAGTAAGGAATAACATCAATTTTATGAAAAGTATAGATTGCTATTCACCATATAGAGGACACATTGAGTCACAGAGAGGCACAATGAAAAGAGTGCTAGACATTCTGTAGTAGAAAACACACACATTCACACAAGCACAACTTACACACATGTGATCACTGTTTCTAGCCGTTATGCCCTGAATGACAGTCTGGCCATGGCAGCCAGAACTGTGGCCAGAAGCAGTAGTCATGTGTGTGAGAGTTGTGCTCGTGTTAATGTGCATGTATTTTCTACTTCAGAAGGAGGTCATTTGGCCAAAAGCTAAAATATAAACAGTCTTCTTGTTGTGCCTATCTGCCACTCAACATCTCCTCTATATGGTGAGTACAAATCTATCCCTTTCATAATATAGTTATTTGATGCTCTTTTGTTTTTCAGAGCTGACACCGAAACCCTCATTCTCTCAGAATTTACCAGCTCTAGTGGACTTGATGGCTGGCAAGGTCTTAATAAATCGAGTACCAGACTAAAAGCAGTGAAACTGAAACCTTCATCCTGCTTTGTTAGCTTTTCTGGCATCTTTATTTCTCCTTAATTATGCTGTTCCAGAAATGTGGTATTTGCACCACAATACTGATCTTATCATAATTCATTTCATGATTGTATTTCAACCAGTAATGGGTGACAGCTGATCTGCTTAGGTGTTTTAGTCACATGTTTCAGTTATGTTCCCTGGATTTCTCCTTCACTGTTGTAATAGCCTGCCCCACATAAGACATGTCACATTCACATGGAATGTGGTGCAGACCTGGCCTTCTGAGATCTACATAATCTTCAACAGCACAAAAAAGAATTTTTATCTTTGTTGACTTCATCCAGTGTATTTATTCATGTTCATTGGTCTCCAATTACAACTTTTACCTCCCACACTTCCCTCCATTCCTGAACGTCTACTTTCAACTGATTTCTTATTTTAGGTAAGTTATAGTATATATTATTGCAGTATATAATTACTTTATCTCCTATCTGATTCAGTATTTCTTAGTTGGGTTCTGATCTAGTCACATAATCTTAAGCAATCTTCTAGAGTAATTTTTGGTGTTCTAGCAGAATGACAGTGATCATATTTAAAAGTATACAGGTAACACAAACTGTGGATTTGATGGCTGGAAAGATTTAATAAACTGATTGTCAGACCCCAGGTAGTGTTTGAATTGAAACCTCAAATCCATTTAGTAACTTCTCTGACACCTTTATTTCTCCTTAATTACAGAAACGCCTTCCTAAAACTTAAAATATTATTGGAAGTTAACAAATGAATATTTCTCAGAAATACTTTTCTTGATATTCCCACTTTACATTTTTTATCTTCTCTACTTTGACCACTGTCAGTTATTTTGATGCACAAATTGCAAAACTCATATGCTACTTTGAGTATCTCATTTCCTAATCTAATTTTCTCAGCAGCATCTGATATAATTCACCTACATTCCAGTAACCTGGTTTTACTTTTAATTACAACCCTGTCTCACCCCCTACCAAATCATTGCCTCCTTTTCATGTCCTTTGGTTCTTAGAATTGCAGTATGATTGCTTAAGATCATTTAAAGTGTGTGCCTCAATGAAACTTGTACTCGTACTTGGGCTATGCCCTTACATAAAAAAAATGAAAGTAAGTGATCCTCTGGATAATCCGGAGATTTACTGTTATTCACTTTAATGTAATTGGATTGACATAAAATCAGTTCACCAAATGGCAGCAGAACATTCACATAAAAGGAGGTTATAATTATGCAAGCTCTCGGAGCCAGTGGATCCTTCTTCTGGTGGAAGGGTTGAACGGGCAGGAAGAGGGGAGAAGGAAGAGAACCGGAGAGGTCTAGGAAAAGGGGTGGATTTCAGAAAAGTCAGTCAACAACCACGGCTCAGGCAAGACTTGCTGGATAGGATGAGAAGGAAAGCTTGTATAATTATAACCTTCTTTTATGTGCATATTCTGCACCGCTTGGTGAGTAGATTTTTTTGTCCATCCATTTACATTATAATGTCAAAACTTGATTGTTTTCATTGTTAAGTTATTCACTTTAGCTATTCATAATTCAGCAGATAGTGTCAGCATCAAGTTGCATGCGCAGGTTAAAAAATACAAATGTGGAACAGTTTAACTCTGAACAATTTAACTCTGTTAAGTGGTGAGTGCAATGGTAATGTAGAAAGGTGTTTACTATAGTCAGTGTGTGATCAATCAGTTGAGACAGTCCTGTGCGTAGACACAGGTAATGGGAATCATTTGAAAATATTAACAAATGTACACTTGTTCCTCTTCCTCTATCAAGAGATATAGCATTAACAAATATTTGAACATATACAGCAACATTATATCTGTGTTAGTACTACAGATGACAGAAAAGTGTTAGACAGACGTCATTTTAGAAATGATGAAGATAATTTTTAAAATTTCACATCTAATATCAATGACAGCATGTAATTTTCCAAATTCCCATGTCCAGGGATTGTGTCTACTGATTTTTCCTTATAAATAAATTGTTTCAGTTTTAATGATTCATTTGTCAAACTCATACCCTGTTTCATAATAGCGACAAGATTCTCACCACTACTCATCTCTTTCAACAGTCACAAAGCTGTAATAGCTGTTCAGGAGTTGCACGTTGTATAGAAACCACAGTTACGGCTTCGGTAGAATATTCCTCAGTGTTTATTATTATTAATTTTAACTGGTTTCCCATCCTTATTTCTGTTGTCTCAGTAGGGGAAGTCCACCCTTTGTCAACTATAATTTTCTTTTTTGAGTCTCCCAGGATATTCTTTTCCTTGATAATGGATGTGTACTCTACACAGAATTGTTTCTAATATGTTCAAATTATTTGAGGTAAATAAGCACACATAAAATTTACCAGTAAAATATTATTTCCAATTATCTATGAATCTCTTCCACAGCTGATGTTGTTTAGTGTTTAAAAATCTGAAATGATTCTTTGGACTGACATTGAAGAAGCTGTCAAACATGGATACAAAAGGCTTTTCATCAAATATTGCAGAGACCAACAGTAAAAAACCTTTCTTAATTAATGAGGCTTATTCTCGAGACTTTTAGTATGCTGAATCCTAATATAATAACAAAAAACCAGTTCCTCACCATTTTTTTACAATAAACACTACATATAAAAAAAGGAATTTTTAATTACTTAAATTATGTATATCAAACAATGACTACTCCAGAAGGAAAAGATAGATCGCTACTTATTACAAAGGTGACATGTTGAGTAACAGACAGGCACAATTAAAAGACACATACACATTATCTTTTGGCCATAGCTTTCATTATAAAGAGAAACACATACCATTCATTCACACAAACAATGCACACATGACCGCCATCTCCAGCAGCTTGGACCATAATGCAACTGTCACACGGAATGAAAGCAGTGGTCTGGAGAGGGTGGGAACTGGGAAGGGATAGCAGTGTAGGGTGAGGGGAGAGAGGAGCGCTGTCTAATGGAGTGTGAGGGACTAGACTGCCAACAGGCTTCATGTCGGGAGGCTGTGGGGCATGAAGGTATGAAAATTTGAGCAAAAATGGAGAGGAGTGGAAAAATATGAGAAGGTGCATTGGCAGAGGGTGACACACAAAAAGAGTGGAATACAGGAATGGGGGGGGGGGGGGGGGGGGAGAGGTGATAGGGCAGAGGAGGTGGAAACTGTGGGTGAAGGATGTGGGAACAGTATGTTACTGGAGGTCGAGGGTGGGGCAGTTTCAGGAACCAAGAATGTGTTGTAAGGACAACTCCCATCTGCACACAGTTCTGAAATAGCTGGAGGGTGAGTGGAGAATCCAGATTGTTGAGGAAGTGACGCAGCCATCAAAATCAAGCATGTTATATTCAGCTGCATTTTGTGCCAAAGGTTGATCTACTTTGCTCTCAGACACAGTTTGCAGTGGCCATCCATTCGCTGCATTGGATAGTTGGTTGGTAGTCATACAAATATAAAAAGCCGTGCAATGATTGCAGAACAGCTGGCATATGACATGACTGCTTTCACAGGTGGCCTGGCCTCTAATGGCGTAGGACAAGCCTGTGACAGGACTGGAACGGGAAGTGCTGGATGATTGTATTGGGCAGGTCTTGCACCTGGGAGTTCAGTGGGAGAACTGGGTGTGTGAGGAAAAATGACATGTGAGATCCGTTTGTGGACTAGGTCTCAGAGATAGTGCCTGTCTGTGAAGGCCTTGGTGAGAAACTCAGCATACTGGGCAAGGGGGTTCCTATCAACTCAGACACCCTGCCCCCAGGTGGCCTGTCTATATGGCAGAGATTTGTTGGTGTGAAGGGGATGACAGGTGTCAAAATGCAGGTTCTGTTGGTGGTTGGTGGGTATAGAGAGGAGGAGATCAACATCCAGGAAGGTAAAACACTGGGTTGAGAAAAATAGGATGTCTTGGCCCTGAGCCCTGTTCATAAGGATATAATCAATGAGCCTGACCAAGAATAGGATTTTGGCTTTTTGGGAGGCTAGGGAAGTCACCTTGTAATGTCCCAAAATAGAAAAGTAGTGTGAGTGGTATATGTATGTGGCATTACGTAAGTAAGTCGCCTCAACTAATTACCAAAGTGTCAATTTCGATATATAAAAAAAGGGGTTGTTAATTTTATTTGTATTTGCTTCTGAAAATGTTGTCAAAGTTATGTTGTAGAAAGAGCATATGCAGCAGAGCTTGCCACGGCCAGAGATGTCACACAACAATGACGATAGCAGCAGTGTGACATGCGGCAAAGACATCGACTGATGTGCAGATGGCCACTATTGAAGAGGAACGAAAGCATCTAATAATGAAAGTTGTGAAAAAGAGACAATTAACGTGACATGTTTGTTTGTTTAAAAATTCTGGTTCTTGGTTTTGTCCCTTGTTTCAAGAGGAGTTACCGCTGAGATCTCGTGTAAAGAGTTACGACATTGGGGAGTTAGTCACCATTGAGGTCACGGGGTAACGTTAGTCAGTTCATGACACTCGGGAAGTGTAAGCCTATTTGGAGTTAGCGCTCAAGTGATTTAATGTCAGTTATTAGTTGAACCCATGATGGCATTATGGCCTATATGGGAAGTTATATGTAATTATTATACGAGGTGTATTGTTCGCAATCAGTAGTGGGATGTGTGATGATATTTGGAGTTTGCTTTAAAAGAGTAACTCATTGTGAGACACGCTAAGAGATTGGTTTTTCTCGCGTGTTCATGTGATTAGTGATAGTGTAAAGTATGGTTGAGCTAACCTTGGAGTTACTCGCAATCAGGTGTTCCGTATCTCGTGCTAAGGGTATCGCCATCATGCGAAGACCTTGTGAGTGATTGATTTAATAAGAGTAAGCACAAAGGTAAATGTGCTGTTGCCATTTCTGTAATAAGGATTTGGTGTGAGTGTGCGACTATTGGTTGTAGTTGTGGGGAAGTCATAAGGTAATAGAATCCCCGGCTGAAAGAACTCTCAAATTGAAGAGCGGCCTATGATTGCCGTGTAATTGTTGTAAGAACAGACGTCCTAGTTTGATTAATGTAAACGGGAGAACCAATCTGTGTCAGATACTTTGTGACTCACGCGAATTGGTGTAATAGTAATTTTCCATCCGACAAAACTGACAGAACCAAGACCTATTAACTGAGTAGAACATGATAACCGTCTTTTTGAAATTGTGAGTGCTGAGTGTTTCAAATTTGGTACAGAGGGTCCGCGTATGTCAAGGTCTGAAGAGGGATGGATTTGCTTTGATTTGAGTGAATATTAATGATACTTTAAAGTGGTGGTGATGCTTAGGTGCCTCATGTTATAATTTCTTCCCATATAACATAATTGAAAATATGATAACAGAATCTTTGAATCTCAAAGAGTAAAAAGGTTAAAGATTACGCAGAGAATCAAAATGGTAAAGTACAAGCGGGACAAAGAACATTAAAGTGAAAGATAAGTCACACTGAGAGTTTGTTACAATAATTTCATAAAGTTCGGCTTACAGTATATGAAAGTGGTTTTTGTCAGACTGTTTAAGTGATAAAAAGTGGAAAAGTTAAGTTATGGGGAATTAATAAACTATCAAGGCTGTAGCATAAACCATTATCATTGATAGAGTGCAAATAGCATTATCCATTGTGTGTTCGTAAAAAGATATAAGCAAGGATAGAGCTGCAGTGCAGTGACTGTATAGGATTAATAATCTCTAACTAGCAATGCTAAATCAAAATGTAAAATTATATCGCTGGCATGCTCTTATGAAAATTAAATAACTGAAACTGGTAGCTAAGAAATTTCAGTCTAGACTGTTTGCTTCAGTGGGGTTCTATTAAAAGGAACCCTTAAACTCCACGTTGGATAGTTTTCAAACTGGGAAAAAGATAGGATAAATCCAAGGTATCAGCGTTGAAGTGTTGGGTTATGTAAGCGAGGTTTCCAATCACATTGCTGTGAAGTGTGGCACATCGCAGTGAGTTGGGTTTAATTGACTTAACTAGCGCATCCTAATCAGACTTGTAGTTTCTGCTTGATTCCATCACCTAGTAGATTACTTTTGGTGTTAACTTGTTGGTCGAACCTGTGAAATCTTGTGATAGTCAGATGCGTTAACTAAAATTTTCAATTGGAAGCTAACACTAACTGATAAAACCAGAATCTGTTTGTACTAGTGGTGGTCCAGTTGCATCTTCGGCAGTAGCTATTGTGCATTTGGTTAAACTTCCCATCCTCACAACTACTTGCAGATAGCTGATACAGTACATGGCGCTGCGGAACTCTATGGTGTTGCCACACGTTTTAATACACTTGTCATCTCTGTGTACCAGTGCCATCCCACTCAGGTTTGACACACTGATAAATAGCAGCCGCTTTAGCAGGTGTTGTTGGCTAGTGCAATAAATAGAATTTAGCAGACACACCACCACCGAGGAGCAGTACAACCTCTAGATGACCCACAAACAGGTCAGCACAGGAGGGTCCATGCTAGTACCTATGGCTGTGCCGCAGATTTGATTTGTATACCTTCCCTTCAAAGGAGAAGTAATCATGAGTTAGGATAAAGTTAGTAGGGTGTATGAGGAGTGAACGTTGCTCCTCATCCACCCCTCATAGCACCCAAAGCCTGCCTAGCTGACCTTTCCAACTTGCCACATCCCCCAAAACTCCTTTTCAACTCTCCACTAAACCCAGAGCTGAAATATTCCCATAACAGTATCGTTAACCTTTCCACCAAAATCTTCAACCCACGGAAGTTTCAGTCCTATCCAAAGGCCTCATCTTTAGTCCTACACCCAAATTTAGCCATGGTGGAGTTGTAAAAGACCTACTCTCCTTCTCCCAATCCCTGAAATGGAAACACTTCTTTGCCACCAATCCTTCTAACCAATGCCAACCTAATCCCAAAAATAGATACTACATCTACCATTCATACCACCATCCATCCATAATCCATCATCCTTCCCACCTAACCATCCACTGGTCGCCTTACAGAAATTCCTTACCTCCAACTTAGCTTCACCATCCTTCCTAAGGTCCCTTCATCAGAACAATGACCTTTCAGCAAAAGAAAGTACAGCCACACACAACCTCAAAACAAACCCTGATCAAATAATCCTACCTGCAGACAGAAATTCAACAATCGTTGTTGTGAATCGTAATGACTATCAGGCACAAGGCCTCTGCCAATTATCTCACTCCAGCACATATCAAATCTGCCATAGTTATTCCTTATAAAAGATCCAATACAACCTCAAAGCCTTAGGCCCTTCCCAGAACATCTCCCCTGAATCCATTTCCCTCCTCACCCCTGTGACACCCTGCACATCCACCTTCTACATGCTCCCTAAAATCCACAAACTCAACAATCCTGGTTACCCAATTGTGATGATTATTGCGCCTCCACTCAAAGAGTTTCTGCCCTCATCGACCAATGCCTCCAACCAATTACCCTTACTCATCACTGATGATGTCACATCCATATACACAAACTTCCCTCATGCCCACAATCTTACTGCTATTGAACACTACCTATCCTGATGTCCTTCTGTCTCCAAACCCACCACCTCATTCTTCATACACCTTAGTAATTTTATCCTAACTCACAACTACTTCTCCTTTGAAGGGGAGATGTACAAACAAACCTATAGCACTGCCATGGGCACCCATATTGCATCCTCATATGCCGACCTGTTTATGGGCCATCTACAGGATACTTTCCTAGCCTTCCGAAACGACAAACCCTGCCTGGTTTAGGTTCATTGATGATATCTTCATGGTCTGGATCTCCATTTCTTCATAACCTTAACCCTTCTCTTAAATCTGCTTCACCTGGTCTTCCTCAACACTGCATGCCACCTTCCTGGATGTTGACCTCCTCCTCCCTGATGGCTCCATCTGCACCTTTGTCCACATTACACACACCAACCACTAACAGTAATTACATTTTGACAGCTGTCATCCCTTTCACACCAAAACATCCCTCCCATATGGCCTGGCCACCTGGAGATAGGGTGTCTGCATTGACACAAATTCCCTTGTCCAGTATGCTGAGTGTCTCGCCAAGGCCTTGTCGGACAGGCACTATCTCTGAGACTTCAGATCTCACATGTCATTTCCCCTCATACCCCCAATTCTCCAATGACCCTCAAGAAACAACCACAAAGAAGTTGCCCCTTCATCACCCACTACCACCCTGGACTGGAACAACTGAACCATCTCCTTGATAAGGCTTTGATCACCTGTCATAATATCCTGAAATGAGGGACATTCTAATGCCCTGAAATGAGGGACATCCTATCTGAGATTCTTCCCACCTCACCTAAAGTGGTGTTTCATTACCCAACCTCCACAACATCCTATATTCCATCCCTATGCCACTCCCAAGACCAACGCCTTGCCACAAGGATCATGTCCCTGTGTAACTCTCAGGTGCAACAGCTGCCCAATCATCCATCCAGCACTTCCTATTCCAGTCCTGTCATAAGATTGTTCAACCCCGTCAGCGTCTGGGTCAACTGTGAAAGTAGCCAGCTGTTCTGAAATTATTGCACAGATTTCAATATTTGGTATGACTACCAACCATCTGTCCACCAGAATGAATGGCCACCACCAAACTGTGGCCAAGAGGAAACTAGACCATCCTGTGGCACAACATGCAGCTGAACATAACGAACTTGATTTCAATGGCTGCTTCACTACAAGCCATTTGGATTCTAAACTCCACCACCAGCTACTTCAGAACTGGGCATATGGTAATCACCCTTACAACTCATTCTCCATTCCTGAAATTACCCTGCCCTCAGCCCATGGTAAAATACTGTCCCCACACCCTCTACCCAACAGTTTCCACCTCCTCCGTCCCATCACCTCCTCCCTATTCTTGTCTTGCACCCTCTTTGTGTGCAGCCACCTACCAGTGTGCACTTGTCCATCTTTCCCTGCACCTCTCCTTTTTCATTCTGTTTTTGCCCGGCACCCTGCCCCACAATCTTCCGACACAGTGCATGTTGGCTGTCAATTCCTGCACACTCGCCTCACCCTGTACTGCTATCCCTTCCCCTTCCCAACCTCCTACAGACTGCTGCTTCCACACCATGTGGCATTATGTCACATGGAATGGAAGTAGTAGTGTGCAGGAGGTGGAGAAGGGGAAGGGATAGCAGTGTAGGGTGTTTTGTGGGGCAGGGTGCTGGGGAAAAACAGAATGAAAAAGGAGAGGTGTAGGGAAAAATGGTGGTGATGAGTGTGTGAGGCGTGCTTGCGTGTGTGAATGAGCGGTGTGTGTTTCTCTTTCTTTCTCTGGTGAAGGCTGTGGCAAAAAAGAGGTGTGTAAGTATCTTTTAATTATGCCTCTTTTCAACTTAATGTGTCTTCTTTATGGTAAGTAGCAATCTATCTTCTCCTTACATTGTTAAATTATGTGTATTTCATCTACTCTTTCAATTAATAATATGAATTTGATGTTTCTGGGGCAATGAACACACTGCTCAGTATTTATCTTAAGCACAATGTAGAGTGTTTTAGCCCTTCTTCCTTATTTACAGCTGCTGAATTTGTAACACTGAAACCTCACTTTCCTTCCTTTTAGTTTGGACATGGTTGTTAAAACTGATCTGACAGTTTCCCCAATTTTTTCCTGCCCTTGTCGCACATGTATGATTAAGAAACATTGGAAGAGACTTACAGATTTTGTAAAGGAAGTATATTTATCATACTTTGGAAATAAACTTGGTGATTTTCAGGTGCTGTAGACAGTATGCTATGTATGCCCTGAAGTTCCAAGGAAATGGTCAAAAAGTATTTAGATTTGGTGATTCAAAGATTTGGAGGAAGTCAAGAAGCAATTTTAGTGATTGTTATATTTGTACCATTGATTCTAATGGATGCAATTAAAGAAATACAAAAAGTAATAAGGTACCTTAGGAGCCCATCTGCCATTTGTTTAGTGGACAATAGTCCAGATCATTCTGTATGAAAGCCATCAAGTTTTTCATTACATTGTCCTAGATATTTATGGTGACACCTAATCTGTCACAAATGAGGAAGTTCATGACTAGTTTCATTGTACTTTGGGCAATTTAGGATTAAAACTGTCAATACAAGTAGAGCTAAATGATATAGTTAGGGATTTGAGCATAACAAAGGAAAAAGCAGAACTGCTCAGTTCCAGATGCGAAGCAAAGAATCTGTTGACATTAAGCACAAATATTTATGTATATAGGAGAACAGAGGAGACATTTTTCTCAATGCTGTAAAGAAGAAAGTGGTTTACTGTATTCATGTGATAGTGCCAATGTAAAAAATTAGTATAGAATTGATTACATAAAAAGTAATGGAGACTGTTTATAATTTCTTCTAAAAGTAGTTTAAAGGTTGTGTTATAACATAATGATATCACCTATGCATCAGTACCTGTTGCTTATTCCATGTATATGAAGAAATATTATGAAAACCTTGATAAAGTTTAAATAAAATAAAGTATTCTGTTGATGGTTGGAATATATGTGGATATTTAAAAGTGACAGGTATGCTCATTGGCAAGAAAAAATGGCATCATTAAATGCTATGTTTCTTATGTGAATGAGATGGTATGGCAAGGGATCAGCATCAGTCCAGAATAAACTGGTCTACAATAAATATACTGAAGCCTCAAGAGAAGAATATTTTGCACAAGAATATTTAAGATGGGTTTAATAAAACAGTTTGTGGAATTCTTACCAAAAGATGGAGAATATTTCAAATACCACTGCGAGAAGTTTCCTAAACTATTCAGAAAATACTGTTTGATTCCAATATTGAATCATAGATGACTCAAATTGAGAGTGAGACTTGGGTTTATTTCTAGGAAGTTGTTGTTCAATTATTAAGCAACTTAATAAGGACCCATATTATATTTCACTTGCAGTCAACATGCTGAAAATGGGCCACAGGCATGTAATTGGAGGAAACCTGTATTATATAGATGCTTTAAAGGAAAGACATACATAAAATATAAGCCAGTTGATATACGATTCCAATGTAATAAAGATATGTTTTTATGTTTATACCTAAATAAAATGTTTGTTCATATTTAAAAATAAAATTACTTTCCATTCAGTTACAAGTGTTTTGTTAAATTTCTAGTTTGTAAAACAAGTTTCTTATTTTTTCTGTCTCATTATAAAACTGTACATGACAAAAAACTTGGGTCAGATGTGGATTCAGTCTCTAAAAAACCATAGAATGAGTTATTACATAAGAGAAAGTAATCATAATATTTCTTAATAGGAGATGTAGAATCATTTTCCAACTAAGCTGTTGTTTGGATTCAATCCTATATAAAGCGTATTGTGTAACACACTGATCACAAATACTGTATTACGCTTGTCCAGCAGCAGTTTCCATCAGACTTACTAATTCTTGAGTTCACTGATGTAAATCATCAAATATAAACATGTTTAGAAGGTATTGATAAAGTGTCAACAGACTTCCTGCAAGTGGAAAACTGCTGTCATTGAAATCCTCTTTTACGAGATGGTACTATTTTCTTGCCAAGTTTTCCACAGTGGAATTTTCACCACAGGTGTCATCACCTTCACCTGCTTCTCTTTCTCTGTCAAACAATTCAACAACAACATGTTAGTAGCAATAAACAAAAGTTGCCACTGCAACCAGGGTGGGTGTATTGGATGTCTGTGGTTACGTGTGAGAGAGTGCATACTTGCACTGGAAAAGAATGGTAGCTTTAAAGCTATTATATCTCTCCATGCTGTTACATGTGTCAATGTGCAACACATCAATCAGTTACAGGTGAACTACTGCCTTTCCTCTTTCTGTTTCTTCTTTCCGTCTGAAATTTATGTCACTGTAGTAATTTTTTTTTTTTTTTTTTTTTTTTTTTCCACTCTCATCCATCCCAGCACCTATCTTAGCCTTGTTGCTGTCTTTCTTATCTGGATCCCATTCATCTGTTCTTTTACTCCTTATTTCCACAATTTTATCTTTTCTACTGTACCTGCTTCCTGCACACATAATAACCAAGCAGTGTTAAGCAACCCGAACACACCCACTTGTAACAGCCAACTATGCCAAAATATGCCACATTTTTGCATATTTTTCTTTGGTCTATTTTCTCTTAACATTCTGGTGTTCAACCAGTGTTGTACAACATAACATTACCAAAATCAGCTTCTTCACCATGCATCTTTATTTACAACTGCATCCATATAGGTTCTTTATACATAATCTCTGATTATTTATTGCTAAAATCACTTCTTGACAATATTTTCATTTTCAGTTCATCTTATGCTTCATTTTCTATGTTCCCAGTCCATCCAAAGGTCCTCACTCATTTTACCTCCACCAACTCAGAATACTTAATTTCGCACTAGATAGAATCCAATCCAATAAACTCTTCCTGAAATACAGACTGAGAATAGCTAGCCTCACAATAGACCTACCATTAGCATCAATATTTTTGGCTGGCATTCATATTTTGGCAAAGACCTTTATCAATTCCATTAAATGTTAACCCTCACCATTGTGAACCTAAATAAAAGCTCCACTCCTCCTGATATTACAAAGATGCATCATTGATCCTTTTGTAAAATTCTTTTACTCTATGGTAATTGTTTGCTGCTTGCCATTTTTGATATAGAGGCTGTAGCCCTCCAACAGTGGGAGCAATATTCCCAACAACATTTGAGGACTTACAAATCTCAGCTGTTTACAATTTATTCCCACCTATGTTTAAGTCTACCCAACAATGAACCTACCACTCTTACTCAAATCTGTCTCAATCCCTTATAGTCCTCATACATTTTCATGTTGATCTGTTCCACCTCACACATTCTAGCCAAAAAATCTTGACCCCTGCAAAATTATCAGTTCTCTCCAGAACCTATTATGCTAAATTATTAAACCATCTGTTTACATTTAGTTGTTCCCTTGAGTTGGAGCATTTCTTGGTCAATTCTCCTGAACATGTGCCAAAACACAATGGAACTTTGTCTCAAAATGTTCCAAATCCCTCTCTAACAGTGATGCAGCACTAACTCCACAACTCCATCAAGCCACCCCTTATCAACTTCTCAGGAACTCCTTATCTCCAAACTAGCTTTATTGGGTAATCCAAACACCTTGTTCAGCAGCACAAACAAAAATTTCACCATCGTTGTGGCTGTGTGACTTTGGTTAAATGAGTGCTCATGTGTAGGAGAATGTATACCTCCACTAGAAAATAGAGTTGTAGCTTGGAAGCTAGTTATGTCCCTTGGGGTTGCATGTCTCTGTGTCGCAAATCAAACAGCTAAAGGTAAGTGATGGTCGATCTCATTTTGGTTTATTGTTTCCATCCTGGAATTTCTATGACTGCATCCTCTCCCACAATGATATCCACTGTTATAAAATCATAAAGAGCATAGACTTTCTTCAAATCTACACCATTCAAGGCACACCGATAAGTAAAACATTTCCAAAACATGAAACCAGGTGACAAATCATAAAGAATTATGTTGATAATCAACAAACTGCTACAAATATATAACTCAAAGAATTTATTTGAAATTCTTAGTGAATATGAGTTGTTAAATTTTCTTACAAGCATATTGTCAGCATTTACATACATTATTTCATTCCGAATCAATTAACATTTCATGAAATCAATAACTGAATTTTTATCTGCAGTAGTTATTACTTCTGGCTGATGTAATTTCCAGGTTTTAAGTATGAATTATTTTTAATTATAGCCTGTAATGTAACAAATCTGTATGTGTATTGTCTTGACACAAAGAAAATGAGACTGTTAAAATTACAAAGGAACTACTTGGTGTGACATAATATTGCACAGAGTGTTCCTTGACCTCTAGTAGTGTCTCTATGATGTGAAAAGTAATGTACCTCATGTATAAATCAAACAATAGAAAATCCTGGATGGAATGCAACAATATTTTGAAAAGAATAGTCGATACTCACCATGTAATGGAGATGCTGAGTCACAGATAGGCACAACAAAAAGACTGTCACAAAATAAGCTTTCAACCAACAAGGCCTTTGTCAAAAATAGATGACGACATACACACACACACTCATGCAAATGCAACTCACACACACGACTGCAGTCTCTGGCAGCTGAAGCCACACTGCAAGTGACAACACCAGTGTATGATGGGAGAGGCAACTGGGTGGGGGTAAGGAGAAGGCTGAGGTGGGGGGGGGGGGGGGAGGGATAAAATGGTGGGGGTGGGGGACACTCAACTGCTGCTGCAGAGTATGCAGGGACGAGGTGGAGAGAGGGTAGGGAAACTCGGTGCAGTTGTGAGGTTAGATGCGAGGCAGGGAAAAGTGGAGGCAGGGAGGGGGGAGTGGGAAAGGAGATAAGTAAAAAGATCGGATGCGTTGGTGGAATACAGGGCTGTGTAGTGCTGGAATGGAAACAGGGATGGGGCTGAGTGGATGAGGACAATGACTAACAAAGGTTGAGGCCAAGAGGGTTACAGGAACGTAGGCTATATTGCAAGAAGAGTTCTCACATGCACAATTCAAAGAAGCTGGTGTTGCTGGGAAGGATCTACATGGCACAGGCTGTGAAGCAGTCATTGAAATGAAAAGTGTCATGTTGGGTGGCGTACTCACCAACAAGGTGTTCCAATTGTTTCTTGGCCACAGTTTGTCAGTGGCCATTCATGGAGACAGAGAAATTATTGGTAGTCATGCCCACACAGAATGTAGCACAGTGGTTGCAGCTTAGCTTGTATGTCACAAAACTAGTTTTACAGGTAGCCCTGCCTTTGATGGGAGAGGTGATATTTGTGACCAGACGAGTAAGTGGTGGTAGGACGGGTTTAAGAAACAGGTGTTGCATCAAGGTCTATAACAGGGATATCAGGGATATGTGCTATAAGGTAAGGGGTTGGGAGCAGGGGTTGTGTAGAGATGGACAAGTAAATTTTGTAGGTTCAGTGGATGGTGAAACACCACTGTGGCCAGATGGTCCGACTTTGTGAGGTGGTGGGAGGTAGTAAAGATACGGTATGGGATATTTGTTTTTGTACAAGGTTGGGAGGATAATTACGGTATGTGAAGGCCTCAGCAAGATCCTCACTACATTTCGAGAGGGTCTGCTCATCACTATAGCCTAGGGTGTATGGCAGAGACTTCTTGGTATGGAATGAGTGGCAGCTGTCAGAGTGGAGGTATTGCATGTGGTTAGTAGGTTTGGTACGAACAGAGGTACTGATGTAGCATCTTTAAGGTGGAGGTCAGGATCTAGGAAGTTAGCTTGTTGGGTTGAGTAGGATCGGGTGAAGCAAATTTGGGAAGATACTGTTGAGGTTCTGGAGGAATGTGGATAGTGTGTACTCACATTCAGTTCAGAAACAGTGAATGAACAGTTTATAGTAAATATACTCTTATATTATATATAATATATATTTCTTTTGTTTCCTTTACTGCTTGCTCAATACAAAGATTGAATAACATTGGGGACAGGCTACAACACTGTCTCACTCCCTTCCCAACTACTGCTTGACTTTCATGCCCCTTGACTCCTATAATGCCATCTGGATTCTGTACAAATTGCAAATAGCCTTTCGCTCCATGTATTTTACCCCTGCCACCTTCAGAATTTGAAAGAGAATATTCCAGTCAACATTGTTAAAAGCTTTTTCTATGGCTGCAAATGCTAGAAATGTAGGTTTGCCTTTCCTTAACCTATCTTCTAAGATAAGTTGCAAGGTCAGTATTGCCACGTGTGTTCCAACATTTCTATGGAATCCAAACTAATCTTCCCCAAGGTTGGTTTCTGCCACTTTTCCCATTCGTCTGAACAGAATTTGTGTCAGTATTTTGCAGCGGTCACATATTAAACTGATAGTTTGGTAATTTTCACACCTGTTAACACCTACTTTCCTTGGCATCAGAATCATTATATTCTTCTTCAGGTCTAAGGGTATTTCACCTATCTGATACATCTTGCTCACCAGATGGTAGAGTTTTGTCGGGGCTGGCTCTCCCAAGGCTATCAGTAGTTCTAAAGGAATGTTGTCTACTCCCGGGGCATTGTTTCGACTTAGGTCTATCAGTGCTCTGACAAATCTTCACACAGTATCATATCTCCCATTTCATCTTCATCTACATCATCTTCAGTTTTCATAATGTTGACCTCAAGTACATCGCCCTTTTATAGACCCTCTATGCACTCCTTCCATCACTCTGCTTTTCCTTCTTTGCTTAGGACTGGTTTTCCATCTGAGCACTCGATATTCATAAAGGTGGTTTTCTTTTCTCCAAAGGTATCTTTAATTTTTCTATAGGCAGAATCTATCTTACCCCTAGTGATATAAGCCTCTACATCCTTGCATTTGTCCTCTAGCCAACCCTGCTTAGCCATTTTGCACTTCCTGCCGATCTCATTTTTGAGACATTTGTAACCCTTTTCGCCTGCTTCATTTACTCCATTTTTATATTTTCTCCTTTCATCAACTAAATTCAATATCTCTTCTGTTGCCCAAGGATTTCTTCTAGCCCTCACCATTTTGATTATGTGCTGCTCTGAAGCCTTCACTGTTTCATCTCTCAAAGCTGCCCATTCTTCTTCTACCTCATTTCATCCCCTGTTCTTGTCAATTGTTCCCTAATGTTCTCTCTGAAACTCTCTACAACCTCTGGTTCTTTCAGTTTATGCAGGTCCCATCTCCTTAAATTCCTACCTTTTTGCAGTTTCTTCAGTTTTAATCTACAGTTCATAACCAATAAATTGAGATCAGATTCCACATCTGCTGCTGGAAATGTCTTAGAGTATAAAACCTGGTTCCTAAATCTCTGTCTTACTATTATATAATCCATCTTAAACCTTCCAGTGTCTCCAGGGCTCTTCCATGTGTACACCATTCTTTCATGGTTTTTGAACCAAGTGTTAGCTATGATAAAGTTATGCTCTGTGCAAAATCCTATCAGGCGGTTTCCTCTTTTATTTCTAACCTGCTAGTTCATATTCACCTACTACTTTTCCTTCTCTTCATTTTTCCTACTATCGATTCCAGTCTCCCATGACTATTATTTTCATCTAAAAACAATCTGAATAATTTTTTTATGGCATCATACATTTCTTCAATCTCTTCATCGTCTGTGGAGATAGTTGACATATAAACTTGTACTACTGTGGTAGGCATGGGCTTTGTTTCTATCTTGGGTGCAATAATGCGTCCACTATGCTGTTCATAGTAGCTTATCTGCATTCCTATTTTTTTTTTTCATTATTAAATCAAGTCCTGCAGTACCCCTATTTGATTTTGTATTTATAATCCTATACTCATCTGATCAGAAGTCTTGTTCTTCCTGCCACTGAACTTCACTAATTCCCAGTATATCTAACTTTAAGCTATCCATTTCCCTTTTTAAATTTCCTAACCTAGCTGCCTGATTAAGGTATCTGACATTCCATGCTCCGATCTGTAGAACAACAGTTTTCTTTTTCCTGATAACGATGTCCTCCTAAGTAGTCCCCTCTCGGAAATCTGAATTGGGGACTATTTTACCTCTGGAATATTTTACCAAAGGTGACATCATCATCATTTAACCATACAGTAAAGCTGCATGCCCTCGGGAAAAATTACGGCTGTAGTTTCCCCTTGCTTTCAGCCATTCACAGTACCAGCACAGCAAGGCCATTTTGGTTGATGTTACAATGCCAGATCAATCAATCACCCAGACTGTTGCCACTGCAACTACTGAAAAGGCAGCTGCCCCTCTTCAGGAACCACATGTTTGTGACCTATTTAGTAAGTACACAAATTTTCATGCTCGGTTTTGTAACTTTCAAGTCAGATCTTCCGCATAATTGTTCCCCTGGAAGGTAAGAATACTTGTGTAGTAAATTGTTTGTTCACTGCCACTGAGATGATCAACTTTGATGAAACTTGGCAGTGCATAAGGACACTGAAAAATGTCAAAAGACTGTTACATCACACGAGGGTAAGCAATCTCTTTCTATCTACATGAAGGAAACACATCACATTATAATTCTTTGTCTGACAAGCCTGGTATCTTCATGGAGAAAAAGAAGACGAAGAATAGTGACTCAGTGTATCAACATGCATGCAATTTTTATTGAATACATTAAACCAGTATGAATGAAATGTTTCTTTGAATTCTTCCACATCTACATCCAACAGCTCACTGAAAATTTCCAGGTGTAAACAGCAAACTCAATAAATTAAATTTCATAGTTAAAGGTCACATTTATGCTTATGGTCTTCCTAATTTTGTCACAGCCATTTCAGTTAAGATTTGTAATAATGAACAACATTCGTATCATACAGCTTGTGTCTATCCCCATGAACCATAGACCTTGCCATTGGCAGGGAGGTTTGCATGCCTCAGTGATACACATAGCCATACCATAGTTGCAACCACACAGCAGGGGTATCTGTGAGAGAACAGACAAACCCGTGGTTCTTGAAGAGGGGCAGCAGCCTTTTCGTTTGTTGGAGGCTGGATGATCGACTGATCTGGCCTTGTAACATTAACCAAAATGGCCTTGCTGTGCTGGTACTACAGGCATGTAGCACTACTGTATGGTTAAATGATGATGGTGTCATCTTGGGTAAAATATTCCAGAGGTAAAATAGTCCCCCATTCAGATCTCTGGGCGGGAACTACTCAGGAAGATGTCATTATCAGGAGAAAGAAAACTGGCATCCTATGGATCAGAGTGTGAAATGTCAGATCTCTTAATCAGGCAGGTAGGTTAGAAAATTTAAAAAGGAAAATGGATAGGTTAAAGTTAGATAAAGTATGAATTAGTGAAGTTCGGTGGCAGGAGGAACAAGACTTTTGGTAAGGTGTCTACAGGGTTATACATACAAAATCAAATAGGAGTAAAGCAGGAGTAGGTTTCAGATAGATTATATAATGGCAAGATAGTGATTTAGGAACCAGGTTTTAAATTGTAAGACATTTCCAGGGGCAGATGCGGACTCTGACCACAATTTATTGGTTATGAACTGTAGACTAAAACTGAATAAATTGCAAAGAGGTACGAATGTAAGAAGATGGGACATGGATAAACTGAATGAGCCAAAGGTTGTAGAGAGATTCAGAGAGAGTATTAGGGAACGATTGACAAGAATGGGGGAAAGAAATACAGCAGAAGATGAATAGGCAGCTTTGAGAGATGAAATAGTGAAGGCAGGAGAGGATCAAGTAGGTAAAAAGATGAGGGCTTGGAGAAATCCTTGGGTAACAGAAGAGATATTGAATTTAATTGATGAAAGGATTAAATATAAAAATGCAGTAAATGAAGCAGGTGAAAAGAAATACTAACATCTCAAAAATGAGATTGACAAGAATTGCAAAATGGCTAAGCAGGGATGGCTAGATGTAGAGGCATATATCACTAGGGGTAAGGTAGATACTGTCTATAGGAAAATTAAAGAGACCTTTGGAGAAAAGACAATTACAAAATTAAAGAGACCTTTGGAGAAAAGACAATCACTTGTATGAATATCAAGAGCTCAGATGGAAAACCAGCTGTAAGCAAAGAAGGGAAAACAGAAAGGTGGAATTAGTACACAAAGGGTCTATACAAGGGTGATGTACTGGAGTGCAATATTATGGAAATGGAAGAAGATGCAGATGAAGATGAAATAGGAGATACGATACTGCATGATGAGTTTGACAGAGCACTGAAAGAACTGAGTTGAAATAAGGCCCCAGGAGTAAACAACATTCCATTAGAACTACTGACAGCCTTGGGAGAACCAGTCTTGACAAAACTCTACTATCTGGTGAGCAAGATGTATGAGACTTCAAGAAGAATATAATAATTCCCATCCCAAGGAAAGTAAGTGTTGCCAAGAGTGAAAATTACTGAACTATCAGTTTAATATGTGACGGCTGCAAAATACTGACACAAATTCTGTTGAGTTGAACAGAACATGTGATAGAAGCCGACCTTGGGGAAGATCAGTTTGGATTCCATTGAAATGTTGGAACACACATGGCAATACTGACCCTATGACTTATCTTAGAAGATAGGTTAAAGAAAGGCAAATCTATGTTTCTAGCATTTGCAGACTTAGAGAAAGCCTTTGACAGTGTTGACTGGAATACTCTCTATTAAATTCTGAAGGTGGCAGGGGTAAAATACACAGAACAAAGGCTATTTGCAGTTTGTACAAAAACCAGATGGCAGTTATAAGGGGCACGAAAGGGAAGCAGTGGTCAGGAAGGGAGTGAAACAGTGTTGTAGCCTGTCCCCGATGTTATTCAATCTGTATATTGAGCAAGCAGTAAAGGAAGCAAAAGAAAAATTTGGATTAGGATTAAAATCCATGGAGAAGAAATTAATTAAAACTTTGAGGTTTGCCAGACACATTGTAATTCTCTCAGAGACAGTAAAGGACCTGGAAGAGCAGTTGAATGGAATGGACAGTGTCTTGAAAGGAGGATACATGACAAACATCAACAAAAGCAAAACGAGGATAATGGAATGTAGTCGAATTAAATCAAGTGATGCAGAGGGAATTATATTGGGAGATGAGACATTTAAAGTAGGAGGTGAGTTTTACTATTTGGAAAGCAAAATAACTGATGGTGGTCAAAGTTGAGAGGACATAAAATGTAGACTGGCAATGGCAAGGAAAGCATTTCCGAAGAAAAGAAATATAACATCGAGTACAGAATTAAGTGTCAGGAAGTCTTTTCTGAAAGTGTTTGTATGGAGTGTGGCCATATATGGAAGTGAAACATGGACAATAAATAGTTGGGACAAGAAGAAAATAGAGGCTTTAGAAATGTGGTGCTACAGAAGAATGCTGAAGATTAGATGGATAGTCACATAACTAATGAGGAGGTACTGAATAGAATTGGGGAGAAGAGGAATTTGTGACACAGCTTGACTAGAAGAAGGGATCGGTTGGCAGGACATGTTCTGAGGCATTAAGGGATCACCAATTTAGTATTGGTGGGTAGCATGGAGGGTAAAAATCGTAGAGGGAGACCAAGAGATGAATACACAAAGCTGATTCAGAAGCTTGTAGGTTGCAGTAGGTACTTCTAGATGAGGAAGCTTGCACAGGATAGGGTAGCATGGAGAGCTGCATCAGATCAGTCTCTGGACTGAAGACCACAACAATAACAACAAAGCTTGTGTTTATGAACAGGTTTCTGCCAACACTTCTTCACGGCTATCTCCAGACTTGATTAGTAATTGATGTCTCATTGATGGTGAGATCATTAGAGCCACAGCACAAGTTCGTTTGGTAAGAGGTAAGGGAGGAAACTGGCAGTGTTCTTTTCAAAGAAACCTTTGTGTTATTGGCCCTGAGACATTCAGGGAAACCATGGATGGGAATTTGAATCACCATCCTCCTAAATGTGAGTCCAGTGTCTTATCAAGTGGGACCTCAAATTTAGCACAACAGGTAATACTGATGTTCAGTTATCTCAAGCATTCCAACTTATCAGTATAAAGCATATGCTTTGCCACTGTATCTACAAATTGAATCTGTTGGTCAACAAAGAATGGATGTACAGGTGTTTTATTATTGGCCAATGAGATTTGAAAATAAAGAGATACTCTTCCATGATTAGTCTAACATCATTTTATCTCCTCATAGCATATTTTAACAGCTATATACTCTCTTACTGTAAAGGAGGAAGGTGTACTTGTGTAAACTGTGGAAGAGGTGTGATTATTAGTGTACAAATGCATAGACAATAGACAGATCAGATGACACCACTGAAACATGTAAGTCTTATATCTCTTGTGCGTGCTGATTCTTTTTTATCAATTTCAGAAAGATAAGCCACATATTTTAACTGGGATCTGAGGCTATTAATCTCTTAATTTTCCCTTGCCTGAAGTTTCTACCATAAGTTTCACTTCTATGAAAACACTGAACTCTAAGATCTTTAGTGTGGTATGCAGGAATGCATAATGTGGGAAATTAACAGATGCTAATTGTTCTATTTATGTTAACCAATGACACATCACTTATATAGGACATCGCTTTTAAACTAGCCTCATAATGATTCAATTGTTTTTCAAATGCATAAACTGCTCATAAATTAAAGAAACTATATTTAAGACTCAAAGTAACATAACATAAGAATGTAAAATATTTCTTGAAATTAACTGCCATTAACTGGCAAAAACACACTGTAATATGGCAGTCTAGTTCCTCATTTATCGTTTCCAAATAACATTTATTTCTTTACTTTTCTGATTGAGAATGCATATCATCCACTTCCATGATCAGCTGTATGGCAATTTTATGCAGTGGTTGAACAGATCAACAAGTTACAACTGCAACTGGGGATTATTTGCTTCTATACTCCTTTTGTCCAGCAAAATGCATTGTCTGTTAACATTATTACTGTATACATCACTCCTTTAGAAGAAAGGCTTCATAGCCTCCTATGCCATATGCCTTCATTATGGTAGTGTCAGTACTGCAAAAAAATTTAACCTATATAGTGATGGGAATATTCTGTAAGGCTTTCATTCAAAATGTTGTCTTTTCCTACAGTAATTTATAGGCAGCTTTACATTATTAACTGTTTCAGAGTTTTAGATCTCCACTGAGCAATGTGGGCTTCAAACAGGAGCAGTACCTCAATGCACAGTGGTAAAGATGCTGGATATACTTACTTAACTTTCAGGTTCTTACTGTATTGCCACAATAAACTAGCTATGCCATTCACTGATTGTTAATTAATACAACATAATTCTCATTCCATTCCTTAAGCATTCTATGCTGACACATTTTAGTCCAATAAAATCATCAGAACTCGCATAAATGAAAAACATCAGATCCAAGGAGTCTGGAGAATCCTCCCTAGAGAAACAGTGTATTCAGAGATTGATCTAATCACCAGCATAATGAAGAAGAAAAGAATCTTTTATTTCTTTCACATCTTGCAAAGACAGGAGGGTAATGGCCCTGAGAAACTTAGAAATATCTTAAAGTATCAAATAACTTCCGGGAATTCAGCCAGGTAACACTCTCAGCGGTTATTTGAAAGTTGTATACGCCAGGAGAAACTCAGGTCTCATACCTTAAAGTAGTTTTACTTCAGATAACAGATGTTATTAAGAACCACAAATTTTCAGCAAAAATGAGACATTAAAAGGCTGCAGAGATACCAGTAGAATTGAAAAAAATATGATTGGAAAGAATGAAATTTTCACTCTGCAGCGGAGTGTGCGCTGATATGAAACTTCCTGGCAGATTAAAACTGTGTGCCCGACCGAGACTCGAACTCGGGACCTTTGCCTTACGCGGGCAAGTGCTCTACCATCTGAGCTACCGAAGCATGACTCATGTCCGGAACTCACAGCTTTACTTCTGCCAGTACCTCGTCTCCTACCTTCCAAACTTTACAGAAGCTCTCCTGCGAAACGAGATACTGGCAGAAGTAAGGCTGTGAGTACCGGACGTGAGTCGTGCTTCGGTAGCTCAGATGGTAGAGCACTTGCCCGCGAAAGGCAAAGGTCCCGAGTTCGAGTCTCGGTCGGGCACACAGTTCTAATCTGCCAGGAAGTTTCATATCAGTGCACACTCCGCTGCAGAGTGAAAATTTCATTCTGGAAACATCCCCCAGGCTGTGGCTAAGCCATGTCTCCACAATAGCCTTTCTTTCAGGAGTGCTAGTTCTGCAAGTTTCGCAGGAGAGCTTCTGTAAAGTTTGGAAGGTAGGAGACGAGATACTGGCAGAAGTAAAGCTGTGAGTACCGGACGTGGGTCGTGCTTCGTAGCTCAGATGGTAGAGCACTTGCCCGCGTAAGGCAAAGGTCCCGAGTTCGAGTCTCGGTTGGGCACACAGTTTTAATCTGCCAGGAAGTTTCATGATTGCAAAGAGTGAAATCATACTGGGCAGATTGCAAGAATTGAACAGTACAACCTTCAAAGAAAAACTGAATGTGGAAGGACATTGACCGGACATCAACCGAGGATACCAAGTTTGAGAACAGTGAGAGATTTAATGATCAACTGTGAGAGAACTTTTCATTCTGCTAGAAGTGAATATTACTACCTAGTAGTGTTTTCCCCGCAGCTTACCTTGTGTACATGTTTGACACACATATTGTAGACATCTCCACCTCCTCTCTCTCTCCGTATTCCCTCTTTCTCCTTCCCATCTCACTGCCCATTCCATCCTCCCAACTCTTATATGTCTATTTCCTGCTCCCCTCCTTTTCTTTCCCCACCTGCCCACTACACTTTCCATCTGCATCCTGCATTTCCCCCGTCTCAGTCTACACGTATGTCTTCTCTTACCCCCCTCTCTTTCCATCCCGAACTCACCCAACTCTCTGTCCATCTTCTCCCCTGTCCCCCCTCTCTCTGTCCTCTCCTCCTCTCCAATTTCTCCATCCATCTCATTCTCCATCTGTCTCACTCTCCTCTCTCTGCTGAGCCATGCCCATCCATAGCTCTAGCGCCTGCAAGGCATGCCAATGCTTCCCACGTAACATGCATCCTCCCCCCACCCTCTCAGTCTATTTCTCCTCCACACACTTTTACTCTTTCTGTCCATCTTATCCTCCCCCCCCCCCCCCCCCTCTGCTCATCTCCTCCTCCCCCTTTCCTTTATTCACCTTATCCTCCTCTCTCACTACACATTTCCTCCCTCCAGGTCTCTGCTCATCAAAGACCATCTGCATGTGTTGCCCCTACGAATGAGTTCAATAAAGCAGGCCGATTACACTCCCACACAACACAGCTGTCGTGCAGGAAACCTACACACTGGGGGTGGAAAACAGCTTCTAGTTCCTAAAGTGTGGGCTGAACTGCAAAGCAGGGAAGTCAGGTAGTCTGATACCATTCCCACACAATCCACCTGCTGTGCAGGGCAGCCTATATGCCTAAAAACAAGGGGCTTTTCTTTCTGTATCTTCTCTCGTACTGAAGCTAGGAGTTTATAAGCTCCACAGTGCTTATACTCATGATACCTGCTGTTTCTCTGACAAATTTAGTTGAAATCAATCCTGGGGATTAATAGGAGATCCTGGACATATGCACATACACTTATAGGTTTTTTTTCCTCTCAGAACTATGAAGTAACTGCTCATTCGTGTATTTCATTGTAACCTCTGGACTGACTTTATTGCGGTCTGCCCTTGCCACCTCATAAAGACCAAGACATAAACTAGGGCAACAAGTTTTGTTCAGCCCCACAGTGATCACATCTCTGACCAGATCTACTGCTCCTGCAGCTTTTCCAATTATAGGGACAGCTGTTGCACCATTTCAATCAGGATGTCACTCACTTGATTCAGCTGCAATGTTTGGCAATGATGCCACCATGTGCAATGGACAGGATGGCACAGCTTCTGCATCACGTTTGGCACTTCCTGTGAACCTCTGAACTACTTTGACAGCAACTCACCCATGCTGACACTGCCCTCATTCTGGGCTTGATGACGCGGCCTCCACTTCCTCTGGAGTTCAACAATTCTTTGAATTTGTGGTCCACCTTCCTTGCAAAGCTAAACCACCTTCTCTACATCTCTGTAATTCCTGATATTTCTCTTCTGGCTGCTTCTGGCCCTCTGTCTCTGGCACTCCTGCCTATGGGACAGACTCCCCAGGCTCTGTTGCTCTTTGTTAATCTCAGACATTTTGGCCTCCAATGCTCTCTTTGGCTCTGGTGCTTCCCAGGCTCTGATACCATCCCCAGTCCTAACACATCCTTGGACTCCCATGCTCTCTCTAGCTCTGGCACAATCTCACACTCTGATACTCTCTCCAGTTCTCATGCATCCTCTGGCTCTGACACCCTCTCCAGCGATACTACCACCTCCTCCAACCTCCACGTGCCATGGACCTTGCAAATTCCTGCACCATGGACTCCACTGGCTGCAGTGCCAGCAGCTCTGGTGACACCAGCTGTGGTGCAACTGGTTTGTACCACCTCCCACTGTGGCATCTCCTGCAGCAGCACCTCCCACTGTGGCATCACCAGCTCCTACACTGTTCATTCCTGCATCACTGGCACCCTCCCCACCACCCTGTGTGCCTCTTCTACCAGGCCATCCTTCTCACTCCCCTGACAGCCACAACATGATAGGTGTCTGCTGCCCGCCCATGCTGCAGCCATACACCCACTTGTGCTGCTGTCTCCACACCAGTATCTGAGGTTTTCGTCTCTTTGCATTTGGCACAGCTCCACACTTTACCTGGTCCACAGTTGTCTTCACAATGGATCTTTGTTTCCCATTTTGCTTTTCATGCCTAATCAATGCAAGTATTTTCTTCAGTGGCTTTTCTTTCAAACAATCCAATCTCCATTACGTTTTTTCCTTGTGCATCAGTGACACCACTGCCTCCAATGCCTTTTTCTCTTTGACACATCTACACCCTGGATCTCTTCTCCACCCTTTGAGCTCCTTACAAGCTTACACCCATTTCCCCATTTCAGCACCTGCATTGCACTACTGCCCAGGATCTCTGTCCCTGCCTTCCTGTGCACCTCCTCCATCCCTCCAGCTATCTAGGCCTTGATGGCTTCAACATCTCTCTTAAGGGGGGTGGGGCTATAGGATCTGTCCACTCACCTGGGTACTACCACAATGGAACACATTAACAGCTGAAACTTCCTGGCAGATTAAAACTGTGTGCCCAACCGAGACTCGAACTCGGGACCTTTGCCTTTCGCAGGCAAGTGCTCTACCATCTGAGCTACCGAAGCACGACTCACGCCCGGTACTCACACCTTTACTTCTGCCAGTACCTCGTCTCCTACCTTCCAAACTTTACAGAAGCTCTCCTGCGAACCTTGCAGAACTAGCACTCCTGAAAGAAAGGATATTGCGGAGACATGGCTTAGCCACAGCCTGGGGGAGGTTTCCAGAATAAGATTTTCACTCTGCAGCGGAGTGTGCGCTGATATGAATCTTCCTGGCAGATTAAAACTGTGTGTCCGACCGAGACTCGAACTCGGGACCTTTGCCTTTCGCGGGCAAGTGCTCTACCATCTGAGCTACCGAAGCACGACTCACGCCCGGTACTCACACCTCTACTTCTGCCAGTACCTCGTCTCCTACCTTCCAAACTTTACAGAAGCTCTCCTGCGAACCTTGCAGAACTAGCACTCCTGAAAGAAAGGATATTGCGGAGACATGGCTTAGCCACAGCCTGGGGGAGGTTTCCAGAATGAGATTTTCACTCTGCAGCGGAGTGTGCGCTGATATGAAACTTCCTGGCAGATTAAAACTGTGTGCCCGACCGAGACTCGAACTCGGGACATTAACAACTGGTGGGTTGCTATACCCCTATGCATCTTCCGCTGAAGCCAGACACATGTAGCACACAAGTTCTGGTCATACATACTGCATGCTTACAAACAGTGGCAGATGACAACAGCAAAACAATGCACTTTGTACATGGCAGATGACAACAGCAAATCTCACTGTGTATATGCCAGACTTCAGGTGGCTCCACAAGAAGCACCAGCATCTCCCACCAACAGTGCATGCAGCCAATCACACTGCTGCAAACATTTTGCACCAGGTGTTTAGGTGTTCAACGGCTCTCAAGCATATTTCTTCCACATGCCATGTGACATGCATCCACATGTCATGTGACACCTCATGGATATCCCTATGTCAGATTATTTAAGATGCTGTATGACCACTCTCTCACCAGGTGGGCCCTACGCCAGCTCTTTGCTGCAGCTCATCTGTCTGCAACATTGTTCAGCAGTAGTCTTCAGTGCCAGTCAAATGTCCACTTGGACGTTGATCCAGTGTGGCCCAGAACTCCACCCAAGATGCTGACCAGCCTGCATGTGACTGAGTCAGATGCCAACCTGGACACTGGTTGAACCACCCTCTGGGACACAGACCACAAATCGACCAGACGCTAGCCAAGGACTTTGAGTTGGACAACAGTGAGTGACTTTATCATCAGTCATGAGAGACCTTATCATTCTCCCAGAAATGGATATTATTTTCCATTTCATGTTAGAACTGTGACCTGTTCATTTATGTGCCATCCGTTCCTCGTAGCTGAGTGATCAATGTGACAGAATGTCAACCCTAAGAGCCCGGGTTCAATTCCTGGCTGGGTCGGAGATTTTCTCTGCCCAGGGACTGGGTGTCGTGTTGTCCTAATCATCATCATTTCATCCCCATCGATGTGCAAGTCACCGAAGTGGTGTCAAATTGAAAGACTTGCACCCAGCGAACAGTCTAACTGACGGGAGGCCCTAGTCACACGACATTTACATTTATGTGTTTATGAATAAATGTGTTTGTTTCATTCTAACCTGTGGACTGACTTTATTATGTTTTGTCCTTGCTACCACATAAGGACCAACACATAAAAAGAGGATGTTTATAAAGAGTTACAGGACTTGATTAATAACAATCACACTTACAGAATATTACAGTGATCTATAAACAAAAGTAAGACAAAAACAAAAGTGTGCTATATTATACCAGAATAGACTCAGAACATATATGGACTAGGATATCTCTCAGGCATATTTAAAAATACATCTAAAAGTTGTTGGACACTATCCTAGCTCAGATTTATAAACATAAACAGACACACACACACACACACACACACACACACACACACATATTCATCTATGCACAACTCAGCCACCAAGGAGCACTCTCCTCATAGTCAGTATCACCCTGGAATGGAGCAACTGAAACACCTTCTTTGCCAGGGTTTAAATTATCTCCTGTCACAGCCTGAAATTAGAAATGTCCTTCTCGCTGCTCCCACAGAGGTATTCCACAGCCCACCCAACCTATGCTATGTCCTTTTCCATTCCTATTCTGCATTTTCTCCCAACTGTTGTCCAATGGCTCATATACATGTATAAGAGCTTGATCAAGATGGAAGGCGTGTTCCATACCTCCTCCCACAATCATCTACTCCAGTATTGTCACAGGAGTTTCCTACCTCATCAAATGCGAGGTACCTGTGACAGCAGCATTGTGGTCCACCAACTCATCTGCCACCACCGTGCAGCATTCATTGTGAGCATGACCAACAACAAGCTGGCTGGCTGCATGAATGTCTGCCACCAAACCATGGATAGGACACAACAGGACTATCCAGTTGCAGTGTATGCCTCTTGACTTCAATGAATGCTTCACAGCCCATACTATTTTGTTTCTTCGCAATAACACAACCTTCTCTGACCTGGGCAGTTGGGAACTCTTCGTGCGACATACCCTTTGTACCCAAACCTCCTGGCCTCAACCTTTGCTAGTCTCCATCATTCATCTGCCTCCATCCCCTTTCCTGCTCCCACTACAGCCACACACATGACTTCTGTCCTCCCAGCATATGTGCATTTTCCTTTCCACTTCTCTGCTTCTCTCCTGCCCCCCCCCTGCCCCCCCCCCCCCCCCCCCCACCAACCATGACCATCAAGGCAGAGCCTCCAATTCTGCACCTCACAGTGCACCATCATGTGCCTGCCACATACTGGCACACTCCCAGAAGCAGGCAACAGCATATTTTCTCATCTCTATCTTGCTGTTCCTTCCCCTTCCTGCCATGCACTTCTTCAGTACCCTCCAGTGTGTTTTGGCAAAAGAAGCAAAATTTAACATGGCAACAAGAGAAATGTAGGCATTACTCAAAATTTGCCAGTAATGAAACTTCTCTGCAAGTTACAAATGGTTAACAAGTCAGGAGCAAATAAATCAATGCTTTTGTTGCATTTTCAACGGATTTACTTTTAGATGCTAACCATAGCAGAGGTGACAGTATATCTTTTTGGATGGTCACTGTGCAAGCATGAGCTTGGAGATGCTCCACATAATATTTACAGAACAATATGAGTATAGGCTTCAGTTCAGAACAGCACTTGCCCTCCAGTGCTCAGCATTTTCCCTACAGCACAATGAATGCCCACCCGCAACCCAAATCACTACCACTCTCCACTTGCCCTGCTGACTGCGCATCTTATTACCTAAGTTATTCTGCATGCACTATAAAAGCATGCCAGCATGTTTTCAATGTTCTTATACATAAAGAAATTAATAAGAAATAAAGATAATGAATAATGGAAGTTTTCACCTTCTGTAGTGAGTTGTATAAAGCCATTTGATGTATGAAGAAAGGAAGGTGGCATATGATACTGATATATCAATAGAAATGGACAAATCTGAAGGGAAATTAAGAGTAAAATCACTTCTAATATTATTTACAGAAGATAATTCTCCAAAATTGTAATTATGGTGCAATATTTCTATTGCATTACCAAGTAGATAGACAAGGCTTAAAAACTACATACTAATCAGGCTCTTCTCAATAATGTACAAGATATTCACTAAAAGCACTGGAAAAAAACATCGGAATTTAATCAAGCAAAGAAACAAGTTCATTTTAAAATGTATGTAGCACAAGGATGCTCTTGGAAGTCATGATCAGCTTACAGAATGGAGCAATAGGTAAGAAATAATCACTTTCTCTTGGCTTCACAGGTCTACAGAAAGTTCCTCTCTGAAGTTGTAGTCCTTCACCTTGGCTCAGTGGTCATCAGCATATCTGGCTGCTTTGCAGAGGGACCAGGTTCGATTCCATATACTGCCAAGGATTTTTTCTTGGTAGAAGGAGGCTCAGGGTAGACTCAGCCTCGTGAGACCAAACAAGTAGGTACTTGATTGAGAAGTAGCAGCTCCAAGGTCAAAAAAAGCCTAAAGTGATCAGGAGGATGGTATGCTGGCTCCATGCCCTTCCATACTGCACCCAAATGATGCCATTGGCAGAGGATGACACAGTAGCAGGTTGGTCCTGATTGGCCCATCTGGGCCACAACTGGAGCTATGCTTGTTACTTGCTCACTCAGTGTTATCAAAATCTGAACTAACTGCCCACAAGAAACAAGGCACAGATTTAACCCACGTTAGCATATCAAACAATAAATACATCATGCCTTCAGATTCCATTAGACTTCATTCAGTTGTGGGAAAATAAGCCTTGAAAGAGGACTTGGAGAGGTGATTCAGTATTATCAAATTATTCTCAGCAGCACTAGAGTAAATTTTCAGACACATAAATAGGGTAAAAATAAACTTGTTAATGAAATAAATCTGACTCATTTCCATTTTTCTGATGACTCTGTACTGTTTATTTCTAGTGAAGCTAATCGAAGACACTAACAGGAAAAGTTTGAATTTAGGCATGTAATCGATTATATTAAGAGAAAAATAATGCACAATGAATATTGAATGTGGAAAAGACAACAGTACAAATGAAATCATAGGAGCAGCTGATATGTTCTTGTATTGAGAGCAGCTGAAGACAATGACTAGATGGAGAGGCAAAGAAATAAGCAGATGAATAAAAATGGCCTTAAATACTTTTGGTAAACGGAATAGGGATTTCAAAACAAAGCTTCTGGTGTATGTGAAACAGAGTTTACAGTCTATATGTACCCATATTTTATTTTAATTTATGACAATGAGACATAGGCTTTTAATACAAAATTCTTAGTATTAAATGAGGAGCTGAATGGTGATAATTGCCAGAACAGACAGAAAAACAAACAAATGAACCAGGAAACAGGCAATAGTGGAAGATTTAAACATAATTGTTAAAAAAATGTAATTGTGCTGGACAGGAGGGTATGTTGCTTGTTGAATGGTTCATAGATGGACTAAGAAGTTGTTGAATTCTGTAGTTAAGAAAAAACTTATATGGTGATTTAAGTGAAGATGGGCAGGAAATCTCAGGAAATATGGAGGAGCAGCAGTAGCATGAATGCATATGTCAAACAGAAGTCTAGAGAAGGTCTTTAATTAGCAGTGGATGTTCAATATCTGATGAGATTTTTTATATACACATAAAAGACTAAAAGGTAACCATCAACCTGAAAGTTGGTTTGAACACCACAAAGCTTTATTAGGAATGTTCCTGGTGGGAGTAGTGTGCCATTGCATCTCTCCAACATTTGACGTGACTTACCCAGACAGTTATATTGGAACCTACAGTTTAGTATGAACTGTGAACCATGGTGCGATTTGGCATTCTTCACATTAACAAACACTGCTGGAGTTGAAGTTGAAAGAAAAGATAAGTGACAGACCAAAATACAGAAAATATGGGATAGAGTGAAGGAAGAGACTGGTAAAACCAGTTGATAGCATTAAGAGAAAATGATACATTGGTAACAGATATGGGGCAGTGTTGCAAAACTTTTAACAACTGTATCATAACTGTTACTGAAAAGTTGGAGTTGTCAGGTTCAACAGATGGTGTCATTCATCAGTGGAACATTTCCTGAATGGGTGGAATATTTTGAAGTAAAGTCTTTGTTTAAGTAAGGAGATAAAAAGAGTACCATCAAATTTCCACACAATTTCACTTTTACCAGCATTGTTGAAAATTTTGGAAATAGTAATACAGAAACAGCTTCTTAAGAATCTCGCAAAAAATAATATACTGTCAAAGTCACAGTTTGGGTTTCTAAAATGTTCTGGTACTGAGAAGACCATCTAGACATACAGGAAGACATACCTAGTTCATCGGACAAAAAATTACAGGCCGCTGGTATATTCTGTGATATATCAAATGTGTTTGACTGTATAAATCTCTATATGTTTTTAAGTAAATCAAAATACTATAGTGTCATAGAAAATACTGTAAAATGCTTAAAATCCCAATCTCTAACAGGAAATGAAGAGTCTTAATAGGAAAAAGATGTGTATTAAGCAATCAGGCATCATTCAAATGGGAATTAAATGCCTTTAGGTCACTCAATGTCCCATCTTAGGGCCCCTACTTTTTCTTGTGTATATCAATGACCTTGCATTTGTAACATTACCAGATGCCAAGTTTCTTTTGTTTGCAGGTAATACAAACATTGCAATATATAACAAATCATGTATAAAATCATGTATCTCCTACGGAAGATTGGTTAATGAAATTTTCATGGCATCAGGAAAGTGGATGCCAAACCCTGGTGCAATGCCACAAATGGACTTTCTTGTAACTGAACGTTTTCTCCATAGTTTAGCTCATAATGGATCCATATGATAAATCAGATACTGAAAATATCAATTCGTCTCAAAATCAATTTGCCTTGTAGGTTCTGAAGTGACAAAACATTCAAAATAATCTAATATTTCAGATTTATTGTCATTACAATGAAATGTGTCTTTCAAACCAGAACCTACTTCACTAAACTAATGAACTTTTGGACAAAATCCACTGTTTATTCAATGAAACATTTCTTATTTTTGTTCCATAGATGGTGCACAATCTTGGGCATCACTGACATTATATGAATTTTCACATAAAAATACATTATCAGAAAAAAGAGAACTGGAGCTTCAAACATTGATACTGTTCTTTCACTATGACCAACTTGAGTCAAGATGGTCAGTCTGTACTCAGAAGCACATGAACAACAACGAATGGCACAAAACAACAATGTAATTATGTAATTTTTAAGTGTAGATGATATAAACAGACCTGACAGAGAACAGTACTTATCAGGGCAAAGTGATACAAGAAACCAATTGTAAATGAGCTTAGCATTCAAAATTGAAATCACACACACACATAGACACACACACACACACACACACACACACACACACACACACACACACACATACACACATCACAAAACTTAAGATACTAAATGCACTTTAGAGTTTGTAATAGATTGCCCATCAGTATATGCCTAAAATATGACAACAACCATATAGAAGAACTTGACAATGTTAAATTCTTGGGATTACAGCTTAAAAATAAATTAAACTGGGAATGGCATAGCACAGAACTGTTGAAATGCCTTCAGTCTGGAACCGCATGACCGCTACGGTCGCAGGTTCGAATCCTGCCTCGGGCACGGATGTGTGTGATGTCCTTAGGTTAGTTAGGTTTAAGTAGTTCTAAGTCTAGGGGACTGATGACCTCAGATGTTAAGTCCCATAGTGCTTAGAGCCATTTTTTGTTGTTGAAATGCATAAACAAATCTCTAGTTGCAAGGTGAATGTTGTCAGACACTGGTGATATAAAAATTAAAAAGTTAGCATACTGTGCACATTTTTAATTTATAATGTCATATGGAATTATTTTTTGGGGTAACTCATCTAGCCAATCTAAAGTTTTCTGAGTATAAAAACGTGCAATAAGAATTATTTGTGGTGTTAACTCAAGAACATACTGCAGAGGCATGTTTAGGGAACTAGGAATGCTGACTATTGGTTCCCAATATGTTTATTCCTTGTTGAAATTTGTCATTAAAATATACCTCTTTTTCAGGCCAATGGCTCAGTTCAGGGAATCAGTACTAGAAATAAGAATAATCTTCCTGAAGATTTGAAGTCATTTAGTTTTGTCCAGAAAGGAGTCCATTATTCAGGAACACACACTTTCAACAACCTGCCGGAAGTCATAAAAATTTTAACTACTAATAAACTCCTTCTAATGCATTGATGAATTTCTTAGTAGAACCAACTGATGTGTATATGTTACTAATAATACAAGGGTGAGTCAAATGAAAACCTTAAATTTGTAATAACATATTGAAATTTCATGCCATTATCCTGTAAGTTGGTAAGTGTGCTACAAACAGCATGCAGAATGGCCTGTAGGTGGCAGTATAGTGCAGATGCACAAATACCATCACAGTATCAGCAAAAATATGGCCACCCCACTTGTGACTTGCACCAGGGAAGAACAGTGTTCTGTTATTTGGTTTCTGCGTAGTGAAGGTGTGAAACCTATTGAAATTCATTGAAGAATTAAGGTTCCGTATGGTGATGCATGTTTGTCACAGCAGCGAGTCTACGAATGGAGTAGGAAGTTCGCAAATGGTGTGACTTCAGTGGAAGATGCTCCTCGTCCAGTACAGTCACAACAAGTTGTGACTCCACAGAACATTGCAGCAGTTGAACCCATAGTGAAGGAAATCCACCAAGTGACACTGAATGACATTGCAGCATGTTTACAGATTAGTCATGGGTCAGCACACCACATTGTGCATGATGTGCTCCAGTTTAACAAAGTGTCTGCAAGATGGGTGCCACAGCAACTGACTCCTGAAATGAGAGAACAACGTGTTGATGCTTGTGAAGAACTTCTTAGGCGCTTTGAATGAGAAGGTGTTGGCTTCCTTGCAAGAATCATTACTGGGGACAAACCCTGGGTTCACTTCCACCAACTGGAAACAAAGAGAGCGAGCAAGGAATGGCACCATTCCTCATCACCAAAACCAAAGAAGTTTCTAACAGAACCATGAGCAGGGAAGGTTATGCTGACTCTCTTTTGGGAGGAAAAAGGCATCATTTTGGAGCATTACATGCCTAGAGGGACCACTGTCACCAGTGCATCATACACAGATCTCCTAAAAAATCATCTGCGGCCTGCAATCAAATCAAAGCGATGTGGATTGATGTCAGCAGGTGTCCTTTTGCAACATGACAATGCAAGGGCCCCACACTGCCCGTACAACAGTTGCAACAATCACAGATCTGCATTTTGAGTGTCTTCCTCATCCACCATACTCACCATACCTTGCCCCAAGTGATTTCCATATGTTTAGGCCACTCAAAGATGCAATGGGAGGAAAGAAGTTCCACTCGGTGCATGAGTGGTTGCACGGGCTACCAAAAGAATTTTTTTCTAAAGGAATTTATGCACTTTGTAAGCACTGGTGGACTTGCATTGAGCATGGGGGAGATTATGTTGAAAAGTGATACAGCTTTGTACCACTTCTGCACAATACATAATATTTAAAAAAATATTTAAGGTTTTCATTTGACTCACCCTCATAGCAAATAATGTGCAATCTGACATCTGTGCAAATTCACTGCAGTAATGCAATCATTGTAAATAAGTGTTGTAAAATGAGTTTTGTATTTGATGCTGTATTTCTACAACAGCATAAGAAGTCTTGAACACTTTCTGAGTTTTAATATAATAAATTTTCTTGAGACAGAAAAGCTTCTATGCACAAACCAGTATGAATTTAGAAGGCACTGCTCGTGCAAAACTCCGCTTGCCCTTTTCTCACATGATGTCCTACAAACTATGAATGGAGAGCATCAGGCAGGTACCATATTCCTAGATTTCCAGAAACCATTCCACACAGTGTCCCACTGCAGATTGTTGACAAAGGTCAGAGCATATGATCAGTTTTGTAGATATGTGAGTGGCTCAAAGACTTTTCTAGTAACAGAATCCAGTACAGTATACTGTCATATGGTACGTTGTCCTCAACAGCAAGTGTTCATCAAAGAGAAGCATATAATCAGGAGTGCTCCACAGAAGTATGATAGTATCACTATTATTCACTACTATCTTTACGCCTGTGGTTCACAATAGAAGTCAAAGAAAGGCCTTTGCATACCAACACTTTTTCAGGTTCCATAGCTCAAACAATAAAAACGGGATCCTTATAGGCTCACTCTGTAAATAAATTCCTTTTCCTACCCAAAAATTTAAATACAAACCTATTGAAAGAAGTGAAGCAATTTCATCAACTTTTTACTTCACAAAATGGAATAAGTAAAGCTGTTTGTCCTAGCCAAATAAATTCAATGTTTTGTATTACTATAGACGAGACTGCACTTAATTCTCTCACAGATGTAAGTTTGTGAAAATTCTTTTGCACTGAAGTAAAAAAGCTAATAGTGTCATCTATTAGTGCTTTAGTGTATTACAAAACAAACAGCACCATCTACTGATTCTTTAGTGTGCTACATTGTCACTAAGGTAAACATCTCAACTACTGAGTCGAGCAGACTCCTAAAACTTTAAATTATGACATCCTTTTTTTTCATGATACAGTTTCAATGAAATAAAGGTTTTATGCTGCCCCAAGCTATGTCTAAGTTACCTGTGAAAACCCTATGAAAATTTGTCCCGTAGTTTTGGGGATTAAAATGTAAAATAAGGGAAAGGCAACCATTCACCCATAGCGGATCAAAGTGTAGAGCACAGTAACACATGACAGAAACCACATTCGTACTAACTTTTAAGTACTAGATCTTTTTCTAGCAATAGTTACACATTCACTCAGACAACCACACTGACACCCAACTGCACTCTCCCCATGGCTAAGGCAAGACTCACAGAGCATTCAAATTGGGACACAGAGAGACATGACAGTTTTACATAAAAACTGATATCAAAATATCTCTTATTTCAATTATTCAATTTTGATTTACTTGACAGGCAACAAAAGACTTGCGGGATTTTTATGGACCTATCTAAGGCATTTGATTGTGTGAACCACTCAAAATTAATGATGAAATTATATCAGTATGGAATTAGAGGAAAATGCTATGACATACTTAAATCATACATTACAAATAGGAAACAATGTACAGAAATCAGACATACTAGTGGGGGAAACATAACAAACTACATATCAGAATTACAAACAGTTAAACATGGTGTGCCGCAAGGGTCTGTGCTTGGGCCAATACTATTTATACTCTACGTAAATGACTTCCCTAACTATATAAATCAGAAACTTATAATGTATGCTGATGACACAACAATCATTTGCACAGCTGACACAAAGGAGGAGCTTGAGAAGGAAGCACTCCTGACTATTGAAAATGCAAATAAATATTTAACACAAAACAACCTGTTTATGAATCAGTCTAAAACAATGAATGTAGTATTTCAGACCAAGCATAGTGAAAATTATAATATAAATGTTAATATAAATGGAAACATTATTAAAGAAGTAACCAGCACAAATTTTCTAGGAACTATAATAGACAAACATTTGGCATGGGGGGAGCACATAGATGCACTGTGTAAAAAGATAAACAAACAGATCTTCATCATGCATAAAACAGCTAAGACTGTGGATGATAAAGTCCTCAGATCAATGTATTATGGACTTGTCTTCCCACATTTGTCTTATTCGGTTCATATATGGGGAAATGCACAAGCTGGCTACCTAAAAAGAATATTCACAATTCAGAAAAGGGCAGTGAGATGCATTGCAAAAATACCACCAAGACAGACCTGTAGGCAAGCTTTTGTACACTATAATATTATGACAGTATATTCACTGTATATATACCAAAGCATAATGGTGGTAAGGTCAAGTGATAAACACTTCCTAAATAAAGATGTACACAAACACGGTACAAGAGGAAATGAAAATTACTACATGATAAACAGAAATCTAAAACTGTCTATGACTGCCCCAGAAGAAGCAGGCAAAAGGTTTTTTAATAAACTCCCCAAAATCATTAAAAAAGAAACAGATCTAAAATGTTTTAAAAATCATTTGAAACTATATCTCACAGAGAAATGTATATACAGTTTGAGTGAATACTAAGATGTGTTTAAATATATCATTACTGAAATGTACCTGTAAAAATTATCATTTCTGTATGTTTTTTTGATTTGTGTGTACATATAATGTGAAACATGTAAAACCTTTGTATGATTATGGACTATTTCTGTTTAATCATTTGTTTCATTTATATATATATTGAAATCAAGTTTGATGTTAATAGGCTATTGTATGACACACTCAATACTCTCAGCTGGATTTTCAGCTGGAGTCCATGGGCAAAGAATAAATAAATAAATAAATAAATAAATAAATTAAATAAAGCCTATATATTGCCTCAAGCTATGCTCAAGCTACCTGTGAAAACCACATGAAAATTCTTCTTGTAGGTTTGGAGATTAACGACAATATTATGAAAAGGATAGATTGCAGCTCACCACGCAGTGGGGATGTTGAGTCGCAGATAGACACTACTAAAAGATTGTCACACAATCAAACAAGTAAGCTTTTGGCCAAAAAGGCCTTCATCGGAATTAAACAAAACACACACACACACACACACACACAGACACACACACACACACACACAGACACACACACACACACACACACACACACACACACACACACACACGACCACAGTCTATGACTGCCGAGGTCACAGTGCGAGCAGCAGCAGCACATGATGAGAGAAGCAGTCAGGATGGTGGGGGTAAGGAGGAGGCTGAGGTGGAGAGGGTGAGGTGAAGGGATAACAAGGTAGGGTGGGGTGGTAAAGTGCTGATTGTGGGAGCATACAGGAACAAGGTGGAGGGCGGGTAGGGCAGTTAGGTACAGCCGGGAGGTTAGGCAGAGGTTAGGAGGGGTGGGGCAGCAGAAAAGAAGAGAAATAAAAGACTTTGGGTGCTTTAGTGGAATAGAGGGCTATGTGGTGCTGGAATGGGAACACAGAAGGGGATAGGTGGGTGTAGGACAATGGCTAATGAAGGCTGAAGCCAGGAGGATTATGGGAACTTAGGATATACTGCAAGGAGAATTGCCACCTGCGCAATTCAGAAAAGCTGGTGATGGTAGAAATGATCACGATGGCACAGCCTGTGAAGCAGTCATTAAAATGAAGAACGTAATGTTTGGCGGCATACTCAGCAATGGGACGGTCCAGCTGTTTCTTGGCCACAATTTGTTGGTTGCCATTCATGCAGACAGACAGCTTGTTGGTAGCCATGCCCATGTACAATGCACCACACTGGCTGCAGCTTAGCGGGTAGATCACACATCATGTTTCACAAATAGCTCTGCCTTAGATGGGATAGGTGATACTTGCGACCAGACCAGAGCAGGTGGTGATGGAAGGATGTGTGGAACTGTTCTTGCATCTAGATCTATTACAAGGATATAGTGAAGTAAAACTGCCGAGTGACACTGAATGACATTGCAGCATGTTTACAGATTAGTCATGGGTCAGCACACCACATTGTGCATGATGTGCTCCAGTTTAACAAAGTGTCTGCAAGATGGGTGCCACAGCAGCTGACTCCTGAAATTAGAGAACGATGTGTTGATGCTTGTGAAGAACTTCTTCGGCAATTTGAATGAGAAGGTGATGGCTTCCTTGCAAGAATCGTTACTGGGGACAAAACCTGGGTTCACTTCCACCAACTGGAAACAAAGAGAGCAAGCAAGGAATGACACCATTCCTCATCACCAAAACCAAAGAAGTTTCGAACAGAACCATGAGCTGGGAAGGTTATGCTGACTCTCTTTTGGGAGGAAAAAGGAATCATTTTGGAGCATTACATGCCTAGAGGGACCACCGCCACCAGTGCATCATACACAGATCTCCTAAAAAATCATCTGCGGCCTGCAATAAAAAAAAGCAAGGCCCCACACAGCCCGTACAACAGTTGCAACAATCACAGACTTGCATTTTGAGTGTTTTCCTCATCCACCATACTCACAAGACCTTGCCCCAAGTGATTTCCATATGTTTGGATCACTCAAAGACGCAATGGAAGGAAAGAAGTTCCGTTCTGATGAAGAGGTACACCACACGGTGCATGAGTGGTTGCACGGACTACAAAAAGAATGTTTCTCTAAAGGAATTTATGCACTTTGTAAGTGCTGGAGGACTTGCATTGAGTGTGGGGGAGATTATGTTGAAAAGTGATACAGCTTTGTAACACTTCTGCACAATAAATATTATTTTAAAAAATATTTAAGGTTCTCATTTGACTCATCCTCCTATAAAGGGACATGGCATCAATAGTGATGGGCAGGGTATGTTTTAGTAAAGGAATAGGAACTGTGGAGAGTAGATGGAGGCAATCATTGGTATTCTTTATATAGGACGGTAGGTTGCAGATCTTAGGCTGAAGGTGTTGGTCTATGAAACTAGAGATTCTCTCAGTGGGGGCACGGTAACAGGTGACATTGGGGCATCCTGGATGGTTGATTATAAGGAAGGATGTTGAAGGTAGCAGACCAGAGGGTGATATGGGTGAAGAGAGAGATGGACTCTGGGGAGAGGTTCTAGTATGGGCCTAAGGATTTGAGGGGAAACTGGAGATCCTCCTGGATTTCTGGAATGGGGTCACTGTGGCAGTGTTTGTAGCTGGATGAATCTGACAGCTGGTGAGTCCTTCTGCCAGCTAATCCTTGCGATTCAAAAAATTGTGCAGGTAGGATCATACGGTCAGGATCAGCTTTTAGAGAGTGGACTGCTGTTTTTTCGGTGGATGTATATTGAGGGATTGGGGAGTAATGGGCAGGCAAGATATGAGGTTAAGAAATACTGGAAAGGTAATCATGGGTGATTTCCGAGCAGTAGGGGTGGATCACAGTTGGATGGAAGTGTGAACTGAGTGAGGCAGAGTTCAACATTGGTCTTTGGTTGAGTCTGCTTGTTAGGGCTGGTGGCAAAAAAGTGTTTCCACTGTAGGGATTGGAAGAGTAGAGAAGGTCTTCAACAATTCCCACATGGTTGAATTTGGGAGTGAGGCAAAAGATGAGATGTTTGGAAAGGGCTGATACAATTGTGAGTTTAAGGCTTTTGGTGGAAAGGTTCATGACTGTGTATCTGGTCTGCATAGGTTCTGGATTCTGTATGGTGGTGGGAGGGAGTTTTTGAGGGTGGGTTGAATGTAGTAGGTCTGAGAGGCAGGGTTTGTCAGCTATGATGGGATGTGGGGGAGGTTTGGAGGTTGTTTTACATGTGGTGGGTAGTGGCAGTCCAAGGTAAGAGTGGGAAGTGAGCAGACACATTACATTTAGCTCACCCTCACAAACTCCCTCCCACCACCATACAGAATCAAGAACCTAAGCTAACTCAAAACATGGCCATGAACCTTTTGTCCAAAAGCCTTATCCCCAAAGTAGAACAAGTCCTTTCCAAAGGCACCACCTTTTGTCCCACTCCCAAATCCAATCATACAGGACATGTTAAAGACCTTCTCTCCTTCTCCCAGTCCCTTGAGTGGAAATACTTTCCCGCACCAACCCTACCAAAGACACCATTACACTAACATCCCTCAGGCCATTCTCTTGCTGCTACTGAACACTACCTTTCCAAATGCCCAATGGATTCCAAACCTAAAGCCTCCTTCCTAGTCGCCGTGGCCAACAATATCATTACCCGTGAACAAATCTGGGATCTGCCAGTGGGCATCTGCATGGCAGCATCCTATGCCAGCATATTCAGAGGCCATCTACAGGAATACTATCCAGCATCCACAATCCCAAACCCCTTAAATGGTTCAGATTCATTGATTATATTTTCGTGAGCTGGATCTAGGGTATTACACCCTATCCACATTCCTCCAGAACCTCAATATCTTCTCTCTCATTCACTTTATCTGGCCCTCCTCAACTCAACAAGCTACCTTCCTCTTTTTTCATCTTCAGCCAAAGGACAGCTACATCAGTACATCATCCATATCAAACCTACCATCCACCAGCAATACCTCCACTTCAAGAACAGCTGCCACGCATTCCTTACCAAGAAGCCCCTTCCATACAGCCTAGCCATCTGTGGCTGTCTCGTCTATAGAGACAAGCAGACCTTCATGTATTACAACAAGGGCCTCAATGAGGCATTCACAGGCAGTAATTACACTCCCAACCATGTACAGAAACAGATCTCATGTGCCATATCTTTCCAGTCACCCCCCACCTCTGAAAGTCACATTGTCCAGCCACAGAGGAATGTTCTCCTTGTGACTCAAGTACCATCCAGCACTGGAGCAACTGAATCACATTCTCCGCCGGGGTTCTGGCTACCTGACATCATGCCCTGAAATGTGGAATGTCCTACACACTATCCTTCCCATCCTTTCCATAGTGGTATTCCATTGCCCACCATACCTACTCTATATCCTCGTCCATCCCCACTTAACTCCTGTTCCCAACCCCTTTTCTCATGGCTCATATCTCTGTAATAGACACAGATGCAAGAACTGTTTCACATATATCCCACAATCACCTACACCAGTCCAGTCACAAGCATCACATTTCCCATCAGAGGCAGGGCTACCTGCGAAATCAGTCATGTGACCTACAAACTAAGCTGCAGCCAATGTGATACACCGAACATGGGTAAGATGAACAACAAGCTGTCTGTCCGCATGAATGGCCATCAACAAACTGTGGCCAACAAACAGCTGGACAATCTAGTTGCTGAGCATGCCGCCCCACACAACATTCTTCATTTTAATGACTGCTTCACAGGCTATGCCATCTAGATCATTCCTACCAACACCAGATTTTCTGAACTGTGTAGGTGGGAACTCTCCCTGCAGTATATCCTACGTTCCCATAACACTTCTGGCCTCAGTCTTCATTAGTCATTGTCCTACACTCACCTATCCCCTTCCCTGCTCTCACAATAATGCTGCACAGCCCTCTAATCCACCAACACACCCACAGTATTTTTACTTCTCTCCTTTTCCGGTGACCCCCCCCCCCCTATTCGTCCCCCCCCCCCTCTCAACTGCACCTAGCTGGCCTACCCTTTCTCCACCTGGTCCCTGTATGCTCCCATAAGCAGTATTTTATCATCCTCCACCCCTATCCTGCTATCTCTCTGCCTCCCCGCTCCAGTCTCCTCCTTACCTCCACCACCCAGACCACTTCTCCTATCATGCATTGCTGCTTGCTGTCTGGCCTCACAGCCAGAGACTGTGGTCACATGTGTGTGTGTGTGTGTGTGTGTGTGTGTGTGTGTGTGTGTGTGTGTGTGTGTAAAGCTTTCTTGTTTGACAGTCTTTTTAGTTGTCCCTATCTGTGAGTCAGCATCTCTGCTATAAGGTGAGTATCTACCCTTTTCATAATATTGTCATTTTTCCATTCTGGATTTTCCAGCTATGTGATTAGTATGTTCAAACAGACAGACATGATGGTTTTACAATTTTATATTGCATATGTAAGTGATCTGACAAACACAGTGATCAGCAATGTATGGTTATTTGCAGATGACACTGTGGTTTAACATAAGTTCACTTAGACAGAATTTCTAGTTGGTACGATGAACAGTAGCATGCTGTAAATGTAGAAAACTGTCAGATATCTTTGGTGAATAGGCAAAAAATCAAAGTGTAGCTGACCTATGGAGGAGATGGCATATAGAATGCTAGTGTGACCCATTTTGAGTAATGCTCAACAGTTTGGGATCCCCACTAGGTCGGATTAAAGGAAGACATTAAAGCAATTCAGAAGTGTGCTGTTACATTTGTTACTGGTACGTCTGATCCATGTGTAAGTATTACGGGGATGCTTCATGAGCATATATGGGAATCCTTGTAGAGAAAATGATGCTCTTTCCATGAGGCACTATTCTGGAAATTTGTAGGACTGGGGCTTGAAGCCAACTGCAGAAAGATTCTACTGCCACCAATGTGCACATGTAAGCATCATGAAGATAAGACAAGAAAATTAGGGCTCATACAGTGGCATACAAACAGTTGTTTTTGCCTCACTCTATTTTTGAGTGGCAAAGAAAAGTAAATGACTAGTAATGGTATTTGGATACCTCTGCCATGCACCATTCAGTTGCTTATGGAGTATGGATGTGGATGTAGAGTTATCACATGCACCTTTGTCTATTGAACATTTGTCTTGTGACAAGTTTGTTATTATGTTGAAAATTAAATATGTCTCAGATTTTTCAACTTATTCTACATCCATGAGGACCATTTCGCTTGGAATCTATAGAGGGTACATTTGCGTATTTCATTTTCTTTGTAAATGTTTACTATGTATTCTTATTTTCTTATGTGTTTTACATTCTGAAAGATCTCCTCACTATGGATCTACCAGAATGAAAACTACATTTAACCTAATTTAGGAGTAACTAAGACGTGAATAACTACAATAACATTTAATTTCAACAGCGTGCATATGTGGTGATATTATGTTGGTTACTACTGAGCTGAAAAACTATATAAAATGACAGCAGAGTTACACTGTTTCACTTCAAAACTTTGCAGATTAAAAGGATGACTACAGCGCGTTAGTTACATTAGACAGACATACAAAGCCTGTGAACTGCACTGTGAATCTGGATCTAGTAAAACTGGAGTTAAACATAAAATATTACCATGAAACAACAGCAACAACTCATAAGGATTTATTTAACTCTTCTGGCAATCTGATGTCTAACCACAGAGGGAGTGTTTTAATTTTTTACATCAACACCTCACGTGTCTTTTTCTTCCTCTTTTGCTGTGGAAACTGTGGTGGAAGCAGGAATGTAATTGCTCAAACAGTCCACAGGTGTACTGCCAGTCCATAGTATCCAATGGGCACAATATTTTGGTGATCAGACATGTCGCCATCATCAGGTGCGCTGACGAACTGAGCTCCTGAGGATGGACAGCCGTCTTAAATCCCCTCCCCTCATGAGGCGTTCTCTCCACAGTCCACGCCCATGCGTCAGCGGTCAGTGAGATGCTGGTGTCAGCGTCTATGGTAGCAATGGTGTAATTGCCTCGTCTGCCCTGGTCACCTGTTTGTTTCCTTTGCTGAGCTTCTTTTTAATTAGACTCAATGCTGGTTCCCATGCCCTGCTGAGGTTGTAGCCGCAATCTCGGTTGATGAGTTCATACCTGGTATGAATTTCCATAGCCTCTCTAACGATGCTGTCCCAGTGTTTAGATGTCTGTGCCAAGACCCTGGTATGTTGGTTGTCCCTTTCGTGATTTTCGGACAAACAGTGCTCTGCGACTGCCAACTTGTTGGGGTACCCAAGTCGAGTGTGCCTCTGATGTTCTTGGCAACGATCTTCGATGGTGTGCACTGTCTGTCCAATGTAAGTCTTCCCACATTGACACGGAACCTGGTATATGCCAGCCTTCCACAAACCAAGATCATCTTTGACACTTCCCAACAATGCTCATATTTTATTTGGTGGGCAAAGACAGTTCCCACTCGGTGTTTCCTCAACATTCATCCTATTTTCTCTGATAGTGCATCAGTATACGGTATATAGGCAGTGGCTATCTCTTTCTCCATGATTTCTTCCATCTCCACACGCCGTACTGTAGTGCTGGGGCAAAAAGGGCACCTGATTTGCCATTCTGAGTACCCATTTTTCTGGAATACAGTTTTGAGGTGTTCCAGCTCTTGGGGCAGACTCTCTTTATCAGGAATGGTGTGCACCCTGTGCACCAGTGTTTTAGGCAGAGGAGGCAATTACACCGACGCCACCACAGATGCCTATGCCAGCATCTCACCAATCACTGACACATGGGCACGGACCATGGAGAGAATGCCTCACAAGGGGAGGGGATTTAAGACAGCTACCCACCCTCAAGAGCTCAGTTCGTCAGCGCAGCCGACAATGGCAAATATTGTGCCCGTTGGACACTATGGACCGGCAGTACACCCATGGACATTTCAAGCAAGAAATATGCTGGGAGAAACTGAAGAATCACATCAGGAATGTAATTGCTCAAATGAGTTCTGAACTTGTGGCAAAATACATGAAGTTGAGAAAATGCAAACATTACCGTAAATTACTAAACTACGCCAAACCATTATGTTGCAGCCAGAGGAGGCATAATACAACAAGCAGAATTGTTTCACAGTCTCCCTTGAATACCATATCTCTAAATTTGCTCAGCTGAGTTTTGTGAGAATAACATCTCTTTTATTCCATAAATTCCCTTTTAAGTTCCACAAGCATATATGTTGCATTTTCAAATCAGCTATATTGCCCTGTTACAGTCATAGCAGGGTACATATGAATTTGTTGAAACTGTTGTCGTGTTTGCTTCACAAAGATTCCAAACACTGGGGCAATACTGTACTACTGGTGGTACTAATATCTTGTATGGAATTTACTTTAAGAAATCAACTATACACCGAAGTCATACTACGTCTTCCATTCACATAGCCTATAACAAATTTTGTCTGCTCATTTCTTTTCATATTGTCTATAATTATTACTCCTAAATATTTAAATGATGTGGTATGCTCAAGATGTTCACCATAAATCATGTAATCAGAGAGTATCAGGTTCTTTGTCTATATTATGCGTATTATATTGCATTTGTCCATATTTAATGGAACAGTCATTTATTGCATAAAGTAAGTAGTTAACCCAATTCTATCTTCATTTCTTTACTCTGTCCAATGATGATATTATCCCATAGAGATCAGCACTGTCTGTGAACAATCTGATTATGCTGGTGACTTTATGTGTGAAACTGTTTATGTATAAATATTATCTAGAATATTAGAGGTCCTATCATTTTCCTTTGAGCACAACCACTGTTATTATTATGTTGAATAATAACTACCCAGTATAATGTACTGGGACCTCTTAGTGGAAATTTCTTTCAGCCAGTATCATATCTGTGCAAGTACTTCATATGACTGCATCTTTATTTTTAGTCACCAACGAGGTGCAATATCAAATGCTTTTTGGAAAGCTTGGAAGACAGAATGTATAAGGGGCAGTCAAACAAAGGTGAGAGAGATGAAAAGTAAGTAACTAAACTGTTTATTACTGTGAAAGTTATCATTGTAGTTGATAATACAGTGATCCCTCTGTGAGATAGGACAGTCAACACCTTCATGGAAAAATGTTTGCAGTTGCCTACACAAGCATTGCTTGTATCCAGGCACTCATCTCTTCATTGGAAGCAAACTGAAGACAACAAATGTCTTTCTTCAAGCCTCCAAAAATATGTAAATCACATGGGGAGAAATAGGGATTGTATGTAGGATGTGTAAGATACTTCTGCTGTGTGCTAAAAAGAAACTGTGCTAAGAAAAGGCCAGCCCACATGTTGCCAAGTTATTTTCACTACATTGCAGAAATTTCACTGAGAAGCCCTTACACATGCTCCACAAAGGCCCAATCTATCCCCATCCAGTTCCCATATTTTTGGTGCTCTGAAGAAAGAAATTTGTGGCTGCTGATTTGCTTTGGACAAAGAGGTGCACACCCGGGTGTACAATCATGGTTCCACAGGAAACTAAAAACATCTTTCTATGGATGAATTGATTGTCCTGTCTCATAACAGGATAAACGTATTAATACTTATGGCAATTACTTTTAAAGGAATGAACTGTTTACTTACTTTTTCCATCTGTCTCATTTTCATTTGACTACCCCTTATACCTGTTCACCTGCAGGTATTGTTTTCAAAATATTGTTTACAGATAAAGCAAGCTGTGTTTCATGATGACTTGGGGCGTAATTATGACATAATACTTTACAATGCAGATATCTGATTTACAATTATTATTTCAGTAACCCAAATTGATAATGTACTAAAGAGACAGAATCATAATTATGCTTGGCTGATATGAAACATATAATCTCACCTTCACTGTTTTTGTTACAGCTCTGACTGACATATCAAGTGACTGGCTATGTCAACTGTGAACATCCGAAAGTTATTTTGGAGGTCATCAGGATGAAGAAATCAGCAGTCTTCTTTGACCCATTCCCACACAGGATAATTATGATGCCTTGATGGATTAAGTCATTCACTCGCAACAAATATGATCATATTTTAGAGAAGAAAGTATAACACTGTCCAACACAAACAGAAATCAAAGCTAATATGATTCCTGTAAGTGGACAGAAGCTCATGTGCATCCCATGTAGTTAAAGTTATGGCCATTTAAATAAGCTTCATAACACAAAACCTCTGATACAATGGACTCTATGCACATTGTCTCCATACCTTCACATAGATGACAAAACATACACTCACATTCATTCACATAGTGGAGCAAAGGTCATGACTCGACTGATAGGCCTTTCCCCAGCCATCAGCATCTGACTGGCATGCTCATTTCATCTCATGACTAGTTTTCATACTTGGACCAGTCTGTAACATTTTGGTCATTTGTTACCAGTATATGCATGTAAGGTTATAGCAAATGGTAATCAAAACATGTTGTTGGTTTGAGAGCTGTTGTGTTAAGTGGTCAGCTGCTTCACAGTCAATGAAAATCGATACTTATCAGCCACTGCACATGAAGTGAAACACAATTATCAGATTTTCACTGTGTGCTCCATTTGTCAGTGACTTGACAGAAATATCAACACACTTTCATAATGTAGCTACCAAACACTAATTGAATACCCTAGTTCACAGCATTATAAGTAGCAATGATCAACACATGCAGAGTTCTGTTCGTATAGTGTGTAAATAGCTGTGAATCTTTGGAAATCAATAGTTTAATCATATAATGTTCAAGCAGATAATAGTAGATAAATACTAGCAACTTAGTGTAACTAAGAAAGTAGCAGCTTTTCCAATTTTAAAGGATTACTTTATAGCCTGTGTAGACACAGGCAGAATATAGTAGTTCGGTGATGGTTGTCGATACAACACATAGAATTATTTACTGAGGGCTGTGTTGATGTACACATTGATTCATGCAACACCACTAGAAGTTCTTTATTATTACAGGTGCTACAAACATTATGAATGTATGAGTGGTCCTTGCACAACACCAGCCATTTCCAAAATCGAGTCACCATTACTTCAGTCTACTTCCATCTGTCTTCTATCAATTCTTTCATTACCCCTCATACTAGAATGCCATGGCCCACTAATTGGCTAGAATTGTTAACACTGCCTATTTTGTATACAATACTTTTTGCAGTGTTGGTAGTATTTACAATGAATTACCACTGCCATGACTGCTCAGACAATACTGATCTGGGACTGTCCAGGTAAGTTGACTTGCATCATACTATAAAATAAATCTTCGCTCCAGTCACAGATTTGACCAGATACTTGACATGACTGTACCTTTATTACTACATAAGAGCAGAGACAAGATTTAAAAGAAGTGAATAACACTTTTGTCCTAATATTTATCACTGTACATAGGCAACTACACTTACAATACCCAGATAATATTTTTCTTTGTATACGTATAAGTATGTCAATGTAAATTTTAAGGATGTAGAGGTAAATTAATGAGAGACAAGTAGTATAACTAGAAAAGCAGCAGCTTTTTCCAATATAGTTGCCTTTCTTACATCTATCTAAGAATTTCACAATTTTCAAGTATTAAAAAAGTAAATCAGATAATAACAGCAACAACAGTTAATTATCAACAGACTCTCTGAAGCAGTTACTTCTCTAGTTCCAACTTCCCTTGTACTGAGAGACAAGTTGCAGTGGAGAGATAATAAGTACATCCAGAACCTGGTGGAACAACAATATCCCTGACCAGCAACAAGTATGAAGTAGACTTTCTCTGATTAGGAAGTTCAGTCTGCGATTTCCTAGTGAGCAGCTGTGCATTCTCATATGTATTACATCATTTTAACAAAGTGTGTTTTGTGTTCTGTACCTACGATGTTCTCTATTATTCATCACAATTATGTATCAGAGTTCCACAATTGGAGACCATGTTTACTGTGTTCTGTTCATTTGTGCGAATTCATTTAATCCCGACAATATGGCCCCCTGCACCCGTTGTGCTGTGACTCTCTCAAATCACAATGCTATTCTACATTCTTCACTACCAATGAATGCAAATAGTGCATCTTGTGCTTTATGAATGATAAAAAGTAACAGTGACATTACACACTCCTGCCTAAGCGCAAAAGGGCAAGACCACCTCTGGCTGATGCAAATTGATATGGACACATGATATGCAGTGGGCATTCATACACATCAAGGAACCCTTTTGCAAGCTATTGCCATAGCACATCAACTCCCATATGCTCAGCTCTCAATTATTGTAGATGCTTGCAACCTGGCAATTGGTGCTGTACTGCAGCAGGAAGTAACAACTGCCCCTACACTTCTTTTCCTGCAAGTGTCCCACTTACAACAAAGAGCTCTTAGCAGTTTATGAAGCTGTGTGGTACTTTTGACAGGACACTGTAGGGCATCCTCTTGTTGTGTACACTTATCACCAAATACTCGTGGATTCTATCAGTAATTGTCTCAAAGACAAGTGCCTTAGATGATGCCAACACTTAAAAGTACACTTCACAATACACAACCGATGTCCAGCATCTAAAAGGTGCAGATAACATTGTGGCTGGCTACCTTTCACACATTGGTGCTATTTCTGTGCACACTGATTATGAGGAATTTGCACAGGCACAACACAGTGACCAGTAGCTACAAGATCTGCTTAACAACCCCATGGCAAACCTTCACATTGAGCCCAGGCTCATATCAGGTGTGACTTGTCCAGTTATCTGTGACACCTCACAGAGCTGGATGTATTCCTGTGTATTTGAACATTTCCCTCACATGATATTCGAGCAATATCACAATCTCACACACCCTAGAATCACATCCTGGAGTGCAACCAACCACTCGCTTTATCACTGAGTGTTTTGTTTGGCCAATCATTAAGAAAGACTGTAAGCTGTGGACAAGAGCATGTGTTTCCTGTCAACAAAACAATTCCTCATGATGCACCCAGCCACCTCTACGCCATTTTGAAATACTGAATGGTCAATGCCAGCAAATACATGTTGACCTCATAACCCTCTGCCTCTCTCAGCCAGCTCCTGTCATATCATGTTGGTCATTGAGCATGTGACAAAATACATGGAAGTGATCTCCCATCCAGACATTATGGCAGAAACTGTTACAAAGGCTCTGCTGTCTACTTTGTTTACTTGCTTTGCATCCACTTGTCCATCATCATAGAGCAAGGCAGACAGTTTAGCTCTTCCTTATTCCTTGAACTTTGCAACTTGTGTGGAATCACCCACTACAGAATAATTGCATATCATCTGCTAAGCAACTGGGTTGTTGAGAGGTGGCACCCTCCCCTCAAGGTGGCCCTAATGTGCCACACGGGCAAATGGACTGACACCCTCCCCTGGATACTTCTTGGAGAGCGTGTGGCTCATAAATGTGATCTGGACCACTCACTTGCTGAGCTGCTTTACAGTGAGATGGTGTCCCTCCCATACCCATACAATTTTGTTTCACACCAAGCTTCTCGTGTGACAACTCCTCTGCCTACCCTCACTGACTGAGTGAGAAAGCACATCCCCCCCCCCCCCCCCCATTTTCCAGTAAAAATGTTTCTGTTCAATGAGCTTGCAGACTGCCAATTCACCATGCTTCATGACAAAATATGTGCAACCCTACAACCTCCTTACTCGGGGCCCAGGGCAAGCCTGTCACTGTCTCCCTCAGCAGACTCAGACTGACCTAGGCACTCAACAGTGAACTTGCAACTACTGACACCTCATCAGCTACTGTGTGTCCGTTGCCTCCCTCTGGATGCTTGTTGAAGGGATGCACGCAGCCTGCAAGGCTTTTAATGACACTGACGAACACCACTTTTGTGAGACATTCCCACTATCCCCACAGAGATGTAGATGCTTCAACCCTCTCTACTCACTACAGTGAGAATGGCCATCTCACTATCATTACATTGCGCTTCCTGCCGCCCCCCCCCTCCCCCCCGCCCCAATGCAAGCCTGCCTTGATGCCACCTGGCCCCAACACACATATTAACACGCCCTCTTATCCACTAGCCATGTGCTCTCTTGCATGCGCAGCATCATTCACACATCTGTGTGATTACGACCATTATACCTCACAGCGTACACCTACTCACCTACTACTTGCGGTAATGCGCTGCCCAGCAGGCAGCTTACCATCGTGCTCTGTACTACCAGTACTACCAGGGGTGGCAAGTGGGGGGACCCGGTAGGAACTACAATATTGCTGACCAACAAGAGGTATGAGGTATAATGTAGACTCTCTCTGACAAGGCAGTTTGATCTGTGACTTCGTAGAGAGCTATTGTTCATTCTTATATGTGTTGTGCTGTGGTTAACAAAGTGTGTTTTGTATTCTGTCCCTATGTCATTCACTATTATTTGTCACCATTATGTACCGGAGTTCCACAAATGTTTCCCAATTCCTGAAGGTTCTCTTCAATAATGGAGTAATAACGAATGAATGAAATGGTTGATGAACATCTTTTGAGGAACTGCGAGTAAAACTGTGAATGTTGGTTTTCAGAATTCCTACTTGATTTGAATGGGCATTTAAGATGACAGTAGCATAGGAAAGTAATATTGGAAGTTTCACTGCATCATAATAGCATCTTCACAACAGAAACATGATAAATGATTATTTTTGGTCTTGTAAATACAGTGTAGATTTAATTTCTTGTTATTTATTGCTTCAACTGATTTTAATTGGACTACAGTGGCATAACTGATAATATTTACAGAATATTTTGTCAATATTCGGAGGGAAACAGTAATTTTAAAAACTGAAGCGCACAATATTAGTGTTTTATAATAACAGCATCTGACTTTTACATCACGGGTGAGAACTTTTGATCAGATTTTCTTCTGGTTTATTGTTTTATTTTTAAGTCATGGTACAGTATTCCTGTATAAATACTGGAGAAAGTTAAAAACCTGTTTAATGTAAACATTAGTGTTATGTGAAATTTAAAACACTACATACAAACATACTGAAAAGTTGTAAATGAAGTGACTGATATCTGAAAAGTACCAATCTCCAGCCTGAGTACTGCCCAACATGTGCTCTGTACCACAATGTATTACTACAGTCAGAATCCCAGACAGGGACATACACTCTATATGGACATTACTTTTGTTTCTGGTATGTGATGGTGAAATTTGCAGTTCATCCTAAACTGACACTTATTACCGACTACATACCATTAGTAAGTAAATGTACTGATATGTATGTCAAGACACACTATGACCTTGAAGAGGCTACTGCATGTCTGTACACTGACCTTACATAAATTAGGGAGAGGCAACTTCTTACTTATAGAGGACCGGTGTGTGGTGCACAGAAACACATAACTGAAAACAGTTAACACTAGCCTTTGAGCTCTTGCTCTTTTTCTAGTGAGACTACACACATCTGTACACATACAACAACACAGAAACCCAAATATACACCAGAGTACAACACCCAAATATAAACCACAGTACACAATTTTACTAGCAAGAGTACACACAACCTCACAGCCACCCAAATGTACACCCATGTATGTTTGGGTATTTGTGTGGTTCTGTGTGTGAATGTGTGTACTCTCAACAGGAAAAGAGCAAGAACTCAAAGAACAGTATTAACTTTTTTCTATTGCATGTTTCTGTGAGTCACAGAGTCCTCTATAGATAAACCACTGACTTTCCCTTATTTGTATTTTCCCATCCAGGAATTTCAATTATTGTTGTGCAATAGTGTACTATTTCTTGTTTGGTTTATGAGAACAGAATTTGTGAGTCACACTATTTAAATACCTGGGCATAACATTGTGAAGCAATATTAAATGGAACAAGTATGTGAGGATTGTAGTAGGGAAGGCGAATGATCGAATTAGGTTTAGTAGGAGAATTTTAGGAAAGTGTGGCTCACCTGTAAAGGAGAATGCATATAGGATGCTAATACAATCTATTCTTGAGTACTGCTCTAGTGTTTGGGATCTGCACCAAGTCAGATTGAAAGAACACATCAAAGCATTTCAGAGGTGAGCAGCTAGATGTGTTACTGGTATGTTTGATCAGCATACAAGTGTTACAGTTATGCTTCAGGAGTTTGAGAGGGAATCCCTAGGAGGAAGAAGACATTGATTTTAAAAGAACACAACTAAGAAAGTTTACAGAGCCAGCATTTGAAGCTGACTGCAGAATGATCATACTGCCTCCAACATGTGTTTTGCATAAGGGCCACAAAGACAAGATATGGAGGCACATATGCAGTCATTTTTCTCTTGCTCTATCTGTAAGTGGAACATGAAAGGAAATGACTAGTTGTGGTAAAGGGTATTTTCAACCACACACCGTATGGTGACTAGCAGAATATGTATGTAGATGTAGATGCGAGATCCTATACTGCTTTCTCTGTAGAGAGGCCTTCACAGAAGTGAAACTAAAGAGTTAAAAGGCACTATCAGCAAATCTGTTCATTATTACAATGTAAACTATATTCTGAATTATGTTTGAGAGTATTTGAAGAAGGCAGTATGATTCACTCACAGAGGTTGCTTGCTTATCTCCATAGGTGTTAATATTGCATATTTCAGTCTGTCAGTAAACAGTCCTTGACTAACTGGCTGATCATGAAGTTAGCCAGAAGAGTTACTGCTTTTCAGTGACATAAGGATTGTAATATTTTCAAGAGATGATTTTGCAAAAGTTGTTGTCTGGTGTAGTGTGCAGTTTAGTCAATGAAAAACTAATGAATCTCCTTTTAATGGTCCTTTTCCTTCTGTCTGTGATTTAAGCTACCATTAGAAAAAATGGATTGAATTTAGTGGCCAGTGATTTGATTCTAGCAAAACATCTGACTCCTTTTCAGCATAAGTTAGTTTAAGTTAAATTAAGTAGTGTGTAAGCTTTGGGACTGAAGACCTCAGCAGCTTGGTCCCATAGGACTTACTACAAATTTCCATTTCTTGCTAGGAGTACAAAATGAAAGATCTCCTTGACAGAACAAATTGTAGCTTCCCAGCCTTTTCTGATGATTATTATTTGTTATCTCCAGCATACACACTAATCCGAGTCGAAATTGATACCTTACTTTTATATACAAGTTTCTGAACCATTTGTTCTAGGATGATTCTGAAGAACCCCTACAGAACATTTCCACAAGAAAATAGCCATGCAGCTATAAAAGAACAAAAACACTGTTTTCCACTTTTAGCTTGATCTGAAATTTCTTCCTAACAGCTACAGAGTATTTTCAATAGATACATATTAATGAACATATCTCATAAGGAGTTGATGTTTTAGCATTAGATTAAGATTAATATCATTTAACTGATTGATCTACACACACTTTCAACTTTCATTTGACTCTGCTACCAAATTAATAATAGTGGGACTCATGAATTAATTTCTTTTTTGCCCACATTGTTATGACACATCTTTTTGCAAACTTTTAGTATACTGACAAATATGCTGACAGACAAAAACAGAACTTCAGTGGTTAGGTGGAAAATAATAAATGGTAAGATAAGAGGAGATGTACTAGCAAAGTTCATTGCAATGCAGCATCCAGTACACTGATTCATTCATTCACTCATAACACTACCTTTGCAACCTTTACATGAGATCATTTATAAAGGCATGCACTGCATCAGCATAATGAATGAGAGATACAATTGTTGGGAATTAATGTTTGTTTGCACCATAATTCCTTGCCACATACATTCCATACAAAAATATCTTGAGAAGGAACAACAGAAGATATGTCACAAATATTGTATTCACTGTAAAGATAACACTTACAGATTAGCTTACAGTCAAAGCCGTCTTCATAAAAAGGAAACACACACACACACACACACACACACACACACACACACACACACTCATTCATTCACAAAAGCAAGCACGCTTCAAGCACACTTGACCACTATCACTGGCAGTTCAGACTTAATGTTTTCCAGTCTGACCTGTTGGAGATGGCTGTCAATTGTGCATGAGGTGCACTTGCTTTTGTGTGTGTATGTGTGGGGGGAGGGGGGGGGGAGGGTGTGTGTGCACAGGTGAGCTTGCATGCGTATGCTTCCTTTCCTGAAGAAGGCTTCAGCCAAAAGCTAATGTGCATGCATCTTTTCATTTTGCCTGTCTGTAACTCAACATGTCATCTTTACAGTGCGTAGCAATCTATCTTTGTCTAAGTGCTGAAATGCCATATTTTGTATGAAATTGCTTCTCTTTGTTTCTTTAGTCTTATCTTGCTGGTTCTGATAATGGGATGCTGAAACACATCAAGCTGTGTAGTATATGCAAACAAAAGTTATGAACACTGAATACTGTATAAAGAAGATAATTAGTCATTCTGATTTAAATTCCAGAAAATTTTAGAATAAATAAAAAAATAGAAAACAAGGTTAAAGGTTAATTCACTCATTTATTAATCATGATCCACAAATTCCTTCAGGGAAAAGAAGCTTTGAGGATACAGAGTGAGCCAAGTGATGCTAACAAGTCAAAAAAGCTTTTAGAAACTGCAATAATAAGGAAGTTTCTATAACCTACACTAAACTTTACTTAAACTAAGTTTGACACAGTGAAACTGATAGGTAAGTCTTTGCTTTGGAAAAGGCTGTTGCTTTCTGTATTTTACAGGGTGTACATAAAGTCCAGGACACTTTCAGTAATTTATTGCACAAGAACTAAACATTGTACAGATGCCATACATATTGCGTTTTGAAGAGAAACTCTGAAAGCTTTTTTTACAAATATTCGATATGCAGACCATGAGTGACCTCGCAGACATCAATACAGAAATCGAATTCTTGCCATACCCATCCCAGCATGGCAATGTCGACTACGGCAGTCGCTTCCCGTATTCTCTCCCAGAGTTTTGCTGTATCACGTGGTAGAGACAGTACATAAACCAGATCTTTAATGTGTCCCCATAGAAAAAAGTCACACAGAGTGAGATCTGGTGATTGGGGAGGCCATTTCATGAAACAGCTGTCCCCTTCTGTAGCACAGCTGATCCATCAATGCGGCAGCTCCATGTTCAGGTACCCAAGAACTTCCTGCTGAAAGATGAACAGAGAGTTCAATTGCATTTGAGGAATCAGCCATTGCTGCAACATGTCCAAGTAGGAATATCCAGTGATAGTGTTCTCAGCGAAGAAGAATGGCCCATATAGTTTTCGACGTGACAAGGCACAAAAAACATTTACCTTTGCGGAATCACGCTCAAATTCAGTGCTTTCATGTAGATGCTTTGTACCCCAGATCTGACAATTATGCCTGTTCACTTTCCAATTAGTGTCAAATGTGGCTTCGTTGCTAAAAATTAAGCAATCAACAATGCAATCCCCATCCTCATTCAATTGTTGGAACTATGAACAAAACTCAAAACGCTTGTCTTTGTCGTTATCATTGAGCCTCTGCACTAGCTCCAATTTGAATCGTTTGATAGACAGCTTCTGTTGCAGGACTTTCCACACTGTCATTGGAGCCATTTTGAGTTCACGGTATGCAAGACGCACCAATTTCTTTGGAGTCCTTACTAACGTCTCGCGTACATGCTCCACATTAACTTTACTCACACTGGGACATCTGCTTCTCTTTGCCAGGCACAAGCAAACCATCACAACGAATTTATAGTGCCAGTGGTAAATGGCCTTCCTTGTTGGTGGTTTTTTACCATACTTGGTTCTAAACATCCGTTGAACAGCTGTAGCACACTTGCTTTTGTCGAACACCAACACACAGAAAGCTCGCTCCGCGCCTGAACTTGCCATGTTTGCAACTAGTGCTGACTATCGACAGATTACCAAACTACACTGTGGAGGTAAACATGAAAAAAACTTTCAGAGTTTCTCTTCAAAATGACCTGTGGATGATATCTGTACAATGTTTGGTTCTTGTGCAACAAATAATTGAAAGTGTTCCCAGACATTATGTTCACCCAGTATTTAATGACCATTGTTTACCTCCTACTACTAAAATAATTCCTACACTTCCACATTGTATATTGATCACAGAACAAAAATAATTTGCTTTTTTCAGCCTAGGAAACAAAAGAATAGCATACTGCTAACTGTGAAACAATTAATTAAAAAGAAGTAGAGAAGCTTATGTACTTATCTGTGTGCTGTAGGAATAATTTCCTGTTTACTATGAGCAACTCTACTTGTCACACAGCTAACAGGAATCTTTAATTTTTGAACCTAGATAATGAGATAATTTGTCAAAGATGTGGCTAATAAGGTACATTTCTAATTTTCTTTGAATTTATAGAGGTTCTCAATACCTTGTTTTATCTTAGTTGGAAGCCTGTTCACTACTTTTGTTCAAGAATACAGACTTCGACTTTGTACCTTAGACAATGACTTGATGTCAGTGTGAAATTAATTTTTTCTATGTCCTACTGCGATTTTGTAAATCACAATTCAACTAAAAATGACTTTTGTATTACTGATGAATGCCATTTTTAACTAAATAAAATGGGAAATATGTCTGACAATTCCAAGATCTTTGAAGAAGCCTCTGCAAGATGTTCAGTTACCTCCTTTACATAGCATTCTTGCCACTTACTTTTACTGCATAAACATTTTATGTACATTAGTTTCATTACCCCAGAAGATAATTCCACAAGGCAATGGAGGTGGAAGTACACAAAATAAATCTAACCACCGGTCTTCAAGTCAGCAGGGTGGAAGATACTTCTACGTGTAAAATCTGCTGAACTGATCTGTATTATTTTGTCTCATTTTTTAAAATTTTATCTATTGATTATTTTCATACTGACTTGTTATCCAGAGGGATATAAAGGATGATTCACTTATGAATGGCCATTAATGTCTATTTCTTGTAACTGCAGGACTGAAATAACATTATATGAGCTTTTGATATATTATGACATATATTGTTGGCTGTTAAACAGCTGTAGAACTGTTCAGCAATCAACAATGAATGAAATAAAAATCCTTGGTGATTTTAATATCAACTTAGTCATGAGTGGTTATTGTAGAACTGATGAGTAGAACTTAATGAAATCTTTCAATATTACTGCTGTTGTTGACTTTCTCACAAGAGATGCAAAGAAATGCAAATGTCTCACAGACAACAAGATTTTGTGGGTGATAGTAGGCAAAACAATGGGACAATACAACAAATTCTAAACATGTAAGATCTTGAGGGTTAGCTCTTGAAAATCTGTGACAATATTCTAGTTAGCAAGACTGTTAAGCCAATAAAAACTTTAATTTCATACCAGTAAATGAAGAAGTGTGTGATAATATTCTAGTTAGCAAGACCTGCTAAGCCAATAAAAACTTTAATTTCATACTGGTAAATGAAGAAGGTCTGCACATTTACAGAATATGTTTGCAGCATATCGACTGGGATACTGTGTATGAGGCAAAGTATCTTGATGATAAACTTAGTATTTTTCTGAATGACTTTATCTTTTTATTTGAAGAATAATGTAACCATTAGAAAGACATAAGTAGACAGTAGCTCATAGAGGGAATAGATACATTTTGTAAATTAAAGAGTACATGTATGCTAGAATCAGATGTTCTAATGATCCCCAAAAAAGGATGGACTGCAAATTTTTTATTTATTTACAATATTTTTGCACATAATCACCAAACTATGTGCAAACAGTGTAACAAGAAAAAGCATATTCTTAAAAATTGAAACAGAGAATTTAAGCAATAAGTTGGAAAACTATACATATTACCATAAAGAGAGAAACAGGGAAAACTACAAAAGTGGCTAGAGGAAATGTATATTTGTAGGAATGCAGAAGAAGGAAAAGCTCTTATACAAATCTTGAATAAACAATTTTTAGCCCAAATTGATCAGATTAACTGAAAAGTTAATATAGGAGCCAAAAATCCTAATAAATAAAAAAGACAGTATGAAGAACTATTGCCTTACCAGGCTTCTGTCTGTGCTGCACACAGTTTTTGCTAGAATTTTGACTACCAGATTAAGCACTGCACGTGACATGGCTCAACCCACTGAACAAGCTAGGTTCTGCACAGGGTATAGTAAAACTCACTCTTCGCAAAATATGTACTAGAATAAATGAGTACCAAGTACCTCTTTGTTTTGAGTTTGTGAGTGTTGTTGAGTGTTCCCATTGAAAAGGGTTTAAAACAATATGACTCTACATTCCAAAATCTTTTTCAGCAGCCTTAGAAAAAGTACTGTCTAAATTGAATTGGAAAACAAACAGGATGAATGTTCTGTGAAAGAGATAAAATAACCTGAGATTAGCTTATGATATTCTTCTGTTTACAAATAATACAGAATAAGGTCCCGAGTTTGAGTCTCAGTCCAGCACACAGTTTTAATCTGCCAGGAAGTTTCAATACAGATTAACTTCAAACATTAGTCAGCAAACTTTTGTTAATTTGCTCTGAAGGTAACCAAAAAATGAAATATGATAAAACCTAGATCATGATGACTGAATGGACTCTGGAGGAAAATATGTGTGTTGGAAGTACACAAACGCAAAGGGCCACAGAATATGTCTATTTGGGGCAACTAGCAAATATGAAATGACACTTAACACTAGATATATTTTGACATATTAAATTGGGCTGGCATGATAACAGAAGATGTTCTTCAGTTTTCAAGTCTATGTTGCTGGCTGGACAGAAGAAAATGGTTTTGACCAATGTGTACTATGAGCAATAATTTATGGTTGTGAGACAAGGAAATTAAATGAGTTCATTGTTAGAAAACTCATAGCAACCCAACGAGGGATGCAAAGATCAAGATTAAGGTGCACAAAACAGACAGAGAGAAAGCACTAGATGTCAGATGTATAACAGAGGTCACTGAAAATGGAAAGGGTAAACACTTTGAAATGGTAGTGGACTGGATGGCAGATGGTCACAACAGATTCTAAATTGGAGCCCAATTTACCAAAAGAGATCACAGAGAAGATCACTAGACAGATGGGACCGAAACTTAATAAGGTCAGCTGGATTCAATTGGCAATGGAAGCTCAAGATTGGCAGAAATGGAAGAACTTGCTGATATCTTATGGTGCACACCGACTCAATGAGGTCACAACACCAAGCAACTGAATTGGTTGTGTGCAGGTAATCATTAACCAGATCTGTACTATAGCTTGCACAAAAAATATGATTAAAGAAAAGAAGAATAAGCACTTCACTCATGTATCCGTTCACTCACGCATGAATTGTTCACTGTAGATGTTACCAAGAAGGCGAATCTCTACATATGTAAACAAGTTATAGTATTTATTAACTAAATCTATACACTGTGTTAACTATGAACTATCACTATAAAATTTAATACCAAGTGGTTGTAACTATACTGATGGCATTCCAAGTGAGGCAGAATGGGCTGTAACATTGCAGGACACTGAAACGTTGTAGGTATTTTCATTAATCAAGGCATTCATAGAGTATGCTGCCGGTAAAGTTGTTTTATCAGAATGACAGCAACAGCAGAGCTGCACTGTGGCAATATCACCGACAGAAACAGCTGTGCAGAGGCCCCATGTCAATTACTGAGCTCAAGAAAATAAGGAAATTTGAATTAGGTAGCGCATTTGGGAGACAGTTTGGAGAGGGAGGCAGCCCGCTCCCATGGCAGTTGTTGATGAAGTTACTGCAGATATAACCGACTGTGCAGCACTTGCCTCAGATTCTGCAGTTAGTGCTCACAGGACATATCTCTCCCCTGGTCAACATTTCAAAAGATTTTGTTGCATGTATTCCATTGGCATCTCTACAAGATTTAGAATGTATTTCAAATGAAGCCCCAGGTATGCTACAACATCATGATCTTGCCCTTTGTCTTTTGGCATGCATGGATATGGAGCAATATTTTCTTTGAGGAGATGATACCTCACAGGCCTGTTAGATGTGCAGTGACCTCTGCATGTTATAACAACCTCCTTGTGCAACATGTGATACCAGCTCTGCACGAACACAACTGTGTCCACATCACTATTTTCATACAAGATGGGGTGATGCTACATGTAATTTTCCAGGTGAAATACTTGCTTTGAGAAAACTTCAGTAATGATCACATCAACTCTAGGCAATTTCAAGATGTGTGTTCTTCCAGATCCTGCACCCTAAATCCATGTGGCTTCTGGCTGTGGACATATCTGAAAGATCATGTCCATCAGGGATGTATCCAGACTCTTGATCTACAGGATAGCATACGACAACATGTCGCTGTGATTACACTGAATATGCTGCGAGCAACTGTCGACCATCCCGTGTCACAGGTGCGGCATAATGCTGACATGGGAGACCATACTGAACACATGTTGGAACTTGTGACCATACCATAATAAACATGTCAGAACCACCATTATTATGTTTTTGATCATCCCTCCCCTGTTTCTGCACCCACACCACATTCTGACTATTTACATTGCCAAATTTTCAGTGGAGGCAGAAAGTGAAACCTTTTTTTTGTCAGTATAGTCTTTGAGCACACTGATTAATGAACATACCTATGATGTTTCAGCATCCTGAGATGTATACAGCTCACACTGCACCACTTGGAACAGTACCAGTTTAATTATAACCACAATGTTGTATCTATGCTTATACTAGCAAATTTTAACCTAGTAAATTTGCAGAAAAGCTGCTGCAGTGTAAAAGGCTTATGCTTCTTCAGTTAAGTTATACAGTTTTCAAGTAGAGCTACTACATCAGGTAGAGTGCTGAAAGACTCTTGTAAATTTATAAGGTAATTTCTCTGTCACATTTGTAATGTGATCTTTAAGCACAGAACTGTACCCAGCAGACTCAAATGTGCACCACCAAAACACTGCTCAAAAATGGGTGCAAAAAGAGCTTTATGAATTACCACCCAAACTCCTCGCTGATAACTGTTGAACACTTCCACCAACACAGTATATTTTTCATATACATAAGTTTGATTTGCAGAAAAGCATTCCAACCAAGCAGGCCAGTTTCTAATTTAACTTCTTAATGATACTCTAGAATACTACAACAAATAACTAAAATGTCATTGGGCTTCCAGCCACATCAAGTGGTTAAAATACTGTGAAATTTTGAGTAAGAACTCCATGGCCATTGCCAAGTGGAATGACTGCCAATGGGCTGTCAGTATGCCCTCATATACTCTTTCTGCTGGCTGTGACATCACTTGTGCTCACATTATTGCCATATATGAACTAATGTTGACTGTGCATTTGATGTGCCCTATTCAACCTCATCATCACTTGATCCCACTCCATGCCACTGTCTCTGTTAAGGGTGTTGTCAGTGACTTTCATTTCAACAGCATTTCCATTTACACTGTCCCGAAGGCGTTAATGCAAGCCAATGCATCATATTTTCAACAGGCAGTGCACCTTACCCAACATTGCAATGGCAGAAAGCCAAATTTCTTTATTTGCACCTTGTCAGTGGTCTTCTTATGATTTTTATATTATGTTCAGTTTTGATGTGATGTGGATAGTCTCAGAACACCTAGGGTATGAAAGTACCTTACACCTGCAGCCAGTCTTATATCACAAAAACAGTGTGGATCATAGAACAATGCAGTAAAGAGGACGAGCAGTTTATTACACTATCATGAAAAATCTGCTTCAGCTATGCTCTAGAAAACTTTCACTGGATTAAAGTTGATTGCATCTCTGTCATGGCTCACACTAATTACCTATTGGGCAGTGTAATTAAAGAAACCACTGAAATAATAATCAATGACAGCACCCTTAATATAGACACAGTGTAAAGCTCAACATGATGTGGGATCCAGCAGTCATGAAATTTAAGAGGACACATCGAATCCACAATCAACATATGCATATACATGTCAATAACATGTGCACCAGTGATGTTACAGCTGGCAGCTACAATATATAAGGGCATACAAGCAGCCCACTAGCAGTCATGACACTTGAAAATGACTGAGAAGTACTTGGTCAGAAGCTCATAGCATTTACGCACTTGATGTGGGCCGGCCGGAGTGGCTGGAACCGCGCGACAGCTACGGTCGCAGGTTCAAATCCTGCCTCGGACATGGAAGTGTGTGATGTCCTTAGGTTAGTTAGGTTTAAGTAGTTCTAAGTTCTAGGGAACTGATGACCTCAGTGTTAAGTCCCATAGTGCTCAGAGACATCTGAACCATTTTTTGAACTTGATGTGGCTGGAAGCTCGACAAAATTTTATTCAATTTTACCACAGTGAGGCTCTTAATTCTTGTACAAAATGAGTAAATTTCTCCATTTGGATTCTTTTTTGCCCCTTCAAGGCTTTCAGTTGCATGAATCATCAAATTTTACTTAGAAAGGCAGAGAGCTTTATTGGATTACATGGAAAAGTGTAATGTTACTTGAATCATATACATAATATAGGAAGTGAAAATTTGTTCTGAACAATTTAGGAAGGAAAATGGTCTCATATCATATCAGTAACATTAGCTGTGAGATCCCACAAGGTTTTTTATATTTACAAATGATCCCCCAATATGCTAAAGTCTATAGAACCACTTCATTCTCTTTGCTGATCACAAAGTTATTTTGACTGAGAGACCACAAAACAGCAGCAAAGAGAGCTCAGTTGACATAATGTTTGAAGAGTTCCTCTAATGGCTTACTGCAAATTGTATGGCACTTTATAATGAAACTCCCAATTCAAACACAGTTCATCATGTCACATAGATTACAGGAAACCATAATAATAAAATGTGGGGATAACCCATTAAAGCCCATACAATCCTCTAAATTCCTGAACCTGGTAACAGTAAGTTAAATTGCCTTGTACATGTTCCTGACTTGTGTAAAAGAATGAGGTCCAAAACATTGTCTGCATTAGCAAGTGAATTCCTTGAGTATTTCCACTCAATAGTGTTTTGCAGCTATATATTCTTTGGTAACAACCTTCATAAAAAAAAAAGGTTACCATACAAAATAGAGTGATCAGAATCATGCAAGAAGCTCATTTAAGGAATTCAATGCTAGAAATCATTTAAATAAAACACTATCTGACACTCCAGTAATTTTTTTTTTCTTTTATTCTTTGTTACTGGTAATTTTACAGTGCACAAAATAAACAACATATGGAGTGTAGTCATATATGGAATTGAAACAAGGATGATAAATAGTTCAGAGAAGAAGAGAATAAAAGCTTTTGAAATGTGATGCTGCAGAAGAATGCTGAAGATCAGATGTGTAGATCATGTAATTAATGAGGAGGTACTGAATAAAATTGGGGCGAAAAGAAATTTGTGGCTTTACGTGACTACAAGAAGGGATCAGTTTTAGGACATATTCTGAGACATCAAGTGATTACCAATTTAGTACTGGTGAGAATTGAGGGGGGCAAAATTATGGAGGGAGACAAGAGATGAATACAGTAAGCAGATTTAAAAGGATGGAGGTTGCAGTAGCTACTCAGATGCTTACTAAGGATAGAGTAGCATGGAAAGCTGCATCAAACCAGACTTCAGACTGAAGACCACCAAGAACAACATATCACAATCATTACACTAGAAATAAGTGTCACTTGTACAGATCTGTAAAAACATTCAGCTAGAATGGAGTTCTCTACTCCGTTACAAAGATAGTATGATGCTCTGCCTGTCAATATTAAATCTACTAAAAGTGATCTATATTAATTTCAAAAATAGCTCGAAGTATGTTTTGATTCAACACCTAAATTTTATGACAATATACAGGGTGGGGCATATAAAAGTGGCCAGGATGAGTGGATATGACTGGACGTTAATGTATGCGTATAACCACACCCCATGACATGCACAGCACATGTATGCCTTCCACGTGATCCAGACTGAAACTTGGAGCACATTTACACAATCTTCATGCCTGACAGAGTTGTTAGCAGAGGCCAGTCTGTTCATGGCCCTAGTCGGCCACCCAGGGCACCTGATCTATCAATATACGATTACTCTGTGTGAAGAGCCCTCAAGTCTAAGATGTGTCACAACTCTCATAGTGATCAAGAACTGCAGCAGAACATTTCAGATGAGACTGCAGCAATTCCAGCACTCCAGCTTTGATCTGCCTTCAGCAGCTTGCTGACCAGGGCCCAGAAGTGCCAAGAGATGAATGGTGGTCACTTTCCACATCTGCAATAGGTAGACTAGTACTGTATTTCCTTTTCTCTACTGTGTTGCTTTGTACCCTGGAACTCTGTTCTCCAGGCCATTTTTATATGCCCCACCCTGCACAATCTGTGTGAACTACAAAGTAATGCACTGCAAGACAATTAAAAAAACACTGAATAGTCTGAGAGTGTATATAGCAGATAATGAGTCACCAAGCAAAAACCGCATCACAAGCTGGAAGCATCCTAGGACAAGAGTTTTCTGTGCCACACACCTCTTTGCCACAGTGCTTGGACTTTTACTCAAAAAGTATTCTACAGGAAGCACTTCCAAACCAACACACTTCCTGCACCAATGCCAAGCTTTCCACATGAGTGCAGTTATTACATGTTCCTTAGTCTTTAAAGTTATTAATTTACTAGATCTTAACAGCTTGCTGTAATGTTATGAGATAGGTGCATGAACGGAGAAGACATTAAAGGAGAGTTGGTTTTATGTGCCTCTTAAGGAAACAATATTGCAGGGTTCCCTTGACACCTATGGAGAACTAGTTGGCATAGGACTGACATGACATTTTGGAACTTGAATGGTTTAGCACTGCCTCACCATGGTCTTCCTGATTCTGGAATATTTACTTCATGGAGTTTGTTATGATGTTGTAAGTGCAGTGTGATATGACCCCTTTGTAAACTGGGTAAACTGCTGTGGCACCTTGCAAGCAGCTGTTAGAGACAGAATACGAATATTGTTAGATCAGCTCACCAACGGAGCCCTAGTTCATTATTGTGTCATGCAATTACTTTAGTTATTGTGCTAGATTATTCACTACATTCTTAATTTGTAAACTGTATATAGCTTCTTCCTTCTTCATTTTTGTTAGATGACACTCACTCATATTACCCTCATAAGCCCAGTTATTTTTGTATTCCATAGTTCTTCAATTCCTGTATTAAATCAGTCAAATTTGATGCCCTACAAGAATGTTAAAGACTTACTTTCATGTCATCCTTAGAGACTGCATCCACTGATCTTTCCAATGAACAGTGGGCACTCATGGTGTGTGGGCACTCATGGTGTGTACTGGTATACCAACTGGTTCCACATTCCTTTGTTCATAGACATTTTTGTAAGTTTGTGCAACTGATTGTGCCTTGTTAATATTCCAGTAAAGGAACTATTCTAATCTGGACGTTCTTTCATGACATGTCTCCACAGTTTAACTTTCCTTTTACCCTGCTTGACTAGTAATACTATTATGTATCCATGTCGTGTTCAGTGAGGAACAAATCCCACAGTATCAAACATTATGGGACTCCACATTCTGTGTTTAGTATTAATCCTGTGTTGCAGTTTGTAAATGTGATATTCTAATTTCTGTTATCATGGAAAGGCTCAATCAATAGTAGAAGTAGAAGCAGAAGTAGAAGTAGAAGCATGCCTTGAATGTCATAATATTTTAGTTTGCTAAGTAGAATTTGATGATCCACACAATATACTGCATTTACAAATTCACTGAATATAAAAACAGGACAATATGTACAAATCTGGAAACAACATTTCTGGATTATGAAATTGTTGTTTACATCCTCAGCACTTCACTGCTTAGATTTCATTTGGCTTTCTCTAAAGAGAACACTTCACAAAAGACAGACTGACATGCACCAAGCAAATCGATCAGTCTTCTAGTGAAGATACACACTTTTAATGGAATGAACATTAAAAAACTGAGCTTTGTTGAGCAAGTAGTGAAGCTAGGTCTGCTTGTAATTGCTACAGTAAAAAAAAAGAAAGAAACTAGTCAAAACAGACTGGAATGGAATACATTATGAGTGTGATGAAAGTTAAATGGAGAGAAGCAAAGGATGTAGCCACGTAAATTGATGGTAGATATACCAGGGAAATTCTTTGCTGGATTTCAAGAGAAAAGAAAAATTCAAGAAGAGAACCCAGTGGAAAATGGGTACTTAATGATAATGATAATGATAATAATAATAATAATAATAATAACAATAATAATAAACCAACAACCACCCATCCAGAAACAATGCAAAACATTTATTCTAATGCATTAAAAGATCTGAAGAGGCCCTTTATCCTGCTTTAGATGACAAATGATGATGATGATTATATTAACAACTGCTGAATCAATGTTTTGTTTATTGAGTGCTGTTAGTATAGATTTTGCTGAAACGGAGTCAAATATTTCTTAGAATGTATGAAGTTCAGACAAAGTGATAATGCATATTGATTACTCTATTCTACAATTTTGTTCACAAGGTATTCATTTTTCAATTCAGCTTGCTCTTTCATTTGATTAAAATCCAATCATTTTGTTTTATCTATGGTGATAATTCCAGTGAATATTTTGTAGATTGTGGGCAGGAGACTTTCCTTTTTATACTTTTGTAAATAAATGATTAAATATAATTTCACATTTAGGAAACAATTTTCCTCTTCAGATATTTTGTAACAATTTTGATACTTCCTTTAGTGTTCCTTTGCTTCCAGATTCCACAATTCCTGTCAATTTTTTTAATCCCTAATCAGGACTTACATTTGAGACATATCAGTGTTTTTATCCACATCTTAAATAATTCTAATGTGTAAAGAAATGCTGAAATAAATGTATAGTTTTCTTCAGTTGTTTATAACTGTTCCATCTGTCTTTTTAAAAGATAAAACACGGAGTACACCCCAAAGTAAGTTACTCTTACATTTTCTTCACTCTAATACTGTTTTCAATTCTTTTTCTTACCAATTCACATTGGGCCTTCTCACACTTTCTCATCTGTTGTCAAATTAGTTTTGTTTAATTCAACATACAGTATTGTGTATTATTTCATGGAAACACTTATCATCTCTTTAATAACTGCCTTACTGCATTTGAGATTTTCTTTTGCTTTCTTTGTAGCCTATCTGCACCATCATTTGCTATTTGAATAAGTGTTTTTATTTTGTATGATGGTGAATTTGTTGCTTAGTTTAATTTTTGATATATCATTATTCTTTCAGTCCTTCCCAAGTTCACTTTCTATTGGTTTTCTTCTCAAAGAAGAAATTACAGAGAAGCATGATGTTCTTCTCAGCAAATTCTACTAATATATGATGTCCATCATTTATAATACAGGGCTATTACAAACGATTGAAGCGATTTCATAAATTCACTGTAGTTCCATTCATTGACATATGGTCACGACAACCTACAGATACATAGAAAAACTCATAAAGTTTTGTTCGGCTGAAGCCGCACTTCAGGTTTCTGCTGCCAGAGCGCTCGAGAGCGCAGTGAGACAAAATGGCGACAGGAGCCGAGAAAGCGTATGTCGTGCTTGAAATGCACTCACATCAGTCAGTCATAACAGTGCAACGACACTTCAGGACGAAGTTCAACAAAGATCCACCAACTGCTAACTCCATTCGGCGATGGTATGCGCAGTTTAAAGCTTCTGGATGCCTCTGTAAGGGGAAATCAATGGGTCGGCCTGCAGTGAGCGAAGAAACGGTTGAACGCATGCGGGCAAGTTTCACGCGTAGCCCACGGAAGTCGATGAATAAAGCAAGCAGGGAGCTAAACGTACCACAGCCGACGGTTTGGAAAATCTTACAGAAAAGGCTAAAGCAGAAGCCTTACCATTTACAATTGCTACAAGCCCTGACACCCGATGACAAAGGCAAACGCTTTGAATTTTCGGCGCGGTTGCAACAGCTCATGGAAGAGGATGCGTTCAGTGCGAAACTTGTTTTCAGTGATGAAGCAACATTTTTTTCTTAATGGTGAAGTGAACAGACACAATGTGCGAATCTGGGCGGTAGAGAATCCTCACACATTCGTGCAGCAGATTCGCAATTCACCAAAAGTTAACGTGTTTTGTGCAATCTCACGGTTTAAAGTTTACTGCCCCTTTTTTTTCTGCAAAAAAAACGTTACAGGACACTTGTATCTGGACATGCTGGAAAAATGGCTCATGCCACAACTGGAGACCGACAGCGCCGACTTCATCTTTCAACAGGATGGTGCTCCACCGCACTTCCATCATGATGTTCGGCATTTCTTAAACAGGAGATTGGAAAACCGATGGATCGGTCGTGGTGGAGATCATGATCAGCAATTCATGTCATGGCCTCCACGCTCTCCCGACTTAAACCCATGCGATTTCTTTCTGTGGGGTTATGTGAAAGATTCAGTGTTTAAACCTCCCTTACCAAGAAACGTGCCAGAACTGGGAGCTCGCATCGACGATGCTTTCGAACTCATTGATGGGGACATGCTGCGCCGAGTGTGGGAGGAACTTGATTATCGGCTTGATGTCTGCCGAATCACTAAAGGGGAACATATCAAACATTTGTGAATGCCTAAAAAAACTTTTTGAGTTTTTGTATGTGTGTGCAAAGCATTGTGAAAATATCTCAAATAATAAAGTTAATGTAGAGCTGTGAAATCGCTTCAATCATTTGTAATAACCCGGTACTTGTATGTATCTAAATATATCCAGTCAATAATTATTTTATGGTTTTGTTCTTTTTTGGTTTAAAGTTCCAAATTATCATATTGTGGTGGAATTTGGAGTAATTTATATGGTTCTGTAACTCTCCAAAGAGCGCTTCCACTTCCCCGTCAGAAAGTGATCATGTTGGTTCATAGACCTGAATAATTTTCATGGAATATCTTTATCTATTGTTTATTTTTAAATGAGTCTTGAAATTCTTTGTCCAATATGTATTTCATATTCTGTTTACAGTGAAGCTTACATTTTAATTTCTGCTCTGTTGTTATCTAATAAGATATATGACCTGTTGACTTGAATTCCCTTTTGTTTTCATTATTTTACTACACTTCCATTAACTATCCCATATCCCTTTTAATCCTTCCTTCTATGTCCACTAACCTATCTTTGTATCCAAACATCCTGCAATTTATTGATCCAAAACACAAGAGTTTGGAAGCTGTCTATAGCATCCCTATTAAGCCAAACTTCAAGTAGAAAGGTAGAGCCACAGATGTAGCTCCACCGGCTCCATGCGCTTAAGTCGTTCCCTAAATTCCTACAATTCTCTACTCCCATCATTCTTTCATCATAACCACACATTTTAAGAAACTCACTAATAGCCATTGTAAACAAGATGTCAGGTTTCAAAGATTTTTATCACATATGAGAACAATACTAAACCTTTGCAGAGTTGTCATCACAGTGGTTTTAGCCAAGGTCTGATAGGTTTTAAAATTTAAAAGGCTGGGACAAACATGACCAGTTCAAATGCTGACAATGTGCCAACAAGGGTTCAAGTCAATATTGTTATTTAGCAGTCAGTCAGTCTTTATGAAAATTGTAACTCATTTAGTCCAGAGGGCAGCAGACTTGAAACCCCCATGCTGTCTACAATACAGATTGGTGAGCAGAAAAACCTTGTTTGTTTCCTGTAAAATGATCCATCTTGGTTGTTAACCTATGGGAACTGATAGCTGCATAACATGCATAAATGGACTGGAAATTAGGATGAAGTCTGGTTAGTCTCTTAATCATCAATAAGACATAACTATGGGCTTTACCAACAGTTCTTAGTCAATTCTGTGCAGTTTCGGGGCTGCAGATGGATGAAATTGACTTTTTGCTGCGATATTTCAGCTGATAACCATTCAGCCATCTTCACGAGAGTGTTTTATATATTTCAGCAGAAATTCATGTAGCCATCTTCAGGTGAGTATTTTAAACCATAAAACATTCACCTGTAACTCTCCGAAGAGCGCTTCCACTTCCCTGTCAGAAAGTGATCATGTTGGTTCATAGAGGTTGTCAGCCAAAATATCGAGGCAAGAAATCAGTGCCATCTGGCTGAAATCCTGAATCTTCATGAACTACTCTGTATACCGGGAAAACTTCATTTCTTTGTGGAATCACATTTCCGAAAACAAATGTATATCATTATTCCTCAACAGACCTGTGAATTGTATTAGAGATGCTAAGGATTATAAAAAGTGACTGTGCATTGTTTATCTAATAAATGAGAGAATGACTGTGTATATATTTAAAAAAATGGATAGTGAAACACATTTTACACGTAATATGTAGATGATATGAATGACAAAAATGTGTATTAATAACCATTAGGAAAAGCTGATACAGTGGATCAGAGTAAAAATGTGTAACGTTATACATTTATTACACTGATAGTTTTAAAAAAATGTAGGAAATTAAATTCTGGGAGGGAAAAAAAAAAAACATAAAAATACATTAGCAAATGGACTGTAGCATTCTGAGAACACTGTGCAGAAGGATAAAAGTAATGTCAGAAAATTTTTATTCCAATAATCCACCTGCAGTCACAAATAATTAATGTGGCTGTCTCACAAAATTTCTGTAGAAAGCGCAAAGAAAGACAGTGATATATTTCATTAGCAGTTGTAGAGAGTACAGAAATGCTGGTAATATGGTGAAATATTTTAAACAAAGGCCAAAGAAACAAGTGCAAAAGAAAAACATTGAGCATTTTCACCACACGCAGCCTAGGCAGTTTGTAACAAAAGAAATTGAGATGGCAATGATGAAAGAAGAAGCAACTACAGTTAAAATTTGCATAGTTATAAGACACACACACACGCATGCACACACACACACAACACACACACACACACACACACACACACACACACAATTTATGAACAGGACTAAAGAGATTTTGTGATAAGTTATCATCATCACCAGTCCACTGAAAATTTGCAAAAACAAATTAGATTTTAATGAAAGAGAATGACATTTTATCCTGTTATGTTATACATACATGACTTTGGTAAACAGTGATCTGCATAAATTAATGTAGTTGGACAGAAGGTCTTATCCAGCACAAATGGTGAACACCAAGTTTGGTATACTAAACAGACATATATCGCAAAATTCCCATAACTGGAATAATTTCTGAAAGTAGCCAGTTTCTAATATTAATGACAGAGTGTGACTGATTTTTTTCTTCTTTATAGATGCATAAAAATGTGCTACTTGTGCTTGTGACACACTTAAAGTCTGTCTGTTACTTGCTATTATTTCTCTAACTAATCATTCATCATCCCACAGATACTGAATTTTCTTACTTTTCACTGATTGATTCACTTACTGACCATCTCTATATAGATCCCATAATGACAGAGAGGCTTTAAACGTGTGCAGTGACTCCAGGTATAAATTAACAGAGAGCAGTAGATGCCACTGTACTAGCAGTACCTCAACTGCTATTATTTCAGAAACAAACAGAAAGTTAAGAATGTCATTGTTACTTCAGTTACAAACAATATTTTCAAGCTAGAAGTGTATATTAGACATATCTTTAAGTATCAGTAACAGTTATACAAGTACAGAAATTATTTCTATCATGAACAACTGTACAAACTCAGAAATTGCTTTGTGGAAAATTGCTACTATGAATACAGATCAGAACTCACATTTGTGGAGAGACAACACAAATAACAAAATTGTTATGTGTTAGAAAACTATGTGAAAACGATTTAGTGAGATATGTAAAACAAATCATAATGTAGACTGTAAATTATTAAGCTGTAAAGGAGACCACACACTGAATAGTAGGAGCATTGAGTCACTAACAGCCACACAAAGTTTTCATTCTTTTTTGTACACCTTTCAAAGAATCAACCCATTTGGTGAGTCCTTTACTCCTAAATTATTCACCGTCTGCCAGATCCTTCCAGGCCATATTCAAAATGCAGAATGATTTATGTCAAATAGCAGCAAATGGTATAGTTAGCTTTTAGTAAGAAATGACATCCAGTTGTTATTAACATTTTCACACATTCCAGATTTATTCATTTCCTTACACACCAATAGTGTGTCTTAAAGCTACAGCTCTTAGTTAAATTTAATTTTTAATTCTTTGCTGAAAGAGAGAGAGAGAGAGGGGGGGGGGGGGGGACGGAGAATGGGGTGAGGGGAGGTTGTTGGAGAAAGAGGAGGATGAGGAGGAGGCGGAAGAGGAGAAAGAACAAAGGGTTAAGATGTTTTATAAATAACAAGATAAGTAGAAAGGTACCTGTTGCTGAAAGCTGAGATGTTGAGCTGCTCTTCTTGTTCAGTCCTGAAAACTGGCTCCCAGAACTGCTGCCTTTGCTTCCTCCACTACTGCTGCCCCGGTCACCAGTTGATGCAGGTTTTCGGCGTGAATTATCCAAACCATGCAGCTGTCCGACAGCTGTGTCACTCAGACTACCATCTGCTGGCATTAAAGAGATATTCAAATAGATCAAATAATTTTTCACATTATGCAGTGACAACACAGTAGGTTACCATATCAATAATTTTTTTAATGGAAGGGAATATGTAAGTAGATCTTTAATAGGTCTTACACCTCAATATACACACATAAGTATAAGCACATCATTTGACTTTTGCTGTTCTTCAAACAAAGACAGTAACAACAGGCCAATTTCTAGAAACCTCAAAAGCATCTCACTATTTCTGTCAGTAGTTCAATTACATTTCAATTATTCTCTGTTCATCAAATTTCCTTTTTGTCTTACTTTCTACCTTAATATATATTGTTTTAACAAATATGTTAAATCTTCACTTTCTGCCACTAGATGCTTTCTCAAAACTCCTGTTTTAAGCCAAAAAAATATCGTTTCACCCATGTCCATTACACTTCACCCACAGAAAAGACATAGTTGTGAAAAATATGTATGATCTGCTTCATGAAAGGCATATGCATTGGAAAATCTTTCCTATACTCAAATCTACATTTCAATATCTAGTTGAAAATGAAATATATTAGCCTCTCCCCTTATCAAGGACTTTGTCTGAAAGCAAATAATTTCAAAGACCCTACTTTTAAATGTGCCTATCTGCCACTCAATGCCTCCTTGATGTTGTGAGCAGCAATCTATTCAGTGCATATTGTTATTCCATTCTAAACTTTCCATTGTTTGATATAATCTTTGGCAACTTCTGTGGAAGTATAATTTGAATTTTATGTTTTCAATGGCTTAAAAGTTAAAAGTGTTCTTCCTCGTGTCTGCTGAGTTGTTGTTTTAATTTTATCCACAATATTTTGATGACCAACCAAGTTGTCTTCTTCAGGTGCGGTAAGTTTTGCTGTTTGGATGCCAATCAAATGTGAACTATTGTCAGTCTCACACCACTATTTCTTGATGAGTTTGATTTCCTATGCCCACTATGCCCTTTGATGCTTTTTTGTTTTTCAGAGCGTTCATGACATATCAGTGTGAGCTTAGAAAAACAAAAAGCATCAAAGGAAGATCAGGTGCCAGGAATTGAATCTGACTATAAACAGCAGTGTGAGACAGGTGATTATTCACCATTTGGTTGGAGTCCGGCAGCAAGTATGCACAACAGGACCTGAAGAAGGTAACTGGGTTGATTGTCAAAATATTGTGCATAAAATGGAAACAACAACTTGTCAGGACAGTCAGGAGCACACTATTGAAGAATCTTGTGGAGAAAACCTGAGGTATCATGGTTTAAAATTTCTTTTTATCATTTTTAAACTCATATAAAGCTTTCTGAAGGTGGCAGGGGTAAAATGCAGGGAGCAAAAGGCTATTTACAATTTGTGCAGAAACCAGATGGCAGTTATGAGTGGAGGGGCATGAAAGGGAAGAAGTGGTTGGGAAGGGAGTGAGACAGGGTTGTAGCCTCTCCCTGATGTTATACAATCTGTATATTGAGCAAGCAGTAAAGGAAACAAAACAAAAATTTGGAGTTGGAATTAAAATCCATGGAGAAGAAATAAAAACTTTGAGGTTGGCTGATGACATTGTAATTCTGTCAGAGATAGCAAAGGACCTGGAAGAGCAGCTGAACAGAATGGACAGTGTCTTGAAAGGACTATATAAGATGAACATCAACAAAAGCGAAATGAGAATAATGGAATGTAGTCAAATTAAATCGGGTGATACTGCGGGAATTAGATTAGGAAATGAGACGCTTACAGTAGTAAATGAGTTTTGCTATTTGGGGAGCAAAATAACTTATGATAGTCAAAGTAGAGAGGATATAAAATGTAGACTGGCAATGGCAAGGAAAGCATTTCTGAAGAAGAGAAATTTATTAACATAGAGTATAGATTTAAGTGTCAGGAAGTCATTTCTGAAAGTATTTGTATGGAGTGTAGCCATGTATGGAAGTGAAACATGGACGATAAATAGTTTGGACAAGAAGAGAATAGAAGCTTTTGAAATGTGGTGCTACAGAAGAATGCTGAAGATTAGATGGGTAGATCACATAACTAATGAGAAGGTATTGAATAGGATTGGGGAGAAGAGAAATTTGTGGTACAACTTGACTAAAAGAAGGGATCGGTTGGTAGGGCATATTCTGAGGTATCAATGGATCACCAATTTAGTATTGGAGTGCAGTGTGGAGGGTAAAAATCATAGAGAGAGACCAGAACTGAATACACTAAACAGATTCAGAAGGATGTAGGTTGCAGTAGGTACTGGGAGATGAAGAACCTTGCACAGGACAGAGTAGCATGGAGAGCTGCATCAAACCAGTCACTGGACTGAAGACCACAACAACAACAACAAAGCTTTACATCTGTTATATAAAAATACATGAATAAAGCTACACAAGAATTATTCAAACAATGAAATAAAAAAGTCAAAAGTCTGGATATATATGTTTCTTTTGTGGCAGATAATAACTTAGCTGAGAGTAAAAAATATAAATTCAGACAAACAAGCCAAAAAGAACAAAGAAACATCACGGGTTTTAATATACCTTCTCTGTAGAGGCCACTAGAGATGAAACACCAGCTTGGATTCAGCAAATATAGGGAAAGTAAATGGTTGTGTCTTTTTAAAGGAAAAATCCAAGTTTTAAGGGAACCTCAGAAAAACATGGATGGCCTGATGATGATTTTAATCACTATCCTCCTGAATGCAAGAGCAGTGTTTTCACCACAGGCCCTCTTTGTACGGCAGAGGAACCAGAGAGGGTGGAGATGAGTTAGTCAGAAACAAAAATCATATCGAACAAGAAAAATACATGAACTGGGAGAAAAGCAACACTGAGATATGAGACCTTGAATTTAAATTGATAAAAGGTCACTTATGGTCTCAGTAACTTTTGTGTTGTATTCTGTAGTTTGTGAATGTTTGCATGGTGAATGATGGAAAGTGTACACAATGAATGATGAATCAGATGATTACACAAGATGTTGGCACCAACGTTCAATAAATATGGACATGGTGTGGTGTGTATCAAATTATATGGCAGCATAATGGAAGGTGTAATCCAGAATGTTGTCATATATAACAGAAAACTCCATAAAATTTAAACTGTATTCTTGGGCTCATGAATAGCCACAACCTCAGAAGTCAGTACATTTTGAAAATATCTCACAATGTTTTCGCAAATGAGCACTGAGTTACATCACAGATCAGTCCATCACCATGGTCTGTTTTCTTCCAGTCACATTTGTTGGCTCAACTCACAACCAGACAGCAGCATTTCAACTTAACTTATACCTTGTGCCATGCTACAGATAATTCCATTGTCATAGTTAGTTTTGCTTCTGTCACATCCATTCGCTTTGCCAACTCACAACCAAATTATAAGCTCATACATTGCTTGATGGGAACTTGCTAGTATGAACACAAAATGGAACTCATGTTTGTGGAGAGACAATACACAAAGAAAGCCTATCATATTCTGAGAATCATAGAATACATGAAATACAGACACAAACTCGTGACTAACGTACTATAATTCTTAATAGCCAGATAAATAATCATCATTCTCAAGCTATCCAAGTCAAGAATGAAAGTGATCAATTTGTATGTTCCACAGAAGTTAGTAATTAGACTCAGCAATTCGCATTGGATACTGGATACTATCATCTGATTGGCCATGCCATTGGAAAGAAACTGTGAATAGCAGCACAAAGTGGAAGATCTGCTGACACCATAAGTGCACCTCAACCTACTCAGTAATATAGTCACACCGTTTGAAAACAAAAGTAAATGGGTTAAATCCAAAAGGAAGTACAAGAGCCTCTGTTTATCTGTTTGTTCCTGAAAAATACATTATCTAATCCATTGTAATTATGTGATGAGAAACTGTCTCTTTTACAAGAAACTTCATGGTGTGTGTACCCCAGGATGCATTATACATTTTGAAAATGCTATTCCAACCGACTTTAAAGGAACAAGGTGCTACCAATTGCAGATTAAGGCACACACTGAAATGAAGGTTGCCTCTCAAAGTTATCTGGGTCTACTTGAGTTTTTCCCACAACTGGCAGAGAGGATTGAGAAGACCAGCCTTGCTCATTGGATTCCAATGAAGTTCACAATCTGCAACATTGTCCTCAGAACTGATCATAGCCCTCTGGCTCTGAACCAAGTAAAAGGCTTAAGCCAGAGACTTCATATCTTATTTGACACTCTATGTTGTGACTTTCTGGTTTGTATCATAGGACTGATAATGGTGGTATCCCCCTAAATGGGTCAGGGGAGTACTATAAATTAGAGGTTGATATGCAGGTGGCTGACTTTGTGTGGAGTGCACACAAGAGCTTGTAGATTTAGGCAATTCTCTATTCACTTCAAATGTTGATAATTATAGTGTAAGACCCAAAGTCTCAAAGGGTCCAGGGTACTTTGCACCACACACTATACAGTGAATTGCAGAGTATGTATGTAGATGTAGATGAAAGAAATGGCCCAACAGATAAAAAGATAAAAGTCCTAGTGACCTGTTATATCTTAACGACATTTTAATAGAATTTCTGTGCAGATACAGTAGTGCCTTGATTTTCAGTTCTGTATTCAATCATTAATTTGTTAGTCACTCATGTTAAAATATGACTGTACAGAATTACTGCTTTGTGTTCTGTGTTTCATGTGTTTTAATAAATCACCCATTTCAAGAATTACAGTTAATGATATTATCAATTGCTGAAGCACTCACAACAAAATATCAGAGTTTGCAGCAGTTCAAAAAAGCAGTGCAACTAGTATAAAACTGTTTGCCATGAACTAGTTAAAGAAAGTTGGTTAAAACACAAAACTAAGAGCAGTCAGATATTTTATAAAAATCTAGGCATACACCTAAAGGATAGAAACTCATATCCACCAAGATAGCAATAGAAATTGCACTGAGATTGTTTGACCAGGAATCAGTATCAAGGGTGGACCTAAACTTGTAATCGCAGCACTCTATCAACCAACAGACTCACCCTGAGATAGTAGGTAACTATTTGTATGGACTTTAAACCATAGTATAGTGGGAATAGAAGTGTGCCAGATGGCTAGACAGAATACACTTTTCTGTCATCAGTCAATTTTGCTATGAACATGTAGACATTATAATAATGACTCTACCAGAGTACTGTAACTAAACAAAGACTGATAGCTGAAAAATTGTTGTGACCTGAAGGTACAGGCAGATTTCATGACAAATAACACTTGGTGCATTATAGATCACAATTCAAATATCCCAAGTGTTAGAGAATGTTATATCATGAACAATAAAACTGTACTAAATGACTGGAAGAAGCACAAATCACACCTATCTACAAAAGGAGTAGCAGAAGTGATCCATCACACCACCACTTAACCCCTTTGACATCCACCTGTTGTAGAAACATAGATCATATTCTGAGCTCAGATATAATAAGGTATATCATGCGGAAAGACCAGCATGGGTTCTAATGGCATTGAGCGAGTGAAACTCAACTTGCACTTTTCACACATGATGCCCTAATAGTAATGGAGCATGGATCAAGGCTACCTGATGGATGTAGTATTTCTTGGCTTTTGAAAAGTAAAAAGAGGTGGGAATTTAAGGAGATGGGACCTGGATAAACTGACTAAACCAGAGGTTGTACAGAGTTTCAGGGAGAGCATAAGGGAACAATTGACAGGAATGGGGGAAAGAAATATGGTAGAAGAAGAATGGGTAGCTCTGAGGGATGAAGAAGTGAAGGCAGCAGAAGATCAAACAGGTAAAAAGACGAGAGCTAGTAGATATCCTTGGGTAACAGAAGAAATATTGAATTTAATTGATGAAAGGAGAAAATATAAAAATGCAGTAAATGAAGCTGGCAAAAAGGAATACAAACGTCTCAAAAATGAGATCGCCAGGAAGTGCAAAATGGCTAAGCAGGCATGGCTATAGGACAAATGTAAGGATGTAGAGGCTTATCTCACTCGGGGTAAGATAGATACTGCCTACAGGAAAATTAAAGAGACCTTTGGAGAAAAGAGAGCCACTTGTATGAATATCAAAAGCACAGACGGAAACCCAGTACTAAGCAAAGAAGGGAAAGCAGAAAAGTGGAAGGAGTATATAGAGGGTCTATACAAGGGTGATGCACTTGAGGACAATATTATGGAAATGGAAGAGGATGTAAATGAAGATGAAATGGGAGATACTATATTATGTGAAGAGTTTGACAGAGCACTGAAAGACCTGAGTCAAAACAAGGCCCCGGGAGTAGACAACATTCCATTAGAACTACTGACGGCCTAGGGAGATCCAGTCCTGACAAAACTCTACCATGTGGTGAGCAAGATGTACGAGAAAGGCAAAATACCCTCAGACTTCAATAAGAATATAATAATTCCAATCCCAAAGAAAGCAGGTGTTGACAGATGTGAAAATTACCGAACTATCAGTTTAATAAGTCACAGCTGCAAAATACTAACACGAATTATTTACAAACGAATGGAAAAACTGGTAGAAGCCGACCTCGGGGAAGATCAGTTTGGATTCCGTAGAAATGTTGGAACACGTGAGGCAATACTGACCCTACGACCTATCTTAGAAAATAGATTAAGTAAAGGCAAACCTACGTTTCTAGCATTTGTAGACTTAGAGAAAGCTTTTGACAATGTTGACTGGAATACCCTCTTTCAAATTCTAAAGGTGGCAGGGGTAAAATACAGGGAGCGAAAGGCTATTTACAATTTGTACAGAAACCAGATGGCAGTTATAAGAGTTGAGGGGCACGAAAGGGAAGCATTGGTTGGGAAGGGAGTGAGACGGGTTGTAGCCTCTCCCTGATGTTATACAATCTGTATATTGAGCAAGCAGTAAAGGAAACAAAAGAAAAATTTGGAGTAGGTATTAAAATCCATGGAGAAGAAATAAAAACTTTGAGGTTTGCCGATGACATTGGAATTCTGTCAGAGACAGCAAAGGATTTGGAAGAGCAGTTGAACAGAATGGACAGTGTCTTGAAAGGACTATATAAGATGAACATCAACAAAAGCAAAACGAGGATCATGGAATGTAGTCGAATTAAGTCGGGTGATGCTGAGGGAATTAGATTAGAAAATGAGACACTTAAAGTAGTAAAGGAGTTTTGCTATTTGGGGAGCAAAATAACTGGTGATGGTAGAAGTAGAGAGGATATAAAATGCAGACTGGCAATGGCAAGGAAAGCGTTTCTGAAGAAGAGAAATTTGTTAACATCGAGTATAGATTTAAGTGTCAGGAAGTCGTTTCTGAAAGTATTTCGATGGAGTGTAGCCATGTATGGAAGTGAAACATGGACGATAATTAGTTTAGACAAGAAGAGAATAGAAGCTTTCGAAATGTGGTGCTACAGAAGAATGTTGGAGATTAGGTGAGTAGATCATGTAACTAATGAGGAAGTATTGAATAGGATTGGGGAGAAGAGAAGTTTGTGGCACAACTTGACCAGAAGAAGGGATCGGTTGGTAGGACATGTTCTGAGGCATCAAGGGATCACAAATTTAGCATTGTAGGGCAGTGTGGAGGGTAAGAATTGTAGAGGGAGACCAAGAGATGAATACACTAAGCAGATTCAGAAGGATGTAGGTTGCAGTAGGCACTGGGAGATGAAGGAGCTTGCACAGGATAGAGTAGCATGGAGAGCTGCATCAGACCAGTTTCAGGACTGAAGACCACAACAACAACAACATTGGCTCCATACCACATTAATGATTAGTAACATAAGTATGATAATTTAGGTATTAAACAAAATCTGTGACAGAACTGAGGATTTCTTTGTAGGGAAGATACAGAATGTTGAATGAACAGCCATCAACAGAAGTAAATGAAACTTCAGGCTGTACCTGGCAAATATGTTGGAACCCTTGTGGTTCATGTTATATATTAATGGCCTGGCAGACAATATTAATAGTCACCTCAGAATTTTTGCAGATGGTGCATTCACATGTAATGAAGTATTATATGGAAAAAAAAACAACAAAACTGTACAAATATCCAGTTGATCTTGATAAGACTTCAAAGTGGTGGCGCAACTCTCACTCACTCACTCACTCACTCACTCTCTCTCTCTCTCTCTCTCTCTCTCTCTCTCTCTCTCTCTCTCTCTCTCTCTCTCTCTCTCTCTCTATCAATCACTCCCTCTCTCAAACACACATACATACCCACCCACCCTCTCCACATGCACACACACACACACACACACACACACACACACACACACTAAAGCTAAGGAGAAAAAAAGTATATGGCAGGAAGAGATAGAGAGCAAGAAAATTTCCATGTTGGTTTTCTGCAAGTTGTGGTAGAAAATATGAACTTCAGTTAAACTGAGTATAAGTAACAGATCATATTTCCTGGTATTAAATATTACAGTAATACTGATAAAAGCATATAATGTACCAACATAATTTTGTTTCAGCAATTCTTAGAGTATAATTCTCTTCAGCAAAAATAATACAGCAAAGAATTATCTTTCCCACATCTTTCATTTATTTACTTCTTTCATATACTCTATGCTGAAATTATACTTTCATGGCAGAAATTAGAAAAACCTACTTCAAACAGTAATAAAAAAGATTTTTGTAAGAATCTTTTATATTGTTAACCTCTCCTCATGAAACACAGCAATAAAGTTTAATCAGATACAGGGCTTTTATTTATTTCCAGATTTTTATTACTTTTTTCTAGCAATCAAATTACTATAAAAACGAATTTAATCTATTTTTGACAATATGATGGAAATGGATAGATGAAAAATCTACTCACTAAACTGCAACAGGAGAACATGCATATAAAAAAGGTTTTACTAATGCAAGCTTTTGGAGCCAGTGACTCATTCTTTTGATAGAAGTGTAGAAGGGGAAGGAAGAAGGCTGAAGAGAAAAGAACTGGAGAGGTTTAGGAAAAAGGGGTAGAGTTCATAAGTCACCCCAAACTGCGGGTCTGGGGAGACCTACCAGATGGAATGAGAAGGAAGGACAGATGTTGAGAACTGCACTGGACAAGATTTCAGAACCTAAGAACTTTAAGGTGCAATTCAAGGTAATATGCAAGACATAGATCACTGCTAAAAAACATGCATGAGTTCATAAGAGTGAAAAGCCAAGTGCACTGTATATAACAGAGGTGGGAGGGGAATGGTGAAATATAGACATGTTAGAAAATGAAATATGTAGGAAACTAAAATGGAATGAAGAAAGAAGTAGTTGCTATGAAGAAATGCTGGGATGGAAGAAATTAACATAGATTAAGGCCAGGTGGGTGGTGAGAAACTAGGACTTGTTGCACTAGTTCCCACCTGTGGAGCTCTGAGAAAGTGATGTCTGGGGGGAAGGATCCAGATAGTGCGTGTGGAGAATCAGGCACTGAGGTCATGATTGTCATGTTGCAGAGCATGCTCTGCAACAGGATATTGTGTGTCGCTGGTATACACCCTCTCCCTATGTCCATTCATTCTAACTGGCAATTTGGTGGTAGTGATGGCAGTGTAATAGACCAAGCAGTGTCTACATAACAGCTGGTACATGGTTCACAGGTGGCTCACCCTTTCATAGTATATGTTCTGCCATTTACAGGGCTTATATAGGTGGTGGTAGAATGGTGCATAGGGCCAGTCTTGCAGTGGGGACAGCCACAGGGACAGGAGATGTGTGCAGAAGGAGCATAGGGTCTGACAAGGATACTGCAAAGATTGCGAGGGTGAGGAAAAGCTATTCTAGGTGTGGTGGGTAAAATCTCAGACAGAATGGATCTCGTTCCAGGGCATGATTTTAGGAAGTCATGGCCTTGTCAAAGTAGCTAATTAATACATTCAAAACCAGCATGATACCAAGTCACCAGTGATGTGCTCTGAAGTTGTTTTTTTGAAGGGATAAGCAGTACCAGGATTTGATGTGATAGCCCAGGAAATCTGCTTTTTAACTAGGCTGGTGGGGTAATTACATGCAGCGAAGGCTGAGGTGGGAATGGTGGTGTATTGCTGTAAAGAGTCTGCATCTGAACAAATACATTTGCCTCAAATGCCAAGGCTGTATGGGAGGGAACATTTGTCATGGAAAGGACGGTTAACTGTCCAAATCTAAGTACTGTCATTTGTTAGTAGCTTTAATGTGGACCCCTCGTGATGACCGGGTGTTGTGTGCTGTCCTTAGGTTAGTTAGGTTTAAGTAGTTCTAAATTCTAAGGGACTGATGACCATAGATGTTAAGTCCCATAGTGCTCAGAGCCATTTTTTTTAATGTGGACATAAGTGTGTAGCTGGCCTTCAGTGAGGATGAGATCACCATCAAGGAAAGTGGCATGGGATTTGGAATAGGATCATGTGGAATTTAACTAGGAATTTAGCCACGAATTTTAACAGGTCGGCCTCACCTGACTCATCAATGTATCTGAACCAAACCTGGATGTGAAGGGTTATGAAAGCCCCTTCCAAGTGACCCATGAAAATATTGGCACAGGAAGGAACTGTACTGGTTCCCATGGCCGTTCCCCTGATCTGTTTGTATGTGTGCCCCTCAAAGATGAAGTAGCTGACGGTACGTATAAAGTCGACTAAGGTGAGCAGGAAGGATGTCACATGTTTCAAATAAGGTGGGTGCTAAAATTGGGGAAATATTCAGCAGCAGACAGACCATGTACATGGGGGATGTTAGTACAGAGGAAGACGGCATCTGTGGTAACAAGCAAGGTGTATGGTGGGAGCAGGACAAGCATCGATTTCAAAATCATGCGGGAAATGGTTGGTGACTTTAATATATGAGGAAAGTCTTTGTACTACGTGTTGCAAGTGCTGATCAGCTAAAGCAGACATATGTTTGGTGGTTGCTTTGAAGCCAGCACCTATAGGATGGCCAGGATGACAGGGTTTGTGAATCTTAGGAAGAGGGTGAAAAGTGGATGGGGGTGGGGGGGATTTGCATGGTTTGGACGAGGTAAGAAGTTCTATGAATTGAGGTGTTAGTCCTCGTGGGGCCTGAGGTTTTAAGGAGGGACTGCAGGTCAGCCTGAATCACAGGGAAAGGATCTTGAGAGCAAATGCTGTATGTAAAGCTGTCAGACAGGTGACATAGACTTCACTAACATACTCCTGCCAGTCAAATACCACAGTGGTAGATCATTTATCTGATAGCAGGATAATGATGGAGTCATCAGCTTTTAGGGAACATAGAGTACTGCAGAGGACAGGTTAGGGTCATGTTGCAGGGACCTGAGGAAGGGTTGTGAAGCAATGCTGGATGTGAGGAGTTCATGGAAGGTATAAGGGATGGCTTTGAGGTAGGGGTGGTGGGTCAAGTTGGGATCATGTTATGAACTGTTTAAGGCAGTATTCAACATCAGGTTTGCTGTTGGAAAGGTTTTCAGATTGGCTTGCAATGTAATATTTCCAGTTGACATTACATGTGGAGGAAAGTAGGTGCTTCATCAAAGCAGTGTGATTAAATGCAGGTTTAGGAGTGAAGGTGTGACCCTTGGATAATGCAGACCATTCAGGAGGGGAGAGTGCTTTAGACATGAAGTTGAGAACACTGTACTGTTGTGACTGGTTCTTTTGATTATGATTTATTATTGGTCTGGGAGGTAGTGGTGAAGGCTCTGAGATGTAGGGGATGTTGGTCAAGCTCAGTTTGTAGGAGAAGAGTGATGGTTGATGGTGTGGCTGTTTAGGGAGGTGCAGAGGGACAGGAAGTGAAACACACTGTTGAGGTAGTTTAGGAGAAGATGGGATAGCTTTCTGAGGTGAAATCTGGCATGTTGTTGCGGTTTGAAGTTGGCTTTGCAGTTAATGCCATCCAAGAAAACACGAGGGGCAGACAAACTACAGGATTTTGTAGAAGGTGAGAACTTTAGTGGAGTGGAAATTGGCAGATGAGACATATAGTTCAAAGATATGTTGGGTAAGTGCAAGAGATTGTGGTATTTCAAATTGTAAAAGAGCCTGATGCAGAGCAAGATTATATCCAGAAGCAGGGACTGTCAATGTTAGGCCTTTGTGAGTTACTCCAGGGAACAAGCAGGTGTCAAGAAACAGAATGTGGGACCTTAGTTTTGATAGTGTAAAAGCGAGTTTTCAATAAGTAGGGATGTAATATGTGATGGGATTTATCATGGTAAGAGAGGACAGTTTGGAGTGTTAGAAACAGTGGGCGTTCCACAAAAGTGAAGCAAGGGTTGGAAAAAGATAGAAAAACAAAAGAAAAGCAAGAAACAAATTAGGAAAAGTGAGAAAAATTCGCACAAAAATAGTGAGAACAGTCAATGGTAACAAAAGGTACTGAGTTGGTGAGAATTTTTAGCCAGAAAAGTGGTCTGTATGACACAAAAAAATGATTGTAAAAGAAAAAATCAATAGGAAAAGTAATGAAAAGAGGCTAAACTGTAAAAACTGGGCAAACAGAAAGAGAAAGTCATTGGAGAAAACGTAAACTACATTGCTTGGCAAGTAAAGTAATGTAGGAGATGGCAGTAAAAGTTGATCAAAGCGGTTTGGAAAAAAACAAATGCAAAAAATGTGAAAGAATTACGTTTAAGCAAGGTAAGTGAAGGGTGGGAAAGAAAATAGCTGTCAAATTTCCAAATAAATCAGTGAAAGACAATTAAGAGAAAGCTTTGCAGTGCAGTGAACCATAAGAAATTGTTATAACTAAATTCTTAAATAACATAGGAAATGTTACATGTAAAATTGTAATCAACAATAGCACTGAAGTTCAGCTACACACTTCAGTCTGCATTACACCTACTAACAAACAATAGTACTTAGATTTTGACAGTTGCCATCCTTTCCAAATCCAACATTGCCTCCCATACAGCCTTGGCATTCAAGGCAAATGAATTTGTTCAGATGCAGACTCTTTACAGCAATACACCACCATTCTCACCTTAACCTACACTGGATGTAATTACCTTACAAGCCTAGTCAAAGCAGATTTCCTGGACCATCACGTCCAATCCTGGTACTGTTGATACTTCCAAAAAACAACTTCAAAGCACACCACTTGTCACTCAGTATTATACTGGTCTTCAATGTATTAATCAGCTACTTCGACAAGACCGTGACTTCCTAAAATCATACATTTTGTCTGAGATTTTGCCCACCGCATCTAGAATAGCTTTTCGTCACCCTACCAATCTTCGCAGTTGTTGTTGTTTGTTGTTGTGGTCTTCAGTCCTGAGACTGGTTTGATGCAGCTCTCCATGCTACTCTATCCTGTGCAAGCTTTTTCATCTCCCAGTACCTACTGCAACCTACATCCTTCTGAATCTGCTTAGTGTATTCATCTCTTGGTCTCCCTCTACGATTTTTACCCTCCACGCTGCCCTCCAATACTAAATTGGTGATCCCTTGATGCCTCAGAACATGTCCTACCAACCGATCCCTTCTTCTGGTCAAGTTGTGCCACAAACTTCTCTTCTCCCCAATCCTATTCAATACTTCCTCATTAGTTATGTGATCTACCCATCTAATCTTCAGCATTCTTCTGTAGCACCACATTTCGAAAGCTTCTATTCTCTTCTTGTCCAAACTATTTATCGTCCATGTTTCACTTCCATACATGGCTACACTCCATACGAATACTTTCAGAAATGACTTCCTGACACTTAAATCAATACTGGATGTTAACAAATTTCTTTTCTTCAGAAACGCTTTCCTTGCCATTGCCAGCCTACATTTTATATCCTCTCTACTTCGACCATCATCAGTTATTTTGCTCCCCAAATAGCAAAACTCCTTTACTACTTTAAGTGCCTCATTTCCTAATCTAATTCCCTCAGCATCACCCGACTTAATTAGACTACATTCCATTATCCTTGTTTTGCTTTTGTTGATGTTCATCTTATATCCTCCTTTCAAGACACTGTCCATTCCATTCAACTGCTCTTCCAAGTCCTTTGCTGTCTCTGACAGAATTATAATGTCATCGGCGAACCTCAAAGTTTTTATTTCTTCTCCATGAATTTTAATACCTACTCCGAATTTTTCTTTTGTTTCCTTTACTGCTTGCTCAATATACAGATTGAACAACATCGGGGAGAGGCTACAACCCTGTCTTACTCCCTTCCCAACCACTGCTTCCCTTTCATGTCCCTCGACTCTTATAACTGCCATCTGGTTTCTGTACAAATTGTAAATAGCCTTTCGCTCCCTGTATTTTACCCCTGCCACCTTTAGAATTTTCGCAGTATCCTGGTCAAATCTTATGTTCCTTCTGCACCCGTCTCCCTACCCTATAGCTCCTACCCCTGTGACCATCACTGGTGCATGACATGCCCTATGCACCCTCCTGCCACTACCTCTATCAGCCCTGTAAGTAGCGGAACATATACTATCAGAGGGAGAGCCACCTGTGAAACAATATGTCATATACCAGCTGGTACGTAACACTGTTCAGCCTTTTACGTTGGCGTGACTACTATCAAGTTGTCAGTTAGGATGAATGAGCAGAGGGTGTATACCAGCAACACACAATATCCTGTCGCAGTGCATGCTCTACAACATGACAGTCATGACATCAGTGCCTGTTTCACCACACCTACCATCTCAGAACTCCACAGGTGGGAACTAGCACTGCAACATGTCCTTGTATCTTACCACCCACCTGGCCTTAATCTACATTAATTTCTTCCATCTCAGCATTTCTTCATAGCAACTACTTCTTTCTTCATTCCATTTTAGTTTCCTACATCTTTCATTTTCTAACCAGTCTATTTTTCACCATTCACCTCCCACCTCTGTTATATACAATGCACTTGGCTTATCACTCTTATGAACTCATGCACGATTTTTTAGCAGTAATCTATGTCTTGCATATAACCTTGTCTTGTACCTTAAAAGTTCTTAGGTTTTGAAATCTTGTCCACTGCAGTTCCCAACATCAGTCTTTCCTTCTCATTCCATCTGGTAGGTCTCCCCTGACCTGGGGTTTTGGGTGACTTTTCCAAACTCTTCCCACTTTCCTAAACCTCTCCAGTTTATTTCCCTTCACCCCTCTTCCTTCCCCTTCAACTGATCTCTCGAAAGAAGGAACCACTGACTCCAAAAGCTTGCACAAGAAAAACTTTTCTTATATGTGTATTCTCCTGCCATCACTTGGCAAATAGATTTCTTATCTATCCAATATAACAACTATAAAACATAAGGTTAAAAGCAATAGAATTTCAGGATGTAATTTTAAAACAATGCTTTCTGTCACATGAAAATGTAGACATACTCCAAATTACAAAAGAAAAATTTATTAAGTTACCTGTTTTTTCATCAGGTGGAACCTCAGCATTGGATAAACTCCGAGTAAATGTTCCACGCTTTGTTCCTGACCCATTGCCACCTGGAGCACTACTGTGGTGGGCCATTACACGTTGTACACCTCCACTGCTTCCACCACCGTAGTCACTGCTCCATTGTAAATCCATGTTGTGTTGTGGTGATGAGGAGGAAGACATAGGAAAGGGTGAACTGTTAGCAACACTAGCATCAAGAGTGTGACTATCACTATGTATTAAGCCTTTTCCAGAAGAGTCACAGCAGGTTTTACTGTGTTCTGTTATACTACTACTTTCACACTGACATGATGGTGTGTTGCAACATCCAACAACACAACTATGATCCTTACAACATTTATCAGTATTAACTGTTTCATCCACACCAAGGCCATCAGGTAGCTGTCTGAACTCAATCTGTGGGGTAAGGGAAGAGAAATTCTGCTGGCATATTTGACATGACACTTTTCCTTGTACTTCTGATTCATATTTAATATTTTCCACACTCATTTCCTTATCAACATCTTTGTTATCATCTGTCATAACTGTGGAGCATGAATATCCTGAGCAAGAGTTATCTGCAGCTTTTACTTCACTTTTACTCTTTTCTTTGTGGAGTTTGTGAATTTCATTATTCACATGATAAACATATTCACCTAAGAATGTCACATTTTTACTAGGCGTTCTTTCATAATTTTTTATTTCCAAAGGATGCCATCCTGTTGCCATGTCTTTCATAGATAATGTGTAATCTGAGTATGACCTATCTTCTAGAAATATACTCCTATCTACATTTTTATCTGGCACAGCAATTGTGTACCTTCTTCCTTTCAAAATTGAACTTCTTTGGTTTCTAATACTTTCACGTTGTTGATCGCATGTTTCACAATGGCAGCATTTTAGTACTGAAGTTTCACTGTCAAAAGACAATTGTGTATGCAATCTCCTTGTATTGCCACTGGAGCTTAGCTTCCTTGATGAAATAGGACAGTCTTGCTCAAATGATCCCTGAATTGGAGAGTTATACTCAGCTGTGGGAACAGAATTTTTCCTTCCAATCACTGCCACAGAATTGCGCCTGTCTAAAGTACATCTGGATTTTTCTTTCGGTGAATCTGATGATTTATCAAGAGGAAGCATAGTGGAATTTCTTCTATTGACAACAGCCACAGTATTCCGTCTGATCAGCTGGTTTCTGGAACAGTTTTGGTTTGAAGCAGCTTTGATTGTATTGCAATGTATATCTTGTTCTTCATTATTTCCTGTTAGAACATCACTACAAGTACAAGGACAGTTATTTCCATTACCTCCTGATTCTTCTGCTGTCACCTCATCATTAAACATCCTCCTAGTGTTTTGCCACTGTTTATTTCTGATGTTATTATTGCATGTATCTTTTACTTGGTAGGAACTTAAAACTTCTACTGAGTTACAAGCCTTCAGATTTTCACCAGATGTCCTGTTGCATCCTAATTTCTGCACTTCTGCGACATTGCACATAATTTTATCACATACATTTCTAGCTGAACTGAAGTTACCATTTCTCCATTTTTGCTCAGATGCGACAAAAGACTTTTTGTGTCTAATATCTGTATGTTTTTTTTTAGCCTGAAATGCTACATTTTGTGTTCTGATATTGTTTGACTCCATTTGGGCATTTTTTAGTTTTCTCACATCATTATGGGCAGTTTGCTCAGGAATGTCACAACTTTGGCTATCAAAACTTTGATCAGAACAATGAATTTCTGTTTCAGCTCCACTATACTCACTGTCATATCCATAATAATGGGGATTTGATGACTGTTTAGAATTTGTAATGGACAAATGGTTACCTGCAGGACTACAACTTGCAGTACACTGTCTGGAAGGTGAGGGGTCACCGAGTGAAAAGCTGTGTACTAAAGAACCATGATGACAGTACTCTTGGCTGCTGCTAGAGGTGCAACTAGCTACGGTTAGGCTTCTCTTCAAAGGAGGACGATTTAAGGAGCTACATGAGTTCTTTCTCAGTCCAGGAGAATACACATTTCCAGAATGCATATGGTATGAGCTGCTGCAACAACTACATGCACCTGAGCCACCTGGTGTTAGATCTTGCAACACACTACCAACAAAGGAATCAGAATTGCCTACTTGGTTATGATATGCAGTACATTTACCAGAGGATAAAGAGCTATTAAGTTGTTGTCTGCAACAAAAAGGAATAGTCTGTAATTAAGATACACAACAGTGATTTGCCTAAAATTCTTATACATAGTTATGACAAATGGTATGTGAGTATTCTTTCATTCTTTATTACCTATTACAGAACCAAAAAATATCAAAAGGAAATAATACCATGCAGCTCATAATGAGAAACCTGTACTACATTTAAGTATTTAAATAATAACGCTTACACCAAAGACTAAAAATATATTTCAAAATTGTAAGAACGTGTGTCATTTATGAGACCAGTGACTCTGAACAAACTAAAACTATTTTCAGAGTAATGAAAGATAATTCTGAATAGCTTGCAATGTGTATTAAAAGTGGTTTTAAATTTGAAGCAATTAGTAATATATACAACCAACAACTACCTCACCAAAAGTTTTGGTCAATATCACTCATGTGTTCATAAATTTTAGCCAGTGAAGTCAAGAACACTTTAATCAAACATGCAACTTAGTTTGTGTTACTTTCTAGGGCTATTCAGACTGGAACTAGAAGGTAAATTGTCAATGAGACACAATATTTTAAGAGTTTGATCAACAAATGAGCTGGATGAGTGTTTCTCAAAGTTATCCACTAAGTCAGCTTACATTCCCATGAAAAATATTACTCTGTTTTCCACAAAGTAGGAAAAAATTTCAAAAGACATGACTAGTTTGAAAAAATCACAAGACAATTGGAATGAAAGCTGTTACATGTTGTTATAACAGTGCTTCTGTACAGAACTTCCAAATGCAAACCAGAATTGCTGAAATCTGCTACTGTTACCTGCACACGGAATACAACTTAAATTTGAGACCATGACAAAATTTGGATCTGTGAGGCTGTGACAAGGCAGCTTTTCTAGCCAGCTTATCATACAACAATGAGGGAATGTATCTGACAGGCCAGATACAGGTAATGACTAGCTGGCTGAATGTTCCCTAGCATGACATTCACATTCTATGACAGCAATTTCTAACCATATAATTTTATTGTCGTATCTGCTCACTTGAACTAGTATAAAGTTCACAGGTTTAAACCCAGATGAGTTCATCAAAATGGCGCAATGATGCTACGTATGAGTTTTTTTCGAAGAGAGTCACTCCCGTTATCTTCTGTTGAAATAATTCTTGGTTTGAGACTGTAGTTGACATTATTAGTATGCTAATATTCCTTTTTTTTTAATATTAAATGAATCAAAGACAGAAGGCAATATTACCACATGTTATCCCAAAATTTCTCAGGTAATTACAATTTCTGCAACAATATGTGATAATACTGCAGGATGTATCAGTTAAGTTTTTGATGATGTTTGACTGTAAAAATAGTCTCAAGAACCAGAAAACCAATTCTGGAGACTATAACAAAAGTTTCATTACAAAATTACAAAAATACAACTGCCCTATGTTAATACCGAAAAGCGGGAATGGAAAAATGGCACTTGGTAATAAGCAAACTGCCAAAAATGAGGCAGAAACATTCAATAAACTTTTGGACTATGGAAAAAACAAGAAAATTTCAAAATTTGTAAAATCACTTCAGTAAAGACCAACCCAGAACACATAAATTCGTCAACATCTCATAAGCTGGAAGTAGCACACACAGAGGCGAAAAACTATAAGGCATGCAAAGTAGATGAATATTTTGCAGAAATGGGGATATAATCCGACCACACAAGTTTGACCTACCTAAGCATGGCTCCATCATAAATTTGAATAACAGAAAAAGACCTTGCACCCTGGACCATGGCTACACTTTACCCACTCTGCATCTATACACATACACTGCAGGCCTCTGTACGGTGAGTGGTCGAGGGTGCTCTGTACCCCTACTAGTCATTTCCTTTCCTGTTCCACTTGCTACCAGAGTGAGGACAAAATGACTGTCCATATGCCACTGAATTAACCCTAATTTCTGTTGGCAGTATTAGAATTGTTCTGGCATTAGCTTCAAATGCCAGTTCTCTAAATTTTCTCAATAGCACTCCTAGAAAACAATGTTGTCTTCCCTCCAAGGATTCCCATTTGAGTTCAGAAAGTATCTCTGTAATACTCAAGTGTTATTCAAACCTACAGGTAACAAACCTAGCAGGTTTCCTTCTCACATTTTCTCGCAGGCTTCGCAACATGTTCCAATAGTACAACTGATTAACAGCTTGTCCCTGTGGCATGAATTGAAGATGAACTACCTTCAAAGTCAATGATAACTATCAGGATAGCTTTGACATTCAACCTGACCTGATGAGCTTTTTTTGGTCTCGGTGAACTTTTCCCAACCCATTGTGTAAATTGAACTTAGGTATCAACATCATAACCAGAGACCCACATCTCACCACATTATGATTCTCTTAAGGAACATCTTGTTCTCATTTGTGCAATCCAGAAGCTCTTCACAGTTTGTAAGGTAAGGTCTTTCTGGTCTTGACTCATGAGCTGTAGGATGAACTTGGTGGCAATACGATGCACTCCAAGGAACTGTGTCAGGATCTCATGACACGTGATCCAACTAAAATGTTATAGTCCTCTTCAATCTCTCAGAGTCAGTCTTCAATTGGCATTGACAAAGGGCTTCCTGAATGAAGATCATCTTTAACTTCCATCCAGCCATTTTTATACCATGTGAACCATTCGTAACACCAAGTATGAGGAGGAGATTAGTGTTTAACATCCCGTCGACAACGAGGTCATTAGAGACGGAGCGCAAGCTCGGGTGAGGAAAGGATGGGGAAGGAAATCGGCCGTGCCCTTTCAAAGGAACCATCCCGGCATTTGCCTGAAGCGATTTAGGGAAATCACAGAAAATCTAAATCAGGATGGCCGGAGACGGGATTGAACCGTTGTCCTCCAGAATCCGAATCCAGTGTGCTAACCACTGCGCTACCTCGCTCGGTACCAAGTATGGGTTATGTGCTCATCACCGTAGGGTTCCCACATCATTTGGTGTGTGTGTCTCTCTAGAGGTTTTCTTGAGTTTCATGTAAAATTTAATGCAGACACATTGCTCCTCTATCTCTGCCATCTCGAAATTCACAAACTGTGTGACACAATGCTCTACTCAATACAGCCTTGAATGATAACTAACAGACATACAACAATGAAACTTTCAGCAATTACACATAACCTCAGCCATGTGCAGGGATGCCAACCACATTTTGCTCCAACACACCATTGGTGCAAAATTATGAATGTTCAAGAATTTTTTCAACAGACCTCGTATATCTTGTAAAAAAAGGGCAAGCTTCATTTCCAAGTGAGGCTTTCTAAAACCATGCTGATTCGAGGATATAAGCAATTTGGTCTCTCGGATATTTATTACACTCAAACTCAGAATATGTTCTAGACTCTGCCAGCAAAATTGATATTAAGGATATTAGTCTGTAATATTGCAAGTCTGTTCTTTTATCTTCCTGCATTTTTTTTCAGTCATTTGGGGCTTTTTGCTGGGCAAGATATTCATGGTGAATGCAAACTAAGTAAAATAGCAAATTAGGAGAATTTCTGAATGACAACTCCTTCTACTCAGTAGATGAATTTTTGGATATGAAATAGTAACTGGAAAAAAACATTAACTGTTTTGTGTAAAGAAAACTTATGTTAAAGTGACACGTTCCACATCATTACGGAATGTCTTATTCATGATCTATGGAACAAGGATTAATGTATCTGTATATGTATGTATAGGGGCTAATGCTGTAAAGTACTCTTTGTTAAACCAAACAGGGATTCCATCCACCTCTGGTAACTGATTTGCATTCAACTCTTTCAGCTGTTTCTCTGTGCCAGGTATGCTTATTACTACGTCACCTGTACAGGACTGTGTAGATGGTCAAATGATGTTTATACGATTCTCCCACATGAAAAATTTATTAAATGCAAAATTTAAAACTTCAACTTTGATTTTGCTATTTTCTACTGCCACATCAGGCTGGTCAAAGAGTGATTGGGTGGAATCTGTAGACCTACTTAGCAATTTGGCCAGATCTTTTGCTAAGGTATGATATAGGTAGTTGTTGTACACTTCAAACACAGATCTTTTCACAGATGCAAGAATTTCTATTAACCTTGCCTATCATTCTTTGCACATTCTCTTTTGAATTGACAGTACAACATCATTTACTTCCTCATCATATTCTGAATTTGACTGTTAAACTATGGTGGGTCTTTTCTGTCCTTAATCCATTTACTGGGCACATACTTGTTCAGTGCATGATTTATGATATGTTTAACCTTTGCCCGTAATTGCTCTATGTCCATCGTACTGGAACCAAATGATTTCAATTCAACCTCTAAGTGAGATACTGACAACTGCTTAGCTCTTCTTTCTAGCAGAAATACTCTACTAGTCTTCTTGATTTATTTATTGATTTTGTAAGCATGGTCACTACAATGACATCATGATCACTAATCCCCATCTCAATGCTGATGCCATTATAAGGTCCAGACTGTTGGTAGCTACAAGGTCTAACAGAAAAAAGTAGATAAGAATAATGCAAATAATTACCGAGGTATGTTTCTCTTGGACTGTACATACAAGATTTTCTCAGAATATTATATGGTATGTTTAAAAAACAACTAGAGCATGAACTATACGAATACCAGTGAAGCTTCAGACACTGGAGAAGCTGTGAGTCATCACTTTAAAATTGGTCATAGCATATTACAGGAAATAAAAGAAGCCTCTAACCTTTGTAGATTTTAAGAAGGTATACCGGTGCCCATTGACCTTAAATATTTAAAATCTTGGAGCAATTGTGCAATCCACCCAAAATCAGTTAAATTGCTAGGATTCATCTTAATCAACACAAAATCTAAAGATAAATTCAGAGAAGAATTTTATCTGCCAGCCCCCATAAAAAGAGGTTCAAGGCAGTGAAATTGACTGTCACCATTGCTGTTCAACAGAAAAAACAGAAATGATTTTAAGTGACCCACCACTTATAAGCAAAAGGGCAATGAAAGAACAGAAAAGTAAAAACACAAAGAAATTTACATATGTACAAGAAATCAGAAAATACAACCTTTAAAAAAAGATGACATGACAAAATAAAGAAGCTGATAAACGCATAATACTTCAGCAATAAATACGTATGAAGGCTCAGGGGAAAAACACCAGATAAGTCAATTTTTATGACAATCAAGGAAAAGCTATTTTAATTTTTGAAATGCTAAAACATCGATATATTAGCAGGCGCAATAATTTTTATTTCATAAAGTAAACATTTGGGGTGTATAAAAAGTGGAAATAGCATTATTGGCATCCAGTGTGTTCCCAGAATGAGGTAATTTCCCAAAATGCAATCAAACATCACTCTGTAATGGAAAAGAAACAGGTAAGTCAAGCAAAGCAGACACAATATTCCCACAATAATTGTGACTAAGTGAATTTCTGATTGTGATAACACAGCAGTATCCTCACATAACATATATTTTGCTATGGAGCAGCTGATTGAAGAACTTCAAGAGGCTTTTGGAAATCTTTATCTTTTAGCCTGGAAATTGGAAGGAAATCTAGAATAAAGAAGGGAATTGTCTGAGTTGCATTACACCAAACACACAATAAGTGCAAAACTATTGTGCTCTAGACAAGTAAGGAATTCTGAAATTAATCACATCATTATGAGCAGATACGAGCAGTTCAAAATGCCCGTCCATTGGATGACATTGTCCTGCAGCAAGAACATGGATGTTGAAAGAATACATAGAAAAATGCCACCACTTTAAGAAATGCCATTGGTTGTCATATTTGGCAAGGATATATTTTTTGCTAGGGTTATTTTTGTTTTTGTTTGCCTCTAATTTGACACTCCTTTTAACATGAGAAAATGCTTGAGCCTTTTTCTTATAAAGAATGTTCATTGTCATTAACTGATGAGTCTGTGACTTATCTTTCTCTGTTGTTAAAGTTTTCTTCATGTTGTTAATGCTTCCCACTCAGCATCAGTGTCTGCATGATGATATCGAAACAAAATAGTGAATTTTGTGTTGGATATCATTCAGTTATTTGTCATATGATACAGATAAGTCAGGAGTAATTTCATTAAAAAGACTGTACATTTTCTTTATATTTAGATTTTCAGGTAAGCTGGTTTTCTTCAAGTGTTTGAGGCTGTAGTAGATCTAATGACTTCTGAAACTTGTTATGTGATTCTCAATGAAAGTCGCGGTGATCTTCTCAGGTTTCCTGTGTTTTGTAGAATGCTTAACCCTCTTACCCAAAGGTACACATCATCCTGTTCTCAGACTTTTCTGCGGATCTTTGCTTATTTATTTTTTTATTTCATGTTCGCTATGCTCTCTTGCGGCTGGATGAGTCACCACTCACTTAACTGTTTCTTTCCCCTGAAAAACTGACTTACCTGGTTATTTCACCTTACAGTAAAACTTTGACTGTTAATATCTCTGGACTCACTGGATATTTTTTCCAAGTTTTAGCCTCTCAACAGAAGGGTATGATCAGTTTGAATCAAGCTGTAGCAATAACTCAGTTTCAGAAAAAAAGACTTATCATACTTGGTTCTTCCTCCAACCCTTCATATAACAAAAGCATCTTAACAGGCAGAAAATTAAAACAATACAAAACAGTTACCCAAGTGCAACCATTTTCAAAACATCTAACACTCCAGAAATAGACAGATTACCCACGATAGAATGAAGAAAATCAGAGCACAGATAAACAAAAAATTCCAACAAAACAGACAATGGAGACTGTTTGCTAATCAAACACAGAGCAAGGGAATGGAGCCAGTAATGAGCGCAACAGGAAGAAACACATTTTGTTCTTTGATGATATAATCATGATATAAGACAACAGAATAATCAGGAGAGTAACAGAGATAAATGAAACAGTATGAGTACCATTAGATCATTTACGGAAATCAAGAAAAATATGAAGGAACTACAAAGTACAATAGAAAATTTAAAACTGAAAACATTCCTAAATCAACAATATTCAAATACAAACAAACCAGACTACAAACTAAGACCAACAAACAAATAATATGCATGGTAATTTCAGATGAAGAAAGAAAGTTAAGTTCAGAGAGAATAAAGAAGTACTGGGGCAACAGGAAAATGAAAACCCCTTTTTATGAAATTGACATAAGTGGTCTCATGAGACACATAAACTGTTAATAAATGAGAAAATAAATACAAATAATGAAATTAAGAATGATTCTACTTAAGTAATTACTAAACAATAGCATATAAATGTTCACTTTCTCAGAAGCACTTTCCTGCCTGTATGAGTAAACATGTAGATGAGAATCAAATAACTCCAATGACATGTGTATTATCTGACATCGTAGGAATGTGCTCTCTACAGTTCCAAATTTAATTATTTCTTGTCCACTACTCTACACTACAATGGAAGGTGTATTATAACCCATCTTGATAATGGGAAAAATGCAAGTGGAGGAACATGTTGATGGGTCTCCTCCAAAACTTATAGTGTAACAATAAAAACTGGAGTACTAATTTAGATGCATTGCTCAAAACAATGTAAAAAAATGTTGAAGCCATAGAAGTCTTCAGCAATACAGATTTCATATTGATACTTCTTAGTCATACATATACCAATTTAGATGGCAGCTTTCATATTATAGATTTATAAATTATTTATAATTTAACACTTCCATATTTTTATAATTTGACTTAAAACACCAGTGATAATGTCCTCGTTTGTTTCTTCTGGAAACTAAAGACTGATAAGATCTCATGAGATATACTAGATACACAAAATTTCTGCACATTAAACTATTGGGAAACATATCTGTGTTCTTCCTTAAGAACTCTTTCAATAAATCCTCCTCTAACCCGTACCAGAACTCTTTGGACAGTACATTTGTTCAGGGAAATAATTAGATCTCCAGTGGTGTAAAGTTATTACTAATGATAATAAACTTTTCAGTTGAAAGAATTCATCTGTTATTAAAGAATGCATACTGAAAGATTCCCCCCCTCCCCGCTTCTTCTAGAAGAGCCATACAACAATTGAAATGCTTCTTTACAGTGGCTCCCAGATCATCATTTGTAACCTGAGATTGAGGGGTTCATTATGGACATTTAGGACTGATGGCCAGGGAACTATAAGAAGCGTCTCACAAACAAAGGAGACGACGTGCAGGGAATGTGAGTCACCAGGAGAATCAGCTGAACATATGATTGCTGGTTCCTCTGCAGTTTTAGAAATCATGCAACTCAACAGACATAATCAGTCTGCAAAATTAATACATGACAAACTACATACTAAATATGGATTACTGTGAAAGGACACACCACTATATTACAAACATATTTCTATTTCTATATTGGAATCCAAAGAATTCCTGTTACACTGGATTCAACCTTGATTGACTGATAAGATCATTGACTGCAACAGATCACATACAGACTGGCAAAATCAATAAGACTTGTATAGCTATTAAGAAGAATACAGATGTCTGAAAAGTGAGATTGACAGGGAGTTTAACATGGCAGGGTGAGAATGGCTGTACAAGAAATGCACAGATATAGAAGCATGCATAACTAGGGCAGATGGGGAACCTTTGAAGAGGCAGCTGTATGGTGGCTAACTAATGCTGGGTGGAGAAAGGAAGACTAAAAGGTAAACGTAATATATGGAATGGATACAAAAAGGAAATTATCTTGAAGGAAATATTACAGAAAGGGAAGAGAAGTAGATGAAGATGAGCTAGGAAAGACAGTTCTGCAAGAAGAATTTGACAGAGCACAAAGCACTAAGTTGAAAGAATGCTTCTGGAGTTGACATTTCCTCAGAACTACTGAAATCCTGGAGAAAGCCAGTCATGACAAAATTATGCCACATGGTGAGCAAGATATATAAGACAGACAAAATACCCTTGGCTTTAGCTGCATAGATAGAGAAATACTACCCATTAATGATCTAAAAATTTGTGCCAAGACTGGGACATGAACCCAAATTACCTACTTATCACGAGTGGTCTCCTGAATCACTTCAACTATCTGTGTACGCTTTCTGCACCAACCCAAACTTCCATATATATCTCAGTGTCTACATCCTTACATCAAAGTCCACTACATTCATACCCTAATACTTGTATCATTACTGAGATTTCCTCAACAGGGAAAATGATACTACGAGGAACCAAGACCAATGTTGTTATCCTCATCTTTCCACCTAGGCTTCTAATACTTAGTTGCATGTCTGAAAGAACAGACACTGTTGACACTCCACAGCTCTACAAGATACTTTGTTATATATTAGCTAGTTGTGAATCATCATCTGTATGGGTATAGGTATACTACCCATTAGTGATGATAACAATATTGGTCTCGATTCCTCACAGTCTCATTCCCCCTGTTGTAAGAACACAGGTAAAGTTATGGGATGAATATAATGGACTATGACATAAGAATGAAGAAAGTTCAGTCATTGTGGAGTGAGTGCATGGGTAGAAAAGTGGTTAAGGTGACTGCTCGGAATAAGCAGGAAATTCAGGTTTGAGTCTCAGTTTGGCACAAATTTTTTTATGCCACTAATGGGTAGTATACCTGTGCCTATACAGCTGATGCCAAGGAATTTGCAGTCAGAGAATATATTTTGAAGTATTTTCTACAGCTGTGGGTCATCAATGATGTCTGTTTAAAGACAACCTAGCATTTTATTGCATTTGTAGATTTACAGAAAGCTTTTGACAATGCTAACTGGAATAAACTATATGAGATTCTGAACGTATCAGTGATAAAATTCTGGAAGTGAAAGTTTATTTACAACAAACCAGGCTGCAGTTGTAAGAGCTGACAAACATGAAATGGACACGGTGGTCAAGAAGGTAGTGAGACACAGCTGTAGTCTATCCTCAATGTTATTCAATCTGTACTCTGAACAAGTAGTAAAGAAAGACCAGGAGAAATTTGAAAAGGAAATTAAAATTCAGGGAGAAGTTATAAAAACTTTGATGTTCCCTGATTTTCTGATGATGCTATAATTCAATGTAACTGTTTGATAGGATTCATGCAGGGTGATCAGGATGGCCAAATCATTCGCCAAATTGTCCAGAATGCTCTCTAACCCAACCCCAAACAATTTTGGCCCAGTGAATCACACATTGTAATCAATAAAAACATCATTGTTATTTGGGAACATGAAGTTCACGAATGGCTGTCTACACTCTCCAAGTAGCCGAACATAACCATTTCCAGTCAATGATCAGATCAGTTGGACCAGAGGACCCAGGCTATTCCATGTAAACACAGCCCCTACCATTATGGAGCCACCACTGGCTAGCACACTGCCTTCTTGGCAACTTGGATCCATGACTTTGTGGGGTCTGCACCATACTCAAACCCTACCATCAGTCCTTACCAACTGAAATCAAGACTAATCGGACCAGGCAATGGTTTTCCACTTGTCTAGGATCTAACTGATACAGTCATGAGCCCAGGAGAGGCACAGCTGTTAGCAAAGGATCTCGCATTGGTCATCTGCTGCGCCCATTAACACCAAGTTTTGCTACATTGTCCGAATGGATAAGTTCATTGTATGTCCCACATTGATTTCTGCTGTTATTTCATGCAGTGTGTCTTGTCTGCTAACACTGACAACTCTACACAAATGCTGCTGCTCTTGATTGTTAAGTGAAAGCCATTGGCCACTGTGTTGTCTGTGGTGAGATGTAATTACTGTGATTTCGTAATCTCAACACACTCTTGACACTGTGGGTCTTGGAATATTGAATTCCCTAAGATTTCCAAAATGGAATGTTTCATGCATTAGGTCCAACTACCATTCACCATTCAAAATCTGTTAATTCCTGTTGTGCAGCTATAGTCACACTGGAAAACTTTTCATATAAATCACTTGAGTACAAATTACAGCATTGCCAATGCACTGCCCTTTTATACCTTGTGTACGCGATACTATCGCCATCTGTATATAGGCATATGCTGTCCCATGACTTGTCACACCACCATCTGTATATAGGCATATGCTGTCCCATGACTTGTCACCTCAGTGTAATGAGGAGGTATTGTATGGAATTGGGGGAAAACATTATGGTAAAGTGTGATCAAATAAATTGACTGATTAATAGAGCACTTCCTTAGGCATGAATAAATCATCAGTTTGGTAATGGAGGGAAGTGTGCGGGTGGGTGGGTGGGGGTGGAGGGTGGCAAAAATTGAGGAGGTACAACAAGGGCTGAATAAAGTAAGTAGGTTCAAATTGCAGTAGTGTGCAGTAGCTATTTGGTGATGAAGAGGTTTGTACAGGATACAGTTGTATGGAGAGATGCATCAAACCAGTCTTATTACAAAATTTGTCAGAAAATTATGTACATGCATTGGTTCACCTTGTCAGTAATCTATTGAGAGATTTTAGAAATTGTAGTTAAGGTGCTGACAACAACAGAAGTAGACCAGTATAATATAGAAGTACAGGCAATATTTTAGACACCTCATACTGCACAAAGTTGTTGAAAACACATTCAAAAAGAGAGAAAAGGGACCAATAAAAAAATGGAAACAGCTACCATAAATCTAGAAAGCACTGCAATAAAGACAAATAAATTAAATTTTATGAAACAATAGCCACATTCACAACCCATATAGTACTGAAACACAGAATGTTGGGGATGTATAAGACCAGACTGCATAAGAAATGGCAGAATCCAGGAAGAACTGAACATTTTAAGCCAGAATAATATGAGCAAAGACTAGAAACAATGATAACACTGGCTCAAAGACTATTTACATTTACATTTACATTTATACTCCACAAGCCACCCAATGGTGTGTGACGGAGGGCACTTTACGTGCCACTGTCATTACCTCCCTTTCCTGTTCCAGTCGCGTATGGTTCGCGGGAAGAACGACTGTCTGAAAGCCTCCGTGCGCTCTAATCTCTCTAATTTTACATTCGTGATCTCCTCGGGAGGTATAAGTAGGGGGAAGCAATATATTCAATACCTCATCCAGAAACGCACCCTCTCGAAACCTGGCGAGCAATCTACACCGCGATGCAGAGAGCCTCTCTTGCAGAGTCTGCCACTTGAGTTTATTAAACATCTCCGTAACGCTATCACGGTTACCAAATAACCCTGTGACGAAACGCACTGCTCTTCTTTGGATCTTCTCTATCTCCTCCGTCAAACCAATCTGGTACGGATCCCACACTGATGAGCAATACTCAAGTATAGGTCGAACGAGTGTTTTGTAAGCCACCTCCTTTGTTGATGGACTACATTTTCTAAGCACTCTCCCAATGAATCTCATCCTGGTACCCGCCTTACCAACAATTAATTTTATATGATCATTCCACTTCAAATCGTTCCGCACGCATACTCCCAGATATTTTACAGAAGTAACTGCTACCAGTGTTTGTTCCGCTATCATATAATCATACAATAAAGGATCCTTCTTTCTATGTATTCGCAATACATTACATTTGTCTATGTTAAGGGACAGTTGCCACTCCCTGCACCAAGTGCCTATCTGCTGCAGATCTTCCTGCATTTCGCTACAATTTTCTAATGCTGCAACTTCTCTGTATACTACAGCATCATCCGCGAAAAGCCGCATGGAACTTCCGACACTATCTACTAGGTCATTTATGTATATTGTGAAAAGCAATGGTCCCATAACACTCCCCTATGGCATGCCAGAGGTTACTTTAACGTCTGTAGACGTCTCTCCATTGATAACAACATGCTGCGTTCTGTTTGCTAAAAACTCTTCAATCCAGCCACACAGCTGGTCTGATATTCCATAGGCTCTTACTTTGTTTATCAGGCAACAGTGCGGAACTGTATCGAACGCCTACCGAAAGTCAAGAAAAATAGCATCTACCTGGGAGCCTGTATCTAATATTTTCTGGGTCTCATGAACAGATAAAGCGAGTTGGGTCTCACACGATCGCTGTTTCCGGAATCCATGTTGATTCCTACATAGTAGATTCTGGGTTTCCAAAAACGACATGATACTCGAGCAAAAAAAATGTTCTAAAATTCTACAACAGATCGACGTCAGAGACATAGATCTATAGTTTTGCGCATCTGCTTGACGACCCATCTTGAAGACTGGGACCACCTGTGCTCTTTTCCAATCATTTGGAACCCTCCGTTCCTCTAGAGACTTGCGGTACATGGCTGTTAGAAGGGGGGCAAGTTCTTTCGCGTACTCTGTGTAGAATCGAATTGGTATCCCGTCAGGTCCAGTGGACTTTCCTCTATTGAGTGATTCCAATTGCTTTTCTATTCCTTGGACACTTATTTCGATGTCAGCCATTTTTTCGTTTGTGCGAGGATTTAGAGAAGGAACTGCAGTGCGGTCTTCCTCTGTGAAACAGCTTTGGAAAAAGGTGTTTAGTATTTCAGCTTTACGCGTGTCATCCTCTGTTTCAATGCCATCATCATCCCGGAGTGTCTGGATATGCTGTTTCGAGCAACTTACTGATTTAACATAAGACCAGAACTTCCTAGGATTTTCTGTCAAGTCGGTACATAGAATTTTACTTTCGAATTCACTGAACGCTTCATGCATAGCCCTCCTTACGCTAACTTTGACATCGTTTAGCTTCTGTTTGTCTGAGAGGTTTTGGCTGCGTTTAAACTTGGAGTGAAGCTCTTTTTGCTTTCAGAGTAGTTTCCTAACTTTGTTGTTGTACCACGGTGGGTTTTTCCCGTCCCTCACAGTTTTACTCGGCACGTACCTGTCTAAAACGCATTTTACGATTGCCTTGAACTTTTTCCATAAACACTCTACATTGTCAGTGTTGGAACAGAAATTTTCATTTTGATCTGTTAGGTAGTCTGAAATCTGCCTTCTATTACTCTTGCTAAACAGATAAACCTCCCTCCCTTTTTTTATATTCCTACTAACTTCCATATTCAGGGATGCTGCAACAGCCTTATGATCACTGATTCCCTGTTCTGTACATACAGAGTCGAAAAGTTTGGGTCTGTTTGTTATCAGTAGGTCCAAGATGTTATCTCCACGAGTCGGTTCTCTGTTTAATTGCTCGAGGTAATTTTCGGATAGTGCACTCAGTATAATGTCACTCGATGCTCTGTCCCTACCACCCATCCTAAACTAAACAAACAGAACAGTGTGACTGGGAAAAAAAAGACTGGCTGATAGAACAGGTACCTAACCCATCATGAGATTGCAAGTAAGTAATTTAAGTCTCAAAAGACACTACTTAAGCAGCACTACATTGTGCTTTAAAAGTAACAGTGGGGCCATGACAATACAAGCTTTAGCAATTTCCATTATTAGTAAAATAACGCATCAGTAGCACTTGTAGCACTTCTGAATCATCTGTTGTCTAGCTAGACAGTAGCTGGTAGTCTGGCCTCAGTTGCCAGCTGTGTGTGTGTGTGTGTGTGTGTGTGTGTGTGTGTGTGTGTGTGTGCATCTGTCATCTCCTTTTGATGAAGGCCTTGTTGGCTGAAAGCTTATTTTGTGACAGTCTTCCTGTTGTGCCTATCAGCAACTCAGCATCTCCACTATATGGTGAGTAGCAACTATCCTTTCTATAATATTGTAGACAGTAGCATTTATGCTTTTTAGTGTATAATATAGTAACCTGGAACCACCAACATGCTATGATTACACTTCTATCCCCCCTTCTAATTTTTCTTGTCTAAGTAGTGCATATACACAAGAAGGGAGAAAAAAAGAAAAAATAAATTAGTACACTTGGAAAGAAAATGGCGATTTTGATGCAACGATCATATATGCCACCTGTGGTATTGTATATGTACTGATAATGGTTTCATCGTTGTCCACCAATAGACAGCTTAGTGGCATAGCTATCAGAATCTGTGTCTACCCTGTGATGGGAAATGCTCACAGCCAGAAGGCTCAGTGTGGTGCAGACATGTGAGGCAAATTGGCAACCATGCCACGGAGGTGCACTCGTGTTTCCTACAGCCAACTGAAAGGGGTCAAATTGTGAGAGGATGGTCCTCTCAGAGAACTGCCACACTAGTTGTGCGTGGTGCATCTTTTGTGCAATGATGCTGTTATCAATGGTCATGTGAACATTATCACACCCGTACATGTGGTCCTGGATATCCACACAGCACAGATGCATGCCAGGACAGTCACATTGTAAGAACAGCAGTGGCAGATCATACAGCTACCACAACACAGACAAACGCCCTGTGAACTCAGATGTGTCAACACAAACTGTTGTGAACTGTTCATTAGCAGTGGGACTATGGGTACACACAACTCTAGCCCATCTTCCACTCACACCACAGCATCGATGTCCATGGCTCAACTGCTGCCATCAGAGAATCACTTGAATGATGAAATGGCATGCTGTGGTCTTCTGTGATGAAAGAAGATTCTGCTTGCAAGTAAATGATGATAGTTTGCATTTACAACACAGATCTGGTGAGCACTGTCTCATAGATTACATTCATCCAAGGCACACTGGCCCATTCCAGACCTTACAGCCTTGAGTGTGATAAGCTACAATTCTTGTTCACCTTTGGTGTTTCTGGAGGGGATGCTAATGAGTGCTCGGTATGTGCAAAATGTTATTAGACCCACTCTTTTGCTGTTCTTGCAAATGTTGATGTGTTGTTCCAACAGGATAATGCTTGGCCACATACTCTATTTGAAACTCAGCATGCTCGGAAAAATGTGTAGGAACTTCCTTGGCCAGCACGATCTCTGGACTTGTCTCCAATCAAGCATGTGTGGGATGTGATGGGACGAGACATGACCTATACAACTCATCAACCAAGAACACTTACAGAACTACATGAACAGGTCAGGCGGGTGTGGAAAATGGATCACAGGACACTATTCACCAACTGTACGATCTATCTGATGCCAGAGTCAGTGCCTGAATTGCTTCCCATGCAGGCTACAACAAGCACTAATCTGGGTATTTCAGCATATATCGATACTTGGTACCTCAGACCACTTGTGTCACTGATCTGTAAATGTAATCATTTCAAGTACTCTATATGCATGGCTGCAACAATAAATATTGAGAGAATTGGAATTGTCCACAAGAACATACTAATATTTTTTCTGGTAATGTGTAATATGTGCCTGAATATTTCAAAACACTTATCAGCTTGTGCTTCCTGTAGATTTATTACTCAGAGAATAGTTTTCATTATACGTATTTCAATAGTTTACTTGGTTTTACTGGAAACCATGTTAACTAAAAGAAATTGAGAATTGAAATTATTTCTATACATGGTAAATCTAATTTGGACTGATCTAATATGTGGTTTTGAAAATACTGACACTATGAATTATATGACCAGCATACATACTTTACAGGAACATGTTTCAACTTTCCTGAAACTCAGTAACTTAACAGTAAATCCATACAAACATTACAAATGTGAAAGTGTGTTTGTCTGCTACTTCTTCACAACTAAACAACTGAACCGACTTTGCTGAAATTAGGAAAGAAAATTGCTTGAATGCTAAATTAGACCATTGGCTACATTAGAAAGTGTGAAGCACATGATATTTATTGATTTGAAGAATACTACATGAACTAGGAAAAGATATTTACTCCTTGACTTTTGATATTTATCTTATTTGTGAAAATGATTTATTGGTTGATTTGTTCTATGTAACATTATTCAACATACTGGATAAAATGCTTAGTCATACTATCCTCAATGTGTTTAATCCACACTTCCATACTAATATTACTACATGCAAAAGGAACTCTGACTGTTATATTTTCATGACTAAACTGCTGAACCAATTTCAACAAACTTTGATATGGAGATAGCTTGAAATCTGAGGAAGAATATGGACTACTTTAGAATATAAAAACAAGGAAATTGTCCCCAAAGAGGGTGAAGTATGGAATGGTATAACTTTTCAAACCAGTGAAAATAACACAGGTTCAAAAATTATTAAATTTGTTGCATAATTTACATGTTGTATAATGAGTATCTACTTCAAAATAACAATGCTTAGATGAAAGCTCCTTGTCGTCCCCCCCCCCCCCCCCTCCCTGCACCAGTGGAAATGCATGTACAGGCCGACACATTAGAGCAGCTGACGTTATTGCAAGCAGAACAGCTTACTTATTCAGCATCCATCATCACAATAAAAAATTAGTAGATAACAGATGCTTTGTACTAAAATTTATACACACCCAAAAGTTCTAGTGCAGAGTTAGCCATTGTACTTATTAAATTCTAGCTTCTACCACAAAAATTTTGTTGCTCTAAATCTTCTGGACCAAAAGACAACCTTTACTGATTAATGAAACCACTAATTAATAATCTGCATAATTTATCATAATTTTCAACATGGCAACTGTACTTGTAAATGGGTTATACTCAATGTACATATACAAAATGGTCCTACAATCTTTTGCACATTACTAACTCGTCACACATTTTGTAAACCCTATTACTGTTTTAATATGTAGCCCATCTAAATTAGAAAACTCTAACCTAGCTGTTTTTCAAACCATTATGTAGCTTCCAAAATACTAAAATGTTCATATGCCAGTCTTTGTAACCCCTTCCCAAAATCTTTAGTCTGTGCTTATAAATCTTACTGGAAACATCATGCAGCAATTTTGCATAGTTTATGGAAATATCTATGCAATAAGTTAGCATAAAATCCAATCAAAATGTACATGTCTGTCACCAGTGTATCCATGTGACTTAATACGCTAGATTCAACTAATGATGGGTATTAACTTTAATGAATTTTTCCTTTAAGCAAATGTGTCAATAATATTGACTATGGCTGTGTATTCTGCAATGGAAACAAAAGAAATGATATCTGATTTGGATAAACAGGAAGAAAACGGAAGGCGTGGTACAACAGAAGATGCAAAGAGTGACAACTCACTAACTTGCTAGATGAGCAAACAGAGATAGTTGGGAAAGAACTGTTAAAAGACTAGAGTATGATTTACATGGAGTTCAAAAGTTTAGATTCAAAATATTCAAAAATTTGTGGAGTGAAATCAAAGACAAAGTGAAGACAGATATAATAACAGGAAAGGAGCGGTTGCACTGTTATACACAGCTATTAGTAAAGAAAAATAAGCCCTTCTGTACCAACACTATGAATGTTGGTTAATACAATGCAGTCACAATGACAGACCTGAAAAGCAGTTTAATAAATCTATAACTTATAAAATATGCCAGTAGCAAGAATTTTCAGTATATAAAAGACAGTGGATGAAAAAGATATGTTCACATTAATAGGGCATATAAATTTTAACTGCTGCTCATACTATCAATTCATATATTATTAAAAGGAAACTTCAACCAAGAGCAGAGGTTTTTTTATGAGAGGAGCGATGCTGATTTCATAAGCAGGGTTTTAAGCAGATACAACATTTGTTTTGAAATAACTTATAGAAAAGAGAAGATATTTCACCAAGTCAATGTTTCTGTTCCTCCTAGACTATGACAAGGACTAAGTTAAGGTTGTTGTTGTTGTGGTCTTCAGTCCTGAGACTGGTTTGATGCAGCTCTCCATGCTACTCTATCCTGTGCAAGCTTCTTCATCTCCCAGTACCTACTGCAACCTACATCCTTCTGAATCTGCTTAGTGTATTCATCCCTTGGTCTCCCTCTACGATTTTTACCCTCCACGCTGCCCTCCAATACTAAATTGGTGATCCCTCGATGCCTCAGAACATGTCCTACCAACCGATCCCTTCTTCTGGTCAAGTTGTGCCACAAACTTCTCTTCTCCCCAATCCTATTCAATACTTCCTCATTAGTTATGTGATCTACCCATCTAATCTTCAGCATTCTTCTGTAGCACCACATTTCGAAAGCTTCTATTCTCTTCTTGTCTAAACTATTGATCGTCCATGTTTCACTTCCATACATGGCTACACTCCATACAAATACTTTCAGAAACGACTTCCTGACACTTAAATCTATACTCGATGTTAACTAATTTTTCTTCTTCAGAAACGCTTTCCTTGCCATTGCCAGTCTACATTTTATATCCTCTCTACTTCGACCATCATCAGTTATTTTGCTCCCCAAATAGCAAAACTCCTTTACTACTTTAAGTGTCTCATTTCCTAATCTAATTCCCTCAGCATCACCCGACTTAATTCGACTACATTCCATGATCCTCGTTTTGCTTTTGTTAATGTTCATCTTATACCCTCCTTTCAAGACACTGTCCATTCCATTCAACTGCTCTTCCAGGTCCTTTGCTGTCTCTGACAGAATTATAATGTCATCGGCGAACCTCAAAGTTTTTATTTCTTCTCCATGGTATTTAACACCTACTCCGAACTTTTCTTTTGTTTCCTTTATTGCTTGCTCAATATACACATTAAATAACATCAGGGATAGGCTACAAACCTGTCTCACTCCCTTCCCAACCAATGCATCCCTTTCATACACCTCGACTCTTATAACTGCCATCTGCTTTCTGTACAAATTGTAAATAGCCTTTCGGTCTCTGTATTTTACCCCTGCTACCTTCAGAATTTGAAACAGAGTATTCCAATCAACATTGTCAAAAGCTTTCTCTAAGTCTACAAGTGCTAGAAACGTAGGTTTGCCTTTACTTAATCTTTCTTCTAAGATAAATCATAGGGTCAGTATTGCCTCACATGTTCTAACATTTCTACAAAATCCAAACTGATCATTCCCGAGGTTGCATTCTATCAGTTTTTCCATTCGTCTGTAAATAATTCACGTTAGTATTTTGCAGCTGTGACTTATTAAACTGATAGTTCTGTAATTTTCACATCTGTCAACACCTGCTTTCTTTGGGATTGGGATTATTATATTCTTCTTGAAGTCTGAGGGTATTTCACCTGTCTCACACATCTTGCTCACCAGATGGTAGAGTTTCGTCAGGGCTGGTTCTCCCAAGGTTATCAGTAGTTCTAATGGAATGTTGTCTACTCCCAGGGCCTTGTTTTGACTCAGGTCTTTCAGTGCTCTGTCAAACTCTTCACACAGTATCGTATCTCCTATTTCATCTTCATTTACATCCTCTTCCATTTCCATAATATTGTCCTCAAGTACATCGTCCTTGTATAGACCCTCTATATACTCCTTCCACCTTTTTGCTTTCCCTTCTTTGCTTAGAACAGGGTTTCCATCAAAGCTCTTGATATTCATGCAAGTGGTTCTCCTTTCACCAAAGGTCTCTTTAATTTTCCTGTAGGCAGTATCTATCTTACCCCTAGTGAGATAAGCCTCTACATTCTTACATTTGTCCTCTAGCCATCCCTGCTCAGCCATTTTGCACTTCCTGTCGATATCATTTTTGAGATATTTGTATTACTTTTTGCCTGCTTCATTTACTGCATTTTTATATTTTCTCCTTTCATCAATTAAATTCAATATTTCTCCTGTTACCCAAGAGTTTCTACTGGCCCTCGTCTTTTTACCTATCTGATCCTCTTCTGCCTTCACTATTTCATCCCTCAAAGCTACCCATTATTCTTCTACTGTATTTCTTTCCCCCATTTCTGTCAATTGTTCCCTTATGCTCCCCCCGAAACTCTGTCCAACCTCTGGTTCTTTCAGTTTATCCAGGTCCTATCTCCTTAAATTGCCACCATTTTGCAGTTTCTTCAGTTTTAATCTACAGTTCATAACCAATAGATTGTGCTCAGACTCCACATCTGCCCCTGGAAATGTCTTACAATTTAAAACTTGGTTCCTAAATCTCTGTCTTACCATTATATAATCTATCTGATACCTTTTCGTATTTACAGGGTTCTTCCATGTATACAACCTTCTTTCATGATTCTTCAACCAAGTGTTAGCTATGATTAACTTATGCTCTGGACAAAATTCTACTAGGCGGCTTCCTCTTTCATTTCTTAGCCCCAATCCATATTCACCTACTATGTTTCCTTCTCTCCCTTTTCCTACTCTTGAATTCCAGTCACCCATGACTATTAAATTTCCGTCTCCCTTCACTACCTGAATAATTTCTTTTATCTCATCACGCATTTCATCAATTTCTTTGTCATCTGCAGAGTTAGTTGGCATATAAACTTGTACTACTGTAGTAGGTGTGGGCTCCGTGTCTATCTTGGCCACAATAATGCATTCACTATGCTGTTTGTAGTAGCTTACCCACACTCCTAATTTTTTTATTCATTATTAAACCTACTCCTGCATTACCCCTATTTGATTTTGTATTTATAACCCTGTATTCACCTGACCAAAAATCTTGTTCCCCCTGCCACTGAACTTCACTAATTCCCACTATATCTAACTTTAACCTATCCATTTCCCTTTTTAAATTTTCTAACCTACCTGCCCAATTAAGGGATCTGACATTCCACACTCTGACCCATAGAACACCAGTTTTCTTTCTCCTGATAACAACGTCCTCTTGAGTAGTCCCCGCCCGGAGATCCGAATGGGGGAATATTTTACTTCCGGAGTATTTTACCCAAGAGGACGCCATCATCATTTAATTATACAGTAAAGCTGCATGCCCTCGGGAAAAATTACAGCTGTAGTATCCTCTTGCTTTCAGCCGTTCGCAGTACCAGAACAGCAAGGCCATTTTGGTTAGTGTTACAAGGCCAGATCAGTCAATCATCCAGACTGTTGCCCCTGCAACTACTGAAAAGGCTGCTGCCCCTCTTCAGGAACCACGCGTTTGTCTGGCCTCTCAACAGATACCCCTCCGTTGTGGTTGCACCTACGGTACGGCTATCTGTATCGTTGAGGCACACAACCCTCCCCACCAATGGCAAGGTCCATGGTTCATGGGGGTAGGTACAATGAAATTATACCATATACTTAGCCTACAATGTACCTCTAAATTTAGTGAGAATGTAATTCTAAAAATCATATGAAACTGGACCTCAAAAGGAACAAATTTATTAACATTATTTTATTTGTATACAACCAATTTCTTTCAGCAGGCAATGAGAGGACTTTGCAAGAAAATGAATTTAAATTGTACAATGTTGTACAAACTTTTGAAATGCTTATATCTGTAAATAAAACAAAAATGATAGAAATTGAAGGGAAACATATAACAAGAGCAAAACTAGTAATAAACAACAAAATGATTGAATAGGTAAATTATTTTAACTACCTTGGGACAAAGATATGAATACACAAAACTAATTCAAATGTGGTTAAAAGTATACAGAAATATAATGATATAAAAGGCACTATAATGAGATACCTTGGTAGAACTATGAGGAAAGACATAACACTAAGACTACACAACATGATTGCAAAGCCTGCTCATATATATGGCCGTGATAACTGGATCCTAAGAAAAGTAGAGGAATGAAATATTTAAGCAGGTGACATGAGGTTCTTGGACTAATGGTAAGAGACAGAGTGTGGAATGAAGATACAAGACAACAACAATATGAAAAAAAAAAAAAAGAATAAGAAAGAAAGAAAGTTAAATTTGTTTGGTTTCAGAACGTACTAACAACCATTTCCACTGCCTTAAATGAAAGAATAAGAAGAAAAAGAGATTAGGTATTGTGTCAACATAGATGCTCATTTGTGTAACTGATTAAAAGAGATAGTGTTTCCATTGCTTACATAAACTGAAGCCATCACTGTAAGGTGTTTATTATGTCATTATAAAATTGTGACTGTGAGCTGTGAATATTCTGTCACTTCAATACAGATGACTACTAAGGTGAAGGTGCTTGTCTGTGTAAACCAATTTTATGTGAGAGATGGTGCTGGTCATCATACCACCTATAGCAACAACAGATGTGGGAAAAGCTAAATTAACTAAAAAAATTGTGTTTATTATTTCTCATTATACCAGTTTTATGGAAATCCTATAAACTTTCTTCAGTGAGACACTGAGTGCAGAATAAGAGTTTACAGGTAGTTACCCTGACATGTGATGTCTTTCCAGGTGAGATACAGACCCACCCTGGTACAGTCAGCATGAATTGATTCATTTAAAGTCAGTTATATGTGGCAGAACATATGAGCTTGTTGACAGTAGTGTTGATGTTAAAGTAGACTGGAAATATAAGAATGGTGTCGCAAAAAGCAGTGAGAAGGAACTGTGTATAAATAAAGGTTTCAAGTGGCATCATAATGGCAACATGTATGAAGACATTGAATAGAAAAGTGCACTTATATTAATGAAAGAGACAGAACTAACTAAGACACTGTGCAAATGAAAAATAAATGGTTGCCACCATATTGAGTGAACCTTCACCAACCAATGACAGGTCAAGGGGAGCAGCAGCATTGCCATTGGAGAAAATTAAGGTAAAGTGTTTCTGCTAGTAAGTGTTGGTCACCATTTTGTCAAAATGAGTGATGGAATATGGCAGACAGTGTGCTTCATGTCGTCCAACAGAAGGTAGAAATTAGCGGAGAAAGAGTACTGGTTAAAAGTGAACCTTATGAAGACAGTATGTTTGTAGATAAGGTACAAGAAATAAAATTTGGAGAAGAACACGAGGTAGTAATTAAATGTAAGCCTTGTAAGGATAGTTGGTTTAGTCGGAGTTAGATACACCAAATATGACGAAGTAATGAAGAAATATCTAGGGTGTCCCCTGCAGAACTTTGAAATGTTAATAACAGTGAAAGCAACATAACAACAACAAAAGAATTTCATATGGATAGATTCTTGGGAACGTTCACTGAAGTAACTAAAAGCGTCAAAAGTGACATTGTTGATTTAAGAGTAGAAATGAATAAAAATGGTAGTGAAATTAAATAAGAATTGTAAAATTTGAACTAAAAAGTAGACTCTGAGCAAATTAGTTTGGAAAATAAGTTATAAAAGGTGACTAAATAAATGGATGTAAAAATGAACACTGTTAGCAAAGAACATGACATTAAAAGAGATCAAATAGTAAAGTATTGTAAAAAGAGGGTGGAAGCAGTTGTTAGTTGCTTTTGGAACAACTCCAAACGGTTAAGAAAGTTTGTGGTGAAAATAATGCTGAGTTAGAATTACAGCTGGAGAAATGCAAAGTAGCACTGAATATCAAACTAAAATAAGTTGGAAATGATGTAGAAAACAGATATTTGTCAATTACTGAAGAAAAAATCGCAGAGGTAAAAGGAACTGTAGAACTATATGAAGTTGTATGTGCATCTAAATTTAGTGAAATCTCTCCAGCTGCTGTATCTGTAAAGATAGCAGCTTCAATGACAGTACTTCTCATTGTTTTAATCTGTGAATGGATAGGACTGCAAAGTTTCAGATGATTCAGTTTCCTTAGTGGTATTCTATTCATAAGTCAATTAACCATAAATACAGCAATCCTGTTTCCTATGAAACTGACTGCTAAAAAAAATTAACCAGCACACCATTGTCTATATATAAGGAAAAAGAATATATATAAGCACTCTGTCTTCAGGCCACGAGTGGAGGATGCGGATAGGAGGGGTGTGGGGTTAGCACACCGCTCTCCCTTGACCGAAGCCACTACTATTCGGTCGAGTAGCTCCTCAATTGCCATCACGAGGCTGAGTGTACCCCGAAAAATGGCAACAGTGCATGCCAGCCTGGATGGTCTCCTATCCAAGTGCCGACGACGCCCGACAGCACTTAACTTCGGTGATCTCACGGGAACCGGTGTATCCACTGCGGCAAGGCCATTGCCAAGAAGAATATATATACAAGTAAAATTTTATCTAATAGTTTATGTGCCCTGGTATCTAAGTTAACACTGACTGTGAGAAAGAAAATAAAATACCACATTTTCCCAGCACAAAATTTTCTTTCTTGCTGTTGGTTTTAACAGAAAATCTTTACATTCTTGTTTAAAAAATGTATATAGCCTATGTCTATCTGAATGTTAGTAGACTATTGTGTAACAATTTGAAGTAAAGTGATTAAGAACTTTTTGAGATTTTATATATTATATTTATATATACTTCTATATTACATACATTTAAAAAGTATACAGCTGATGCTTGTCCAAATGTTTATTAGAGCATCATGTAAAAACTTGAAATGAATTGATCAAGAACTTTTCATTATTTCTGCTAACAACATTTGCCATTCACGTATTACATGTATATTTATTTACCATATATATTTAAAATATGTAGCCTAAGTAAGTCCAAACATTTATTAGAGTATCATGTAAAAATATGAAGTAAAGCAGTCAACAATTTTTTGAACTTATTGCTAACATTTCCCCTTTACATACTACATGTACAGTACATATAAATTCCACATACGTGAAATAAATATGTAACGTATGCCCATCCAAACATACATTACAGTATCATGTAGACATTTGGATTAAATCGGTGAATAAATTTTTGAGGTTTTTTTGCTAACCAACATCTCCTTTTTATATATTACACATATATTTACATTTTTAAAAAATACACAGTCTACGTCTGGTCAAATTTTTATTAGAGTATTGAGTAAAAATTACAAATATATTGTTCAAGAACATTTCAAGATTTTTGCTAACTATGTTTCTCTTATACATATTTCATATCTATGTATGTATCATACACATATTTAAAAAGTATCTAGCCTACGCCTGGCCAAAAGTTAATTGGAGTAAAGAGCAAAAATTGGAAATAAATTGATCAAGAATTTTTTGAGATGTTTACTAACAACATTTCCCCTTGATGTATTACATACATATTTATGTAGCACATACTTTAAAAATATTTACCTGTGTCTACCTGAATATTCATGTAAAAATATGAAATAAATCTGTCACGAAATTTATGAGCTTTTTGCTAAGAATGTTTCCCCTTTATGTATTATAGACACTAGTATGTGCCGCATATATTAGAGAAATATGTAGCCTATGCTCATCCAAAAATACGTTAGAATATGATGCAAAAATCTGAACTAAATTGATCAAGAAGTTTTTGAGACTTTTCGTAACAATGTTTCCTCTTTTTATATATATATATATATATATATATATATATATATATATATATATATATATATATATAAAAAAAGAACATGGCCTACATCTGTCAGAGCATTCATTAGAGTATTGTGTAAAAATCTGAAGTAAATCAGTACAGAACATCTCAAGATTTTTGCTAACAACATTTATCCTTGATGTGTTTGGTATATACACTCCTGGAAATGGAAAAAAGAACACATTGACACCGGTGTGTCAGACCCACCATACTTGCTCCGGACACTGCGAGAGGGCTGTACAAGCAATGATCACACACACGGCACAGCGGACACACCAGGAACCGTGGTGTTGGCCGTCGAATGGCGCTAGCTGCGCAGCATTTGTGCACCGCCGCCGTCAGTGTCAGCCAGTTTGCCGTGGCATACGGAGCTCCATCGCAGTCTTTAACACTGGTAGCATGCCGCGACAGCGTGGACGTGAACCGTATGTGCAGTTGACGGACTTTGAGCGAGGGCGTATAGTGGGCATGCGGGAGGCCGGGTGGACGTACCGCCGAATTGTTCAACACGTGGGGCATGAGGTCTCCACAGTACATCGATGTTGTCGCCAGTGGTCGGCGGAAGGTGCACGTGCCCGTCGACCTGGGACCGGACCGCAGCGACGCACGGATGCACGCCAAGACCGTAGGATCCTACGCAGTGCCGTAGGGGACCGCACCGCCACTTCCCAGCAAATTAGGGACACTGTTGCTCCTGGGGTATCGGCGAGGACCATTCGCAACCGTCTCCACGAAGCTGGGTTACACCGTTAGGCCGTCTTCCGCTCATGCCCCAACATCGTGTAGCCCGCCTCCAGTGGTGTCGCGACAGGCGTGAATGGAGGGACGAATGGAGACGTGTCGTCTTCAACGATGAGAGTCGCTTCTGCCTTGGTGCCAATGATGGTCGTATGCGTGTTTGGCGCTGTGCAGGTGAGCGCCACAATCAGGACTGCATACGACCGAGGCACACAGGGCCAACACCCGGCATCATGGTGTGGGGAGCGATCTCCTACACTGGCCGTACACCACTGGTGATCGTCGAGGGGACACTGAATAGTGCACGGTACATCCTAACCGTCATCGAACCCATCGTTCTACCATTCCTAGACCGGCAAGGGAACTTGCTGTTCCAACAGGACAATGCACGTCCGCATGTATCCCGTGCCACCCAACGTGCTCTAGAAGGTGTATGTCAACTACCCTGGCCAGCAAGATCTCCGGATCTGTCCCCCATTGAGCATGTTTGGGACTGGATGAAGCGTCGTCTCACGCGGTCTGCACGTCCAGCACGAACGCTGGTCCAACTGAGGCGCCAGGTGGAAATGGCATGGCAAGCCGTTCCACAGGACTACATCCAGCATCTCTACGATCGTCTCCATGGGAGAATAGCAGCCTGCATTGGTGCGAAAGGTGGATATACACTGTACTAGTGCCGACATTGTGCATGCTCTGTTGCCTGTGTCTGTGTGCCTGTGGTTCTGTCAGTGTGATCATGTGATGTATCTGACCCCAGGAATGTGTCAATAAAGTTTCCCCTTCCTGGGACAATGAATTCACGGTGTTCTTATTTCAATTTCCAGGAGTGTATTTATACAACATACACATTTTCACTGTCGTGAAAAATTTGATGTAAACTGGTCAAGTATTTTTTGACATTTTTGATAACAACATTAATCAATGACTTGTCTTATACAGTAAGTATAGATAGATGGATATATATTTATTTGTTATATATATTTAAAAATATATAGCCTGTGTTTGTCTCAATGTTTATTAGTACAGCAGTCAGGAATATTTTGAGTTTATTGCTAACTGCATTTCCCCTTCATGTAGTATACCATATATATTAAAATATGTATCTATGTCTGTCTGAACATTTATTAGAGGATCATATAAAAATTGGAAGTAAACCAATAAAGAACTTTTGGAGAATTCTCCTAACAATATTTCTTTGCTAACAAGTTTTCCCATCTATATAATGTACAGGTATATGTACATGAACATAGCATATATATTTAAAAATGTGTAGCCTATGTTCCCCCAAACATTTTTTAAAGTACCCTCTAAAAATTTGAAGTAAATTAGTCAAGAGCTTTTCGAGCAATGCTGAAACTCAATATGGTGTTGGCCCACCCTTAGCCTTGAAGAGATCTTCCACTCTCACAGGCATACATTCAATCACACGCTGGGAGGTTTTTTGGGGAATGGCAGTGCATTCTTCACGGAGTGTAGCACTAAGGAGAGGTATCAATGTCGGCTAGTGAGGCCTGGCCCGAAGTCGGCATTCCAAAACATCCCATAGGTGTTCTGTAGGATTCAGGTCAGGACTCCGTGCAGACCAGTCCATTACAGGGTTTTTATTGTCATGTAACCACTCTGCCACAGGCTGTGCATTATGAACAGGTGTTCAATCTTGTTGAAAGATGCAATCGCTGTCTGCGAATTGCTCTTCAACAGTGGGAAGCAAGAAAGTGCTTAAAACATCCGTGTCAAGCCCCCTTTATGAAAATCACGACCACACCATAACACCACCACCTCTGAATTTTATTGTTGGCACTACACACGCTGACAGATGACGTTCACTGGGCATTCACCATACCCACACCCTGCCATTGGATTGCACATTGTGTACTCTGATTCGTCACTCCACACAACATTTTTTCACTGTGCAATCATCCAATGTTTACACTCCTTACATCAAGGGAGGCATCATTTGGCATTTACCGGCAGGATGTGTGGCTTATGAGCAGCCATTCAACCATGAAATCCAAGCTTCCTCACCTCCCGCCTAACTGTCATAGTACTTGCAGTGGATCCTGATGCAGTTTGGAATTCCTGTGTGATGGTCTCGATAGATGTCTGCCTATTACACATTATGCTTCTCTTCAACTGTCGGCGGTTTCTGTCAGTCAACAGATGAGGTTGGCTTGTACGTTTTTGTGCTGTACGTGTCCCTTCACATTTCCACTTCACTATCACATTGGAAACAGTGGACCCAGGGATGTTTATGAGTGTGGAAATCTTGGGTACAGATGTATGACACAAGTGACACCCAATCACCTGACCACGTTTGAAGTCCATGAGTTCCACGGAGCACCACATTCTTCTCTCTCACAATGTCTAATGACTACTGAGGTCGCTGATATGGAGTACCTGCCAGTAGGTGGCAGCCAAGACTGCATCCTCTGGCACCAATCAGAAAGTGCCTTTTATAACAGAATCCCAGTATGTTGATGCATTAGACAAGACTCTCATGTTTTTCAACTGTATTTTGTGTCCATTTTCCAGGCAATGCTCAGCTATGGCCAACTTGTCAAGCTTCCTTTGTTTAAGATGTCACTTGTGCACTGTAAATGCTCTGCACCTGTACTAGCTGTCTGATGTATAGAGATGCTGACACATTTGCAAGAGATACTAGTACTGTTATTGTCAATTGTAGGCTTAAACTAAATCCTGTTCTTTAAAAATTGTTGAGAACAGTATGCCTATTCTCATTCACAACAATATTTCTCCAATTTAATTGTACAATTGTGTGGGAAATAGGGTAGTTTTAGAATTTTCAGACTCTTAAAAAACTATATTTTCTTAAGTTAGCAGTACGAGCATTTTGGATATGTAATTTAATTCTTAGCAAACCAGTGTTTGTGGTTCACAGTTCAACCAAAGTATACATCATTCCTGAATTTCATTGTGCATCATTGGAAATAAACATTCATTTTTGAGAATTTTCAGAAGCTGCCACTGTACTTTGCATAATCTATGAGCAATTTGTGCCAAATCAGCATTTGTGATTTAGTTACTACAGGAGATCTTCTAACTAACATATTGTGTTATATCTAGTTTTCCTTTAAAGAGGAGTAGCCCTGTATGCTACCTGCATTTGTTGTATATTAACTGCATCAGCCAAAATGCAGCCCCACTGTGAATGCATTTCTCAAACATGGGACAGTTGGTTGACATACACAAGCAGCTAGAAATCATCCTGACTACATCAAATGATTGGCAGCTGCTGCAAATCAGTGTGTTGGAAGAGTTCCAGAGAGTCGTGTACCTCTGATACCTATACCAGAGGTATCTCAAGTACTATCCCATGCCATTGATCCTGTTTCCTCCCCAGAATGTAAAGGATCTGTCATTACCTGTCCACTTGATTCCAAACAGTGTGTCAGTGGTGGGGCTTGGCATCTTGCACAGGGTGGATGGGGACCAGAGAGATCTCAGGCTGTTGTACCAATCCACCTAACCCACAAGTTTGAGGTACTGCCTTTCACTGAAACTGAAACACAGGCAGTGGGACTCACTTAACCTGTTTTGTCTGGTGTCAGGAGGAGGCAAACACAAAAGAGTAGGGGTCTATTAATCGCTGGTAGTTCAAACATATGGCAAATTATGGAACCCCTTAGTGAAATGGCAGCAAGGACAGGAAAGGACACCAGGTGCACTCAGTGTGTATACCTGGGGACCTCATTGAACATGTTGAAAAGGCCATTCTGGCAGCCACTGAGGGAACAGGGTGCAGTCAGCTGCAGATTGTGGCACACGTCAAAACCAATGATGCTTGTTGTGTGGGGTCCGAGATCATTTTTGCGTTATTCCAGTGACTGGCAGATAAGGTTGACAAGACCAGTCTTATGCTTGGAGCTTCAATGAAGCTCATAATTTGCAGCGTTGTCCCCAAAACTGATTGTGGTCCTTTGTTTCTGAGTCTAGTGGAAGGACTGAAGCAGAGACTTTTTTAAGGTTGTGTGACACACTAGGCTTTGACTTCCTGGACTTGAACCAAAGTGTTGAGAACTGTGGGGTCCCCCTAAATAGGTCAGGTGTGCACTGCACATCAGAGACTGCTACTCAGGTAGCTGACTGTGAGTGGGGTACACACAAGGGCTTTTTTTTTTTTTTGTTTTAAGGCGAGGCTCCACCCAATCTAGATAACAATAGATGTACGAAACACAGGAGGTAACAGTTTAAGATCAAATGGAATGCCTCCCATAGGCAATAGTATTAAAATCCTAATGGTAAACTGCCAAAAATACACAACAAAGTGCCAGACTTTCAAGTGTTCATGAAAAACAATGAAGCTCACTTAACACAAGGTAAAGAAAGCTGATTGAAACCTGAAATTGATAGCAGTGAGATTTTGGGGGAAGATTTAAGTGTATACCAAAAGGACAGGAAATGGGAAATGGAGGTGGTGTATTTGTTGCAGGACACAATAAACCCAAATCCACTGAGATAGAAATTGAAGCTGTACTTGACACTGTTTGGGGAAGACTCAGTATCAGTGATGGGTATAAAATGAGGGTGTGATAAGACATCCTGTTAAACTTTAATAATGCCTTCTCTGAAAACCACCTCATAATGGAAATATATTTGATTTAATGGCAACAAACAGACCTGTCCTCTGTGAGGATGTCCACATTGAAACTGGTATCAATGACTATGACAAGGTTCTGGCAACAATTATTACCAGAGTACAAAGGAAAACTAAAACAATCAGAAAGATATATATATTTAGCAAACTAGATACAAAATCAGTAGTGCCATACCTCAATGAGAAATATGAAACTTTCAGCACAGAGCAGGAGCATGTACAGGAACTATGGCTCAAGTTTAAAAGAATAGTTGACAATGCACTGGATAGATATGTGCCCAGCAGAACAGTTCATAATGGGAGGGAACTTCCATGGTATATAGTCACTGTAGAGAAACTTCTAAGGAAACAGAGATTACTGCATAATAGGTACAAACAAAGTGTAGGGCTATAAAGAGATGCTGAATGAAATGTGTTTGGTTATCAAGAGAGAAATGTGTGATGCCTTTAATGACTACCATAACAGTATATTGTCAAATGACATTTCATTAATGTGAAGAATTTCTGTTCGTATATATGCTTTAGTGGCACCAGAGTTAGTGAACAATCCCCAGTGAATGAGACGGGAACTGAAACTGAGGATACCAAAGCAAAACTGATATGCTTAACACAATTTTCAACCATTCCTTTATAAAGGGAAACCCAGGAGAACACCCTAATTTAAGCCTCATACCACTGAAAAGATGAAAGAAATAAGTATCACTGTCAGTGGTGTTGAGAAATAGCTGAAATCATTACAATTTAACAAAGATCCAAGACACAATGGAATCCCTGTCAGATTCTATACTGAGTTCATGGCAGAGTTAGCCCCTCTCCTAACTATAATCTATCATAGAACCCTCCAACAAGAAACCATGCCTAGTTCTTGGAAAAGGTGCAGGTCACACGCATCTATAAGAAGGGTACTAGAAGTGACCCACAAAACTACCGTCCAATATTCTTGACATCAATTTGTTGTACAATCTTAGAACATATTCTGAGCTCAAATATAATGAGGTATTTTGAACAGAATGATCTCCTCAATGCCAACCAGATGGATTTCGAAAACATCGCACATGTGAAACTCAACTCGTACTTTTCTCACGTGACACACTGAAAACTTTGGGTCAAGGCAACCAGGCAGATGAAGTGTTTCTTGATTTCTGAAAAGTATTTGACTCAGAACTGCACCTAAGCTTATTGACAAAAGTATGATCATATGGGGTATCAAGTGAAATTTGAAACTGGACTCAGAACTCTTTAGTAGGGAGGACACAGTAGTGTTGTCTTGGATGGAGAGTCATCATCAGATGTAGACATAACTTTGAGCGTTCCCCAGGGAAGTGTGTTGGGATCCTTGCGTTTCATGTTGTATATTAATGACCTTGCAGACAACATTAATAGTAAAATCAGGCTTTTTGCAGATGATGCAGTTATCTATAATGAAGTACTATCTGAGAGAAACTACATAAATATTCAGTCAGATCTTGATAAGATTTCAACGTGGTACAGAGATTGACAACTTACTCTGATTTTTCAGAAATATAAAATTTTGCACTTCACAAAACCAAAAGATGCATTATCCAATGACTATAATATCAATGAGTCACTGTTGGAACTGGCCAACTCACACAAATATCTGGGTGTAATACTTTGTAAGGATATGAAATGGAATGATCCCATAGGTTCAGTTGGGTGTAAAGCAGGTGATACACTTCAGTTTAATGCCAGAATATTGGGAAGTGCAATCAGTCTACACAGGAGATTGTTTAAAGATCAGTCGTGTGACTGGTTCTAGAATATTGCTCGAGTGTGTGAGATCAGTACCACGTAAGACTAACAGGGGATATTGAATGTATACAGAGAAGGGCAGCATGAATGGTCATGGGCTTGTTTGATCCATGGGAGAGTATTACAGAGATACTGAAGGAACTCAACTGGCAGACTCACGAAGATGGACATAAACTATCCCAAGAAAGACTTTAAATGATTACTCTAGGGATATACTACAACCCCCAATGTATTGCTCACATATGGATAGTGAGGAGAAGTTTAGAATAATTACTGCACACACAGAGGCGTTCAAACAATCATTCTTCCTGTGCTCCTTACATGAACCGAACAGGAAGAAACCCTAATAACTGGTACAATGGGATGCACCCTCTGTCATGCACCTTATGGTGCTTTGCAGAATGTAGATGTAGACATAGATTTGCAAGTACACAAGAAGGAAACAACATGAAGATCTAAATCTGAAATTAATGAAACAATGTTCGAATTCATATGACATTGTAAAGGCAAAACAGTATTATATAGTAAACAAGGGTTTATTGTTCAGAGGATAGACTCTGCATAAATGAAAGTGGAACTTGTATTTCCCTGAGCAACATTTGGATACACTGGTTCATTACCTACATGACAGCTGTGGTTATTATAGAGCTAGAAGAACTGTGGCCGAAATTCAGGAAATTGTAATATTCAACAACTAACAGAGAAGAGTAAAGAAAAGATTGGCTATATGTAATAGATGGAAAAGTGTAAAGAGCACAACAGTACCATCAAAAGGATTAATGAATTCAGTCTTTCCTAGTGTCCCAAAATAATTAATCACAATGAATTTGCTGGGACCATTGTAAACATACTTTTGTAGTTCTGTATACTTTTTCAAAATGTATAAAACTGTACCCTATCAAGATGGCCAACACTAGAACTATTGCATAAAAACTAGAAACTGATTAATTTCACAATGTGGGCTTACCAAAGTCACTTTTGTCAAACAATGGGAATCAATTTATTTCTGAAAGAATTATGCAATGTATAGGGATATCAGTGAACCATGGACCTTGCCATTAGCAGGGTGGCTTGCATGCCTCAGCAATACACAAGACCAACTGTAATTACAACCACAGTGGAGGGGTATCTGTTGAGAGGGCAGACAAAAATGTGAGGGCACAGCCTTTTCAGTAGGTTCAAGGGCAACAGTCTGCAGGACTGATCAATGTGACTTTGTAACATCAACCAAAATGGCTTTCTTGTGCTGGTACTGCAAATGGCTGAAAGTGAGGGAAAATTACAGCAGTAATTTTTCCTGAGGGCATACAGCTCTATTGTATGGTTAAATGATGATGGCATCCTCTTGGGTACAATATTCCAAAGGTAAAATTAGTAATCCATTCAGATCTCCAGGTGGGGACTATTCAGGAGGATGTCATCATCAGAAGAAACAAAACATGCATTCTATGGATCGGAGCATGGAATGTTGGATACCTAAATTGGGCAGGTACTGAAATGGATAGCTTGAAGTTAGATATTGTGAAAATTAGTGAAGTTTGGTGGTAGGAGGAACTGGTCTCCTGGTCAGGTGAATACAGGGTTAAAAATACAAAATGAGATATGGGCATTGCAAGAGTGTATTTAATAATTAATAAAAACATAGGAATGATGGTATACTACTACGAACAGTACAGTGAAAGCATTATTGTAGGTAATGTAGACACGAGGCCCATACCTAACACACTAGTACAAGTTTATAAGCCAGCTAGCTCTGCAGATGATGAAGAGATTGAATAAATGTATGGTGAGATAATAGAAATTAATCAGATGGTCACGGAAGATGAAAATTTAACTGTGATGTGGGACTGGAATTCAATACTAGGAAAAGAAATAGATGACAAAATAATAGGTGAATATGGACTGGGAGAAAGGAATGAAAGAGCAAGCCACCTGGCAGAAATTTGCATAGAGCATAATTTAATCATGGCTATCGCTAGGTTTAAGAATCATAAAAGAAGAGGAAGAGGTCTGGAGACACTTTAAAGTTTCAGATTGATTATCTAACGGTATGGCAGAGATTTAGGAACCAGATTTTAAATTGTAAGACATTTTCAGGTGCAGATATGGACTTGAACCACAATTTATTGGTTATGAACTTTTAAACTGAAGAAATTGAAAAAGTCGGAAATTGCAGAGATGGGACCTGGATAAGTTGAAAGAATCAGAGGTTGTTGAGGGTTTGAAAGGAAGCATTAGGCAACAGTTGACTAGAACAGGCGAAAGGAATACAGTAGAAGACAAATGGATAGGTTTACGAGATGAGAAAGTGAAGGTAGCAGAGGACCAAATAGATAAAAAGACAAGGCCTAGTAGAAATCATTGGATAACACAAGAGATATTGAACTTAACTGATAAAAGAAGAAAATTAAAAATTGCAGCAAATGAAGCGGGCCAAAGGGAATACAGATGTATAAAAACTGAGATTAACAGGAAGTGCAAATTGGCTAAGCAGGAATGGCTTGAGGACAAATGTAAGGATTTAGAAGCATATTCCACTATTGAAAAGATAGAGACCACCTACAAGAACATTAAAGAAGCCTTTGGTGAGAAGAGAAGCAGCTGTACGAATATCAAGAGCTCAGGTGGAAAACCAGTCCTAAGCAAAGAAGATAAACCTGAAAGGTGAAAAAAGTGTGAAGAGGGCCTATACAAGGGAGATGAACTTGAAGGTACTATTATAGAAAGGGAAGTGGATGTCAATGAACATGAGATGGGAGACATGATACTCCAAAGAATTTGACAGATCTCTGAAAGATCTAGGTCAAAACAAGGCCCCAGTGTAGATGATATTCTGCCAGAACTCCTGATAGCCATGGGAGAGCCAGCCATGACAAAACTCTTCCATCTGGTGTGCAAGATGTATGAGACAGATGAAATATCCTCAGACTTCAAAAAGAATGTAGTAATTCTAATGCCAAAGAAAGCAGTTGCTGAAAGGTGTGAAAAAACCAAACCACAAGTTTTAACATGAATTCTTTACAGAAGAATGGAATAATCATAGAAGCCCACCTTGGGAAATCAGTTTTGATTCCAGAGAAGTGTAGGAAAAAGTGAGGCAACACTGACCCTATGAATTAGCTTAGAAGATAAGGAAACACAAACCTACATTTATAGCGTATGCAGACTTGGAGACAGCTTTTGACCATGTTGATTGGAATACTCTCTTTGAAATTCTGAAGGTAGCAGGGGTAAAATATGGGGAGTGAAAGGCTATTTACAACATGAAACATAGATTATAAGTAATTAAGACAAAAAGAGAATAAAAGCTGTCGAAATGTGGTGCTATAGAAGAATGTTGAAGATTAGATGGGTTGATCACATAACTAATGAGGAGATACTGAATGGAATTGGAGAGACAAAAAATCTGGTGATCCACTAAACCACAAGAAAGTATCAGTTGATAGGACACATTCTGAGACATCAAGGGATCACTAATTTAGTACTTTAGGGAAGTGTGAGAGCTAAAACACAGAGGGCGATGAAGAGATGGATATAGTAAGTAGATTCAAGGGGATGTAGGTTGCAGCAGTTATTCAGACATGAAGAGCCTCATACATGATAGAGCAGCATGGAGTGCTGCATCAAACCAGTCTTCAGACTGAAGACCGCAACAGCAACATAGGTATGTAGAAAATTAATGTCATAAAAATTTACACATATTTTTCCCAAGAGAATATGAATCAAACAATCATGAAAGGCATCAATACATTATGCAGAACACATTACAATAAAACACACTGCTTGGGGGAGTCATATGTAAAATTTTAAAAATGTTATCAACAACCTGTGGAATGTGTTTACTGGATTTGCTACTTATGAACTAAGGTCTGGGGAAGACCTACCAACATAACAAACTGAATTTCCCATCTTAAGTGAAATAGTTCAAGAAATGATGAAGAAACATGCTCTGGAAAGGAAAAACAGGCATGAAAAAATGTACAACCAACCAGTTTCAACATAAGTGAGTCATTAAAAAAATGTTCACAGTAGGGTAAATGAAAAGATAATAAATGTGTGTACCATGACCCTTTAAAGGTAATCATAACTGCTCATACAATGTTTATGAACTATTTCATCCATGATCTAATGAAATATTTGGCTTAAAAAGAGAATTAATTTTGGACAAATACATCATGTTTGTAAACATTTGAAATTTTACCCACCCCTTCCTGAAGTTTTTTTTTTAATTTGGGAAACATCCACTTTGTTAATGAAACTGAAAACATTATGGAAAATGAATAAAGTGAATAGGTAGAGAGTTTGCTGCTCTTTGGTGAACACACTATGTAGCAAGTAGTGCCTTCCCCATGGAGTGTTTCCATATTTTTCTTTCTGGTGCATTCCTTCACATATTGTTTCAGTAAAAGATTCTGTCCCTGAATCTAAGGTTCTGTTCTAGGTTTTATTCTGTGTAGGGTTTTGTACCACTTTATGGTTCAAATCTGTTCTGAAATGTTACTTTGATGGGGGTCAGCAGACTTAAGAATAGTAGCTCATAATGGAAATAAGTATTGAATAACTTAATCTGCTTCACACACCCATGTACAACATCAAAACTCACATAATCACCAAAAGCATCTTAGTCAACCTCTATAGCAAATTTTGAATTTTCTTAATGTTTCCATACTATACCTTCTGCAGCCAGTTGTCAGTGCTAAGGAGCAATTTTTCTACCATCCATACATGCTGCACCAAGTAGTCATGATTACTAGATCCAGCGAAGTAAATTCACATTGGAAGCATTGGAATTAAGCTGCTGATAAATATATTACACTGGTCAATCTTTCATGACAGTGGAAGTCAATGAATTGAGGTTTAAGTCAGCTTGCAGAAGATTCTGATTTTTGTGTAGCATATTTTTGTATGCAGGAAAAAACATGTTCATATGATGAATGGTAGGAGAGAGAGTATGGAAGATTTTATTTTATTGTGTCATCTATGAGAAATAAGAAAACACAATCATTTCCTGCTATTTTAAATTTCAAATATATCTAAAATATTTATTTCAAAAATTATCATGTTGTGTATTGGTGAACATAAATGCCAGTAATTGAGATTTACTGTGTGCTAATAATTAGAATTTTGTTTACTGAAGCACACTGATAGAATATGTGAGTGTGGAGGCAGATGTCTAATGCTATTTCAGTAGAAATTTGATGAAAAATATTTAGCCTGTTTGAAATGAACAATAATGAAATCTGTACAAATAACTACAGAATCTTTTTCAGCTTGATGACATCAAAAGTCAAACAATGTACACTGAAGTGCCAAAGAAACTGGTATAGGCATGCATATTCAAATACAGACATACGTAAAAGGAGAATACAGCACTGCAGTAGGCAACACCTATATAAGACAAAAAGTGCCTGGCACAATTCTTAGATCACCTACTGCTGCTACAACGGCAGGTTGCAAAGATTTAAGTGAGTTTGAATGTGGTGTTACAATCAGCGCATGAGCAATAGGACACAGCATCTCTGAAGTAGTGATGCACTGGGGATTTTCCCGTATGACCATTTCACGAGTGCACAATGAATATCAGAAATCTGGTGCAACATCGGATCTCCAACATTGCTGTGGTTCGAAAAAGATCCTGCAAGAATGGAACCAATGATGACTGAAGAGAATCATTCAACATGATAGAAGTGCAACCCTTCTGCAAATTGCTGCAGTTTTCAATGCTGGGACACGGACAAGTGTCAGTGTGCAAACCATTCAACAAAACATCATCAATGTGGGCTTTCAGAGCTGAAGGTCCACTCATGTACCCCTGGTGACTGGAGGACACAAAGCTTTGCACCTCACCTGGGCCCATCAACACCAACATTGGACTGTTGATGACTGGAAACGTGTTGCCTGGTCAGGCGATTCTCATTTCAAATTGTATTGAGTGGATGAACGTGTACGGGTATGGAGACAATCTCATGAATCTGTGGGCCCTGCATGTCAGCAGGGGACTGTTCAAGCTGGTGGAGTCTCTGTAATGGTGTGGAGCGTGTACAGTTGGAGTGATATGGTACCCCCAATGCATCTAGATACAACTCTGATAGGTAACACGTACATAAGCATCCTGTCTGATCACCTGCATCCATTCATGTACATTGTGCATTCCGATGGACTTGGGCAATTCCAGCAGGACAAAATGACACCCCATGTGTCCAGAATTGCTACAGAGTGGCTCCAGGAACACTTTTCTAAATTTAAACACTTCTGCTGGTCACCAAACTACCCAGACATGAACATTATTGAGCATATCTGTGATGCTTTGCAACGTGCTCTTCAGAAGGAATCTCCACCCCCTCATACTCTTACAGATTTATGGACAGCCCTGCAGGATTCATGGCGTCAGATCCCTCCAGCACTACTTCAGACATTAGTTACGTCCATGCCACATCATGTTGCGGCACTTCTGCATGCTCGTGGGAGTCCTACACGATATTAGGTAGGTGTACCAGTTTCTTTGGCTCTTCAGTGCATAAGCTAGTATCATTAGCAGTTAAAATAATGTAAAGTTATTTGTTTGAACTGAAGGAAAATCAGAATCACTTTAGTATCATAAAGGGCCAGTTGTAGATACATGTGCCATGTTATAACCATAAAAGAATCTGAAGTAAAATCAGTGGCCTACATAAAAATAGAGATAAATGTTTGCCGTTGCTCAGCCATTCAGGCAAGAGTTGAGAACAAGTAAACCATTTAAAAATAGAATAAATGCTCATTTGGAACATAAAAGTGCTGGCACTGAATTACTATTATGTCTGTAATGTGGAAGAAAGATAAAATTGTATGATTGGTTTTTGCTGCAGAGTGGCATGTAATGGTCATTGTTTTTTGCTGTAAAGTGGCATGTAATGCTCATTGTTAATTCCTTCCCAGCTCCCAGTCCAGCACTATACATCGTTCTAGTCCACTAACACACCCACATGTCTCTCTCTCTTTTTCCCCCTCCTCTGCTTCTTTCTTTCTTTCTCATCTGCTACTTCTCCCTCCCCCCTCCAATCTGACCTTCCAACTGCACATAGCTGCTATAACCTGTTCCTCCATGGCCCTACATCATCCCATAAGCAGTACTTTATTTTCTCCATCCTTACCTTGCTAACCCTCCTCCTCTCTGTCCCAGCCTCCTCCTTACACCCACTGTCCAGATTCCTTCTCCCATTATGTGCAGCTCCTTCCAGTCTGGCCTCAGTGGCCAGAGACAGTGGTCATGTGCGTGTCAGTTGTGCTTGTGTGAATGTGTGTGTGTGTGCGTGTTGTTTACTTTATAAGAAAGCCTTTTGTCTGAAAACTCATATGTTTAGAAGTCTTTTTCATGTGCCTGTCTGCAACTCAATATCTCCTCTATATGGTGGGTAGAAATCTATTTATTTATATAATTTTATAAACCATTTGTAGAAAGTCTATGCACTTCACATGGGATACACACAGTTTCAGAGTGAATGGTCATTTGCTTGCAGCTGAAGAGATTTGCAGTGCACTGTCTATATTAAACAGGGATTACAGATTTTACCCTCCAATTTATAGGTTTCTCTAAAAAGTTGCAAGAAAAGCAGGACATTCCTATGCACACTCATCTTCATCATAAATAATTCTACCAAAGATTTCATTCCTCACACAAGTTACCAACTTTCTTGCCACTCCATCATGCTATAAGCCAATTGCAATACTTACTGTAACTAATGGCACTACATGGAGAACAAACATAATATGCCAAATGTGTGAGGACCGAGACTGTAAATTATGGTATGATCACGATTGCCATTTTAATAAAAAGTCCTACTCATATCACATACATACCTGAGACCCCTGGAGCCACGCGGTCGCTCAGATTGGGTTGAGAAGGCACTGCTTGTCACACTCACAACACTCTCAATATCGCTATCACCAAAGTCACCCATTATATCTTTGTCTGGTGACCGATGCATTCTGGATGGTGGCATTGTACTTCGTGGTAAATCACTGTCACTAAGTCCAGTGTAATGATGATCCCATCCTACAAAATTAAATGCATTTGTGACAAAAAAGGTAGTCAAGCAAAACTAAAAATACTTCTATTAATGAACCATTACAATAAAATGGGAAAACATGGAAGACAGATAGCTGCAATTCAAACTAGGAAACTCACTATCACCTACAAACCAATTATGATGCTTTATTCAAAAAAATTCATTTATTCATTTACTGAAATGAAATTATCATTTTAAAAATTATGTAAACTGAAATTGTCCGTTTGTCAACAAAATGACTAATTATTATTCATTCCATGAATATCTGCACATAGCTTCCCTGCAGTAGTGGGCACCATATGTGATTGCCAACAAGTTGTACTATTCTATTCTCACTGTCAACCAAATGTGTTCTAAAACATTTCAATAAAAAATAAGTAAATGATCTGTCAAACATAAAATTAACTATGTAATTAAAATCTATATCACCTCCAAAAGTGGAATTTGTTTTTCAATATTTTTTTATATGTTAAGTCATATTATACTTGTAACCTGACAGTATCTCCCATGAGAATGAAAACATTCTTGCTAACACATTTTAGAATCCTCAAACTGTTTCTAGAATGTAATTTTTGCTGTGGAATTTGACTCCTGTAGTGATTTCGTGTTTATTTATTCTATGTCAGCAAAACATCATTCTTTCATTATTATTTTCAACTTCAGAAAAAGAAGTAATCATAGCATATCATGTCTAATAGAGAGTGTTGTTTTTGTTTGAAGATTCATGAAAAATTAGTAATTTGCGCTGCAACTTGGGCGAGTTGTTTCACCATCAATTTGAATATTTTATTGTATTGTTTGATGCAAATGACACAGAACACCCAAATAACAATTTTTATAAATTTTAAAACCTGGTGACAAGAACATCTGGTATACAATACCATTTAAATCAAAGAGTGTAGTATGCACAAACTTCAAATTTCATTGAAATGTCAGTTTACTTTCAACATTAGCTCCTCAGGAAGATTTGCTTTTGACAGCTTATCTTCATCACACCCATACATCTGTGTTCCATCACCACCCATGGCTCATTAATACTTTCAATTCATCAGCTCATGAGCAATATTTATTCAGCTCTGTTTTAGTTTAAACGTAACAATTTCAGAACAAGTGTTGGTGACACATTTAATGTGCAAAACACTTTAAAAAATTTCTTTGCATGAAACAAATGATATGCTAACATCATCAACAACCTCCATGATACTGATATGATGACTGTGAATAAACATTTTCTTCACTTTTATGAAATTGTTATCAGAGTTTGACTTACTGGGACAGCAAAGCCACTCTTCATCTTCAGCAGTTCATGACCACCTTCGTAATGTTTAAGCCCCTTGTAACTACTTACATCATTCACATAACGTACATCAAAAGCAACAGTCAGATTTTTAATGATGTGGTGAACTTTATTCCATTTGCAAACTCTAGTGCAATTTTTTTTTTTGTTTTACCACAAATTAAAACTCATTGTGGATATATCAATACTTTCAATTTTTTTGAGAATATGTAGTCACCAGAGAGAGTGAGAGTGAGAGAGAGAGAGAGAGAGAGAGAGAGAGAGAGAGAGAGAGAGAGAGAGAGAGAGGTGGAGGGGGAGAGGCACATGGAAACAGCAACCATATTTATCTTTTGACATATTCTGACTAATCAAAATTACAAACTTTCTCTGCCTAAACAGTTAACATAAACCTATTCTACACTTGTGCCATTTATTAATTTCTACATTTTGATAATACAAGGAGAAACAACCACAGGTTGTAGACAGCTTCAGGGAGAGTATTAGGGAACGATTGACAAGAATGGGGGAAAGAAATACAGTAGAAGAAGGATGGGCAGCTTTGAGAGACGAAATAGTGAAGGTAGTAGAGGATCAAGTAGGTAAAAAGATGAGAGCTAATAGAAATTCTTGGATAACAGAAGACATATTGAATTTAATTGATGAAACGAGAAAATATAAAAATGCAGTAAATGAAGCAGGCAAAATGGAATACAAATGTCTCAAAAATGATATCGACAGGAAGTGCAAAATGGCTAAGCAGGGATGGCTAGAGGACAAATGTACGGATGTAGAGGCATATATCACTAGGGCTAAGATAGATACTGCCTACAGGAGAATTAAAGAGACCTTTGGGGAAAAGAGAACGACCTGTATGAATAGCAAGAGCTCAGATGGAAACCCAGTTCTAAGCAAAGAAGGGAAAGCAAAAAGGTGGAAGGAGTGTATAGAGGGTCTATGCAAGGGTGATGTTCTTGAGGACAATATTATAGAAATGGAAGAGAATGTAGATGAAGATGAAATAGGAGATATGATACTGCGTGAAGATTTTGACAGAGCACTGAAAGACTTAAGTCAAAACAAGGCCCCAGGAGTAGACAAGATTCCATTAGAACTACTGACAGCCTTGGGAGAGCCAGGCCTAACAAAACTCTACCACCTGATGAGCAAGATGTATGCGACAGGCGAAATGACCTCAGACTTCAAGAAAAATATAATAATTCCAATCCCAAAGAAAGCAGGTGTTGACAGATGTGAAAATTACCAAACTATCAGTTTAATAAGCCATGGCTGCAAAATACTGACACAAATTATTTACAGACAAATGGAAAAACTGGTAGAAGCTGACTTTGGGGATGATCAGATTAGATTCCATAGAAATGTTGGAACATGTGAGGCAATACTGACCCTATGACTTATCTTAGAAAATAGATTAAGGAAAGGCAAACCTACATTTCTAGCATTTGTAGACTTAGAGAAAGGCTTTGACAATGTTGAATGGAATACTCTCTTTCAAATTCTGAAGGTGGCAGGGGTAAAATACAGGGAGCGAAAGGCTATTTACAATTTGTACAGCAAGCAGATGGCAGTTATAAGAGTCGAGGGGCACGAAAGGGAAGCATTGGTTGGGAAGGGAGTGAGACAGGGTTGTAGCCTATCCCCGATGTTATTCAATCTGTATATTGAGCAAGCAGTAAAAGAAACAAAAGAAAAATTTGAAGTTGGAAGTAAAATCCGTGGAAAAGAAATAAAAACTTTGAGGTTCGCTGATGACATTGTAATTCTGTCAAAGACAGCAAAAGACCTGCAAGAGCAGCTGAACGGAATGGACAGTGTCTTGAAAGAAGAATATAAGATGAACATCAACAAAGGCAAAACAAGAATAATGGAATGTAGGTGAATTAAATCGGGTGATGCTGCAGGACTTAGATTAGGAAATGAGATGCTTAAAGTAATAAATGAGTTTTGCTATTTGGGGAGCAAAATAACTTATGATGGTCGAAGTAGGGAGGATATAAAATGTAGACTGGCAATGGCAAGGAAAGCATTTCTGAGGAAGAAAAATTTGTTAACATCGAGTATAGATTTAAGTGTCAGGAAGTTATTTCTGAAAGTATTTGTATGGAGTGTAGCCATGTATGGAAGTGAAACACGGACGATAAATAGTTTAGACAAGAAGAAAATAGAAGCTTTTGAAATGTGGTGCTACAGAAGAATGAAGAATGCTGAAGATTAGATGGGTAGATCACATAACTAATGAGGAGGTATTGAATAGAATTGGAGAGAAGAGAAATTTGTGGCACAACTTGACTAGATGAAGGGATCAGTTGCTAGGGCGTATTCTGAGGCACCAAGGAATCACCAATTTAGTAGTGGAGGGCAGCATGGAGGGTAAAACTCGTAGATGGAGACAAAGAGATGAATACACTAAACAGATTGAGATGGATGTAGGTTGCAGTAGGTACTGGGAAATGAAGAACCTTGCACAGGATAGAGTAGCATGGAGAGCTGTATCAAACCAATCTCTGGACTGAGGACCACAACAACAACAACAACAACAAGGAGAAATAAAATAAAAAAGGACAAACTCTTTACATTAATTTTTATTTTCACTGCTTCTTTAGTTAACTTAGACTGCCATCTGTTGTATCGCTACTTTTAATAATCATCGTCATCATCGTCCTTGACAGGGCAGCTGTGAAATTTATAGCTTCATTGTTGCAAATATTTGGCTGTTTCTGCTGAATATGTTGTGATTTCTGAGGTTGTGGTTTTGCTGGGTCCTGAGAATACAGCTGTTCCTCCTCCTTTGAAAACAGTGAATATCAATGTCTCTCCTTCCAGACATATCTTCCGTCCACCATTGTATCTTTGGCTGTGTAGAACAGCAGCTGACCCTTGCCCCCCTTCATTCAAAAGTGGATATTTTGTAATGGAAGCCACCTAATCTATATGCGGAACAGTGGAAATTAAAATGTCCTATGCAGGGTGTATACCTGGGCAAGGAAAAAAATTCCCGTATTATTCCCGGATATCCCGTCTAAAAAATATGCTTTTTCCCGGGCGAAAATACACTTTTTCTGTGCAAAGTGACAGTAGATTTTCCGTAGATTTTCCCTCGGAACTGCAAAACTTATCAATCCTTTGAATGGTTAACGTCTTATATAATCGCCTAGAACTTCCCGAAAAAAAGGAAAAGACGGAGCATTGATTTGCAGCAACATATATGGTGCATATTTTCGTATTAAGAAAGTATAAATTCGAATTGCACCAAACACAGCGCGTTAGTTTCCGGAGCCTTGCAACCGAGGTTGCGATGTCCTTTCGTAAACGAGTCATCTCAAGTCACGAGATCTCGCCAGCCGATGACAGCAGCTATTCAGAGCATAGGACACGTGTTATAGTCAGACAATAGCAAGATTACTGGTTACATAGCGCGAACACACAAGAGGAAAAGTTAACGGTTTACATTAATGTACACAGTACCGTATATCTACAAGAAAAGCTGAGCTTTCACATGTAATATTGGTCTCTAAGATTAACACGCTACAATAGAAGCTAAGCTTTCATATGTAATATTGATCTTTTTTTCGTGTGTTATACTTTAAGATACATCACACAAATGTGCCAGTAAATTTAAAAGTGTGGCATAAATGCCTCGGCTCGAAATTCTTGTAAGTGGCTGGTCCTCAAACTGTTCAGTTTCGAACGCTCTGTGATTTAGATATCCATCCCACTTTCTCACAGGTAACATAATTCATCTTGCGTAAAAAGAAATTTACTTTGAAAGTAACACTTTTCTAACCACCGTTCGCAATACTGTTAGAAATAGGTTCGATTTATCAGTTGCTAGAGAGCGCCAGAAAACGCATAATCGTGCGTGTGCAACTGCAGTGGTGTAGTAAGCCCGCATGTTCGTGTGTATAAAGCACTAAGAGAGCTTACATTACATCATAAAAGAAACAGGGCATCAGAGGATACCCCAAAGAGCATCGAAATTTCGTAAACCATACTATAATGCATAATTCGGCTTGAAGTGCAAATTGGCTTTTTCCAGATTCACAATGAAGTAGGTCCCATCTGATAGAAAGCTTCTCAGTGCGGTTTTTGGGATGTAAATGTTCTTGGAGTACCAGTACTCTACGATCCCATGTTTGGTTCTTTATTATGGCACAATGCCATACATGGCAGAAGATGATAACGTGCACTTGAAATTCAGCGAACAGTTGGAACTAGCCAATACTGTAGAATGAAACACTTCGTTTCAAATAAATTGATTGCCTCCGCGGAATTTCTTTAGCAAACTTGCAAAAATAACTTCATTCTTCTGCAAGGCAATTAATGCTTGGCTGCTACTAACTTGGAAAGAAAAGAAAATCAGAAAACTGAAATTAATAATATATGTTTGCCCTCCGTAATTATGTGAATGTATTTTAATTCACTTGATAGCTCCCGGCCACAGAAATCCGTTTTGTGTTCATTTGGCGTGGGAGCTATACACGAAGAGAAGCAGCGAAATCACTTAACGTAAACATGGGTCACGTGGAGACTAACACCCTCCCCACTACAACTCGGACAACTCTGTGCAAGCGCGAATCTGGCAGCTAGGGCGCGCGAGAAAAATTTTTCTAGTTCGCATCTGGTTGCTTGCTGCTACTACCGATACAGCTAACAGCCAAACTTCAAGTAGCGGGAAGCGGGAGAAAGTACTGCTTATACGCGAGTCAAATGCGCATGCGCAACAGACCGCTGGCAACTGGTCAAACGAACCTGATGTGAACAGTTGTGACGTCACGCTCACAGCAAGCAGTTTATTGTTACGAAGAATTACAGTCTGCGCCCTACGGCCTTTGACGTATTTTTGCTATCTGTAGACGCTTGTGCGTGCACGGTGTTTTGTTGTCGTAAATTGCACATTTCCTTTGCCACTAAAGTTATTTTTTTTCCCTCTCGTTTATATTTATATCCAGTAGCAGGCTACAATAACATTCTTTGCTAGAGAATCAATTCTGCAGTCAAAATTACAAAAAATTAACTCAAAGCTAAATCAATGAAAAATTCCCGGAATTCCGAAAAATTCCCGGGTTTTTCCCGCATTTCCCGGTTGTCCCGGGTCGTATACACCCTGCCTATGGTACCTCTCCTACTCCCAGTTGGCCAGTTTGACATCCTAACCCCCTTAAAAAAAAACTCATAGTTAATATTGGGTGGGATTATCTGTGACCTGCAGAAAATATGCACTCTTTGTTGCCTATTAGCTTATAATTTTCTCTTTTGTTTGACCTAAAATCAAATATAGGAAACATAAAACCAATAAAGACAAGAGACAAGCAAGACAGTATACATTTCTTCAATCCTTAGGCCCCAGCACTCTTTTCTCTCTAATCTTGCAACAGCTTTACATGACCTGCTTTTGTATTTATGAAAGAATTTATTACCTCATCAAGGTTTGTCAAATGTTTTGCTACATGAAAAAACAAAATGTTGTCTAACACTGAAAAAGCTGTTAACACAAATAGTACCCAAGACTGGTGTGGTTTCTTGATTTTATTGCGACTATTTTGTCACTGTCTGCCAGATACAATGAAACACGCCTTTCTAATATTGAAGCAATTGTAACACATGCCTAGTAAGCAAGACTGCTTTGGTGCAAATGCTCATTTTTATGTACCTCACTTACATAAATAACACAAAAAACATAATTCACAAAGTACCAATATCAAATGCCTATTAAGCCTACTACAAGCAAAAAGTTTTACATTAGGAAATAGTTTCACATTTCATACATACGATTCAATTTCTCAAGCATGAGATCAAAAAGTAGTAGTACAAAACTTTTATATAAATTTGGAATCGTCATATTCTTCCATATAATTTGTGTTATATCCCCAATTCTTCTCATTTCTCGTTCCAACAAACACTCTTGTCATCACTAATTTTGAACTATTCCTGCCATTGTCAAAACTTATTCTCCAGTTAACTTCATTAACCCTGCCAGAATCACAGGTACACTTATCCCGCATTTATTCTCCAGTTAGGTGTTATTACATGTTCATACATCGTGTTAACCATGCTATTCCAACAAAAGAACTTAAAATGGCTGCCAACTGGGCACTGTACAACTGGTGCCGAAGAGATCTGGCAAAAATTTTCTTGGATACACCGAGAATATAATATGTAATCTATCTTACATGTTATTCCTGTTAGTAATTTATTTCCACTCTGTAATCTGAATCTATGGATTTCGCTAATAATTATAACAACACTGATTATTTGTACATCCAATCAAACCACATACACAAACAGCAATTGGCATTCATTCATTACAGCAATTGGCATTCATTCATTCAGGTTCATTCGGCTCAACTTCTAGAGCTCTGTCCCCTTTTGCCTGCAGGAAAGTTTTTTGTTTCTAGATGCGAAGGGTATTCCCCTGGCAGAACATCACATACACTATGCACACATCGAAAAATCAATTTATTATTCATTCAGAAATCATCTTAGAATGTGTTAAAAAATATTCAAAAATCAATTGGGATGTGTTTCAAAATTATATGAATAATTTATAGACCCGCTAAGGTGGTGGTGAAACTGATAGCTGTACCACAGGTGCAACAACAATGGAGGGATGTCTATCAAGAGGCCAGACAAATATGTGGTTCCTGAAGAGCAGCAGGAACGTTTTCAGAATTTGCAGGAGCAACAGTCTGGATGTTGACTGATCTGGCCTTGAAACATTAGCCAACATGGACTTGATATGTTGGTATTATGAAATGCTTGAAAGGAATGGGAAACTACAGCCCTTATTTTTCCCAAGACATGCAGCTTTATTGTATGGCTTAATGGTGATGGTATCCTCTTGGGTAAAATAGCCCTCCATCTAGATTACTATGCACGAGCTACTGAGGAGGATGCTGTTATCGGGAAAACTAAAACTGGAATTCTATGGATCAGAGCATGGAATGTTAAATCCCTTAATTGGATAGGTATGTTAGAGAATTTAAAGAGGGAAGTGGATAGTTTGAAGTTAGATATAATGGAAATTAGTAAAATCTGGCAGTAGGATAAACTGCACTTGTGTCCAGATGAGTACACTAATATAAATACAAAATAAAATATGGATAATGCAAAAGTACATAGAATAATGAATAAGAAAACAGCAATAGGGTTAAAGTACTATGAGCAGCATAGTGACACAATATCACAGCCAGCAGACAAGAAGCCAGCACCCACCATGGTAGTATAAATTCATATGCCTGTTGGATCCGTAGATATCAAATAGATTGAAAAAATCAACAATGAGTTAAAAATAAATTAGAAAAGAGAGAAAAAATTTTTACTGTGATATTGTACTAGAATTTGATGATAGGAAAAGGAAGAGAATGAAAAATAATAGGAAAATATGGTCTGTGGGAGATGACCAAAAATTGGGAAACCACCTGGTAGAATTTTGCACTGAGACAATTTAATCATTGCAAACATTTGTTTTAAGAATCATGACAGAAGGTGTATACATGGACAAGAACTGGAGACACCAGGAGGTTTCAGATAACTTATATAATGGTATCACAGAAATTTCACAATCGGGTTTGGAACAGCAAAATGTTTCCAGGGGCAGATATGGACACTGACCATTATTTAGTGTTTATGAAGTGTAGACTAAAACTGTAGAAACTCCAGAAAGGTAGGACATTAATGAGATGTGGCTGGAGAAATCGATAGAACCAGTGGTTTTTGACACTTTCAAAGAGAGCATGAGGCAATGAATGCTTGAAACAGGGAGCATAATAAAGGATGAGTGGATAGCTTTGAAAAATAAAATAGTGAAGGCAGCAAAGGATCAAATAAGTAAAAAGACAAGGCCTAGTAGAAATCCTTGGATAGACAGGAGATACTGAATTCAAATGATGAAAGGAGAATATACAAAATTGCAGCAAATGAAATGGGTGAAAAGGAATACAGATGTCTAAAAAAATGAGATTCACAGAAAAAAACAAAATGGCTAAGCAGGAATGGCTAGAGGAAAAATGCAAGGTGTAGAAACATATATAAATAGGGTGAAGATAAATGCTGCACATAGGAAAGTTGAACAGATCTTTGTAAAAAAGAGAAGCAGCTGAGCTGTATGAATATCAAGTGCTCAGACAGAAAGCCTTTACTAAGCAAAGAAGCGAAAGCTGAAATGTAGAAGGAATACACAAAGGGCTATACAAGGGAAGTGAACTCGAAGGCAATATTATAGAAAGGGAAGAGGAAGTAAATGAAGATAAGATGGAAGGTATGATACTGTGAAAAGAATTTGACAGAATACTGAAATATCTAAGTCAAAATAAGACCTCTGGAGTAGAAGCCATTTGCTCAGAATTACTGAGATCCTTAGGCAAACTAGCAGTGACAAAATGTATCCACCTTCTGTACTACATATATGAGGCAGGCAAAATGTCTCACACCTAAACAAGAATGAATTTCAGGGAGAAGGAATGAAAGCTTTGAGGTTTGCTGATCTCATTGTAATTTTAGAGACAGAAAGGAACTTGGAAGAGTAGTTGAACAGACTGGATAATATCTTGAAAGAGGTTGTAAGATGAACATCAGAAACAGTAAAACAAAAGTAATGTAATGTAGTCAAAGTTCAGCGAAAAGAAATAAAAACTCTGAGATTTGTTGATGTCACTGTAATTCTAGAGATGGCAAGGGACTTGTAAGACCAGTGGAAAGGACTGAATAATGTCTTAGAAAGATGTTCTTAGATGAAAAATCAAAAAGAGTAAAACATGGGTAATACAATGTAGCGGAGTTAAATCAGGCAACACTGAACAGATTAAACTAGGAAATGACACGCTAAGAGTTTTGCTGTTTGGGTGACAAAATACTTAATGATGGCCAAAGTAGAGATGATATAAAATATAAACAGGCAAAGCAACAAAAAGAGATATTTTGTTAGTATTGGATGTTTGGCAGCCTTTTCAGAAAGTCCTTATCTGAAGCGAAGAGCAATGTGGAAGTTAATTGCGGAGGATAAACAGCTCAGACAAGAATACAATAGATTCTTTCAAAATGTGGTGCTACAGAAGAATGTTGAAGATTAGGTGGGTAGATTGGGTAATCAATTAAGAGGAATATAATGAAATTGGAGGGAAAATAAATTTATTGCACATTAGTTGATAGCACACATCCCAGGTATCGAGGAATTGACAGTTTAGTAATCGAGAGAACTGTGGGTGGTAAAAATTGTAGAGAGAGACCAAGAGATGAATGCAGTAAGTTCAAATGGATATGGGTTGCAGCAGTTATTCGGAGATGAAGAGGCTTGCACAGGATAGAGCAGTAATGGAGAGCTGCATCGAACCAGTCTTCAGACTGAAGATCACATCAACAGTTATTCGAACTTCTCATGACATACTATAAATGTCAACTGTTGCATTAATGCATATGAAATCATCACTTTAGTCCAAGAACAGTCACAATCTTTAGAATACATAATTTAAATTTCTCAAATAGCTTTTGTACCAAAAAACATATTCCAGCAAGTTTTCTGATTCATAAAGTCAGAAGTGATTAATGTATAATTCATATCCTATGAATATATAATCACTGAATAAAACTGTCACAGTTAATTAATTTCCATACAGTTTATGGGTTTAGACCACATCAAAACCGACAAAGCACAGTTCTAAATTAGAGTGAAGAGGATGAAACTCAGATGGGAAGAACATGACAGTTATAAGGAATAGCAGCTTCATTTCTGAATGGTGCAATACTTTTTTATTATATTGAGGACATTATAAACAGTATCCATGAACACAAAGCAGCATAGAGCAAAAAAACGATGATGAAAGAGTAGCAAGTTTGACAGGAAGGGATAAATATATTACAGAATGTTCTCAATATAATAGAAGGAAACATTCCACGTGGGAAAAATTATATATAAAAACAAAGATGAGGTGACTTACCGAACGAAAGCGCTGGCAGGTCGATAGACACACAAACAAACACAAACATACACACAAAATTCAAGCTTTCGCAACAAACTGTTGCCTCATCAGGAAAGAGGGAAGGAGAGGGAAAGACGAAAGGAAGTGGGTTTTAAGGGAGAGGGTAAGGAGTCATTCCAATCCCGGGAGCGGAAAGACTTACCTTAGGGGGAAAAAAGGACAGGTATACACTCGCACACACGCACATATCCATCCCCCTAAGGTAAGTCTTTCCGCTCCCGGGATTGGAATGACTCCTTACCCTCTCCCTTAAAACCCACTTCCTTTCGTCTTTCCCTCTCCTTCCCTCTTTCCTGATGAGGCAACAGTTTGTTGCGAAAGCTTGAATTTTGTGTGTATGTTTGTGTTTGTTTGTGTGTCTATCGACCTGCCAGCGCTTTCGTTCGGAAAGTCACCTCATCTTTGTTTTTACAGAATGTTCTGATAGAAAGTAAAATATTTTGGAAGTAAAAGTAACAACTGATTGACTAATAGAGGCAATGAGTTGCGATGAATCCTTTTGCGAACTAGAGTACACACACACACATACATGAATGCCTGCATGCAGGCACACACACAAACACACACACACACACACACACACACACACACACACACACACACATAGCAAAATTGTGTCAGTTGAATGAAATCTGCTGGGACTGCAACATGATTGGGGTGAGAAATGGTGTTAGGGTCAAGTGGGTGAGGGAAGAAACATAGTGGGAAGTGGGATAAGAGTTTAGAGAGAGAGAGGGAGCCAGCATATAGGACAGGAATGCAACACAGCGCAGGCATCAGTGAAATTAGTGCAGGATATGATGACATAAATTGTCGGTTGGGGGGAGGGGGGTTTACAGGATGTAGGGAAGGAAGAGAGTGTGGGTGCATGATGAGTGAAGTTGAGTTCCTGGATCAGGTTGGACATGGGGGGCAGGGGGGGGGGGGGGGGGGGGGCAGATGACATGTAGAGATTGAGGCTTAAGGAAATGTAGGACATACTGCAAGTACAAACCTCATTTCTTTCCTCCTCCTTAGTGACACCCCATCCCAAATGGAACCCAGCTCCATCTATCTGTTTCAGTTCAAATACCTGATTCTATCACTAGCTAAAAACCAGTCCTACAGACTGTTCTGCATACGCAACCCACTGCCCTCTCTGGATGCCAGCCTCCTTTTACAATAGCCTCAAAATTTTGTCATTCCACCTACCCCTGTCCCTCACAAAGCACTGTTCTATCTGGCACAGACGTCCTCCATCAACTACCTACACCATAGCTCCCAAATGGCTCTATTGCAACTGAGGAAGATATACAAACAAATCTATGATATGGACATGGACACCTGCATAGCACCCTCCTATGCCAAATTATTTATGTGCCATCTACATGTTCACTGATGACATTTTCATGATATGAACCTGGGACCAAGACACCCTATACTCTTACATCCACATTATCAATGCTTTCTCTCCCAACATTTTGCTTTCTTTCCACCTTTCTGGATGTTGACCTAAATCTCTCTGACTGCCTCATCCCTACTTCTGCCCATATCAAATGCAGTAACAATCAACAGCACCTGCATTTTGACAGCTATCATTCCTTCTACACGGAAAAATCACTCCCATGTAGTCTGGTCATCAATGGATGACACATCTGCAGCCCAATAATTCCCTTGACCCATATGCTGAAGGTGTCACTAGAGCTGTCACTGACAGACACTATCCCCAAACTTAGCTCATGGGCAGATTACTGTGCCACATCCTCATGCTCCTGCCACTGTCCTCTATACACCATTATCCTGCCCAATGATCACACCTTCACTAAACCCACACCCATCCCCCTCACTTCCCATCTTCCTCACTTCCCATCTTCCTCACTTCCCACTGGCAAGTCACTCCTCCATGTCATCGTCATTGTGCACACCACAAACACCCCGGTCCCAGTGTCCATTTTTCACTCCTATCCCATACAATTACTGCCTCTCCTACCCACATTCCTATGCTGTGCATCTGTTGCCTCCATCAGAGTCATCAGCCATCCTTAACTAAATGTCCATCTCACTCCCGTACTCTGTTTATACTCTTCCATCACCCACTCCATCCTACACAGCTCTTCACCTCAGTCAAGCTGGACAGGAGCAGTCCTGGCACAGTGTGTTCAGCCCAACAGTGTAACCATACAGATATGTGTGTGCATGCAGCAATGTGTACTGTAGCTCAAAAAAGGATTTACCTAAAAGGTAGCTAAACTTTCAGTTTTGTTTACATGCCTGTTAGTGACTCAATGCCTCTACTACTCAGTGAGCTGTTACTTTTACACCTAAATTATTTGCATTCTATCAGAACAATCCATGACATACAAGGTGCATTCCATAAGTAATGAGACCAAATTCATAAAAAATCATTTATTGAATATATTCATACAAATAATAAAAAATTTTCAAAATAGCACCCCCTTGCATTGATACACTTCTGGAGGCAGTGTTTCCATGCCTGGAAGGCACACTGGAATGCCTTTTCCAGAATGTCCTTTAGAGCTGATGTAACATGTGCCTGGATGCTTTCAATCGTGACCCAATGTTTTCCTTTTATGACTCCTTTTAACCAAGGAAACAAAAAAAAGTCAGCAGGAACAAGGTCAGGACTGTAGAGAGGCTGGGAGAACCAACGGGATCTTAGTTATGGCCAGGAAGTCGTTGGAAATGAAGGCACTGTGACTCGGCATGTTGCCATGGTGAACTTTCCACGTGTCCTTGATGTTGCTTCGACAGCGCAAGACCATCCTTTTCAGTCTTTTGAGCACTTCCAAGTAGAAAGCTGAAATTACTGTAGTCTCAGTAGGTACGAATTCATGGTGGACAATGCCTCTGACATCAAAGAAGACAATGAGCATGGTTTTGATCCTGCACTTGCCCTTCTTGGGGTGGGGTGACGATGATGTGTGCCACTCTGATCTCTGCCTTTTTGTCTCAGGGTCATACTCAAAAATCCATGACTCATCACCTGTGATAACTGAGTTTAAAAAATGAGGATCATTTTCACAAATTTCCAACATTTCTTGTCACCAAAGCACTCGCATGTGCTTGTGTTCATTGGTCAACACCTTTGGGATGAGTTTGGAAGACACCTTTGTCGTGTTAAAACCTTCTGTCACAATGTGGGAAACGGTTGTTTTTGACATGTTTAGAGTTTGTGCTATCAATTGAAGGCTCAGCCATCTGTCAGAGTTCAAACAATCGCGCACACGCATCACATTTTCGTCGACTCGTGCGGTTGATGGCCGTCCACTGCGAGGTTCGTCGGTGATCTCCTCTCGGTCCTCCATGAATGACTTGTGCCATCGGAAAACTTTTGATTTGGACAAGCAATCAGTCCCAAAGGTATGCTGAAGTAATGGAAATGTTTCGGTGGCGGACTTCCCAAGTTTAACGCAAAATTTGATTGTGTACTATTGCTCTACAGAATGATCCATTGTGCCATGTTACATAAACTCAAAAGAGAGTTGACAGAAACGCACATCCTGACTCTCCAGCAGCTTGCAGCCAAATGAGACAAAGAGCGTTTTGAAGCCAACACCCCCCCCCCCCCCCCCACACCAGTTAGCCCAGCTGATTACAACATGTTGTGGTGTACCGTTGCGTCATAAAAAAATTGGTCGCATTTCTTATGGAACGAAATCTGTTATTTATATTGTCATGTAACTGCATTCAATCATAATTGTCATGTCATTCTCCTTTGTTACTGTATCATATTTTATATCTGTTTTATCTCTATTTTATTGTCCACTGTATCTCACCCTACATTTTCCTTCATACCTTTATTACATATACATGTTATCAGCTGCAACTAGCATGTTTATGTGGGATTTGTCAGAAACATGTAGGACTAGTTGCAGTTGATTCAGCTGCACTGCACACTATCCAGCTGCCTGACAGACTGCCACATCACAGTTAAGCATTATCTAAAAAGCAAATTACTGCAGTTTATCCCCAAATTGATTCAGTCCTGCACATTGGTCCTGTCATCACTTCAAATCAATCACTCAATCACTCAGTTTTCCATGCTTGATGATGGCTAATGTGTGAACAAATATTCTCCTCATTTCCATCTCCCAGTACCCTTACATACCCACAGTTGCACTTAGAAGTATCTAATTCATTCATCTGCTACATCCATTTCACGGTTTTGCTTCAGTTTTTTCGATTTTCTCATCATATATCACTCAATTTGAGCCCCCAGTATTCCCATAGTGTTAAAAATAGCTAAATGACATCAGTTATGTTACATTCCTCCTCCCAAGCAACATCCTATCTCAAACAGACTTCAACTAAAATCCAGTTCCACAACCTGCTTAAGCCCTGGAATCTCTCTCCCCCCCCCCCCCCCCCCCTCCCAACCCCCACAACTATGGACAAACCATAACCATAAGTCCCCTCTCTGAATACCATCCCTCCTTTAAGAATGACTTCTCTCACGTACCTGATACTAAAGAAACAGATCTCCGTGACACAGACATTCCTGAGCCATGTGTATTGCCTCCGCAACTCCCCAACTACCTATAGAATATCTGCCAAATTGAAATCCTTGCTCTCAAATACAACCTCCAAAACATATGAACTTAATTGACAACATATTGCCACCATGGAGCACCAGTATGTCTCAATACCTATCCTACCACCAAACAACACAGTTTTTAAATCTCTCATAGTACCCAAATACTGTCTTGCTGACCATTTCCAACTGCTTACCCAACACTGCTTACCCGAAACTAACTTAATCATAGCTAACACTTGGTTCAAGAATCATAAAAGAAGGTTGTATACATGGAAGAATCCTGGAGGTACTAGAAGGTATCAGATATATTATATAATGGTAAGACAGAGATTTAGGAACCAGGTTTTAAATTGTAAGACATTTCTAGGGGCAGATGTGGACTCTGAACACAATCTATTGGCTATGAACTGTAGATTAAAACTGAAGAAACTGCAAAAATGTGGGAATTTAAGCAGATGGGACCTGGATTAACTGACTAAACCAGAGGTTGTACAGAGCTTCAGGGAGAACATAAAGGAACAATTGACAGGGATGGGGGAAAGCAATACAGTAGAAGAAGAGTGGGTAGCTCTGAGGGATGAAGAAGTGAAGGCGGCAGAGGATCAAGTAGGTAAAAAGACAAGGGCTAGTAGAAATCCTTCGGTAACAGAAGAAATATTGAATTAAATTGATGAAAGGAGAAAATATAAAAACGCAGTAAATGAAGCAGGCAAAAAGGAATACAAACGCCTCAAAAATGAGATTGACAGGAAGTGCAAAATGGCTAAGCAGGGATGGCTAGAGTACAAATGTAAGGATGTAGAGGCTTATCTCACTAGGGCTAAGATAGATACTGCCTACAGGAAAATTAAAGAGACTTTTGGAGAAAAGAGAACCACTTGTATGAATATCAAGAGCTCAGATGGAAACCCAGTTCAAAGCAAAGAAGGGATAGCAGAAAGGTGGAAGGAATATATAGAGGGTCTATACAAGGGCGATGTACTTGATGACAATATTATGGAAATTGAAGAGGATGTAGATGACGATGAAATGGGAGATGTGATACTGCGTGAAGAGTTTGACAGAGCACTGAAAGACCTGAGGCGAAACAAGGCCCCGGGAGTAGACAACATTCCATTGGAACTACTGATGGCCTTGGGAGAGCCAGTCCTGACATAACTCTACCATCTGGTGAGAAAGATGTATGAGAAAGGTGAAATACCCTCAGACTTCAAGAAGAATATAATAATTCCAATCCCAAAGAAAGCAGGTGTTGACAGATGTGAAAATTACCAAACTATCAGTTTAATAAGTCACTGCTGCAAAATACTAACGCGAATTCTTTACAGATGAATGGAAAAACTGGTAGAAGCCGACCTCGGGAAAGATCAGTTTGGATTCCGCAGAAATGTTGGAACACGTGAGGCAATACTGACCCTATGACTTATCTTAGAAAATAGATTAAGGAAAGGCAAACCTAAGTTTCTAGCATTTGTAGACTTAGAGAAAGCTTTTGACAATGTTGACTGGAATATTCTCTTTCAAATTATAAAGATGGCAGGGCTAAAATACAGGGAGCAAAAGGCTATTTAAAATTTGTACAGAAACCAGATGGCAGTTATAAGAGTCGAGGGGCATGAAAGTGAAGCAGCAGCTGGGAAGGGAGTGAGACAGGGTTGTAGCCTGTCCCCGATGTTATTCAATCTGTATATTGAGCAAGCAATAAAAGAAACAAAAGAAAAATTCGGAGTAGGTATTAAAATCCATGGAGAAGAAATAAAAACTTTGACGTTCGCCGATGACATTGTAATTCTGTCAGAGACAGCAAAGGACTTGGAAGAGCAGTTGAACGGAATGGACAGTGTCTTGAAATGAGGATATAAGATGAACATCACCAAAAGCAAAACAAGGATCATGGAATATAGTCAAATTAAGTCGGGTGATGCTGAGGGAATTAGATTAGGAAATGAGACACTTAAAGTAGTAAAGGAGTTTTGCTATTTGAGGAGCAAAATAACTGATGATGGTCGAAGCAGAGAGGATATAAAATGTAGACTGGCAATGGCAAGGAAAGCGTTTCTGAAGAAGAGAAATTTGTTAACATCGAGTATAGATTTAAGTGTCAGGAAGTCGTTTCTGAAAGTATTTGTATGGAGAGTAGCCATGTGTGGAAGTGAAAGATGGACGATAAATAGTTTGGACAAGAAGAGAATAGAAGCTTTTGAAATGTGGTGCTACAGAAGAATGCTGAAGATTAGATGGGTAGATCACATAACTAATGAGGAGGTATTGAATAGAATTGGGGAGAAGAGGAGTTTGTGGCACAACTTGAGTAGAAGAAGGGACCGGTTGGTAGGACGTTCTGAGGCATCAAGGGATCACAAATTTAGCATTGGAGGGCAGTGTGGTGGGTAAAAATTGTAGAGGGAGACCAAGAGATGAATACACTAAGCAGACTCAGAAGGATGTAGGTTGCAGTAAGTACTGGGAGATGAAGAAGCTTGCACAGGATAGAGTAGCATGGAGAGCTGCATCAAACCAGTCTCAGGACTGAAGACAACAACAACACCCAAAACTCTCTCCCAACACCGAACAAAATGGCACAGTGATCAACACACTGGCCTTGCATTCAGCAGGATGATGGGACAAATGCCCATCCAGCCATCCAATTTTGGTTTTCCATAATTTCCCTAAATTGCTCCAGGCAAACACTGCGATCATTTCTTAGAGAAGGGAATGGCCAAAATCCTTGCTCATACTTGAAGCTCATGCTCCATCTCTAATGGCCTCAATGTTGACAGGACATTAAACCCTTATCTTTCCTCCATCCTTCCTTCCTTTCCCTCCAAAAATCCCACGAAAGTCAGAACCTAAACAAATGCAAAACTCTGTTGCCATTCTATCCACCAAAAATCTTAGTACTTCCAGGAGTTTTGTCCTGCCCAAAGGCCTCACCTTCTGCCTCATACCCAAGGTCATTCATGCTGATTTCAGCAAAGACTGTCTTTCTATCCAGATTCCTAAAGGAGAAACTCTTTTTTGCTATCAATTTTTCATATAAAAACCCACTTAATCCCAACACTGAATCTTTCTCACCTAGTTAATACCACGATTGAAGATTCAGCCCCCTTCTCCCAATGGTAACGGATTAATTTCTATGAGAACTTGTAGAAGTCAGAGCCCAGAATTGCAATGAGGCCGCAGCCAGACAGCAGGCACTAGTCATTGAACTGTGTGTCAATCAGAACTTTTACAGTAACTCTTTCAATACTGAGTCACAAATGAGAGACCTCTACCAATCCGCCCACCTCTGCTCTTCAGCATTAGTCCAGACTTCAACCCTGCTCAGTGCCATCACTGTGCCAGAGAGGACATGGTGGCTGCCTGTGATTGCAGCATGGTGATGTCCTGCCACCTCAAATCACTTGGCATACTAGAGATGCCAGCACAGCACTCTTTCTCCCAGGCAACATGTGCACCCTGATTACTGAACATCATCGCCTGCAGCTAACATGTCAAAATATTGTAAGGGAACACTGGGAAGCTCTCCAATACCATCGGCAAAATTTATGCAATTTACTGTAATCCTGTTCCCCATCTCAAAGCAACACACTACACATTAACACCTCATAGCATCAAAACCCTGCCTTGCTCATTCCTCCACTGTAACATCATCTCCCCCACTGACTTCAACTAGTCCCCCTCTTCCCCTCTTCAGCCCAATAGGCCCCCTTGGTGGACTTTTAACCTCCAAAACTCTGAAAGCTCCATCCACACTTCTGCCAACATCAAGCCAAGTAACTATTAATACCACCTGAATTTTTATAGGTCATCCCTTCCATACTGAGTAATCACTCCAAAATGTTCTAGCCATCTGTGGATGTAAATGTCTGTAAGTGGTGTAGGGAGTTTACAGGTGGTCGTACTGGAATTCATGATGATGAAAGAAGCTGGAGGCTGACAGTCCCAAAGAGACAATTGAAAGGTTGAACAAATCTTGCTTCAAGATTGGCCGAACACTCTTGAAAAGCTTTGCAATGTTGTTCCTGAGTTTTCTCAAAGCACCATTCATCAGACACTGACTGAAGTGTTGAAAGTTTGGAAGGTTGCACAAAATTGGTCCCAAGAACACTGACACGAAGACCACAAATGCAATGGGTTGAAACTTCCCGCCAAATTTCACCAATGCTACGCAGATGAAAGGGACAACCTTTTGTATTAAATAGTCATGGGTGATGATACTTGGGCTTTCCACCTCATACGTGAGACCAAACAACAATCACATGAATGGTGGCATTACAACCCATCCAAGCCACAATAGTTCAAAAGAACACAGTCTGCCGATATAGTCATGACAACTGTGTTTTGGAGTTGAAAGAGGATATTGCTGGTTGACTTCATGGTTCCTGAGACAAAAATAAATGCCAATAGGTATTGTCAGACATTATAAAAAACTCAGACAGGTGACACAGAAGCAAAGAAGAGAAATGATGAGCAAGGGCATAAGCCTTCTCCACGACAATGTTCATCCCCACATCGCCTGTCAACCTGTGGATGTTCTGCAACAGTTTGGCTGGGACATAATCAACTATCCACCCTACAGTCTGGACTTAGCGCTCAGTGACTATCATGTGTTTCCCAAGCTGAAGAAACACTTAGCTGAAAGACACTTAAGTGATGAAGACAACGTGAAAGATGAAGTTCGACACTTCTTCAGTAGCATGTTGGTGGGTTGGTATGCCATGGGCACAAAAAACCTGCAGCAGTGTTTACAAAAATGGATTGAGAGAAATGGTGATGATGTGGAAAAATAGAAAAACGTTCAAACTTCAAAACTATGTACAATTTATAGTAAATAAGTATTTATTTATATTTAAAAAAATGGAGACCTCCTCATTATTTGGATCACCCTCGTAATCGCATCCTCACACATAAATACTTCTTGGCTGAAGGGAAGATTGACAAAAAAAGCATGGAATGGCCATATCACCATCATGGCACAATCCTATGCCAACCTGTTTATGTGCTATCCAGAGAAGACCATACCAGCTTCACAAAACCCAAAACCCCTTGTGTGGTTCATGTCCCATGACACTATTCCTGCAGTCCCACATTCTTCCCTGCAGTCTCCCCATCTGTCTTTTGTCACTCCCTCCTAATACATTTCTCAACACCATCACCATAGTGTGCTGCACAAACTTATGTGCTGGTGATCGTGTTGCATTTCTGTTGTCTGTACCTGCTGCTTCCTTTACAACATTCACATTTGTCAGCCATCCTCCCCCAACCCTTCCTCCCACTTCCCAACTCCTTTCTCCCATAAATCACTCCACCCAACAGAACCCTTCATCTGTTACAAGATGCACAAATATGTTACAAAATGTCCATCTGTGACATGGCAATGGCAATTACTAAAAGCCTGATCATTTGGATGATTCAGAAAAGATCCATTAGTAGAAATTTAAATACTGCCCAGATGAAAGATATATCTATTCCACCATACTATGCAAGTAGAAAGCAATTTGCGCTGATCTGACACAATCGTGTAAAGTAGGAATATAGTAAATGTGAAAAGAAATATAGAACCATTGACCTAACATACAATAATATAATTATGTCCTTTTCCTGACTGAGAGTACAATTTAATATGTCAGCAACTTGTAATCTTTCATCTAACATTCTGAAATTAAGGTATACTAAACATTCATTCAAATTATCATTAATTAATAACTGAGACATTTTGTGGTAACCTTAAGAGAGATATTGCTCATTTTTCCTTCTTTCTCTGCAAGGGATACAGAGATATAGGGAAATTCTTTACATGGAACAATGCAGCTTATTAGAGTCTTTTTAATATCCTCTGTACATCTAACAAGCTAATGATGCTCTATGAATAACTTCAAAATCTTTAAGTAAGGAAAATGCAAACTCTCTTTTGCAAGGCTGAAACTTACAATCTGCTATAAGAGGAGTAGTTAAGGGTTTAACATATATAAACAATGTTTCATGCAGACTATATGTTGATGATACTTGGAGAGTTGAAGTTTCTTCAAAGTGCTGTATTATCCCAAAAGTAAATATACTAAGATGATATTTACAGAAACAATCAAACAGTGAAACAAACAAGGAGTTGTGAAGGACTATTGCAAAATATTGTGTTTCTTTTCCACTCGAATAGTGTTCAAATCTGTCTTTTGAAGATTTCTTTCTGTACTGTATTTTTCCTTCTAATTGTATTTATTAGCAATTTAAGTTAAAACTTTCTACATAAAACTCTGTGGAAAACGACATCTACCTTCAAAATTATTTTTGCTCATCCCTGCTTACTCCGGTACTCACAAATGTGCTCTATCAGTAGGATTGTCAATTTTTGAATTATTGTTAAAACTGTTTCCAGGAACAACATGAACAGTTTCATTAAGCCCAGGAAAAAAAGATAACTTTTATTTACAAGAAGAGCCAGTTCTGTGTGTTTTTTGATTTTATTTGTTCACCTGGGATAGTTTGGCTTCTCCCCAAAATATCAATAAATGTTTCCCCAATTTTTATCATATTTTGCTCTGCTAATACAGAGCACTTCTTCCTTCAATTGATTAAACTGAACATCATACACAGTACTGCCAATGGGTCATTGCAGTCACCAATGGGGCATTGTCAGTCACTGATGTCAATGAAATTATGTAACTATTTTTTAAATGAATTTGCATGAGGCCCCATGGGTCCTCATTTACAAATGGAAAACTGCTAACTGTCAGACAACTACTGACAGCCATACTCTTCCATTTACTTAACTCTACTTTGCAATTTCATTATATCTTGCTTTTTGATATCTATGTTTTATTTGACATGACACACTGATTGTTATTAGGTCAACAGCAAATAAAAAAGTGGAATGTCTGTGCCGTATACTGATGTAATATCATTTCTTTAAATGGAATTAAGAAGGGTTATCATTTCATTACACACAATACCTATTTCAAATCATGCAACATGCAATACAAATGATTTTGTTGTTGTAGGTCACTTTCTGCATACCTATACTATTTACAAATACAGAGACTTCCGGAAGCAAGAAGTAAATTAGTTTTGGTGACAAATATACTACAGGCAGAGTGTATTAACTGAAACCATTACTATTAATTCATACTGGAGTCACATGTTTACAACAAACATATTTTTGTCAATTTTTCAGGGCAAAAATGACATGCATCATATTATTTTTTCAGATATTTCTTTATATAACACACATCTACTCATAAGTGTATTAATGGTCATTATTCATTACTATTAAGCAAAAGAAGTGCATTTACTTTAAAACTGTTCTAAGTAAGTTATTTATCCATATAGTTTTCAGATCTGACCTTGAGAACATTTTATGTACTGTTACAAAGCCACTGTCTCCATAAAGAGTTAAGGTAATCCATATAAATGGGTTAACATAACAATGTTTCTGCAGTATTATTATATGCAACTCTGCATCACCTATATTTGTGTACACAGACATCTACATGAATCACACATAGGCTATTGTTCCTTTGCTAGTCTTCAAACATTTTTATTCTTATTCACAAAGTACTATGACATGAAATTAATGAAGAATATTAGCCCCATAGTATAAACATTAACAATTATGTATTGCTATCTGTTAAGCTCTCATTGAATTGTAAGCCAAGATTTTAAACATGGCTGAAAACAGCAACTGTTGAAATTCTTCACGATAAATGATAACAGCCAAACAGTTGCTGGATAAAGATTTATTATAATCCTTGACCACGGCTTCGGTATATCTAAATATACCTTCATCAGAAGTAAAATACACTAAAATCACATCCTGCAGTGGAGATAGAGAAAACAATTGTGCCAAAGGTGTCGTCAGTGGTTAAAACATCATCTCCATTATTACAATGTAATTATGGACAGAGGGTCGATGCGGACACAGCATAGCATCAGTGCTTTGCCTGTGAACTGAATTGTAAATATTCTGTTATAGACTGTTATTTCAGCATCTTCACATATAAAGGTATTATTTCACAATAAACAAGAAATGACCTAAGCATCTTCATTTTAATATTCATGTTGTCTTACTGTTAATTTGGCATATATTTTTGGTTTCAGTAAATGTACATAGAACAACAAAAATTCATTCTTTTGATATGGATGAAAGTTTTTTGTAAGAAAGCCAAGCCAATGAATGGTTCTTAAATAGAAGAAATTCAACACCCTAAATACAACCATTCTGAGATCATTAAAAGATGAAGTAGTCTTTACCCCACTTGCCCTGGGCATAGTAAAAAATTTAATAGGCTCTAAGAATCCAATGATATTAATGATACTATGAGCATGGTCTTCACTCTCAATGACAGGTAATAATAACCACTTATTATGTTTTATGTGGTGTGTGTAGGGAAAAAGGGTGTGTGTTTGTGTGTGTGTGTGTGGGGGGGGGGGGGGGGGGGGGGAACCATTCTCGGCATTTACTACATGCCTGCATCTCTTATATTAAACCAAGTCTATTTTTTGTCCTTTACTACAATTTTTGCTGTTCTAATCCAAAATCTCTATATCCCACAATCCTGAGGGAAATACTTCCCACTAACAAATACATATACAACACCACCTTAAAAAAATGATCCTACATATTAACATTGTATTGGCTCCATGTGAAGGCATTCACAAGGGAGGAGGCAAGATGGGAACTTCCTTCCCCCCCCCCACCCCCCCACCCCCACCCCCCCACCCCCACCCCCCGAAATCTGGAGTACAGAGCATTTATTCATTACAGAGTTATCATATACTTCTAGAAGTGCTTTCCTGTGAATCTGTTAAACCTCTTGTTTAGCCAGTTGCAGCATCTGGTTAACTTAGTTCTTGTAGCATGAGACTGACAAACTCACTCATATCAAAAATCGTATTTTTATTCTTGTCCTCCACTTGGATAAATTTCTGCAGATAGCCATGACCACAAGGACATTCGTCAGACTTTTTTGTTAGCCTCTCATAGCCTCATCTTATTGATCTATGGCCTATTACACCTACTATCCCCTCCCCCTTTCACATATCTCATCAATCTCTCTCTCTCTCTCTCTCATCCAGCAGAGGCAGAATACAGAGCCCAAACTGATCAACAATAATGTAGATAAACTATGTATGATTCTCAGACCTACAGAATGATCAACAATAATGAAGATAAACTTTGTACGATTCTCAGCCCTAAAGGCTTCACTTTTAGCCCTACTCCTTAATTCATTTATGATTTAATCTGGGCTGGAAACACATCACAATTCGCCCAAAATCACATCAAATTCTGCCTAGCTCAGGGTGTAACACCATCCACCCAATAACTTCCACACTCCAGACAAAATACCAAGATTTCATGAATTTCTGGGTTCCACATTCTCCTCATCTTGTTTCCTTAGATTCCTAGTTGCACAAGTAGGATTAAAAACTTAATGTGTTCATTAATGTTAATATTAATCATGTATATATATTCCATAAACTGACTTGTTCCATATCATTTTGATAAAAGAATTGTTCAAATGATCTATGGAATATGTAACTAACCAACTATACAACCTACCTCATGAGCTCACCTTCACAACTGCAGAAATAACTGCTGTTCACCACCCCAAATCTTCTCACATACTGGTCATAATTTTACCATTATTGTTGTGGATGATAGTGACCTAGTAGGAGGGGTCTCCAAAGCTGCCCGACAAATGCTCCTACAAGACCTGCTACAGACATCTAATCCTAGACATCCATTATGTTCTCCAGTCTTTTCTTAAATCTCTGTGTCCTTCCTGCAAACCTCCTCTAGTATCTGTCTCCCTCCTCACTTGCAGCACCCTCTCGACACCTACTTTCTCCAGGTTTCCCATGACCCATAAAATCAACGAGCCCACATGCCCAGTCATGGCTGGAAACTGAATCCAAACTGAAAGAATCTGCACTCTCATGGGTCAAAGCTTTCAACTGTTTGGACACAGCCCTCTACGATACTACAGAGACTAACTGATTCCTCCACAGTCCCTGACATTTCACCACCTAGTGACCTGCTGGTCACTATCAAATGGTAACACTTTTCTCCACCCCAACATCCCTTTTTCTCATGGGCTTGTAATCACAGAACTTCTACCAACCCCATCTACATTGAACACATAAACCACTTCCTAGAAACCATGACAAACTGTATTCTTATTCACAATTACTTCCCAATGTGTAATCTTACGATTTTACGTTTGGTAACCTGTTTGTGGATCACTCTGGTGAATCCTTTTTAACCATACAAATCCCGTATCTCTCATTTAATGCATCAAACATGTAGGATAATAGGTTACTTAATGAGGAACAGTTATTGTTAGAGATAAAAAGTTCACTGATGCTTCCCAGCAATGTTAGGTCTCTGTATATTTGGTTATGCTCTGGAGAGGTGGCAGGATGTAGGCAGTCTGCAATGTTTGTATCCAATGTGTCTTGCCAATAATCCAGTCATCTGCTCCATGTGACAACCTGTGGGTCCCCCACCTGCTCTAGAGGAATGGAAATAACAACTGCAGTTGACTATATGTGCTGTGTGCTGTTTTTACTTCCCATCCCACCAACAGGTGCATCATTTCCACTGGCTAAGTCAAAACAGTTGTGTGTTGACAGTCACTGTCTGTTGTACACCAGACCAATCATGAACACTTACTCCTTGGCAGAGATGGCAGACGTGCATTTTTTGTACTGTGAAACTACAGGCTGCAAATGCTGATAGTGCAGTCCAGGAATGATGGCAGTCTGCACAGCTTGAGACATGGATGGGGATTGCATTGTTGCTAGTTCCACGTGAGGGTTGTGGAAAGTGCATACACATGCTCTGTGGTTGAAGAAAGCATGTGTACTACAAATTATGTCTCTCACTTGATTGTGCAGATTTTCAGCCATGACAGTTTCAAACAAGTGGAATAAAAATTCACTGAATAACTCACTATGATCATGTTTAATGTTTGTATTGGCTAAGACATTCACAGCACAGTGCTGAGAATGCTACTGAATGCTCACTGGCTGTCCAAGAATGTATGGCATAGATGTACAGAATGAACCTAAACTCAATTGCCATTGTTCATGACTCCGACTACAGCAGCATGTCTGCATTAGAAAAGCTATCCCAATGGATGACAACCATATTATGCACAGTTCCAGGAATTGCATGAGTATGGCACTCTACATCCACAGCATGAGGGTACCAACACAACTTGGATTGGCTGACTTTGAGCTCTGCATGCAATTCTCATAGCAATTTATTCAGCAATCTATTGCCAAGCCAGAGTTTGCATTGTGTGTGTTGTTTACAGACAAAAATGTTTTATGAGAGACAGCTATGTAAATACCCCTCAACAGTCAAATGTGGGCAGAAGAAAATCAGCATGTGATCATGGCCACATGTCATCAACAACCGTTTTCAGTAAGTGGCAAATATGTTATTGGATTCCTTATTCTTCCAGCTCATCTAGACTGCCAGATGTATCACAACCTCCTGGCTAAAGACCTACCCAATCTGCTATAAGATGTTCTGCTGATCTGAATTTTTCAGTAACCAGCAGGGCTCTCAGTGTTTATCGATTCTGCGAATTAATTTCGTTGGGACAGCAAACATTACCATCTCATAACATTGACACAATAGAATCTGGAGAACAATTTCTGAAAACACTACAATATGTGATCAGTGAGGTAAAAGCTCAAATAATTGTTAATGAGCATTGCTATAGGGACAGGTTATTATATGTTATAGAAACTAAACCACTGACTAACATTCTCTAACTGTCTTAAGATTAAATCCACAAAAAAGGTAACCAATGTACAAGGGCATGCTGAAAAGTAATGGCTCTGAAAATTTTATGTAAAAACTCTTAAAACTTTTTAAATAAAATAAATGTTATTAACATTCTACCTCTTTATTCTTCATGTCTACACATTTTCAGCCTTCTACTGCAAGAGGACTCTGAATTGTAACATGTGTGATGTAATTGTGTCAGTGCATGAGAATCAGTGAGCTGTCCACATGACACGCCCTACCCTTCAGCACAAGAATATCAAACAAGAATGTTAAACCATGCATGAGCACTTGACATCTGCAACAATTCAGAGGCTTGGGCTCGCTGTCATCGATCACCTTGTGCATAGTCCTGACTTGGTCCCAGCCAATTTTTGTTTGTTTCCAGAACTTAAGGAACACCTTCAAAGACTTCACTTTGATAGTGAAGAAATGGTGGACATGGAGGTGAGATTGTTATTCTGTCAACAAGTCAAACATTCTACAATGATGGTATCAATGAAATGGTCCTCATTGTGAGAAGTGTGTTCGTCACCAGGGTGACTATGTTGAGATATTGAGGTATGAATGTGCAGACATGAGGAATAAAGATGTAGAAAGTTAATTACTGTTGTTTTATTTACAAAGCTTCTGAGAGATGTCACATAAAAAATTTGGAGGCATTACTTTTCAGCATGCCCTCAAAGCTACCGATGAAATGGGAGCTATAATTAGAAATTATGATGACCTACTAAAACTGAAGAATAGAATCCAGCTATATTTCTTCATGAAGGAAGCTGAAGGGAAACAAACAAAAAGTTCATTCCTCAATATAAACAGTTTTCATAACATGAAATTAGAATGGGATAACACTACAGAGCACCACAAAATGCTCGGAATAGCAGTTTATAAATGAAATAACAAATTTCACAAATACCCTCTTAAAATGTTGCAGTAAATTGAAAGGAAATGTTTGGCAATATTACAGGGATACCGAAAGGAGAACAAAACATGGAGGGTAAAACTGACCAATTTTCTTGTACTGTCAAAGGCATTTAGTCTAGGCAAATTCTCTCTATACATTTAGATATTGCCAAGAATATTACAAGAATTGTTTGCTGACTCATATAGAGAACATACTTAAAGGTGTCCATTGGTACAACAATCTTTTAGTGTAGTTACGGAGGCAGCATAGACATTCAACAGTAGGCTATGAACTTACTCATCAACAGGTGTTAGAAAACCTTCGAGAAATTCCCTGACAGTATTACGAACTTATTATTTAATGCAACCAAGCCTGTGAGTCTAGATCCCAATGTAAGCATTGTAGGTATACATTTTAAGTAAAAACATGTTAGAACTTCTGATGTTAAAATATTCTGCAGTCAAAGAACACATAAATATACAGAATATATAACCAAGACATCTACCCCTCAAATAATAAACAGGAATAAAATGAAAAATAGAGCACTGCCATAGAATCAAATAAAAAATGTATGAGTACATGGAAAACATTAACAACAAAGTTTCAACAACAAAATTAAAGCCTATTTGGTACAAGCTAATAAACAGGAATAAAATGAAAAATAGAGCACTGCCATAGAATCAAATAAAAAATGTATGAGTACATGGAAAACATTAACAACAAAGTTTCAACAACAAAATTAAAGCCTATCTGGTACAAGCTGACTGATGATGTTATACCAACAAATGATAGTTTGCATGCCACATGACGAAGCGACATCAAGTTTTATCTCAGATGTGAGTCAGTGGTCATGTTAATATATCAGTTTGGTTTCAAGAATTACAGCATTATATAGAATGGTTTAAAACAGCGGTAGTCAATGTGGTCCCTAGTGCATGCTAGTGGGTGTTTCAGCTTTCATAGTGGGCAGCAACCATTAGAGATTTAAAAAACATTTTCATTACGTTTCATAAAAAATTGACATAAAGTATTCTGCAAGTAACTATTATTGTATGTTATACGTTACTGTAATTCTGTTTTATAAATGGTATGAAGTAAAGTTACTTCCCTACTTTACGTAACACCATTACTGGTTGGTGTTTAGAAAAGGTACAAAAGTGGGTGATAAGTAAACAAAGTTACTACCCCTGGTTTAAAGGAACAGGCATTATTTATATTAAGAAATGATGAGGGATGCACCAGTACAGTTGAACTGATTGCACAAGATGTGGTGTATTTTTCAAAACAAAAGAATAATGTTATTAAGTTGATCTGTGGCAACTTTATTAATTAAGTGACACATAAAAGAGAGTTAGAGTCAAACAAAGAATACAAATTTTAAATCAAAACTGAATTCTATAAGAAATATAGTAGAAAAGATCACAATACATATTTAGGCAATACATTAAAAATAATATTTCATAACTAAGGAACAGAATAAAATTTAATTAAGCTGAAGCAGGACAACAATCTGCAATCATAACTATTGCACAATGAGGACCACTACACATTAATGAAGTTTATATGTATTATATTTGTCATATCATCTGTGAGTGCTTGGTTGTTGTTTGAACATCATCTTCAAATAGACAGAAGAATGAGTGAATGGCCAGTTAAAAAACAAATGGTAATACCGTTATCCACGAGAAATATGTTTTACACATGAGTACACAGAATAGGATAATATGATTTAAAATTTGTTTCCCTTTGATTTATCGCAGACAAATTTCTGTTTCATTGTATTATGAAGAGCTTTTACATAGAGTTGAAATTTTTGATGTGTAAAATATTTTATGAACAAAATAAAGTGTCAATAAAGGCTGTGAAAAATAGTTAGTAAATGAAAAACTACAAATAAATAGGTCTGGGTTTTGACCCCACCAGTCAGTCTAAGGATTTTTTCTGTCACTAACTGCATCTCTGGTAAGGATTTGTTACTGTGAAAAGTTCCAAGCAGCACTGAGGTTTGGTGTCCACAAATAAAATGTTGATCCGCTCCAGCTGCCTGGATAAATCAGTTCAAACACTGGAGGACAGAAAGTACACACCTCCTCCAATAGGACACTGTGCAGTAAAGCACTGTGATGTTCAAATTAAACTTAGACTGTTCTGGCTTTATACTTTGAGTTTCCTTTCTTGTGTATTTCTGACCTACAAATGCAATAACTGAATCTACTTGACCAACAATGCAAACTGTGAAATACAGAGGAACATTGGAAAAGGGTTATAACTTGCAAAATCCATGAAGAAAAGAAAACTTCAACTTCTCATCCACGAGATGAAGGATACCGTCTTAAACTCACATTTCAGTGTAATTCAGTTTCCTAACAATGATAGCTAGAAACAAAATTTCTCATATGATTGAGCACTTGAAAAGAAGGCTGTTTTGATTACAATTTCAAGAATTTATCAAAAGTGTTGAGAGTGAGATTTCAGTTATGTATTACAACCTGTTGTTAAAATTTAGTGTCGGCTAGGGTGGCCGAGCAGTTCTGGGCACTACAGTCTGGAACCACGCGACCGCTACGGTCACAGGTTCGAATCCGGCCTCGGACATGGATGTATGTGATGTCCTTAGGTTAGTTATGTTTAAGTAGTTCTAAGTTCTAGGGGACTAATGACGTCAGAAGTTAAGTCCCATAGTGCTCAGAGCCATTTGAACCATTTTTTAAAATTTAGCCTTCTTGTCTCAAAATTTCAGGTTTCTAAATAGTACTCAGTTTTCTCCTTTTCCTCTTCTAATTTTAACATAACAGTCATAAGGCAAACTCAAATAAAATATGTAAGAAGATTGGAGGAAACATTATCTAGGTACAAGGTTTAGCACCGCCAAAAATTTAAGCATATACCAGAAAATTGCAGGAAGAACAATGAGAAGAAATGTATAGAGGACACAAACAGCTAGCTCCTTCTTACAAACATTTAAATTTGATTTCTCATATCTTCAAGATGTTCCTGGTGCAATGTGTTTAATTGTGAATTCTGGCCAATTATGTTTTATAATTGAGTTATTTATTGAGTGCTCAATTATAATGGGTTTACTATGAAAACATTTGAAAATGACTTCACAGCCATAACTTTGCAGCAATGAAACAAAAAAGAAGAGATATTTTAGTGTATCGAATTGCAGTCAGTGTAGCAGACCGTTACCCTTCAAACAATCCTGGTAACATTGAACCCTGTGACAGCTAAAATGTTGGTTTGACCTTAATTTAATCACACAATTTATTCCTATTATTAGTATTGCAAATTAAACCAAATCAGCTTTTCCCTTGGTACAGTCTGTAGTTCCTAGAGATTGTGCCTCCAGATGGCAGAGCATGTAATGCCATTCACATGTGACAGACAGGAGTGAAATAAAAAACTGCTCTTGGACCCATAGACCAGGCACAGTGTATTTTTTAGCTGAGGTAAAAGCTGGTAGTTCAGTACTGGAACAAGTCTCCAGATGACAGAGCATGTAACGCCATTCAGATGTGACGGATATGAGGGAAATAAAAAAACTGCTCCTGGACCCATAGGTCAGGCACAGATATTCATTAGCTGAGGTAAAAGCTGGTAGTTCAGTACTGGAACAAGTCTCCAGATGACAGAGCATGTAATGCCATTCAGATGTGACGGATACGAGGGAAATAAAAAAAAAACTGCTCTTGGACCCATAGGTCAGGCACAGTATATTCATTAGCTGAGGTAAAAGCTGGTAGTTCAGTACTGGAACAAGTTACACAATCTAAAGGTTCTTCAGTTGATGCTGAGTGTTCCAGTTCTGTTAAAAACAGGGTATTAGTATGTAAAAACTTATGAGTAATAAGCAGAAAATATATTTACTTTTAAAGATAAACAAAAATATCCCATGAAACTCACTAAAAACCGCAAGACTGAAATGACTGTACTATAGATAGAAGAGGATTTTGCAACAGAATTGATGTGTTTAAAACAGTGAATGTGAAAACATAGAACAGTTAATGAGTCATTAAACTGCTAACAGAAAGAAGCGAAAGTTCTAAGAGATGAGAAGAATATTTAAAAAAATTGCAGAATGCTTGAATGATAGGACCTTGTTTAATAGCGGTTAATGGAAATGTAAGGAAATTAAGCCATAAAGCTCGATCATGTGATGGAACAGACATGGAAAATTGGAAAATCAATAAATTTCCTTTAATAAAATGCCTTCACAGGAATATTAGTGCTACTTGGAAGGAGTATCAGGCCTTACATGATTGGAAAGAGTGCATTATTTGCCTTACATACAAAAAGGGATGTTAAAAATACACAGGAATTACAGAACATTTCTTGAACTCTGCAGAGAAGTGTACACTATTTTAGAACTTCCTGGAAGATTAAAACTGTATGCTGGGCTGAGACCCAAACCTGGAAGCTCACCTTTTGAAGGAGAAGTTCCTACCAATTGACTCCGCTCAGGCATAGCTCAAAACACATCCTTATAGTCTGACTCCTGCCAGTATAGCAATTGCCTACAAAGCTTACTAATCTCCAACTGCTCCCTAAAAACTGAAAGGGAATCATGAATTCTAAGATGTAACAGATGTTGGTCTCGTGAAAGCTGTCAAAAATGAGTTACTTTCTGAGGAAACTATGTTGCACAGATATAAATAATTAATCATACCACTTGCAGTGCATGGATCTGGATCATATTTCAGCACATATTTTCTTCCTATTATCATATTTCTACTTACTTTCTCTTCCAATAAGGGCAAATTTTAAAGTACAACTAAAAATAAATTCTATAGATACATAAACAAAGATGCTGTAACTTACCAAACGAAAGCGTTGGTATGTTGATAGAGACAATAAAAAACACACAAACACACACGCAAATTTCAAGCTTTCGCAACCCAAGGTTGCTTCATCAGGAAAGAGGGAAGGAGAGGGAAAGATGGAAGGATGTAAGTTTTAAGGGAAAGGGCACACACACGTATCCATCCGCACATATACAGACACAGTGTAGGCATGTCAATCGGTAAATCACGTGGGTGCTTTCACACATGGCTCTGCCTTTGATCGTGTACACCTTCCGGGTTACTGGAGTAGGTGGTGGTGGGAGGGTGCATGAGATCCTCCTTCATGAAATCCTCCCCACTCCACCAAGAGTGTCTTTCCGCCGTCTACCTAACCTTCGTAACCTCTTGTTTCATCCCTATGAAATCCACAAACCACCTTCTCTACCCTCTGACTCCCACCCTTGTAACCATCCCCAGTGTAAGACCTGTCCCATGCACCCTCCCACCGCCACCTACTCCAGTCCTGTAACCCGGAAGGTGTACACGATCAAAGGCAGAGCCACGTGTGAAAGCACCCATGTGATTTACCACCTGACATGCCTACACTGTGAAGCCTTCTATGTGGGAATGACCAGCAACAAACTGTCCATTTGCATGAACGGACACAGGCAGACAGTGTTTGTTGGTAATGAGGCTGTGGCTAAACATGCCTTGGTGCACTGCCAGCACATCTTGGCACAGTGTTACACCGTCCGGGTTATCTGGATACTTCCCACTGACACCAAACTATCAGAACTCCAGAGATGGGAACTTGCCCTTCAATATATTCTCTCTTCCCATTACCCACCAGGCCTCAACCTCTGCTAATTTCAAGTTGCGGCCACTCGTACCTCACCTGTCATTCAACAACATCTTTACCATTGTACTTCCGCCTCGACTGACATCTCTGCTGCGTCTCTATATGTGCGGATGGATATGTGTGTGTGTGCGAGTGTATACGTGTCCTTTTTCCCCGCTAAGGTAAGTCTTTCCACTCCCGGGATTGGAATGACTCCTTACCCTCTCCCTTAAAACCCACATCCTTTCGTCTTTCCCTCTCCTTCCCTCTTTCCTGACGAAGCAACCTTGGGTTGCGAAAGCTTGAAATTTGTGTGTGTGTGTTTTTTATTGTCTCTATCAACATACCAATGCTTTCGTTTGGTAAGTTATAGCATCTTTGTTTTTATATATATTTTTCCCACGTGGAATGTTTCCCTCTATTATATTCATAAAAATAAATTCTGACAGACTACTGAATGGTTCACTTCCAGAATTTCAGTTTTGACTCTTCCTGTATGAGATTAAATATTATCAGTTCAACCTATTCATAAATTATACACATTTTCTGTGCTATTTTCACACGCACCTCGTTACCGCTTTGCCAACAACCTCATTTTCTTTTCCTTCAAATGTAATGGAACATCTCACTATATGTCCATTAAATTTTTCATTACTTTTGCTAATGCCCTATATGTATCATTTGATACTGACAGATAGTTATTTATATGCATGTTCTGTGGCTATAGTTGTGAACTCTTGCTGTTGTGAGTCAGTTTTACAACCACACTACATTCTTCAGTGGAGTAAAAGATGTCATCAACCAGATAAGATTCCAGGTTGTGTTTTATCATTCATTAAATTCTTTACATCACCGGATAGATGGCCAAGTACTTTTATTGCTGAACACTTCACTCATTTCTATGCCAAACTAATGCTGAGAGATGGATAACGTAAATCATTTCTCCTTCTAGAATTCTATTAATGAACGTCTGTGTTGTTTTCAAACTATGATTGTTGACAACCTCATAAAGAAGTAAGTACTAAATGTACTGTTAGGCTGTTGTGAGTATGCCCAATCATTTGAAGATTAGCCGACAGGAGGTTCTACAGTAGACACCACACATGCTTCTTTGTAGCAAATGGACACCACAAATTATCTTTACTACATGTTTCTGTACAACAAACACTTTTTTCCTTAAGTTACTTCATGACACCACACACTATCCTTACTACATGCTTCTGTACAACAAACACTCTTTTCCATAAGTTGCTTCATAACATGAAGCCATAAGACATTAATGAATGAAAATAGGAAAAGTAAGCCAACTTTTTGACAGATCTGGTATTATATATTACACGTTTAAAAAGCTCTGTCGCATATGACTTCCTGTTCAGCTTCGTATCAATACAGACTTAAGAATATTTAGTTTGATTTATTGATTTACCCTCATGCATTATTTCTAATGGTATGGTCAGGCATTGTGCAATACTGAACTGCAGGTGTTGTTTTTAATCCAAACTTAATAACATTTCATGTGCAGAGAAATAATTTCTAAATTTCAAGAAAATGTTATTTAATTTTCAAGTATTGAAGTTACTTCATTAGGTTCTTCTGTAACACCTTCACCGTCAGGCAGCAGAGCTATTTCATCTTCTAACATATATGAAGAAAGATCATTTATATATAATAAGAACAAAAGCAGAATCAATATTGATTCTTGTGGCACACCAGTAATAATTATTCACCACTGAAGCTGGTTTTATTGTGTACATTCCCTGAGTTTCTTGTTGCAACACTGTGTATCCTTTTAGTTAGATGGGATGAAAACCCTTTACCAGTATGTTACTTCACTCCAAAATATTTGAACTTCCATAGGGGAATACTGTGAACTGCTACACAATCAAATACCTTTGGTAAGTCACTGAATACGTACTTGGAAATATTTTCTCATTTAAATTTTGCGTAATTTGATTTGTGAAATGAAGTATGTCATGTTATGTGGAGAGACCCTTTTGAAATCCTAACTGAGACTATCTTGCTTTAAGAAAGTGCTGAGTGCCAGACAGAGACGATGAAAAAGACTGCTGCATATTATCAGCTGTCAGACTACATCCTTCACCACACACAGAAAAAACACCTGCACATACACATATGCATAACTCACACACACATGATAACTATCATCTCCAGGTGCCGTCAGATACGTCCCTCTTCAGTCAGGCCTTGGTGTCTAGAAATGACAGTGACCATGAGTGTTTGAGTTAGGCATGTGTGAATGTGTGAGTGTTTTGTTTCACCTATGTCTCATGAAGGACTTAGCGTGGCTAATAAAACCCACCAGCCTTTTTTCATTGTGCCTTTCTGCCACTCAATACATTCTCTATATGGTGAATTGCAATCTGTCTTTTTCCTATTGTTATTATTCCATCTCAGATTTTACATTGTGTGTTTTGTTTTGAGAAACATGTGTTATTGTTCTTGTGTACACAATTTTTCCACCATCTTCGAGAAAGAAGTAAGTAGTGAGACAGACTGGTAGTTATTAATATCAGTCTTGTCCTCTTCCATGTAAAAGTGTCTGACAATATCATATTTCAGTCTGGACATATCCTCTGTAACAGTGATGTCTTCCATTTATGACTTAATACACTTTACTTAAGATATTCTCAACTCTGTGAGAATCTTTTCGTTTTGAGGTAGTTACGTACATTCTAAATTTCTTTAGTAGAGCATGGAGCAGTTGTAATTGACTATATGTATGAAGTATCACTTACTGCATATATTGTATTGCTTTATCCGTTGACCTGTCCACATCAGTTTCTTGATCTACTTCAAGGAAGTGATTATTAAATGTGTTCGCTACTTGACTACTGTCATTTATTATTTGGCTGTGTTCTTTAACAACAAACGCTTCACATTTCTGAACGACTTCCCAGTTTCTCTTTTAACTATTGCCCATATAGACTTAATTTTGTTATCTGAGGTATTCATTTCAGGCATTACATGAAGATTTTTTTAAAATTTTTGCCACAATACCATATTTCTGGTACAGTATTTCTTGTAATATGTTATCAGCCCAACTGCTCTGTCTGATCTAAACATTTCAAAGAATATATCATTTTCCTTGCACATTGTATTTTGATTCCTTTTGCAATCTAGGGCTTTTTTGATGGTTTATTGATACCAACTTTCATTGTGTACTTAAGAAAGTAGCTGCTAAAGATTCACAGAAACTCATCTAAAAATACCTTACATTTGGAATTGACATCTGTCCTATAATACATATCCCTTCAGTTAGCTTCATGTAAAATCACCCTGAAACTTTCTTTCCCTGTTAATTAATTACTCAGTTTTCCATTGTAATCAGATAAGTTGTTCAGTATAGTTAGTTGTGCATCATAGTCAGAAAGGGCATTCAGTACTGGGTGTGTTCTTCTTGTTGTGGTCTTCAGCCCAAAGACTGGTTTGATGCAGCTCTCCATGGTACCCTATCCTATTCAAGCCTCTTCATCTCCCAGTAACTACTACAACATACATCCTTCTGAACCTGCTTACTGTATTCATCTCTTGGCCTCACTCTACAGTTTTTACCCCCATGCTTCCCTCCAGTATTAAATTGGTGATCGCTTGATGCCTCAGAATGTGTCCTACCAACCGATTCACTCTTCTAGTCAGGTTGTGCCAAAAATTTCTCTTCTCCCCAATTCTATTCAGTACCTCCTCATTAGTTACATGATCTATCTATCTAATCTGAGCATTATTCTGTAGCACCACATTTCAAAAGCTTCTATTCTCTTCTTGTCTAAACTGTTTGTTGTCGCTGTTTCATTTACCTACATGGCTACACTCCATACTTTCAGAAAGGCCTCCTGGCACTTAAATCTGTACTCAATTTTAACAAATTTCTCTTCTTCAGAAACGCTTTTCTCCTGATGATGACATCCTCCTGAGTTGCCCCCACTGGAGACTAAGGGACTATTTTACCTCTGGAATATTCTACCCAAGAGGATGCCATCATCATTTAAGCATCCTGTAGAACAGCATGCCCCTGCGAAAAATTGTGGCTGTAGTTTCCTCTTGCTTGCAGTTTTTCACAGTCTAGGACAGCAAGGCCATTTCGGTTGATGTTACAAGGTGAGATCAGTCAATCATCCACACTGTTGTGCCTGCAACTACTGAAAATGCTGCTGCCCCTCTTCAGGAACCACGTGTTTGTCTGGCCTCTCAACAGATAACCCTCCTTTGTGGTTGCACCTACGGTATGGCTGTCTGTATTGCTGAGGCATGCAGGCCTCCCCAACAATGGCTAGGTCCATAGTTCACAGAGGAGGGGGAGAGGGGGGGTATTACTGGATAAAAATTTAAACATTTATATTATTTATCAAGTATTCACCTGTGAAAACATTGCCTGTTAATGTAGTGCTTACATGCGTAAGTTGGGGGGAAAATTAATGACAAGACAAATGTAAATGTTAAGTAACAGTTCCAAATCATTCCTTTTATCTGCCTCTTTCAAAAAGTTAATATTAAAATCTCCACAGACATTATTTACGTTCTTTTATAAGGCAGGTGGCATAACAGTGACTCAAATTTTTGTAAGACGATCCGAAAGTTTCCCCAGTAGAGATCTACATGTTCTAACAACTATAAATGACTTTTCCAGTATGAGTAATTCAGAAGCACAGGCTTCCAATTGCTGATCTAGGCAGAAACTACTGGCATCAATAGATTTAAATTTGATTTCACTTTTGTACACATGAAACAACTTCTCCTTTCTCCATGTATTCCCAACTAGAATGGCACAGACAATGCAGACTCACTCATCCTTCTGCCCCTCATTGCAGCTCTTGAATGTGGCTGTGAGATACAAAAATAAAAGATTGACTACAATACAATTTGTCCTCTATGTGGACATCAACCTCCACCTAAAAAGTAAAGTCTTCAGAAAGTTGCCTCTCCATCTGCAACTCCTCAAAAACTTCAGAAAGTAGTATTTTGAAGATATGGAGAGCCAGAACAAGATACTCAAGGAAATGATGGTGACTTCTGAATCCCAGTCCCAGACATCAGTTAGAATTATAAACCTGGAAGATGGAAATAACTTTAAAAGTTACACTCACAAAACTAAGGGACTTTCTATTGTTTGGTTAAGATCAAGACATCTACATCTATACTCTGCAAACCACTGTGAAGTGCATGGCAGAGGTGTATCTCATTTTACCAGTGATTAGGGTTTTTTCCTGTTCCATTCACATATGGAGTGTGATAAGAATGTTGCTTAAATACCTCTGTAAGTGCTGTAATGCCTTCATGATATGTATAAGATTGCAATACATTCTCAGATTCATCACTTGAAGTTGGTTCTAAAAACTTTCTAAGTAGGTTTTCACAGGATAGGTCGTGTTTATCTTGAAGCACTCAGTACACTTCATTCAGTATCTTTGCCTCACTCTGTCATGGTTCAAACAAACTTGTGACTGTTTTTGCTGTCCTTCTCTGTATCTGTCAATACACATTATCAGTCCTATTTGGTACAGGTCCCACACACTTGAGCAAGGTATTTTAAGACAGTATGCACAATTGTTTTATATGCAGTCATTCCACCATTGAACTGCAGTCTGTCACCTACTTGACCTTTTACAGACACTATGTGACTGCTCCATTTTATATCACTACAGAATGTTACACCCACATATTTGTGTGAATTGACTGATTTCAACTGTTACTCATTAATATCATAGTTACAGCCTACTATTTTTTGTTTTGTTTTGTAAAGTGCGCAGTTTTACATTTCTGAACATTTAAAGCAAGCTGCCAATCTTTGTACCAGTTTAAAATCTTATCAAGATCTAAGAGAATTTTTGTGCAGGTTCTTACAGACAGTAGTTCATTATAGATATCTGTATCATCTTCGAAAGTCTGATGTTACTATTAGTATTGCCTGGAAGGTCGTTACTATACAACATGAACACTTCCCGGAACGCACCTCAAGTTATTTCTACATCTGTCAATGCCTCTCCATCCAAAAAACTTGCTGTGTCCTCCCTGCCACAAAATTCTCAATTCAGTCAAAAATTTTGTTCATGGGCCATAGAAGTACCTTTGATAATAACCATAGATGTCAGACTGAGTCAAATGCTTTTCAAAAATCCAGAAATACTGCCTCTACCTGTCTGCCTCGATCATTGCTTTCAGTATGTCATGTGATAAAAGTGCATTTGGATTTCACATGTTCGATATTTTCAGAATCAATGCTGATTGGCATGAAAGAGGTCATTTTGTTAGAGCTACCTGATTAAATTTGAACTCAGACTATGTTTTTCATCGAGGAGCCAATCAGATGACTGTGACTGCAGAAAATTACAGTTACCTATGAGGGGTTCAGTGGTCAACTCTGTCCTAGCCAGTGTATGCTTCAAGACTTGATTTAAGTCACAGAAGAAGAAACAAGCAACAGCAATTTCCCTTCATGGGTTAAATCAAGTCTTGAAGCTCAAAATGGCTAGCATAGGGTTGACACTGAAATTGATGAGGTAGCTGTAATTCACTGCAGTCGCAGCCATTTCATTTTCTCTCAAATGACCTCATATCTTACTAAGATTTTTCATCTTACAGCTACAGTGTTCACTGAAATAGTAACATCTATAAATCTAGTTCTGATGCATTCCTTTTTGCCAGAATTATTTCTCTTTATACAACAACATTATGCAGGATGTCTATAATTAAAGCTCCAATTTCAGAACACTGTAGCAAGAGTACCACTGCCCACAATGACATCAAATTTGAACAGCATATTACTGACGCAGGGGGAAACATCATCGGAAAAAAATCTGACCGCCAGATGTCAGTGTAAGCATCAGGCAATGCACACCAACAGATGCACAGAATATGGCTGTTCCTAAGTTTGCTTCCGAGACATCCAATATGACTGTCTACATGAAGTATTGTGTGCTGTGGGTAAAGCTCTTTTACAAGAACTGTGACTGTGCCCCAGTAGCCCTGCAGATGATCTGGACTCCCAAAGGTGTGAAAAAGCATTGGTCTGATGTATGCTCGGGGTCTCAAGAAAATTATAACAAAATTTGAAAAGACAAGTTCTTTTGAAGTGCAGTGCGGAAGAGGGAAGAAAGCGTCACTATCTGACAACATAATCATGAACCTGTTTCTCTGTACTCCCAAGGAATTAACTAACCTCCCAAGGAAATAGCTAACATGCATGAATGTTCTCCCAGGCAATAATGTTAATGAACACAATACACTAATCTACATCTACATCTACATTTATGCTCTGCAAGCCACCCAACGGTGTGTGGCGGAGGGCACTTTACGTGCCACTGTCATTACCTCCCTTTCCTGTTCCAGTCGCATATGGTTTGCGGGAAGAACGAGTGCCGGAAAGCCTCCATGCACGCTCGAATCTCTCTAATTTTACATTAGTAAAAAATGGCCTTGCTGTGCTGGTACTGCGAACGGCTGAAAGCAAGGGGAAACTACAGCCATAATTTTTCCCGAGGGCATGCAGCTTTACTGTATGGTTAAATGATGATGGCGTCCTCTTGGGTAAAATATTCCGGAGGTAAAATAGTCCCCCATTCAGATCTCCGGGCGGGGACTACTCAAGAAGACGTTGTTATCAGGAGAAAGAAAACTGGCATTCTATGGATTGGAGCGTGGAATGTCAGATCCCTTAATCGAGCAGGTAGGTTAGAAAATTTAATAAGGGAAATGGATAGGTTAAAGTTAGATATAGTGGGAATTATTGAAGTTCGTTGGCAGGAGGAACAAGACTTTTGGTCAGGTGAATACAGGGTTATAAACACAAAATCAAATAGGGGTACTGCAGGAGTAGGTTTAATAATGAATAAAAAAAGCAGGAGTGTGGGTAAGCTACTACAAACAGCATAGTGTACACATTATTGTGGCCAAGATAGACATGAAGCCCATGCCTAATACAGTAGTACAAGTTTATATGCCAACTAGCTCTGCAGATGATGAAGAAATTGATGAAATGTATGATGAGATAAAAGAAATTATTCAGATAGTGAAGGGAGACGAAAATTTAATAGTCATGGGTGACTGGAATTCGAGTGTAGGAAAGGGAGAGAAGGAAACATAGTAGGTGAATATGGATTGGGGGTAAGAAATGAAAGAGGAAGCCGTCTGTTAGAATTTTGCACAGAGCATAACTTAATCATAGCTAACACTTGGTTCAAGAATCATAAAAAGTTGTACACATGGAAGAATCCCGGTGATACTAAAAGGTATCAGATACATTATATAATGGTAAGACTGAGATTTAGGAACCAGGTTTTAAATTGTAAGACATTTCCAGGGGCAGATGTGGACTCTGAACACAATCTATTGGTTATGAACTGCAGATTAAAATTGAAGAAACTGCAAAAAGGTGGGAATTTAAGGAGATGGGACCTGGATAAACTGACTAAACCAGATGTTGTGCAGAGTTTCAGGGAGAGCATAAGGGAACAATTGACAGCAGTGGGGGAAATAAGTACAGTAGAAGAAGAATGGGTAGCTCTGAGGGACGAAGTAGTGAAGGCAGCAGAGGATCAAGTAGGTAAAAAGACGAGGGCTAGTAGAAATCATTGGGTAACAGAAGAAATATTGAATTTAATTCATGAAAGGAGGAAACATAAAAGCGCAGTAAATGAAGCAGGCAAAAAGTAATACAAGCACAAAATGGCTAAGCAGCAATAGCTAGAAGGCAACTGTAAGGATGTAGAGGCTTATCTCACTAGGGGTAAGATAGATACTGCCTACAGGAAAATTAAAGAGAGCTTTGGAGAAAAGAGAGCCACTTGAATGAATATCAAGAGCTCAGATGGAAACCCAGTCCTAACCAAAGAAGGGAAAGCTGAAAGGTGGAAGGAGTATATAGAGGGTCTATACAAGGGCGATGTACTTGTGGACAATATTATAGAAATAGAAGAGAATGTAGATGAAGATGAAATGGGAGATACGATTTGTGTGAAGAGTTTGACAGAGCACTGAAAGACCTGAGCTGAAACAAGGCCCCGGGAGTAGACAACATTCCATTAGAACTACTGAAAGCCTTGGGAGAGCCAGTCCTGACAAAACTCTACCATCTGCTGAGCAAGATGTATGAGACAGGCGAAGTACTCTCAGACTTCAAGAAGAATATAATAATTCCAATCCCAAAGAAAGCAGGTGTTGACAGATGTGAAAATTATCGAACTATCAGTTTAATAAGTCACAGCTGCAAAATACTAACGCAAATTCTTTACACACGAATGGAAAAACTGATAGAATCCGACCTCAGGGAAGATCAGTTTGGATTCCGTAGAAATATTGGACCACGTGAGGCAATAATGACCTTACGACTTATCTTAGAAGGAAGATTAAGGAAAGGCAAACCTAAGTTTCTAGCATTTGTAGACTTAGAGAAACCTTTTGACAATGTTGACTGGAATACTCTCTTTCAAATTCTAAAGGTGGCAGGGGCAAAATACAGGGAGCGAAAGGCTATTTACAATTTGTATAGAAAGCAGATGGCAGTTATAAGAGTTGAGGGGCATGAAAGGGAAGCAGTGGTTGGGAAGGGAGTGAGACAGGGTTGTAGCCTCTCCCCAATGTTATTCAATCTGTATATTGAGGAAGCAGTAAAGGAAACAAAAGAAAAATTCGTAGTAGGTATTAAAATCGATGGAGAAAAAATAAAACACTTTGAGGTTCGCCGATGACATTGTAATTCTGTCAGAGACAGCAAAGGACTTGGAAGAGCAGTTGAACGGAATTGATAGTGTCTTGAAACGAGGATATAAGATGAACATCAACAAAAGCAAAACAAGGATAATGGAATGTAATCGAATTAAGTCGGGTGATGCTGAGGGAATTAGATTAGGAAATGAGACACATAAAATAGTAAAGGAGTTTTGCTATTTGGGGAGCAAAATAACTGATGATGATCGAAGTAGAGAGGATATAAAATGTAGACTGGCAATGGCAAGGAAAGCGTTTCTGAAGAAGAGAAATTTGTTAACATTGAGTATAGATTTAAGTGTCAGGAAGTCGTTTCTGAAAGTATTTGTATGGAGTGTAGCCATGTATGGAAATGAAACATGGACAATAAATAGTTTGGACAGGAAGAGAATAGAAGCTTTCGCAATGTGGTGCTACAGAAGAATGCTGAAGATTAGATGGGTAGATCACATAACTTTTGAGGAGGTATTGAATAGAATTGGCGAGAAGAGGAGTTCGTGGCACAACTTGACGAGAAGAAGGGACCGGTTGGTAGGACATGTTCTGAGGCATCAAGGGATCACAAATTTAGCATTGGAGGGCAGCGTGGAGGGTAAAAATCATAGTGGGAGACCAAGAGATGAATACACTAACAAGGGAACCTCCCCATCGCACCCCCCTCTGATTTAGTTATAAGTTGGCACAGTGGATAGGCCTTGAAAAACTGAACACAGATCAATCGAGAAACCAGGAAGAAGTTGTGTGGAACTATGAAAAAAATAACCAAAATATAGAAACTGAGTAGTCCATGCGTAAGATAGGCCATATCAAGGCTAGTGTAATCTTAGGAGCGCCGTGGTCCCGTAGTTAGCGTGAGCAGCTGTGGACTGAGAGGTCCTTGGTTCAAGTCTCCCCTCGAGTGAAAAGTTTAATTTTTTTATTTTCAGACAATTATTATCTGTCCGTCCGTCCATGCGAGGTAACTGCGCCGTAGTATGGGTTCGGAAAATATTCATTGACCTTGTTATTTAAGTCACGAGCTATATTTGCTGGATTCATATTGCCCACGGAATACATCTCACCTATTTAATGCACTCTCGTCCAAAGTAGCGAACAGTCAACTGCCAGCCAGGGTGCCTCGTTAGCAGGAATACTCTTTCTTCTGTGCGCTGTAATCGACTGACGTCGTGTGTTTCGATGTTTGTGTAGGTGTAGTGTCCCCGTATTACGGGGCAGTTACCTCGCATCGGGCAGACAGACGGACGGACAGATAAGAATTGTCTAAAAATAAAAAATTAAACTTTTCTCTCGAGGGAAGACTTGAACCAAGGACCTCTTGTTTCGCACCTGCTCACGCTAACCACGGGACTCTTGAACTCGTGATCTCCTTGATGTTCCCTATGTTGCGCATGGACTACTCAGTTTGTACATTTTGCTTATTTTTTTCATAGTTCCACACGACTTCTTCCTGTTTTCTCGATTGATCTGTGTTCAGTTTTTCAAGGCCTATCCACTGTGCCAACTTATAACTAAATCTGAGGGGGGTGCGATGGGGAGGTTCCCTTGTAAGCAGATTCAGAAGGATGTAGGTTGCAGTAGGTACTGGGAGATGAAGAAGCTTGCACAGGATAGGGTAGCATGGAGAGCTGCAGCAAACCAGTCTCAGGACTGAAGACCACAACAACAACAACGATCCCCTTGGGAGGTATAAGTAGGGGGAAGCAATATATTCGATACCTCATCCAGAAACACACCCTCTTGAAACCTGGACAGCAAGCTACACAAACAAAATGGACCACACTGTGGCACAAAATGCAGTTAAACATAAATTGCTTTATTTCAATGGCTGTTTCAACCTGAGATGTGTGGATTCTTCTCTTCAACACCTGGTTTTCTGAACTGCACAGGTGGGAATTATCCTTTCAACCCATTAGCCCTTGCTGAAATTATCATGGCCTCAGCCAACTGTCCTCAGTCTACTGTCCCCACGTCCTCCACCCAACAGTTTCCAGCCACTCTGTCATATCATGTGCTCCCACTCATTCTGTCTTGTCAGCTGCTGCCAATATGTGTCCCCCCTCTCTGATTGTGCACCTATCTCCGTATACAGTAACTAGAAGTCGGAAAAGAAAAAGTACCTACAGTGCTACTCATTGCATATATTAATTTGCATATCTGGCACAGAGTGCTCTATATTTGACTCTGATCTCTTTGAACTGCTTTCATTCTATGTCTTCCTTGGCATGTAACTTGTGTACTGCCATGTTTTGTTCTTCTCACTTCGTGTCTAATAAATGCATTTGTGATATTTAAAGCATCTTATTACTGATCAGCATTATGTATTTATGGCACAATATCATTGTTGTAAATGTACAGAAATTATGTTGTTCAAGACTGCAATGTTGCTACAGACAAATAAAGATTATTATTACTATTATTATTATTACTGCACTGCTAAGTTAGCTATGACTATTTGTGATTGTGAGCCAATATGAAATTATCGAAAGATAGCAAGTTGTAGTAATTTCTGCAAAGGATCTCATAATATGGTCGTTGCTCCCTAGGTTAGTCTGAACACAGTAGCTTAATCATTACACTTTAATAACACAACTACTTTCAGACCAAGGAAAATATAATGATAATTATGTTAGATATTAAGTGGATATACATTTTTTGTGTTGTTCCCAACAAATGTTGCTGCAGTCATAGTTATGACATTTAGTGCAGCATCATTTGTTACATACACAAGGTCACTTACAAGTAATTTCTGAATTAGCATGCTCCATAAGAACAAATGGTCAACAACGGCTTACAATGAGGGGCAGGGCGGGGGGGGGGGGGGGGGGGGGGGGGGGGGGGGGGGGGGGAAGAGGAAGAAGAAGAAGCTGTAAGTATTGTGCATGTTACCAGCAACAGTATTACCTGTTATTCATCATCATGCATTTTACTGAATTTTGTAGTTAACACTAGTTCTTTTGAAGTATTTCCAGATAAATTGATTTTGCAACAAAGGACCTGTATCTGCAAAGTAGTGTAACTCAGATTTTTCAGAAATATCCATTCCTTATTACTTAAAAAAATGTATGTGTCTGTTGAATGAACAATGTGGCAGGTATAGTGCAATGTTGTTGTTGTGGTCTTCAGTCCTGAGACTGGTTTGATGCAGCTCTCCATGCTACTCTATCCTGTGCAAGCTTCTTCATCTCCCAGTACTTACTGCAACCTACATCCTTCTGAATCTGCTTAGTGTATTCATCTCTTAGTCTCCCTCTATGATTTTTACCCTCCACACTGCCCTCCAATACTAAATTGGTGATCCGTTGATGCCTCAGAACATTTCCTACCAACCGATCCCTTCTTCTGGTCAAGTTGTGCCACAAACTTCTCTTCTCCCCAATCCTATTCAATACTTCCTCATTAGTTATGTGATCTACCCATCTAATCTTCAGCATTCTTCTGTAGCACCACATTTCAAGAGCTTCTATTCTCTTCTTGTCCAAACTATTTATCGTCCATTTTTCACTTCCATACATGGCTACACTCCATACAAATACTTTCAGAAATGACTTCCTGACACTTAAATCTATACTCAATGTTAACAAATTTCTCTTCTTCAGAAACGCTTTCCTTGCCATTGCCAGTCTACATTTTATATCCTCTCTACTTCGATCATCATCAGTTATTTTGCTCCCCAAATAGCAAAACTCCTTTACTATTTTATGTGTCTCATTTCCTAATCTAATTCCCTCAGCATCACCCGACTTAATTCGATTACATTCCATTATCCTTGTTTTGCTTTTGTTGATGTTCATCTTATATCCTCGTTTCAAGACACTATCAATTCCGTTCAACTGCTCTTCCAAGTCCTTTGCTGTCTCTGACAGAATTACAATGTCATCGGCGAACCTCAAAGTTTTTATTTCTTCTCCATCGATTTTAATACCTACTACGAATTTTTCTTTTGTTTCCTTCACTGCTAGCTCAATATACAGATTGAATAACATCAGGGAGAAACTACAACCCTGTCTCACTCCCTTCCCAATCACTGCTTCCCTTTCATGTCCCTCGACTCTTATAACTGCCATCTGGTTTCTGTACAAATTGTAAATAGCCTTTCGCTCCCTGTATTTTACCCCTGTACAATAGAATGAGTCAAAAAGAAACTGATATTCACAGATAGATCGATTGTGCAAACATGAAAAACATATAGGAACACACAGCACTTCACAATTCTTTCAAAACAATAATAATGGTAGAAAGGACAATGCACTGTTAAATTACATTTCCTAGCCAGCACAGTTAAATAGTTGGAAAATAACATGTAAGGAAAGTTAAAGAGAGGGTAAAGCTAATGATTTCCAATAAAAGAAAGGAATGAGGCATTATTTATGCATACAAACAAGAACTACAACATAGTATCTCACCCTAGAAACTTGCATTCTTCATCAGAGCACACAGATATAAGCTTGAAACATCTGTCTACCTATATCCTCCTGGCACTGTCACTGTGAGTGCACTTATCTTAAACAAGAAGCATAAGAAAAAGTGCTGACCTCAGAAATGTGCTTTATCAGTTGACAAAAAGCTTGGAAGGGCAGTATTACGACAGATAAATAATGAGGTAAACAACAGTAGTAGAGTTTAGCATCCTAATCACTTTTAATTCCTTTACTATTTTGTTTCATTAAGTAACTGAGTAATCTGAGTAATTTGGAAGTAAGTACGTTTGGTGTAGCAAATCAGCTTAAGTCATTTAATAAAAGCATATTTTCTGGTCTACACTATACACCAATTGGATTCCTTCACAGAATGCTGATAAAATAGTACCATTTCCAGCAACCACACACAATCATTTCCTAGACAAAAGATTCTACCTGAAGACTGGAATGTTGCATAGGTCACACTTATGGAGTATCATCTCAGTTGTGTTGCGGAACTCATGGTTAACTGCCAGAAAGATCATAGTTTGTAATAATTGATGGGAATGTCTCTCCGAGTTTGGGAATAGCAGTAATTGTGACTCTTCACGCTTTCCTGGCAGATATGTTGTAAATAGTCTTCACAGGTTGGCTGCCAGATCTGGTGGCAAACCTGTGAAGACTATTTATAGCAGCAATTGTTCGAGTGCAGGATATAGTGACTTGGTGACATATGGAGATGTGGAATGGTCCTGGAGGCATGCTCAGATAGTGAGAACAGTTAAGGTGGCTGCTCACAAAATCAGGAATCCAGGTTCATCCCCTGTTCCAGCAAAACTTTCATTTGCCACTAATAATCTGATCAGCTGCAATCAAATCATATTCGCAATTCTGAATATATTTCTTCCATTTCACATAACTGTCAATAGTACCAGTTTCTGTTTCTTCAGACATGCAACCACTCACCTAAAGCTAGAAATACAGGTTTGTGTCCCAGCCCAGCACAAATTTCATTTGCTACTAATAAATTGTGCAGCTGCAGTCTAATCGTATTCGCAATTCCTAACATATTTCTTCCTCCTAAGACTGTTTGCAGATGATGCTGTCATTTACCACATAGTAAAATCATCAGAAGATTACCATGAATTGACAAATGATTTAGACAAGATATCTGCATAGTGAAACAAGTTTCAGCTGATCCCAAACTGTAAAAAGTGTAAGATCCTACAGATCTGTACCAAAAAGAGACCATTAGATTTCAGTTACACAATAAATAACACAAATGTAAAGGTTGTAGTTTCAACTAAATACCTAAGTATTACAATTACAAACGACTAGAATTGGAATGATCAAATGGAAAACGTTGGAGGGAACCACAGACTGTTTTTTATTGGCAGGACACTTAGATAATGCAAAAAAATCTACTAAAGAGACTTCCTACACTACACTTGTCCATCTTTTTCTAAAGTATTGCTGAGCAGTATCGAAAACCTTATCAAAAAATTGATGTAGGATATGACAAAAAAGTTCAAAGAAGGACAGCTGATTTTGTTTTATCACAAAATATGCGAGAGAGTGACATGGAGATGATAAGCAAGGTGAGAGGGCAATCATTAAAACAAAGGCATTTTTCATTGTGTGGCAAGATCTTTTCAAAAAATTTCAGCCAAAAACTTTCTTCTCCAAATGGAAAAATATTTTGTTGGCTTCCACCTACCTAGGGAGAAATTGCCATCATAATAAAATAAGAGGAATCCAAGCATGCAAAGAAAGATGTAGGTGTGCATTTTCCCACATGCTGTTTGAGAGTGGAAGAGTCCAGAAATAGTTTGAAAATGGTTTTATGAACCCTCCACCATACACGTAAGTGTGAATTTCAGAGTAATCATGTAGATTCACGTGTGTGTATGTATGACAACATTGTAATCAAATCCTGTTTTTATTCCTTTTGTGTAATGCAGAACCATATAAAGGGGAGAAAGGCACTCACCAAACAGGTGGTGAAGGCAGGGTACAATGGAAACTTGTGCCATGAAGATACATCAGGCTGCCTGTTTAGACGCAGTGTTATGAAAGTTCATGTAAGAAACATTTTTGTGCATTTTCTAGAATGGGTTACAGTAATACTTCTGTTTGAAAAAATCAATAATTAAGTTTGGTCCGAAAGAACAAGAATGCCTGTGTGTTCACCTGTTGAAGACATAATTTTAAATGTGGATCTGTGCTGTTACCACTTGTCAAATCTCACAAACATAATTTCTTTGTTTAAAATTGTAATCAAATTTGAAATGTGGCGATAGAATTTATTAATTCTTTGTACAAAGTACATCATCAACTATGTAATACTTTTAATTTTGATGGTGCAATTTAATTTATGAAAACAAAATAATCATGCCAGATAAGCAAACTGCAGCAATTTCTGATTAATTTCTCATATTTTGGGTTAACAGCTACATAAAATTTAATAGAGGATATCACTGCAGTCACCTTAGGCTGCAATTTTTTTTATTTGAACAACTCACTTATGCTGTTCTGGCCATGTGGCTAATAAAAAATGTAACCAACTATGCTTTAGCACATGTCAAAACCTAAAAATTATCAGACATACACTCATGTCATCATCACACTCATGTGTTGTGCCTTTCACTGTAAGACTGAAGGTTTAGACATGTACTAAAGTACAGTTAGTTTCACTTGATAATGGCCACATGGCAAAAATTGCAATAGTGAGTTGTTAAAATATATAATTTTAAGTCAGAGGCGACTACAATGTTTTTTACAATATTAAAAAATTCTGTTATTTAAAAGAGAGAGTTAGTCTGTTTACAAGACAACAAACATTTTAATCAGTTTTCTACTGATTACAGATATAAAATTTTTTTATTTATTAGTTTGGTAAACAGAAAATATTTTTTTTTTTTAAATATTGGAAAGAAATGTATGTGTGATAAAGGTTAGAATGATTACTGGTATTCAATCACAGAAGCATTCAAATGTCATATTTTCACACAATGGAAAGGTCAGGTTGGAATATCAACAATATTATCAAAAGAATAGATTGCTGCTGGCCATAAGGATGACATGATGAATTACAACTGGCACAATGAAAAGACTGTTACACTTTGAATTTTCAGCCAAAGCATTCTTCAGAAAAAGAGGACACACACACACACACACACACACACACACACACACACACACACATACTCAAACAAGCAAGCATGCCTCATGCACACATGACTGCTATCTTTCACTGATCCAGCCTGAATGCAACTGCTGTGTTGAACAAAAGCAGCAGTCTGCAGTAGGGTGGGGAAAGGGGAGGTATAGCAGGGTAAGGGAGAGGGGGAGGGAAGTCAGCACTGTCTTGCGGAGGGTATTGAGACAAAATGACAGCTGGACAAGGGTGCCAAATGCAGTGTCAAAACACTGTGGTGGAGGGAGGGGGGAAGAGGGCACGGAGAGGAGCACAGATGGGGAAAAATACTCGTGCGTGCAATGGCAGAGATAGGTGCACAATCAGAGAGGGGGGACATAAATTGGCAGTAGCTGACAAGACAGAGTGAGTGGGAGCATGTGATATGACAGAGTGGGTGGAAACTGTTGGGTGGAGGGCGTGGGGACAGTAGACTGAGGACAGTTGGTTGAGGCCATGATAATTTCAGCAAGGGATAATGAGTTGAAAGGATAATTCCCATCTGTGCAGTTCAGAAAACCAGGTGGTGAAGAGAAGAATCCACACAGCCCAGGTTGAAACAGCCATTGAAATCAAGCAATTTATGTTTAACTGCATTTTGTGCCACAGGGTGGTCCATTTTGCTGTTGGTCACAATTTGGCAGTGGCCATTCATCCTGAAGAACAGCTGGTTGGTAGTCATACCAATAAGAAAGAAAAGCAAAATGCATTGAACATAACAGAGGTGGGAGCGGGCATTTAAAATAGATGAGTAAGACAATGAAGGATAACTAAATGAAAATGGAGTGAACAAAAGAGTATTTTCTATGAAGAAATGCTGAGACAGAAGAAATTAATGTAAATTAAGGCCAGGTGGATGGTGAGAACCAAGGACTTGTTGTATCACTGGTTCCCACCTGCAGAGTTCTGAGAAACTGGTGTCTGTGGGAAAAATCCAGGTGGCGCGGATGGTGAAACAGGCACTGAGGTCACGATTGCCACATTGTATAGCTTGCTCTACAACAGGATATTTCATGTTGCCAGTATACACCCTATAACTATGGCTAGTCATCCTAATTGGTAATTTGGTGGTAGTCATGCCAATGTAAATGCCGAAGAGTGGTTATGTAACAGCTAATATATGATGTGTCATTTCACAGTAGCTCCCCTTTGATAGCACATGTTTTGCCAGTTATAGAGCTGCTATAGGTGGTGGTAGGAGAGTGTATAGGGCAAGTCTTGGAGACGGGATGGTCACAAGGGTAGGAGCCATAGGGTGCTGCTTTGGTGAAGGAGCTACTTTCCTTCACACATAATATCAATTGGAAATATTACTTTGCAACCCAATACTAAAACCTTTCCAACAGCAAACCTGACATTGAACCCTGCCTTGAACAGTTTAGACCATGATCCCAACTTGATCCACCACCACTACCTCAAAATCGACCCTAACCTGTCCTCTGCAGAACTCCAGGCTATACGTTCGCTAAAAGCTGACGACTCCATCATTATCCTCCCAACAGACAAAGGGTCTACCACTGTAGTACTTGACTGAAAGGAGTATGTTAGTGAAGCTCTATGCCAGCTGTCTGACACCTTCACATACAGTGTCTACCATCAAGAACCCATTCCTGTTATTCAAACTGACCTGCAGTCCCTCCTTAAAACCTGAAGCCCTACACTAGGACTAACATCTCAATCCATAGAACTTCTCATTCCACCCAAACTATGCACCCTCAGCTATTACCTTCTTCCTTAGATCCACAAACACAATCATCCTGGCCATTCTATAGTTGATGGCTTCACATACAGTGTCTACCATCAAGATCCCATTCCTGTTATTCAAACTGACCTGCAGTCCCTCCTTAAAACCTAAAGCCCTACACTAGGACTAACATCTCAATCCATAGAACTTCTCATTCCACCCAAACTATGCATCCTCAGCTATTACCTTCTTCCTTAGATCCACAAACACAATCATCCTGGCCATTCTATAGTTGATGGCTTCATAGCACCCACTGAATGTATATCTGTCTTAGCTGATAGCACCTGCAACCCTTAGTGCAAAGACTCCCTTCCTATATCAAAGACACCAACCATTTCCTACATCATCTGAAATCCATGCCCATCCCAGTCCCACCATACACCTTACTTGTCAATATTGATGCCACGTCCCTCTACACAAATATCCCCCGCGTACGTGGTCTGTCTGTTGCTGAACATTTTCTCAGTCAGCACCCACCTCATTCTAAAGCTATGACATCCTTCCTACTAACCTTAATCAACTTTATACTTACCAACAATTACTTCACCTTTGCGGGGCAGACACGCAAAAAGATCAGGAGTACGGCCATGGGAACCAGGATGACTTCTTCCTATGTGAATCTTTTCATGGGTTGCTTGAATGGGGCTTTCCTGGAATCCATAAGTCTTCGGAACCTGGATTGGTTTACCTACATTGACGACATTTTTACCATATGAGGCTGGTTTGTTAGAATTGCTGGAATCTTTGAATACCTTCTCCCATTTAAATTTCACATGGTCCTATTCCGAATCCCATGTCACTTTCCTTCATGTTGATCTTGTCTGCACCAAAGGCCAGTTACACACTTCTGTCCACATTAAATCTACAAACAAACAACGGTACTTACATGTTGACAGTTGCCATCCTTCCTATCCCAAACATTCCCTCCCATACAGCCTTGGCATTCAAGGCAAATGGATTTGTTCATCTGCAAACTCTTTACAGGAATACACCACCATTCTCACCTCAACCTTAAGTGGACTTAATTACACCACCAGCTTATTTCAGAATCAGATTTCTTGGGCCATCACATCCAATCCTGGTACTGCTGATCCCCCAAAAAATAACTTTGGAGCACACCACTGGTTACTCAGTATTATCCTGGTCTGAAATGTATTAATCAACTACTTTGACAGGGCCATAGCTTCCTAAAATCATGCCATGAAATGAGATCCATTCTGTCTGAAATTTTGCCCACCAGACCCATAATAGCTTTTCATCGCCCTCCCAATCTCCGCAATATTCTTGTGACAACCTATTCTCCTTCTGCATCCATCTCCCTACCCTATAGCTCCTACTCCTGTGCCCATCCCTTCTGCAACACTTGCCCTATGCACCCTCCTACCACCACCTTTAGCAGCCCTGTAACTGGCAAAACATATACTATCAAAGGGAGAGCCACCTGTGAAATGACGCATCATATATCAGCTGTTACATATACACTGTTCGGCTTTTACATCGGCATGACTACCACCAAACTATCAATTAGGACGAATGGGCATAGGTATAGGGTGTACACTGGCAACATGCAATATCATGCTGCAGAGCATACTCTACAACATGACAATCGTGACCTCAGTGCCCGTTTCACCAGCCTTGCCATCTGGATTCTTCCCGCCGACACCAGTTTCTCAGAACTCCGTAGATGGGAACCAGCATTACAACACGTCCTTGGTTCTCACAACCTAGCTGGCCTTAATTTATGTTAATTTCTCCTGTCTCAGCATTTCTTCATAGTAATTACTCTTTTCTTTACTCCACTTTTGCTTTATATATCTTTCATTGTCTTAGTCATCTATTTTTCATCGCCCCCTCCCACCTCTGATACGTACAATGCACTTAGCTTTACATTCTTATCAATTCATGCATGATGTTTCAGCAGTAATCTGTCCTGCATGTTACCCTGTCTTCCATCTTTAGGCCCTCAAGTTTTCAAATCTCGTCCAACACAGTCCCCGACAATCAGTCTTTCCTTCTCATCCCATGCAGTAAATCTCCCCTGACCTTAGGTTCTGGGTGACTTTCTCAGAATTTATCCCCTTCCCTAGACCTCTCCAGTCCTTTTCCTTCACCCCTCTTCCATCCCCTTCAACCCTTCTGCCTGAAGAATGAGCCACTGTCTCTGAAAGCTTGCCTAATTATAACCTTCTTTTATGTGTGTGTTCTGCTGCCATTTTGTGAGTAGATTTTTTATCTATCCAATTAAATTATTCCATAAAAAACTGATTGTTTCCACTGTCATATAATATTATGATATACATTGTAGATTACATTAATAAAATAAAATTCAATTCACAGAAACATGAGAGAATTATATTCAAAAGTAAAACTTATGAAATTCCATACATATTTATCATTGCTTCTACCTGAGAACACATTGACAGCAATTAGTATTTTAGTCATTTATTAATTAATATCTTTTAAAATCTTTGGATTTTGTACAATCGTCTGCAACACAGATAATAGGGAACGCCCTGATTATTATTTCTGTTATTATTATTATTATATTTACTTTTATTTATTTATTTATTTAGGTTGCAGTGTGTGTGTGTGTGTGTGTGTGTGTGTGTGTGTGTGTGTATGTGTGTGCGTGCACACACACACATGTACATGTGTGTAAGCAAAGAAGAACATTTGTTATAAACTGCATACTTAATTTTATTCGTTTCACTGCATGTATTCCACACAAGATTTTTTAATCTCCCATTAGCATAAGATATTCTATTTTCATTCTGTTTCTCTGTAAAGACCACTTCAGCATTATGAAATGAGTAAAGAGATCATTACCACAAAACACAATCAAAATTTATTTTGTATGTATAGGTATCTTAAACATAAATGGTACAGCATAACAACAGAAACAGATAGTCCATTTTGAGAATAACATAAACAAATATTTTATTTTATTTTATTTTATTTTTAAATAGAAAAGAACTCTCAAAACTGAATATTGAGAACATATCAGCATGCACACAGTATCATGCTCAATATCACTGAAGATAGATGGTATATATCATAGTAAAATTTCATTTTATGATTATACAAATACAGATTTAATGCTGATACTGCAATAACTGAAATTTAGATGTAGTACAAGTCTGCTTTTACTTAAATGTACATCATTTTACAGGAAAGTGAAATATCCATAGAAAATGGCATGGCAGCAAGTCAGTACAGTAATAACTGCTGTCTGCTGAGGTTGTGCAGTAAAAATGTTATTTATGGTAAAAACAATGGGAAATGCAGAAAGAAAATAATTATGAAGATGACTGATCACCATTCACTTGTGGAATAAGTCCTGAAACATTAAATGATACTCATTCGCTATGTGCACTTTGTGTTGAGGACCAATATTTTCCCTCTTCTAAAGCCAAGAACTGACTATGTAAATATTTTTTTTTAGTTGAAGGATGATCTATCAAGGAAATGGTGACAACATTTACTGGGATGGATTGGGGAATATGACATGGGGCAGTAGTTCACTGAATAGGATGACATACTGAGTGAGAGAGAAGAGGTAACTCTCCCTTGATGCAACAGAGAAAACAGATGGTGAGAGGGGTCAATTTGCAAACTGAAAAAATATGAAAAAAGAACAACAAATAATATGAAATGTGAAAGGAGGTCATAAACAAAGTAATATTTTCAGGGAGCAGAGGTAAAATGATTACTAAACATCTAGTGATATTCTCCTGTTCCATAGTAGATATAATTTAATCATATGGAACAATCAATTCTATGAATAAGATGACGAATGTATTTATCCTTGATTCATTCTTGGGGTATGAAATGATTCAAACAAATAAAGTTTGTTAATGCAAACTGAATCAATTTCTGCTGGATATTTGCTGGCCTGTCAGCGATTACGACATAATCAGCATTTGCCTATGAAAGGCAAAGGTCCTGAATTTGAGTCTTGGTCCGGCGCATGGTTTTAATCTGCCAGGAAGTTTCATATCAGCACACACTCTGCTGCAGAGTGAAAATTTCATTCTGGAAACATCCCCCAGGCTGTGGCTAAGCCATGTCTCCGCAATATCCTTTCTTCCATGAGTGCTATTTCTGCAAGGTCTGCAGGAGAGCTTCTGTGAGGTTTGGAAGGTATGAAACAAGATATTGATGGAATTAAAGCTGTGGGGACAGGTCATGAGTTGTGCTTGGGTAGCTCAGATGGTAGAGCATTTGCTCGTGAAAGGAAAATGTCCGAAGTACGAGTCTCGGTCCACACAGTTTTAGTTTGCCAGGGAGTCTCCTCTCCCCCCCCCCCCCCCCCCCAATCCCTCTAATAAATCTACATACACATATATAGAGTAGCTGGCAGAATATGTATGACTAGCAAGAAATCAGATCAGTGGGATTACAAGAAATCCTGATGTTCTGAGGTGACAATACCTTCTTGTACAGTTCACAAGAGATGGTATTTATGAAGGACCATGTAATATGGTATGGGTATTGGAGCAAACGTTTCTATTTAATGAATTTTTCTTACGTTACTTATTATTGGTGCAGTACCTGCAGCATGTTCAATCATTGGTTTGTGTAATTTATTTCTAGAAGCACTTTGAAAGTGCTCTTTTATTCAGATGTGATGGTTGTTCAATGGGTAAGGTAAGAAGAACTTTCACAAGTATATAAATACCCCTTGGAACTAAATTCCATGTCTAGACAGAAGGGACCACAAAACTTTGAAACACTGTGGGTGCCAGAATGTAAGCTGTGTCATTTCACTTCAAAATACAGTTTCAAGATTGAGACACTAATGGACACATGCTTGCCGAAGAAGAAGTGTGAAATTTAATAAGTTTTTAGCATTTGCAGAAAACATTCGCAGACTGTGGAAATTTTATGGTTTGGTGTCATGAATTTGATAAAGGCAGAACAGATAAATGAGGAAATATATGACAGAAATGTGTTGTGATGAGTTCATACCTGTTGCACAGAATATGAACTAAGGGAAAAAGGATTGGAATGTAGCAAAGAATTATGTAGGACACGTGAGTGCTGTTCTATCACTCAAAAAGGGGTAGGTTGGATCTGATACAGGATAAAGGCATAGCATAGTACACCTTCAATCAGTTTCCCACATGCTTGAATGCTTATTGCCAAACAATTTATGAGTGGCTAATTGGAACAAAGATATAATTGTACACTCACTTTATCACCTGTGCCATTCACATTTGTTCCATTTTCTTTGAGCAGTATGTGTGGTATTCATTACTTGCATTCATTGCTTTCCACATTTCTTGAGCTGAATATTTACAGATCCAGTGCCTCATTACCACCTCTTTTCAATTTTGCTTTTATAAAATTTATACATATAAATATTCTCTTATTTCCAAATGTTTCCATTTAGTGCTTATCTTTAATCCGATATCTGGTTTATTCATTTTGTCTCCTCGTTTATATTCCATTCTGGTTCTCATCTACTACATTCTCACACTTTCATTCCTTGTTGCTTGAGTTTATTTCATACTATTTTTAGCCCTTATCTTTGGTCTTTTGTTTGATATTCACATGGAATAGTCTGTAACAGGTTGCCAGAGGACAAGGAAATGCAAAATTAAGCACTCTTTCTACAAATTATCAGAATACTTGGACTCAAGGATATAAACTCCATCTTAACTCTAATAATTGTATTATACAGACAGAAGCTGACAGTGGTCTAATAACAATATTGAAAGGACAGATTGGTACTCACCACAGAGAGAACGTGTTGAGTTGCAGACAGGCACAGTAAACAGACTGCTAAAATATTGAATATTTCCTTCTGAAATAGAAACACACACATTCACATAAGCATAACCCATAACACATGGCCAGCGTCTCAGGGTGCTGGAGCTGGAGCAAGCAATTGGGCTCTGGCACACAGAGACAGTGGCCATGTGTGAGTGTTTTCTATTTTGGAAGGACTTTGTACCAGAGCTTAATATTTTAGCAATCTTTTTCATTGAGCCTGTCTGTGACTCAGTGCCCCCTCTATGTGCCACGTAGCTACAGTATGTATCCTTTCTATATTGCCATTATTACACCCAGGACTTTCTATTGGTTGATAGTGGTCCATGTGAAATTGTGTAATTGCTTTGTTTGAGCTGAATAGTAGAAGGAGCAAAGGACTGTTTGAAAGTAGGTGATTGTCACCCAACATACATATATAAAGTAATCTAGAAGTAAATACCATAATTATCAGTTTGGATGGATTTGCACTAGTCTTAATCTGTTGCTAGTACATGTTACAAAAGTATCTAGCAGTGGTTGCTTCGGCCTGTTAATGTATAATTTGTCTTGTTCCATTTCTCTGAAGGCACTCCTTTATGATGGGATTTATGGACCACAATGTGTGAATGAATGATGAACGAACATCTTACTCTACTCAAACACCTGACACTTTCTCTGCCCCTGTGCCAACCTCTCTTGCTGTCATTACCTCTCCATGAATCTTACTCTCATTGGCGATCTTCCTTTATCCCATACAATATTTCTATCCTAACTGAACTGTACTCAGTCATTTATATAAAGCAGACATGCCTTGATCTTGAACAGCACATATGCTGCCAGTTGAAACCATTTTCTTCTAAAAAATTTTAGATATTAGTAGCTAAGCCCACACAATGTTTCCCATTCGTGCCCTATACATTGTCCAAGACTTACTGAGTATAGTGAATGGTGATCCATCATTTTAATAACTGATCATGAAATCATAATTAGAATCGTATCTAGTAAATAATATTTCACACAACAAGGGTGTAGTTTTTATTCCCTAAAAGTAATACATAGACAATAAAATCCTGTGCTACACTTTATGCGCACAGCAAGTGAACAATTATAGGATATGCAGAGTCTCAAAATAAAAATGAAGGCTAGAAGCACAATAATAAAATTTTACATATTATTATGTTTTAAAGTTTTAAAGCATGTGCTTGAAATATACTCTAATATTTGACATAATGGTAACCAGCAAACAAAATAATAGTTGCCACAGATACAGGTTTGGATACCGTGCACATACTTATAAGCAGTTAGCATGTAACTAATATAAGGATCCATGCAGGATGTGCAGGGCAAGCAGCATGGCCTGGGACCATCACAGGCGTTAGGTTGGAGTCGGGTGGACACCTGATCGAGCAGCCAGCCATTTCGCACAGCACAGCAGTCTCAAGCAGGGGGAGCACAGGAAACGCAACACACCTGCCCTCCAATACAGCCAGGGAAAATGAAATTACAAGACTACTTAATTTATGTTATAGTTAAATTACTCCATTAAAAATGACAATATCATTTAATTATAGGGCATATTCTGCCACAAGCATGTATTGTAAAAATAGGAAAAATTATGCCTTACATACTTTTATTTAATACTTACGACACGCAAATAGTCACATCAGACAAGAAAAAAGTTACTACATATAATATTTCCATGACATGGGTTTTCATTTTTATGCAATACAATTAAAACAATATGGATAGGTAAATAAAAACATGAAAACTAACAAAACTGCTAAGTCAACACCATTTTGGTTAAGTGCATAGTAACTAACAGGCTACTCAGAACTGCATAACTTTGTAATGTTACTGTTTTTTCTTCAGCAGAATTAGAATTTGGTCCCATGTGGAAACCACTGTAAATCTACTAATATAATCCCACATATGGAAAAAAAGAGAGGAGGAGAGGTGAAAACAAACTGCTTTTTTACAGTACTGATCCCTAAGCATATGATGGTAAAAGAGACTGGTCTTCTCTCTCTCTCTCTCTCTCTTGAGATGTGCACATCTAAGTATATAAAGAAACTTTTGCTATAAAGTTCTGATATCAATGGCGCAACTTCACAACTGATGTTGTCTTTTAATTCGTGTATTGTGTGTGGATTTGTTTCAAAGCCCTTGCTCTTCTAGTGTCCCCACAGGAAAAATCACATGTTGTTAGATCTGGCAAATGTGGTGGCCATAAATGTTTGTTGACAGTTCGTTTCTCAGTGAAGACATCATAGACTCATTCCAGGGATAGCTTACACATGTGGCATATTGCCCCATCTTTCTGGAAGTAGAAACATTGCCTTTCAATGCTGAGCACAAAATGTATCAAAAATTTCCATATATGCAACCTTGTTCCGGGTAGTGTCAAAAAATATCAATTCAATTAACAAACCATCATTGATGTTATTCAAAAGCCACATGCAGTAATCTACACATTTCTGGCTGCTACATAACTGTCACATGAAATGGTTTTGGATTAAGATTCTTCAATGTCTGCCGGCAACTCTTCTTACTCATATGCACATGTTGGGCCAATCTACATGCAAACTTCTTTGGGCCCTCAATAACTCTTCAGTGAATGTCTGCAATAACATCTGGTGTGTGTGTCATTTTACATTCTGCACAGATTCGTAGGTGTGCTAGTTTTTATATAGACTCTGTACAGCTCTCTTTGTACAGATACTTGATCTTGAAAATTTCACAAGTTTCCTTAATCAACATCCTTAATCAAACCTATCTTCACACATTCTTCCACAATTTCAATCATTTCTTCTATCACGAAAGCCTTTTGTAAACCACAATGAGAAACATCTAACTACGCTGATGAAGTGAGCTGAAATGCTGACAGAGGAACAATAGCAATAAATTATTGCATGAAACTGTGCATTGTTGTAAGTGTTTATTCTACTTCAAAGGGGAGGTGGGCTACATTTAACTGTGCCACCATGTGTGTGTGTGTGTGTGTGTGTGTGTGTGTGTGTGTGTTTTCCTCACTAGTAAGTAGATCTGTAGTTTAATGTAGAATTCTAACTTCTGTCCATCCTGGAATTTTCCACAAGCAAACAAATTTTGCATTAGTAAGTCATGTCACTGTCAGAAAAATATAGCAGAAAATAGCCACATCCTTAAACTAGTCACCAAACAACAGAATTTTCCCATCATATTGTAACATGTTTTTGGGTTTGCAGCTGGGTCCTAAGATCCTATAACATGATATTGGAGCCTTTCAATCAGCCATGATATTCAGATGTGAAGCTGTCCCACTGAGAACCAAGATTGTCATTCCTGTGTAGGGCACACAATGCCCACAACAGATGAGCCAGAAGCCATTACAGCTGCCTTTTAACATAGCCACATGCAATGCTACCAGTGTTGAATGCTAGGAGGGGTAATGCATTACAATCAAGATAATTGTCTCTAAACCTGCTGCGAATTGTGTCGAAGCATTGTGAGGCAATACATGTTTAAAGGAAACACATTACCTTACTTAATGAGATTACCTGATAATGTAATTTTTATCACCTTCTTACGGATACTGTCCTAATACCAAAACGTTCCATTAACTATCGATATTCATCATATTTCATTCTGGGCCAGGCTTGGCCACAGCACATTTTTGTTGGCGATGTCTTGCATGGTAAAGATGTTCAGTTGTCTGATATTTAGCTTTGCCACAAGAATACAGGATTTTATACATAAATGGTTTCCTTGGCCCCAAATCATCCTTAACAGAGCCAAGGAGTGCTGCAATCTTGGCTGGTGGATGATGGATAAAGTGTTAATATAAAATTTAATCAAAATTTTTCTGACATTCGAGAACATGTCCGAATATAAGTAAGGAAACCTTGTGGTTCTAGCTGCCACTGGGCAATATGTAGGTGCTAAATGCCTTTCCTTTACTCCTAAGTCATTCACAAAGGAAAGCGTCAGATTTCCATCTATCTTCCTATGCGTCTGGCATCGTTTTAGTGCCTCTGGCGATATTTCAAACTCCAAGGCATGGTAAACTTGCTTATTAGTTTTCACTTGAACATAGACTTAAAGTGCTCAGTTTTTTTCTGGCAAACTGTCAGTGTTGGAGATAACACACACTCTTTGTGCCCACATCCTAAGAACCTTCGTGCACTGATGTGGTAGATGGCAGCTCACTGCAAGCACTACTTGTGTACAGGTCTGTAGTAAGCACTATGTCCTAGAGTTACATTATACTTTTTACACTGAAACATCCAAGAAAATAAGCTTTTCATCACTTTCAACTTCTGTTGTGAACTTAATTCTGGAATGAAGAGAATTAAAGTTGCCCATGAAGTAATTAAAAGCAGCCACTCCATGTGGCCATGTCATGAAGGTGTCATCCACACATTTAAAAAAACAGGTAGGTTTAAAAGCTGATGCCCTCAGAGAGCCCTGTCATCATAATCTTCCATAAATGAGTTCACAACAATGTGCATTAAATGATTCTTCATAGGTACAAACCTGTGACTAGATAGTTATCATAAGAACAATAACAAAACTACAAGTCCCACAGTCATGTAACTGACTGGCACACAGTTATAATCTGCCAAGAAATTTCAAATCTCTGCACACTCCCTCCACTGCAGAGTGAAATTTCATTCTGAATAACAAAATAGTTTTTCCCTAACCTTCATTTTTATTCTAGAACTTCTCTCACATAAGCCCTAGATTGAACATCTGGTGGCATATCTTTTTTGGACTGACCTAATGCAGATGTATTTACTGAGTGAATACACTGACATACTGGAACTGCTGGGGATGAATTTAATGGGTGAATGTGCTAACCTGTTGGAGGTGCATTTAATGGGTGAATACAAGATGTGCAAATAAGAACACTAATTTGCTGCTGCTGTGAGGCAGTGTAGGAGATAAAAATGTGGGAGGGGCTATGGGCATGAGACATCATTGCAGGTAGAATACCTGGTCTAATTACCATGGGCTTCATATCCTTAACTGTTAAAATCCTTATTAATGGGAATACTGTGTTCCAAAATCCACCATACAGTGTGTGGCAGAAGGTACTTTATGCACCAATGTCGCTTCCCTTCTTTCCAGTTCCAGTTGCGGATTGTTCACGGGAAGCACAATTGCTGATACGCATTGCTTGTGAGCTTGAATCTCTCTAATTTTATCTTTGCGGTTTTCTCACTTGAAGGAAGCAATATGTAGGCTGACTCTTCTATGATCATACACTCCCAGAACTTTAATAGTAAACCACACTGTGATGAAGAACACCTCTCTTGCAACAACTGTCTCTGGAGCTGGCTGAGCATATCTGTAATGTTTCTGCACTTACTAAATGAATCTGTAATGAAACATACTGTTCTTCTTTGGACTTCCTCTATTTTCTCTATCAATCATTTCTGGTAGGGATCCCAGACTGATGAGCACTATTCAACTATTGGTTGAACAAAGGTTATGTAAGCTTATTCCTTCATGGGTGTACTAGCATTTCCTGAGGATTCTTCCAGTGAACCACAGTGTGGCATCTGATTAGTTTTATGTGGTCATTGTACTCTGTATGCATACTCCCAGATATTTTATGGATGTGACCACTACAGTGAGTGTCGTGAAATCATGTAATCTACAATTATGGGCCTGTGTGATATTATATTTGTTGATGCTGAAGATAAATTGCCAATCCCTGCACCAAGCATCCATCCTCTGCAGGTCTTCTACTATTCACTACAATTTTGAAGCTTTGTGACTTCTCTTCTGCAAAAGCCTTGTGGAACAGCCGATGTTGTCCACAAGATCATTTATACATACCACGAAAAGTAATGGTCCAATAACACTCAATTTGGATACGTCCAAAGTGACTTTTACATTTGAAGGTTTATCTTTGTTGAGAACAATATGCTGTGCTCTGACTGCTAGGAACTCTTCAAGCCAGTCCCACAGCTTGTGTGATATTCTATAGGCTTGTATTTTCTTCATTTGGCGGAGTGTGAAACTGTATCAAATGGAATGGCATTGAATGTCTTCTGAAAGTCAAGGAACACAGCATCAATCTGCACACTGGTATCTACTGTTTTCTGAGTCTCGTTGATGAACAAAGTGAGCTAGGTTTTACAAGATAGTTATTTAGGGAACCCTTATCGATTCTTACAGAAAAGATTTTCGGTTGCCAGAAATGTCATAATAAACAAGCATAAAACATGTTCAAAAATTCTACAGCAGATCAACACCAGGGATATATGCCTATTGTTTTACATGTCTGTTCAACATTCCTTCTTGCAAATGGGAATGACCTATGCTTTTTTCCAATCATTGGGAACACTCTCCTCATTCAGCAACCTATGGTACATTGCTGCTGTTGCAAGAGGAGAAAGTTCTTTTGCATACTCTACGTACAATTGTACTGGTACCCTGAAAGGTCACATACCCTTTTCTCTGTTGAGCAGTTCCAGTTACTTTTCTATCTCACAGTCATTTATTTCAGTACCTGCCATCTCCAAATTTTTGCAAGGATTTCAGGAAGGAACTAGAATGTGTTCTTTCTCAGCAAAACAGTTTTCAGTCATTTAGTGTTTTAGTCTTCTCTGTGTCATCCCATGTTTTGATGTCCTTATGGTCAGAGAGTGTATGCACAGATGGCTTTGATCCTGTTACTAATTTAATTTAAGACTTCTCAGAATATTCTTTTAAGTTGGTAGATACAATTTCACTTTCAAATTCAGTGAACACATAATACATGTCTCTCCTTTCACTAATTTTGGCTTTATTCAGCTTTGTTTGTCTGTGAAGCTATGGCTAATTTAAATTTGCAGTGAAGCTCTGTTTGCTTTTGTAGAAGCTTTCTAACATCACTATCGAGCCATGGTGGATCTTTCCCTATCCTCACAACTTTGCTTGGCACATGCCTGTCTAGAATGTGTTGTACAATACTCTTCAACTTTGACCATTAATACTCCACACACTGTCGGCACTGGACTACTCCATTAATTTTAAATCTGTTTCTTGTTGCTTTTGCTACTTTTCTTTACATTCCAGTTTACAGCCATATTCAGGGATGCTGTAATGGTCTTATGGTCCCAATTTCTCTATTCTAATTGACTGTGTTGAAAAAGTTTGGCCACATTGGTGACCAGTAATCTAATATGATGCCTTTATAAGTTGATTCTCTGATAAGCTGCTGAGGTAATTACCAGATAAGGCATTCAGAACAATTTCACATGGTTCCCTGTCCCTACTAGCCACATCTAGCAAACTGTGGAACATTTCTGCTGTTACAAGAGGAGAAAATTCTTTTGCATACTCTATGTGCAATTGTACTGGTATCCCAAAGGGTCCCATACCCTTTTTTCTGCAAACAGTTTTAGTTACTTTTCTATCTCACAGTCATTTATTTCAGTATCTGTCATTTTCAAATTTTTGCAATGATTTAAAGAAGGAACGAGACTGTGATCTTCCTCAGCAAAATAGTTTTCAAAATGGTCATTTAGTGTTTCAGCCTTCTCTGTGTTATACCATGTTTAGATTCCTTTATGGTCAGAAAGTGTCTTGAAAGATGGCTTTGATCCTGTTACTAATTTAATTTAAGGATTCTTAGAATGTTCTTTTAAGTTGGTAGATAGAATTTCACTTTCAAATTCACTGAACGCTTAACGCGTGTCTATCCTCCCACTAATTTTAGCTTTATTCTGCTTTGTTTGTTTGTCTTGCAGCTTCAGTCTATAGCTGGTAGGTTGAAATCTTCACCGAATACTATAATATGACTGGGAAATTTATCTGAAATATTCTCCAAGTTTTCCCCCAATGTTTCACAACTACTGTTCCTGTGGCAAGCATCTAGCACATGCTATGTGATGATCATGCCACATTCATCTTTAACAGTTATCTCCACCCAAACTATATCTCATATGGAATCTGTACTCAGTTGATATTAGTGGTGGTCCCCCCCCCCCCCCCCCCTCCCCCTCCCAATAAAATGTTTACACGACCAGCATTCAATGCATCTTGAAGACATACATTCTGGTCTGATTTTAGAATATCATTGGTATTAACTTCTGGTTTCAGTCAGCTTTCTGTCCCTAATACTATGTAAAGATTGTCACCGTTTACAAGCAAGAACAGTGCTAGAAACTTTCCATAAACATTCGTGCAGTTAACTAATATTATAACGACATTCTTGTTCTCCGATTTGCCATGAAAAATGCTAGTCTCTTTAATTAATGGGGATAATATTCTGCCCTGTCTGAAATCAGAATATATCTTATCAGACCAGTGGAGAGATTTTTCTAACCTATGAACCTCCATATGTGCATGTTACTGTGCATGAGAACACATATAACAGTTATTGGCATGATTAGTCAGAATGTTAAGATTCTGGGTATTTCATGGCCTCAATGACAAACTGTGAGCAATGATAGCACAATGAATCATTTGTCAAACTCTTCACGCAGTATCATATCTCCCATTTCATCTCCATCTTCGTCCTCTTCAATTTCTATAACACTGTCCTCAAGTATATCGAAATTGTATAGACCCTCTATATACTCCTCCCACCTTTCTGATTTCCCTACTTTGCTTAGAACTGATTTTCCATCTCAGCTCTTGATATTCATACAAGTGGTTCTCTTTTCTCAAAAGGTCCCTTTAATTTTCCTGTAGGCAGTATCTATCTTACCCCTAGTGATACATTCATCTGCATCCTTACATTTGTCCTCTAACCATCCTTGCTTAGCCATTTTGCACTTCCTGTCGATCTCATTTTTGAGATGTTTGTAATTCTTTTTGCCTGCTTCATTTACTGCATTTTATATTTTCTCCTTTCATCAATTAAATTCAATATATCTTCTGTTACCCAAGGATTTCTACTAGCCCTCATGTTTTTACCTACCTGATCCTCTGCTGCCTTCGCTATTTCATCTCTCAAAGCTACCCATTCTTCTTCTACTGTGTTTCTTTCCCCAGTTCTTGTCAATCATTCACTAATGCTCTCTCTGAAGCTCTCTACAACCCCTGGTTCTTTCAGTTTATCCAGGTCCCATCTCCTTAAATTTCCACCTTTTTGCAGTTTCTTCAGTTTTAATCTACAGTTCATAACTAATAGATTGTGGTCAGAGTCCACGTCTGCCCCTGGAAATGTCTTGCAATTTAAAACCTGGTTCCTAAATCTCTGTCTTACCATTATATAATCTATCTGAAACCTTCCAGTGTCTCCAGGCCTCTTCCGTGTATACAACCTTCTTTCATGATTCTTGAACCAAGTGTTAGCTGTGATTAAGTTATGCTCTGTGCTTAATTCTACCAGGCGGCTTCCTTTTTCTATTCCACTCCATATTCACCTACTACTTTTCCTTCTCTTCTTTGTCCTGCTATTGAATTCCAGTCCCACAGTGACTATTAAATTTTCATCTCCCTTCACTATCTGAATAATTTCTTTTATCTCCTGATATATTTCTGCAATCTCTTCGTTATCTGCAGAGCTAGTTCGCGCATAAACTTTTACTCCTGTGGTAGGTATGGTCTTCATGTCTATTTTGGCTACAATAATGCATTCACTATGCTGTTCATAGTAGCTTACCTGTCCTCCTTTCTTTCTTTCTCTCTTTTTTTCTTCCCATTATTAACCTACTCCTGCATTACCTCTATTTTATTTCGTATTTATAACCCTGTAAGACCTGCTATAAGGCAGAACACTTGTATAATAATAATAATAATAAATCTGACCAGAAGTCTTATTCCTCCTGCCACCAAACTTCACTAATTACCACTATATCTAACTTTAACCTATCCCTTTCCCTTTTTAAATCTTCTAACCTACCTGCCCAATTAAGGGGATCTGACATTCCACACTCCGATACGTAGAACGTCAGTGTTCTTTCTCCTGATAACGACGTCCTCCTGAGTACTCCCCGCCAAGAGGTCCGAAAGGGGGACTATTTTACCTCCGGAATATTTTATCCAAGAGGACGCCGACATCATTTAACTACACAGTAAAGCTGCATGCCCTTGGGAAAAATTACGGCTGTAGTTTCCCCTTGCTTTCAGCTGTTCACAGTACCAGCACAGCAAAGTTTTTTGGTTAATATTACAAGACCAGATCAGTCAGTCATCCAGACTGTTGCTTCTGCAACTACTGAAAAGGCTGCTGTCTCTCTTCAGGAACCACATGTTTGTCTGGCCTCTCAGCAGCAGGTACCCCTCTGTTGCCGTTGCACCTATGGTACCGCTATCTGTATTGCTGAGGCCCACAAGCCTTCCCACCAATGGCAAGATCCATGGTTCATGGGGGAGCATTTTTTGTTAAGGAACACATTATTTTTTAATATGATGGTTAAGGTTTATGAGCATGGGATTCCCATAAAATTTTCAGAATGAACGCTAACAGATTTGCACTATCTAAATTTTCTTTAAAGACATGTTCAATCTAATGTACAACATATTCTTGACACTTATTACATGCTTGAATATTTCGTAACAATGATGATTAAACTCTGTTAAGCATGGCAGGATTTGGTTTCATGTCATTAAATACATCTCCGATCAGCTTTGCTCTGATGTCAATAGGAGTAATGTAGACCACATTGCTGATATGGCATTAAAGAAAAAAATTGAGTTACATATTAGGCAAATATTGTGGCTATCATACAGGTCCTGCTTAACCTATCCAAAGACAATAGAGAGCTGTGCACATCTGTCAACAAATGTGCTAGGTCTCCATCATGGTGGAACAAAAGGTTGCTTTGCAAAGCAGGTAGTACTGTCTTTGGCAGTTCTGGAAATGTGGTAGGCAGTAAGCTGTGCCAATGAAGGTTTGTTTTGGTGCCAGATGCTGGTATTTTACCTGGTGAAATAACTGATGCAAGTAAAGTAGGCCTCATCAGTCATTACATGTGTATGTGGAAGGTGGTATAATTAGCAATTTGGTAAGGAAACCATTGTGCTGTATACAGACAGTTACATGACCTGTGCTCATAGCACATACTGTTGCTGTTGTGGTCTTCAGGCCAGAGACTGGTTTGATGCAGCTCTCCATTCTACACTATCCTGTGCAAGCTTCTTCATCTCCAAGTACCTACTGCAACCTACATCCTTCTGAATTTGCTCAGTGCATTCATCTCTTGGTCTCCCTCTATGATTTTTAACCCTCCATGCTACCCTCCAGCATATGTTACAGCAAGAATATCAGTTGAATGTGCATTACAAAACTTTGTTATCATGGTATCCATATAGTCCAATGTTTTCACTACTGACTTGCTTGGAATGAAGATTCTCTGCTTCCAAGAGGTACTAAAAAATTGTAGCAAAGATGCTGAGGAGGACATCTCCTGCTTGTATGGAAACCAGCACTTTTAGTAATATCAGCAGCTCCGTTATTGCGCATAAATCCACTGTAATATGTAAGTATGTTAGTGAGCTATCACAACTCACTGTCCATGCTGAATATAGAACTGAGCCTCACATGTAAAAACTGCAATTCATGAGGTGCACAGACAGAAGTAGGACAACAACAAAATAACAAATGCACCTCACTCATAAACACTGAGTGAAAAAGTATACATTCCTTAACAAAATAAGGCACCACTATGTGTGACCTATTTCTGCCAACATAAAACGTATGCACAGCTGTCAATATGGACAACTGTCAGTTTAATAACGGAATGAGGGCAATGAAAATTTGTGCCAGATAGTGGCTCCAACCCAGATTTCATGCTTATCGTGAGCGGTCACCTTGCCATTAGGCCAGACTCAAACTTCCAGATGTTTTTAACCATTTGCCTTGTCTACAGCAGATGGTTGTTCATATTTGCAACTGTGAATACATACCATGTATTTCATAATGGCTTTAGTCGCCGCAGTGCCTGTTCCTTCAGATGTGCATGCATCTTACATATGAAAAGCATGACACTGCAATGTTGTGTTATATCATATCCCAGTCAATGTTTCCCAATAAAGTTCATTATCACATATCAGTTTTTTTCCAGCAAGGTTCATTTCATACGGTCTTATTCGTTTTTCTTCAGTGGCAGTGTTATGTTATTGGTAGGAAATGTTAATTTACTTGTTTAGTTTTCACAATTGTCATGCTGTACTTGATTTTGAAGCAGGGCAATATTGTGGAAATTTATCACAACAAGTATCCTCTTTACAAACTGATGATGCATATTAATTTCTTTTTTCCCCTTTAATTCATAAACTCTTCCTATTACACCCATCAAATGTATGAAATCTGGTTGCCTTGAGAGACATCTGTTACTTACAAGTTCCCTGCTGAGTTTTCCACTTCTCTGTTCTACAGGGTGGCATAGTTAAAAGTTGCTCCGTCCCCTTTGAATGTAAATGCAATACTTCAACTTCTGAAATAGAGTAAATGGCTACAACAACATTTCTTGATTGTTAGCATTCTTCTGTCAGCGTTTCAGTTTATTTCGTCAGTGAAGTTAGGTGTTTCTCTTTGCAGTCTGCAAAATGATTTTCTAGCTTGAAGAAATAATTGAAACTGTGGAAGCATATGTGAAAACAGGTTTGATTAAGGAAACTTGTGAGATTTTCAGGGTTAATTATCTGAATAGAGAAATACCAGCAAAGAGAGGAATACAGAGTCTGTATAAAAATTGGTGGACCTATGGATCTGTGGGAAATGTAAAATGACAAAGAATTCCTTCAGTTCATAAACCAGAAGTTATTGCAGACATTTGCCAAAGAATTATTCAGAGTCCAAAAACGTCTACACATAAACTGGCCCAACAATTAGTAAGAGAACTTGCAAGTGAATATCGAAAGGTCTTAATTTGAAGCCATATCTTGTGACAGTTGTGTAGCAATTATGGGAGGATGACAGTCAGAATGTGTATATTACTGTACGTGGCTTCTGAATATCATCAAGGATGGTTTGTTATTTATATTATTACAACATGTACATTCAAGTCATGTGAAAATGGCATGTCAGCAAGCCCTCCATGATGACAAAACTGGCATTTTATGTGGTGTAACAGGCATGCACATATGGAAATTTTTGAAACATTTTCTGCTCAACACACTGAATATGAACGACAATACTGCTTCTTCCAGAAAGATGGGACAACATGCCACACGTCTAAGGCATCCCTGGAATGAGACCATGATGTCCTCACTGAGGAACGAACTGTCAGCAAACATTCGCTGGATCTAACAAGATGTGATGTTTTCCTATGGGGTAACTAGAAGAGCAAGGTCAACAGAACAAATCCACACATACAACAGGAACTGAAAGACATCATCAGCCATGAAGTTGTTGGCATAGATATCTAAACTTTATGCCGGGTGTATCTGAATTTCCTTAGATGTGTACAGCAGTGTACTGATTTTGCAGGGCATCACTTTCAACATCTTCTATAAAAGTACTTTCAGTGTAAATAAATGGAAAGTCCATTTCAGCTCTTTGTTTCTGTAATTTCACTGTAGTATTTCCTTTATAATATGCACCACCCTGTATATATGGCAATACTTCAGCTTATATTTTAGTCTATTATTTAATGTTAGTATTCTCTCATAGGGCCGTTCCCTGTCCTCATCTTCCGGGATTCTGATTGCTCAACAAGCTGCATTGCACTACTGTATCATGAGTTATCAAGTAGTTTTCATATGTTAATAGTGACTCATTTTGTGAGTGGTACTTGCTTCATTGTTTTACTACACGTCATAGGTCTTCTTAGCTCCTGTAAACTTATATGATTTTCTTATCCAAATAATAAATATTTAGTTCATGTAGTATAACTTTTTTTTTAACCTGTGCATGCAATATTCAATCAATGTTGTTAGGTGTATTTTACAATTTTGTTCTTGGTTTGTAAGCCACATGAGGTTCTTCTTCTTCATGTTTATTAATCTTTGGCTGGGCAATTTAGCAAGCGAAATACTGCTTCTTTAAGATGTTTTAAATTCATATCATCATAAAGTTTAATTTCTAAAATATTCCTCATGGAAAGAGTATTCCATAAAGTTTCAGGATGGTAAATGGATGACATCAAATTCTTGCCACAGTATTCCAGCTGAGAATCATTCAGCCATATTCAGATGAGTGTTTTGCACTGGAGATTGGTAGTTCACATCTTTAAGTTTATATCAAAAACTGGTATTGAGATGCATGTGCAAAGGCAGCCACTACATGAGTTACCTCTGTTGGATTTAGGTCCCCTTCAAATATTCGTCCACCTATGATGTGTATACGCTTATGTCATGATGATACTACATGTGTGCACTCTGTCAGAAGGCAGGCTCAGGCTGGAAGTCGATATCACAGTTAATAAGATCTTCCACCAAATGTATTTCCACCAATTTCTTTTTAATTCAACCACAGAAGGATTTTGTTGAGGCCAAGATTTCCAATGCAGAATAATCCATAGACTGTCCTGTGGAGATACAATGCTTGATTATGCCTGACTTATTTAGTTGGGAGAGGCTCAACACATTTTTTATGTACTATGTGTGTTGACTGACCACTGTTGGCTTTGCACACTGGCAAGGTATTTGGCAGCCTCCAGCCCTCCATAATCCCAGATCATCCTTCTCTGAAATGAGATAAACACAAGTCTTTGTGGATGGCCAGAAGATTATTTTGACATAATGCTTCATTAGGATACTGCCGAATTTCAATGAATCATAGCCAACAAAGAGAATAAATGTCCTGGATTTGAACTGCTCCTTTTCCTCTTGCTCTTCTGGATTGTCATGTTTCCTCCTTCTTAAAACTGTACTGATTTGGTGTGGAGAATATCCATTACTTCTGAAAAGATTGTCTTATCAGACACGACATGTGCCCACCACACCGACTTTCAAAGAATGCCCATAGTTTGTGATGGTTGATGGCAGCTAGATGCCAGCCAATACAGGTTTGTATGTGTGGGCTTACAGTAAATGGAATGCTCCATTAACTCATCCACTTTCATACTGACCAAGACATCCAGAAATGGCAGTCAGCCACTCTTCTCCACTTTCTCTGCATTGAATTCAGATGCTGCAATAGTCCGACAATTCAACTTCACTGGGGGACCACACTATGTAAGTATCATCCGCAATCTCCAGAAGATCTCTGATTTAAGTTCAACTGAATTAAGTGTCCTCAAAGTCTTCCATAAAAAAGTTTGCTACCAGAGGCGAGAGAGGATTACCTATGGAAAAACTGTCAACTACCTCAAAACATTCACTGTTGAATAAAAAGTAGATGGAAGCAAGGGCATGATGAAATAACACTGTCATATCAGCTCTAAATTTAATGCTAATGAATTACAATGGATTCAAGAGACTCCCTAGCAAAAGAATGAGAAGAGATTGATGTTTACTAATAAGTGAAATGACTTCAGTCTACTAATATAATAACCAGAGTTTCAAATATGATCTGAGCACCCTCTCTACAAAAGATCTCAGTAAAGAAGCAAGATGTCTAGCTAAATTATAAGTCTAAGTGCTGATACTGTTCACAAAAGGACATAACGGGAGACCGACTTCGTGGATAACTTCCACAGAAAGGTCCACACTACGCAAATTACAAGAAGATCCTCAAACAGTGACAATTCTAGCAGATAATGGAAATGCCACTATGCTGTTGCCATGTAAGCTCTATGACCAGAAGAGTTATAGGTTGCTGAGTGAACCAATGTACCAGAATGTTGTTAATGACCCCACAGGGAGAGTAGAAATGGAAATGTCAGCATTGTTGAATTCTTCTCCACTTCTGCAAGAAGTTGTGAGAAGATTATGACTTCACAGCTCTTTTCCACCAAAGTTATAAGGTCTCCAGAAGATCAACAAAGAAGGTCTTCCACTATGTCCTATTGTGCACAATATCAGCACTCTGATATCTGTCCTCGCTAAACATCTTGTTCTTTACTGAGACCTTTTGTGGGGGAGTGCTCACATCATGTTCAAAACCCTGTGACTTTATTAGTAGACTGCATTTACTTCAACTCAAAGAAATGGACTTATTAGTGAGCTTTGATGTTGTCTCACATTTCACCGGGGTCCCTCTCGTGGACTAATTGTCACTCATCAGCTATAAGTTCAAAGCCGATATAACAGCATGCCCTTCACTCAACCTACTTTTTATTCAACAGCAAATATTTTGATCAAACTGACAGTGTTGCCAAGGGTAGTCCTCTCTCCCCTCTGATAGCAAGCTTTTTTACAGATGACTTTGAGTAGAGAGCACTTAATCCAGCTGAATATAACCAGCAGTCTTCTTGAAATATATAGATAATACTTTTGTATGAGATATGTAGATAATACTTTTGTAGTGTCACCCCACAGTAAAGAAGACCTGTCACTTTTTGCAGCATCTGAATTCAATGCATGAGAATACCCAATTTAATGGAAGTGGAGAAGAATGGTTGTTTGTCATTTCTGAATGCCTTGGTCAGTCAGAAAATTGATGGGTTGATGGTGAAACATTCTGGCTACTGAAAGATCACACATAAAGACCTGTTTTTGCAAGCAGTTTGTACACGTACAAGAAAAAAACTTTCCCATATTTCTCAGTTAAAAATACAGTTTCGTGTGTGAAAATAAACTTTTCCTGGGTGAAAGCACATTTTTCTGTGTTAAGTGAAGATATACTTTCCCTTGGAGCCGTAAAACTTATCAATCCTTTGAATGGTGAAGGATTTATACACTAGCACACACGCCACACACCGTCAGGTGGCTTGCAGAGTATGGATGTAGATGTAGATGTAGCATAGACCTTTCCAGAACTTTAGGAATTGCAGCTCAGGACAAAGCAAAGCATTTTGGAACACTATTTGATGCACAACAACATGAACACTGCATATTTTTGTATTATGAAATACAAACACAAATTCCATGAATAATACCATGGTAGCTTCTGAAGAACTGAAATAGAGATTGAGGCATGCTTTTGTCAGCCAACCAATGACAGGGGATACTCAGAGCTTATGACATTTGATGTAGTTAGCCAATAGCAACATCATTGTTATGTAGTGCAAACACACAGACAGGAAGAGTTAATGGTTTAAATTAAAAAAAAAACAAAAAAAAAAACAAACAGTATAACAACAAGAAAAGCTAAGCTTTCACATATAATATTGATCGCCAAATATTTTTGGTGTCCCCCCCCCCCCCTCCCTGCCCTCTGATGGTGTGGTTAGGAAGTCTCCTAAGAGTGTGTATCATGCATTTCGTGGGTTACATGGCTGAATATATGTTCCATTGAGCACTTCAGTTTCTCCCCTAGTAAGCACTTTTTTTTCTAAGGGATACCTATACTTTTTACCATTGTTAGGGCATAATTTGTTATCTATGAAAGAACTACCATAAATATGAAAAGCTAAGCTTGGAACTTGGTCTTTTTTAGCAGGTTACCTTTTTAAGATACACTCCTGGAAATTGAAATAAGAACACCGTGAATTCATTGTCCCAGGAAGGGGAAACTTTATTGACACATTCCTGGGGTCAGATACATCACATGATCACACTGACAGAACCACAGGCACATAGACACAGGCAACAGAGCATGCACAATGTCGGCACTAGTACAGTGTATATCCACCTTTCGCACCAATGCAGGCTGCTATTCTCCCATGGAGACGATCGTAGAGATGCTGGATGTAGTCCTGTGGAACGGCTTGCCATGCCATTTCCACCTGGCGCCTCAGTTGGACCAGCCTTCGTGCTGGACGTGCAGACCGCGTGAGACGACGCTTCATCCAGTCCCAAACATGCTCAATGGGGGACAGATCCGGAGATCTTGCTGGCCAGGGTAGTTGACTTACACCTTCTAGAGCACGTTGGGTGGCACGGGATACATGCGGACGTGCATTGTCCTGTTGGAACAGCAAGTTCCCTTGCCGGTCTAGGAATGGTAGAACGATGGGTTCGATGACGGTTTGGATGTACCGTGCACTATTCAGTGTCCCCTCGACGATCACCAGTGGTGTACAGCCAGTGTAGGAGATCGCTCCCCACACCATGATGCCGGGTGTTGGCCCTGTGTGCCTCGGTCGTATGCAGTCCTGATTGTGGCGCTCAACTGCACGGCGCCAAACACGCATACGACCATCATTGGCACCAAGGCAGAAGCGACTCTCATCGCTGAAGACGACACGTCTCCATTCGTCCCTCCATTCACGCCTGTCGCGACACCACTGGAGGCGGGCTGCACGATGTTGGGACGTGAGCGGAAGACGGCCTAACGGTGTGCGGGACCGTAGCCCAGCTTCATGGAGACGGTTGCGAATGGTCCTCGCCGATACCCCAGGAGCAACAGTGTCCCTAATTTGCTGAGAAGTGGCGGTGTGGTCCCCTACGGCACTGCGTAGGATCCTACGGTCTTGGCGTGCATCCGTGCGTCGCTGCGGTCCGGTCCCAGTTCGACGGGCACGTGCACCTTCCGCCGACCACTGGCGACAACATCGATGTACTGTGGAGACCTCACGCCCCACGTGTTGAGCAATTCGGCGGTACGTCCACCCGGCCTCCCGCATGCCCACTATACGCCCTCGCTCAAAGTCCGTCAACTGCACATACGGTTCACGTCCACGCTGTCGCGGCATGCTACCAGTGTTAAAGACTGCGATGGAGCTCCGTATGCCACGGCAAACTGGCTGACACTGACGGCGGCGGTGCACAAATGCTGCGCAGCTAGCGCCATTCGACGGCCAACACCGCGGTTCCTGGTGTGTCCGCTGTGCCGTGCGTGTGATCATTGCTTGTACAGCCCTCTCGCAGTGTCCGGAGCAAGTATGGTGGGTCTCACACACTGGTGTCAATGTGTTCTTTTTTCCATTTCCAGGAGTGTATATCAGACATAAATGTGCTAGTAAAAATTTAAATAATGCCATAAATGGTTGGTCTTCTGGACCCAAAATTTTTACACGTGGCAAGTCATCAGCATTAAGTTTTGAATGCGAGTCTAATGCTCCAAGATTTACGAAATTCATCACACATTTTCATACATAACATAGTTCATCTTGCATAAAAGGACATTTACTTTGAAAGTAATGCTTCTGAAACCACCATTCACAATACTGTCCTGCAGCCTGTTAGAGATGTACATAGTTGTCTCGTCATGTTCACTATAAGGAGGCCCACGAGAAACATACATTGAAAGCAGTTTGTTGTTATGAAGTACTGCGTAGTCCTTGACACATTTTTCTGTCAGCAAATGCTTATGTGTGCAATGTGTTTTGTTGTTGTTAAAGGCACATTTTCTTTGCAACTAAGATTTTATATTGGTGTTATTCTCTTGTTGCTGTTTCATTGCTGCAGTATTATTCTGCAGTAGCAGGCTAAAGTAAAACTTTTTGTTAGAGTATCAGTTCTTACTAATCAAAATTAGAAAAATTTAAGTGAAAACTAAATCAACAAAAAATTCCCAGGCTTTTCCTGGATTTCCCGGTTGTCCTGGGGAATGTACACCCTATATGGGCATCCTTTGAACGTTGTTGCACTGGACACATGTTGTTTATGATTGAGACAGCCTTGGAAAGGGGCTGAAACACCTACAATCTGTGTTCAAGGATAATGGATATTCTCCACACCAGACCAGAATGGCTTTAAAGAAGAAGAAATCAGGAGTCATAGCAGTTCAAGTCTAGAGCATTCCTCCCACATGTCAGCAATATTTTGCCAAACTTAGGCAGAATCCTAAGGAAACATTATATCAAAATAATCTGGCTACCTACAGAGACCCGTACTCCTCTCTGTTTAGAGGAGGATGATCTGGAGTTGAAGAGGGCTGGAATCTGCAGAATATCTTGCCAATGTGGCAAAGCCTACACTGATAAGATAACACACACAGTGCTTGAAAGGTGCATTGTAGATGATCATTATACTCATTTTTTACAGCCTAGTAAATCAGGCACAGCCGAGCATTGTATCTCCACACGACATTCGGTGGATTATTCTGTTACAGAAATCCTGGCCTCAGAAAAATCCTTCTGGGACTTAATAATTAAGGAATCAGTGGAAATACATTTGGTGGAAGATTGTAGAAATCGTGGTGGCTGATTTCAACTGAATAAGGCATGGGACCCAGTGATTTCTTTAACATCTAAATAAAGGAAATATTTTATGACTAGAGACACATCTAATGACATTTAATTTTATTCATATGACATCTGAATTCTAACTCTGTGAGCCTACTTTCTGACAGAGAGCATGAATGTGGTATGACCATTATGTGTGTGCCTGTTGTCATTGATGAAGCAATTCTGAAAGAAGGCATAAAACTTGATAGAGGTCACTTGCATAGCAGTTCCCTTTGTGCATGCATCTCCACAAGACTTTTTTGGTATAAAGTTAGTGATGTGAACTAGTAATCAGCAGCGCACAACATTCACCTAAAGATGACTAATAGTTTTCAGCCAACATATAGTGGCAAGAAGTTGACATCACTCAGCTGCAATCTTGAAACTTTGTGGAATATCATCAAGTTTGTCCTCATAATATTACTATCAACTTCAGTTAAAATAAATAACATATTAATATGGTCTACCTCAACACAGTTTAGTTTTCAGTTACTGTTTACATTTTCATATATCCCCACATAACTTCCCCCTCAGTTTCAGTCCACTCAGTGATGTCCGTGAGCTTGGCAGGGAATCTAATAACATGTGATGATCTTATAACTTTCTGGTGTCCTTGGGAACATTTAATACCATCATCAAGTAACAGATAATCTAATGGTTTTGTATTTTCATGTGCAATGTCATCAAAATGAAATTACCTTGGTTGGGTCAGTCAATATAAATGCTGATTAGTTTATCTTTAACCTATATGGTCAAAAAATCAGTAAATATTGATTCACTGCAAATGGATCTTCATAAGGTCATATGAGTCCAATCTTTACTTTATCACTGCAAGATTTGTAAATTCACAATACTTGTGGATGATTTTGTGGGAGTAATCAGCAAGTGTCAGGTGATTCACCATTTTCTTCACTTTGTTGATGGGTAACCTCAGTGTGACACAGCACAACTGTTCCACAACTGAAGAAATGATTTCATTCTGGGATGGATAACTGAGATCAAGTAGAATCATGTGTAATATATTACTCCATTTGGTTGTAGCAAGAGTCCATACGCATGGTAAAAATGATTCAAATTTCTGACTATCCTTTGGGTAGGTTACAGTAGTTCTTGTAAGCCTACAGGCACAAATCTTCACCAAGACTTGAAACATAGTAGTTTGAAACTTTGCTTTCTGATCTATCACTCTTTGTTGCACATCCAAATCTGGTACTCCTGGGATTGAAAAAAAAAATTTGTTTATTTCATCAATATTTTAAAGGGACACAACTTTTGTACAGATGATGAACCTATCTATTTAAGTTAAACAATAAGTGCACCAGTAGCATGATGGTAAAGGACAAAATAGTTCAATATACACCACTTGAAAATATTTATCAACAAAAGAGAACCTTCCAATAAGTGATTTAGTATGACTTACAATTTTATCCTTCTGACAAGCAAGACATGAGATAATGGAGCTGCAATAGTGAAGCCTTCTTATCCTAGAGTTTGAACGCACAAGTTAGTGGGACATGATCTATGAAGACAGAAAATGCATTTCCTTTGAGTAGATTTTTAAAGTATTTTATTGCTAGATGAATAGTGAGAAGTTTTCTGTTTTAAACTAAATAATTTCTCTAGTCAAGGAAAAACTTCTTTGAAAATAAACCAATAGGCTTCCAAATTCTATCCTGTTTCTGTTGCAGAGCAGTTCCTATGTTAATACCTGACACTTTGAAAGTTAGGATTAAGTCTGGGTTAGATTTTCTGTACTTTTATGAAATTGGTCTGTTACTTATGGGTTCCATATGATTTTCATTTTGTGATTTTTCTTATTTTCTTTCATGTAAGCTAAAGGACAAAGCAATAGAAAAGGACAGGAAGCAATGCCATGTACATACAAGCAAATTGCAGTTGCTCTATGCTGTTCCAAAGAAATTAAGAATGTAATGGACACCCTTCAAAAGCAAAAAGTCTCACAGATTTGACAATATCTTAAGTAAAGAACTAAAATATCGTACTTCATATACACACAATATATTCAGTCACATATAAAACACTTCATTATCATTTGAGATATATTGAGACAACACAAATGTCTTAACATAAAATACTTTGTCAGCCTCAATTTTGATTTCAAAGAAGCCTCTACACAGAAAATGTCACTTTTCAATTAAGAATACAAATACACAAAATTTAAATGATGAAATATTGCCAAATGACATTTTCTGTGACTTATCAATATCATTTGAGTGTGAAGTCTACAGTATTCTATTAGAGAAGGTCAAATATGTGGCACCCGAGATCTTTTTGGTAACAGATTTTTATTCTATCTAACTAAAAAGATGCAGATAAATGTAGGGAGTGTACACAATGAAACAGTATCTTCAGAGTGAAGACTAATCACTGGGACCACTCCTGTTCTAGTAATATATAAATATTCTGGCATTATATATCCAAGAAGCCAAAATAGTTCTCTTTGCTGACGATGCAACTATTATAACCAAACTTGACTTCAGGGTTTCAAAATATAAATAAGGCGTTCTTTAAAATTAATAAACAGTTTTTTACAAATGGGCTGTAACTGACCTTAGATAAAACACAGCACATCCACTTTCCATTATTTGGGTTCACATTGTGTAAAATTTTGTAAATGACATCATAGTTGCCTTTGAACACAAAAGTTACTTATTTACAATATTGGAATTTTTGCCAAGTGGCCATTATCAAATGATGTAACTTTGCTTTAGCACATGACAAAATCTACAAATCTTATGTTAGGTCTTTTAACTTTATCAACAGATTTAACACAATACCATACCACTACTCACGTATTCACTATATACATCTATGAACTGCCTCAGTTGTCATGTACTCAGAGTACAAGAGCAGTGATTTGGTGTGACTCATGTTTGTTATGCCTCTTGATAATGGCCCCATGATCAAAATTGCAATAGTGAAATAAATAACTTTTACAGTAAAAGACAACTGTGAAATCATTTACGATATATATGCAACAATGTGCTGTGCAAGACCTAACCACACCATCAGAAAAAATGCCTCAGGATAAATGAAACAAAAGGGCTGTATGGGACACAAAAGTGTCAGTACAAGATTCAAGGAAGTGACCTATACAGATGGGAGTATTGAAACACTAGTGATTAATTGCTGAAGCATTCAGAACAAAGTGTCAGAATTTGAAGTGCCACAAAAAGCTGTGGAGCTCACATTACACTCGGTACAGATAGGTGGTTAAAATCCAAAACTGGTAGCAGTGAAATATCTGGAAATAATTAAGTGTATATTGAAATGATATGTTACTGGTAAAATTGAAACTGCATGCAAGATTGTCTGGGCAAGACTCAGTATCAAGGGTTCGCATCAATTTACAATCGGTCCCTACTGTTGACCACCACATCTCCCCCCCCCCCCCCCCCCCCCCCCCTGCCCATGTAACTGAGCACTTTAGAGAAAGTAAGTTCACTAATCATACTGCTATCTCCATTTTCTGAAGTCTTGTAACACGGAACAATGTTGAATTCTGTGCCCTGTGGATCATACTGTCATCATTTGAAGAAACTTTAATCATCCAAAAATCAACTGGGAAATTTATAGTGGTGCATGGGGCAAGATTCCCTGTGAAACATTATGAAATGTGTTCTCTGGGAACTACCTACAACTGTAGTGTCATATATCAAAACGAAACTCGAAACATTTAGTGCTGGAGAAGAATTAGGTTCATAAGCACAGGATTATGTAGCCAGCAGCCAATCCAGAAACATGCAGCACTTCTTGACATGCCACAATTGTATGACTCTGTCTTGTCATGAAGACATAGCTATAATTTTTAATGTTCTATTCTCTTTTTATTACGAGTCCCTTACATTGGTGCAAATACATACAAGCAGTTTATCGCACAGCATGAATTCATAACCTGTACTCTGTGGATCTGAAGATGGCAGCTTAGTTCAGTCTGAACTAGTAATCCAGTGTACATACGTAAGGTCAAGGCAACAAAAAAATTCATATCAGAACTTTCTTTATACATTTGTTCTAACCTTTCTTTTACAGATAGTCTTTCCTATGACTCAAATTTTCTGTAGGTACACTTTGTACATGTAAAGTATTGTAACATGAAACAATGTGCCCTGTGGAATCAGAACTTTTTCTAGATTTAAAAAGTCCTTATCTGCTTCTCTATTTTCTGATCAGATTGGTAGATCATTAAACTCTTTACCCTGGGTGTCACTCAAATGTCAAAGTGATACCTAACAGAAGTTTTACTTTAGTCAGTAACCAAAATTTGTCCAGGAAAGACTGTGTTTGGTTTCTGCCTGTTTACACAAATATTGAATATGATACAAATTCTGAGATTAAATTATTTGTTGTTTTAAGAGTAAAATATTTCAGCCCTTTGGTGACATCATCTGTAGCTTTCTTGGAACAAATAAACTTCCTGGATGTTTTATCAACTAACTTTTCAATGAAATGTTGAAAACTGTACATAATTCATTTGCCCTGACAAATATTTGAACATACTTGATCATTCACAGCAGGATATAATATTGCATGGACAAGAAACATTGAATTTGAATTGAAATATAATAAGCAAAAGGATATCGTGTAGAATTTTGGTGATGTAAGGACTAAGGGAATCAAATCCATAGCAATTTGCCTCTGAAGTGTAATACATACTATCATTCTGAATACGAACAGAAATGATCCAAACATAGTGAAAAGCACGCAGCTTCATACTACAATTTGACCATGCAAGTCCTCTGCTGTTATTTTAGCAGCATGCAGCATCCTAATTTTCTCTTCCTTAAGGACGGAATGTTAATCACCACACCCATCCATCCTCTTTCCAGTACTTACTTGCAAAGGCATGGAATTGTATTGAATTTTGCCTTTCTTTGAAAATACAAAACTATGTCACTGAAAGATGTAATAATATTTCACAGCTTACTAACAATCCCTAAAAATCTAATGACTATTACCAAGGGTTAACTTTTGGAAAGTACATGCCCTGTTACTATGAACAAATACACAGTTAAACTGCTATTCCAAGACCTTAGCTGTCTCTAACAGAATTACAATGTCATCCAGAACAAAGTTTTTATTTCTTCTCCCTGAACTTTAATTCCCTTTCCAAATTTATCCTTGGTTTCGGTCACAGATTTTACAATGTACAGACTGAATAACATCAGGGATAGGCTACAACCCTGTCTCACTTCATTCTCAGCTATGGTTTCCCTTTCATGTTCTTTGATTAATGACTGCAATCTGGTTTCTGTACATGCTGGAAATAAACTTTTGCTTCCTGTCTTTTATTCCTGCTACCTTTAAAATTGCAAAGTCTATAACCAGTCTACACTGTCAACAGATTTCCCTAAATCTGTTAATTTCCATTAATGTAGGTTTGCCTTTACTTATCTACCTTCTAAGATAAGTTGTAGGATCAATAATGCCTCGTGTGTATCTACATTTATCCAGAACCCAAATTTATCTTCCCCAAGATCGGTCTCTAACAGTTTTCCCATTCTTCCGTAAATAATTCTTGGCAATATTACACAACATGACTTATTAAACTGATGGCTCAGTGGTATTCCAAGCTTAAGTCTGTCTCAGATATCCTGCGCAGCAGGTGGAATAATTCTATTACGGGTAGCACTCACAAGGATCCCAATAATTTTGAGGGAATGTTGTCTATTCCATCAGCCTTGTTTCCACTTAGGTCTTTCAGTGTTCTGTTGAATTATTCTTGTAGTATTATAGCTTCTATTTCACCTATTTCTTTCTCTCTTTGTATAATACCTTCCCCTTATAATGATTCTCTACATATTGCTTCCATTTTCCAGTTTTTCAGTCTTTGCTTACCACTGGCTTGATATCTGACCTCTTCATATTCATACAGTTGTTTCTCTTTTCTCCAAAGATTCTTTTAACTTTTCTATACATAGCATCTTTCTTTCCCTTAGTTATACAAGCTTCTACAGCCTTACATTTGTCCTCCATTTTGCACTTTCTGTCAGTCTCATTTACTCTTTCTTGCCTATTGCATTTGGTACTTTTCTATATTTCCCCTGTGCATGTTCTCCTAATATTTATCCTTCTCTTTCTTGTTCTACTACCAAATTCCAGTTACCCACCACAATTAAATTTTCACCTCTTTCAAGTGCATGAATACTTTACTTTCTGTCACCATATAATCTTTCAATCTCTTCATCATCTGCAGAGAAAGCTGGCATGGAAACTTGCACTACTGTGATGGATGTTGGCTTCAGTCTATCTTGGATATGATCATGCATTCACAATGCTGTTTGTAGAATTTACTTCCATTCCAACTCTTGCATAACCTCTATCTGATTCTCTATCTGTACTAACCTGCCCACTAGTCCCCTCTACCTCGAACTTCAGTGTGTCCATTTCCCTTTTTAAATTCAGTAACCTGCATACCTGATGAAGGACTCATTTCACACTATTACCTGTAGAATGCCAATCCCCATTGGTGAGATTTGAATGGGGGAATATTTTCCCTCTGGACTATTTTATTGAAGAGGATTCCAATATCATTAAGCTATACAGTAGAGCTGAATGTCCTTGTGTGTGTGTGTGTGTGTGTGTGTGTGTGTGTGTGTGTGTGTGTGTGTGTGTGTGTGTGGGAGGGGGGTGGTGAGGTGTATGCTGTAGTTCCTCTTTCTTTCAGCTGCTCATAGTAGCAACACAGTGAGGCCATGCTAGCTAATGTTACATGGCCAGATTAGTCAATCAACCAGTCAGTCCCTGCAACTACTGAAACAGCTGCTGCCCCTCTTCAGGAACCTTGTGTTTAGCTGGCTTCCCACATATACACTCAGTTGTGGTTGCACCTACAGTAATGGGTATCTGCATCATGGAAGCATGCAAGGAACCCCAACTTAGCAAGGTCAATGTTTCATGGTGTAGTATGGAAATTGTGCAAATATGGTACCCGTGGACTTGTCTGAAACTGGTTTACATTATATATTTATGGTAAGTATCAACCAAAACACTAATTTAGTTCATGCTACATGCTAGTGTCCAGTAGAAGATGTGTAAACAGAATTAAAAGTGATGCCAGAACTATGGAGCACATAAAAGGTGTATGTGTGGATGACCATTTTGTGATTCTTGTATGGGTTAGTTGGTTCAGCATTCAAATCTAACAGATTTTGTTTTAACTGTATATGCTTGCAACTGATATATAGGAGAACATTTTTCTGATGTGTAAAAGGACTTTTTGGACTCTGTAGCAAGGTTCTGTTGGCCATCTCCTTTCGCTTTATTAGCTGAAAGTAGCAAACCTACAGAGTACATTAAATATAGATAGGTGTGGTGTTTTGCCAGACATGTGCAACAGAACAGGCATCACTTGTGATGAAACAGCTAGTGCATTTGTAGTTTTACAAAACAAACATAAACAATCAGAATAGTAGAATAAATAAAAAAAATAATTGCATCATAGACATGGAAATATTAATAGTCCCATATAACACTTTCATGCATAATACAGTAAAAAAGACTGTGATTCTTGGAATATGAATCCATGGCACTTGGTACGATGTTCTAACTCTCTACCTAATTCCCCACAGAAACTATACATATTAGATACTCACAGTTATGATTTTCCTGTGCTCTGTACTTCTGGTGTTACTTTTAATTAATGTTTACACCCATTTTATGGATGAAATCGTATTGTACAAACTAAATCAAAGTTTTGGTTGATACCCTCTCTACATACAATATTTGGTACCGATCTGAGTGTCTGACATTTGGAGGTTTGGGTGTAAGTACACCTGTAGCATTCAGTCTCAGGAACTACATGACAGTAAATTTTGTGTTGCACGAGTCTTTGAATACTGCGCCACAACAGTGGATCTGGAGATGCACACACTAGTAGAATTATAGTTTATAGTCCACCAGCATGATGCAAACATTGCTCTGTAAAACTCAAGGACAAAATAGATAAACTAACATAACATAGTAACAACTCTAAATGAATAAAAGTGATGTAGCATGTTGTCAGTGGTCTCCCAGCGGTGGACAGAAAGCTGGAAATCAATGGCATGAGATCAGTATGACTATAGTATGAAAGGGGTCTGGCCCTGCAACACAAGACAGTTAAATGAATAGGAAAAGACAATGTGTGTCAATATGTGAGCAGTTACAGTGCATTGTGGTGGTGTTATTCATTACAACATGTTCTAGAGACAACATTTGGATGACTTCACACAGAGAAGAATCATCGATAAACTGGAAGAAGGACAAAGTGTAATGTGTGTAGCCCAAGAGTTTGGCACTGCTCACACCACTGTTTGAAGTACATGAGGAGTGCTCCAAACCACAGACCCTGTTGCCTGAAGGAGAGGAGGTGGTCGGCCAGGGCCACAGACCCTGCTGCCTGAAGAACAGGCTGTGATCAACCACATCAAATGCAGCAGCAGGTGACCACTACATTGTGAAACAGACGAGAAGGGACGTATGTCAATCAGCAAGTGATATCACAAACACATTTAACAGGACTGCAAAGCACACCCTCTCATGCTCCATAGTGGCACAAAGACTGGATTAGGGTGCATTCTTCGCCCAGTGGCAGTATGTAGTATTGTGTTGACAACCACACATCGGCGCTACAGTTTTGCTATTTCCCCCAATTTGAATCCCATTGAGCAAGTGTGAGATCCAACACATCCACATGTCTCAATGACCATCCAACAGTAGTCAACTGCATTGGTGGACAAATGGAATGCGCTACCACAAGAATTCCTTACCAACCTGCTGGTCAACATGGGAGCATATTGTGAAGCATATGTTGCTATTTGTGCCTATCACACATGCTACTAAGAATCATATCCGACCTTTGGCAATGCCCAGGAGTCCATAATAATTCATGGTGACTTCAGTGTAATTATTGACTTTGAATGAAAATGTCATTTCTGTTCATCTCATTGCACATCTTTTTCCGTCATCTTCTGTATTACACTGAACAAATCATTCTATGTGTGGTCATAGTTTCATCAAGTAATGTTACTTTGCAGTGAAGCATTATGAAAAGTTACTTTCATCCTTAAGTTTTGCACACCAGTGTATTACATTTCATCACACAATTAGAGATAGTGTTAATGAAGTTAACACAGAATTAACTAGAGATTTAAAATTTATTAATACTTTCATAATGATATGAAGACACCCACAGTTGCTGATGTCCAACTTTGGATTATTTTCCGTAATAAGATTCCCAACGAAGTTTGAAGGTCTTAGTGCATTGACCCTTGTCAGTGTTCACATTTTGGGCTTGAACTTTAAGCTGCCATTTGACATAAAGCAAGAAAATGAGAAACATTATAACTTAAAATGAAAATTAAAACCAGTTTCTAACAGCTGCTTCACTATGTTAAAGTACACAATGACTCATTTCCTTTTCCCAGAAGGATCTCCAACATGATGGGATCTATCTAAAATGATGAATTAATGAGTTAGCTGAAGGAAAAAGATTTTGGTCTGCTCCTTCTGAATAACAACACATTATATCTGAGGGGAAAGTAGGTTTCACCCTTTGTCAAATGGAATTTTTGGGCATTCTGCTGTCTTTATTAACAATGTATGTTTGGCATAAACCAATAAGATAATTTTATCTTTGCTGCTTACATGACATTTAGTTGCCTGGATAGTCTTATGAATGTCTGGCGATGGAGATATGTAACTCTGAAAACAATACCATACTGCAAATATAAAGGGCAAAAATAAAGACAATTGACTGGTACATGAAAGCATGTATTACTGTAGAACTGTTTTTAGCTTATCATTTATGAGACTGGCAGTTCAAACACTGTAACATCTGCTGATAACATAAGCTTTCAATCCAAAGATTCAAACTCAATTATATCAGGACAGCCCAATTTATAGTGCAGCAGACCTACACCAGTCACAGTGAACACTGTTTCTTTTAATCTCACAAAGACTCATATTACTCAATTGCAAACATGTAAAAATAATCAGTGAGAACCACAAGCAGACACTACTGATCACACACTAAATGAAACATTTCTTGTAATTTTTTTGCAGTCCAGATGAATAACAAACTAAAATTGGATCATTACATACGCTAACCAAGAAGCTCAGTTAAATATGTTTTGCTCTTACAAGTATCTCTCCCTACATTGCCCTAACAAAAGGAGTGTTGACTTGTTTTGCATATTTTCAATCTCTTTTGTCTTTTGGGATTGCCATGTGGGGCACTGCACCTAAAGTCAACATTTGCAGAGGACTCATTAGAGATCTAAGGGTTGTTACACTCACTTCTCAGTACATGTATTATATAAAAATATTTGCTGCTGATTGTAAAAATCAGTTTTGGCTGAAATGGGATTGGCACAAGAGATATACAAGGTACAAGAATAATTTTTATGTAGACTTTACCCTGTTGCCACAATACAGTTCCAAATGGAGCTTTCTCCTTTGATGCAAAGGTCTTTAACCAACTTCAGTCTAACATAAAGCAAGAAATTATCAGTCTACAAGAAAATTAAAAAATCTACCTTATAAGCTACTCCTTTATATAGGGACTGATGACCTTAGCAGTTAAGTCCCATAAGATTTCACTCACACAACTCCTTTAAATTATCAGATTCAAGGACCAAAATTTCTGTTAGCCAGATGGAAGGCAGCAAAGTTTGTTTTAAACATGCATAGCAAGAAGCAATGTACGAGGGCGGTTCAGAAAGTAACCTCCGATGGGTCACAGTGCGGGTTGTGGGGGGAGTAGCGACGCCATCTGTGCGTTCACGCACTCAACAGGTCAGTCGGCATCAAGCCATGGTCGAGTGAACGTCGTACGTGCGCTAGTTTAGTTTTTGTGGCAGTTTGAAATGTGTGCTGCAATAGAAAACCCCGCCAAATGTGAAGTGCGTGCTGTCATAAGGTTTTTTACAGTCAAAGGATATTCTGCAGCAGCTATTCATCGTGAGCTTTGTGCCGTGTACGGACCAAGAGTTATGAGTGAAGGAGTTGTCCGTGAATGGGTACGTTTATTTAAAAGTGGACGAGAAAACGTTCATGATGAAGAGAGGAGTGGTAGACCATCATTGGTGACTGACGAACTCGTTCAGACAGTTGATGCAAAAGTTCGTGAACATCGACGTTTCTCAATGTCGGAGTTGTCTACTGGTTTTCCACAGATTTCTAAGACTCTCTTGTATGAGATAGTGACAGCAAGATTGGGTTACCGTAAGTTCTGTGCACGATGGGTGCCCAAAATTCTTACCGACCACCACAAAACTCAAAGAATGGCCTCTGCATTAGACTCTCTGTCACGTTATGAGGACGAAGGAGAACCATTGTTAAACAGAATCGTGACCGGTGACGAAACCTGGATTAAGTACGTGAACCCTGAGACAAAAGAACAATCAAAGATGTGGGCACATTCAAATTCGCCTACCAAACCAAGAAAAGCCTCGCAAGATTTTTCTGCCAGAAAACTGATGGCAACGGTGTTTTGGGATGCCAAAGGGGTGTTATTGGTTGAATTCATGGAACGTGGTATGACCATTAATCAAGACGTGTACTGTGAAACAATAAAAAAGTTACGACGGGCTATACAGAACAAACGCGGTGGTATGCTGACTTCCGGTATCGTTTTTTTGCACGATAACGCCCGACCTCACTCTGCTCGCAGAACAACGGCCCTTCTTGAGTCCTTCAAGTGGGACGTTATCAACCATCCACCTTACAGCCCAGACCTGGCGCCAAGTGATTATCACCTCTTCATGCATTTGAAGAAATGGCTCAGGTCACAGCGGTTTGATGACGACGAAGAGCTCAAAGATGCGGTCACAGGCTGGCTCCAGGCACAAGAGGGTGATTTTTATGCAGAAGAAATTTCAAAGCTTGTGAAGAGATACGATAAGTGCCTCAATCGCTATGGAAACTATGTAGAAAAATAGTGCAGAGATGTAGTTGTAAGATGTATATATTAAAATATTTTTATTTAACTTGGTGTATTTTTTTAAATCAACCGGAGGTTACTTTCTGAACGGCCCTCGTATTTTAAACAAGGCTCTGTCAGTAGGGACAGATAGGTAACAATTTTAGGCAAACAATATTTAACTAATAAAGTAAATAAGAAGGTTTCTTTTTCATTTTTTCTTTTTAAAAAGGTCTGATGGTCCATGAAATTAAAACCACAATGAAAATCCGAACAAGCTTTGTGCCGATGTGTTGTGCTGTGTCACTAACATGCCCATTGATCACGTCATGTCACACTTGTCACTTATGACACAATGAGCCTAGAACAATAGAGTTTCTTACCAGTGCTGTCATTTGATCTGTTCATGCTGAGGAGTGAAAGGTGACTGAAATTCATTGTGAAATGTATAAGATGAAACTTTCATGAGTGACAGCAAAGTGCAGCAAAGGTGCAGGAACTTTGAAGCAGGATGTAGAGTTGTTCATGATACATGCAGTCAGAGAAGAAAGTGTGTATCAAACACTGATCTGACTCAGTGAGAAGATCAGGAAATTTGAGAAACTCAGCAGTTCACAATTTCTGTGTTTAATGATCTGTTTCACAAAATTTCAAGATCAATACTCTATACCATAACAAGTAAGAGACTTCAGTTCTGCAAACTCTGTGTGACATGAGTTCCCAAGATGCTGTCCAGCCATCACAAAACACAATGAATGTCTTAACATTTCCCCACCCCCCTACCATGATGAAGGAGAAGACTTTTTTGGACAAAATTGTCACAGGGAACAAGATATAGTTCCATTATGAAAATAAAGAAATGAAAGAGCAATACAAACAGCAGATGCGTTCTCATTCCTCAAGTAAACCAAAGAAGTGCAAGTGAACCTTCTCCAACAGAAAGTGTATGGCTACGGTGTTCCACGACCAAGAGGAGTTTTGTTGATAGAATTCATGGAACATGACCCAATCATCATTACAGCCTAATACAGAGTGACTCTTCAATGTCTACAAAGAGCAATTCAGAACAAGTGAACAGGAATGTTGTTATCAGGCCTTGTCCTGCTTCATGAAAGTGCTCAGACACACACTGCAGTTGCTACAGACACACCCTTGTAACATTTCAAAGGGAAGTGTTTGATCATCCAATATATAGCCCAGACTTAGCTCCCTCTGAAGTCCCTCTCTGCTAAGATGAAACACTGGCTAGGAGGACAGCATTCTGGCAGAGCCAATGAGCTGCAGACTAGCATAGAGAACTGGCTGAAAGCACAGATGGCTGCCATCTATGATGAGGGTATTGGAAAGTCTGTACCACACAACAAAAAATGTCTAAGCTAGAGTGGCAACAACATAGAGAAGTAGCTGGCGAGTGTGGCTAAATGTTGCAAATAAAACACTTTCGATTTTTAATGTGGATTCCATTTTGCGACTGATCAGACTTCTGAGGGGTGGGTAGAGGGAAAGAATTGGAGAGAAAAATATCCCTCATGTTGAAAGTCCAACAGAATACAAACAGCTGCTATTTAATATAATCAAGAAAGTATCGGCATTCCTCAAAGTAGTGGCTTTCCTTGTAATTACTGTGCTGTATTTAGTTGGCATATGCATAAATAGTACTAACCACCATCATATTGTTAACAGAATTTATAGTTTATGTTTCTTAGTACTGATTTGCTTTTATTAATGAAAAACTTGTCTCATTCCACATCCCTGAAGGTTTTACTTTTTGATAGTATCTGCAGAACACTACGGATGAATTAATGAATACACAGTACTTTGGTGGTAGTGAATCCATTAAGAAGAAAATAAGTCTGAAGTAATTGTGAGTAGGAAGAGATAGATTTATCTTGTTTTTGTCCAAATTGGTAATTTTATGCAGCTTAAAACTACCCATTAAGCTGGTTAATAAAGTAAGACTTATGTTCACAAACCAGTCAGTACTATGGAAAATGTACCTGACTGTATCAAATGACATTTGTAGTATGTGCTGCAGACCACTAATATAATACTAAAAGATTTGTGTCATGTATGTAAGATGTGCAGCTATGGACTCAAAATACTGACCAAAGTGTTTTCAGTATCACACAAGTACATCTTTAACTACAAGTACAAGCTGTGTATGCCGTTAACCTGTAAGTTTGCAAGTCTCAGCCCAATGTTCTAAATATTAACAATGATATATTTACCTGGATGACAGCGATGGCATGTACTGCATATTACACTGAAAGCACTGGGGAGTCACACTGGTCCATAATTACTAACCAGCCACCTAAACTCATGGAATGTACAACATGCCCCCAGGTCCTAAATGCAAGAATTTTTTACTACTTAAATTTTACAAGAAGGCCATTTTTTTGTCCATTGCCTTTCAGCAGATGCAAAAATCTACCAGTTCATGCCGGAATAGGCCAAATCGTCATCAGCAATGTCACACTGCCAATCAAATCATGCCACAAAATCACATGACTAGTGAGACAGATGGCCCTCGGAACCACGGGCACAAAATGGAGCTCTCTTCTGTTTTGAGTCACAGCCAGAACAGACTCCAAATGGCTCAAGTCTTCTTTAACTTTTCAGTTTCCTTCTCTCCGAAACTGGATCTGGAGCTACTGGAGTTACCTTCTCACACCCCACTTAACAATACTCATCTGGTAATCCCCCTAAGAAAAAAAAAAGATATAGTTTCTTTTTTATGACTATGAGTTTGTTGTTTATAAGACCATGCTGCTTTTAAATTCTGACTATACCCTTGTCTTCCAAGCAGGTGCACAAACTGGCATCAGAAGTGAGAGGCCAGATTCACCTTACTTTTGGCTTTGAGGTACAGCATACAATTTATGAAGACATGTGTGGATGTCTTAAACCTCTATGCAGACTGTCAGGCCTCAACACTGGGGTACAGAGAAAAAGTGCTTAACACAATCAGTCCAAGCTACCTCCCACACTCTACCTAGTGCAGCCACTATTGCTGCAGCTGCATGAGGCTGTTCAGAATCACCTGCCACCATTACTGCTTTCCCACAAAGCCAAGTCACGAGATGGTGACCCATCACCATTCCCACACCGGATACTTCTATCCCATTGGTGCCCAAAGCTGCCATGCCATTCATTGATCAGTAGATGTAAGTCACTGGTGAAACAATATAGGTTGCTGTGAACTGGTGCCGAGGGTTGATTTTTTCTTTCGTTTTCATGTGTATAGGGGCTCCCACAATCAGGTCACCGGGATAACTGGATATGGATCAAGAATTGCATGCAAGGATGGAGAAACTCCAGGTCAAGAAACAGAGTTGCAAAGGAGCCTTAATGAGGCATTATTGAACATGACACCACAAAGCGACACTGTCTTCGTAGCTAGCCTTGTTTCCCCATTTCCAGAATATCTAGGAATGGTTCATTACTGGCATGTAACTTATGTTGCATTGAGTTCACTGGTTCCCACTTTCCAGGGTACACCACACAAAAATGTACACTCTTCATTATAAAATTTAATGGGTGTAAGGAAAATGTCTGCACAGGATGACAAAGTGTTAGTATGAGTCGGGAACCTTAAGTTGCAAGGAGAGCCTCACACTTATGTAAGTCCCCTGGAAGGGCTGTGAGATAAACAAGGTATTTGATGTCTGTACAGATGGTTTAGTGGATAGATACCGAGATATCCATAGCATTAGCTGCTGTAGGAAAAAGCTTCCCACCCTATACCAAAACTCTGGTAAGGATTTGGAGCACTGTGATGACTGAATAAGACCTGTGTTATGTTGCACATATTTACCGGAGAAAAATAATGAATTACTGCTCAATGAAGCAAAAGCTTACTGTGTAGACATATTTGTTCACAGGATTCACTCACATGTAAGTGCTGAGGTGAAGTGTGCTTTGCCGTGTATACTATGGGAGTCCATACAACTCGCATTGCTATGAGAGAAGGTCCAGGAATTCTTCCAATCTACCACCAGGGTGAACCCAACTAGACATGCATTCATTACTGAAGTGCATCATACCCATTGCAAACACCCAGGCCACAAGGATCATGAGTGTCTGGAACCAGAATGTGCCCACTGTAGAAAATTTTGAAATGAGAGTTCAATTTTATAACACTCCTCCACTAACCAAAGCAGTTACTGAGGTGCTTGATTGAGTGTGTTCAGGAATGTGAATACAGGAAACAAAAACTGTTCTGCAACTGCCCCTGACTTCTCTTCCGCAAATTGAATCCAGTAAGAGACATATGGCACACTCTAGAGGTAAAAGTAACTTTGCAACGCAAATTCAATGGTAGATGGTCTACCTTTATCATTGATACAGGTGCACAAGTAAATGTTTTTTATGTTCACTCTACTTACAGTTGGAGGTCTGTAAAAGTTAGAATTGGAAATGTGTGGAAGTACCAGCTCACATCCAAAGTAGCGTAAAAGTATGAAAATTTTTTATGCCATCTTTGATGACAATTTTCTATGCCATTTTCAAAGAGCAATTAACTTCAGAACACAGAAAAACCAAATAGGGAGAAATGTCCACCCTTTTTGCAGTGTCCCCTCTATACAAACATGAGGGAGTCCGGAACTAATGGCCACATTCCAACAACTCACTAAACTGTGTACTATAGTGCTGAAGTTACACAAACTAGAGAAAACATTAGGCAATACCAGAAAATAGTTTGGTTGGAAATGAAGAAATATTTTTCACGAGGAGATGTTTTCTTAGCAGAGAACTATGTCGTTTCACCCTTAGAGTAATGCATACATCAAACAGTTGTCAAACTGTAGTCACATTACGTAAACAGCTTGCACTGAGAGTTTCAAGTCATATGCCATCTGCATTCATCCTCCAGACACCAGGTTCTCAGAACTCCACAAGTGGGAACTGGTGTTACAACATGTAATTCGTTCTCACCACCCATCTGGCCTTAATTTACATTAATGTCATGAACTTCAACATTTCTTACACAGTAATCATTCCTTTCTTCACCTCTTTTAGTTCTCTACATTTCTTATTTTCTTTCTTGACTATTTTTACCTACCCTCCACTGCTACCACACACAATACATTTAGATTTTGCTCTTATTAACTCTTTGTCAGTAATATCTGACTTGCTTATTATCCTACCTTCCACCCTTAAGCCCTCAGGGAATCAAATATCATCCAATGCAGACCCCAATAATCAGTCTTCTCTTCTCATCCTGTGTGGTATGTGTTCCCTGCCCAGGGCTCTGGTCAATTTTTCCAAACTCTCCCCATTTCCTAAACCTCGCCAGTCTCTTTTTCTTCCCCTTCAACCATTCTGATAGAGAAGGTGCCACTGGCTCTGAAAGCTTGCACATTTATTTAACCCTTAAATATGTTTTCTCCTGATGCCACTTAGTGATTAGATTTTTTTTCCTACCCAATTACATCAGTAATTTTCGTTGTTTCATTATCACTTCATGACATATTCTTGAATTTTACTATTTTATTCTCTAAACCACTCTGGATGATGCTGAAATGTAGCTTGCAGTTTCCTGTAATGCTCTCTACCCTCTTTATTCTCAGAAAACAGAATAATATTAGAGTAAGCAGTACTAATAAGTGTAAGATCATATGGGCAACCGAGTTAAATGATTTTTTTTAAGAACATGAGTTTAGAATAATACAGTGGACAACAGTCTCCTTGCAAATATCTGAATACAAGTAGATGCAACAGCCAGAGGCTCAGTGTATCTCTACTAGCAAAAACAAGTTCTTCTGAAAGACGAGAAAAATCAGCACATATTGAACGATAAGCCACAGTAGACAATGAACATCTGTCACTGGTGGACAGGAAGAAAAAATGCAAGGACTAATGGACATATGAGGGTTGGAACTTTAATAGCGGCAACTATTTATTTACAGCTCATACAAAATAGATACATGTTTCAAAGTTTTACTGACCTACAAAGTAGTCGCCAGCATTGTGTGCAACCCGTTGCCAGTGATGTGGAAGTCGTAGGATTCTCTTAGCAGTGCCAGTTGTGTTCACAGTTCAAGTGGCACAGTCTATTGCCTGATGAATTTGTAGCAGTTCTGAAGCGAATTTTGTGAAGTGTTTGCTTCAGTTTCGAAATCGAGTTGAACTCACGAGGGTTTAAGTCAGGGGAGTGCAGTAGGTGGTATGGTACTTAGCAGCCCCATCAGTCAAACAAATCAGTAACAGCTTACACTGTATGTGCTTGAGCATTGTTCTGCAAAATGATGGTCAGGTCCTGCAGAAACTGTCATCATTTCTGTCTCTAAGCTGGTCGTAGGTTGTGTTCCAAAAATAAACAGCATATAGACAGAAGTGATGACACTTTCTGCCAGACCTGACCAACATTTTGCAGGACAATGCTCAAGCACATACTGTGCGAGCTGTTACTTATTGTTTGACTGATGGGGCTGGCACTGCTAAGAGTACCTTACGAATTCCACATCACTGGCAATGAGTTATGCACAATGCTGGTGACTACTTTGTAGGTCAGTAAAACTTTGAAACATGTATCTATTTTGTATAAGCTGTAAATAAATAGTTGCCACTATTAACGTTCCAGCCCTTGTATTTAGCAGAACTCTAAATTATTATTAGTTAGTTGGGAAGATTCATAGAGTAAGATGTTTTCCTTACTCTCTCCTTCAACATTACTTCGCTTACCATCTCCAGAAGAAGGATATTTAGTTTCCAAATACTCTGGACTTAGTATCTCAACTGGTTAAGATGTAAGAATTTTTGACATTTTTCACAGACACAGGGGATGTAGTTTAATGCTTCATTTTGCGACTTACACGTTTTGTTCATAAACCAAAACAGCTTTAGTTGAAAACCCAGTGAAATAATGAACAATGCAAACAGCACTTGCTGAAAATTATTATGTTGACTAGAATCTTAATACACTGCAACCAGTCTACTTTCTCAAAACTCAAAAGGTACAGTTACATCTGGGCTTTTTTCATTTTGTATGGTACAAGAAACAATTTGTACCTTTATTATATTTGCTATAATATGATAGCATTTTCGTTGTTTAGAAAGACTTCCAAATCTACACATGTTGAATGGCCCATCTAGCATAAAAAATACTGTGGAAACAATAATGGAACTTCATGGATGGGGCAATAAGCAAAATAAAGGGATGTCAACCACTCACCTTCACACTAGCTTCCAAGTGCTAGCACTTTTTCTAGCAAAAGAACAATTGCCCACACACATAACCTCACAGATATCCAATGCATGTTCCTATACTCACAAGAGTTTGTGTTTGTGTTTCTTTGTGGTTGTGTGCGTGTGTGTGTGTGTGTGTGTGTGTGTGTGTGTGTGCGCGCGTGCACGCGTGAATATGTACTTTTGCTATAAAAAAAGCTAGTGCCTGAATGAACACAACTGTGAATGATATTTTCTGTTACATGTTTCTGTGCTCTGCACACTGATCCATTATAAATAATGTGAAGTTATATTCTTTGTGCATTATGGAGTACCACAGTAATCAGTGGATAAACATGAACAAGAAACAAAGATAACAAACATCTCCTGCACAAAATACAGTAAATTTGAAAATATGAATGTAGATAGATACCAGAAATTATGCGCAAGACTTACCACCCATGCCTGAACTTCGTTGGCCCTGCATCAGCTTCATTCTCTGTTTCATCATCTGAGCTCGTTCTTCCATATCCTAAAATTAAAATAATGATGTGCTTAAATGCAAGTGAAACTAAAAGAAGTTCAAAGCAATCAAGCAGTGCATGTTACATTTTTAACCATATGTTTGGTTACAATTTCAGAAAAATGTGGAAACATTGAAAGACGAAATGTCTTCATCTAGAGTTTTTGCACTCCCTCCTCTTTATGAATTTTCACTGCAAATAATAAATGTAGAAAACTCTTCACATTTTACATTAAACATCACAACATTGTATTCTGTCTACACTCTACAAATAGAGGTTTCATTCATAACGGGTTTGGTAAATTTTGGTAGACAAAGTCCCTTAACTGCATTACGTAATCACACGCTGCCCCAACCCTCAGCCACAGTAAGATTTTTCTTTAATTTTGTTGCACATTTTTGAATGGAGCAACAAATAGACGTATCTCTACACTTTCTTGTCACTTGTGAAGTTTTTCCTTTTTCCATCTTAGGTATTTGGATTATGTAAATATCAAGATGTGAATACTTCACTCCATCAGCATTTTCTTGATTTCTTTCTGTGTGTGGAGTTACTCTGGAAAAATGGAATGTGAAGAGTATAGTGCAACAAATAACCATAGTGACACTGGTGTCTTTCTTGCCTAAGCCATATCAGCCAAAAATATGTTTATGTTTTCATCTATTTACAGTACCTTTGTTTCAATATATTCCCACAAATTTTGTTTTCTTTTTCTGTTTCTCTTGGAGTTAAGGAGATCATAAAAACACAGTACTGTTTTCTCAATGGACATGAATCTTTGCCCTGCCAGCTGCTGCAGTATTATAGCTGATGGCCAGCAACCACAAGAAGATGGAATCTGAATTTCAAGAGCATCTTCGTGTTTTCTTATAATAACAAAAATAGTTCAGATTTAAAAGAATTGTAAATGTGCTATGTAATTAATGTAATGGAAATGCTCAGTCTGCATCGGATTCTGACTTATTACAGAGGTAGTAGGCACTGTCATGACTGACATAAAAGCTTTTTGGGTCTGTAAAATAACTATCACTGAATAAAACCAATGATCATAACATGTTTGCATTGCCCTCCCTTTAGGTCTACTAGTGCACTTTTGCACTTTACTGCCCAGGAACCATTACATTTTGTCACGTTCTCCTGGAGTAGCCTTTACATCACAATATTGAAAACCATTGATATTATTGGTCTACTGTGGTGGAAGGAGTGGGAAACTTTATTAGAGTGATTTCTTCTGTTTGAAGGAGTTGGGATCTATTGTGGTTGTCTATTGCCTCGTGCAATAACAGCAAAGATTGACAGTCATTGGAAAATTGGGTTTAGAATCCTGTTTTCTTCAAGTTGGACAGGAGTCTCACAGTGGCAGTTTTTCACTGCTAATGCCTGATCTTGAGTAGTTTGTGTGGGCTGTTGGGTTCATTTGGCTAGCAGCCAAGCTGGTGCAAGCAAAAAACCAGTCTCTCTGTTCATATAATCTTCAGCAGTGACATACATCAGGGAGCAATAGTACTACATTTGGCTCCCCAAGCTCAGTAGAAGATGCATGATGAAACATAATAGACCTTAGATCACAAAGTACACCAGTCAACCCAGAGGAAGACCACTGCAATCACAGCTGAAACTTAAGATATATTTACGGTATGAATGGGGCAATGCCTAGATAACTTTGGTGTTATGGCGTCTGGAATCTTGCACCCAGCAGATTCCAAACGCCAAATTTGTTTACAAATGTGGCAGTATACATGTGATGTGTTATGACAGTGAATAGGAACCTGTGACCACTGGAGGTACTCTATTTTACTTATTTAATGTTTACTATTAGATATCAGTTTAATTTATTATCAGAAGAAATCCAAAACCATGTTCTGAAATAGTGTCTTGTTTCTCCACTAGGCAGTGCCACAAGTTCCTCCAAAAATTGTAACACAACACACACACAAATGTAATACTAAATAACGTAAATCCACCTAATGATGGAGGTTTAAACCTTTGAAACGTGTCGTGGAAATAAATAAAATGGTGACTGGTAACAGTAAACTTGTTGTTTCACTTAATATATGATACTTTTGTAATAGGCATCTTAGTAGTATACTCTGTGAGATATCAATACATGTGACTGCATAAATGACATCATTTTTAGCAAATTAAAAAATTATGGTGTTACAGGAAATTCTGCTAAATTGTTCAATTTGTACAAACAGAAAACAATGGTCATAATAAGAAAATGTCTCCTGCTGGAAAGTTCTCACTTTTAATCTCAACAGGAATTAACTATTTGTGCTATCCCACAAGATTGTCTTAGTGTCACAACATTTTTCTCATGTGTATTAATGACCTTCCAGCAGTAACATTATCATCTAACATATATTTTGTTTCAAGGTGATGCATACATTACAACAAACACCCAGTCAAGTATAGCTTTTATATCTTAATTGAATTTGTCATAAGTAACTCGTGTCTTTTTCAAACCATTGGATCAATTTGCACAAGAAAAACTAAGACTAACAAAAATATTCCTAAAAACTTATATAGTTTTCTATGAAAGTAACTGATATCTACATCTTCCTTTAAATGTTTCATCACTGATTTCAATGTCCAGTTTATTCATTTCGCAATGGTTGGATTTGGTCTGATTCACAAAAATGTTGTTTTGAAGTGGATACATAATTGGATTTTCAGTAGTAAGGATTGTTCCATTTCAAGGGTGTTCTCTTCTCTGAGCTATGCAATTAAAAATTATCATGCCATGCGCATATAGTTGAAGTTTATAAATCAATTTTGTGGGGAGTCATTACATGAAGAATAGGTAATATTTGCCTAAATATGGAATATTATGGTGTCATCTTATAATAGAGATCGGTAACTGATTAAATTTAACTCAACTAGTATATCTAAACTGTTTTCTATTTGTCACATGAAATTTCACAAGCCACAGTACATTGACTGACAAATAAAGTGAACAACCTAGGAGACATGATGAGATGTCCATGTAAGTTAGTAAATGTACACAACACTGGCAGATATGAAAATCATTAGAGTTGCAGTTCTCTTTGACAAGTACAGATGCCACTAGATTGAATCTGTGTTGTTACCAGGATTAGTAGGCAATAAACAGGTCATTAACAGCATCAGATAAGGGCACAAAGCTGTTGCATACTAGTGTGAGACAGGGTTATCTGCATCTGACACAGTTTACTACACAATCCTTCAGTGCTTTTCACAGCGCATGAGGTATCTGTGGAAGCTGGTGTTTCTTTGGCGATCCGGAGTTTAAAAGGGGCCTCAATGTGGATCTCCATTTGGCTCACTGGTCAAATTGTGCAATGTCCTGATTTGTGGGGTATTCATATGTGACAGTGGCACAACACTGGACTACATGAGAACATAAGGACAAGCATACTAATCGTCAAGGTTCAGTTAACCAGATCTGACATCACAAGAGAGGATCACCACAATGTGCACAAAGCACCGCATAACCCTTTCACATCTATACCAGCCAATGGAGAAAAAGTAATGGACATCCTGCAATACTGAGAAAAAGGCAACCGATGGATTCTTATGATATGTTCAGTATATGATAATAGCATTGTGACTGACTAACTTAGACACAGAACATGCTGGGCATTACTGGCTCACTTAAATGATTTCATTTAAGAAAAAAGGACTGAACAGTGAATTTCAAGATTATATAGCACCTGACACAGGAATGAAGTTCATCATTACACTGATAGTTTAAAAGACATGTACGTTATTTACAAATGCACATCCTATTAACAATGGGACTGTTCCTGTATCCAACTTACAAATCTAGGTAGCGTACATCACCCTAAAATTCTTCACATATAATTGAACTGCACACGGTGACTAATGAATAACATGTATTTGTGACATTTGGATCTCATTTAAAAATTACAGTCAATAATAGTGTGGGAAATAATTACTACATATCTGTACCTTTACTACACGATCCTTCAGTGCTTTTGGTAGCGCATGAGGTATCTGTGGAAGTTGGCGTTTCTTTGGTGATCCAGTAGGCGTTGCAGTGGCAGATCGAGAGGTAAACCTTGGAACATATGCGTGCGATGGGACAGCGGATCCATGGTAATGCATTCTGTTGAACATAAGACAAATAATTCATTAAATACTTCATTACACACTACAATGAGTTAAATTGAGGTAGATATAAGTGTCACATTGCTGAACATAAGTAATCACTAGCTATGATATTTGGATATAATGAAGTGCCTAACGCCTTGGTTTCTGATGCACACATCCACAGAATGAGTTATTTGGGGGAAAAAAGGGAGGGTAGGGGGAAGGGGAGGGGGAGGGGAAGAGGGAGAGGGAGAGGGGGGGGGAGGTATAGTGACATAAAACAGCATAACAGTTCATATATATATGTTGAAGCAAAAGGTTGGGTTCTTTGATCTGTTCATGTTTTCTTTGTTTCCTTGAGGGAGAGGTGCAAGTAATAAGAAGACTAAGCACTGCCACAGACTAGTACCCACAGGAGAGAAGAATGTTGGCACCCAACAAATGACAACTGTAATTTGTTCTCATTTGGTGTAACTATTAATTTAAAACTGTTCTCTAGAGGTAACAAACATCCATGTATTCTACATAAACTATAATGGCTTAAATTTTCAAGGGCTCAATAGAGGTATGATACAATATAAATGTTATTTTTTCATGAAAACAATAGTAATAATGGATAATATTATCAGGCAATATGAATAAAATAAAAATAAAAAAGGAAAATTCATCTAACTCTAACAGATTTATCATTAAATTGGAAAATTACTTTGCTTTCTCCACTATGATCATATGTACTTACTTGAACACCATCTGTATGATATCTACTTTTTTATTTCATATTCCATAAAGCCAATTGCAAGAAAATCACTCAGATGTAGAACTGATATATTATACACACATTATACAGTGTCCTCCTGACAGTCATCAGGATCATTTTCTCCAGTGTTTCAATAGATACCTGCAATCTCATTTTTACAACATGTAGCTGGATTACTGTTCACCTCACCTTACACATGGCACCCATTATCAAAACAAAGCTTTGGTTTGTTTCCAGTTAGAAAATGATTTCTAAAACCAGAATGTTATATCCCCATTTGATTGAGCAGGCCTAAATTAATCTAGGGTGATATTTGCTTTATCAATATGTTTTAACAGGGACAGTAAAACATGAAGAATAACCAGTAATCCAGCAGGAACAGCACAGCCTTGGCTTCGATGACTGCTACCATCATGCAGCAGTACTGCTTAGTCACTGCTGGAGAACTGGAATACTCTTTGTGTTTTACTGTTCCAGTTAATACATACAGATAAATAAAAAAAAACTCTTGCTTCAAGAATAATTTTGTTTTTAACAGGAAATGAACTGACACTTTTTGACAGTGCATGAAAGACATGATGAGCAGTATTTGTTGGAGGTGACTCAAGCAACACACTGCAAAAAGAAAATTGCAGAGATCTGATAGAACATCAGAGAAAATGTGCCTGATGACTGTTAAGAGGGCCAACTGGTATACTGTTATATACAGACATGATTTTACAGCCAAATTTCTGCAGCAATAATTAAATGAATATATACCAAACGAAAGCATTGGCATGTTTATAGACACACAAACAAACACAAACACACACACAAAATTCGAGCTTATGCAACCAACGGTTGCTTCATCAGGAAAGAGGGAAGGAGAGGGAAAGACGAAAGGATGTGGGTTTTAAGGGAGAGGGTAAGGAGTCACTCCAATCCCGGGAGCGGAAAGACTTACCTTAGGGGGAAAAAAGGACACTGCTTGTGTCTGTATATGTGCGGATGGATATGTGTGTGTGTGCGAGTGTATACCTGTCCTTTTTTCCCCCCTAAGGTAAGTCTTTCTGCTCCCGAGATTGGAGTGACTTCTTACCCTCTCCCTTAAAACCCACATCCTTTCGTCTTTCCCTCTCCTTCCCTCTTTCCTGATGAAGCAACCGTTGGTTGCGAAAGCTTGAATTTTGTGTGTGTGTTTGTGTTTGTTTGTGTGTCTATCAACATGCCAACACTTTCGTTTGGTAAGTTACATCATCTTTGTTTTTAGATTTATTTTTCCCATGTGGAATGTTTCCCTCTATTATAACTATATATATATAAAAACAAAGATGAAGTGACTTACCGAACGAAAGCGCTGGCAGGTCGATAGACACACAAACAAACACAAGCATACACACAAAATTCAAGCTTTTGGAGGGAAGGAGAGGGGAAGACGAAAGGAAGTGGGTTTTAAGGGAGAGGGTAAGGAGTCATTCCAATCCCGGGAGCGGAAAGACTTACCTTAGGGGGAAAAAAGGACAGGTATACACTCGCACACACGCACATATCCATCCACACATACAGACACAAGCAGACATATGTGCCTGTATGTGTGGATGGATATGTGCGTGTGTGCGAGTGTATACCTGTCCTTTTTTCCCCCTAAGGTAAGTCTTTCCGCTCCCGGGATTGGAATGACTCCTTACCCTCTCCCTTAAAACCCACTTCCTTTCGTCTTCCCCTCTCCTTCCCTCTTTCCTGATGAGGCAACAGTTTGTTGCGAAATCTTGAATTTTGTGTGTATGCTTGTGTTTGTTTGTGTGTCTATCGACCTGCCAGCGCTTTCGTTCGGTAAGTCACCTCATCTTTGTTTTTATATATAATTTTACCCACGTGGAATGTTTCCTTCTACTGCAGTGTCTGTGTGTTTATGGGTTGCATTTTTTCATATGACTTGTCAAGTCAACGGCCGCACAGCATCTCTTGTTGCCACAATTGTCACAAGTGTATTTGGCTGCTGAGGCAGGAGCACTGGTAGCATTGCGAAGTTTTTTCTGCCTCAATTTGTCTAAGAAGCCTTCATCATGCTTCGAGATTCCAGGTGATATATCATCACGCCACTCTGGTCTCATGCTAGCCCGTGCCTCCCATCTGTTTGTGTCGATTACAGGAGTGCTTGAACCTCAATACAGGACGTCTTACAGGTCTTTTGGCTATAGAGATCTCTCCAAGCATCACCTCACGTGGTAATCTGTCAGGATCTATACGGTGGACGTGTCCCAGCCAGCGGAGTCGTCTCTGCTTCAAGATAGCTGAAATACTGTCGCAGTTAGTTTTAGATACCACTGCTTCGTTGGTCACTCGGTCCTTCACGTTACTCCGAGGATGGATCTCAGGCACTGCATGTGGAAAGCATTAAGGCGACGTTCTTGTTTGGCATATGTAGTCCATGTTTTCGATGCATACAAAAGAACGCGTTACTAAATCTTGATACTAGCTCTTGCAGCTCTTCTGTGGAGTTCGCAACAATTGCAGCATCATCAGCATACAGGAGTTCACGAGCGACTATCTCGTAGCGCTTTGTCTTACTCTGACATTGAAAAGCCTCCCATCATTCCTAGTGTGCAGATGTACTCCAATATTGCAATTCTCGAATGCCACTTGGAGCAGACCCGAGAGGAAAATTCCAAAAAGTGTAGGTGCCAACACACAGCCTTGTCTTATGCCACAGTTCATACTGAATGGTTTAGATACACTGCCATCAAAGATTACAGAGCCATGCATATTGTCGTGAAAAGATCTTATTAAAGACAGCAAAGTTGAGGGACATCCAATTTTTTCCAATATGCTGTAGATTCCCTCCCTAATGACGGTGTCAAAGGCTTTGTTGAGGTCCTCAAAAGCCACATATAATGGCATTCTGTGTTTGCGGCACTTTTCTTGTAGTTGGCGCAAGGTGAATATCATGTCACTTGTGGATCTGCCAGTTCGAAATCCACACTGTGACTCAGGGTAGATCCGAGCAGCCAAGGTTTACAGTCCCTTCAGGATTATCCTTGCATACGCCTTTCCAGCAATGCTCAAGAGAGATATTCCTCTATAGTTGTTACAATTACCTATGTCGCCTTTTCCCTTATAGATTGTTACTATATTTGCATCTCGCATGTCTTGAGGTACTGTGCCTGCAATTGGATTTGATACAATGTCGGCAAAATGCAGTCAAGTTTGATGATTTCTGGTGGTAAGTTATCACAGCCTGAACTCTTGCCTAGCTTTAGACTTTTAAGTGCGAGTTTTAATTCGTCAATAGTGGGAAGATCATCAAGCTCAGACATAACTGGGTAAGTTGGTTAGGTACCCAAAGCTTCTGAAGAAATGTTGACCTCTTCTGAGTATAGTTTAGCATAGTGCTGCACCCACCTATCTAGCTGCTGGTTTTTATTGTTGATTGGGTCTCCATTTAGATCTTTTATTGCAGCGAACTTCCTACTTGTTGGTCCAATGGCCTTTTTGACGCCTTGACACATGCCACTATAATCTCCTTTGTCTCGGCAGATCTGAATAGTTTTACAAAGGTTAGTCCAATATCTATTTGTGCAATGGTGAGAAACTCATTGCAGATCTGCTTTGCAGGCCTTGTATTCAGCTATTGCTTGTTGGTCTTTAGGATTATTCATAACCTGTATATGACCATTACGTTTCTTGTCTATATATGGACGCAACTAACTTTCACATTCAGTAAACCAGTCACTTTGAGCCCTAACCTGCTTCCCAAATGTTCCGATAGCTGTCTGCATAATATATTCTTTAGCTAGATGCCACATATTTTCGGCACTATGTGCAGTTATAAATTGCTAAGGATTCAGTTTCATCTCAATTTCTTCACTGAACTTTTTGTATAGCACATCATCTTGAATGGCTTTGGTGTCGATCTTCACTCTTCGACAAATTCTCTCAGCTGAGTGAATCTTCTTTGGTGTGAACCGTGATTTGGTCATAACTAAAGAGTGATCAGTTTCACAGTCAGCACTGTGATATGTGCAGGAATTGAGGACATGACGTAGGTCGCTTCTTCTGGTTATGATGAAGTCGAGCTGATGCCAATGGTCTGAACGTGGGTGTTTCCATGTTACTTTGTGCACGTCTCTGTTCTGGAAGTAAGTGTTTGTGATGCAGAGAGAAAGAGAGGTACAAAGTTCCAGCAGTCACTGACCATTCTCATTCATATTTACAATGCCATATGGGCCAATGCAGTCAGTCCAGTTGTATCGTTTGTTCCCAACCCTGGCATTAAAGTCTCCCAGTAACACGAGTTTATTTGATAGAACACGTCTTTGACTTCAGGTGGCGCTTTCATAGTGGGAGCATATGCAGACATTAATGTGATGGGGCCTGATGTTGTCTTTAATCTCAAAGTTGTTAAGCGTTCAGACATAGATTTTGGTTGTACGCAGCAGCTGAGAAGACTGTTTGGCACTGCAAAGCCAACTCCGTGTTCACGTCTTTCTCCAATTTCTCTCCCTTTCCAGAAAAAGGCTGCCTTCACACAGGCTGCCTTCCCCAGAGAGACGAGTTTCCTGTAATGCAGCCACATCAATGCCAAGACGCAGGAGTTCTCTGTCAATTATGGCTGTTTTTCCGACTATAGGGGCAGCATCTGTAGGGGTGTCATAACCGGGTAACATAGTTCTGACATTCCAGATGGCAAATGTGTTATTGAATAGTTGGTTTTGCTCATATGAGCTACTTTATTGTTGTTTTTTCCAGGTGCCTCAGTAATCGACCTTGTATCAAGTACTGCGAGATGCTTGCTGCTCCATACACCCATAGAAATGCAAGGTGGGGGACAGACTGGTACCTTACTGGCTGGGGGCTGCCCAGCTTGAGGCGGGCGATAACCAGTCAGTTAGCTGCAATGGGCTATCCCACCGACGAGAGTCACCCCTGGCGCCCGCACTCACGTCCCTCAGCGCAAGGCTTAAAACCAGTAACTGCGACTCCCCATGTTGTTATCCGCACCTTTGCAGGCACAGGCGGAGTGTCCTCTCCACAGGCACTGCATTGCCTGGATCGTATTTAAAAGCCACGAATTTTCCCAGCGTTCATAGCTTTCTCTTGACCCAAACAACTGTTTCCACAGGAGTGACGAGTCACTACGTGTGGAGTTGAGTGGATTGCAGGAGTTGCTGACTTGTTCAGGTTGAACCCTACTGTCGCCTACGGTACTCCGGATCCATTGCCCCATCCGCCAAGCATATGCACCGTAACAGAGATCTCCTCCCCCGCCACAGCTGCCATTGGGGACTTCACCCACAACCTTGGGCTAGGGTCTTGCATCAAACCCTGCAGCACTGGGATGAGAGAGATAGGAAACTGAAAGACACCCTCAGGCCTCGAAACCTAATACCACTGGGGTCGAAAAACAAGAGTTGGCCAAGGGAGGCCGACAGGAAAGAAAACAGGAGGGGTCTGACACAAGTAAATGGAAGCAATGTCAGACTCAGCTTGGGGCCCCACAGATGCCACCTGCGAACTTCTAGATGAAGTTCCCTGGGGACAATTAAATGAAAAATGTGGTATTAATCAAGTAATATGTTAACAAAATTTACAATTTTTCATGAATATTATAGGCATTCTACATCATGGTAAAAATGGCAGTAAATTATAACCTTAACACCCACAGGACACTGAGGTGATGATAAACAGTTAATTACATCGCTATACATACAAATGCTAATGTACAGGGTATGCAGCAAAGGCATTCACAGATTTCAAAATCAAATATCTTGAAAACTAAGATTAATAGATGAGTTCAACAAAAGGTATGTTTATTGTGAAATCTGTAAGAGTTGTATACAGAAGTTACACAGATGTTTCAAAATGGTTCAAGAAACAGATGGCACTGCATACCGTGGAGCTCATACAATATTGGTGTACATAATTAAACTCACCTGCTGCAAGCAGTCTTCGCAATTACATCACTATCTCTTCAAAATGTTCACCACTCACAGTACGGAGATGGTTATGTAGGTTCTTTCAATGACCTACACATACAAATAAATATTTGCTCTGTCTCCATGTGGTAAAGATATTGTAGAGACGTATGATTATATCTATGCTGACAGAAAATTGAAGAAAAGAAATAGCAATTATTTTATGTAATTAATTTGTCTTTTTTCACTGACCAAGGTGTCTATCTGTTGATCTTCTAAGCATTGTATAGCATGGTGAGATGTTTTCGATGGACAGTGTCTTTCAATATGCCCCACAAAAAAGTAGTCACAAGGAGTCAGATAAAGGTGAATGTGGATGCCAATCCATCCCTGCACCAGTAAATTTGCAATAAGCCATGTCTCAGTACTGTATTAAGTAAATGTTCTAATATGTGGGGCTTGCAAGCATTTCATTCTACTACTGAGCTATGTTTTAATTTCCTTCTCCTGATGTGACAAGGATTTACATTTTAACATTCAGCTCTTCAGAGAGGAAATCAACTCAAAGAAAGAATAGCCACTGCAGCCACACCGGCATTATTGTACATCGTTGGGGAGAAAAGGTAAATACCAAGCCACAAACCAAAAAACTATAGAAACTAACATTCAAGTAAAGTTTCAGAATTGCCACAAGGTTCTTAACACGTATGCATCTATAACTGCATGCATTTCTGGGAAGACAATTTCTGGTGTGGCTTCCCAATAATTGATGCATATATCTCTCTCCCCAACCAATACATGGTGCAAACGAACAATGAAATTTGCCACCACATCCTGCAATATCTCAACAGAAACAAATTCAGATGCCACACAGATCATCAATTCAAGCTTGTATAGCATGGTGAGATGTTTTTGATGGACAGTGTCTTTCAATATGCCCCACAAAAAATAGTCACAAGAAGTCAGATAAGGGCGAATGTGGATGCCAATCCATCCCTGCACCTGTAAATTTGCAATAAGCCAATGCAATAACTCTATTCCTGAAGTATTCATCAAGAATGTGAAACACCAGTTTGGTGCAATGTTGTCTGGCCCCATCTTGCATGAGCCACTCAGTGCCTGGTTGATCCAATGCTAACTGCGTGGTGACAACCAGTGTCAAGGTTGCAAGATAATGTTCATTAGTGATCACTTCTTGCGTGAAAAAAGGACTAATAGCGTCTCTGCTGCATACCACAACTCAAATGGTAACTTTGGTAGAAGAATGTGGTTTCGCTTCACGTAAATGTGGATTTTCAGAACCCCACACTTGCCAGTATTATTTACTCACAACTCCATTCAGGTGAAAATGTTCTTCATCCATGAACCAGGTGCAGCCAACATCAAATCCTTCATTGTCAATCATTGTGAGAATCTGGTTCCCAAACTCAGCCCTCGGTTGCACGGCTCATGCAGATATGGCCTGGTGGCTTTGGATTTTGAATGGAAACATGTGTAGGCTATGTCTCAGTATTTCCTGTACACTGTATCACTTTAGACCAGTCTCTGCTGCAATTCTTTTGGTGGATTTCCTTGCATGTTGCTGAATAATTGCAGAAATCATGTCAGCATATACGAGAGTAACTACAGTTTGCTGGGGCCTATATTCCCCACTAGATCATCAGCCATGCTGCCTGGTCATTGTAATTTGCTGAAGAGCTTGACAACAGTTTTTTCACTGGGACCTTTTGGAGAATTAAATCATATTTGAAAACTATGACTTGTTGCTGTAGAACTGTGTTCTAACCTCTGTTATCGCAGTACCAGAAAAACACGTTGTTCTATGGAATGTACAATTTCAACATCTTCCTTTGGCATACTAACCCCCTTTCATATTATGGTGGACTGAGCTATGGCACACTATTTATATGCACTATGTATTGTGATTACAGCACCATCTGTCAACAGATTTTTGAGCTTTTTTGAAACTTCTGTATTAAATTCTTACAGCTTTCACAAGGAACAAGCTGTTAATTGCACTTTAATATTGATCTTAGTTTTCAAAATATTTAATCTTGAGATCAGGGACTCCTTTGCTGAACACCCTGTATTATGGTAACAGTAGTCATAGTTTTCAATTTTCAGTATGTAGATCAATAGTGATACCTCACAGCTAATAAAGTACTATGTGATACCAAAAAACTCCTGTGCTGAGTAGGACTTTTATAAAGAAGAGAATGTATTACAAGTTTTTTGAATTAGGACAAACCATCACTAACAGGTTTGACATGAGCTGTTATAGCATTTCTTTATGAGCCATGCTGGGGATTTTTTATCTGTCTAGATAAATCCTGTTTAATTCATAATCATACTCATGATAGGCACTATTTTATGTGTGTAATGTATTATTTTATTACAGTTAATGACACAAGTGAGAGAAGGCACTGTCATAGCATTGTAAAGATTCTTAACTGTTTTAATAAATTCTGCAGAAGTGTCTGCAATGGGCTATTTTCATGATTCTGAGGACCCTAATTTGAAAAGTAAAAGCTTTATTAGTTTGAGTCAATCACTTCAGGATTTAATGCTGTACTTCATAACTGAAGAGAAATAACCAAATTACACCACTTTGGTAGCCTAATTTTGTACATGTTTGCAATCAGACAAATAGAAAAAAGCTACTGAGTTCAGTCTTCTATATAATTCTAATAAATGTACTGTGCTGGTGGGCCTGATATCAATATTTAGTACCAGTAGTTGGGAAGAATCTACTCTTGCTATTTCTTTATCTTTAAATTTTATGGCCATATAATTTTGTATTTTTTGTGCTCTGTGGAATCATATAAGATGTGTTTTGTTGACATCGAGACAGGGGGGGGGGGGGGGGGGTTGTGAGGGAAAAGAGGGTGGGAGGACATTTGATTCAAACCAGTTTAGAGCCTCTCCAAAGTGCAATATACACCTATATCTTTTGTGGTTTGTGTTAATAAATATGTGATCTGGGTATATCTGACATTGTCAGAATAGGACAAAATGATTGTAAGCAGATAATCAAATGTGAAATTATAAAAACTTTATAAACTTTCAACGAAATTTCTTAAAATTTTCAAAATTTTTCTGTTTATTGTCTCAATCAAATTTAACATTAAAATTTTATTACAAAGTGATGACCATTTCCTATAGCTTAATTATCTTCATATCACATGCAGTATTATAAATGTACTAGCACTGTACAAAATTGTTGCATTGTCCATAACATTGTTATTTTAAATCTTCAGATAAACATAACGGATATCACGTGAAGCTTTAAAATAAGAATGTTACAGATGATGCAATGGTGTTCTACACGGCTAGTGAATTTATAATACCACATGTGATCTGAAGATGGCAGTCAAGCTACCAACACGGGTCAACACTTTGCAAAAAAATTTAATGTTAAATGTGATTAAGTGATTAACATTGCAAGATCACAGGTTAACTTAGGTGTAAGATAAGCCATCACAAATGTGAAATGCTGGTACATTAATAACAAGTGTAACTATCAGAACATTCAATGCAAGCATGCAAACATGTATACATTGTGTTGTACAGGTGCTGAATGTCATTTTGTAGGATGGAGTTCCATACTTAGTGCACTTGTATGGTCATTACAGGGAATGAATGGCAGCACAAAAGGTCAAATCACCAAACTGAGGCACAAATTTAATGTCAGAGAGCATGAGATAACCATGAGAGTGCTCCTTCCTTCATACAAAATTGCACCCCAGACCATAACTCCAGGTGTAGGTCCAGTGTGCCTAGCACACAAACAGGTTGGCTGCAGGCCTTCAATTAGTCTTCTAACCAACACATGGCCATCGCTGTTACCAAGGCAGAACTAGCTTTCATCAGAAAACACAACAGACCTCCACCCTGTCCTCCAATGAGCTCTCACTTGACACAGGTCGCAAATGGAGGTGGTCTGGAGTCAGTGGAGTGTACGCTACAGGGCATCTGACTCAGAGCTGTGCTTGCAGTAAGCAATTTGTAACAGTTCATTGTGTCGCTGTGGTGCCAGCTGCTGCTGCAGATCCAGTATGATACACCAGAGCCATACACCAAACATGATGGTCCAGAGCCCAGTCTTCTTGCAACCAAACATTAACATGACCACTGCTGCCAGCAGTCAGGTAACATGGTTACATTCCTGTCAAGTCTTTTTGTAATACTGCAGGAGGAACATCCAGCTTCTTGTAGCCCTGTTACACAATCTTGTTCAAAGTCAGTGAGATGTTGGAATGGCATCCTTGTCACCTTAAAGGCATTCTGAGCTAACATCAACTCACTACATCCAATCACAAAGGTAACTAACGCTCATGACTGCCACAGCATGTATTTAAAGCAAACCTGATTTGCATCCTCATAGTGGCACTAACCATGCCACTTTTACATGACTGGTGTGAAATTTTAATAAACATTATCTTCAAGAGGTAGAAACACACCTACCAACTTTTGTTTATTGCACAACTCCTTCTTGGTGTTGCAATTTTTTTTCCATCAATGTATGTAATCAGAGAGTAAATTTTTACACACTGCTAAAGGTATACAAAACAGAAAATTTACATCTGAAAAGCAAATGTAAATACTTATGTAAACAAAGAAGAAATAATGAATGGACACAGATCAGAAGTGACCTTCATCTGCAAGAAAAGGGCACTAAAGCAAAGAGCTAATGCTGAACAATTGTTATGAAGCAATACTTCAAAATAGAAGATAGGTGCCAAGCACCTGGCCCCTGGAACAAGTTGAAGCTAAACACCATACCATATGATGTGAATTGAAGTATCTGAAGAATAGGAAGAGACAGGATAACATCAAAGTAATTGTTGGAAGAGTACCTAGTTCAGTGTTGATATATGGTGGCTTACATGCAGACTACACTGAAAAGGATATATAGTTCAGAAGTAACTGAGTTCTACAGTGCACTTATAAAAACAAATACCATGTTTCTAACTGTATACCAGAGGCCAGAAACTCACCATATGAATTGTAAGATTTCCTATTACATTTTCTTTATGCAGAAGCCTACATTTCTCAGTTTGAATTCTAAATCCACTGTATTATCATAGACATTTTTGATGTCTCTGTGTTCATTAGTCCAAGAAGGAATGGGACTGAAATAGAGTATTGGGACTAGTTATATTGTTTCTACAAATGCTGATACTTGTCACCGTATTAGCATTGTCCAAGGTTGTAGGTGGAAAGAGATCTGGCTGTTTTGTCTCTGACTGCTTCCTGTTACTTTTCATTTTCATATGACATGGACATCTGACGGGAAGTTTGAGTAACTCTCAGCATTATCTGTAATACTGAAATTGTATCTTTTGCTGTGAGGTCAGTGGAACTTCAGAACACTGACAACTGCATTTATACAATGTATTTAAGACCTGATAGAGGCCCTCCCATTGCTGTGCTTGCACATACAAATGTCAGTGTAATTCCTTTATTAACATATGTCTGTATACATTAATGTGACTGACTCTTCTTGACTACTAAAACTTATACATTTTGTTATATTCTGCTCTTGAGTCTTTTCTTTTTCAGTGAACACCCAACAACAACTACCACCAACAGGATGATGGACACCAACAAGCTCAATAACCCTGAAAGTTATGTTCCCAGTATTGGTATCCCAGTACCGGAATCCAAGATGCTATTTTTATTCTTTTATTTTTGGGAATTTACATTACTGATTTACTGAAAATGTCACCATAAAGAAAAAGACTGAATTCTGAATCCTATTTACTCATTTAAATAACCTAGCAAAAGTCTATAGTCTCTTAAGAATAAAGGATACATAGCTCTTAAGAACAAAGAACAGGTATAGCTTAAAAATTGTCTCACTTTTTCTTTTAAAAACAATAAATATATTTTCACACAATATTGGCTTAATCTTGGTTTTTAGTTTCTGCTCAGGAGGTTTCCCTCCCTTTCTCTTCCAGTACATTAGATCTTAAAACTTACCAATGGACCATCAAAACTCCTGAAACACTTTTTATTGTTAGACTGTTGAAGACTGTTCTGGTCTCCCAAACAGCAAGGGGAAAAACACAGTCCATTGTGTGACACCCTAGATGCTTGGAGGCATCTGATACAACTGAGATCTCGAAGGTGAGTCATTGGTAATGTTGCTTATAAGTGTTTTGTTTCAGCACCTCCTTCCAGCACTCCTCAATTCGAGTTTAGGTATCCCTCCTTGGCCACATATGGTAAGGAGAAAAAAGCACACTTGCAAGATATCAGCCATAGCAATTGATCCTGCATGAAAATTTGGGTCATCATTCTAACTGCATGCAGTCATGGCCTCTTGAAAGTACAGCTTTTAAACTTACAAGTGAACCAGTTGTTTGTCACTTGCTCTGCCCCATTGCAGCCATCTAATGCTCGAGCAAGAGTAAAGCGACAACTACAGCCCTCTTATTTGCAAAATGTTGAAGGCGATGGATAGGGGGAGATGGCTGGATGACACATTTGCTCAATGTGTTTCTAAATCTTGTTTGAGAACGCGTTATTCTATGTGAATACTATGAGGTTCATTCAAAAGAAACCTGGTCTGTGCGTCTACCATTGTGTTACACGTAAGGTGGCTCCAAGTAGCTGCAGGTATGATGGTGCCATCTATTGGTAGAGACACTGACGTGTGCGAATTGTTTGATGTTGCATAGCGCCAGTGTGGTTTCATGTCGAAGAGAAGGTGGTCACACAAGTTATTGTCCACTACCAAACATGCAGGCGAGTAAGCAGGAACATTGAGGAGTGATTCGATTTTTGGTGCCAGAGGGAGTTGGACGCCTTGAAATGTATTGACAGATGAAAGCTGTGTATGGTGAGTACAGTCTGAGTCGTTCAAGTGTTGGCGAATGGCACAAACGATTCCTTGAGGGCCGCGAGTCACTGGAAGATGATGCTAATCCTAGACAGGCTCATCATGTAATCACACTGGAAATGGTTGCGGAAGGGAATGCTTTGGTCTTGGACAACCACAGAATAACCGTGGATGAGATCCATTAGTTACTGGGTATTAGCGTGGGCATTGCCCACAACATAATGCATCAACATTTGAACATTCAAAAAATCTGTGCGCAGTGGGTCCCCCACCAACTGACCGCCGAACAGCACAATACTCGAATGACTCTGCCTTTGAACAATCTGCAACATTATCATGAGGAGGAATACAGATTTCTGTCATGTATTGTCACGGGTGACAAAACATGGTGTCACCATTTCGAACCAGAAAGCAAGTGTCACAGCAAGCAGGGGAAACATGCAACTTCATCACCTCCAAAGAAATCAAAGGCCATGCACACCAGTTGTGGTAAGGTCGTGATGTCCTCCTTTTTTGACCACAAGAGCCCACTGCTTGTCAAGGGGCACAACCGTAATGCCCAGTGGTATCAAACCACTTTACAGAACCTTAGATGAGCTATCAAGTCAAAACTTTGAGGCACATTGTCCAATGGCATTATCCTCCTGCATGATAATGCCCGCCCACACACAGCCAATGCGGTGAAGATGACATTGCAGCAGTTTCGGTGGGAAATGCTGGAACATCCACTGTACAGTCCCGACCTTTCACCGTGTGACTTCCACGTGTTTGGAACTCTAAAACAAGCTATTCACGGACATCGATTTGCAATGGACAATGAAGCGTGTGATGGTTCCAGGCCTGGATCCGACAGCAGCCTACTAGCTTCTTCAAGGATGAAATCGACTGGCTAGTGTTGAAATGGGATAAATGTGCCTACAGCATTGATGACTATTTTTGAGTATATGTAGAGAGTATAACTACAATTTTGAAGTAACAAAATCATTACCGTTACTTTACACTAGTGACCTGTTTTCCTTTGAATGTGCCTTATAATAAGTAATGTAAGTACAAAATATGTCAATCTCACTTACATATACATTAAATATTATTTTAAAAGTATTTTCATATATATTATGCAGCTATATATACATCTCAAAATTGGAATCAATAGCCTTAAGTGATTAAAGAATTATTGTGAAATTAAGTTACTGACTTTTGATTTACAATTTAATCACGCCAATCACATTGAACCATGGTGCAGTTCCTGCAAGGTTACTTTACTTCAACAGTGCTAATTTTAAAATCCAAAGAAAATAATGCACAACAGTGATGTTGATAATTAAATAGCACTATGCTGTTTCTTTAATGACACACTGATTTGTTTCATTCATTAAAAATATTTGGAGCAAAGACATCTATTCAGCTATAGGTTAGAAACCATACACTTTAACATAATGTACAAAGCACATTAAAAATATGAAAACAGCTGTAGCAGCCTTGGAGAGTAGCACAGGAATTGCAGATGACACAGTGAATGGGCTAACATTCATCTATGCATAACCCTGGGCAAAAGTACCATTAGGTCAAAGCATGGCAATGATGCAGCACTAGTGGGTGTGTAGGACACAAAGAGAGAGTGCGAGCTAGCTGCTCTTACATGTATCATTCTGAAATCACAGAAAGTGTGATTCACCTGGGTTGAGCACAATGCCACCATCGCATACACAAATTGGACAGCCAACACTTGTTTGCTACATTTCTTGCACCCATGAATTAAATGGCATCTGCCAGACAAGAGAACATTAGCATGCTCAGCTGGACATGCATCCATTGTCTTCTGTGGCGAAGTCTGTACAGTACATCTGATCTCTGAGGAGAGTCACTGAGCCATTCACTGCGCAAATGTGGTCTCCCACGTGGACATTTCCATTGTAATTATCATAACTTTTCAATGTATATTGCTGTGAATAAATGTGTTGTGCATAACCACATGTATTTAATTGCTGTCACTTAGCCTACAGCTTGGACTTAATGGGTGGGTGCGGCAGTAAGCCAGCCCACACTACAACAGGTTTGAAAGCGGCAAAGAACAACACATTGTAAGCCTCACTGATGACTCCGATGTACTCATCTGTAGGCAAAAACATGTGGTTCTTCGCTGCTTTCAAATCTGTTGTATGTGGGGCAGCTTACTGCCAAGCCCACACACTAAGTCCAAGCTGTAGGCACAGGTGATGGCAATTAAATACACATAGGTACACACAACACATTTATTCACAGCAATATACACCGAGAAGTTATAATAAATAAAATGTGAGCGATCAAGTGGTGGCAGTGAACAGCTTGACCACTGATACTGGAGGGTATAAACTCCTCAATGATCAAGCACACAGTACAGACTTGTGGGTGCAGAAGACAACGTAAGCATGTCCAGCCAAGCATGCAAATGTTCTCTCGTCTCACAGATGCTGTTCAATTTGTGGGTGCAAGCAATGTAGCAAACGAGTGGCGACAGTTCACTTTGCATACACCACAGTGGGGAGCGCGTGTTTTGTTTAATCCACAAAGCCAACAGCTTAGCACTCATCATTGGACTATGGATCTTGGACTGTGCCACACATTTTCATGGAGGTTTACCATGGCCAATGCAACGAGTTGATCCTGGGTGCAGATTTCCTCGGACACTACCAGTTGCTTGTGGATATCGCAAACATCCAGTTTATTGACACTACGAGTCTAAAGGTAATGGGATAGAAATAGCAGGCCACCTTCTTCACTGTAAATCTGTGGCATACTCCAGAACATTCACAGATATTCTAAACAAATTTCTGGAGCTAACTTGCCCATCTAGGGTGCAACAGGACATCAAGCATTCAACACGCTCCGCCATATCATCACCACCCCCCAGTCCTCCATCTCATGTTGCCTATGTCTCCTCACATCCAACAGGCTTGCGGTTGCAAAGGCTGAGTTCAAGCCAATGTCACGACGAGGCGTCGTCCAACCATTGAGGAGCCTGTGGTCTTCTGCCTTACATTTGGTACCCAAAAAGGACAAATTCGTGGCACCAATCTGGGGATTATTGTGGGCTAAATTCAAGGACAGTGCCAGACAGATATCTGGTGCAACATCTGCTGAATTTTAGAAATTCCTTGGCAGATGCAACTGTCTTTAGTAAAATCAACTGCATGAAGGCATACATGCAGATCACCGAGCACCTAAGGACATATAAAAAACACAGTGGTTACCACTTCTTTTAGGCTCTTGGAGAGTATGCTGTCCTGGATGGTCTCTTGCGAGGGATAACATACTGCTTCATGTACCTGGACGACGTCTTTGTGTTCTCGAAGAGGCACAAATTCCATCACAGCCATGTAACAACCATTTTCTGGCACATCAGCAGGGCTGGCATAGTGATCAGTCCACTGAAATGAGTATTTGGGGTTCATGAGTTTAAGTTTCTCAGTCATCTAATCACCCCTACTGGATTCACAACACTGCCGGACAAAGTGCAGGTGATCCTGCACATGTCTCACCCAGAAACCCACAAAGGCTTACGTCATTATCTCAAAATGGTCAACTTCTACCAGTGCCACCTGTGCAATGCTGCTGTGGGGCTGGAACCCCTGACTGAAGTGCAACATGGCCCCATGGTGAAAGAAAGGGCTCCTGTTACCTGGACTCATGGATTGGAGCAAAGTTTTACTGCATCTAAATGGTGCCTATACGAAGCGGTGCTGCTCGCTCATCCAATACACGGTGCAGGGTTAGCTATCAGTGCAGCACTTTAGCAACCCGCTGAACGTAGCTGGCAGCCACAATCTTCTAGAGAAAGTAAGGAGTACATCGCCCTTGGAGCACATATGACCAGTAACAGCTTGCCGTGTATCAGGTAGTGAAACACTTCCGTTTGTTGGTAGAAGCTCACCCCTTCATTATCTTCATGGACCATAAACCTATAACACACACTTTCCGCACCAACAACACCAACTGTTCACTGTGCCAACTACAGCAATTGGAGTATATGTACCATTTCTCAACAGACATCCAACACATTTCTGAGATGGACAACGTCATTGCCAACTGCTTGTCCCATGATTGTGCAGTCATCTCACCCCTAGTGAACTTTGAAGACCTCACACAAGAACAGGAGGGTGATGGAGAACTGGACAGATTCGAACACTATTCCTACAGCAGCCTACATCTAGAACAGGTGTCCATCCCTGACTCTTCCTGGAAGATTCGGTGTGATACTATGACAGGCACGCATTGCCCATTTCTCCAACAAAATTGCAATGCAGCATATTTGACCCTGTCCATGGGTTATCACATCCTGGTGCAAACACCATTGTGTTGCTCATTGCACCACATTTCGTCTGACCCTGACTCCAGAAGGACTTTCAACAGTGGGTATGCACCTGTATGGCATGCCAGTGCGCCAAAGTCAGGAGGCATACCCACATGACCACCGGTGCCTCCCCTGACATGACACACTGCTTCACACATGTCCATGCGGACATTATAGGGCTGCGTCCTCCATCTCAAGGCAAGCACTACCTCCTTAGAATGGAGGACCACTTCACCCTATGGCCGGCGGCAACACCCTTTGCAGACATCCCTCCAAGATGGTTGCTACTGCCTAGGTGGCATGCTTCAGCTGCCTCGGTCACATAAGTATGGATGACATGGTTGCCAGTTCAACATTGCGCTAGTCAAACACATCACCTGACTGCTTGGCAAGCAGCTACACTGCATGACAAGTTACCACCCAGTGCCTAACAGCAGGGTTGAGTGTCTTCATTGGACACTGCTTGGATGGAAGCACTATTGCTTGTATTCCTCAGCCTGTGCATAACACCAAAGGAAGTGATCGACATCTCACCTGCAGACCTTGTCTGCGGTCAGTCCCTCACCATCCCCAGAGAATTCACTCTCACTGCCACACGACACCTCACCCCCATCATTAGCAGAACACCCGTGCAGTCTCACAGCCAGTCTCTGTCTGCACCCACTGATGTGCTATGGTGCTGGCAAAGCTTTTGTCCACACAGGCCTACAGCACTCTACTTGTGTGATCCTTTGTCCAGACACAGCACAGCAACCACTTTGCCCATTTTACTCTAAACCACATCATGTGATGACCCACAGTGGAAAGATGTTAGACATCGAGTACAATGGTAGGCTGGCTAAAGTCCGACTGACAAGGTCAAACTGGTGTATTTCTTGACAGAGACTACCACCGCACACTTTTTGAGTTTATTAAGTGAGGATCTTTGGGGTGACATCATAAGCGAGTGACTGCGTGTGAGATCGCTCTCTATGTTTTTATATATTTTTAGATTTCAGATATATATTTTAATGGTTTTTGTGATAATATTTACTATATAAGTGACTTTTAGTGGTTTCTTCATTCACCTCTGCCTTTCTTGTGTTGTGACCTGATATTTGTGAGTGTTTCGTATCGAGCAACTTAACCTCTTACCTGTGTTTACATTCTGCGCTGACCAGTTGCAGCTGTAGCGGCGCATCGAAAGCTAAGTACTAATTAATTGTTTGTGTATAGTGGTTTATTTAGGAACTTTAGTAGTCTTCAACCGGTGTTCTTGGTGTTTTCTGTTGAAATAATTTCAGAAGAACTTTTTGGGAACTGTTTTCAGTTTCGTTACTGTGTCATTAGACGTTTGATTTTCTTTTTGTGTTAGTCTTTTGTTATATTCTCATTTGATGTTGATTAATACTTTTAATAATAGTAGTTACTTCCCTTGTAGAGTAAGTTTGTGATTATTGTAGTCAGTTTTTTAACATCTTCTTATTGTCGTAGCGGAACTTAGATAAAGTAGTTTTCTTGTTTCAATAACTGTAAAATTTTACCATGAGTGAAAAGTGTGGGCTTTGCCGTAGAATCGTGAGTAGTGGATTGCGCTGTGAGACCTGTTCGAAGTATTTTCACTGGGAGGAATGCAGTGGGGAAGCCAGTGGGCATTCTGGTGAGATCCTCTCCTGGAACTGCAGGTTATGTAGCAAGAGTACGTTGATAGAGGAGCAGGAGCGTAAGATCTGTGCCCTTCAGGTGCAGTTGAAAAATGCACAGGAGGAGCTAGATAGGATGAGGAGGGAGAAGGGGGTTGGGGAATGGGAACTGGCTGTTGGCAAGAGATCTGCTAGGAGAAGGAGATTTTCATACAGTTTTACTATTAGTGTTTGCAATAGATATGACCAACTGTCAAGAGTCTAGTCGAGAGGAATCTCTAGTAGCTGTAGATGTAGGAAATATGCAGCAGACCTCAGCAGTTACGGTGGCTAGGACAGTTGCAAAGTCGAAGAGAAAGAAGAAGGTACTGCTGTTGGGTAGTTCTCATGGCAGAGGTGTAGGCCAGCAGTTGCAGGAAGTGTTTGGAGTGAGTACCAGGTCACCAGCATTGTGAAGCCTAATGCAGGATTGGCTCAGATGACTGTTAACATAGGGGGGCTATGTAGGGATTTTACTAAAGAGGATCAGGTAGTGATTGTGGGTGGGGCTGGTAATAGTATTGATAGGGAGGGGGAGTATGACATAGATGGTGACCTGGAAAAGATAGCCACTCAGACTGGCAACACGAATGTGCATTTTGTGGAATTGTTTCAGCATCACGATCGGGCTCATCTTAATACAGCCGTCAGGCGTAATAACATGAGACTTGGGGATGCACTGATGACAGAAAGCATGGGTCACATTTCAGTGGTGTCGGTGGAGTCTATCAGCTGAACAGATTTCACTAGACATGGCGTGCACCCCAACAGGTATGGGAAGGGGAGGTTGGCAAAGCTTATAGGTGACAGCATAGGAGTGAGTGGTATGATCACTCACGGGAAAATTCCTGCAGTAGTGGTTGTTAGAGCTGCACCTTTTTTAGATTGAAGTCAGCTGATAGGTATTCCTGCTTAAGGGAAGTCTCTCTAACAAAGGAACCGCTTTTGACAAAGCTTAGGTATCTGAGTAACGAGGGAATTAGTATATTTCATCAAAATATACAAGGTATTAGAGATAAAGTTAGTGAACTGCTTATAGATGTTGACACCACAGTGACCAGTGGACTACGTCGATGTGCCAGTCACCATGTTTGAATCAAACGCCCATGCTGCATCATAATGTCTTCACATCGCTCACAGCAGCCAGCATGCACACCACCTGCCACCTGCCATTGAGGCCCTGTCTTCAGAGAGACACTTCACCAGCTAATAACAAATCTCCAGTCAAGCTCCAGATACTGCTACCTGTCTCACCAGCTGATCACCTGTCACAGCCCTTGGAATCGCTGTCATGTCTCTGCACCTCTGCCAGGTCAGGCATTGAGACTAAATCGACTAACATGCCAGTTACCACGTCACATCCCCATTGAGGTCCAGACACTGCCTCCCATGCTGCTGGGTATGTTCTCCCAGAAGCCTTGTTCAAGTTCTAACAACACCATGTTCATGCACGTTAAACTTTCCATAGTCTCTGCTGCTGCGAGCGCCAGGACCGTATCGAGTGCCACGTCATGTTTCCGCACCGAGTTTGTCAAACAAAAAAAAACTGTCCTTTATGAACTGTGCATAACCAGGAACGTTTTATTTAGTTTTTTTTTCCCCCATCATCAATGAGATCTTGTTCTTTGCATATGAATTTAGTGTTACAAACAATGTGTCTTCACCAACACTTCATTTCTTATGTTTCGTAGCAGTTAACTAAAGTTTGTTTGTGTATCAGTGTTGTTTGGGGTGACATCTGTACATTAGATCTGCAGCCACACTACAGACAGTTCCCGCACAGTGCTAACAGGCAGTGCTGTTCTGGCAGGCCATACAGAAACACACTTCCGCGTGACCCACCAGCAACTCATGACATTACACACTATCATCTTCATGCTAACTCTGCCATCATGTACGGCTGCCAACATGCTCATGTTGTCATCACAAGTGCATGAAGCACAAATGTATGCTGGCTGCAGATGGAATATTTTTTCCTCTTGTGCCTACCGAGCTCTGCTCCACAAAGGAGGATGTGTGTGGCAGCCTCAGACAGCAGCCCAGCAGTTGCAGCTGACACAGTCAATGGGCCAACATTCATCCACATTATGTCCCCAGGCAAAAGTACCATTAGGGTAAAGCATGGCAATAATGTGGCACAAATGGGCATGCAGAACACAAAGAGAGCAGTGCGAGCTAGCCACCATTACACAACAGACATCTGCATCATTCTGCAATCTTGCCAGCTGTGGTCCACATAGGTCGAGCACAATGCACGCAAATTGAAAAGCTGCTACTCGTTTGCTACGTTTCCTGTGCTCGTGAATTTAACAGCATCTGTGAGACACAAAACATTTGCATGCTCACCCGGACACACGTACATTGCCTTCTGTGGCCACAAGCCTGTACTGTGCACTTGATCACTGAGGATCATATACCCTGCATGATCAGTGGTTGGGGCGTTCATCACAGTCACATGATTGCCCCCACTGTAATTATTGTAGTTTTTGGTGTATATTGCAGTGAATAAATGTGTTGTGTGTAATCACATGTATTTAATTGCCGATACCCATGCCTACACCTTGGATGTAGTTTGTGGGCATGGCAGTAAGCCAGCACAACCTGTTCCACCTCACAGCAGTTCACAAAGTTTTAATTCACTTCACTGTTCTGTACTTTGTGCTCAGGCATTAGGGGACTGCAGGGGGTAGACTGAGTGACACACGTCTGGTGCATACAAAAGTTTAAAGACTGCATTCTGAGAAGATCATAACTGCATACTTCTCAGCAAAATGTCCACAATTTTCATGTGTGATGCATTGCAGGGTCTGTTAGCTTGCAAGAGTGCCTCTTTCTCCTTAAAATATGAGGTCAAGTTGACAATGTTTCCTTGGAAGTATTTCTGTGCTTGTGATATTACATTCACATTATAAAAAATGAAATGGTTGTATGGCATTATTGTCTGGAAGATCTCATCTATGATTGTTCTATAGTTTGGTGCAAGTCTTTTTATTCGATGTCACTTTGGCAACTTGCGTAGCTATGTGATGAAGATGAGATGAAATGCTTAGGACAACATTAACACTCAGCTGCTGAGTGAAAAAAATGTTCAACCTAGGTGGGAATTTAACCCAGGACCCCACAAAAAGAGGCAGTGTCACTTTCCATTAGATAACAAACTGCACACTAGTGAAGAACAGTAACACCAATTGTTTCGATACTACAGAATATTTTTCCTTCAGCTGGTTTTTATTTGGACTTGTTTTATAGACTTTTCCTTTCAAAAATCTCCGAAGATAAAATACACATGCAGACAAGTCCAGTGAGTGAGGCAACCAGAAACATTTGCTTTTTGTTAAGACTTGATGCATACGAGACAATGATGATGGAAAAAATAGTACTACCTTTCACCTCCCTTTCACTGGGAATAATGCGAAGATAAACTTCTCTATTGACAGCGGTTACAAAAGGCTTTGGACTGATAGCTTGATTACTGGAAAGTTAAAATCAAACTCCAGTTTCTAAGATAAAAAGGAATTTGATGTACCGTGCAATGGTTTCTCGTGTACAAGTAGCAATTAGTCTGACTACTCACTTAGCCCAAAATGTGAAACCCAAGCTTTATCTCTCATAAAATACAGTGGTGGGCCAAGTTCACAATGAGAAGGTGTACATTCGACCTGTGTGTTGCAAAAGTCATCTGACAGGTTTGTTCAGGATAGCACTAATTTTCTGCAGATTGTCTGCAACCAATGTTAGAGTGAAATTTAAAGGCTTATCATTATGATTAGAATTACAGACATCACCACTACACAGTCTTATGCTATCACCTTCTGCACACAACGTTTTGCAGGAATATTACAACTATTCATGATAAATTTCATTGGTCTTCTTAAATGAAACAGTACCGATGAAACCTTCAGCTATACACACCCTTTCATTCACAGAAAATGGCATACTTTAACAGAATTGCTCAGAGAATCTCACAATGCAACAACCAAATTTGTGACAACTGATGATACCCATCATGTAATCAGAAAGATTGAGCAAGCAGAAAGTAAGTAAATCATGACATGTTGCTAATGGTGTGGGGCTGCTTTTATCTTGGACGTAATGCATTAGATACAAAATATGTTAAGATCTCCCACACTAGTTACTGACAACTAATTCAACAATTAGTGATTGCCCAAATTATGGCAATCAAAAGAAGATATAAGTAAAGAAAAACAGTTTACATACAGTTTTAATTTTAAGTTCAGTTTCTGTTGTTTTACTTCCCCTTTCTTCTTCCTTTCCTATCTGAGCTAATAGTCTGCGATACCACCACTTTGTATCGTCACCTTCTGTGTCTTGTTCTTCTTCTTCTTGGTCACTGTCACTGTTACCCCCACTTTCATTTGTAATTCTACAATTATTTCTTTCTTCTTGATACTCTTACTGTATTATGTTATAAATATGGACATGGACTCTTGCCAATCATTTTAAAGTCTATTCATAACAGCATACATCGGGGTGGCTACTCAAATTTGGAAAAAAAATTCCTTAGAATTCCAGGTGTGAGGAGGAAAATTATCCAACAAATTAATGTTCAGTGGGGAGGAGGCAGCATACCACAATTATGACTTTTCTCTCCTCTCAGCTGTGCTGCATACACATACTAGCCATAAGCAGTCATTTAACGGCAGTTTTGAAACACTGATAATTGATGTGGAATAATATTCATACTATCAAAACACTTTGAGATAGCACATATTTTAAAATTTGTGATTTGTAGAACTCAATAAATTCAGTTTCAATGCTCAATTAAAAATACAGAATTCCCTACAATTTTATGAAATTCCCTTAACTCCCTGAGACTTCCCTGCAAAATGTAATTCCCTGAGAATTCCAGGTTTTCCAGAAGAATCATCACCCGGGAAGGTGTCCTCTAAAATATACCAATACCAACAATCCATCTATAATGCAATCAGTCCTGTGTTTTTCTTGGAACAACCTTCGATCAGTATAATAACAGGTCATTAGACATCCATCAGATTTTTTTACATAAATACTGTGGTATTCAGACAAGGAATTCCTAACCAACCAGAGTATCTAATATGACCATTAATGGAACATTTTCATGGTCCACGTTCCTGATAGACCACTTTAAATGCTCTTAATATGAGCCATAACAATTGATACCATATCAAAATACACAGGACTTTTATAATAATCATGTTGCTTCCTAATGTGATTACACAAAGCATAATGCATTCATTTCCCATCAAATGTCACATGAAGCCACTCATAGAGTGTTGACCTTTGCTGTAAAATTCACTCCTGTGAAAGAAAATGTTCATCCTGCCACACAGTTGTCTTTGGCCATTATTTCTTCACTGACCATTACTTAAAAGTAGCCTTGTATTGTCTCTGCTAATCAGCTGTCAACTACAAATTCATAAATCAATATATAATAACAAAATCATAGCTGTTACTTTCTTCCATTATTAACTACTAAAATTTATCATCCTTACAACTTTGAACCATTGTGAACATTGTGGTTACTTTTAAGAATATTATTGCTGCAAAATACAAATGCTAGCATAGCAATGAAAAGCGATTAAATACTTTTCTTTTAGATCAAAATGAAAATAACCAGCGATTTTAACGGCTTCTCGTTATTCGCCAGGCCTCAATCTCCACTAATTTCAATTTGCTGCCGCTCATACCTCACCTGTCTTTCAACAACATCTTTGCCTCTGTACTTCCACCTCGACTGACATCTCTGCCCAAACTCTTTGCCTTTACAAATGTGTGCTTGTGTCTGTGTATGTGCAGATGGATATGTGTGTGTGTGTGCGCGAGTGTATACCTGTCCTTTTTTCCCCCTAAGGTAAGTCTTGCCGCTCCCGGGATTGGAATGACTCCTTACCCTCACCCTTGAACCCCACATCCTTTCGTCTTTGCCTCTCCTACCCTTTTTCCTGAGGAAGCAACCGTTGGTTGCGAAAGCTTGAATTTTGTGTGTATGTTTGTGTATCTATCAACCTGCCAGCACTTTCGTTTGGTAAGTCAAAAACAAAGATGATGTGGCTTACCATACGAAAGCACTGGCAGGTCGATAGAAACACAAACAAACAAATACATACACAAAAAATTCTAGCTTTTGCAACCAATGGTTGCTTCATCAGGAAAGAGGGAAGGAGAGGGAAAGACGAAAGGATGTGGGTTTTAAGGGAGAGGGTAAGGAGTCATTCCAATCCCGGGAGCGGAAAGACTTACCTTAGGGGGAAAAAAGGACAGGTATACACTCGCACACACACCCATATCCAACCGCACATACACAGACACAAGCAGACATTTGTAAAGGCAAAGAGTTTCGACAGAGATGTCAGTCGAGGCAGAAGTGCAGAGGAAAAGATGTTGTTGAAAGACAGGTGAGGTATGAGCGGCGTCAACTTGAAATTAGCGGAGGTTGAGGCCTGGTGGATAACGAGAAGAGAGGATATACTGAAGGGCAAGTTCCCATCTCCGGAGTTCTGACAGGTTAGTGTTAGTGGGAAGTATCCAGATAACCCGGACAGTGTAACACTGTGCCAAGATGTGCTAACCGTGCACCAAGGCATGTTTAGCCACAGGGTGATCCTCATTACCAACAAACACTGTCTGCATGTGTCCATTCATGCGAATGGACTGTTTGTTGCTGGTCATTCCCACATAGAAAGCTTCACAGTGTAGGCAGGTCAGTTGGTAAATCACGTGGGTGCTTTCACACGTGGCTCTGCCTTTGATCGTGTACACCTTCTGGGTTACAGGACTGGAGTAGGTGGTGGTGGGAGGGTGCATGGGGCAGGTTTTACACCGGGGGCAGTTACAAGGGTAGGAGCCAGAGGGTAGGGAAGGTTGTTTGGGGATTTCATAGGGCTGAACTAAGAGGTTACAAAGGTTAGGTGGACGGCGGAAAGACACTCTTGGTGGAGTGGGGAGGATTTCATGAAGGGTGGATCTCATTTCAGGGCAGGATTTGAGGAAGTCATATCCCTACTGGAGAGCCACATTCAGAGTCTGATCCAGTCCCGGAAAGTATCCTGTCACAAGTGGAGCACTTTTGTGATTCTTCTGTGGGAGGTTCTGGGCTTGAGGGGATGAGGAAGTGGCTCTGGTTATTTGCTTCTGTACCAGGTCGGGAGGGTAGTTGCGGGATGCGAAAGCTGTTTTCAGGTTGTTGGTGTAATGGTTCAGGGATTCCGGACTGGAGCAGATTCGTTTGCCACGAAGACCTAGGCTGTAGGGAAGGGACCGTTTGATGTGGAAAGGGTGGCAGCTGTCGTAATGGAGGTACTGTTGCTTGTTGGTGGGTTTGATGTGGACGGACGTGTGAAGCTGGCCATCGGACAGACGGAGGTCAACGTCAAGGAAAGTGTCATGGGATTTGGAGTAGGACCAGGCCAATCTGATGGAACCAAAGGAGTTGAGGTTGGAGAGGAAATTCTGGAGTTCTTCTTCACTGTGAGTCCAGATCATGAAGATGTCATCAATAAATCTGTACCAAACTTTGGGTTGGCAGGCCTGGGTAACCAAGAAGATTTCCTCTAAGCGACCCATGAATAGGTTGGCGTACGAGGGGGCCATCCTGGTACCCATGGTTGTTCCCTTTAATTGTTGGTATGTCAGGCCTTCAAAAGTGAAGAAGTTGTGGGTCAGGATGAAGCTGGCTAAGGTAGTGAGGAAGGAGGTTTTAGGTAGGGTGGCAGGTGATCGGTGTGAAAGGAAGTGCTCCATCGCAGCGAGGCCCTGGACGTGTGGAATATTTCTGTATAAGGAAGTGGCATCAATGATTACAAGAATGGTTCCCGGGGGTAACCGATTGGGTAAGGATTCCAGGCATTCGAGAAAGTGGTTGGTGTCTTTGATGAAGGATGGGAGACTGCATGTAATGGGTTGAAGGTGTTAGTCTACGTAGGCAGAGATACATTCTGTGGGGGCTTGGTAACCAGCTACAATGGGGCGGGCGGGATGATTGGGTTTGTGAATTTTAGGAAGAAGGTAGAAGGTAGGGGTGCGGGGTGTCGGTGGAGTCAGGAGGTTGATGGAGTCAAGTGAAAGGTTTTGTAGGGGGCCTGAGATTCTGAGGATTCCTTGAAGCTCCGTCTGGACATCAGGAATGGGATTACCTTGGCAAACTTTATATGTGGTATTTCTGCTGGAAATATCACTTTGCCACGAAGAAAAATGATCCTAATCCTACTCCTAATGATCCAAATCCCCAAGGCACCATCCAAATTGAACCCTGCCTGGAACAGTTCTGTCCTCCGTCACAGCGGGACCCACCTCCTCTTCCTCAAAATCATCCTCTCCAAACCTTCCAGGAATTTCTGACCTCCAGCCTTGCATCTCAATCCTTCTTAAAAAACCTTAATCCTACTCCCAACATCACCACTGCTGAAGCCCAGGCTATCTGTGATCTGAAGGCTGACCGATCCATCGTCATTCTTCCGGCGGACAAGGGTTCCACGACCATGGTCCTTGATCGTCAGGAGTATGTGGCTGAGGGACTGCGTCAGCATTCAGACAACACCACATACAAAGTTTGCCAAGGTAATCCCATTCCTGACATCCAGACAGAGCTTCAAGGAATCCTCAGAATCTTAGGCCCCCTACAAAACCTTTCACCTGACTCCATCAACCTCCTGACCCCACCGACACCCCGCACGCCTACCTTCTACCTTCTTCCTAAAATTCACAAACCCAATCATCCCGCCCACCCCATTGTAGCTGGTTACCAAGCCCCCACAGAACGTATCTCGGCCTACGTAGATCAACACCTTCAACCCATTACATGCAGTCTCCCATCCTTCATCAAAGACACCAACCACTTTCTCGAACGCCTGGAATCCTTACCCAATCTGTTACCCCCAGAAACCATCCTTGTAACCATTGATGCCACTTCCTTATACACAAATATTCCACATGGCCAGGGCCTCGCTGCGATGGAGCACTTCCTTTCACGCCGATCACCTGCCACCCTACCTAAAACCTCTTTCCTCACTACCTTAGCCAGCTTCATCCTGACCCACAACTTCTTCACTTTTGAAGGCCAGAAATACCAACAATTAAAGGGAACAGCCATGGCTACCAGGATGACCCCCTCGTACGCCAACCTATTCATGAGTCGCCTTGAGGAAGCCTTCTTGGTTACCCAGGCCTGCCAACCCAAAATTTGGTACCGATGTATTGATGACATCTTCATGATCTGGACTCACAGTGAAGAAGAACTCCAGAATTTCCTCTCCAACCTCAACTCCTTTGGTTCCATCAGATTCACCTGATCCTACTCCAGATCCCATGCCACTTTTCTTGACGTTGACCTCCATCTGTCCAATGGCCAGCTTCACCCGTCCGTCCACATCAAACCCACCAACAAGCAACAGTACCTCCATTATGACAGCTGCCACCCTTTCCACATCAAACGGTCCCTTCCCTACAGCCTAGGTCTTCGTGGCAAATGAATCTGCTCCAGTCCGGAATCCCTGAACCATTACACCAACAACCTGAAAACAGCTTTCGCATCCCGCAACTACCCTCCCGACCTGGTACAGAAGCAAATAACTAGAGTCACTTCCTCATCCCCTCAAGCCCAGAACCTCCCACAGAAGAATCACAAAAGTGCTCCACTTGTGACAGGATACTTTACGGGACTGGATCAGACTCTGAATGTGGCTCTCCAGCAGGGATACGACTTCCTCAAGTGCTGCCCTGAAATGAAATCCATCCTTCATGAAATCGTCCCCACTCCACCAAGAGTGTCTTTCCGCCGTCCACCTAACCTTTGTAACCTCTTAGTTCATCCCTATGAAATCCCCAAACCACCTTCCCTACCCTCTGGCTCCTACCCTTGCAACCGCCCCCGGTGTAAAACCTGTCCCATGCACCATCCCACCACCACCTACTCCAGTCCTGTAACCCAGAGGGTGTACACGATCAAAGGCAGAGCCACGTGTGAAAGCACCCACGTGATTTACCAACTGACCTGCCTACACTGTGAAACTTTCTATGTGGGAATGACCAGCAACAAACTGTCCATTCGCATGAATGGACACAGGCAGACAGTGTTTGTTGGTAATGAGGATCACCATGTGGCTAAACATGCCTTGGTGCACGGCCAGCACATCTTGGCACAGTGTTACACCGTCCGGGTTATCTAGATACTTGCCACTAACACCAACCTATCCGAACTCCGGAGATGGGAACTTGCTCTTCAATATATCCTCTCTTCCCGTTATCCACCAGGCCTCAATGCCTCAATCTCCGCTAATTTCACGTTGCCGCCACTCATACCTCACCTGTCATTCAACAACATCTTTGCCTCTGCACTTCTGCCTTGACTGACATCTCTGCCGAAACTCTTTGTCTTTAAATATGTCTGCTTGTGTCTGTATGTGTGGATGGATATGTGCGTGTGTGCTAGTGTATACCTGTCCTTTTTTCCCCCTAAGGTAAGTCTTTCCGCTCCCGGGATTGGAATGACTCCTTACCCTCTCCCTTAAAACCCACATCCTTTCGTCTTTCCATCTCCTTCCCTCTTTCCTGATGAGGCAACAGTTTGTTGCGAAAGCTTGAATTTTGTGTGTATGTTTGTGTGTCTGTCGACCTGCCAGCACTTTCATTTGGTAAGTCACATCATCTTTGTTTTTAGATATATTTTTCCTACGTTGAATGTTTCCCTCTATTATAACCATATATATAAAAAATAGAGGGAAACATTCCACGTGGGAATAAACCTAAAAACAAAGATGATGTGACTTACCAAACAAAGCGCTGGCAGGTCGACAGACACACAAACTAACACAAACAAACACACAAAATTCAAGCTTTCGCAACAAACTGTTGCCTCATCAGGAAAGAGGGAAGGAGAGGGAAAGACAAAAGGATATATATATAAAAAAAAGAAGGTGGGTGTGTGGGTATGTTGGGGGGGGGGGGGGGGTGGAATCAGTAGATATGATGTACATGTACAGATAAACCAACAAATTCAAAAGAATGAGCTTGACAAACTGAGCAACCCAATAACATTTTGGTCCACCTTTGGTCCTTATGCAAGCAGTTATTTTGTTTGTCCATGATTGATAGAGTTGTTGTACGTCCTTCTGAGGGATATTGGGCAAAATTGTGTCCAACTGGCATGTTAGATCATCAAGCTATACAGATGTTTTTTATTTATTACAGTTTTTTAAAAAAAGCGGTATATGTATTGCCAAACACCACTTGGTCATGAAGCAATTACACTTAATAACAATACTGACTTTCACTGCCAGAGTAAAGATGAACGCATATTATAAATTCAGCAATTCTGTTTTATTGTTGGATAAATATGGTTCACATGAATGCAAGTTTTTTCCGGAAATTACAAGGATATTATTTTCTTGGAAGGCCAGACGAAAAACATCATTGTCTTTTTTGCAGTACTTTGACAGCTTTTTGTAATCTTCTTGCACAGTAATAAACTTACTGAAATGCACATCAAGACTACACTATTACTAATCTGATAAACTAAGAAAATATCATGAGCTTCCTGCTATTTATTATGTGTCAACTTCCAAAGCTGAGGCAGTTTACAGGTTCCAGTATTTCCTCTATGCATTCCAATTTGTTTAAAACTATTGTATTATAGCATATATTACACATTTGTTTGTTTTCCATTTAGACTCAAATCAATTATACAAAATGTAAGTACTTCATATACTCAACATTCTACAACCATTTTTTCCATATGGGCTAAAGAAAAACATCATGAAAAAGCTATTCCAAAATTTTTTTTTTGAACATTTTAATCATGCCTATTATCAATTATTGTGTGGCAAAAGGCAGTTTCCCGTATTTCTCACATCAATAAAAAACAAGGTAAATGGTTTAAAGGGCTTGCATTTATCAGATGAAAGATACAAATCTAAATTTGCCTATCTCTGTTTAATGATGGAATGTATTTCATTACAAGCAAACTTATTTATACAATGATAAAACATACCTTGCTTCTGGAGGAGATAAGCTACGATGATCACCAATTCGACGTGGGCTCTTGGACCTGCTACGAGAGTGCAAACTTGGTGAATCAGTCGGTGCAGCGGAATGCGATCGTTGACTCATCATTGGCTGACCCCCATTCTTCAAAATCAGGAGTATATAGAAAATAGTTGTCAGAAGCATATATGTCTCTTAAGGAATTCATAAATCCACACATAAATGTAAGAAACATTCATTGTTACTATTACTAATGTGTTTAGTGAAAAAATGTGAAATACTTCCTGTTATGTGATAAATAAATTTAATGACTCTAAAGCAAAGCTGTCCTCAATGTGAAGGTCAGTTTGGACACAACAGTGCTTAATTACAGATTGTCCTGTGGATGGTGAAGTGCCCCTGCCTTCCATTATGGCTAGGGACTGAATGGAGAAAACTTTAGAACTGTACTCTGACACTTAGCCATTGTAAGATATCATTTTGTAAGGCTGATCTCGGTGGGTGTTATTGGTACACTTCCACCCATCAGAATGTTGAACTGCTAAACAAATTTTTTTTGAGCAATTAAGAAAAGGATGAATTTATATTTTATAATTTATGTTAACTGTAATTGTAATTACTCTGTTACACATACTGTATGATGCCTGAATGAGATGTGGTGATAGTAGAGCCACCTACCAGAGAGAACATGGACCACAGTAGTTACTGGGCATCACATGAATCTGTTCCAGCTGAAAACAGTGAACTAAAATCTGCTCCTGCGTACTTAGTCAAGTAGTCTAAGTAAGTTATACTGAGTGTATGAAGTCTGAGCCAGACTTGGAAATTTGATGATACATATGTTAATACGCAGGAAGATATTAATAGAAGCATATCTTAATCCTCAGCTTAATCATGGTATTTAAGTACGGCTGACTGAATAATTTATAACATTGTGCTGGGATTTGTTTGATAATAGGTTCAATGCCAGAAGAGAAAAAGTTTATTTTTGTAGCAGGGTGAAAGGTGGTGATGTCAAGTAGGAACAGATATGATTTTTATTGTAATTAATTTAACCCTTCACTGCGTTGCTTTGCAGATGTGCAAAGCAAAGTTTCAACTCTCTTTTTGCCATTGTTAAAGTTTAATGCTTGAAACTGCTTTGCTGATGTGCTATGTTGTATTATGACAGTAACTGATAAGATTCTGCCACTAGAATACGCTACTGAGTGTATGATGCGACAACGTGTGTCGCTGTGAGTAGCATTGTAAATCAGGCTGACATTGCTCTCTTTCGGCAGTGATTGTTAGTACTTGAATGGAAGAACACATGAATGCAAAAAATTTGTAGTGCTTCTACGACCTTTGGAGAGTATTCGGGCTCCGTTCATCTTGTATTTCTGCTAATAAATATGTGAGTAGTATACAAATCAATTTCATTTGCATATGTGCAGTAGTGCGTAATAATACTTCTATCCACAATTGAAGGATGAGAAAGTAGTGTTTCCTTCTTTCTGCTTTTTTCTAGTTTATCGTGATAGTTTGAGTGCTGTAATGGAGTCATTCTCATATTTCGACAATGGACGGCGTAAAGTGATGACGTGTGAAGAATTCATGGCCCTAGAATGTCCTTCTGCCAGTGAAGATGAGTTAGATTTTGACGATTCAGATGAAGACCCGACAATAAACGTAAATGATCTGTAATCTGCAGATAGTGATAGCGAGCCTGTGGCTACTGTAGTTAATACACATAATTCAAAAATTATTGTTTGAAGGATGATGAGAATGAAGCTGTTGCTGATGGACAGGTACCACAAGCTTCTGAAAAACACCCAAAAGGTTCAGAAAAATTGAATCATCTGGAAAAAACAAAGTGATTCATTTGGAAATGATAAATTTATATTCAAAGGAAAGTCCTCACTGCCACAGTCAGTTCTAGAGTTGTTCACGCCATATCAGTTTTTTAAATATTTTTTAATGATGAATTAATGGCAAAAATTGTTGATGAAACTAATCTTTACAGCACACAAAAAAATCAAAACAAGCAATTTAATTGCAATGTTCATGACATTCATAAACTTATAGGCATATGTATTATTAGTTCTTTGGCTCCACCTACTGCTGCCCGTGATTTCTGGAATGATGTTATTGGTGTTGAGGTAGTAAAACAGACATTGTCTCAGAGATACTTTGAGAGTCTGATGGCCACTTTGCATTTCAATGACAATACAAAGCGGCTAGATCCTGAGTGTCAAGATCATGACAAATTGTACAAAATCAACCCTATAATTGATCATGTGAATAAAAAATGTCTTTTGATTCCAATGAGTGACTATTTGTCAGTTGATGAACAAATCTGCGCAACCAAAGCAAGGCACCACATGAAGGTTTATATGAAAGACAAACCACATAAATGGGGGTATACACTATTTGCTTTGTGTGGGGATATGGGGTTTGCACACAAAATTGAAATCTACAGTGGGCAAGAAAATAATCCAAAATTCAGGATAGATAATGAACCAGATATAGGAGCAACTGGAAACGTTGTGATTTGCCTCATAAGGGAAGTTCCAAGGTATCAGAATTACAAAATCTACTTTGACAGATAATATACCTCTATGGATCTAGTTGTATACCTTTTCAAACTTGGGATCCAGAGTGTAGGAACAATACAAACGAATAGGATACCAAATTGCAAATTTCAAAGTGAAATGGAACTGAAGAAGGAAGTATGTGGCTATTCTGAGAAATACATCACTACTGTTGACAATGTGGACATTGCCTCTGCTTTCTATAAAGATAATAATAATGTCTGTTTCCTGTCTACATTTGTTGGTGAGCTGCCAAAATCTGAAGTGACAAGATTTGACAGAAAGAAGAGAGAGCACAGAATGGTGCAGTGTCCAGCTGTTGTTTCTGTTTACAACTCACATACGGGAAATGTAGATTTGTTGGATAGCAACATTGGAAGATGTCATATAAAGATTAGATCCAAATGCTGGTATTTACGTTTGTTTTTCCATCTGATTGATATAATTGTAATAAATTCATGGATTCTGTACAGAAGGGTACTAATGGAAAAAACAGCAGCAAACATGCCAATGAATCAGAAGAAATTTAGAACTGAGTTGGCTCAAACTCTTTGCAGATTGGTCCTGGAGCAAAAAAACGAGGTAGGCCAGCTAGCACAGATCCAATAGAGATAAAAAGGATGAGATATAAGGGATCATCACTACCTCCAAAGGAAGTAAGATTAGATCCTTATGATCACTGGCCAGTGTGGAATAAGAAGAGAACAACATGCAAACACCCTAACTGCAAAGGCTATACCTTTATCAAGTGTGAAAAGTGCAGAGTGAATTTATGTTTAAATGAAGACAAAAACTGCTTTCTTGCATTCCATAGTGTTTAAAACATGTGTCTTTCATTAATTTTCAAATATGTCATTAATTCTTTCATATCTGTTGTTAATTTGACATGGAAAAAAATATTTTTTACCGTTAATAACCTTTTAGTGTGAAAAACTTTACACAGTTCTGCATATGTGCAAAACCTCACTTATGAGTGTATATGATAAGTTTCCCACAGTTTTGCATAAATGCGAACTGAATAAAAATAATTTTCTGAATTAAAAACATCTTATTTTGTCCAACATTTTTCCTGACATCCTTGAACAATTTGGTGGTGGCGGTGGCGGTGGGGGGGGTGGGGGGGGGGGGGAGGAGGGCAGGGGGGGAGAGGAAAAAAAAAACTGATCCTTTCATTCTCTTAAAATGGTTAACATAGATGACATGTATTTTATGCAGAAATCTGTACTGTTCAGTTACAGTTAATAATGACACCCTTATGAAGGTGAAATATGTTACAATAAATATCATGAAATATACCAGGTCTTACTGGAGATTTATTTAACAATGTGTTAGGCACAACAATTTTCTAATGTGAGAACAAATATATACATCTATACATATGTAAATTGAAAGGGCATCACTGCTATCAGCTGCAGTGGAACACTAAGCGGAATCAGTGGCGATGAGCGAAAATGTGTATTGGACTGGGACTCAAACCCAGGATCTCCTATTTATTAGGCAGGTACAGTAACCAGTGCGCCATCCGAGAAGCAGTATTATTGTAACTGCATGGACTATCTCGCCATGCCTCAAGGCCAATCCACATTCCCACCGAGCGCCACCTATCCGCAGTCCCTGTCCATTATACTCCTGTTCGCTACTTAGAGATTCCCACAGGAGGACAGACATATTTTTGCATTCGTACTGAAGAAAGTGGATCCATTACCCTGCCAGGCTTATCAATTATTTGAAAGCATGGTGTCTGTCCCTTTGAAAGAACAGGCTTATCAATTACTTGAAAGCATGGTGTCTGTTCCTTTGAAAGAACAGATGCCTTGCAAATCCCGCAATTGTGAAACACTATATCTAAATTGAAGGCGGGCCACTACTATCAGCTGCAGTGGGACATTAAGCGGAATTAGAGGCGATGTGGAAAATCTGTACTGGACAGGGATTTGAACCTGGGATCTCATGCTTACTAGGCAGATGCAGTAACCATTGCGCCATCCGGGTCACAGCATTATCTCAACAGCATGGACTTTCTTGGTACACCTCACAGCTGATTCACACTTCCACCAAGTGTCCCCTATCCACACTCCTTCAATTTACCTGTAATTTTTCACAGTTGCAGGATCTGCATGGTGTCTGCTCTTTAGAAGGAACAGACATCATACATTAAAATAATTGATAAACCTGGCTGGGCAAGGATCCACTTTCTTCACTGTGAATGCACAGACACATCTGACCACCTGTGGGAATCTCTAAGTAGTGAACAGCAGTATAATGGAGAGGGACTGCATATAGGTGGCACTCAGTGATAGTGTGGATCAGCCATGAGGTGTACTGAGATAGTCTGTGCAGTTGCAGACGTGATTACTGCACCGACTTCGTAAGCAGGAGATACTGAGTTCGAATTCCGGTTCGGTACATATATTCACTCATCGCCACAGATTCCGCTTAATGTCCTGCTGCAGCTGCTAACAGTGACCCCCTTCAATTTACATATAATGTTTAACAGTTGTGGGATCTGTGTGGTGTCTGTTCTTTCGAAGGAACAAACACCATGTATTCAAATAACCTACACATATAATGTGCAATCTGCTGCACAGTGCACGGTGAAGAGTATTTCATACCCACTGTAGTGACTTCCTGTAGCGTCCGTTGGGCATGGAATGGGAGATAGCAACAATACTGAATCTCAGTACTCAAATGAAGCCATGTGTTGATCTGAGCAAAATGCTTTTTTCTTTTTATTATTTTTATTCTTATCAGTGTAAGAGATGTGTTCTTTTTGTAGTTATGTAAAAGCTCAGTTTTCATCTCTCACTGAAATGGTTAGTTCATAATATGACAGGTATCTGTATTTCTCAAACCAATTTCATTCCATGTAGGTTTTGCAGCAGCAGCAGCAGTCCTATTCATTTGTAGACCACTTTTACTACAAAACTGGACATGTCATGGCCTTGGAATTTAAGAAAAACAAAAATAACATAATTCAAATGTATAGGCATGTACATACTTACAGGTCTAGTTTGACAGCTATGGGACTGGCAGTCCACCTTGGCCTTATAGTATGAACTGTTCCACCCCTCACCTGAATTAATCTGGGAAACTATGAAAAACCTAGATCAGGTTGGACTGGTTTTGAAGACAAATGTCTCAACTGTAGCATGTGTTGCAGTTGTCATATTTAATTTATCAGGTGAGATATTTCCACAAATAGAAATGCAGAGCAATCAATGTCCTGGAAAGTTGTTTCAGTTGGTGCAGACCTACTTCAGAAACATATTATACATTGTGGAATAGTGTGTCTCTCATAAACATGCCTCAGAGAGGACTGTGCACTTGGACATACTGAACTATCTTTGAAATATTCATGACAATAGTCTGACTATGGACCAATTATTCACATTCCAGTTTGACACTGTCATTTTTGCAGATGACTACAAGGCCAAGGTGTTAATTTGCCAACATTACTGAGCTTGTCAATGGCAGTGTTGTTGATCTGTATGCAAGTATATATCACAATACATGAAGTAACTGATCTTGAATTTTATAGTGCCAAAGTAGAAAAATTAAGATCTCCATTACTATCTTCTTAACGATATCTGAGAGAACTTTTAGCAGTTATTTAAGCTCTGCATTGGCATCCATCAGTATACTGAAAAAGAGCATCCTAATTTATTACTATTGTTACTACTATAAATTGATCATGAACCATACAAACTGTAATGTTTAAACACATTACATTAAAACAAAAAAAATTACAGAATTTTAAACTGATTCTAAAACTCTGTGTTTTAAATAAATTGTACTACTGTGGTGATGAAAATTATTCCTACATTGTATAACAGCTAGGGAAGCCAGCAGCTTCTATAGTTGTGATGCGTTCCATCGGAATCCTTCAGTCAGTAAAATAATCAATATTTGTGTATGTTGTATAAATTGTAAATACCTTTTCATTTTCAAATTTGTGTCATTTAGACAGAAGCTGAAGTTGCAGACTATGGTCTTTAAGATGGTACAAAAACTGTAAACATCCTTCTGAAGAGTATCATGACTTAGTGCCACAAAAAAAAAAAAAAAAAAAAAAAAAAAAAAAAAAAAAAAAAAAAAAAAAAAAAAACACCTGCTGTTGTAAACTATAATCATGCTGCATTCTTTTTAACTACAATAACTATATAAAACTTCCTGGCAGATTAAAACTGTGTGCCCGACTGAGACTCGAACTCGGGACCTTTGCCTTTCGCGGGCAAGTGCTGTACCAACTGAGCTACCGAAGCACGACTCACGCCCGGTACTCACAGCTTTACTTCTGCCAGTAAAGTTCTTCAGAAGAAGTGTAGCTGTTCATGCATGTATATTTTTGTGAGATTTAACCACAGTTTGACTGAAAAACGCTAAGGAACATAGCAGATATATAAATCACCAAATTAATTAATGATGTCTCATCTCATAACAACTGAATTGCCCAATATTAATTGGTGTCTATGTACAAAAATGACGAAGTGGATCAATAAAACAATACAACACAACCGAAGGAAAACTGAAGTTAGATGTAAGATTGTCTGAAGGTCCTGATCTTGCCAGGTGAAATAAACACATAAATAAATAAATAAATAAAAATATATTTTGAAGATATTGCTTTTCAAAGGCTCTGACACTGAATTACAGAAAAGTATCTGTGAAAAACTAAATCTCTGGAGTGATCCTGATTAAAAATCAGAGGAAACTCAGCAGTACAGAGATAAATATGTGGATAATAGTACTCTCAGGCTAATTACAAACTCTACAGATTTGTAAAAAAAGATGAAGAGAGTGTTGGTTGATTCAGTAGACTGCAGGTTTTTGAAACTGAACCCCACTTCTAAAAAAATGAAAATTTAAGAAATAAATTTGAACAATGAGAGAGAATGTAGAACTAAGAAACATTTGAACACTTCCATGAAAATTGAAAATTTAAGACAAAACTGAACTACTACAAAAAATTTGAAGAACTAAAAAAACTCGGCAGGTGCAAGTAGGAGTTGCTCACTAAAGATTCTGGACAAACTTAATTTTGTGTATAGAAAGTTCATCCATTCCAGGAATTGAGAAGCTCATTGATTTTTGCCTGTTATTGACATTGATAAGGACCAGAGGATTCCAAAACTTTCGAGAATGTTTTAATTTCAAGTTTGAAGTCAGATAATAAAACACAAAAGAATTTTTTTATTATTAAGTTTTTCTTTGTTTGTGCTGTGAAACCTTGCTTCTTGGCTAATTTCATGATTCTAGATCAAGAGAATTTGACGTGTGGAGTTGCGAACATCAAAATATATTACATAAATGGCCGTATCTTTTGACTGCATTGACTTAGAAGGTAACGTTTATTATACCACCAAGAGACCATGCATGTTAGTATGTGACACAAATTTTAGCTTGATATAGCTACTCATTCCTGAGAAAAGGGGGTCTTAATAGACAGACACACTGTCAGACAGATAGTCTGATAACAAACAACCCCCATTTTCTCCCCCTTCCATGTGATATAATTACAAATTCCTTTGGTTGTAGTGTGAAACCATGCTTCTTGGAAAATTTAAATGATCCTAAGTCAATGTGAAGTACCCTGTAAGTTCTCACGAGTGAGTTTGTGAGTATCAAAATAAGTGACATAAATGGCTGTACCTTTCAACTGCACTGACATAGGTGCTTCACTTTTTTACATCGCCAAGGGACTGTAGACCTTAATATGTGGCATAAATTTAAACTTGATACGTCTACTGGTTATTGAGAAAAAGGGTTTTGAACAGACAGACAGAAGAACAATAAAGTGATCCTCTAGGAGTTCTGTTTTTACCATCTGAGGTGAGAAATTCATAAAATTTGTGTCAAAGTAAATGCCCCTGTTTATTGTTTTTTCTACAAAAATGAAAAGACCAATCACATGATTTTCCGTCAAACCACACCAGACATTAACTTTGTGAGAGTCATGTTGATGCTGAATAACTTTATGTGGATGCTCTGCCCCACAAATTCTGTAGTTATGATGATTAACTATTACACTGACATGAAATGAAGCCTCATCAGAAAATAGAATCTTTTTTAAAAAATTGACATCATCATCAAATCTGTGTAGAAAGTCAACAGCAAACTCTACCTTTTGATTTTATCAGAAGGTTTTATTTCATGTAACAGTTGCAATTTGTAGGTGCGCAACTTAAGTCTTTTATGCTCAACATCATACACAGTACTTTTAGGCACTCTGAATTGTAGACTACGTTAGAGCAATGACTTCTTCGGGCTACGAACACACGAAACATGGGTCTATTCACAAAACATTTTCAAAAGTTCTTGGTCTACCTGATGATTTTGCTTTTAAAACAGTACTGGATTCCTTGAAAGACTTTAGCCAGTTTTTGCCGTAGGTGTTTAACCACCATACTGACATCTTAAATTACATTGCACTGTTATAAATGACTCAGTTTTCACAAGCCAAATAACACAGTGAGCTTTCTGTTGCGAAATACACATCATTGCTGAGTTGCTCTGCACTGCATTGCACACACACCTGGACTGAACTGAGGGGACAGAGGAAAAAATAGCATTGGTGCCAGCTCCAAGTCAAGCAGACTGGCCAACTGCAGGGGAGCCAAACTTTGAGAGTTGATGGATCAAACACCACAAACTAGAATACTGTATGTCACTTTTAACAGATTCTAGGACATGTTAAAACTAGGCAGTTCTTTTTCAAACACACTGTATATTAAGCCACAGGAGAGACTTACACATAGTTGTTATTTTGCATAGCACATTCTGATTGGACAGTTGTTATACCCTTCCCCGTTTTCCGAGTGCATTTGCCCTTGACCATGTTCTGAGCTGTATTTGCTGTTGTGTGCTATTGATGTCAAGTAGGTGCACTTGTTATTTAATAAAAACTTAAAAAAAGTTCTAAGCACATGTGTTGTGTATTGTAGTCAATAAATTATCAAGTGGAGTTTAGCTGATAAGTTCTTAATGGTTTAAATGTTAATATATACAAGAGATATCAGTTGTGTAGACTAAAGACCACTTCCTGTGAGACTTGGTAGGAACAGTGAATTTATACTACCACTGTATGGTATTCATACTAGTTAATTTTCATTAACACTCTATGAGAACATTCCTACTAGTTCATTTTCAGATCACCATCTAAATGTTTACCAGCTTTGCCTTGTTTAGAAATGGGTTACTGGTCAAATTAGCATGAGGAAACTGAATGTTATTGATGGTTTGATCAACATCTTTGGTAGTACACTGTATATAAAAGTGATGAGAATTTGTTAATATTTATTTTATATGGAAGTCACAGTGGAGATATCAAGAGCATGTCTGGCATTTTCGAAATTATTTGTTGTCTTACAAGAATTGGAGCTTTCAAAGGTTTTAATAACTGTATTTAACAAGATATTTTACAAAACTGTTAATTATTGCACTAAATGCCCAAACTATTACATTTTAACTAACATCATATTTAAATGAGCTTGTTTTTCGATAACTGTTTCTTGACTGGCAGTTGACTTTAATTATCCACACATTAAATTTTCTGGGTGTTGTTAATCTGTGAAGTGGTTGCTTTATAATGTTAACACAGCAAAAATTTATTGATCAAGATTTTCCTAAGATTAATGCCACTTTTGTACCTGAAAAAAAATCTGTGTTGAAAAGTGCAATCCTTATGTTTAATAGACCACCCCACCACACCATTTTCCCTAGTAAGTTTTTGATGTTGTGTTTTGGTTGGAGAGGATAGGTAGTACTCTGGGTTTGACAATGGACATCTGTATTCAGGTATGATTATCTTCAACAAATTTCCATCTTAAAATAAACAAAAAATTTAGAATCCTTATAAATTCAAAAGTACATTAATATACATATTATTAACTGCTTCTTGTACAAACTCTAGGTACAATGATTCAAGATTTCTTTTAACTGCATGACAAGAAGCTAATAGGTAACTGTTTAAATATCAGTGTAGCCTTGCATATTTTAAAGCATTAACAGTAGGCAAACAGCAACTACTTTATATAATCAATATAACTAAATAAACATCATCCTTTTTTCACTGCAGCATCCTCTGTGTTTGTTTTCTGTATTACAATTTTGCATAAGTAAGCACAAGTAGTTTATAGTGGTGAAATGATAAATGTAATTTCTAACAGCTCTCTAACGTTTTTAATAGTTATTGTAACTCACTTTATATATCTGATGGTTCTCCTTCATTATGAGAACTGCACACCATTACAAATTATAGAATGAATGCTTCTCCATTTATCGCTACAGATCAGAAGAATATTTTAACTAACTACTTCACTGTATTTTAAAACATTCCATATTGAGATGCTCTGTAAGACTTCTAACATTTTGTTCCCAAAGTCACTGAAGTGTACAGGTTTCAAGGAGCTGTTTGACATAATTCTCGTTCTCATAAAAGGCCTGTGACTTCAGAATTTTTGTGTGCACCTTTCCCTTACTAGTTGTACAATAATATGAAACCTCAAGATGCACACAGTCATTTTCTGTAGCTCACTAGCTCACAATTGATGTTCTGACAACCAAACACATCTCTAAAAGTAGCATTTAACTATTCATTATTTATGTACTTGTGTGGTTTATCTGTAAGCTCTACAGATGAACAAAAGTTTGAAAGCTTACTTAACAGTGTTAAACATGTAGCAATTAAGTAAGTGAAGATGTAAGTGCATATTTAAGATGTTGAGTGGTAGACAGGCCAATAAGCAAGCACTAAATATGATAGCACAGCTCATAAACTTCCATTTTTCTTCAATCACACAGGTGTAATGTAACTACATTGTACCAGTGCTCCAGTTTCATCAGCTGGGTCATACTCAAAGAATCATACTCCATATTGTATTTCTAGAAAGTCAAAGTATAACATACTTAGTCACTATACACTGAAATCAGTGGAAATTCTGCACTGCTATCCTGGGCAAAGTTTTTGTGGAGATGTCAATTTTTTGTTTGATTTTCTCTGGCATGTATTGATGTGTCATCTGGATGTTTAGATAGATGTGTATGTGCAATCTTGTTTCATATGTGTGCGGAATCCAAGAAAGTACAATGTCTACATGTCTTGAATGGAGACAAGGGGGGCTACTAAGATTAAAACCCTGTCTGTCAATAGTGAGACTATCAAAGTGTCAAATTGCCTCACTTCATCAATCACTGTGGGCAGGTTTGAAATTAAAACTGTCACACTCATACACAATACCACGGTCCATGCTTTTATTCCATCATTACTCCTCCCTATACTGATGCACAATTCTTCTACCACCATAACCCAAACAGGCTATATTAAAGTTGAAAGAAATCTCATTACTGTGTTTTAGTGACCTCAACTCTGAAAACAAGGTTTATTATTTTCACTAATGTCTCACCTCTGTTTACCAATTAATACAGATGTTCACTATTAATTCTGTAAATATTTGATAATTAATTGAAACCCTCAGCTGCCAACAGGTATTGTTGATATACCTCAATGGGGACAGCTGTAAATGCGTGCCCCGACTGGGACTCGAATCTGGGATATCCAACTTACATGGCAGATGATCTATCCATCTGAGCCACCAAAGACACAGAGGAATAGCGTGACTGAAGGGACTTATCCCTTGCACGCTTCCTGTGAGACCTACATTCCAACTGTCCACTATCTACATATGTAATGTACTGGAAGCGTGTAAGGGATAAGTCCATGTAGTCGTGCTATTCATCTGTGTCCACGGTGGCTCAGATGGATAGTGTGTCTGCCATGTAAGCAGGAGTTCCTGGGTTCGAGTCCCAGTCGGGGCACACATTTTCAGTTGTCCCCATCAAGGTTTATTAACAACACCTGTTGACAGCTGGGGGTTTCAAATAATTATCATTTATTATAGAGAAGCTGAACGGTCATCAATGGTATCTGTTCTTTTGAGAACAGTTACTATATGTCTGCTTGTGTCTGTATATGTGTGGATGGATATGTGTGTGTGTGCGAGTGTATACCCGTCCTTTTTTCCCCCTAAGGTAAGTCTTTCCGCTCCCGGGATTGGAATGACTCCTTACCCTCTCCCTTAAAACCCACATCCTTTCGTCTTTCCCTCTCCTTCCCTCTAGGATACCCAGCCATTGACCTTTGTCTGTGCGAATGCGCACAGGTTGCCCAAACTCTTGCGGGAATCGTTACCTTAGTTGGCGCGAGTAATGAGTGGATGGGCCAATATCTATTAGGAACATTACGTATGTAGATTGTGGGCAGTTGGAAACGTGGGTCTCACATAAAGCATGCAAGGAATAAGTCCCTGCAGTTATGCTATTCATCTGTGCCCTCAGTGGCTCAGATGGATACAGCATCTGCCATGTAAGCAGGAGATCCCGGGTTCGAGCCCTGGTCAGCACACACATTTTCAGCTCTCCCCATTGAGGAATACCAACAACACCTGTCGGTAGATTAGGGTTTCAATTAATTATCATTTATTCTAGAGAAGCTGCATGGTCATCAATGGTATCTGTTCTTTCAAAAACAGTTACTATCTTCATCTTTACTGTAAATATTATTTTGAGTGCACATTTCTGTAATCTAAGCGGCATAGCCTGTAAATTGTGAGACGCAGGCCGTTCTGTAATGTTTATCAACAATATAACAAGAAATTCATAAAATAATTTTTTAGTATTTGTTCTGAAAATGTGATTTCACCAAATAGATCCAGTAACCAGAGAGACTAAATCGAATAGGGTAGATTGTTGCTAATTTTTACACAACAAACACATTGATACACACATGAATGAACAGATCCTAAACATTTGTGTGCATCTCATTTGGTATATTTTCTAAATTTTTCAGTAAGTTTTAACACTATTCATTTCTTCTTTCTATCATCTTCCTTTGTTTATGATTCCACAAATATTTTTACAGTATTATTGTGATCTCCTTCAACAAAGTATATCTGAGCAAGAGAGTAAGAATTTACTACATCACTGATAAAAAACAATAATACAGTACTCTGTTTCAGTCTGTCTGATTAATCCTTTGCAAACATGAATTATATTTATGCTTTTGTTTATCAAGGCTAACAGCCATCATGGCTAACAAGTCCTACAATGTTGTGATGATGGAAACCGCAAGTCATAAAAATACATAAAAGACATACAAATTTCCAGAATATACAGGGATTCCTGAGACAAGTGGTCAATATAATATTCAGGAATACAACAGGGATGATCATTCAAAGCAAAAAGTCTAGTAAACATGGACTCTAAAATGCACACCATAAGAGTTATGAGGACTTCTTCATCTTCAATACTGTGAAACAAATTTATACTGCAAGCTGTTGGCTTTCCATATTTTGGGAGGAGTTAGTATAGACCAAATCAAGGAAAACTGCCTTTAAACATAGGTTCCGAAATGCATACGTTAAGAGCTATGAGCTATTGTTCAGTGGAACAGATGATTTTCACAGTAACAAAGATGAACAAGTCCAAATGATCCATGTAACATGAAGCAAAATGAGTAACACTTACTTTCCGCTGATTTGGGTAACTGGATACTTTGTCCCGACTCATCATAATTGCAGCCCTTTTTCTTCCCTGAGTGGGCATATCTCTTCGAGATCTTCTTGGCTCTGTCATTTCAACTTCAGGAGGGGGACTGCAAAAAGAGCTGCCACAGTGCTACTGATATAAGAACTGTTCTGTAGTTATTCTATCAAACATACTATAGACATTAATTAAATATAAATGAAACATTACGAAAATCATGCATAAAAGCACTCAGCACACACTACAGGTACTAAAATAAGCAAACAGTGAGAGTGTTTTAGAATCACTTGGTATCATCAGGTTATAAGTAAAATTATTTCCTCACTGGTATTCAGAGTATTGTTTACACGTAAGTTTAATATATTTACAGCTCAAAAACCAATACACCCAAACAAAATGTTTAACTGTTGTTCTTCAACAATCAAAACTTACAATGATTCAGATTCTGCAAAGATGAGATGGATATCACTGTTACTACTCAAAACTTACTGTGATAACTGTTAAGAAGAAACACACATTCTAAAAAAATTTCTGGGATACATCTATTTTCTTTAAGGTACTTATACATTATTAACAAAAGATGACTACATACAACATATGATATTAAATGATATTATATTTTACTGCAAAATATTTAAACAACATACCAGGGAGATGTACATATTGAGCCAAATGCTAATGATAAATGCAACATATTTCTTGATAAACTTATATCCCTTTTTGAACACTGTTTCCCGAAGAAAATTACTAAATGTAACACCACACACTTTTCAAAGAAACCTGGAATTACTACAGGTATTAAAGTGTGTTAAGGGAGAAAAAGAAAACTCTATGAGACAGAAGAACTGGTAAAGAGTCAGAAATAGTTTTACACTTTAAAAATTATTGTAACATACTGAGAAAAGTAGTAAGGAAATCAATAAATATGTATGTCAGAGTAGAAATTAGCAACTCCAGCAATAAAATCAAATATATATGGAATGTTGTTAGAAGGGAGACAGGAAAAATAACCACTGACGTAGGTAGTATTACTATTAAAGAGAACTAGACCATCCTAACCAACAGTACACAAGTAGATAATGTATTTAACAACCATTACTTAAGTGCAGGAGAAAAAAAAATGGTGAGAACAGTTCAAAGAAAAAAGCCAGGCAGTACAAGGAAGAGACTGTTTTCAAAAAATTAAGTGAGATTAAGTTTCACTTAACAATCTCTTGTGAAATAAGTAACAACATTAAATCTTTGAAAAATAAATGTTCTGTTGGAGTAGATGACACCTCTAATAAGATATTAAAATAATGTGGAGCAATTATAGCTGATGTCCTGAGTCACATATGTATTGAATCACAAACTCAAGGTATTTTCCCAGACAGGTTAAAATATGCCATTGTCAGGTCTCTCTATACTAAAGGGGACACCACAGATGTCAATAATTATCAGCCAGTATTCTTGCTTACAGCATTTTCAAACATCTACGAGAAAGTAATGGACTCAAGAGTGGTTAGCCATCTCAACAGTAATGGGATACTTCGTAAATCCCAGTTTGGATTTCAAAAATGCTGTTCCACTGAGACAGCAATATACAATTTCACTGTCCACATAATAGAGTCTTTAAATAGTGAAATGTCACCAATAGGAATTTTCTGTGACTTGTCCAAACCATCTGATTGTGTGAACCATGAGATTATATTACAGAAATTACAATTCTATGGTACAAATGGAATAGCATATGAGTAGTTTAAGTCATACCTACTGAACAGGAAGCAAAAAGTTTCCTTATATGGGTCAAGTGATTTAAATAAGTTTTCCACTTCATCTAACTGGGGTGAAATTACATTAGGTGTTCCACAGGGTTCAATCATTGGTCCCTTTCTGTTCTTGATATTGTGAACGACCTCCCTTCCTATCTAAAAGAGGAAGCTAAACTGACACTGTTTGCTGATGATACAAGCATCATTATTAATCCAGTAAAAGAAACTCCAATTGAAAATGATACAAATAAGGTCTTTGGAAAAGTCATTAATTGGTTTTCGGCAAATGGGCATGCTCTAAACTTTGAAAAAACACAGTACATGAATTTTCTGCTGCAAAAAGTACAGTTCCTTCAATAAATATAACACATCAACAGAAGTCAGTAGACAGGGTAGAGTATACTAAGTTTTTGGGGTTACATATAGATGAGAATCTTAATTGGAAAATTCATGTTTTGGATCTTCTAAAAATGCTAGGTTCAGCAACCTATTGCAATCAGAATAATTGCCTATTTTGAGGATACAGAAATTAGTAAGCTAACATACTTTGCACAGTTTCACTGTCTGATGTCATACGGAATAATATTTTGGAGTAACTCAACATTTAGACAAGAAGTATTCACTGCTCAAAAGAAAGTGGTTAGAATAATGTGTGGGGTTCATAGTCGCACATCTTGTAAGCATCTTTTTGAAAGATTGGGAATTATTACAACAGCCTTACAGTACATTTACTCACTAATGAAATTTGTTCTTAACAACATGGACCAGTTTAAAAACAACAGTGACATTCGTGATTATAATACCAGGAAAAAGAAAGACTTACAATATCCTTTACTCAACCTATCTTTGGCACAGAAACGGGTAAAATATGCTGCTATACAAATTTTTGACAAATTACCAGATGAAATAAAAAGTCTGACAGACAGCAGTAATAGCTGCAAAAATAAATTGAAATCATATCTCCTTGACAACTCATTCTATACCACAGATGAATTCTTGAATAAATAAATCTATAAATATAGTATATGCATTCTGTGCCATTTAAGGGAATGGGGTAAATAATATAAATATTAATCTTTAACTCTGTATCATAATATACAGGGTGTAAATTTTAAGCTGACAAACCAGAATAACTCGAAAAATAAGTTTCACATGAAAAAATGGGTAGATTCCAAAGTTGATTATTTTCGAGGTAAAAATTTGCTGGTGCTAAAATTAGCCTGCCACCCCACCCCCCTGGGGGTGGGTCGGGAGGCAACTTTAAAATTTCAAATGAGAACCCCCATTTCATATTGCAGAACCATATTCTACATAAAAAACTAGGTACATTTTCCTTTAAACATTTGTTTTGATTCTTGGTAGTTGGTGCTGTAATTCAAGAAAATCCATGTTCTCATTTTTGCATGGAAAATGGTAACGGATGAACAAAAAATACTTATTTACTTCATAAATTTGGTTCGCTAAAACTAAAACTCTCCCTCTCTCCCCATAGGGTGGGCTATGAGGGAGAGGAATTAGAGTTTTACAAATGTTTCAGGACCACCAAATCTTAAATGGGAATACATTCATCTTTAGTTAGCAAATGGGTTAGTCTTTTCCTCAGTTAGTCTTTTACTTTGTTAACTCTGTTAGTTAATGAGTTCATTAATTAGTAAGTAGGATGTTTGGTTTGTTAGTTAGCTAGTCAGATGATTTGTTTCATAATTAAAAGTTGTGTGGCCTCATGACCATGAAACAAACAAAACTTATCCAAATTTGCAGAAAAAATTAATATTTGGGTCTACATTTGCAAAACTTTAATTCCTCTCTCTCAAATCCCACCATATGGGGAGAGAGGGAGAGTCTTAGTTTCAACGAATCAAAATTTATGAAGTAAATATGTACTTTTCTATTTATCCGTAACCATTTTCGACGCAAAAATGAGAACATGGATTTTCTTGAATTATAGTGCCCACTATCAAGAATCAAAACAAATGTTTCAGACAAAATGTATGTAGTTTTCTATGTAGAATCTGATTCTGCAATAAAAATGGGGGTTCCCATTTGAAATTTTAAAGTTGCCTCCCACCCCACCCACAGGGCCTGCGGTGGTGGGTTAATTTTAGAACCAGTAGATGTCCCCCTTGAAAATAATCAACTTTGTATTCTACACATTTTTTCATGTGAAGCTTATTTTTGAGTTATTCTGGTTTGTCAACTTAAAATTTACACCCTGTATATATATTAAAAAATCTTATTTCATATGTCCATTTCTTGTGCCCTTGACACGTTCCGCATCATAATGGCTACCATACTGTACGACTGATCAATGGAACATGCAACCGACTAACTAACTAACCAGCACAAGACAAATAACAATGAAAGCCCCAATACAGTACTTCTTCACCCCAGCATAAATTTTCTCATTGAGGAAGGAATACCTCCCATGTATCACATGATGGGCTTACCTTAAGATCTAGTTTTTTTTTACCCTCTGTTGGTAACTTGAGGAATAACTACATGAATCTTAAAAACAGAAATATTTTCAATTTGAGTGTGTATGAGAAAAAGCTGAAAACGATGTGTTTTTTCAATGCACTTGCAAAAAAATGAATCAAAAGTTTGTTATTCATATAGCAACATTGAAAATATGTATTAAGTATTCAGGTCATGTGTTGCACATGAACAGTGCTTCATTTCTCCATTACAGAATGTTACAAACTGACATATGAGTGCTGAGAGTAGATTATATCAAATTCTGTAGTGGCCAGTCATTCAGAAAAAAATGTGTAGAGGCTGTGGATGTTTCTGATCATTCTTGTTGTTAAGAATGTAATGTTAACTTGAGACAGTTAATGATTGGAAAGTGATAAGTGGACATTTTTCCAACTGCTATAACATGCAATGAATTGTCTTATTATCATCTGGCTCCTACACAAATCTATCACTGTGATGGTACATAACAAGTATGAAGTGTAGAGATGCCATTGCATCCAAATACATAAAACAGAAAAATACGGGGTTCAAAATATTTTATGAAGTCTAGTTTTCACTTCATATTTTTAGTGATTCCCACATACCCCTTAAACAATTACAGTTAATACTGCAACTGAATGAGCAGAATATTGTGATAAGATATGGAAGACCCAGAAGCTACACTAATAGATGTTCTAGTATGCAAAACTTTCATCACAGAATTATCTGTTTTCCTACCACATAAATCTATACCCCACCCCCACCCTTTCTATTTTCATATAGCAACACCATTAATCACTCACCACAATTTCAAGTATTTGTGTTACATAAAACCATAATGTATACATATTTCTGTTTCATCTAGGCTTACCAGATAATATTTAGAAACTTCTGTCTCACGCCAGCACAGTTACTTCAGTAGACTAGCAAAATATCATGCCCAAACAAAATCTTGAAATTTAGTTTTGCTTGTAAACAGTAAAGAATACTGGCTGTGCATGTTACCCTGGCCTCTCTGTCATCAATGGAAGTCAGCTGACTTCGTGCTGCTCTGGAACGTTTATGGTCACTGCCAACATTTGCTTCATAACAGTATTGTGTGCCTTAACAATATGTAGCCATTGTGAATATACTGTTGATCCTTGTGTGGTATTGTGCAAAGTGACTGCTAACATTATTTACAAAAATGAGTGAAGAGGCTGTACCTGTTTCTTCTAATGAGTCGCCATCAACTTTTGTATCGCTTCTGTTGTGCATTAATCTATTACACATTCTTTTCTTGTACAAGCTATTAGCTGACTGCTCTGGAAGAAAGAGACAGGGTTCGTCTCAGCAACCAATGTGCTATTAGCCAATTGCAAGCTTCTGCTCCCATCATCCTCCACTCAGGGGCCAAGTAAAAGTGTGCGATCAGTAGTTCTACCTCTTCTTAGTATTGACATTATTCAACTTTGCATAAAACATAAAGTAAAGGTTCAGTTCTCTTCCTAGATGCAATTTTGTTGAAACAAAATGTTAGCATTCATCTCTTAGCATTCAACAGCGACAAAATGTTTGTGCGTACCCTTTGTCCTGTGTACATTAAACTGAACAATAGCAGCTGAACAGAAACATATCACATGTAGTTGTACACAGTGCTCACTGTATGTATTCAATAAAAATACATAAAAGTTTGTAATACACAACATAGCCACTACGTTTCTGGACAGACTTATTTTTGAGCATTCTCATTAACCTCAGCCATCAGCTGACAGAAAAAGGGCACCTGTCTGCCCATTGTTGACGAAGTGCATAGACATCTGATACAGACCAAGTATGTATGTGTGTGTGTGTGTGTGTGTGTGTGTGTGTGTGTGTGTGTGAGAGAGAGAGAGAGAGAGAGAGAGAGAGAGAGAGAGAGAGAGAGAGAGAGAGAGGATACTGGAGAGATATAAAGAGGAGGAACATGACAGGTAGCAATACAACTTCAGTGCAGCACTGATTTTTCAATGTTAAAAGTTCTCTGTACTGATTCAGAAGTTGCATAGTGAGTCACCACTGAGATGGATTACTGTAATGACAAAAGGCAATATCTTGGCCATTTGCTAAGTTTTACATGGCTAATTGGCTTCAACCCATATGCTCACCATTCCAACAAGCAAAGAGGGTGATGATATATTCTTTTACTTTGTTTTTGAATATTTGGGGATTTTCAGTTTCCTGCCTGCTGTCAACTGGCAACATATTACAGACTTTTGCTCTAGAATATAAAACTCCATTCTTAACCATAGACAGGGATGCATAGCATATATAAATATTATTTTACTCCTAATATTACAGTTACGAATTGTATAATTCTTCCTAAACTAATTCTTGTTATTAACCACAGATACCATTACAGTGGATATGTCCTGGGGCACAAGTGTCAGAGTGCTTTCGTTCCTGAGGAGGTTTCCGCAAGGTGGTCTATTATCAACTTTACACAATTTTCTTGACACACATTTCCAAAGAATAAATACTTTTTCACATTAGCTGCATTGTTCTAAATGATTATGCCATAGGACAATACTGAGTGTAAGTCCGCGAACAATGCTAGCAACTTCACTTGTAGGTCAACAGAATGAGAGAGATTTCTCAGTACAAAACAGGCAGAGCTTTGTTTCTTGGTTAACTCATTCAATGATGGTGCCGCTTCAGTTCTCAAATGTCCCATGTAAATCATTTATGTAGACCAATAACAGGAGTGGGCTAAACACAAAATCTTGCAGCATGTGATATTTATTTCACTCTGAATTTGATCTTATTCCTATCACAAAATTTGTTAATGTAGTCGTTTGTTTTCTATTGTTGTGAAAAGACAATCTTGTTGTGGAGAAAGCTTTTAATGTCATACTATTTTAATTTCATAGGTAGACTTTTATTACTTACACAAAATCCAAGGTAAGACCACAAACAATTATGACAGTTACTTTGGTCTTGTTTAGTTCTGCTAGAACTGTGTTCATGGGACCATACACTAATTTCTGAAAAGGAAAGTGCTCCACAACATGACAGTCATGACCCTGGTGCCCATTCACCACTTGTGCCCTTTGGATTCTTCCCTCAGGTACAAGTTCCTCATCACTCTGCAGGTGGGAACTGGCATCATGGCATGCCCTCTACCACATACAATGCATTTAGCTTTCTGCTCTTATTAACTCATGCACGATATCTCTCTTTTGTGTATCATCCTATCTTCCATCAGTATGCTCTCAGGCTTTCACATCAAGTCCAGTGTACTCCCCAACAATAAGTCTTTCCTTCTCATCCCATCCACTAAGTCTCCTCTGACTCACAGTTCTGGGCAACGTTTCTGAACTCTCCCCATTTCCTAAAATTCAGCACTCCTTTACCTTCACCCCTCTTCCGCCTTCTACCAGTAGGAGCCACTGGCTCTGAAAGCTTGCAAATTTCAGTTTATTTTTATTCGCATGTTCTTCTGCCACAGCCAGGTGAGTAGATTTTTTATCTATCCAATTACATTACATATTTCCAAAAATTGATTATTTTCATTGATATAGTGGAGCATATTTGTCTTTCAGGAAATATACCTTGATTCATTGACTGGTTACAAAGGTAACTCAATGATGGTCCAATAAAGTCAGCACTCCTTGTAAAACTTCCCTTTCAAAAAAGATGATGTGACTTACCAAACGAAAGCGGTGGCACGTCGATAGACACACACACAAAATTCAAGCTTTCGCAACAAACTGTTGCCTCATCAGGAAGGAGGGAAGGAGAGGGAAAAACGAAAGGAAGTGGGTATTAAGCGAGAGGATAAGGAGTCATTCCAATACCGGGAGCGGAAAGACTTACCTTAGGGGGAAAAAAGGACGGGTATACACTCGCACACACACGCATATCCATCCACACATATACAGACACAAGCAGACATATTTAATGACAAAGAGTTTAGGCAGAGATGTCAGCCGAGGTGGAAGTGCAGAGGCAAAGATGATGTTGAATGACAGGTGAGGTGTGAGTGGCGGCAACTTGAAATTAGCGGAGATTGAGGCCTGGTGGGTAACGGGAAGAGAGGATACTGCCCAAACTCTTTGTCTTTAAATATGTCTGCTTGTGTCTGTATATGTGTGGATGGATATGTGTGTGTGTGCGAGTGTATACCTGTCCTTTTTTCCCCCTAAGGTAAGTCTTTCCGCTCCCGGGATTGGAATGACTCCTTACCCTCTCCCTTAAAACCCACTTCCTTTCGTCTTTCCCTCTCCTTCCCTCTTTCTTGATGAGGCAACAGTTTGTTGCGGAAAAATATATCTAAAAACAAAGATGATGTGACTTACCAAACGAAAGTGCTGGCAGGTCGCGATAGACACACAAACAAACACAAACATACACACAAAATTCAAGCTTTCGCAACCAACAGTTGCTACGTCTGGAAAGAGGGAAAGACGAAAGGATGTGGGTTTTAAGGGAGAGGGTAAGGAGTCATTCCAATCCCGGGAGCGGAAAGACTTACCTTAGGGGGAAAAAAGGACAGGTACACACTCGCGCACACACACATATCCATCCGCACATACGCAGACACAAGCAGACATTTGTAAAGGCAAAGAGTTTGGGCAGAGATGACAGTCGAGGCTGAAGTACAGAGGCAAAGATGTTGTTGAAAGACAGGTGAAGTATGAGCGGGGACAGATTGAAATTAGAAATTAGCGGAGATTGAGGCCTGGCGGATAAGGAGAAGAGAGGATATACTGAAGGGCAAGTTCCCGTCTCCGGAGTTCTGACAGGTTGGTGTTAGTGGGAAGTATCCAGATAACCCAGACAGTGTAACACTGTGCCAAGATGTGCTGGCCATGCACCAAGGCATGTTTAGCCACAGGGTGATCCTCATTACCAACAAACACTGTCTGCCTGTGTCCATTCATGCGAATGGACAGTTTGTTGCTGGTCATTCCCACATAGAAAGCTTCATAGTGTAGGCAGGTCAGTTGGTAAATCACGTGGGTGCTTTCACACGTGGCTCTGCCTTTGATTGTGTACACCTTCCGGGTTACAGGACTGGAGTAGATGGTGGTGGGAGGGTGCACGGGACAGGTTTTACACCGGGGGCGGTTACAAGGGTAGGAGCCAGAGGGTAGGGAAGGTGGTTTGGGGATTTCATAGGGATGAACTAAGAGGTTACAAAGGTTAGGTGGACGGCGGAAAGACACTCTTGGTGGAGTGGGGTGGATTTCATGAAGGATGGATCTCATTTCAGGGCAGGATTTGAGGAAGTCGTATCCCTGCTGGAGAGCCACATTCAGAGTCTGATCCAGTCCCAGAAACTATCCTGTCACAAGTGGGGCACTTTTAGGGATCTTCTGTGAGAGGTTCTGGGTTTGAGGAGATGAGGAAGTGGCTCTGGTTATTTGCTTCTGTACCAGGTCGGGAGGGTAGTTGCGGGATGCGAAAGCTGTATTCAGGTTGATGGTGTAATGGTTCAGGGATTCCGGACTGGAGCAGATTCGTTTGCCACGAAGACCTAGGCTGTAGGGAAGGGACCGTTTGATGTGGAATGGGTGGCAGCTGTCATAATGGAGGTACTGTTGCTTGTTGGTGGGTTTGATGTGGACGGATGTGTGAAGCTGGCCATTGGACAGGTGGAGGTCAACGCCAAGGAAAGTGTCCTGGGATTTGGAGTAGGACCAGGTGAATCTGATGGAACCAAAGGAGTTGAGGTTGGAGAGGAAATTCTGGAGTTCTTCTTCACTGTGAGTCCAGATCATGAAAATGTCATCAATAAATCTGTACCAAACTTTGGGTTGGCAGGCCTGGGTAACCAAGAAGGCTTCCTCTGAGCGACCCATGAATAGGTTGGCGTATGAGGGGGCCATCCTGGTACCCATGGTTGCTCCCTTTAATTGTTGGTATGTCTGGCCTTCAAAAGTGAAGAAGTTGTGGGTCAGGACGAAGCTGGCTAAGGTAATGAGGAAAGAGGTTTTAGGTAGGGTGGCAGGTGATCGGCGTGAAAGGAAGTGCTCCATAGCAGCGAGGCCCTGGACGTGCGGAATATTTGTGTATAAGGAAGTGGCGTCAATGGTTACAAGGATGGTTTCCGAGGGTAACAAATTGGGTAAGGATTCCAGGCGTTCGAGAAAGTGGTTGGTGTCTTTGATGAAGGATGGGAGACTGCATGTAATGGGTTGTAGGTGTTGATCTACGTAGGCAGAGATACGTTCTGTGGGGGCTTGGTAACCAGCTACAATTGGACGGCTGGGATGATTGGGTTTGTGAATTTTAGGAAGAAGGTAGAAGGTAGGGGTGCGGGGTGTTGGTGGGGTCAGGAGGTTGATGGAGTCAGGTGAAAGGTTTTGTAGGGGGCCTAAGGTTCTGAGGATTCCTTGAAGCTCCGCCTAGACATCAGGAATGGGATAACCTTGGCATACTTTGTAAGTAGTATTGTCTGAAAGCTGGCGCAGTCCCTCAGCCACATACTCCCGACGATCAAGTACCACGGTCGTGGAACCCTTGTCCGCCGGAAGAATGACGATGGATCGGTCAGCCTTCAGATCACGGATGGCCTGGGCTTCAGCAGTGGTGATGTTGGGAGTAGGATTAAGGTTTTTTAAGAAGGACTGAGAGGCAAGGCTGGAAGTCAGAAATTCCTGGAAAGTTTGGAGAGGGTGATTTTGAGGAAGAGGAGGTGGGTCCCACTGTGATAGAGGACGGAACTGTTCCAGGCAGGGTTCAATTTGGATAGCGTCTTGGGGAGTTGGATCATTAGGAGTAGGATTAGGATCATTTTTCTTCGTGGCAAAGTGATGTCTCCAGCAGAGAGTATGGGTGTGGGACAGTAAAACAATGACAAGGGCTGTTTGGTTGAATCTGGGAGTGGGGCTGAAGGTGAGGCCTTTGGATAGGACAGAGGTTTCGGATTGGGAGAGAGGTTTGGAGGAAAGGTTAACTACTGAATTAGGGTGTTGTGGTTCCAGATTGTGTTGATTGGAATTTTGAGGTTTTGGGGGGAGTGGAGCTGGAAGTGGGAGATTGAGTAGATGGGAGAGACTGGGTCTGTGTGCAATGAGAGGAGGTTGAGGTTTGCTGGATAGGTTGTGAAGGGTGAGTGAGTTGCCTTTACGGAGGTGAGAAACCAGGAGATTGGATAGTTTTTTGAGGTGGAGGGTGGCATGCTGTTCTAATTTGCAGTTGGCCTGTAGGAGGATGCTCTGAACAGCTGGTGTGGATGTGGGAGAGGAAAGACTGAGGACTTTTATTAAGGATAGGAGTTGATGGGTGTGTTCATTGGCTGAGTTGATGTGTAGGTGAAGGATTAGGTGGGTGAGGGCAATGGATTGTTCAGTTTGGAACTGGTATAGGGACTGATGGAAAGAAGGGTTACAGCCAGAGATGGGAACTTTAAGTGTAAGGCCTTTGGGGGTAATGCCAAATGTCAGACAAGCCTGAGAAAATAAAATATGGGAGTGTAATCTGACTAGAGCGAAGGCATGTTTGCAGAGGGAATGTAAATAAAACTTAATGGGGTCATTGTGGGGATGGTGTGAGGGTGACATGGCATTAGAAGGTGGAATGTGTAACATGAGGCTGAAATGAAAATGAAAATAAAAATATAAATATATGGGGAGAGATAAAGGTGAACTGGAAAGCAACTGGAGATCTGGTGTGAAAAAAGGCGAAAAAGTGTTGGTTATAGCTGGGCTTGTTGATCCTGTGGTGAACTTGGGTTGGTAGACAACGATGTGCACAAAGGTTAGGTGGTTGTGTTGCCGCCAAAACACGTAAAAGAGTGCAGCAATTCGGGAAAATTTCGAAAAAACTGGGTGCAAATGTATTAAAAGGAGTGGTTTTGTGGTGGCAGATTGTGAAAATGAGGCTACCAATTGTCTGACGAATATATAATGACGTTAAAACCTGTGGGAAGCGGCTAAAAAAGATCAGTGATGTGGGGAAAACGGAAATGGAAAAAAAGGCAAAAGTTATTAGAACTAGCCGCAATGGCTGTTTAATAGCTGAAAGGAACTGTTTGTGAACTGGAAACGGTGGATTTTATAGCAGCGGTAGTGTTGAAAGCGGAAAAAAATTCTTTGGTTATGGTTTGGAAGTGGGTTACGTATCATTGAGTATATATAGGCGGGATAAAATTGTATGGTAGATTCGGTAATGAGGAGAAGGTGAATACAAAGTAAAACTACTTGCAAAAACAGAAAGAGAAAATAAGATGACAGGAAAGATTTTGAAATGCAACAGTGACAATAACAAACGTAGTTGTTGGGTTCAAATTAATGATATGAATATAATAGAGGGAAACATTCCACGTGGGAAAAATATATCTAAAAACAAAGATGATGTGACTTACCGAACGAAAGTGCTGGCAGGTCGATAGACACACAAACAAACACAAACATACACACAAAATTCAAGCTTTCGCAACCAACGGTTGCTCGTCAGGAAAGAGGGAAGGAGAGGGAAAGACGAAAGGATGTGGGTTTTAAGGGAGAGGGTAAGGAGTCATCCCAATCCCGGGAGTGGAAAGACTTACCTTAGGGGGAAAAAAGGACAGGTATACACTCGCGCACACACACATATCCATTCGCACATACACAGACACAAGCAGACATTTGTAAAGGCAAAGAGTTTGGGCAGAGATGTCAGTCGAGGCAGAAGTACAGAGGAAAAGATGTTGTTGAAAGACAGGTGAGGTATGAGCGGCGGCAAATTGAAATTAGAAATTAGCGGAGATTGAGGCCTGGTGGATAACGATGAAGAGAGGATACACTGAAGGGCAAGTTCCCGTCTCCAGAGTTCTGATAGGTTGGTGTTAGTGGGAAGTATCCAGATAACCCAGAGAAGTATCCAGATAACCTAGACGGTGTAACACTGTGCCAAGATGTGCTGGCCGTGCACCAAGGCATGTTTAGCCACAGGGTGATCCTCATTACCAACAAACACTGTCTGCCTGTGTCCATTCATGCGAATGGACAGTTTGTTGCTGGTCATTCCCACATAGAAAGCTTCACAGTGTCGGCAGGTCAGTTGGTAAATCACGTGGGTGTTTTCACATGTGGCTCTGCCTTTGATAGTGTACACCTTCCGGGTTACAGGACTGTAGTAGGTGGTGGTGGGAGGGTGCATGGGACAGGTTTTACACTGGGGGCGGTTACAAGGGTAGGAGCCACAGGGTAGGGAAGGTGGTTTGGGGATTTCATAGGGATGAACTAAGAGGTTACGAAGGTTAGGTGGACGGTGGAAAGACACTCTTGGTGGAGTGAGGAGGATTTCATGAAGGATGGATCTCATTTCAGGGCAGGATTTGAGGAAGTCGTATCCCTGCTGGAGAGCCACATTCAGAGTCTGATCCAGTCCCGGAAAGTATCGTGTCACAAGTGGGGCACTTTTGGGGTTCTTCTGTGGGAGGTACTGGGTTTGAGGAGATGAGGAAGTGGCTCTGGTTATTTGCTTCTGTACCAGGTCGGGAGGGTAGTTGCGGGATGCGAAAGCTGTTTTCAGGTTGTTGGTGTAATGGTTCAAGGATTCCGGACTGGAGCAGATTCATTTGCCACGAAGACCTAGGCTGTAGGGAAGGGACCGTTTGATGTGGAATGGGTGACAGCTGTCATAATGGAGGTACTGTTGCTTGTTGGTGGGTTTGATGTGGAAGGACATGTGAAGCTGGCCATTGGACAGGTGGAGGTCAACGTCAAGGAAAGTGCCATGGGATTTGGAGTAGGACCAGGTGAATCTGATGGAACCAAAGGAGTTGAGGTTTATCCTCACATCAGGTTATCCGCCAGGCCTCTATCTCCACTAATTTCTAATTTCAATTTGCTGCCGCTCATACCTCACCTGTCTTTCAACAACATCTTTGCCTCTGTACTTCTGCCTCGACTGACATCTCTGCCCAAACTCTTTGCCTTTACAAATGTCTGCTTGTGTCTGTGTATGTGCGGATTGATATGTGTGTGTGTGCGAGTGTTTACCTGTCCTTTTATCCCCCTAAGGTAAGTCTTTCCGCTCTCGGGATTGGAATGACTCCTTACCATCTCCCTTAAAACCCACATCCTTTTGGTCTTTCCCTGTCCTTCCCTGTTTCCTGATGAAGCAACTGTTGGTTGCGAAAGCTTGAATTTTGTGTGTATGTTTGTGTTTGTTTGTGTGTCTATCGACCTGCCAGCACTTTCGTTCGGTAAGTCACATCATCTTTGTTTTTAGATATATTTTTCCCACGTGGAATGTTTCCCTCTATTTTATATATATAGGAATAATAGGAATATAATGGCCTTTGAATATGTCTGCTTGTGTCTGTATATGTGTGGATGGATATGTGTGTGCGTGCGAGTGTGTACCTGTCCTTTTTTCCCCCTAAGGTAAGTCTTTCCGCTCCCGGGATTGGAATGTCTCCTTACCCTCTCCCTTAAAACCCACATCCTTTCGTCTTTCCCTCTCCTTCCCTCATTCCTGACGAAGCAACCGTTGGTTGCGAAAGCTAGAATTTTGGGTGTATGTTTGTGTTTGTTTGTGTGTCTATCGACGTGCCAGCGCTTTCGTTTGGTAAGTCACATCATCTTTGTATATATATATATATATATATATATATATATATAAAACAACACAGATGATGTGACTTACCAAACGAAGGTGCTAGCAGGTCGATAGACACACAATCAAACACAAACATACACATGAAATTCAAGCTTTCGGAACAAACTGTTGCCTCATCAGGAAAAAGGGAAGGAGAGGGAAAGACGATAGGATGTGGGTTTTAAGGGAGAGGGTAAGGAGTCATTCCAATCCCGGGAGTGGAAAGACTTACCTTAAGGAGAAAAAAGGGGTATACACTCGCACACACACAAACACACACACATCCATCTGCACATACACAGACACAACACGTGGAATGTTTCCCTCTATTATATATATATTTATGTTTGTGTGTCTATCGACCTGCCAGTGCTTTCGTTTGGTAAGTAACATCATCTTTGTTTTTAGATATATTTTTCCCACATGGAATGTTTCCCTTACCAAACGAAATTCAATCTTTTGCAACCCACGGTTGCTTCATCAGGAAAGAGGGAGGGAGAGGGAAAGACGAAAGGATGTGGGTTTTAATCGAGAGGGTAAGGAGTCATTCCAGAATGACTCCTTACGCTCTCCCTTAAAACCTCCATCATTTCGTTTTTCCCTCTCCTTCCCTCTTTCCTGATGAAGCAACTGTTGGTTGTGAAAGCTTGAATTTTGTGTGTGTGTTTGTGTTTGTTTGTATGTCTGTCAACATACCAATGCTTTCATTTGGTAAATTACATAATAGAAATCACTGGATAAAAACATTAAACAAAACATAAATTATGAAATGCTACGACATATATTCGTATTTTATTGATGTGCATAGATACATGCTGCTCAACAAAAGTTTAGAATACTATTGTGAACTGAAGTCTATGATACTAAAGGTATCACTGACCTGGGAGCTTCATGCATTATCCAATCAGGGTCCATATACTGGATGGTGTTTACTACTGGCATGCTTTGTGGCTGTTTCCCAGTCTTGTAAATATACTGCTGCTGCTGCAGCACAACGCTAGCAGTCCAGTATCAACAAAAGCTTCATTCAGTTTGTGTTCAGCACTTTCCGCAGGTCATACACAGCAAGATGTTGCTGACCAGTTAAATGTCACTCGAAGTGGTGTAGAGAAAGTACAGAGGGATAGGAAATGTGAATGATAAACCTCGTAGTGGTTGTCCTTGTAAGACAACACCAACAAATGATCATTTATGGCCATTGCACAGTTTACAAATCCACCTAATGATCTTCTGGACCTCCTGAAGCTGCCACTGAGGAGTTGGGCCTCATACTCCATAATAAACTTGATGGTCTCATCCTAAGCATGCCTCCCAGAGTGGATGAACTCATTTGTGTACTGGACTGACAGACTCACTACTAAATACTGATAGTCATTGTCATGAGACGAAGATTTTTACTGAGTTTGTTTTCATGATGTACAGTTAAGAGAGAGCCAGCTTGGTTTTGCAATGATTTTTTGCAACTAACAAAATGATTCTTGTTTTCAGAAGAAATTATGTTTATTTTGTGAATAAAGTATAGTACAAATCTCAGTGGGTGTAGTATAAGAAGTCACTGTAGTAAACTTTTAAGATATTCCAAACTTTTGTTGAGGTATGCATTAACAACATAGCGTCAAAAAAGTGTACAGATCTTACTAGCTTTTTATGCTACAATTTTTCTTCTATATACAACCATACAGAAGTGTTTACAAAGTTGGAATGAGACTCGTGTTTTTAAGTGTGTGAGGGTGTGTACTTAAGAGTAGAAACAGAACCCTGCTTCCACAGTTAGTTACACCTCTCTGCTGTAAGGTTTGTTTATGCAGCACTCATCAGTCAGCAATAAATGAGTGGTTTCCATTCCTCATTTTTCTGCAGGAGTATTTATTAGCAATGGTACTGCATATGAAGCATTCACATCTCCTCCTTCAAAAGTAACTGTGAAGTCTTATCACTAAGGGTTAAAATGATAGTTTTCTTGAATCCTAAGCACTCTTGAATTTCTTAACCTCTTGTGTATCCACCCACTGTCGACCAAGCTCATTCAGCAAAAAATTCATAAGTTTCTCAGTAAAAGCAATTTTTGGCATTGCACCACCTCAATTGTTGCCTCCAAACTATTTCCTCTTCCAAGAATAGAAAGGATTTGGGTTCTGACTTGACTAATGAGATTTCAAGACTGTGACCAACAAATTTGAGACAAATACCAAGTAATTTCTCTGAAACCATAAAGAAACACTTAGCAATGTATCAAGCTCAGCTGATGAATTACACTCTCAGTAAAGCATTGGTGGAGCTCACATGCTTTTGACCTTGAATTTGTTAATGCCTTACTACATGAATATACAGACTACACTTTGTAAGCCTACACCACAACCTGTATATGAACATAAATGCAGTCAAACAAACTTGAAATCAGCTCTTGAAAAAATTGTCAAATATAGAAAATCATTTCCACAGGAAGCTGTAAAAAGGGCAGGAAACAATATGATGTAGAGATACAGCTGGGTAAGAAGATCATCAGAAAAGGAACACTATGACATGAAAAGCTAAATTACAGTGACATAAAAATGTACTTCCATAACAGCTGCAGAGGTACAAGTAAATCTAGGATTTTTATTAGATAAACTTAAAACAGCAACAGTACCTTGAAGAGCTGCCAATACTGCTAATAGAGGCTCCATCTGCTATCCTCCGATCACGCCCCATGTCATCTAAATCACACTCAGATGTGTCCGAATCAGACAATCGTGATGTTGTACTAGGGGGGGACAAGTGATCTGTTGGTGTTAGTGCCAGCTCCACATCTCCTGGTTCCCGCCTATTCTGTAAAATGAGAAAAGTCATTTCTAAATGATTAAGATTGACAATATTTTTCTTTTTTTTTTTAGAAATTTTAGAACCCGAATCCCATGACTCCAGCTTTCCACATCTTAGCCAAACACACGTCTAACGGTCATCTGGTGGGAAAAGTTAAATAAAAAGTCCCAAAGTAAACTATTATAGTAATATAAGATAACCTGAACTTGATTTTACTATAGAAAAATAAAACAACATACAAAAAATTAATGAATGTTCATTAAAGGATGCGTACTTTAGAAATACATAGTATTTGGAAAAAGACTATAAGATTTGCAAATACCTCCAATCTATAAAATATATGACCATTTAAATGAAACCAAGCACAGAGCACATGGCTTCTGACATGGAAGTCTCAAAAGACATTAAAGGTATTATTATTATCATAGGGTCTCCAAAGAACCCGTGCACTCACAAAGATTATTCTCAGGCAAGAAAAGAGAAAAGGCAGAAGTGAAGTACATTATGAACAATGTGGTTTACTGAGCTATACTAATGCCCCAGTATGTTGGCTATTTCTGTCATTACAGCATCTTAGCAATTTTTCTAATGACTTTTCATTCTGCAATGTTTAATGGCCTTGGTAGTTTGCACACCTGGCCTCTTCAGAAAGTGTCTGCCACAACTAATGCTATTTTGAAAATTCCTACACAATTTATACATTGCTATACGAACAAGCATGTTCACCATATTGCGCTTACTTTACGATAAATTTCAGTTAGTTTTACACCTTCACTATTTAAAAATGGCACAACAAATACCTGCTGCTCTGTTATGCAATGTCAACAATGGATATTTCACCATTCCATTCTGTTTGTTTCTTTGCAGTCTTCTTGTATTATGCTGGCATCCACCCGCATTTTCAGAGCGTGAGAACCAGGTACGTGAAACTTGTATACCAACTTCCAATACAGTAAACTTGGTTTGCTGTCAGGTCCTTCAGAATGCTACATCTTATTTTACTACTGGATGATGTAAATCCTTCTTTTTGTTTTTATTTCATACAAAATAAAACTAGTATTGCACAGACTTAAACAAATTTCTTCCAGCTTACTATGTAATGTGTGAATTGTACTATTTAAATTGCATGGTAAGCATATTACTGGCATTCTGCTCGGTTTTTGTTCAAACTGGAAATACTGAGTAAAGTAAATAATAGTAACATTCATTTTTGTTTTGTATATAACAGAGCTAATGAGAAGATACTGAGTATAACTGAGGAGACAAGAAATTTGTGGCACAACTTGACTAAAAGAAGGGATTGATTGATAGGACACATTCAGAGATACCAAGGAATCACAAATTTAGAATCAGAGGGAAGTGCTGTGGGTAAAAGTTATAAAAGAACAAGAGATGAATACAGTAAGCAGATGCAGAACAGTGTAGGTTGCAGTAGTTATTTGGAGATGATGAGGCTTCTCAGGACAGAGTAGCATGGAGAGCTGCATCAAAGCAGTCTTCAGAATGAAGACCACAACAATAATAAAACCGAAGTTGGTTTCGTCATACGGTGTTTTGTGGATTCACATATATTTGCTTCTGCTTACAAATCTGTCTGTGTACTGCATCTGTCTGTGCATTATCTAATTCAATTGCATTATAAATAATGTGTTCATATTCTACTTGACTTCTGTTTGTACCCATTTTTCGTACTTTCTCGCATTTAATACATAGTTTCACGTTACCAATTTTTGACAGAATTGGTATTTTATTTTATTACATCTTATAGTGGAATGAAGATCAAATTCTCTGTTGAATGGTATTGCTTCTTATTGTTGTGTGTGCTTTGTTGTATTAGTGACAAAACTTGCAGTTACCAGTGAAGTGTGGCTTCAAATTTTTATGAAATGATATGTCCCACTTCCAGGCTTCCATGATGACAAAAAATGTTTGTGACATTTAGTGGAAAGTAAGTGGTAGGATATTCCTCTGTGGGAGAACTTATTATGATATGTGCAGATCTATATCTACAAGATGGGACAGTTATACTCTGAAAACCACCATGAGGTACACAGCAGATGGTTTGTCCCATTGCACCAGTTATTAGGGTTTCTTCCCATTCCATTCATGTAGCGAGCATTGAAAGAATGATTGTCTGAATGCCCCTGTATATAGTAATTATGCTAATCTTATCTTCACAATCATTGTGTGAGCAATACATTTTTGTAGTATATTCCTAGAGTAATCATTTAAATCCGGGTCTTGAAACTTCGTTAATAGACTTTCTCAGAATAGTTTACATCTATCTTCAAGAGTCTTCCATTTCAGTTCATTCAGTATGTCTGTGACACTCTCCCATGAATGAAACAAGCCTGTGATCATTTGTGTTGCCTTTCTCTGTATACATTCAATATCCCTTGTTAGGCCTGTCTGGTACGGGTCCCACACACTTGAGCAATATTCTAGAACCAGTCACACAAGTAGACTGATTGTGTTTCTCCAGTATTCTACCAATAAACCTCAGTCTACCACCTGCTCTATCCACACTTGATCCTATGTGATAATTCCATTTCATATCCCTACAAATGTTACACCCAGGTATTTGTATGAGTTGGTCGATTCCAACAGTTACTCATCAATATTATAGTCATAATACCACATTTTTTAGTTTTGTGAAGTGCAAAATTTTACATTTCTGCATTTAAAGCAAGTTGGTAATCTCTGCACCACTTTGAAATCTTATCAAGATCTGACGGAATATTTATGCGGCTTCTTTCAGATAGTACTTCATTACAGAGTACTGCATCATCTGCAAAAAGCCTGATTTTACTATTAATATTGTCTGCAAGGTCATTAATACACAACATGAACAGTAAATGTCCCAACACACTTCCTCGGGGAGCACCTAAAGTTACTTCCACATCTAACAATGACTCTCCATCCCAGATAACAAGTTGTGTCCTCCTTGCCAAACCCTCTCAATTAAGTCATAAATTTCGCTTGATACCCCATATTATCGTTCTTTTGGCATAAGTATAAGTGTGGTACCCAGTCAAATGCTTTTCAAAATCAAGAAATACAGCACCTACCTGATTACCTTGAGATATATATACACACACACACACACACACACACACACACACACACACACACTCCTGGAAATGGAAAAAAGAACACATTGACACCGGTGTGTCAGACCCACCATACTTGCTCCGGACACTGCGAGAGGGCTGTACAAGCAATGATCACACGCACGGCACAGCGGACACACCAGGAACCGCGGTGTTGGCCGTCGAATGGCGCTAGCTGCGCAGCATTTGTGCACCGCCGCCGTCAGTGTCAGCCAGTTTGCCGTGGCATACGGAGCTCCATCGCAGTCTTTAACACTGGTAGCATGGCGCGACAGCGTGGACGTGAACCGTATGTGCAGTTGACGGACTTTGAGCGAGGGCGTATAGTGGGCATGCGGGAGGCCGGGTGGACGTACCGCCGAATTGCTCAACACGTGGGGCGTGAGGTCTCCACAGTACATCGATGTTGTCGCCAGTGGTCGGCGGAAGGTGCACGTGCCCGTCGACCTGGGACCGGACCGCAGCGACGCACGGATGCACGCCAAGATCGTAGGATCCTACGCAGTGCCGTAGGGGACCGCAAAGCCACTTCCCAGCAAATTAGGGACACTGTTGCTCCTGGGGTATCGGCGAGGACCATTCGCAACCGTCTCCATGAAGCTGGGCTACGGTCCCGCACACCGTTAGGCCGTCATCCGCTCACGCCCCAACATCGTGCAGCCCGCCGCCAGTGGTGTCGCGACAGGCGTGAATGGAGGGACGAATGGAGACGTGTCGTCTTCAGCGATGAGAGTCGCTTCTGCCTTGGTGCCAATGATGGTCGTATGCGTGTTTGGCGCCGTGCAGGTGAGCGCCACAATCAGGACTGCATACGACCGAGGCACACAGGGCCAACACCCGGCATCATGGTGTGGGGAGCGATCTCCTACACTGGCCGTACACCACTGGTGATTGTCGAGGGGACACTGAATAGTGCACGGTACATCCAAACCGTCATTGAACCCATCGTTCTACCATTCCTAGACCGGCAAGGGAACTTGCTGTTCCAACAGGACAATGCACGTCTGCATGTATCCCGTGCCACCCAACGTGCTCTAGAAGGTGTAAGTCAACTACCCTGGCCAGCAAGATCTCCGGATCTGTCCCCCATTGAGCATGTTTGGGACTGGATGAAGCGTCGTCTCACGCGGTCTGCACGTCCAGCACGAACGCTGGTCCAACTGAGGCGCCAGGTGGAAATGGCATGGCAAGCCGTTCCACAGGACTACATCCAGCATCTCTACGATCGTCTCCATGGGAGAATAGCAGCCTGCATTGCTGCGAAAGGTGGATATACACTGTACTAGTGCCGACATTGTGCATGCTCTGTTGCCTGTGTCTATGTGCCTGTGGTTCTGTCAGTGTGATCATGTGATGTATCTGACCCCAGGAATGTGTCAATAAAGTTTCCCCTTCCTGGGACAATGAATTCACGGTGTTCTTATTTCAATTTCCAGGAGTGTGTGTGTGTGTGTCTATATATATATATATATATATATATATATATATATATATATATATATATATATATATATATATATATATATATATATATATATATATATATATATATATATATATTAAAAATCCAATGTCTCTTTAAGTTTGAGCTCAGTATATGTTCTAAGATGTCTGCCTGCTTAGCTAAGTGGTAACATGCCTGCCTCCCAAATGGTGGGCCCAGGTTCAATTCCCACTTGTGGATTGGGTGTTGTGTTGTCCTCATCATCATTTCATCCTCATCACCAGCACACAAGTTGACCAGTTTGGCGTTGACTGAAATGAGACTTGCACTCGGCAGCCGAACTTCCCCAGATGGGGCCTCCCAGCCAACAATGCCACATGATCATTTCATTTTTTTTATGTTCTAAGATTCTATAACAAATCGATGTCAAGGATACTAGACAGTAGTGTTGTGGGTAACTTCTACTATCCTTCTTGCAGATTGATGTGACCAGTGCATTTTCTAAGAAATACGCATGGTTTTTTATTCAATGGATCTAAGATAGATTACAGTTAGGATAGGGGCTAACTCAGCCGCAAATTCTGTACAAAGTCTGATAGAGGTTCTGTCGAGCCCTGGAGCTTTGTTCAATTTTAGAGATTTTAGCTATTTCCCAAACCACTGGCTCTGATACTTATTTCAATCATCTTTTCAGTGGTCTGAGCATTAAATTGGGGTAATTCTCCTGGGTTTTCCTTTGTAAAGGAACATTTAAAAATGGAGTTAAGCATTTCAGGTTTTGCTTTGCTACCCTCAATTTCAGTTCCTGTCTCATTCTTTAAGAACTGGACACTAACAGCTGGACACTGAACACTGGACACTAATAGCCTTAACATATGACCAGAATTTCTTTGGATTCTGTGAAAGATCACTTGACAATATTCTGCCCTGGTAGTCACTGAAGGTATCACACATTGCTCTTTTGACAGTAAAATCTGTTTCATTCAGCATCTCTCTATCTATAGCCCTATGCTCTGTCTTACACCTATTATGCAGTAATCTCTGTTTCTTTACAAGTTTCTTTACAGTGACCGTATACCATGGAGGTTCCCTCCAATTATGAACTGTTCTACAGGGTACATATCTATCCAGTGCATAGTCAATTATTCTTTTAAACTTGAGCCTGAGTTCCTCTATATGCCCCTGCTCTGTGCTGACGGTTTCAAGTTACTCACTGAGATATGACACTATTGACTTTTTTTTATCTAGTTTGCTGAACATGTAAACCTTTCTGCTTGTTTCAGTTGTCCTTCATACTTTGGTAATCATTGTTGCCACAGTCATGCCATGGTCACAAATACCAGTTTCGGTGTGGACATCCTCAAAGAGGTCAGGTCTATTTGTTGCCATTAGATCCAATATATTTCCATCATGAGTGGGGTTCCTAACTACCTGTTCTAGGTAGTTTTCAGAGAAAGCTTTTATAAAGTTTCACATGATGTCTTACATGCCCACCATACCAAACTGTAACTTAGCCAATAATTAGTCGATGATTAAAGTCTCCAACGATGATTACAGTATGATTGGGGAACTTACGTACAAGTGAAGTGATGTTTTCTCTAAAGCTTTTGGTTACATCAGGAGATAAGTCTGGTGGGCAATAGAGGGATCCAATTATCATTTTATGCCCATCACTGATACTGAGTCTTGCCCAAGCAATCTCACTTGCAGCTTCAATGTCTACCTTGGTGAATTTGATTTTCTTGTCTACTGTGACAAATACACCATTTCCATTTCCCATTTGCCTATCCTTTTGATATGCATTTAAATTTTTCCCAAAAATCTCACTGCGATCAACTTCAGGTTTCAATCACCTTTCTGTACTGCTTTTCATGGGGGCTCCAAACTCTGTCACTTTGTTGTGAATGTTTTGGCAGTTAACCATTAGGATTGTAATACTCTCGCCTGTGAGAGGCATTTCTTTCGATGTTACACTGATACTTCTGACTTTCCTACAGCTAGCATTATATGAATCGGACGAAGAGTTACCTCTTCTAAAAAAGAACCTTGTGTGCACTCCACACACAGTCAGCTACATGAATAGCAGTCTCTAATGTGTACCTGACCCATTTAGGGACACCCTACAGTACTCCGCCCTTTGGCTCAGGTTCAAGAAGTCAGAGCCTAGCTCATCACATAACTTTCAAAGACTCTGGCTCAGAGCTTCCACTTGACTCAGAAACAAAGGGCCACAAACAGTTCTGGGGACAATTCTGCAAATTATAAGCTTTGCTGAAACTCCATGCCCAAGGCTTGTCTTCTCAACCTTCTCTGCCGGTCTCTGGAATGACCCAAGAATGACTTTGGAGCCCAGATGACAGGCATCATCTGTTCCAATGTGCACCACAATCTAAAGTTGGTTGTATCCTGTTTGCTCAATGACTGCTGGATCAACCTCTTCAACATGTTGAATGAGGCCTGCAGGTGTACACACTGAATGCACCTAGAGTCCTTTCCTGTCCCTTGCTGCCACTTCCCTAAGTGGTCCCATCATTCACTGTACATTTGAACTGCCAATGATTAATACACCCCTACCCTTTTGTGTTTGCCTCCTCTTCACACATGACAAAAAACGTTTCCCCAAAACAGGTGAAGTGAGATCCACTGGCTCCGTTTCAGTTTCAGTGAAAGATAGCACCTCAAACTCGTTGGTTAGGGGGACAGTAAAATACCTGAGCCCTCCCTGGTCCCTGTCCACCCTGTACAGGACACGTAGATCTACCACTGACACACCATTCACAGTCAAGTGGATGAGTAATAACAGATCCCGTACTTTCTGCCATGGAGACAGGATTCATGGGAGAGGATAGCACACGAGGTACCTATGGTACAGGTACCACAGGCACACAACTCTCAGGAGCTCTTCCAACACACCTATTCGCAGCAGCTGTCAACCGTTTGACAGTAGTTACGGCAATTTCCAGATGCTTATGAACATCAATTAACTCATCCCGTGTTTGAGAACGTCGTTAATAGTGGGGATCCATTTTGACTTGTGCAATGTATCATAAGGGAGTGAAGAAATAACTTTAAATTAATCCCACTGATTATCTGTTAACTTGCTGAGCTAAAAGGTTGCTTGTTCCCTATAAGAATTGAAGCAAATACACAAAACAAGACTCCCGTTAATGCAGCACAAGAACCTGTGGTAAAAACTACTAGTTTCCTAAAATGTTTTGAGATTAATTACAGTTGTTAGCAAACTTGAAAACAGAGTTAATTTTCTATAAATGTCGAGAATATATAGGGCTACTCCTCTTTAATGGAAAACTAGATCTAATACAACATGTTAGTTAGAAAATCTGCTATAGTAATTAAACTACAAATGCCAATTTGCTACAAATTGCTCATAGATTATGCAAAGGACGATGGTAATTTCCAAAAATTCTCAAAGACCCATGTTTATTTCCAGGGATATTATTTACGTAAGGTGATAAGACAAAAGGAAGCTTGTGAAATATCTCACATGAAAATATTCTAGTTAGCATAGCAACATTATGTTGAGTGTAGATATTAACAAAAGTAAAGGGGAAATAATCCACAAAACTTGTATGGGGGTAAGTTAAGGCAATGAGAATAGGTTCCAAAAGGTATTTGACATATATAGTAGAACTTTACAAATGACTGGCTAAAACAACAGAAGATATAAAGTTGCAGCTATATTATGAGAGATGACTAAATAAGAAAGATAGTCTCCTGGCATAGTGAAATATTAAGCATAGGGACTGAAATAAAGATAACGTAAAAGGTAATTTTAAAATATAATGGTTGAGGTGGAGAGCAAGGTTCTCACTGATTCTTAAAAAGAAAGTCTGCATATGTACAAATGGCTGCAGTCATGTATATACAGAAGTGGTAAATGATATTGTGGATACTGTAACAAATATGAAACTGTGCGATCAAAGACAACCTGCTTGATAAATATAAAAAGAGTAATCTATAAACAAAACTATGATTAATAAAGACAGAAGTGAAAGATACTGAGATTGGACTGATTAATAGAGACAGAAGAGAAAGTTATTGAGACTAGGGTAAAAAGAGAAGGGTGATGGTCTCATCCTGAGAAGGTCCAAAGGGACATTAATTGTAAATAATGTTTAGTGTCAGCGGGGTGCTATGAAGTGTGGTATGACATTTTTAGGAAATGATATGTCCCACTTCCGGGCTACCATGATGACGCGAGATGTTCATGATGTTTAGCAATAAGTAAGTGTCAAAACAGTTCCTTCATCTCACATGAGTGGTATATCTTTACACTGAAATACTTTTTCTATATGTACAAAAAAAATCTGTTGTTGTTGTGGTCTTCAGTCCTGAGACTGGTTTGATGCAGCTCTCCATGCTAATCTATCCTGTGCAAGCTCCTTCATCTCCCAGTACCTACTGCAACCTACATCCTTCTGAATCTGCTTAGTGTATTCATCTCTTGGTCTCTCTCTATGATTTTTACCCTCCACACTGCCCTCCAATGCTAAATTTGTGATCCCTTGATGCCTCAGGACATGTCCTACCAACCAATCCCTTCTTCTAGTCAAGTTGGGCCACAAACTTCTCTTCTCGCCAATCCTATTCAATACCTCCTCGTTAGTTACATGATCTACCCACCTAATCTTCAACATTATTCTGTAGCACCTCATTTCGAAAGTTTCTATTCTCTTCTTGTCCAAACTATTTATCGTCCATGTTTCACTTCCATACATGGCTACACTCCATACAAATACTTTCAGAAACGACTTCCTGACACTTAAATCTATACTCGATGTTAACAAATTTCTCTTCTTCAGAAACGCTTTCCTTGCCATTGCCAGTCTACATTTTATATCCTCTCTACTTCGACCATCATCAGTTATTTTGCTCCCCAAATAGCAAAACTCCTTTACTACTTTATGTGTCTCATTTCCTAATCTAATTCCCTCAGCACCACCCGACTTAATTCGACTACATTCCATTATCCTCATTTTACTTTTGTTGATATTCATCTTATATCCTCCTTTCAAGACACTGTCCATTCCGTTCAACTGCTCTTCCAAGTCCTTTGCCGTCTCTGACAGAATTACAATGTCATCGGCGAACTTCAAAGTTGTTATTTCTTCTCCCTGGATTTTAATACCTACGCCAAATTTTTCTTTTGTTTCCTTTACTGCTTGCTCAATATACAGATTGAATAATATCGGGGAGAGGCTACAGCCCTGTCTCACTCCCTTCCCAACCACTGCTTCCCTTTCATGTCCCTCGACTCTTATAACTGCCATCTGCTTTCTGTACAAATTGTAAATAGTCTTTCACTCCCTGTATTTTACCCCTGCCACCTTTAGAGTTTGAAAGAGAGTATTTCAGTCAACATTGTCAAAAACTTTCTCTAAGTCTACAAATGCTAGAAACGTAGGTTTGCCTTTCCTTAATCTTTCTTCTAAGATAAGTCGTAAGGTCAGTATTGCCTCACGTGTTCCAACATTTCTACGGAATCCAAACTGATCTTCCCCGAGGTCAGCTTCTACCAGTTTTTCCATTTGTCTGTAAGTAATTCGCGTTAGTATTTTGCAGCTGTGGCTTATTAAACTGATAGTTCGGTAATTTTCGCATCTGTCAACACCTGCTTTCTTTGGGATTGGAATTATTATATTCTTCTTGAAGTCTGAGGGTATTTCGCCTGTCTCGTACATCTTGCTCACCAGATGGTAGAGTTTTGTCAGGACTGGCTCTCCCAAGGCCGTCAGTAGTTCTAATGGAATGTTGTCTACTCCCGGGGCCTTGTTTTGACTCAGGTCTTTCAGTGCCCTGTCAAACTCTTCACGCAGTATCGTATCTCCCATTTCATCTTCATCTACATCCTCTTCCATTTCCATAATATTGTCCTCAAGTTCATCGCCCTTGTATAGACCCTCTATATACTCCTTCCACCTTTCTGCTTTCCCCTCTTTGCTTAGAACTGGGTTTCCATCTGACCTCTTGATATTCATACAAGTGGCTCTCTTTCTCCAAAGGGCTCTTTAATTTTCCTGTAGGCTGTATCTATCTTACCTCTAGTGAGATAAGCCTCTACATCCTTACATTTGCCCTCTAGCCATGCCTGCTTAGCCATTTTGCATATTTTTGTAAATTATGGGTATAGGGTGGTTAGCTTTTTGTAAATATTATTGTATCTAAATGGTGTGTGTGTTTAAACAAAAATAAAACTTTATTGTTAGGGTTTAATAAACAAAACTCAACGCAAAATCAAACTTGAGTTGAATCTGTCTTTCTTTTATGTCCTACACAGATCTTAGTACGAGGTGCATTCAAGTTCTAAGGCCTCCGATTTTTTTTCTAATTAACTACTCACCCGAAATCGATGAAACTGGCATTACTTCTCGACGTAATCGCCCTGCAGACGTACACATTTTTCACAATGCTGACGCCATGATTCCATGGCAGCGGCGAAGGCTTCTTTAGGGGTCTGTTTTGACCACTGGAAAATCACTGAGGCAATAGCAGCACGGCTGCTGAATGTGCGGCCATGGAGAGTGTCTTTCTTTGTTGGAAAAAGCCAAAAGTCACTAGGAGCCAGGTCAGGTGAGTAGGGAGCATGAGGAATCACTTCAAAGTTGTTATCACGAAGAAACTGTTGCGTAACGCTAGCTCGATGTGTGAGTGCGTTGTCTTGGTGAAACAGCACACGCGCAGCCCTTCCCGGACGTTTTTGTTGCAGTGCAGGAAGGAATTTGTTCTTCAAAACATTTTCGTAGGATGCACCTGTTACCGTAGTGCCCTTTGGAACGCAATGGGTAAGGATTACGCCCTCGCTGTCCCAGAACATGGACACCATCATTTTTTCAGCATTGGCGGTTACCCGAAATTTTTTTGGTCGCGGTGAATCTGTGTGCTTCCATTGAGCTGACTGGCGCTTTGTTTCTGGATTGAAAAATGGCATCCACGTCTTATCCATTGTCACAACTGACGAAAAGAAAGTCCCATTCATGCTGTCGTTGCGCGTCAACATTGCTTGGCAACATGCCACACGGGCAGCCATGTGGTCGTCCGTCAGCATTCGTGGCACCCACCTGGATGACACTTTTCGCATTTTCAGGTCGTCATGCAGGATTGTGTGCACAGAACCCACAGAAATGCCAACTCTGGAGGCAATCTGTTCAACAGTCATTTGGCGATCCCTCAAAACAATTCTCTCCACTTTCTCAATCATGTCGTCAGACTGGCTTGTGCGAGCCCGAGGTTGTTTCGGTTTGTTGTCACACAATGTTCTGCCTTCATTAAACTGCTGCACCCACAAACGCACTTTCGACACATCCATAACTCCATCACCACATGTCGCCTTCAACTGTCGATGAATTTCAAATGGTTTCACACCACGAAAATTCAGAAAACGAATGATTGCACGCTGTTCAAGTAAGGAAAACGTCGCCATTTTAAGTATTTAAAACAGTTCTCATTCTCGCCGCTGGCGGTAAAATTCCATCTGCCTTATGGTGCTGCCATCTCTGGGACGTATTGACAATGAACGCGGCCTCATTTTAAAACAATGCACATGTTTCTATCTCTTTCCAGTCCGGAGAAAAAAAATCGGAGGCCTTAGAACTTGAATGCACCTCGTAGTAGTAGTTCTGTTGAAAAGGTTTTTCACTTCGTTGTCAGATGCAAAACATAAGTGCAATTTACAAATAAATAAAATGTGTTAAAAATAAATACTGACATGCATTTCATTTCATCATTTAAAAAGCAACCCGCCCCCCCCCCCCCCCTCAAGTCCATTTGGGGAAAAAAAATTATCACCTAGTATATTCTTTGTGTATGTGTCACTAACACAATTTTAGGGCTACATTTAAACAATGTGTATTTCCTTATTAATTAATAGAAATTTAAAAAAAGTGAATTCTAGTAGCCACTATAGCATGTTGCTATTCTGCAGTACAAAATGTTTCTCCTCGTTTTTGATTGAGATTTCTCAAAACCACAATTATTACTTTTCAAAATTCTTGAAAATCATTTAAAATTTTCATCACATTTTTCAGTGTTATAATATGAACCACTCTTGGATGAAGTGTAATTTTCAGTGTTAACTGATGATAGCTAAAACATACTCACCCCATGGGAGGGAAGAATTTCTTCATGTGCACTCAGATAATACCATTCAGGTTCTTCATCTAAGGGTGCTACACTGAGCTCTATAACCACCTGCAACCAATAGAAAATGCTGTAAATGATGAGTCATATATAGCAAATATACTTAATAGAGATTTATTATATATAGTACAAAGTATAGGGCAAGCAGTTCAAGAGAAAAATCATGGCAGTATGTTGAAAAAGCAACTCTCATAAAATTCGATCATATGAATGTATTACCAATTTCGCCTTCTGAAATTAAGAAAATTATATATTCTCTCTAAAATAAAAGCTCACCTGGATTGGATGGTGTCTCCAATTGAGTGCTAAAGATTTGTTAGCATATAATAAGCCCTGCCTTATCTGAAATATGTAATGGATCATTAACTCAAGGCATTTTTCCAGGGACTGAAATATGGTATTGTCGAATTCCTTTTTAAGAAAGGGTTATAGGAGAGATGTTAATAACTACTGACCTGTTTTACTATTGACATAATTTCCAAAATTTCTAAGGTGATATATTCTAGAATAGTACATCACCTGAGCAACAGTAATATTCTCAGTAAATCACAGTTTGGATTTCTGAAGACTTGCTCTACTGAATATGCCATTTACTAATATGCCATTTATTTACATGTTCACTTAGCACCAGTTGGTATTTACTGTCATGTATCTAAGGCATCCAAGTGTGTGAATCACAAAATTCTCCTACATAAAGTGGGATTTTATGGGATTGATGGTATAGCCAAACAAAGGATAACGTCATATCTAACTGAAAGAATGCAGAAAGTTGTGCTTAATAATTCAACCAATGTAGTCTGACTAAGAAGAAATCATGTATGGTGTTCCCCAAGGCTCAATCTTAGGTCCACTATTGTTCCTTGTATACTTAAACGATTTTCCGTCTAATACACAACAGATGATGATAGTATTGTAACCAATCAAAGCACACATACATAACACCGAAAACAATCAATTATTGACAAAACTATTTAATTGGGTAGATTAAAAATCTACTCACCAAGTGGTGACTGAACACACACATAAAAGACGGATGTAATTTGGCAATATTTCAGAGCCAGTGGATCCTTCTTCAGGCAGGACTGAAGGGGAAGGAAGAAGGGTGAAGGAAAAGGACATGGAAAGGATCTTTCACGCATCTATCAAATAAAACTCCATGTCATTCAAAGCATGTGCGTCAATTTTTACCTCTCTATCTACATTATTCTGTGGTTTATTAAGTTTTCAAATTTATACTGACTTTTTGATCACCTGGTACATAGCATTCACATATAATATTGGTCTTGAAGCTTAATAAGCTGGGAGAAAAGCTAAGCTTCCACATATAATGTTGATTTTTTTTTTTGCGCGTGTTACACTTTAAGATACATCACACAAATGCGCCAGTAAAATTTTTAATAACGACGTAAATGTCTGATCATCTGGGCTCGAAATTCTTCTAAATGGTCATCCTCAAAGAGTTGAGTTTTAAACGAGAGTCAAACGCTTTGTGATTTAAGAAATTCATCGTACATTCTCACACACATTTCATCTTACCTAAAAGGAAATCTGCTTTGAATGTAACATTTTTCAAACCACCATTCGCAATATTTTCCCGCGACCTGTTACAAATAGGTTCGTTTCAGCAGTTGCAACAGAGCGCCAGATAACATGCGTCACCGCGCTTGCGCAGCTACAATGACGCAGGAAGCACTTATGTTCGTACATGTAATACATTAAAAGATCTTACATTATGACATAAAAGAATCAAGACAAAAGAGGATACTTCAAGAGTGTTGGAATTTCGTGAACAATACTAAAATGCATAATTCGGATTAAAATGCACATTCGTATGTAAATTTTCTTCGAGTATCAGTACTGTATTATCTCATGTTTGGTTCTTTATTATGGCATAATGCCATACGTGCACTTGAAATGCAGTGAACAGTTGAAACTAGCCAATAATGCGAAATTAAACACTTCGTTTCAAATAAATTGGCTGCCTCAGCAGAAAAGATTAATAAAAGCTTATCTCTTTAGCAAACTGGCAAAAATAACTTCATTGTTCTATAAGGCCTTAATGCCTGACTGTCAGAAAGGTGGAAATAAATTCTGAAACTAATAACATATTTTAGCCTTCCATATTATGGGAACGTATTTAATTCATTTTATAGCTCCCGGCCACAAAAATTCATTTTGTTAACATTTTACGTGAGAGCAATAAACGAAGAGGAAACAACAAAATCACTGAACATAAACACAGGTCACGTGGAGATGACCCATCTCCCATCCACAACTCAGACTGCTCTGTGCATCAGCCACAGATTTCCGAACCAGGGAAATATTAAGTAGTGGCGCCCAGCCACACTTCTGTGACCAGAAGTGGGAGAAGGTACTACTCATACACGACTCAACTGCACATGTGCAAGAGCCCACCCGCAACTTCTCAAACAAATTTAATTTAAACAGTTGTCACGTCATGCTCATCGGAGGCAATTTGTTGTTATAAAGCATTGCATAGTCTTCCTAAAGCCTTTGACACACTTTGCTGTTGGCAGACGCTTGTATGAGCACTGTTTTGTTGTTGTATACGGTGCATTTCCTTTGCAGCTTAAGTTTTATCTTCAGGTTTTTTCTGCAGTAGCGGGATGCAGTAATATCCTTTTTTAGAATATTGGTTCTTACCAGACAAAATCACAAAAATGTAACTGAAAACTAAAATAAAGAAAAATTCCCGGAATTCTAAACAATTCCCGAGTTTTTCCCGGTTTTCTCGCTGATGAAAAAATTCCCGAGTTTTTCCTCGATCTCCTGGTTGTCCTGGGTCGTATACACCCAGCAAATAACATGCAGAGGCAACAAGAATTTCAGTTGAGAGCCTCTCAGGACACTAATTGGCGTAACCAAACACCAAGGGTCAACATAGTGGAAGTTACGTGTAACCTAGAGATCGATGCCACCGCGATCCTGCAAAACTTGAACTGGTCATGGTAGGCCCCCATTCTGTGACCTTGGAGGGGAGTGGGGGCACGAGCTTCATCAAGACTTGCTTTATCAGATACGATCATGGTAATGATGTGAGAGATGATCTGTATCAAGGTAATGAGGGTACGCAGAAAAACTTGTCATAGAGCAAGGTACAAGCTACTATTAAAGACAAAATATTTGACCTTGATGTACCCATTGTGCTTGACACAGGTGCTATAACTAACTTGATATCACAGGGATTCTTTCAAGAAGTGGAAAAACATGGGCATATACCCATACTGCCAGTACAAAATTGCAAGGTACCAACTGCCACTGGTCAGAAATCGAAAGGAGTCAACACACAAGTCTTAATTCCCGTACCGTTTTCTGTATGATGCAATTTTTGGAAAGTAGAGAAATTAATAATTGATTGTTTAAATGGTATGGATACATTTAGGACATACCAAGTTCAAATTAATGTAGGAAAAGGCCAATGTCATTTCAGTGTAAATAACCAATTATTTGTAATAGACCTGATCAGGGGAAGTACTAATAGATGTAAAACTAAAGTTACTCACAACCTTGAAGTTCAATTGGTAACTCCCATAATTATGTTTGTCAACATATACAGCAACGAACAGTTGTCAGCAGAAGAAATAAATGTTGACACAATAAACACAAAGGTAAGGGAATCAAAGTGCTTGTCTAAAGAACAGCAAGTGGAACTTAGGGAACTGATAAATGCTCATATACAAGTGTTTGAAAAAAGACCAGGTATTATTAAGGATTTCGTATATAAAATGAAGTGTATCCTCATGAAACTTTTTGTTCTACCTCATACCCTATACCATGGACAAAGAGGGAAGCAGTAAGAAAAGAGATTGACAGGATCCTTGAATGGGACATAACACAACCATAGTTTCCCCCTAACTGTAGTCCTATCTTGGCTGTGAGTAAGCCAGATGCCAAGGTGTGCTTGGTCCTCGACACACATAATATTAATCAGATTATTGTACCAGTCTGAACATACCCAGACAATTTAGAGGAACAGTTTATGAAATTCCATATGCCAAATTTTTTACTATAATCAACCTCCGGTCTTCATATTGGCGAATAAAACTACATGAAGAAAGTCAGAAGTATACCGCCTACATATGTGGGCACAAGAGCTTCAAATTTCAAGTATTACCTATTGGATTGAACATAAGTGCAGGTGTATTTATCTCTGCAGTTGGCAGAGTGCTAGGGAACTTTTCAGTAAGGTAACAGTATACTTGGACAACCTTTTACTCGCTACACCGACTTTGGTACAACATTTAAGATTAATTGAACAAGTATTGAGCTGTTTTTCTGAATATAGAGTAACAGCAAATCTCAGGAAATCTAATTTTGGACAAGTAAAGGTAAATTTTTAGGATACATTATCTCTTTGGAAGGCATACTGCCAGATCCTTAAAAACTTGATGCCATTAGGAACTGATCTATTCTGCAAAACAAGAAACAATTAAAGGCATACTGGGACCTAGTGTCATTTTTCAGGAAATTCATTCACAACCAACTTATGGACAGTGATGCTTTACTCAATCTTCTCCAGAAAAGTAGACCTTGGGTATGGATCAAGCAATGCCAAACTGATTTCGAAAACATCAAGCGAGCCCTATTAAATGCTAATATTTTATCTCAACCAGACATGAAGAAAGATTTTTGTTTATGCACTGATACGTCTACTCAGGGTCTGGGTGCATGCCTTTTTCGAATGATAGAAGAAGAAGAAGGAAATCTCAAACCCTAAAGTAATTAGCTTTGCCAGTCATACCTTATCCGAAGCTGAACGTTCATATTCAGTCACGGAGTTAGAAGGTTTGGTTGTAATTTGGTCTTTTAAAAGTTTGAATATTTCCTTTGGAGTAAACACACAAAAGTGTACTGCGACCATCAGTCCCTGTCGTTTTTGTTAACTTGTAAATTGCTACACCAATGGATAGCCAGATGGTGTATGTATCTTCAAGAATTCAACTTTGAAATAGTATACATAAAAGGAAATCAAAACATAATAGCTGATGCTCTTTCTTGACTACCACAAGGCTTAGACGAATTCAATGATATTTTAGAGCAGGAAGGTGAAATAAGAGCTATGTTGATGGAGGACTAAACACTCCAACCATACTATGCCCACATGTGCAAACATATGGAGCAATTACAGCAGGGAGACACATGCTGGAGTAAGGTAAGATCAAAACTTTCACATAATGGCGATGAAACATTAAAAAGGTTTTTCACTATTCACAAAGGTGTTCTGTTCCATAGGAAACCTCCCGAACTAGAGAAATGACGCATGTGTTTGCAGAGAAATATGTGGATGATTTTACCTCATACACACACAATACTTGGGGCCATTATAGCACTGCAAAATCGACTGATAAAATAGCTAAATATTGTTATTTCCCCAACCTTAGATGAAGAGTACTACAGGTGGTAAGAAACTGTATTGTTTGCCAGAAAGCAAAACATTCTAAAATCTCCAAACAGATAGAACTACACCCCATTGTGGTTAAGAAACCTCTAGAAAAGGTGTTGTTGGATGTGGCTGGACCCTATCCCAGAGGTAAAGGGGGAGTAAAATATATAGTAGGCCTGTATATTTTCACAAAATATGCAGAACTGTATGCTGTACAGAAAGTTACAGCCAGTTCAATTATAAGATGAATTAAAGAGGATTATTTTGCAAGGGTAGGACTACCAGAAGTCAAGTTAACAGATAATGCCTCATATTTTGTGGCGAGTAAATGGAAAGAATTTGTAGATTCCAACTGAATCAAACACTTTTGAGTATCTAAATTTCATCGCGAAGCATCCTCCACAAAAAAGGGTGTTTAAGGAATTCAACAGGTTTGTGAGGACCTATATACCTCGTAAACATACAAAGTGGATTGAATATGTCACTCCTTTCTTACAAGTTGTTAACAGCCTTCCCCATACATCAACTGGATTTACACCAAATGAGCTGCTGTTCAATTGCAAGATACTGAGACTGGAATTATCACTGGATGATAAAATACAACAAGCAGTAATCAACCTTGAAACCTGGGCTAAATATAGGAAAGGAATTTACGACAGAAAGCTAAAATGTACAACTGTTTTACAGGGGACAAAGGGTGTCACTTAAAACACATCCCAAATCAGGAAAAATTGGAAAACTAAACTGTAAGTGGCAATTAATAATTAATATACACCGGACCATAGATAATTACCAAAATCCCCTACCCTGGAGCATACAGGTTGGCACACGCGAACATGGGTAAAGAAAAAGGCCTTTACCCACACAAAGACTTGAGAACATTTATGTATTAAAGAAAGGCTGTATACTCTCTAAGTTGTACAGATGTACAATAATATTAGATTTAGGACACTGGAAAATCATATTCCAGAATTTATGTTGTTAGCTGTTAAGGATTTAAAAAAAAAATTTTCCCCCCTTATATGCCAAATGTGTAAATGATAAGATGAGTGGATGTAACAAGGAAGAATTTTGCTTTTATGTGTCTAGAGACGACAATACTTTAAACACAACACTTCGCCTTGCACATAGCCCAGTTCTAAGTCAGTGGTAACAAAGTGATGCAGTCATGCTCATTAGGGAGAAAGCTAGTCAACAAACCACAGGCACATGCACGCCAGACACAGCTGAAAGTGTTGGAGCATCCAAAACAAACCCTATGAGCTACAGCCTGCACTAGCATTTTTAAAGCCTATTGCATAAACTAGGACATAGAAAATTAAGGGAGAGTCTATACTACAACTATGACTATCTACACAATACACACAAACAAAGATAAGCTAAGGAATTATTTACACAGAAAGGGATACTAAACTACAAAATATTTACTGAAGTTACATTACTGTGTACATTATATCTATATATTTAAAAATTTAAGTATTGAAAATGCACGCACTAATTAGAATTGAGGGACCAGAAAACTCTTGCTGCAGGTAAACAAGCGAGTACAGTGTAAGTGACAAGCTGAATATGAAGTTGCACCATGCCTATAATACACTTTATCTTTCATGCTTATAAAGTAAGTAGAGATGCACACATGAAATTAAATGAATTTGTGATATCATGACTGCACACTGAAGTAAATGAATACATGGCTGAATATATGAAAGAGGTATTAGTGACCATTGAGCCACTGTACACTTATCTATGAAGATTTAGTTTTAAGTTAGTATTAAGTTTTTTCTTCCAGGGAACAATGCACCGACACGTCCTGAAGTGAAGAAAGATAAATGCTTGTCAAGTGTTAGGTACCATATAAACATAAGAAAGGGCTGCACCACAAGTAAATATAGTTGTTAAGTCTATGATATGTATGAATGTGATAGTGTGAAAATACATGTAGAAGAATACAGTTGCAGTGCGTCGCATATCACGATGCTGAACTAAGGTGGAGCACTACCAAATAATCAAGGGGTCGAAACCTAGCTACTGTGAGCATCAACTACTCATGAAAGCATCAAACACCTGATTTACATTGAAATTTTTGTACATGTTTGCTACTTACATAAACACTGTTTTGGGCTCATTGTACACAACATTGTACACTCATTGCACAACTCTGTATAGCTCAGCATATGAAATGATTATCCTTTATACAATGAACATAACAAGTAAATACTGAGGTGCACTCTAAATACTGAATAAGTATTCGATACGATGGGTATCATCAGGTTAACATTACATTTATAAACAACAAACTATTTTTGTTCTGGGGATCACAATTAAGTCTAGTAAAGAGATGTAACTGAGCACATGAATGCTTTTCCATGAAACTTCCTCAACCCTGTAGTGTGCAGATCCTTCCTTGAAAATGCTAAAGAGGAGAGGCCTTGCGTAGTTATTTAAGCAGCACATAGAATCTGTTGTAGTGACTATTGTTTACTTCTTTAATTCTTTAAAACTGATAAATATGCTCCGAAAAGAAATCACTGTGAATTGGAATGAAATGTATGTCAGTTTATGCCATAAAGGAAAAACGAGTCTATTATAGTATGAATGTTAAGTAAAGAATGTAAAACCAAACGAGAGCAAAAAAGTGTACTCATATAATTGGAATTGAACAATGTGGCGAAATTATAATTGAACAGAATGTACTATAACAAAATGACAATCAGACTGCAATGTATATAAAAGTTTATTTTTGTACTTGTATTTTTATTTTTTTGTTATGCATATAGTATGTGGAAAGGACACTACAAAACCTTTGTGTAATGCAGTATTATGAAAGACACTCAAAAACAAAGTGCAAAAACATATGAAACCTGCCTGCAAAGTGTTAAGTTTGCATGTGATATATGTGAGTGTGTGCGTGATGAACTAAAAAATTAGAATACTTCATGTAACATGAATTTTCTTTGCTCGACAACATTGTAGAAGCAGCAAGAAACTTATCTTGTTGGCGGATGTCAGATTTACGGCTGGTGTCCCCAATGAATAACTGCGAGCGAAATACATTTCTCGGGCCACTGATACGGAAACCGGTTGTTGCCGCATCAAAGATTTCACAAAGGAGCGTGCCGCTGAACATGAGCTTCACAAATTTGTTCAGTGAAGACCATGTGGACACACAACAGGCACTCTGACTTTGTATTAATCACGTGAAAGCGAGTAGGGACAGCAATGGGCGTTGAGCTGTGCGTGCATGCTTCGCAAGCTTAACACTGGGCACATACTGACTGACAATAATGGGACTATGTGCTTACAGCAAGCACTTTGTTATGAAGGACAACTTATGTATGTATGTGTTAAGGGAGCTGACATGCCTATATAAATTGGTAATCATATAGGATAACTCCAATGGCTGTAAAATGAAGGCTATGCCCATACACGCAAGGTTTATCAACCCATAAAAAGAGAAATAAGCTCAGACACAGTGCAACTCCATATGATGTCAGTGCACAGTGGAGGCAAATGTAATGTAACATATTATTATTATTATTATTATTATTATTATTTCTTTTCTTTTCTCCCTTGTTCTTTTCTTCTGTGCTGTAGATAACAAAAGAGGTAGAGAAATGCTCTTCAATTTTTTAATTGCTTTAGATTTGTCGGTCTGTCTCTGTAAGTGGTAACGGGTGGATGTGGGATGAGTTCCATCGCATTGGTATTGTTCAGAAATTATCGAGACAGCAAAAATTATTCATACATTCATGGCGATGATACCCGTCTGTTCATCTCTCCACAATGCGCCGAGAATCCTGCATCAAGAGGATCGAAGGAGACAAGAATAATTTGCGCGAGCAGAAGAGGGGCAACGCGGAACCAGTATTGTCACACCAAGCTCTATACAAAATGGCGTTAAGATGAAAAAGAAGTACGTAAGTTTAAATTTGAATAAATGTATTGAATATTGAAGGTCTTTTTATACTAGAGCCAGTTAGAGTTCAAGAAGGATATGTGTACCTTCCAATGGTTTTCAATCATTCTTTCAAAATTTTCCTTTTAATTATTTAAGCAGCAAATTTTTATTCAGTTTTCCATTTTATATCCCCCCCCCCCACACACACACACACCTATTCAGTAGCTATGATGTAGAAAACACAGATGTGTGAAAACCTGGTCTGATATAAGAGAGGGTCTGAAGGCCCTAATCTGATTAGGTTAAATAAACAAACAAGTTTAAAGCCAGTAAAATATGTGGCATTGTTATATCATACCCTATCATCAACATATTTTTACTGCATTTTAAACAAATTGATGGTGTCATGTATATTCTCATGATCCCTCAGACAGAAAACATTTTTATGGAAGACTGTGAAGAGAGAGCATATGAGTAGATAGGAAACATATCAAACATTTTCTAGTCAGTTTATTGCGGTCCCACAGTTAGTAAAGATGTTAAGAAAGAAGATGATGTATTAAGATTTTTACAGCACCTAAATTCAATTCACAAAATATCCAATTTGCTAAGTAAGAGGAAAAAAATGCTCTACCCCTCTAGATGCTTGGAAAATTGATGAGGCCATTAATGCATTCTCTTTACTGGGAGTCCATGCATACAGATCCGTTCTGCAGGCATCTAGCTTCTGTTACCCATCACACACACTATGAGCATTCTTTGAGCACTGGTGCATTCTTGTGTCTTATAGAGACTCTTCTTACAAATGAATTACAACCCTGACAAGTGCATTCAAGGTAAAGCGCAACTCCTCTCAAAAGATTTTCACAGATTTAAAGAAGAGTAAACGTAACCAGTTGCAAAATAAAGAGGATAAGAAGCTGTTCAAGTCCAGGATACCTACCGTATATTGGGAACATCGCATCAAAATAAGGCAAAAGCCCAAATGAGCTTTGTAGCAAAGCAAAGTCACCTACAAAGACTTCTGTTCTTCTGTAAAGGATGATCTCAGTTTGCAGAAAGCCATAGCCTACAAAATACCATGTCAGTGTGGCAAAGCTAGTAAGTCAGTCATAGCTGAACATCATATGTCCATAGGACATGAAAATTTTAGGCATAACAATAACCTTTTAGGATTCAGCTATTAAGGAATTTGTATAAATATTTTTGGTGGAATAATTTATTAATCAAGACGCTGGTTTCAATTGAATACAGCACAGAACTGGGTTATTTCTTACATTGCATCATATGACTAGCATCACATTCAGCAATAATCAGTTTTATCCACTCACCTATCAAGCTTTTACTATGCGAATGCACAGTTTGACAGAGAACATGCATAGTATAATATTGTTAAACACGCTCCCTCAATCTTAGGTGTATTATAAACAATATGGAGTTAGATCAGCTGATTGGGGCAGCTACTTTGTCAGGCATGGGTTTGGTTCCTGTTGATACTATTGATACATGGGACTTCACAAAGCAAGGCCTGCATCTCAGCAGGAAAGGGGAGGGTTAACTGGCCAGGATGATAGCAAAATGTTTAGGGGAGTGGGGCACTGAAACTCATGGGAGTACCTCTTTTTTAGGCTAAAATCAGTGTGCATTGATTCAACATTGAATGAAATTAAAGTTAATGAGAACCTTGCACGGGCAGGTGCTATAGATGTTTAACCATCACAGAATTCTCGCAAAAGTACAACGAACAACAATATTAGTATATCACAAGATTATCATAAAAGTACAGTAAAAAGTAATGTTCATATATTGTGTCTGTATATAGTATCTGAATACGAGGGTATTAAAAAACAAACTAGATGGGCTTCTTGTTCGTTTAGAAGATTTAAAAACTGAAGGTGGAACAGATGTACTATGCCTATCTGAACATCATATAGTCACAGATATGGGAAACGTAAATGTGGGTGGATACAAGCTTTCAGCACATTTAAGTAGAGATGCTGTGGAGAGATGAGAAGTTGCCACATATGTTAAAATTTATCATAATGAGAAAAATTAGAAACTAAAAAATTGAGTAGAGAAACATATAGGAGCATGTGCCTGTGAGCTTAAACTAAATAATGGTACTTTTATAAATGTAGCTGTGTATAGGTACCAATTAGGAAATTTTCAGCTAGTTCTGAGACACTTGGATTCTTTGTTGTGCCATCTGTCAGATAGAGGGAAGAAAATTATTGTTTGTTGGGATTACAATGTAGATTTTCTGAAAGAGCCCGATAGAAAGAATGACCTTGAAGTATTACTTGGTTTTTTTTTTTTAATTTGACATCAGTTACTGATTTTCCAAGTCGGGTAGTACAAGAAAGCAGTATACTGATAGAGTTTTGTAGAACAAGATAAATTTAGTCAAATAAAAACTTTTCCTATTAAGAAGGGTCTTTCTGATCATGATGCACAGCAAGTTACAACATATAACATAGCTCCATATAGCAACACAAAACAGCCAAAACAGTGTATTCAGTTAACGACTTAACAACTACAAATTTTAGAGGAAGGTTGCAGCAGTTAGATTGGGACAAGGCTTACAGGGAACCAGATTCTAATTTAAAATTTAACCTATTTCATAATACCTTTGTGAGTATATCTGAAAACAGTTTCCCTAAGAAGACAATAAACATATCTGTAATAAACCATCTAAAAAGCCTTGGCTTACTAAAGGGATAAAAAAACCTTGTAAATAAAAAATGATCCAGAAACACTCAAACATTATAAAAACTACTGCACTGCATTAAGAAAAGTTATTAAAAAGTCCAGAAGTATGTGCATTATATACGATATTAATACCTCTGATAATAAAATTAAAACAATTTGGAATTTTGTTATAAGGGAAACAGGGCAACTGGGAGCACAGGAAGATTTATTTCTATCAAAATCAATCAAAAGTTCTCTATCAAACTCAATGAAAAGTTCATTAATGAAAAGTCAGAAACAGAAAATATTTTTAATAGGTAATACCTATACAATTTGATAAAATTGAAATTCAGCTCACCTCTCCAACTGAAACTAGGAAAATAGTAAATTCACTCACAAGTAAAAGGTCACATGGAACTGATGGCATTTCCAACAGAGCACTAATAGCTTGTTCCCAACAGATAAGCAAGTATTCTCAGCCACATATTACAATATTATGTATTAGCTCACTGAAGCAGAGCATTTTTCCCGATAGACTGAAATACGGCCATTGTTAAACCAATGCATAACAAGGGGGGATACGTCTGATGCTGACAACTACTGCCCAATCTCACCTGTGAAAGCTTTATCCAAAATTCTTGAAAGAGCAATGTGTTCAGGAGTAGCTTCACATATTTTTAAAAACAAAGTACTAACAAAATGTTAATTTGGTTTTCAGAACGGCTTTTGAACAGAAAATGCTATATACTCCTTCACTGGTGAAATATTGAATGCTCTGAATAACTAAGCATCACCAACTGGGAGTTTTTGTGATCTCTCAAAGGCTTTTGACTATCTGAATCATGAAAGTCTTCTAGATAAACTTAAGTATTGTGGTATGGATGGGAGGGAGCATAAATACTTCAATTCATACTTAACTGGTAGAATGCTGAAGACTGAAGCTAGCAGTACAGATAGTCTGCAAAAATCAGCAGATCCTCTAACTGCGGAGGTATCAAGAGTGGTACCCCACAGCATTCAGTCTTGGATCCCTTATAGTTCTTAATACATATTAAGGAGGACTTGCCACTCTATATTCATTAAGATACAAAGCTAGTTCTTTTTGTTGATGATACAAGTACAGTAATCACACTCAACAAACAAGAGTTCGTACAGGAAATTGTAAATAATGTCTTTCAGAAAAATTTTAAGTGGTTTTCAGCAAATGGACTCTCACTAAATTTTGAAAAAATGCAGTATATACAGTTCTGCATAGTAAATGGCATAACACTATTGCTAAATATAGACTTTGAACAGAAGTCTGTTGCTAAGGCAGAGTATTCAAAATTTCTGGGTGTGTGCATTGATGTGAAACTGAATTGACGATCTGCTAAAATATTTGAGTTCAGCTACTTATGCAGTAGGGTTATTGGAAATGTTGATAATAAACACATCAGTAAGTTTAGCTAGTGTGCCTATTTTCATTCATTGGTTTCGCGTGACATCGTATTTTAGGTTAATTCATCATTAAGAGAGAAAGTATTCACTGCACGAAGTGTGTAGCCAGAATAACAGCTGGACCCCACCCAAGATCACCTTGCAGACATATATTTAATGAACGAGGGATATTTACAGCAACTTCACAATACATACATTCACTTATGAAATTTGTTATTAATAAGCTATCCCAATTCAAAAATAATAGCAAAGTGCTTAGCTACAATGTTAGAAGAAAGAATGATCTGCACTATTCTGGCTTAAATTTGGCTTTGGCACAAAAAGGGGTGAATTATGCTGCCACAAAAGTCTTTGGCTATTTACCAAAGAGCATTAACAGTCTGGCAGATAACCAATCAAGATTGAAAACCAAATAAAATAATTTCTGAATGACAATTCTTTCTACTCAACAGACGAACTTTTATATATGAAGCAGTAATTGGGGATATGTGTTAAGAAACCTTATGTTAAACTGAGACGTTCCACATCATTAAGAAATGAATTCATGATCTATGGAACAAGTATTAATGTACGAGGGCAGTTCAATAAGTAATGCAACACATTTTTTTTCTGAAACAGGGGTTGTTTTATTCAGCATTGAAATACACCAGTTTATTCCCCTATCTTTTAGCTACACAACACTATTTTTCAACGTAATCTCCATTCAATGCTACGGCCTTACGCCACCTTGAAATGAGGGCCTGTATGCCTGCACGGTACCATTCCACTGGTCGATGTCTGAGCCAACGTCGTACTGCATCAATAACTTCTTCATCATCCGCGTAGTGCCTCCCACGGATTGCGTCCTTCATTGGGCCAAACATATGGAAATCCGACGGTGCGAGGTCGAGGCTGTAGGGTGCATGAGGAAGAACAGTCCACTGAAGTTTAGTGAGCTCCTCTCGGGTGCGAAGACTTGTGTGAGGTCTTGCGTTGTCATGAAGAAGGAGAAGTTCGTTCAGATTTTTGTGCCTACGAACACGCTGAAGTCGTTTCTTCAATTTCTGAAGAGTAGCACAATACACTTCAGAGTTGATCGTTTGACCATGGGGAAGGACATCGAACAGAATAACCCCTTCAGCGTCCCAGAAGACTGTAACCATGACTTTACCGGCTGAGGGTATGGCTTTAAACTTTTTCTTGGTAGGGGAGTGGGTGTGGCGCCACTCGATTGATTGCCGTTTTGTTTCAGGTTCGAAGTGATGAACCCATGTTTCATCGCCTGTCACAATCTTTGACAAGAAATTGTCACCCTCAGCCACATGACGAGCAAGCAATTCCGCGCAGATGGTTCTCCTTTGCTCTTTATGGTGTTCGGTTAGACAACGAGGGACCCAGCGGGAACAAACCTTTGAATATCCCAACTGGTGAACAATTGTGACAGCACTACCAACAGAGATGTCAAGTTGAGCACTGAGTTGTTTGATGGTGATCCGTCGATCATCTCGAACGAGTGTGTTCGCACGCTCCGCCATTGCAGGAGTCACAGCTGTGCACGGCCGGCCGGCACGCGGGAGATCAGACAGTCTTGCTTGACCTTGCGGCGATGATGACACACGCTTTGCCCAACGACTCACCGTGCTTTTGTCCACTGCCAGATCACCGTAGACATTCTGCAAGCGCCTATGAATATCTGAGATGCCCTGGTTTTCCGCCAAAAGAAACTCGATCATTGCCCGTTGTTTGCAACGCACATCCGTTACAGACGCCATTTTAACAGCTCCGTACAGCGCTGCCACTTGTCGGAAGTCAATGAAACTATACGAGACGAAGCGGGAATGTTTGAAAATATTTCACAAGAAATTTCCGGTTTTTTCAACCAAAATTGGCCGAGAAAAAAAATGTGTTTCATTACTTATTGAACTGCCCTCGTAATTTAATGATAGAGAGTACTAAATTCAACAGAGGGCAGTCATGCAGCCTAGATTAATGAGCATATATCATCAAGCTGATTTTTTTTTTAAACATAGAAATGTGCACTAGCAACACCAAGTAGCAAAATATTCCTAAAAATATCTGCCTGGTTGTCAATCAAAATATTAACAAAGAAGTCAAATCATCTAACAGTAACTTCAAAATTTCAAGGAACATACACTGCTATGCACTGTGAAAGTGGTGAAGAATTGCGACACCAGATGAATGGAATGAATGTTCTTCTAAGCATAGTAAATGGGCTGAGAGTAAATCATAAAAAAGATAAACATATTGAGGAGCAATGGAATAAGGTTAGACAAACTTTGTATCAAAATTTGGAACCACACAATATATGAAGGAAAGTAATTCTTCTACCTTGGAAGAAAAATAATGCATGGCAGTTGTAGCAAGAAGGAAAAGAAAAGTAGACAAGCACTGACAAAAGGAGCACACATCACCAAAAGAATTTACTAGTATCAAACGGGGACTTCAATTTGTGAAAAATATTTCTGAGAATGTGTGTAAACAGCAGAACACTGTAAGGTAGTGGGAAAACTGGGAAACAAAAGAATCAAAGCATCTGAGATGTGATGGTGTTTCAGAAGCATACTGAAAATTAAGTGGAATGCTAGGTTACCAACTGAAATAGTTCCTCACAAAATCAGAAAAAAAGAAATATGTGGAAAACAAACTACTACTGAAACTGAATAACAAAGTGATTGACAGTTAAGCACGGAAGACGAGGGTGATGTTGACTCCAAGTCAGTAAAATGGATGCAGCAGCAACAGCCTTGTGATTCTATACTGAATACATTCATATATTTCCTTTAAATGTGCAGCATGGAATTTGCTATGCACTATCATAAAGGCTTTATCAATCAACTGCTCACTTTGATGATTAGTTTCAGACCTTCTGTTGCAAAAAAGTAAAGAAATAGAGAAAGAAACAATACATATAACCAAAACAAGGCACAACAGTACCAAAGAAACAATATATAAAACCAAAACAAGGCCAACAGTACCATTAATGGCTGCAATTCTGCAATTATTTTCCTCAGCTGACACTTGTATCCAAGATCTGAGGTAGTGGAGCAACAGGAGGACTGAGAACAGTATGGAAGGTGCAACAAAGATCGTTCTCTGTTTATCAAACATTTCATTATTCTGATCTGGGTATAGAAGAAGGGATGTTATGATAGAATGCATTAAAAGATAAGTTAGTAATATCCATGACACAAGAGAGAGCTTTAGAGGTCTAAAACTGTACAGGAAGAAGGGGTTCAAAATGGCTCTGAGCACTATGGGACTTAACTTCTGAGGTCATCAGTCCCCTAGAACTTAGAACTACTTAAACCTAACTGACCGAAGGACATCACACACATCCATGCCCAAGGCAGGATTCGAACCTGCGACCATAGAGGAAGAAGGGGATATGACTGCATTCAACAAGTAATTGGGTGGATACATACAGTGCTTGATCAGTTGATCAGTGACTGTATGCATCAGTACGCTGTACCACTCCCTCTGACAGCAGGGGCAGGGGGAGAGCAGGGGGGGGGGGGGAATCAGAACTACTGAATTTGAGATTTTATACAATAGAATTTTTCCTGAGGTTGAAGTGATGTAAAACAAATGTATATTCACACTTTTAAAGTGCTCAGAAAGGCATAAAAGCATTAAAATCGAATTTTAATAAGTCTAAATTGAAAAAAGAAAAACTACTTCAGCTTTCCACAGGATTATGAATACCTCTCTGTGCATATATATATAGAAGAGACAGTGGGATTTGGGTAAGATATCCCTCACTCCATGGCACAGAGAGATAGTCAAAATCCTATGGGAAGGATGGAGTTGGGTGTTTCACAGGCTGAGTGATAAGGAGACAGCTAGTTCAGAGTGGCAATGGGTATTTTGGTGTCCTGTGAAAGAATGGAGATTCAAATCAGCTTCTGGTAAAGCTGTGCAGTGTATTATCTGTCTGTAACTACTTCTTTAGGTTATCAATGCACCCAAATATCTTCCGCTCACCACAACATAAGTGGCATTCACACTCACAGGTTCCAAGACTGTAAGGGGTTCCTGTTATAATTGGGTTACATTCCTTTCAAAATACAAGTAATGATGGTCTTTGGTGCATTTGATATGGACTGTGGTTTTTACAAGGAGACAGATGAAAGTTTATCAGTGAGCTGAAAAGGACTATGCGATGTGAATTTGGGAGTGGGTGCTGGCATTCTTGTTATGGCTCCAGATAACGAGCACTTCCATTTTTCAGTATTGTTCTTTCATTTCCTCTAACTCTCTCCCTCTCATGCTCCTGATCCTCAGTTTTGTGATTATTTTCATAATTAATAGTCATTTTGTAACTGCCACTGATAATCACCTGCTCCTTCACTAGCGCATCCCAATACTTCCTTACTCTCTCCTGTAGGCAGTTTTGAGAGCTTTGGGGTAGACGGCAGGCAGACTGCAGGCATTCTTGATCTGCCTTCCTAAGGTTGTATAACTTGAACTCTTTGTCAAGTGTTTGAAAGGATAATCTAGTGCATATAACTAGATAAAGAATATTCTGAGAAGATGAAGTGTTTTCAGAAAAGTAACTGTTCTCATTACTTTCTCCAACATTTACAAGTTACCATTAGAAAATCAGTTCTGGTTACCCCAAGCTGTACGTTACGCATTAGCTTGTTGAGTATGAGTGCAGGTGTTATATACTCTATTTCTCATTTCACTGCTTGTCCTTTATTTTTGCTTTCTTGATAGTTTGGCTCATCATATCAATTTTAATTTTACATGCTTCACCTTTCAGTGTTATTACATTTTCCTATCTATTCTTTACTTTGTATTTTTTCTTTCTCCTTATTCAAAATATGTTTCTGGTATGTCACGGATTGTCAGTAATTAAATAAAACATTTTGTAAAACCAGTAACTACCATTTCTCTAAAAAAAATGAACATTTTTTATGTTAAGTTGGAAATACTTTTCAAGTGAAATCATATTCTATGTCCACACACATATTCTGTAAACCACAGTGAAGTACATGAAGTATGGTACTTACCACTGTATCACATATTATGGTTTCTTCCTGCTTCATTCACATATGGATTATGGGACGAATGGCCATTTAAATTGCCTGCAAGCACTGTAATTTGTTCAACGTTATCTTTGCAGTTCCTACAAGAGGGGGCTGTAGCACATTTCTAGATTCCTCACTTAATACTAGTTCCTGAAACTTCATAAGTCATCTTTCACGTGATAAATGGCCTCTACGTTCAGTTTTTAAGCATTGTCATGGTACTCTCCTATGAGTCAAACAAACCTGTGACAGCTAGTGCTTTGTTCTTCATATGCATTAGGGTCCTTTATGATAAGGATCCCACACATTTGAGCAATATTCTACAATGGTGTGAACAAGTGCTGTGTAAACAAATTACCATCAAAATTGAGAAATAATAGTTGTTCCACCTTTCTGGATATTAAAATTTAAGAGGAGCAACATGAAAGGTTATGTCATACTATAGACACAAAACTGGCACACACACAAACCCATATTTAATAGCTGCCTGACTAACTTGAAATTCATGAGAGATTTTTACAATGGAATAGTGTGGGAGGAGAGGGAAGTGAATGGCACTGCACATACAACAAAGACAGTGAAAAAGCTAAATAAACACACAACGAAGACTGTCTTTCTCCCACAACTGCAAATTCATAGGCATAGTCAACATTCCTGTAGGGCTGCAAATGTCTCAGCTCTATAGAAAATTCAGTGAGAGTGTCAGTTGTGATATATTCTGCAGATACAATATTGCTTCATGTCAGATCCATTCACCTCTTTCACAAAAAAGGTTCCATGGTTATACAATGTAGACCAGATGAAGATCAACATTTGGTTTCACATGGAGTAAAAGTACAGTTCAATAGTTTATTTAACAGATGTCATGATTATATTGTGACTATCTGATATTTGAATAAAATGTTTTCTTAGTCAGTATTGACAGTTTCAACCATATGGCTATAATCTTGTGTCAGGAACATATGAACATATAATACTTATAGCAAATAGTAAAAGCAGACAAAATAAATGCCAAGAAATGTCCAATTGCATGGTCAATACCATTGACTACATGATAACACTGCAAAATACCGGGTGTTTCAAAATTAATATTGTGGTTTTAAGACTTTGTAGCATTTAACACAAGTTATAAATGATACAGCAAATAAAAGAGTTACTAAAACAGCGAAGAGTATGGGATGACCACAAGTATCTGAAGAACATGTTGAATGAGTGGAAAGTCTTTCATGCACAGCCCCAAGAAATCAGTTCAGAAGGTTAGACATGAATTAGTTCTTCCAGTGAAGTCTTCTGTGGTGTGACAAGAAGGTCCAGATGGTTACACCATATCGAACTGCTCAGTTGGCAGATCAGTTAATATTATACTGATATGATGGTCTATACTGAATCGCATTAATTTTAAACATTGTGGTTGTAGGCAAAAATGTTTGAATTGTATACTCAGTGTTCTGCTTGTATTTGTTTCATATTGAGGAAAGGCATCATAGCTTGCAGTTGGCAGCATCTTTAATGCCACCACCAATGACCATGAGGTGGCTACTGTTGCCCTCCACACAAAGGCTGTCAGTGAGGGAAGATCCTGTCAGTGTTCGCTATTGCCTTTGAATAAAATAAAATTAATGAATGAAATATAATTGTTGAAATGTTTTGTAATAATAGAGGTCTATTACAGAAATGGAAAAAGTTCCATTTTAAGATCAGATCTTGTTTAAACTTGATACGAAGAACATCTGTATCAGTGTATGACTTCTGATGTGAAATATTCATCAACAACTGTGGAAGCTGACATGATTCCCAACCAAGGATATTGATCTATTGTAATATGATGAGGATGTGTATGAATTTTGTTTCTGTTTGTTGTCAACATGTGGTACTTGTAGATCGAATTTCATTGATGAAGGTCATTGAATACTAAAATGAGACACCGATTGATATGTTGAGAGTTGGCAGCAGAGATATTCAGAAATTGGTGCAATCTGGGAAAAGTAAATAAGTTTTATTAATGTCTGAGATGCACAAAACTGAATCTTCACTACTCTCAACTTCCAAACTTGTAGAAAGTTAATTAAAACAATTCTTTGAGAACATTCAAATTTCTGTTGTGATGCCCCTCTAGAAAAGAAGACTGTTAAGGTCAAGATTTAGTGCTTCCCACATATTATTGAGAGTTTCCATTGCTATAGCACATACTGGTGTTGTAACCTACTTCAAAAGGGGTGAGGTACCACACTGTGTGGAGACTTTTAAGGAGACACTTACAACTACATCCTTATCCTTTGCAGTTGTTCCAAGGTATAAGGCCAATTCTGTAAACAAAATGCTGCTGCATGACAGTGAAGATTTTATGGATCATGTTGTCTCCAGTGATGAATCATCATTTCAACTAAGTGGAAATGTGAACACTCACAATGTGCATATTGGGGATCAGCAAATCCTCTGAGATGTCACAGTTTCAACAAAGCTTTCCTAAACTGAATGTTTTTGTGCTATATCTGGCAGAAATTTTATCAGACCTTCTTTTTTGGTGAAGCAACTGGTGTTTCTTATCTTGATGTACTAGAACCATGGCTCTTCCTCTACTGGAAGAAGCTGAACCACAAAACTTTATTTGGTAGTGAGATGGTGCATGGCCTCACCCACATAACTCAATACACAATTAGTTAAACAATGCTGTACTTGGGTGCTGGATTGGAAACAAGAGCGATGACAGAACTTGTCTCACATGGTTCCACATTCCCCTGATCCGACACCATGTGATTTTTACCTTTGTGGTTTCATAATGGGTCACCTGTATGCATCTCTGCTGCCAGATGATGTACCTGACTTAAGAAGCAGGAATTAAGCAGTTGTTGCAACAATTACTCCAGACACACTGATCATGTGTGATGAATGGTGCTTATATTGAAAACTTGAAAGAAAGACTGTCTGAGTTGCTCTTTCATTTGATCTGTTGGGTTGGTGCATAAGTATGCAGCGTTTTTCCAAAATGTTTTTCCACAACAGATACACTTAACAGAGACTTAAGTCATCAATAATATATTCTCCTTAGTTCTTGTTGTGGTCTTCAGTCCAGAGACTGGTTTGATGCACCTCTCCATGCTACCCTACCCTGTGCAAGCTTCTTCATCTTGAAATACCTTCTGTAACCTAAATCCTTCTGAATCTGCTTAGCGTATTCATCTCTTGGTCTCCCTCTACAATTTTTACCCTCCCCGCTGCCCTCCAATACTAAATCGGTGATCCCTTGATGCCTCAGAATATGTCCTACCAACCAAACCCTTCTTCTAGTCAAGTTGTGCCACAAATTCCTCTTCTCCCCAATTCTATTCAGTACCTCCTCATTAGTTATGTGATTTATCCATCTAATCTTCAATATTCTTCTGTAGCACCACATTTTGAAAGCCTCTGTTCTCTTCTTGTCTTGTCGATGTTTTACTTCGACATAAATACTTTTAGGAAAGACTTCCTGACACTTATATCTATACTTGATGTTAACAAATTTCTCTTCTTCAGAAACGCTTTCCTTTCCATTGACAGTCCACATTTTATATCCTCTCTATTTCGACCATCATCAGTTATTTTGCTCCCTAAATAGCAAAACTCATCTACTACTGTAAGTGTCTCATTTCCTAATATAATTCCCACAACATCGACTATTTTCCATTATCCTCATTTTGATTTTGTTGATGTTCATCTTGTATCCTCATTTCAACCTAAAAGTTTTAATTCTTCTCCATGGATTTTTATTCCTACTCCAAATTTTTCTTTTGTTTCCTTTACTGCTTGCTCAATATACAGATTGAATAACATTGGGGATAGTCTACAACCCTATCTCACTCCCTTCCCAATCACTGCTTCACTTTCATGCTCCTTGACTCTTATAACTGCCATCTGGTTTCTGTACAAATTGTAAATAGTCTTTTGTTCCCAGTATCTGACCCCTGTCACCTTCAGAATTTGAGAGAGAATATTCGAGTCAATATTGTCAAAAGCTTTCTCTAAACCTACAAATGCTAGAAATGTAGGTTTGCCTTCCCTTAACCTATTTTTTAACATAAGTCATAGGGTCAGTATTGGCTCATGCTTTCCAACATTTCTACGGAATCCAAACTGATCTTCCCAAAGGTCAGCTTCTACCAGTTTTTCCATTCTCCTTTACTATTTACAATACTCTGCTAATGCTGGAGTAACTTCTTGATTCCATGACTGTATAAATCACGTGGTTTTGAGGTGAAGGACTCATTTATCCATGTTTCAAGCACATTTCCCTTTGGAAAGGAAGTTCTTGAAGGCTGTTTGATAGAGAGGAAAATGTGAAAATCTGAAGGTATGAGATCAGGTGAATAATGTGGGTGTGAAATGATTGTGTAGTGTTTTTTGTCAATCTAGCAAATGCAGTTGGGTGTTCTCATGGAGCTGCATCACTTCTTACAGCTTTCCTGGTCATTACTCTCAACTAGCATCTGCAAGATGTCTAAGTTGTAGACAACAAAAGTCAGCAGTGATTTTTTATGAATTGCGGAAGCAATTTGTAGTACCTCACACTATCATTGTTTAACCAAATGAATAAGACTGTCTTTTGTGGATGCATGCAGCTCTGCTGCTTTGTTTGGGCTTAACCAGTTCTCTCTTTTCGTTATGTTACCATGAAGACATTGTTTCTCATCACCAGAAATATTACGGGTTAGGAATGGTCGGTAGTGCGCATGAGATAATTGTTGACTGTGGTGTCACTGCCAGACACCACACTTGCTAGGTGGTAGCCTTTTAAATCAGCCACGGTCCTTTAGTATATGTCGGACCCGCGTGTCGCCACTATCAGTGATTGCAGACCAAGCGTTGCCACACGGCAGGTCTAGTCTAGAGACTCCCTAGCACTCGCCCCAGTTGGACAGCCGACTTTGCTAGTGATGGTTCACTGCCTACATATGCTCTCATTTGCCGAAACGACAGTTTAGCATAGCCTTCAGCTACGTCATTTTGCTACGACCTAGCAAGGCACCATATTCAGTTGCTATTCTGAACAGATAATATTGTGAATCATGTACCGTCAAGAGCAATGTTCATCATTAATGGATTAAAGTTAAGTATCTAACTAATTACGTCCGCTTTCTGAATTCTAATTCCTTGTCATGTTCCAGACCTCATGTCAGTATAGTCCTTCCCTCCTCACGCCAGCCTGCATGAGCTAGAACGCGTGCATTTCGGCCTCCTCTAGTAACACGGTGTAGGATCTTCTGCCAACCCAACATTGGCGATGAGGATGGGATTCGAACCCACACATGCATTTCGTCCTCCTCTAGTAACACAGTGTTGGCTCTTCTGCCAACCCAACATTGACGACCAAGCAGAGATGCATATATGGACACCTGCAGATTTTTGTGATTTTGCGTTTAGCATGTGGTACCCATACACTAAATGTTTGAACCTTCCCCACTGCATGCAAATGTCCCGTGATGGTGGAATGATCACAGTTCATCACATCTGCCAGTTCTCAAGTACACTGAGGTGGATTGTTGTGGATTAATGCATTTGAACTATCTTCATCAAACCACAAAAGTCTTCCTAAACATGGAGAGTCCCTTATGTCAAACTGATCCTCCTTAAATGAAGAAAACTATTTTTCTCTTCATGCTCTGTCCACTGTCATTATCCCCATACATGGTGCAAATGTTTCTGGCTGCCTCCACTGGTGTCATCCCTCTATTGAGCTCAAACAGAAGAATATGTCATAAATGTTCAGATTTCTACATTGGGCAATCCATTTTCTAATGTCCACAGCTCCACTCACTATCCCCAGATGACAAAATGATGATATCGAAACTCAAAGAGCAACAGTGAATTATAAATAAAAAATAAATGACAATTAATAAAACCACAGCCTCTGGAATACCAACATGTAAACAAAAAAGCTATGAACTTATGCACCAACCTATATTTATAGTTGTGTGAAATGAACTCAAATGAAAATCTTAGAAGCATAATTAAAAATCAACATTTCGTCCCAGTGTTCTGTAAGTTGGCAATATTGCTACCAACGATGAAAGGAATGCCCTACATGCTGCAGCATACTGCAGACAAGCAACACGCCACCACAATACCAGTTTAAAATTGCTGCCCCACTTGCAACATGCATCAAAGAAGGGACAGTGTTCTGTCATACATTTTATGAGGAGTGAAGATATGAAACCTACTGCAATCCATTGGTGAATGAAGGTCCAGTATGGTGATGCATATATGTCACTGCAGAAAGTGTGTCAGTGGAATAGGGTGTTTGAAATGGTGTTACTTTTGTAACAGAAGCTCAGTGTCCACAAGAGGCACACTACATTGTGACACCAGAGTCTACTTCAGCAGTTGAAGCCATTGTGATGGAAAATACCTATATGTGACAGTGTATGAAATATATGCAAATCTGAACATTAGTCATAGCTCAGCATTACATCATTCACAAAGTGTTTAAGTGTCACCTGCAAGGTGGGTGTCACAGCAGCTCATTCCAGGACTGACAAAGTGATGCTCTGATGCCTGTGAAGAATTTTTGTGGCACTTTGAAGCAGAAGCCACTGAGTGGCTACCACATGACTGGAACACTCAAAGAGATTGAAATACGCTCACTATTTTTATATACTTGAATTTAGCATATTTCGTGATAGTACTCACTTTTCCGTGGATGTTTATAAGATGATATTTGACTTTTTTGTGTTGGCATCAGTCATCTAGTGAAAGTATGATTCCATAATGCTGTTTCGTCGGCTGCGGAAATGTCCTGGTTCAATGCGTTTGCCTCATTTTTGGTGCTTCAAATACCATTTTTCTGAATGTGCTCCCTTCTTGATGTTTATATAAAAAAGTAATAGAATAACTCATTTTTGCTGGTCACTTGCAAATTATTATAACGGGGACCTGTACATTGTTCCACCATCATACACCGAGTGTTCACTGCTGACTGACTACGGCCAAAGACGACTCCACCATCAAAGACATTTCACACAACACACAAGCTTCCATTTGTAATCAGTCTCTTCGATATTATTCATCACATTTACTAATATTAATCAATATGCTGTCACTCTCAAACATATAAGCAAATTAGCATAAAATAAGGCAAATTACAATTCACAAAAAATATTCTGACAAAAATATGAGAAAACATTTACAACCTCCCTAATTAGATTTGGTATCGACAAATGTGCTCGGGGAAGTGTGCTGTATGACAGGAAGACTATGTCATAAAATGATACACTTGTGCTCCACTTTCATTCAGTGGACCAAAAAAAAAGGGGGGGGGGGGGGGGATAGACTGCTACTCGCTGACACCTTCAGTTGCAGACGGACAAAACAAACGTCTGTTAGACATTTTGATTTCAGTCAAAGCCTTCTTCAGTAAGGAAAAATACACATACACATTCAGTCACACAAGCAAGTACATCTCCAGTACAGGTGACTGCCATCTCTGGCAGCTTGGACTCGAATGCCAAAATGCAGTGCATGAGAAAACTTTCACACCACCTTCCTTGTCAGAATGACTACATTGAGAAATAAATATGTAAACATGAAGAATAAAGATGTAGAATGTTAATAACGCTTTAAACTTTAAGAGTTTTCTCTAAAACGTTTTGGAGGCTTTACTTTCCAGCACAGACTTGTAATCCACAGTTTAATGACTCAAATGCTTCCTCCCTTTTCCAATTTCACAATCCATTTGTAACACTTTTATTTTCTATTCAAAGCTGATAGTTTGCGTGGTTTACCATTATTGAAATCTACCTTTCTTGGAACAGGAATACATTAACAATTCCTCACTTCCTCTTCATATGTACCTCTTTGGCAAGACCCTAACAGCTTCTTTCTTATATATTATTAATACATGGAATTTTTGGGTCTACAAGCCTAAATTTTAAGCAAATATTTCTATGTTATAGCTCACTTTGTCATCTAAAATGTTCATATGCCTGACACATACAGGTTCCACATTTATTGCATTTGACACTCTTTTAACTTTTAAGTTTCATTTTTTTTTTAGATCTTGCATGTGCATTACATAGAAAAATTCCAATACTGCCATTGAAACATAATATCAACAATATTTTCACTTCATAAGTTGAGGTAACAAAGATGTGTAACTTCTCAAAGGGTAAACAGACATAAAGTAATGTATTTGTGTCTGCAATATTTGTAAACTATATTTACAAGAAAAAGTTCAACATACATGATATCCAAATTGTACTCTTGTCTGTTGTTAAGTTTATGTTCAAAGGACTGCCAATAACAACCAAAGTGAAGTTACAATTTCACATGTTGACTGTTTAGATATTAACAGAAAACCTACTTACCTCTCCTAAAAAATCATTGGCCCCATAACGAACATAGTCCCAGACAGTCACTTCTAAGATTCGAAGTTTCAAGTCAGCTCTCCGTATTGAAGAATATACAAATGTCTGGTTCCATTTTGGATCATTTGTATTGGCAAGAGTCTTCGTTCTTCTTTTAGACTTCTCACTGGTAAAACAGAAGGCGATAAGTAGTGAGTATGAAAAAAATGTATGACTAGTACTGTGAAAATGCAATTAAGTGTTAAGTTCACAGTTAATGGAAATAAAGTGGACAAATACTAAAAATGGATAAATATAATTAAAATTTAGATAGGTGACAACTCACCTAAAAGATGTGGCAGTGAATGATGAATAGATTATAAACATAGCAGCAGAAATCTGAAGCTTTTGAATTTGCCAATTCTTCCTCCAGGAGCACTAGATGAAATCACTGCTTCATTACAGCAGCATATAGATCTTTCTTCTTCACCTAGAGCGCCAAGGAGAAGGATTAGCAAATTCAAAGGCTCTAAATTTCGGTTTCATTCAGTGTAATCTATTCATCATTTGCTGTTCAGGTAGACAGAAAACTATGACATTAGGCATCCTATCACAAACAATGAAATTTGTATAAACATGAGTTGAAGAACAGGCAGTAATGAAACAATTTTTAATTTGAAACAATTTTAAAGCAAAAAATAATAAAATTGTTAGTTCACAATAGTACACGAGAAACTATCAACAGCAATTCAAAAGAATATCTAGAAAATGGATGTTAGCTGAAACTTAATGTACTAATATTTTTATACAGTTCTATCATTATACTCTAAACTAAGTTAATATTAAGCTTTGAAAAGGACACATCAGATGATAAATGGTACATCATCAAATATTTTGGTTGGCATGAGTACTTCACAATATAACAGATAAAAGAACCACATATGCAAACAAAAAGCACACACTTAACAAATACAGTAACTAAAAGGAGGATGAGTAGAATGAAAAAGTAATAAAGAAACTTGAATTTTTATGATGATATATCCAGTTTTGGCAGAACACAAATGTAATTTAAAAAGTGTCATGGAGATTGCAAAGGTCAATTACTGAGTACTCTGGATAAGAATGTCTAGGGAAATGAGATTATGTGATTAGTCCTATACATACTGTGTGGTTTTGGAGCTTTATTGGTACATAATTTATTTGGCACTTTCTCCATATAATTTTTTCTCTCTCTTTTGTCCTGGAAGAAAAGATTAGTCGTAATAAAATCCCACAGTTTAGTATTCATTTCCTGTGTAACATTTTAGTGATGATTTTCATAATTAGAAACTTCTTAATTTAAGTGTAACTATCAATGAATTTAGGTTACCCACAATTTTCACTTTCAAATTACAACAGAAAGAAGAGACCTATTCAGTGCAAATATTATGTTGTTTGGTTTTGTCAAATTCTGAGCATTTCTTAATCTCTACAGAGTCTATGATTGTAACTGTAGTTTATGTAGATTTTGGATCCAAGATAAAATAATGCTGTGAGATGATGTAACAAATGTATGATAAATTTATGCACGGTATCAAAATGAAAATACAAAAATGCAGTAAATGAGGCAGTAAAATAATACTGTGGGATGATGAAACAAATGTATGATAAATTTATGCACAGTATCAAAAAGAAAATACAAAAATGCAGTAAATGAAGCAGGCAAAAAGGAATACAAACACCTCAAAAATGAGATCGACGGGAAGTGCAAAATGGCTAGAGGACAAATGCAAGGATGTAGAGGCTTATCTCACAAGGGGTAAGATAGATACTGCCTACAGGAAAATTAACAAGGCCTTTGGAGAAAAGAGAACAATTTATATGAATATCAAGAGCTCAGATGGAAACCCAGTTCTAAGCAAAGAAGGGAAAGCAGAAAGGTGGAAGGAGTATATAGAGGGTCTATACAGGGGCGATGTTCTTGAGGACAATATTATGGAAATGGAAGGGGATGTAGATGAAGATGAAATGGGAGATACGATACTGCATGAAGAGTTCGACAGAGCACTGAAAGACCTGAGTCGAAGCAAGGCCCCGGGGGTAGACAACATTCCATTAGAACTACTGATAGCCTTGGGAGAGCCAGTCCTGACAAAACTCTACCATCTGGTGAGCAAGATGTATGAGACAGGCGAAATACCCTCAGACTTCAAAAAGAATATAATAATTCCAATCCCAAAGAAAGCAGGTGATGACAGATGTGAAAATTACCGATCTATCAGTTTAATAAGCCACAGCTGCAAAATACTAACGCGAATTACTTACAGACAAATGGAAAAACTGGTAGAAGCTGACCTCGGGAAAGATCAGTTTGGACTCCATAGAAATGTTGGAACACGTGAGGCAATACTGACCCTATAACTATCTTAGAAGAAAAATTAAGTAAAGGCAAACATACGTTTCTAGCATTTGTAGACTTAGAGAAAGCTTTTGACAATGTTGACTGGAATACTCTCTTTCAAATTCTGAAGGTGGCAGGGATAAAATACAGGGAGCGAAATGCTATTTACAATTTGTACAGAAACCAGATGGCAGTTATAAGAGTTGAGGGACATGAAAGGGAAGCAGTGGTTGGGAAGGGAGTGAGACAGGTATGTGGCCTCTCTCCAATGTTATTCAATCTGTATATTGAGCAAGCAGTAAAGGAAACAGAAGAAAAGTTCGGAGTAGGCATTAAAATCCATGGAGAATAAATAAAAACTTTGAGGTTCACCGATGACATTGTACTTCTGTCAGAGACGGCAAAGGACTTGGAAGAGCAGTTGAACGGAATGGACAGTGTCTTGAAAGGAAGATATAAGATGAACATCAACAAAAGTAAAACGAGGATAATGGAATGTAGTCGAATTAAGTCGGGTGATGCTGAGGGAATTAGATTAGGAAATGAGACACTTAAAGTAGTAAAGGAGTTTTGCTATTTGGGGAGCAAAATAACTGATGATGGTCGAAGTAGAGAGGATATAATATGTAGACTGGCAATGGCAAAGGAAAGCATTTCTGAAGAAGAGAAATTTGTTAACATCGAGTATTGTTTTAAGTGTCAGGTAGTCGTTTCTGAAAGTATTTGTATGGAGTGTAGCCATGTATGGAAGTGAAACATGGACGCTACATAGTTTAGACAAGAAGAGAATACAAGCTTTCGAAATGTGGTGCCACAGAAGAATGCTGAAGATTAGATGGGTAGATCACATAACTAATGAGGAAGTATTGAATAGAATTGGAGAGAAGAGGAGTTTGTGGCACAACTTGACTAGAAGAAGGGATCGGTTGGTAGGACATATTCTGAGGCATCAAAGGATCTCCAATTTATTACTGGAGGGCAGCGTGGAGGGTAAAAATCATAGAGGGAGACCAAGAGATGAATACACCAAGCAGATTCAGAAGTATGTAGGCTGCAGTAGGTACTGGGAGATGAAGAATCTTGCACAGGATAGAGTAGCATGGAGAGCTGCATCAAACCAGTCTCAGGACTGAAGACCACAAAAACAACAACACAAACAACATCAAAAAGAACTCCAGAACTAATTAGGCAGTTAACTTCTAGGATTACGCCCATGAGCCCTGGAATGACAAATAACTTTAAAGTAGCATTATGTAAATATTCACACTTGCTGAGTTAAAAGAGAAGATTACTCTTTATGAAAAACTGAAGTTCATAAAACACAAGAAATCATACAGTTGTAATAATGAAAAGTTTCAAATAATCTCTGAGTTCAGCAAAAACATAATGAATAATTATGTGTGGCATAGATTCTTTTATCATTGTTAGCTATTCTCTAACATGCCAGTAGTTTTGTATTTTATATGGTGTCAGCATGTGTGCAACATTTACAAAATACTGAATAAAGTAGCTGCCCTGAATATGCAATATAATGACTGAGTCAAACTAGTTGATAATGGAGCTCATTGTATTGTTATGCACAATCATGATTCTTTTATAAGACCATACCTGTCTCTAAAAACTTTCATGGAGAAAGTCTGGACCAACACATTTCATAAGTACACAAGTGAGAAAAATACATGAGACAAAAAACAGATTCCATAGGGAAAATCTAAGACCTTTCTGTACAAGATTACAAGGAAGATGCAACAGTGGATAAAGTAACTGTTTACTTACACAAAAGCCACAGTGCTTGTGCTGTCATCTGAACATAAGACATTCTGTCATAATGATATTGTTGGAGAGGCTTTTGACAACAATATTTGAAAGTTTGCAAGACATTTTCTGCTAATTAATGGGACCACCTGTGCCTCATTACTTTTCTTATTTTTTTAACCTGATTTATTGATAAACTTTACCTTTTTAATCGAGATGTCTACTTTTCACAGTATCCCTGCACCTTGCATTTCCTATCTACCATGGTTCATGTATTTTCTTCCTCCCTTCTTTCACGTGTTTGTTAGATTTTGTTTAGTTTCTGTCACATGTGGACATTATTCTCTGCATTTTGTATCTTTGTGGTTTATACATTTCCTGTGGCTACATTCTACCTCTAGTAATGCGTATAAAATAATGGTATTAAAAAGATAGTGATTTTCAATGCATTACTAAAGTTGAACGTTTTGTTAATGGTCATTTCAGATGACACACAGTTAATGTCAAACATGCTGGCTACTTTGAAGAATGGCTTCATTTGGGTTAGAATAAAGATGGAAGTACAGTGAGAATTTCACATATCATCATCATTTAGGACATAAGAGATGAAGCAGTAATTCAGTTGGAGAAGAGTTGGTAAAGTACTGGCTATAATCTACTTTAAGGAATAATCTAAGAATTTACCTAATATGATATTAGGAAAGACCTTGCTGTCTTTCCTAAGTTGGTGGAATAGGAAAGAGTAGAAAGTGTATTGAGCTAACTTTGGCTAGAGGCTGCTGTATATTGCCTGTTGGCTCCTGAAAATCCAGAATCAACAGCAACAGGCAGATGAAAATAATAAGGAAGATGTTATGGTGCTGGGTGAACGTGAGAATTAAATGAGTAAAATGCACACACCAACAGTCATTAATGAAGAAAATACTCATATTCAGTACTGCAAATGTATATAGACCAAGTGCCTTTTAATCTTCTTGTAAAGCAAGTGATCTTTAAGAACATAAATGGTATATCCTTTTTGCCTGTGAAACTATGTTTTTGAATCACTGTGTTGTCAAAAATTAGTTCAGTACTGATGGATATCATCAAATTCACTCTCTTGGCTGCTCTGTAGTGTTATGACAGGTGTCCCAGTGTTTATGCAGAGTTAGTGTGATCTTGTGGACAATGGTGCACATGCAACATAAATTAAGTAGTGTCATTCCACTGGGCAGTAGGACAAATGAAAGTTCTCAAAAATGAGCTCACACTTGTTGCAACCAAGGATTTCTGTTGGACACACTGTGGCATAATGTACCAATAAGTTGCATTCTACCATGAACATGTGGAAACCATAGCTCTGCTAGGGAATTGAATTATTGACAGTTGGTGCCACTGTTGGGCATGGTAGTGCACACTGCAACGAAACAGTAGTAATGATTATCAGTAGCATCCTGATTCTTGTTGTGGTGATGGTTAAAAATGAGCACTCTCATTCTGTCTCCTGCCAAGTGCAAAATGCGTACCGTGATACACTACCTAAACACCAAGGGCCTGAGTATTGTCGCAATTCACCGTGAAATTGTCAATGTATGGGGAGGATGTTATATGACGACTACATGTGACAAAATGGGTACGGGATTTCACTTTCAGAAGAACAGAAATTCCGATGAAGAGAGAAATGGATGCCCATTCATTTTGACAAATAAACTGGTTCAAAAACTTGGAAGAGCATATTCATTCTTAATACTGTGTGACTACTGATGACCTGTGGCCTGAAGTTACTCAAACCACTGTTTATGAAATCGTGAGTGATTGAATAGGATACAGTGAAGTGTGTTTGCAATGGGCTCCAAAGAAGCTTTCTGCAGAACACAATCATTTTGTGAGTGATGGAAAGACTTTTCTTGACTCCACAGTGATGGGGGATGAAACAAGGGTTTACTTCTGTACCCTAGAGAACAAGGGACAATCAGTGCAGTTGTGCCTCACTCATTCTCTTTCAATAACATAAAATTTAGAACTTAGTAATCAGCTCATGGTTTAAGGAGTTGGCAGGAGAATCTATGGTGTAGGTATCGGAAAACTCATTCCACGGTTGACAAAATTCATTGAAGTAAAAGTTGATACGTGGAAAAATGGTGTAATATCAATGCTACTGTTCCTGTATGTTTCACTGAATAATAATCCTGTAACCTTATTTTCTGGATATCCCTCATACAACATCACAGTCAAGGCACAGAATCATGCATTAGTAGGAGGAAGAGCAGCTGGAAATGTGCGGCAATAAATTGCAGTCCAGACTTGGCATACTTCCCTCTAGCCTCTAATAACACATTCTGTAACTTTAACTTATCAGTGAATATGGCTCTAAACCAAGGACGGCCAATGATTCTGCACATGTGCGGAGCTCTTGCATGTGTGTAGATCTCTGTCACCCTCGTGCACATTTCCGTCTCTTCACTCCACATTGTCTGAATGGGCAGATGAGGAGAGTGGGGGAAACTGGGGCACATTGCTTGGCAATGTAACTGTGCAAGGAACATTGAAAGACTTGTGTGTGACTTGATTTCATATTTCATGTTTATCAAAAACACAGATCACAAACAAAACTTATTTTCATTATTATTTAATTATTTTTCGTGCACTGAAGACACAATAAAAATTTATATCTGCTACAAATTGTCAGCATACATACAGATGCAGACAACTTCACAGATTTTTGTCACTTAGGTTTCCATGTAATAACAACTTATTTAGTCTCATAATCCAACAAAGGCTTTCATGCATGTGTGGTGATTGAAATATCGTATCCCTTTTGCAACCTTATTATCAAGACATGGACACTCTTACTGAGGAAAACAACATCGGAGTCTTGGTTAGTTTTAACATAAAAATATTTGTCTTTCAAACAGGAATTACATTTCAGATCGACCAGTTCCATCTGAATATGCACACAGATGCTCTCAATTGAAGCTTTCTTCAGTGCCAGTGAACTGAGGAAAGTGGACCAGGTTTTTTTGTCACAAGTTGTCTCTTTCACAATTTCATTTTCTTTTTAAATGTATCCCCATCAAATGTTAATTAAGTTGTTTCTCACCTTCCAGTGTATTATTGTAAGAAGTATATGGTAAAGTCCACTTAAATGTGAGATCTGCAATCTATTCCAGACATTCTAATTTTCAATGATGATTTCCTTTTACCTTGAAAAATTGCACAATGAAGTTTTCTTTACTCAAAAACTCATTCCAAGCATTCACATTGTCTTACTCAATTGTACTTTGCAGTAATATAGGGGTCTGTATCTTTGTTCAACTACTTAAAAAACTGTTGCTACAGACTGTATAATAATGCATGCAACTTCAGAAAAATTGCTATTCATACCACTAATTTTTTTACATGCTCCCTGACTGCAAATTTAGCATAAAGCGCTTCTTGATGTATAAAACAATTAATTCTGTACAAAACACCTGTCAATAACTGCAATGTTTTGCTCTTTCATTGTCAATGTACTCTTTAGTTTCTTTCTGCATGGTGTTTCATTGCTGCTCCAAATATGTGGTACCTATCAGTTATACAACTGCATAATAGATACTGCAAACTCTCATCCTTCTTTTCTACATCTTCACATGCAAACCGCCACTGGGCATGTGAATTTCTCTTGTGCTATGAACAAATAGCAAAGGATACACCACCCTAACACCATGATTAATTGAACTGAAGAAAGTCTTGCCAACCAAAAATGTCGCACCAGATGCTGAACAGTTTTGCAAGCTGTGGTGAACCCTGCTCGAAAGTACTATATTGTGATTACTCTTCAGCCAAGAGAGCTTTCAAAGGTCAACAGCTTATGATGCAACTTATGTTAAGTAGATGTATTATAATGTGATAACTGCTACTGCCAGCTTATGTAGACACTAATACCTCATTGTATTCTAGGTGTCAAGGAGATGAATGGCCTGAATTTTATAATGTTCTATAATGTTAAGACTTCCTGCACATACTATAAAGTAAAGATCTACAGTTTTTTCAATGTCATTTAAATTTTATAAATTAGCAGTCTCCAACAATATCTTGATTGTGCTGTGGCATTACCCTAATGCTGTGACTGCATTTCATCACTATATTTTAAACCAAATATTAAGAAAAAGCTTAAATTTTGACTGGGTGTGAGAGAGGGTGCAAATTCAAGTATGAAAAGAAAAAGAGTGGTTTCAATTTTAACTATGACAATTCCTTTTTTATCAATGTTTGAATTTTATGTATTCTAGTAACAATTGTTTCCAAATATTTATTAGGGTCACTATTAATCACATTGTTGAGTGTCTTGTAATTCATTGACATATTGACCATCATTTTCATTAACTTTCTGGGCAGTTTAAAACTTGTTTTTGCTCAAAACAGATATCTGTGTAATTCTAACAAATATATGATGCCAGACATGTAGTGTTTCATAATATTTCACACTACCCACAGTTGAATCGGATGAGACTTACACAGTTCAAAGACACAGATATCAACCAGTCTTCCTTGAAGTTGACTGAATTATTTTAACACAGTTATCACAGTTTAAGAGAAAATAAAAACACTGTGTAAAGTTGTTAGAAAATATCTGTAATGACTGATAATGAACATTCTAAAGTTTGCTTCCCATTTACAAAGTGCAATAATGGGAGAAAATGATTTTAACTTACCTCCTGTCAGGTAGCAAAAAAAGCTTTGCATATGGGTTTCTAGGTTGTCCATTACTCCGTGGTGTAAGGCCAGCTGCACACACGACTGTCACCACTAACTGCAGTGCCCCAGAGTCGAACCACAGTTTTACCTATGATTATTTTCAATTTACTACTGAGACTTATTATGCAATTCAGATCTTAATTTCTTCTCAATATAGAAAAATATTTTAGATTGTTGCACATAAACTAACTTTTAGATCACACAATAACTGTTACTGTCATTATTGATTAGTGTACACACATAAATGTACAGCACAGTGAAGAAGACAAATGGCAGGAGACCCACACAATTAGAAAAGCAAGAGTTTTTTTCAAAAGTAGCAAATTTTCTCCTATATTGTGTCTCATTAATTTGTAGAAGCATAATCATCTAGAATGGAATAAATTATAGTTAACGAGAAAGATCACTAAACACCAAATGTAGGAGAATCTGAGTACCTATTAGTAGAAAAGACAAGTAATTAATTGGCTGCCATCCTCTCTATTTCAGTATACCAAACTTTTTCATGCACATATTTGCAAAAATTTTCAGGCTCTTTACATATGAACCAGGATAAGGTGTATGCTTCTGACAAATAACATAGACTGCTTCTCATATATGACAGTTAGTGTTACTACTGAACAAGTTCATCATAGGTGCATCTCAGTGGTTAAGTGTATTGTAACGTCTTCCACATTTCTAACTTCTCCTTTTCACTATGAGATCTATGGAACATTGTATAGGAATGAATGTTTCATTTACAGTTATGAATTATTGCCCGATATTTGGAGATTTGGGAACAAGTCAGAATAAAAATTGAGTTAAAATATTGCTTCACACTGATTATAGTAAAAGTGTGGCATTCTGGCAACTATAAGGAGTAAATTGGCAACTATCTCACTTGCAATATTACAAAATGCTATGAAATAAGATTCATAATCAACTATTTCACAAAATCTTTGTAATTGGTCTTGTACAACATCTCCAAGTTAATATCCAGATCACACTTAATCAGCTTTCTTCAAGTCTATTATTTCTCATGTCTTTAATATTGGCTCAACAATGCATTATATGTGCGTGATAATTAGCTCATACATATGAAAACAGATAAATGTATTTATTTATATTTGCTCATCCAAATATCATCTCACAATGATATAGGACATGTCAAGGTAATCGAGAGGCCAAAAAATACAACACACAACATCCTTTATCAGGATAGAATAGGTATTGTGAATATGTGAAGTCCATAACTAGTATATTCACGGCACATCTCAACTTATATCCAAATATTGCAAAAGAAGACTACTTAAAACTACATTGAGTGGCTTATCTACCACAAATATGATCCAGTCTACTTCAATTATTCATACTGCCATTCACTGTCAGTACTGTAATGAAAGATTAGGCTCCTAGCTACAACAAAATAAAATTTTGTGTAGTCAAACAATGGAGAATCTTGGATGGAATAACAACATACAAAATGAATAGATTGTTTGTAACTACATGCAGAAGGCACTGACTGGCACATAAGCAAACTGAAAGAAAACTGTTAGATATTATAAACTATTGGACGAAGTCCTCCTTCAGAACCAGAAAACAAAAAACATACATACACACACACACACACACACACACACACACACACACACGTACATGGCCACTGTCGTCTTCAAGCATAGATGCTGTAAAATGACAGTGATTATGTGTGTGTGTATGTCGTGCATGTATGGATGTGCATGTGCGTTTTTCTACTTTTTTCTATTCTGTGTGTGCATTTTTCTACGTTTTCAAATAGCTTATAATGTCTATTAGTCTTATGTCACAGCACCTGTTTACTGCTCAACTTTTCATACTGAAATGTGATGTAGTTTGATTTGCAATTACATCAATGAGACAAAGATCTTGCACTACTGGCAAATGAAAACTGAATATCCTAAAGCAATGATCTCATATGAATGAAACATTATTCATATGTCACACTGTATGAATAACATGTACAGTCACAACAACAGGAGCATACATTAATTTTATTACTTAATATAATATCCCTTAGCTACAAAACAGTCCTGTTATTGTGCATAAAGATGGTGACAGATGTGTCTCATGTCATCTAAGGAAACAGTGTTCTAAGGAACTGTCAGTTGCTGTTGCAAGTGGTAATAGAACTTTACCATGTTACCATAGCTTATACGTACTAAAAGAAGAACAAATCTAGCTACTATGTGAACTGGGATATTTGACAGATGTTTTGGATGGTATGTTGGTTTATGTGAGGAATGTGTGTATGAGTATGGTCTTGCTGGAATGGCACATCAAACTGATATTGTGAACATGGTAACAGAATGGGCTAGTGAACATGGTAACAGAATGGGCTAGATGATATTCTGAAAGTGCTCTGCTCTTTTCAGTGTTCCCTCAATAAAAATCAGAAATGAAGAGCAATCATTATGCCCAAAGTTGATCCTGTACATAACTACTCAAAATACTCAATAGATGCCACTCTCTTGGTTGAGTCCGCACTCACAAACTACCATGACTGATACCAAAACAGGGTCTGCTGCTATCACTAAATGTAATTTTGTTCCATTCAGCTCTATATTTCAGGGGTAGACTAAGCCTGCCAGAGGCCCAGGGCAGCGAAACTAAATGAAGCTTCTCGACTGCTTAGAAACTGATGTAGTTTTAGAGTAAATTTTGGATTTAATGGCTGGCAAAGAATCAATCATTTATAATGTATGTACCCTACACTCAATAACTGTAATATACATACTTAAATATACAGATGAGAAACTTAGAATAGCATTTAGCACTTAACACAGCAACCATAAGATAGAACACAAAGAAATAATAAAGCATAGTATAAGAAATTTACTTTTTATTTCATGTGTCTGGAAACAAAGCTTGACTAGTTATAATACAAGCTAGTTTTGTAACATTAGTATGAGGTAGTAGTTATTACTGATATCATTATAGCACTTACAGCATCTTCTCATGCCTTCATATTACTAAAATTCTCATTAATGTCAATGATATATTTTTCATTTTAAACTTTTCTTTCAACTGACAAAATGGACAAAGTGTCTAGTCATCGTTCCTGGTTCATTGTAAAGTGAAGATAATTTCTTATTAGTTTCAGTTTTGAGAAACTTCTCTCACATGTTTTGATGGAGACACAAATGGTCAAGATGTATTGGATTAATAAGCAATGCACACATTTGATTATAAATTGCAGAATTTCTTAGGATGTTCATCTAGCAGCAACATACACAGTCCTATCGGTTGTACATAAATATCTACAATACTTTTTTATTTCATGCATCAACTGCGCCTTATCAAACTAGTCATAAATTTCTACCAGTCTCCAGTGCTATAGTCAAAGCATCATCAGAAGCTTCAAGCATAAATTTTGTTTCAAGAATTTGTAAAATTTTGGTGATTTTCATCATGGCCATGTATCGCTGTGACAGTTCTTATAAAATCAGTCTAGGCATTCAGACACTGATTGACAATCTTCTTCTTGACTTGATAATCCAGTGTCATGTGCTAGTTCACCCAGAATTGTTTTATTTATCCTTCTTCTCCCACACTGATCAAAGATAATGTACATATTAATGCATTTTAGCCCTAAGTAGCAGCATCATCCATAATGGTAGTTCATTCCAACACTGAAAAGTCATTCAAGGCTTTGAATCTGGTGAATCCTTTATCAAAACTCATTTTTTGAAACTAGACGTTGTTGGACTAAGAAGAAGAAGAAGAAGAAGAAGAAGAAGAAGAAGAAGAAGTTGAAATCATCTCGATGGAGACTTGCTGGGAATTCAAGCAAGTGAAACAATGTGTAAGTTATCATTAACAAATCATAGTCATTAGCATGGAATACAAAATTTTCAGTAATATGGCAAACAAATTATAGTTGACTTGGATAACAGTAAACGTAATGGATAGTTCACAAAATTAAAATTTGAACTGAACAGGTGTGCAGTAAATAATTGCATAGCTCACAAAATTAAATAAGTTTTAATTGCAGGCAGATGTCTCATCAGTCAGTTGTATAGGCATGTAACACTAATTTATTCATTCTCACTTCATCAAAACTACAAGAGAGTTTTGAAAGAAATCACAAATGTCATTTTCAGTACATTCCTAAGTGACAGGTTACTTGAAAAACAGATTATCAGTGGGCTGCAAATTAAAGGAATATGTTACAAAGCAATCATTATTCATTTTTAACAAAGAAATTCTTTTCCCATTTTTGGAAGACTGTGTTTTATAAATGAAACTAATGAATTGTAATTTGCTACTCAATTATTTCAGGATTACAAAGAGTAAAAATTAATTTTGATATGATACCTGCAATCTGCCACCAACATTTGGATTCACAGTAGTCATTCCAAGGCGAGGTGGGCGAGAAGATCGAGAGGGCATATGTAGCTCAGGTGAGCCAGGAGATGTCACAAGAACACTAGGCTTGTCTCGTCGGCTATCATACAAATCTGGAACACATTATTCATAGCTGCTTTGTATGTTAAAGACTAGTGAACAAAAATATGTTTAACTACAAAATATAGTCATCAAATCATGACTGTTTCAAAGCATTTTATGTTTAATCATGGCTGAAAGCACAATGCATAGTCCTTTCTTTTAACATCTGAGTTCTGCAAGCTACATCATACTTATGCTAGAAATATCATGTCTTTTTCAGCGCCTTTCCATGTACAGTATCAATTGCTATCCCTGCTTATTACTTCCATAAAAATCAAAAGTAATTGTATTCACTTAGAAGACAGGTCAATAAAACAAAAATAAGTGATAACAATGACTGACACAAAATATGACAGCAATTATTATTAAGTAAGTTCTTCGGACATTGAGAAGTTAGGACAAGGCTTCAAAAAAGAAAAACATTGTTTCTGAAAAATTAAGCAAATTGTTGGACTTTTTCTGGTTATCAAGAAAAGGCAAGAAAATATATCATCATTTATTTTTCTGTATTATAATAGTGTATAATGTGTAAGTGTAACTGCAATCCCTGTACAGGTTATATAAGTTGACCATTAGTTTTGTGGACGTTGTGAACAGCAGGGGGCATGCATTGCCCCACATTAGGACTGCCAAGGGGAGAGGTGCAATGACTGGAAGGCAGCGTCAGCTGTTTCTTCAGTGCTGGCACCATTACCTTTAACATTGTGTACAATAATACTTTGCATCTAGGAGCAAGTTAACATTGCTAGCACCCAAAGACAAATGAATATCTTTCAACCAATGCAAATTTCCTCCACTTCTGGCAGCACCAATAAAATTGTCAAGTTATTGTGGGCGAGCTGTAAATTCACATGTATCACATGCTACATGTGAAACAACAATAAGATAGTTCAGAATTCTTTGGTATAGGTGTTTTAATTATGTACTGAAATGAATATTATGTAAATAAGAATATTTTAGTTTTGTTAAAAATAAGTAACATGAGCAGCATAGTGTCACTGAAAGTTTCAACTCTATATTGGCTTAGCGTGTATAATCACTGGTCTCTCTAGTATAAAAAAATATATATCTATCAAAAATGTAACACAAAAAATATTAACTACAGGGTCCTCCAGTAAAAAAGAAAAACAAAACAAAAAAAAAAAAAAAAAAAAAAAAAAACTAGAAATGTCACCACCATATAAAGATGCACATTGAAATAGAGAAATAGATTAGACTTCTTACTGAGTTGATCATAATGTATTCACTCTACCTTTCCATATAGAGTGCATCACATAACAAACTGAAACATCATCTCAGTCTTTTTATACGTTGCTAAAGTCATAAGATCCTATTATAGTTAATTATGAAGACCATAATGTTACCAAAAACTAGATGACTGGTCACTAGTTACACTACTGGCCATTAAAATTGCTACACCAAGAAGATGACGTGCTACAGACGTGAAATTTAACTGACAGGAAGAACATGCTGTGATATGCAAATGTTAGCTTTTCAGAGTATTCACACAAGGTTGGCGCCGGTGGCGACACCTACAACGTGCTGACATGAGGAAAGTTTCCAACCGAGTTCTCACACACAAACAGCAGTTGACCAGAATTGCCTGGTGAAATGTTGTTGTGATGCCTCGTGTAAGGAGGAGAAATGCGTACCATCACGTTTCCGACTTTGATAAACGTCGGATTGTAGCCTATCGTGATTGCAGTTAATTGTATCGTGACATTGCTGCTTGCATTGATTGAGATCCAATGACTGTTAGCAGAATATGGAATCAGTGGGTTCAGGAGGGTAATATGGAACACCGTGCTGGATCCCAACGGCCTCGTATCATTAGCAGTCGAGATAACAGGCATCTTACCGGCATGGCTGTAATGGATCGTGCAGCCACGTCTCGGTCCCTGAGTCAACAGGTGGGGACATTTGCAAGACAACAACCATCTGCACAAACAGTTCAACGATGTTTGCAGCAGCATGGACTGTCAGCTCAGAGACCATGGCTGCAGTTACCCTTGACGCTGCATCACAGACAGGAGTGCCTGCGATGGTGTACTCAATGACGAACCTGGGTACACGAATGGCAAAACGTCATTTTTTTGGATGAATCCAGGTACTGTTTACAGCATCATGATGGTCACATCCGTGTTTGGCGACATCGCTGTGAACGCACATTGGAAGCGTGTATTCATCATCGCCATACTGGCATATCACCCGGAGTGATGGTATGGGGTGTCATTGGTTACACGTCTCGGTCACCTCTTGTTTGCATTGATGGCTCTGTGAACAGTGGACGTTACATTTCAGATGTGTTACAACTCGTGGCTCTAGCCTTCATTCGATCCCTGCGAAACCCTATATTTCAGCAGAATAATGCATGACCGCATGTTGCAAGTCCTGTATGGTCCTTTCTGGATACAGAAAATGTTCGACTGCTGACCTGGCCAGCACATTCTCCAGCTCTCTCACCAACTGAAAATGCCTGGTCAATGGTGGCTGAGCAACGGGCTCATCACAATACATCAGTCACTGCTCTTGATGAACTGTGGTATCATGTGGAAGCTGCATGGGCAGCTGTACCTATACACGCCATCCAAGCTCTGTTTGACTCAATATCCAGGCGTATCAAGGCCGTTATTATGGCCAGAGGTGGTTGTTCTGGGTACTGATTTCTCAGGATCTATGCACCCAGATTGCGTGAAAATGTAATCACATGTCAGTTCTAGTATAATACAGGGTGATTCAAAAAGAATACCACAACTTCAGGAATTTAAAACTCTGCAACGACAAAAGGCAGAGCTAAGCACTATCTGTCGGCAAATTAAGGGAGCTATAAAGTTTCATTTAGTTGCACATTTGTTCGCTTGAGGCGCTGTTGACTAGGCGTCAGCGTCAGTTGATGCTAAGATGGCGACCGCTCAACAGAAAGCTTTTTGTGTTATTGAGTACGGCAGAAGTGAATCGACGACAGTTGTTCAGCGTGCATTTCGAATGAAGTATGGTGTTAAACCTCCTGATAGGTGGTGTATTAAACGTTGGTATACACAGTTTATAGAGAATGGGTGTTTGTGCAAAGGGAAAAGTTCTGGATGGCCGAGAACGAGTGATGAAAATGTAGCACGCATCCAGCAAGCATTTGTTCGCAGCCCAGGAGAGCTGCAGAGAGCTGCAAATTCCACAATCAACTGTATGGAGAGTCCTACGAAAAAGGTTAGTTATGAAACCTTATCGTCTGAAATTGGTTCAAGCACTGTCTGCAGGTGATAAGATTAAAAGAATCGATTTCTGTGATTTTATCCTTGCTCAAATGGAAACAGATGAATCTTTCATTTCAAAGATTGTGTTTAGTGATGAAGCAACTTTCCACACTAACGGGAAAGTCAACCGTCACAATGTCTGTATATGGGGCACTGAGAATCTGCGGGAAAAAACTCAGTATGAACGTGACTCGCCTAAGGTGAACGTTTTCTGTGCCATTTCAGCCAATAAAGTTTTTGGTCCATTTTTCTTCGAAGGTGCTACTGTAACTGGACTACAGTATCTGGAGATGTTAGAGAATTGGCTGTTCCCTCAGCTCGAACAAGAAGCACAACAATTCATATTTCAGCAGGATGGAGCGCCACCACATTGGCACTTATCTGTCCGTAACTACCTGAACGTCAACTACCTGAGGCGATGGATCGGCTGCCAGGCAGCCTGTGACAGAGCACTTCATCACTGGCCTCCAAGAAGCCCTGATCTTACCCCCTGCGATTTTTTCTTATGGGGGTATGTTAAGGATATGGTGTTTCGGCCACCTCTCCCAGCCACCATTGATGATTTGAAACGAGAAATAACAGCAGCTATCCAAACTGTTACGCCTGATATGCTACAGAGAGTGTGGAACGAGTTGGAGTATCAGGTTGATATTGCTCGTGTGTCTGGAGGGGGCCATATTGAACATCTCTGAACTTGTTTTTGAGTGAAAAAAACCCTTTTAAATACTCTTTGTAATGATGTATAACAGAAGGTTATATTATGTTTCTTTCATTAAATACACATTTTTAAAGTTGTGGTATTCTTTTTGAATCACCCTGTATATTTGTCCAATGAATACCTGTTTATCAATTTGTATTTCTTCTTGGTGTAGCAATTTTAATGGCCAGTAGTGTAGTATGGGTGGAAATATTTAAGTGATTATGATTTTGTCTGTACGATACTTTCAGTACTGCAAACATTGTTATGACTGCGTGGTTCAGGCAAGGGAAGTGGTAATACCTTCAAAAATAGGAATTGTTACATAAGAGATAGGAAATTAGAGCAATAATGAGTCACCAAATACAACAATAAGAATTTTTCAGGTGTTTTAACAGGAAAAAACAGACCAAATAATTACATGAGCATTATGTAATACCTTGACATAATTAGTCACATAAGATTGACAGGAATGACAGCATTGCATGAATAAAGGTAACTCCTCAGTCTCAACATCAAAGTTACATGTACTCAACAATTTTATATGCTATCATCAGTATTGTTCATCTGTTTCCTTTAAGATATTATGAAATTAAGTCCCATGAAAAATTACATCCCACCTACATTACGCTAATATGGGAATCATTCATCTTGCTGGTGTTTCAAAGAGAGTATATACTGATAAACTCGTTAATTTTTGGCTAAGATTTGTTCGTATTATTAAAATGTAATGGAAATGTATAAATTTTTGTATGCTTTACAGCACAAGAAAAAAAGGTTTAGAATCAGTTATAATCAACTATTTAAGTGACTAACAATTTTTAAAGCAAATAATCACTTACAAGTGCCAGTTGTTTTTCATATTGTTGTTAAAAATCTTTTCTCACTATTCCACTCTTTCTCTAAAATTGCAATTGAATGTTGGTGGAAAAAACATCATTTTCCTGCCAGATTTTAACAATGATTTACTTTTTCCTACTTTTTAATAATTTGTATAAAGTGTGTATTATGTTAAGTTTAGTAACTAGCTAAAAAGCATATGTGAAAATTTACCAATCTGTGACAAGAGCTCTGAATCACTCATTGCTAACAAGGTAGCAATATGTGTCGTGCCGACATTGCAGATAAAAGAACTTACTAGCAAGGCATGTGCCATAACATACCAGTCTGGCAAAAAGAGGTATCACCCAATGTCTACCTACCTGACAATTGATGGTTACAATACTTGAAACCATTCTTTAATTAAAATCTCTAGAGTCAAAAACTGTTTGGAGGTTTTCTTATTGTTTGTGTGTGTAAGCTGATATGGATGGATGATGTACATCTTCAAAGTGTGACAGCAACTCCAGTATTGCCAAGAGTTGTGGTATCTGCTAGGCACTGAGTAATACCATACTTCAGCATCCCCGCTCAGGAACCAGGGTGTGCCATGACAATACTGCTAATGTCTGTTATTTGTTAAATACGTTAGCATTCAAATGTTGTAACTCAAGCTGTCAATTTGACATTTACTTTGATACTGAGTGACTACTGTTAAGCTCCTTCTAAAGAAATGTCAGTATGAAGAGCACTGTATTTGAGAGCAAGAATAGACATCACATTAGCTGAAGAAGTGGTGCCTTTCTTTTTGCAGTTGGATATTATGCTAAATTCCTGACTTCCAGAATTTATAGTCAAAGCTGAAGGCAAAGTCTGAGCTTTATCCATTGTCAAGCATAAATATGAGCTAAAGTCACAAGAAGCAATTACCATTCAATAAAAATGCCAAACGTCTACAAAAGCTACACACTGACTTAAGGTACACCACATTCTGGCATCCTAATGAAAGAACCCGTAACAAATACTGCTGGAACTGAATTAAACTGGCAAATAATAATAATAATAATAATAGTAATAATAACCTGAAAATAGAATAATTAATGATGATTACTTATGCTTACTAATGGCAGCACAATTTACTGAGTGCAGTAACCAGATTTCCTATCATTGTCACAATGCTATGAGACACATAACCAAGTCCAATGAGTTTTGTTGAAGCCAATTTTTTGTTTGTGTTTTGGAGTGCTTAAGGTGCAGTTTATCTATAGAATATTATTTCCTTAAGAAATGACTGTTTCCACAGTGAGGGGCTTTTCTCTTCCTTCCCCCTCCCCCCCTTTTTTTTTAAAAAGAAAAAGAAAAGAAGATAGATAGAGAAGACTATTTCAAGTGAAATAGTATTGTCAGTAAGGACTCAAAAGATGGAGGAAACGTTTACAGCTAACTCTGAGATATATGCTACGTTGGGGCAATTGATAGAAAAAAAATACTAATTTAAAAGCAGACTTGAAGTTACAAGGGGCTACAAATGTGTAGAAGATTGCTGAATTAAATAATAATAACACTATTATAAGTGATATGAATATAATAGAGGGAAACATTCCACGTGGGAAAAATATATCTAAAAACAAAGATTCTGTAACTTACCAAACGAAAGCATTGGTATGTTGATAGACACACAAACAAACACAAACACATACACAAAATTCAAGCTTTCACAACCCATGGTTGCTTCATCAGGAAAGAGGGAAGGAGAGGGAAAGACGAAAGGATGTGGCTTTTAAAAGAGAGGGTAAGGAGTCATTCCAATCTCGGGAGCGGAAAGACTTACCTTAGGGGAAAAAAAGGACAGGTATACACTCGCACATACACACATATCCATCCACACATATACAGACACAAGCGGACACATAAGGTAAGTCTTTCCGCTCCCGGGATTGGAATGACTCCTTACCCTCTCCCTTAAAACCCACATCCTTTCGTCTTTCCCTCTCCTTCCCTCTTTCCTGATGAAGCAACCTTGGGTTGAGAAAGCTTGAATTTTGTGTGTGTGTTTGTGTTTGTTTGTGTGTCTGTCAACATACCAACACTTTCGTTTGGTAAGTTACATCATCTTTGTTTTTAGATATAACACTATTATAAAAATGATAACAATCAATTAAAAAAATCATAATATAAGTGGGTGGATAAAAAGACTGCTCACCAAGCAGCAGCATGCGAACATGCATATAATGGTATTAAGGTCTGCAAGTGACAGAAAGGTTGGAGGGGAAGGAAGAGGGGTAAAGAAAAAGGACTGGTGAGATGTAGCAAAAGGGATAGAGTTCAGAAAAGTCTCCCACAATCCAGGTCAGGGGAGACTTCATGGATGGGATGAAGGAAAGATTGATTTCTTTAAAGTCAGTACCACCATAAGACTGTTGTTTATTTACAGTGTTACATTTACACTTACACAATCATGATTTCAGCTTCAAAGTGACATTATCAAGTGTTTTACATTTATAAATTGCCTAAGACAGCATACTGTCATTTTAAAATAGATGATTAGGCAATGTGTCTAATAGCGTATTTTAATATGTCAGTATGCCATCTTAGGCAAATTATAACACTTAAAACACTTGATAATGGCATTTTGAAGCCAAAATCATGATTGTGTAAACGTAAATGTAACACTGAAGATAAACAACAGTCTAATGGCGGTACTGACTTTAAAGAAATATTTTATGACTGTGGCCCCACATTATGAGAAAATTATTGAAAGATTGATTGTTGGGAACCAGTGGGGATTTGAAAAACTGTGAGGTTAAGGTGAAAGACAGAGATTACTGCCAAAACATCACACACAATTTAATAAGAGTGGAAAGCTAAGTTAAATGTATGTGACAAATGTAGGAAGGAGTGGCTGAAAATAAAGGTATAGAAAACTAAAGGAATAGTTACTGTGAAGAAATGCTGAGACTGAAGAAATTAATATAAATTCTGAGAAACTGGTGTCTGGGGGAAAAAAACCATGTGGCACATGTGGTGAAACTGGCACTGAGATTACAACTGTGATGTTTAAGAGCATGATGCAGCAGGATATTGTGACCCATATGCCCCATCTGCCAATATCCACTCCACCAAACTTTTATCTCACTACAAAATCCTGAACTTATCATCCCCTCCTATTTCCCTGGATGGTGTCATCTGCCAAGCCAACTTCAAACTGCAACATGCCAGCCCTCATCTCAAAAAGATATTCCACCATCCCCTAAACTATCTTACCAATGGTGTTTCCCTTCCTGTCCTTCTGTAGCTCCCTAAACAGCCACACTATTGACTCCCCCACTCCTTAACGTTCCCCAGCCTTCAGTATTGCCTCCCAGACCAATGATAGCTCATGATCACAAAAACCAGTCAGAACAGTACAGTGCGTTCAGCCTCTCATCTAAGGCACTCTCCCCTTCTGAATTATCTGTATTATTCAAGGGTTTCACTTTCAGCCCTGAACCTGCATTTAATAATGCCGCTTTGGTGAAGGATCTACGTTCCTTCACACTTAATATCAACAGAAAATATCACTTTGCAACCCAATGCCAAAACCATTCCAACAGCAAACCTGAGATTGAACCCCAACTTGATCCACCATCACTACCTCAAGAGCATCCCTTACAAGACTTCCCAGAATTTCTCACATCCAGCACTGCTTTACAACCTTTCCTCAGGTCCCTGAAATATGACCCTAACCTGTCCTCTGTGGAACTCCAGACTCTTCATTCCCTAAAAGCTAAAGACTCCATCATTATCCTCCCAGTGGACAAGGGATGAACCACTGTGGTACTTGACCGACGGGAGTATCTAGGCGTAGGTATACACGAGCTGTCTAACACCTCTACTTCAGCATCTGCAATCAAGATTCTGTCCCTGTGATCCAAAATGAACTGCAGTCTCTTCTTAAAACCTCAGGACACTCAAAAGGGCTAACACCTCAATCCACAGAATTTCTTACCCACCCAAGCCACACACACCGACCTTTTACCTTCTTCCTAAGATCCACAAACCCAATTGCCCTGGCAGTCTCATAGTTGCTAGCTTCAAAGCACCCACCTAATGTATATCTACCATAGTTCATCAATACCTGCAACCATAGTAAAAAGTCTTCCCTCATGTATGAAAGACACCAACCATTTTCTAGATCATCTGAAATCTGTGCCCATCCCACTCCTACCACACACTTTGCTTGTAATCACTAATGCCTCCCTCTGCACCAATATCCCTCACATACTTGGTCTATTTGCTGCTGAACATTTCCTCAGTCAGTGCCCATCTGTCTCCGAACCTATGACATCTCTCCTGTTCACCTTAATCAACTTTATACTTACCAACAACTACTTTTCCTTTGAGGGGCCAGCATACAAACAGATCAGGGGCACAGCAATGGGAACCAGGATGGCTCCTTCCTATGCCAGCCTTTTCATGGGTCACTTGGAGGGGGCTTTCCTGGGATCCACAAGCCTTCAACCCCTGGTTTGGTTAGGTGCATCAATGACATCTTTGAAATATGGACTCATGGAGAGGCTAACCTGCTAAAGTTCTTGGACTCTCTGAATACATTCTCCCAATTACATTTGCATGGTCCTATTCCAAATCCCATGCCAGTTTCCTTGACATTGATCTCATCCTCACTGAAGGTCAGCTGCACAATTCTGTTCACATTAAACCTACTAAAAAACAACATTACTTACATTTTGATAGTTGTCATCCTTTCCAAGTCAAATGTTCCCTTCCATACAGCCTTCCCATTCAAGGCAAATGTATTTGTTCAGATGCAGACTCTTGACAGTGATACATCATGATTCTCACTTGAGCCTACAATGGATGTAATTACCTCACCAGCCTAGTCCAAGAGCAGATTTTCCAGACCATCACATCCAATCCTAGTACTGCTGATCCCTCTAAAATGTGACTTAGCAGCGTACCACTTGTTACTCAGCATTATCCTGGTCTTGAATGTATTACACAGCTACTTTGACAACACTATGTATTACACAGCTACTTTGACAACACTATGACTTCATAAAATCACACCCTGAAATGAGGTCCATTCTGTCTGACAATTTGCTTGGCACGACCAGAATAGCTTTTCGCTGTCCTCCAAATCTCCGCAGTATCCTTGTTAGACCATGTCCTCCTTCTGCACCCATCTCCCTAACCTATGAACATTACTGCTGAGACTGTTCCTGCTGTAAGACTTGCCCTATTCACTCTATTGCGGCCACCTATACCAGCCCTGTAACTGGCAAAACATATAGTACCAAAGGCAGAGAAATGTGTGGAATGACAAAACACATATCAGTTGTCATGTAAACACTGTTTGGCCTTTTATATTGGCATGACTATCAGCAAGTTACCAGTTAGGATGAATGGGAATAGGCAGAGGGTGTATACTGGCAACACATAATATCTTGCTGCAGAGCGTGCACTACAACGTGACAGTGATGATCTTAGTGCCTGTGTCACCGCACTTGCCATCTGGATTCCCCCTCCCCAGATACCAACTTCTCAAAACTCAGCAGATGGGAACTGGCATTTAAACTTGTCGTTGTTGTTCACCATCTACTTGACCTTCATTTATGTAAATTTCTTGGTCTCAGCATTTCTTCACATCAACTACTGCTTTCTGCACTCCCTTTTATTTACTATATCTTCCATTTTCTGACCTGTCTATTTTTCACCACCCCCATCCCATTTCTATCACATACAATGAATGCACTTAGCTTTCTGCTCTCATTAACTTGTGCATGATATTATGGCTGTAATCTCTATCTTCCAACTTTAAGCTTACAAGTTTTCAAATCTTGCCCCATGTAGTCCCCAACACTCAATCTTTCCTTCTCGTCCCGTCTGTAGAGTCTCTTCTGACCTCAGGTTCTGGAAGACTTTCCAGAACTCTAGCCCTATTCCTAAACCTCACCAATCCTTTTCCTTCAGCCCTCTCCCTTTCCCTGCAACCCTTCTGCGAGAAGAAGAAGCCACTATCTCCTAATATTTAAAAAATTTTACGAAAATGATAGATTGCTGTTCACTGTAAAAGTGATACAGTGAGCTGCAGACAGCCATGATGGGCATTCTGGAGATGGTGGTTATGTGTGTGAGGCATTCTTGCTTGTGTGAATGTGTTTTCTTCTGAAGAAGCCTTTGCCGTAAGCTGTCATGTACAGTCTTTTTTGTCATGTCTGTCTGCATCTGAATATCTCATCCTGACAATGAGTAACAATCTATCCTTTTCATAATGTTGTTGATATTCCGATGTGGACTTTTGTTTGTTTGAATTAAATAATAAGATAGGTAGTACAAATACTAACTTAAAATTAAAAGCAGCTAATCAGAAATTAGATTAACACACCAGCCACTCCCAAAAAGGTACAAAGTCTACTTTAGCAGAGGAGTCACATTCTGAAGTGATTAAACAGAGTCACATAGCAAGAAATGATGTTGCTGAAGAGTTTATAGATATAAATAAGAGCTTGAAACATGTTAAAGCTTTCACTGTACAAGAAATTACAGAAGTAAACAATTGAAAATCCAAGATGGAATTACAACAGTATTATGAAAATGACAGATTGCTACTCACCATATAGAGGAGATACTGTGTCACAGACAGGCATAATAAAAAAATTGCCAAACGTGTGAAATTTCAGCCAACAGGCCTTCATCTAAGGAGAAAACCCACACAGAGTGACGTAAAAACAACACACACACACACACACACACACACACACACACACACACACACACAATCAGTGTCTCTGGCCACTGAGGCTGGACTCAGAGGAACTGCTCCTGATGGGAGAAGCTATCTTGGCGGTAGGGTTAACAAGAAGGCACGGGTGGGAAGGAGTGGCCACAGGTGGCATTCCACACCAAGAAGACCCTTCCCTGCAACGTAGCCACCTGTGGCCATCACATCTATAGCGAAGAGCAGTCCCTCACTGAAAGCTCCGCAGACCAAAATTGCCCTCCCACCCTTGTACAGAAACAGATCTTCCTTGCCTTGTCTCTCCAGTCACCTACCATGCCCCACATTCCCACTGTCTGGCTGCAAAGGAGCGTCCCCACTGTGACTCAGAACCACCTATGCCTGCAGAAACAGAATCACAACCTCTGCCAAGATTCTGACTACATCTCATCACGCACTGAAATGAGAAATGTCCTATCCACTACCTTCCCACCCATCCAACAGTGGTATTCCACTGCCTACTGAGCCTATGCAATATCCTTGCCTATTCCTCCTCCACCCCTGCTCCCCTTGCCTCATATCTCTGTAATAGACCTAGATGCAAGACTTGTCCCATACATCCTCCCACCACCACCTATTCCAGTCTGGTCATAAGCATCACCTATCCCATTAAATGTAGGGCTACTTGTGAAAGCAGTCATGTGGTCTACAAACTAAGCTGCAATCACTGAGCTCTGTTCTACATGGGCATGACAACCTGTCTGTCAGCATGAATGACCTCTGGCAAACTGCGGCCATGTGACAACTGGAGCATCCAGTTGGTGAACATGCATCCCACACATCGTGCTTCACTTCAGTGACGTCTTCACAAACTGTGCCATGTGAATCCTTCCTACCAACACCAGTTTTTCTGAATTACGCAGGTGGGAACTCTACCCTATGTTCCCATAACCCACATGGCCTCAACCTTTGCTAGCCCCTGACCTTCATCCGTTTATCCCCTTCCCTGCTCCCTCTCCAACACTACACTGAATTCTATTCCACCAACACACCTACAAGTCTCTCTCTCTCTCTATCTATCTATCTCTTCCCCTCTTCTCTATTTCTCTCTTTTTCTGCTACACCTCTCCCCCCTAAAACCTCCCAACCTTATACTTTCCCCACCACATTCCTGCATGCTCCTACAAGCAGCACTAATCCTCCCCCACCCATACCCTGCTATCCTTCCTCCTCCCCACTGCACCCTGTTCCAGAGGTTGCCCCTCAGTCTGCAAGATCCGGGCGGTCGCAGAGGGTGGGCTTACTTGTAGTCGGGAGCTCCAACGTCAGGTTCATAATGGGGCCCCTTAGGGATATGGCAGCAAGAGAGGGGAAGAAAACCAATGTGCACTCCGTGTGCATACCGGGGGGAGTCATTCCAGATGTGGAAAGAGTCCTTCAGGATGCCATGAAGGGTACAGGGTGCACCCATCTGCAGGTGGTCGCTCATGTCGGCACCAATGATGTGTGTCGCTATGGATCAGAGGAAATCCTCTCTGGCTTCTGGCGGCTATCTGATTTGGTGAAGACTGCCAGTCTCGCTAGCGGGATGAAAGCAGAGCTCACCATCTGCAGCATCGTCAACAGGACTGACTGCGGACCTTTGGCACAGAGCCGAGTGGAGGGTCTGAATCAGAGGCTGAGACGGTTCTGCGATAGTGTGGGCTGCAGATTCCTCGTCTTGCGCCATAGGGTGGTGGGGTTTCGGGTTCCGCTGGATAGGTGAGGAGACCACTACACGCAGCAAGCGGCTACATGGGTAGCAGGGGTTGTGTGGCGTGGACTGGGCGGTTTTTTAGGTTAGATGGCCTCGGGCAAGTACAGAAAGGGCAACAGCCTCAAAGGGTGTGGGGCAAAGTCAGGACATGCGGGGACCAAGCAGAAATTGGTATTGTAACTGTAAACTGTCGAAGCTGCATTGGTAAAGTACTGGAACTTCAAGCACTGATAGAAAGCACCAAAGCTGAAATCGTAATAGGTACAGAAAGCTCGCTGAAGCCAGAGATAAATTCTGCCGAAATTTTTACAAAGGCACAGACGGTATTTAGAAAGGATAGATTGCATGCAACTGGTGGTGGCGTGTTTGTCGCTGTTAGTAGTAGTTTATCCTGTAGTGAAGTAGAAGTGGATAGTTCCTGTGAATTATTATGGGTGGAGGTTACACTCAACAACAGAGCTAGGTTAATAATTGGCTCCTTTTACCGACCTCCCGACTCAGCAGCATTAGTGGCAGAACAATTGAGAGAAAATTTGGAATACATTTCACATAAATTTTCTCAGTATATTATAGTCTTAGATGGAGATTTCAATTTAGCAGATATAGACTGGGACACTCAGATGTTTAGGACAGGTGGTAGGGACAGAGCATCGAGTGACATTATACCGAGTGCACTATCCGAAAATTACCTCGAGCAATTAAACAGAGAACCGACTCATGGAGATAACATCTTGGACCTACTGATAACAAACAGACCCGAACTTTTCGACTCTGTAAGTGCAGAACAGGGAATCAGTGATCATAAGGCTGTTGCAGCAACCCTGAATATGGAAGTTAATAAGAATATAAAAAAAAGGGAGGAAGGTTTATCTGTTTAGCAAGAGTAAAAGAAGGCAGATTTCAGACTACCTAACAGATCAAAATGAAAATTTCTGTTCCGACACTGACAATGTTGACTGTTTATGGAAAAAGTTAAAGGCAATCTTAAAATGCGTTTTAGACAGGAACGTGCTGAGTAAAACTGTGAGGGACGGGAAAAACCCACTGTGGTTCAACAACAAAGTTAGGAAACTACTGTGAAAGCAAAGAGAGCTTCACTGTAAGTTTAAACGCAGCCAAAACATCTCAGACAAACAGAAGCTAAACAATGTCAAAGCTAGCGTGAAGCGTTCAGTGAATTGGAAAGTAAAATTCTATGTACCGACTTGACAGAAAATCCTAGGAAGTTCTGGTCTTGCGTTAAATCAGTAAGTGGCTCGAAACAGCATATCCAGACACTCCGGGATGATGATGGCATTTAAATATAGGATGACACGCATAAAGCTGAAATACTAAACACCTTTTTCCAAAGTTGTTTCACATAGGAAGACCACACTGCAGTTCCTTCTCTAAATCCTCGCACAAACGAAAAAATGGCTGACATCGAAATAAGTGTCCAAGGAATAGAAAACCAACTGCAATCACTCAACAGAGGGAAGTTCACTGGACTTGATGGGATACCAATTCGATTCTACACAGAGTACGCGAAAGAACTTGCCCCCCTTCTAACAGCCGTGTACTGCAAGTCTCTAGAGGAACGGAAGGTTCCAAATGATTGGAAAAGAGCACAGGTAGTCCCAGTCTTGAAGAAGGGTTGTCGAGCAGATGCGCAAAACTATAGACCTACATCTCTGACGTCGATCTGTTGTAGAATTTTAGAACATGTTTTTTGCTTGAGTATCATGTCGTTTTTGGAAACCCAGAATCTACTCTGTAAGAATCAACATGGATTGCGGAAACAGCGATCGTGTGAGACCCAACTCACTCTATTTGTTCATGAGACCCAGAAAATATTAGATACAGGCTCCCAGGTAGATGCTATTTTCCTTGACTTCCGGAAGGTGTTCGATACAGTTCCGCACTGTCGCCTGATAAACAAAGTAAGAGCCTACGGAATATCAGACCAGCTGTCTGACTGGATTGAAGAGTTTTTAGCAAACAGAACACAGCATGTTGTTATCAATGGAGAGACGTCCCACAGGGGAGTGTTATGGGACCACTGCTTTTCACAATATATATAAATGACCTAGTAGATAGTGTTGGAAGTTCCATGCGGCTTTTCGCGAATGATGCTGTAGTACACAGAGAAGTTGCAGCATTAGAAAATTGTAGCGAAATGCAGGAAGATCTGCAGCGGATAGGCACTTGGTGCAGGGAGTGGCAACTGACCCTTAACATAGACAAATGTAATGTATTGTGAATACATAGAAAGAAGGAACCTTTATTGTATGATTATATGATAGCAGAACAAACACTGGTAGCAGTTACTTCTGTAAAATATCTGGGAGTATGCGTGCGGAACGATTTGAAGTGGAATGATCATATAAAATTAATTGTTGGTAAGGCGGGTACCAGGTTGAGATTCATTGGGAGAGTCCTTAGAAAATGTAGTCCATCAATAAAGGAGGTGGCTTACAAAACACTCGTTTGACCTATACTTGAGTATTGCTCATCAGTGTGGGATCCATACCAGATCGGGTTGACGGAGGAGATAGAGAAGATCCAAAGAAGAGCGGCGCGTTTCGTCACAGGGTTATTTGGTAACCGTGATAGCGTTACGGAGATGTTTAATAAACTCAAGTGGCAGACTCTGCAAGAGAGGCTCTCTGCATCGCGGTGTAGCTTGCTCGCCAGGTTTCGAGAGGGTGTGTTTCTGGATGAGGTATCAAATATATTGCTTCCCCCTACTTATACCTCCCGAGGAGATCACGAATGCAAAATTAGAGAGATTCGAGCATGCACGGAGGCTTTCAGACAGTCGTTCTTCCCGCGAACCATATGCGACTGGAACAGAAAAGGCAGGTAATGACAGTGGCACGTAAAGTGCCCTCCGCCACACACCGTTGGGTGGCTTGCAGAGTATAAATGTAGATGTAGATGAACCTCCTCCTTACCCCCACCACCCAGACAGCTTCTCCCGTCAAGCACAGATGCTCCTTGGTGTATGGACACACTTGAACATATGTGTGAGTCTCACTTGGATGAATGTGTGTGTGTGTGTTTTCTGCATTAGAAGCTCTTTTGGCCAAAATATCAGACGTTTAGCAGGTTTTATGTTGCACCTGTCTGCAACTCAACTTCTCCTCCATGTGGTGAGTAGCAATCTATCCTTTTCATAAAATTACAGAAGTATATAAACATATATCAGGCACCAGAGTGTTTTAGAGTGAAATAAAGATTTTGAGGGATCTGCAATCTTAGCCCCTAAGCTTGAAACAATAGAGGGAAGTTTGACCTCTTTAATTGAACAAGTCCAGGAAAAGATCAAATCATCTATCACTACACCTCATTTCATAGGTGACACACATAGGACAGAAGTAGAATTTCAAAAGCTTTGTGACAAATTACATAAAATGAAAGACAAATTTAAGAGGAAGAAGCATAATGAAACATTTTAGTTCTATATAGATTTAATAGAACAACTCTGTTTGGGAAATTGGGCAAATTTTTAGCAATAATTTCCGAAATCATAGCAGAGGAGAATGTAACGTATTTTATGGACCATAAGATGCTAGGGGCTATAAGGCACAACTTAATTTTTAACCAGTTTTTTTTTTAAATAACATTTTTACCATTCTTAACGTGAGACTGCAAAGCCACACTAAAAAGAATTCTTAGTTTATAAAACTGAACTGACCTTTAAAATCCCTGAAAATCATCATCTGAACTTTCTTTTTCTTCTTCTTCTTCTTCCTCCTCATCATCATCATTGTCCTCTTCACATATAGGATGGTCTTCACTGTCATCAAGAATGTGTTCTGTGTTTGAAGGCAGGATGGGAGGGGAACAGTGTTAGCAAGTTTGTGAATCCTCGCAACTCATGTTCATCGCATCAGTAAACTGCTGCTCTCAGTTGAATCAAGTGTTACCAGATATATATGGGTTTTCCACAGCATCAAATATATGGCCATTTTTAAGACTGGCAGGAGTTTCCAATCAAACACTGGAAATTTTTATATTAATTTTGAGTATAGTATGCATCTGAATTTAAGAGGCAATTTTTTGAAGAAAAAAGTTTGTCTGATAGTCCGTATGATATGGTACAGTCTACATATTTCTTAAAGTTATTATTTAAATCACTGTCCAAATGTTGGGATGATCCAAAGGAGACTGATTCTGTCCTCATTTATTTGGAACAGGTTAGTGCAAGATGGAGACTCACATGCTCTGAAGACATCACTTCTAGTGATGACTTCCAAGAAAAATTTAAAAAGAAGTGTTGGTCATCAAGTCTCAGGAGTAGTTAGCACTCGAGCTTTAGACCCTACATACACTCTATACACTCTAAGAGGAGAAAAAGGAAGACACATCATAAAGAAATTATTAAAATGTGATGGAAATCAGTAGATGTGACATATATGTACAGACAAACAAATGATTATAATTTCACAAAAATTGGATTATTTATTCAAGAGAAGCAGCTTCACAAATTGAGCAAGTGAATAGCCCATTGGTCCACCGCTGGCACTTATGCATGCAGTTACTCGGCTTGGCATTGACTGGTACAGTTGTCGGATGTTCTCCTGAGCTCTGTTGTGCCAAATTCTGTCCAATTGGCATGTTAGATCATCAAGCTGGTTGTTGGGCTCTGATCCCATAATGCTCTTAACATTCTAAATTGGAAAGAGATCCAGCAATCTTGCTGCTCAATGTAGGTTTCGACAAGCTCAAAGACAAGCAGCAGAAACTCTCACTGTGTGTGCGTGGGCATTATCTTCCTGAAATGTACACCCAGGATGGCTTGCCTTGAAGGCAACAAATGGGGCACAGAATATCACTGACATATTGCTGTGTTGTAAGGGTGCTGTGGATGACAACCAAAGGGGTCCTGCTATGAAAACAAATGGTACCACAGACCATCACCCCTGGTTGTTGGGCAAAATGGCGGGCAACAGACAGGTTGGTATCCCATGGCTGTCATAGGCATCTCCATTCTTCATTAATGAATCCTGGTTCGAACTGAGCCCCAGTGACCAACGAAGTTGTGGCTGGAGATGTTCCAGACAACAGTGGGATACCAACCTGTTGCCTGCCATATGGCCTGACACCCAGGACCCCTTTGGTTGTCATACATGCTATCCATATAGCACAGCATTACATCGACGATATTCTATGCCCCATTTTGTTGCCCTTCATGGTAAGCCATACTGGGCTTACGTTTCAGCAAGATAATGCCCACCTGCACATGGTGAGAGTTTCTACAGTTTGTCTTGGTGCTTGACAAACGCTACCTTGGCCAGCAAGGTCACCAGATCTCTCAGCAATTGAGAACATTTGGAGCATTATGGGCAGGGGCCCCCAACCAGCTTGGGATTTTGACAATATAATGCTCCAGTTGGACAGAATTTGACATGATATCCATCAAGAGGACATCCAACTACTCAATCAATCAATGACAAGCTGAATAACTGGTCCAGAGGTGAACCAACATGTTAGTGACTTTGTTAGTTTGTGAAGCTATTTCTCTTGAACAAAACATCCTATTTTTCTGAAATTTCAAACATTTGTTTGTCTGTAAATGTACATCACATCTATCCATTCATGTCCCAGTTGGATAATTTATTCATGGTGCATTGTTTCATTTGTCTTGCAGTGTATTATAATAGTAGTTGGAGTAGTTATATGATTGAAATATACTGAATGGCATTTAAAATATTTAATCCTATTCAAGAAAGATTAGATTAGATTAATTATTCATTCCATAGACGCATAAAAGAGGGAATCATTATCCGTTACAGTTTCAAAGAAAAAGTATTTACTGCAAAGTAATAAGTAATGCTAACAATATCAACAATATATGTATGAATCTGCTGGCTGACAGGTCATTTTCACACAAGTTGTCAAAAAACAATGTACGTTCTCGGACAGGTGACAAGCTTTAGGACATAACAATGGAACAGCAGGCCCTCATACAGAAAATGTAGTAGTCCTTACAAGGCCAGTACCTACTCATGAGTGGTTACTCAAAGAGGAAGAAATAAAATCTAAGAAAGAGCAAGTGAAACCAATAGTAGTTAGTGGCTTTTTGGATGAACATGGAAATTCATGTATATTCCGGTAGTGAAATATCGTTAACATCACAGAAATTGCTATCAGTAATGAGATAAAGGAATCCTTGTCCCATACAATCAGTAACTGCAATATTTGTTTTAAGGACTATTGATAATAAAGAAAAACAAATTAATGAAGAAATGTGGCTATGAATTACAAATAATTTATTGACTCTTTACCAAACACTGTTACTAGAAATCTAGATGTAATATTGATGAAATATAGTACTCAATTTAAGAGGAAAAGGGTTGTATGGGAAAGAGAGAATAAGATGTCTAGTACATAATTCAAAAATAATTTATTAGAATTTAAAGAAAACCAGCACTGAGTGAAGGATATCTACTTAGCAGCATCTACTGATATGATGCGGCTTCTACTGATAGATGAACCAAAGCAAGAAAGATAGGAGTTATCTGGAAACATTAAATCAAAAGTGCAAGAATCAGATATATTACCAGAGGAAGACAACAGAATTAGCTAATATTTTATTAAGATAAAAAAATGTGTTTTCAGACAAGCTGGGAGAAGGTAAGGAATATGCGTGTAGGTTTTAAGTAAAGGGCAATAAGCCTTTCTTTTGTAAACCTTACTGTGTACCTTTAAATCTTTGAACTGCAGTCAGAGAAGAAATACAAAAGATGACTGACGATGATGTAACTGAAAGTACTATTAGTGTCTATAATAATTAGTTATTAGTTGTTAACATATCAGCAGGAAATATTTGCTTAGTCTTGGATGCACGAACAACATTCAACGGACACGCAGAAACTGAACAGGACAGACCCATAAGCAAAAAAGTGTTATCATGGTTTGAGCAAGCCAATTTCATTAATTCAATGGATTTCATGCCAGGATATTGGCAGGTGTCATTACACAAACAGTCAAGACCAGGTATGTCTATCTTTTTCCAAGGTAAATCTTCCCAATTTAAAGTATTACCATTCAATCTGAACATCTCTGTAGAGGTTTTCACTCATGCTTGAGACCAAATACTGGGAAATAAATTACCACAAGAACCAGTAACATAGGTAGACGTCTTATTATCTATTTATAAGAACTGAGAAGAGCATTGTAAATTCCTGACATGAAATTGATAAACTGGTTATAAGAAAAAGGAATAACAACAAATCTTTGTAGAACTCAATTTAGGCGACAAGAGTTAAAGTGTTTTGGTCATATTGTCGTAATTAAGAGGATAGAATGTGATCCAGAAAGAAGAAAAATTTTACAAGACTGTCTGGAAACCAAGATGTAAAACAACTGAGGCTGTTTCAAGGTTTATCAAATCTGTAAGGGGTCCATCCATGACTTATACTCATTTATTTAACTTATCAAAACAAAAATCTACATTGACAAGGTATGATGGTACAGCTGAACAATTAACTAACATTAAGTAAGCCCTTATATAATGAATAGCCTAATATCGTGTAGGGCCCCTACAAGCACGCAGAAGTGCTGCAACACGATGCGGCATGGACTTGACTAACATCTGAAGTACTGCTGGAGGGAACTGACACCATGAATCCTGGAGGGCTGTTCATAAATCCATAAGTGTATGAGGGGGTGGGGATCTCTTTTAAGCAGCACGTTGCAAGGCATCTCAGATATGCTCAATAATGTCATGTTTGGGTAGTTTGGTGGCCAGTGGAAGTGTTTAAATGCAGAAGAGTGTTCCTGGGACCACTGTAGCAATTCTGGATGTGTGGGTTGTCACACTGTCCTGCTGGAATTGCCCAAGTCCATCGGAATACACAATGGACATGAATGGATGCAGGTGATCAGCCAGGATGCTTACGCACATTTCACCTGTCAGAGTCATATCTATATGTGTCCGGGGCCCCACGTCACTCCAACTGCACATGCCCCACACCTTTACAGAGCCTCCACCAGCTTGAACAGTCCCCTGCTGAATGCAGCGACCATGGACTCACGAGATTGTCTCCATACCCATACACATCAATTTGGAAAGAGCATCATCCAACCAGGCAACATGTTTCCAGTCATCAACGGTCCAATGCTGGTGTTGATGGGCCCAGGCGAGGAGTAAAGCTTTCTGTTGTGCAGTCATCAAAGGTACAAGAGTGGGCCTTCGGCTCTGAAAGCTCATACAGATGATGTTTCGTTGAATGGTTCACATGCTGGCACTTGTTGATGGCCCAGCATTGAAATCTGCAGCAATTTGTGGAAGGGTTCATGTTTGCCACATTGAACGATTCTCTTCAGTCATCATTGGTCCCATAGCTGCAGGATATTTTGCTGGCCGCAGCAATGTTGGAGATTTGATGTTTCCCTGGATTCCTGATATTCATAGTACACTTGTGAAATGGTCATATGGGAAAATACCCACTTCATCGCTACCTCGGAGATGATGTGTCCCATCGCTCGTGTGCTAACTCTAACACCACATTCAAACTCACTTAAATCTTGATAACCTGCAATTGTAGCAGCAGTAACTGATCTAACAACTGGTCCAGACACTTGTTGTATTTGAATATACACACTTGCACCAGTTTTTTTTTGGCACTTCAGTGTAGAAGCTAATGTTTCACATAATTCAGAATGAATCCAGTATTTAAACTGGTCATGGATGCATCAGAAAATGTACTGGGTGTGAGGTGTTCCAAGGACAGTAGCTGTTCCAAGGACAGTGGGCTCCAGAAAAGAATGAAAATCAAATCATAGAGTTCAGACAATCAAAGTCTTAGTAAGCACAAGTTAAATCAGTCAGCTGCTGAGAAAGAACTGTTGTCTTTGTCATTCCCAATAGTGCTTGTGTTTTGTTTTATTGGATGAGCAAAAGACAGTTCTTACTTGGTGTGTTTTTAAGTATGTGCCTGATATTTCCTGGTAGTGTGCCAATATACAGTAAAAAGGCAGTGTCTGCCTCTTAATCCATGTCTTCATCCATCTCCACAGGCTGTACTGTAATGGAGGAAGTGTATCTAATCTGCCATTCCAAGTAATCATTTTTTCGAAACACAGGTTTGAGGTGTTCCCATTCCTGAGGAAGACTCTCTGCATTTGAGAAGGTGTGCAGCCTCTATACTAGCATTTTTAGGAGTCCATTCCTAAGTTCATGATTATCAGCTGTCTGCATGCAAGTATACATTGTGCATTTTCTTCTGATACACACTGTGGCCCACAGCGCCATCACTTTTTCTCTTGATCAAGATGTCAAGGAATGGTAATCCTCCTCCTGCCTCCACAGTGAATTTGATATTAGTATGAAAGGATTTCAGATGTAAGACGAAGTCATGAACTTTGTCCGTTATAGGGGGACATATGATGAACATGTTGTCCACATAATGGAAAAAGCAAGTGGGTTTCCATTTGGATGACTTCAGGGCTTACTCCTCTAAGTGCTCCTTATACAAATTCACAGCCACAGATTAGATTGGGCTGCCTGTTGGGACTCCTTATGTTTCTTCATTGTATTACCCACTACAAAGAAAATATATTGAGGTCAGGATACATCTCAAAAAAGTCGGTGGTCTTCCTATGAAATTTCTGACCAATGATTTCAAGTGATTCTCACAGGTGCTCCCTGCAGAAAAGTGAAATGGCATCAAAGCTCACCAGGGTATCTGAATCCTTCAGCCAGAAGTTGTTGAGGTGTTTCACAAAGTCTACAGAAATGTGGATGTGACATATGCGTTTACCTACACAAGGGCTTAGTATATCTTTCAGTATTTTGCTAGCAAATATGGAGGCCCCCCATTGTTGCTGAGAATGGGGTGTAATAGGAGCCCATCTTAGTGGAACTCATGGAGTCCATAAAGTCTTGGGGGTATATGTCCCTGTGGCAACAATTTCTGGATGACCTCGCCTCTGGTAAATCCAAGTCCTTGAGAAATGTTCCCAGGAGATCAGTATTTCAGCAAACCTGTGATGGCAACACATTTGATTGCTGACATATTGTGTCGGTTTGACTCTGTGAACCAGTAGTACATCTGTGGACTCTTTGATCAACAAATATGCTGGAACAAATTGAAGAATCACATCACTTGCCTTCAAGGGGAGGAGATTTATCATAGTGTGAAGAAATTTGACATGATACGCTGTCGAAGATGCCATTTGCTGAGTGCAAGGTGCTGCAACACATCAATTCAGCAGCAGCCACGAGAGTCAACTTGCAAGCCAGCCTTCCCTTCATACATGAGAGGATTCACTTTACCCATTAGAGCCATGATAACAACTCGTAGGAACTATTTAAACTATGTTTGCAACTAGTGAATCATTTTAATTCAGGACTTGCAACTGGATTGTTGATGTTACCTGGCTGATAGATGATTCCACACATAGGAAGATTTTTACAGCTCACTGCCAACCATTGGTGGAGGCTCCTCACAACAGGTGGAAAAATTGCTTCACAACTACTGCCTGAAGCAGCTGAAAAAATATGTTGTAAGACATGCTGAGCTCTGACTAGAAACTAGCCTACCAAGTCACACATACCAACAGAGAGAGGATAGACATTTACACCCAAGAGCACGTTCAGATACTATTGTATTACCTGCTGACAAGAGCAATGGTACTGTCATTTTTCCCCATAAGCGCTACACTGAGAAGATACATAACATACTAGGTGAAGACTCCTACTGGAAGTCAATGCTGCCCACACCAAGAAGTTGGAGAACAAGATCAGCACACTTATCAAGGTCTAGAATTTACCAGAAGGGGTCATCCAGAAATTATACCACAAGGACATGTGCTACCAAGGTTTATGGACTCCACAAGATCCACAAAAATTGGATCACATTATGCCCCATTATCAGAAACATCAGGGTGACTGTGTATTTACTGCCAAAATCCATAAAAGACACACTAAGCCCTTATGTGGGTGAATGTCCATGTCACATCCAAATTTTTGTAGATTTTGTGAAACACCTCAAGAACTTCCAGCTAGAGGACTCAGCTATCCTGGTGGGCTTAGACACCATCTCATTTTTCAACAACGTGCCTCTACGAGGGTCACTTGAACTCACTGTTCAGAAATTTGACAGGAAGACCACCAACCTATTCAGGCATGTCCTGACCTCCATGTATTGTCTATTTAATGTCTATTTAATGGAGAATACTATGAAGAATGAGAGGGAATCACAATGGGCAGCCTACTCTTGCTCATGGTTGTGAATTTGTATATGGAGGACTTTGAGGGGGAAGCCCTTGAGTCATCCAAATGGAAACCCACTTGCTTTTTCCATTATGTGGATGACACGTTAGTCATACTGCCCCATGTAATGAACAAATTTAATAACTTCCTCCAACATCTGAACTCCTTTCATCCCAACATCAAATTCACTATGTAGACTGAGCAGGAGGAAAATTACCATTCCTTGATCTCGCAGTCAACAGAAGAGCTGATGGCACCCTGGGACACAGTGTGCATCAGAAGAAAATGAACACTGAATTGTACTTGCACACAGACAGCTGCCAGTACCCTGCACAGAGAACTGGAGTCCTAAACACACTAGTACTGAGGAACTGGGATGCTTCAGGGCTGTGTTCCAAAAAAAGCAGTTATTTGGAATGGCAGATCACATACACCCTGCACCTCTCCACTACTGTATAACCTGTGGAGATGGATGAAGAAGCGGAGAAAGAAGCAGCCACTGCTTTTTTGCCATACACTGATGAGCTACGAAGAAAAATTGGATACATACTGATAAAAAATGTTAGAACTGTCTTTTACCTGCTCAATTAAAAAAAAAAGGTATTATTGGGGAAGGGTTGTGTTCTGAAAAATCAGTTATCTGGAATAGCAGATTACCTACACCCTGCACCTCTCCACTACTGTACAACCCATGGAGATGGATGAGGACACAGAGAAAGAAACAGCCACTGCCTTTTTACCGTACACTGGTGAGCTATGATGAAAAACTGGATGCATACTCATAAAAAATGTAATAACTGTCTTTTCCCTGCTCAATAAAAAAAAACAGGTATTATTGAGGGTATAAGATTACTCCTGTTTCAAAGATTACTCCTGTTTAAGTAAGGTTGGGATATATCAGATTTTGTGGCAATGTGGCACGATATGTACTGGGCAAACAATGTGCAACATTGAAGACCAAAGCTAAGAACACCACGGCACACTTTACTAATGAATCACAACATGTAGGTGATAACAGAACAATGATTGTCTAAGACTGATGTGATGGATTAATGAATACACCAAAATTTTAGCAGAATCTTTGAAATACTGGGACAGCACTGTTAGAGAAACCGTCAAAACAGTAGGGCAATTATGACTACACCCACACTACAGTAACTGGAATACACTGCTGGATGTCACCAGCCACAACAGCTACACTATTGCCTCTGTGGTTGTGACTATGTGTGCCCACAGGTGCAGAGAACATATATGACGTCTCATGGGGAGAGGAGATATAAGTTGGCTATGCACACACAAGAGGTCAGTACATCAGCATACCTGAGATGACAACATGTCTGACTGCTGAAATATTGTGCCAGTTCTACTCTATGAACCAGCAGTACACCCATGGACTGTTCTATTGATTTACTATGTTTATGAATTACAATTTAAAAAAAAAAATTTGTCGTAAATTTTCGCTTTTTTTACAATTCCATGACTGACCTATTTCACAACTAATTTCTTACTCCAAAATTTTGGAAAGGAGAATTGCTGATATAATGACATTTGTCTATGTAAATAACAATATTCTTTTGAAGAAACTAAATTTTTAAGGGCAAATATTCAGGCCAACAAGACAAAATATTGTTCTTTGCTGATAGCACAAACATTATAATCTAGCCCAATAACAAGTACCAACAGATGTAACAATAACTGAAAAATTCAGAAAAATTATTGATGGGTTACTGGTAAATGGCCTACTATTTAACTTAGAAACACACAGATAATTCAGTTTTGTACAAAACAGGATGTTGTTGTTGTTGTGGTCTTCAGTCCTGAGACTGGTTTGATGCAGCTCTCCATGCTACTCTACCCTGTGCAAGCTTTTTCATCTCCCAGTACCTACTGCAACCTACATCCTTCTGAATCTGCTTAGTGTATTCATCTCTTGGTCTCCCTCTACGATTTTTACCCTCCACGCTGCCCTCCAATACTAAATTGGTGATCCCTTGATACCTCAGAACATGTCCTACCAACCAATCCCTTCTTCTGGTCAAGTTGTGCCACAAACTTCTCTTCTCCCCAATCCTATTCAATACTTCCTCATTAGTTATGTGATCTACCAATCCAAAACAGGATATATCATCAGAATTCAGGAAAAAGAAAATATGGAAAATGGAATATTCAGTGTGGCTGTGTGTGCAAATCTTTCAAAATTTGAAATTAAAACCAACTAATCTAGATTGTTCCAGTGGACATAACATCCTACAGCAAATGGAACAACTTGTAACACTTTTATCAATATTCCCTATAATGGTCGTTCGAACTTCTTTGCCTGTCTTTACTTTATGCCACTTCTGTATACCTATGCTCTTTGTTGTAACATCAATGTAACTGTTTTATTCATTACTTATGATGGTTTATCAAATTTTAATTAACCTATGGATGTAATGTAAAAAGTAATGTGCTGTAAAAGAATGAAAATGTTATATTTTACTGGTTTATGCTTAGGGAAAGTAGGTTTGTAATCATGGAAAACTTGGAGCGCAGTCCCTCCGTAACGGAACTGGATAGGTGGGAATAAAAAAGGTGCATCTGGCAGTCAGACTGCAAGTCTCCTGTGTGGCATAAGACAGTCAGTGGCTAGGAGGCAATGGGTGTGCATCTTGTGAACTGAAAGATGCAAGAAGAACTGCAAGATTATATGACACAGCCTCGGATATGGAAGTAATGTTGCTCATTATTCATGGCATACTCTTGTTAGCTCTGTACTGAAAATCTGATGCTAAGAAGAGAGTTCTCAGAGTTTGTCACACAGGAAGAGACATGGATACTTTTCCCATCTTTTTTGATAAGCACAGGTGATTGACAACCCCACCCCGTTCAACTCAATTTATCATCTGAGTACTGTACAACTGCATGGAGCAGTTATGTGGTTTTGTTTTCAATAATAATTTTGTGTTCTGTAAACCTAGTGTCAAGCCACTGTATTTTATCCTTAGTCATTTACCTATTCAGGGTCCTATCCCAAGAGCTATGATAAATCTGAGTATCCTAAGTTACTAAGTATTCATTTCAAAGATTCTTTTTCTTGAAATAACAGTGTTTACAATTTCATGTGTTATTAGGCTAATGGTGTGTTGTGACTAAAGTGTTCATCCACGAACTGAATTTATCAATAAATTGGTTTCTGTGTCCCCACGATAATTGCTGAACACAATTTAAATGTCTTATTACAATAAAAGCAATCAGGAATAAGCAACTAGCTACAATTACTCAAACTGTACTAGATCCACTTGCCACATATTCCACTAGGAGTGGAAAGGCAGTGAATATTCCTCGACAATGCAAATAGTAATCAGTACAAAAGATACAATTACTTCATAACTATTTCAGCAGTAGCAATTTCATACAATTAAACTGACAAAAGAACCTCTTGTTCATGTCAGTAGTGCTCCACCATCATTACTCATTTATCTATAATTTTATTATCTCCGTGCTGTAATGTACAGATAGTAATGGTTATTGGGAGCTAGTTGTTGCCAAAACAAATTAATACTTCTTCTGTGTAGTTCAAGTCAATTCACTGGTACATTACTTGCTAAACTGTGCTACTGTCTTCTGTCTTATCAGCAAAACAGAAGTTTAGTATCAAGTTACAGGAACCCACATAGTTCACTTTCTTCATGAGTCACACTAATACTGGGTACAATTTTGCCGAATTAGGCTGGTGACCATTTTTTTTTTCTTTTTTTTTAAGTGTTAAAAACTTAGTTGAGCAAATTAAAAATAGACCTGGAAATCAACTGTAGTGAGACTCAAATAATACATATTCATTGCTCCATAAATAAAATAGTATAAATTAACAATGAAATCATATAACCAGTCGATGAGTCTTTTTGTTTGGGAAAATGAATGGAAAATCTGGATGGTCTGAAAAAGAAATAAATGTAGGAGTATAAAAGGTGTCCAAGTGCTCTTGGTGAACCAAGTATTGTTTTCAGAATGAAGCTGTAGTGCGTATTACCGGTCCTGATTTATGGAATTGAACAGTAACTTTTAATGGAACAAAGGGGAAGACTAGTTAGAGAGCAATGGAAAAAAGCAGGTTGGGTATTACTAGTAGAGAAAGAGGAAAATAAAAAAAAATTAAAATTGAACAGAAAGTAGACTTGAGTAAAGACATATCTATGACTCCAATGGAAATGAAATGAGCAGGACTCGTAATCAGATTGAACAAGAAAGTGCTTTACTAGAGTCCAATAGCACAGGGGTATCTGTACACATGGGAGCACACGCGAAAGTACGCACGCACCCATGCACACTCGCACGTGCACGCCTGTGTGCACGCATGCTTCCATGCATGCACACACGCATGCATGCACACACACACACACACACACACACACACACACACACACACACACACACACACAAATAATGATTGAAATGCAAGAAAGTAATTCCATTTAGGAATTTCATTATGATGAAAAATGAACATAAGTACTTCAAAAAGATGTTATTTAAATAGCTTAGATGATAAATTTAATGAACTACAAAATTAAAACTAGCCACTCATATATACTACTGCAGGAAAATTTTGAAACTTTCGACTAAATAACATTTATGTCAATCCAAGACTCATGCCTGGAGCATCACTTATGTCAGCAGAGCTTTCCAGGCATGCTTCACAGGCCCAAGTCAAACACCAATACTTCAGCACTTCTGTCCCATCTCCTACATTCCAAACACTGCTCCACTATCACCTTGAAAGATATTCTGAGCTGATTTCATACTTATTGTATCCGTTAGTGTTGTGGTAGAGACTGGCTTATGAACACCTACTATGCTTTGCAAAGATATGAGTGTAATGACCAGTGGAATAATACTTAATGCATGTATGTGTGCTTCAGTAGATACACTGCAGGTCTTAGCCTCGGATGGCCATAGGAGTATTATTATCTCTGTTACTATTTCTTTTGTATACATCAAGAATGCCAAGCTGCATGATGGTTCAGAGCAAATATAACTACTAGGGTAAGTCAGTTCAGGAGTCGGAAGAAGGTAAAGGACAACTCATCACCTCAGTATCTGTTCATTCATCAGGTTTTGAATGCTCATTTTAGGAGAGAATTAGGCTTTGACATGCTTCATAGTATAAATAAATAACTGAAGTGTTCTGGAAAAATTAACAACTCTAGCACATTTTGCATTTATTTCTGCATACAGCGTACATGTCAGCAGTGTCAACTGTCCACGTGTGCAGTATAGGTTGCTGACCTACAATCCTTCAACATACACTAACTGATCAAAAATAACCATACAACCACATGTATGGTGAATTGACCACCAGATTTCATAATAAGCAGACCCATCAGTACAAAAGGAGACAGGGAGTATTGCGTTGTCAGTGAAAAGTAGTAAGAGAAGAATGGGTAACAGAGGAGAGCACAGTGACTTCAAATCTGGACTAATTACTGGATGCCACTTGAGTAACAAATTAATCAGTGACATTTCTAGCCTTCTAAAACTGGTGGTGATGTGACTGAGAGGTGGAAATGTGAAGGAACAGCTACAGTTAAACCAAGACCAGGCAAACTCATGTGCTGATAGACACGATCCATCAAGGAATGGGTAGGGTGTTAGTAAAAACTCACATGAAATCTGCAGACCCTCTGCAAAATCACTCATGAGTTTCAAAGTGCTACCAGCTGTCTAGCTAGCACAATGAATGTGCATCATGTTTTAAAAAGAATGTGGTACAAAAGCAGAGGAACTCCCCATAAGCCGCCACCGATTTCTGTAATGAACACTAAGTAATGTTTGGGATGGTGTAAAAAGCAATTTCGCTGGACCATTGATGACTGGATTGAATGATAAATCATACTATACTTGGTGACAATCAATGGATGTGCCTGGGTTTGACAAATGCCTGGTGAATGTTATCTGTCATCATGTATATACCAGCAGTGAAGTATGGAGTATGTGGTGTTAATGAATGAGGGTGCTTTTCATGGTTAGACTATGGTCCCTTATTGCACTTAAGAAAGTGCTAAATATGAAAGGATATGAACACATCTTAGTGTGTGCTGTGTCCAATAGAGAAAAAGTTTGGAGATGACTGTTTGTATCAGTGTGACAACACACCCTGTTATAATGCAGCATAGGTGGGGCAATGATTTGTGAGCAACAAATTTCACAAAATGGACTGTGCTGCCCAGAGTCCCAACCTGAACTCAACTGACAACCTGTGGGATGAATCGGAATGTTGATTTTGCTCCAGATCCCAGCATCCAACGTCACTACCTTCTCTGGTTTTGGTCCCTGAGGAAGAATCGGCTGCCGAATCTCCACAGGCATTAATACACCTTGTTGGAAGTGTAGAATCTACTATGTAGGAATCAACATGGATTCCGGAAACAGCGATCGTGTGAGACCCAAGTCGCTTTATTTGTTCATGAGACCCAGAAAATATTAGATACAGGCTCCCAGGTAGATGCTATTTTTCTTGACTTCCGGAAGGCGTTCGATACAGTTCCGCACTGTCGCATGATAAACGAAGTAAGAGCCTACGGAATATCAGACCAGTTGTGTGGCTGGATTGAAGAGTTTTTAGCAAACAGAACACAGCATGTTGTTATCAATGGAGAGACATCTACAGACGTTAAAGTAACCTCTGGCGTGCCACAGGTGAGTGTTATGGGACCATTGCTTTTCACAATATATATAAATGACCTAGTAGATAGTGTCGGAAGTTCCATGCAGCTTTTCGCGGATGATGCTGTAGTATACAGAGAAGTTGCAGCATTAGAAAATTGTAGCGAAATGCAGGAAGATCTGCAGCGGATAGGCACTTGGTGCAGGGAGTGGCAACTGACCCTTAACATAGACAAATGTAATGTATTGCGAATACATAGAAAGAAGGATCCTTTATTGTATGATTATATGATAGCGGAACAAACACTGGTAACAGTTACTTCTGTAAAATATCTGGGAGTATGCGTGCGGAATGATTTGAAGTGGAATGATCATATAAAATTAATTGTTGGTAAGGCAGGTACCAGGTTGAGATTCATTGGGAGAGTGCTTAGAAAATGATGTCCATCAACAAAGGAGGTGGCTTACAAAACACTCGTTCGACCTATACTTGAGTACTGCTCATCAGTGTGGGATCCATACCAGATCGGTTTGACGGAGGAGATAGAGAAGATCCAAAGAAGAGCGGCGCGTTTCGTCACAGGGTTATTTGGTAACCGTGATAGCATTACGGAGATGTTTAATAAACTCAAGTGGCAGACTCTGCAAGAGAGGCGCTCTGCATCGCGGTGTAGCTTGCTCGCCAGGTTTCGAGAGGGTGTGTTTCTGGATGAGGTATCGAATATATTGCTTCCCCCTACTTATACCTTCCGAGGAGATCACGAATGTAAAATTAGAGAGATTAGAGCGCGCACGGAGGCTTTCAGACAGTCGTTCTTCCCGCGAACCATACGCGACTGGAGAGGAAAGGGAGGTAATGACAGTGGCACGTAAAGTGCCCTCTGCCACACACCGTTGGGTGGCTTGCGGAGTATAAATATAGATGTAGATGTAGATGTAGATGTTCCCAGCACAGTTAGAGCTGTCATAAAGCTGAAGGTTGGACACAACCCAAATTAATGTCCACTAGGTACATATCTGAATCTATATTAGGGCTAGGAACATAGGTTTTTAGTGAAAATATGCAGTAATACATTATTCTTATTACCTCACCAGACTGAATTTTCTGACTTTAAGTAACTACACTTTTGATCAGATAATGTATACTGTGCCTGGGTCACAAGACACCCATTCACACATTAATCAGTGTCAGTCCATTACCACTGCAGTGAATGCATTTAAGAAAACCAACTGTGGAGCTGCAGTGTGAATGTATGCTGTTATGGTAAATGATTGCTGTCTTTAACAAATACCTAAGATACAAACCAGACGTATAAGATGGCGTAAATAGGATGGCCGAGGGAAAAATTGCTTATCTGAATTCGCAGCAGCACTAGTCCTTTGCTGTGAAACTACACTATTTGAAAACCCTGTCAAATTTCTGTGAAAATGAAAAGAATCTCCTCCTCATTGTTTGGTGTAAGGATCATAGGTGCCTTTTAGTTATTTCAGTGGAATGAGTTTCTCTAAAATGAGTGGAATTTATGATGAATTACAATAATGAACATTAACCCCTCAAAATCAAGTTAATACAGCTCCTAATTTGATACTGTTTTAGAAACTACCAAGCTGCACTAAACATAATAAATGTTCCGCTGGTAGTTAACTTAAATAGTTGCACCTATACTAATAATGTCTTTATTAAAATTTGAAACTCTACTAAACTTAGCAGAGGAAAGATAATTGCAAACTGAAGAAGTGTTGTGCTGTGGGATGTTAGTTAGCAGACTGCTGCGACAGTTGACACTGACAGCTGCCATGGGATAACAACAGCTCTTTTACTGAGGTTTTTTGTGGGATATGTGAGTTCAATAAGCAATGACCTGATCCAGCAATATAAGAAGCACCACTTTCAGTTTTCTAAGAAAGTCTAGGTTTTCAAGACATGTGAAAAAGAATTTTAGGATAAGGGAAATTCTTAGAGGTAAACAACAAATAGAACTGGAAAACGTGATCCCTCATCTATAGCTGACTGATGTGTGGCACATAGACTCACAAAGACCTCAATAATTATCAATATATTTAGTGTGACCTACTGATCATTTTTTAGTCTTAGCACACACATTTATTTTAACACTGCTGTGAGCGTGTAAATAGAACAAAATAGCTTTGGCATCAACTGGCTGCCTAAACTGGTAGTATGTATTGAGAGTATGTAGAGAGTTTAACAGTTAAAATTGCCATCAGTATTCAATGTTGATTATCATCCATTCAACCTGTTGCTCCTACACAGAACTCTGGAATCTGTTGTTCAGCACAGCATTGTTTTTTGTGTATGTCACCATGGCTGGAGCCAAACTGAAACATTTTACAAGACAACATATTCTGGTAACAATTCACTGGTCATTTGTGTTCATTGCCCAATTGGATATTGATGCACTAGTGACTCAATGTTAGCTGAATTATCTTCAGTTCACCTTTTTCGCACAGCCCTCACAGAATTTACTCAGTATCAAACTGTACGGCAAAACATTCATACCTTGTAGCAGTTTATATTTATCTTGCCATATACCCTTATAGTAGTTTAACTAAGCAAGAATAAGGGCCACAGCATATTTATCTATCCTTGTCATCATTACAGGTGGGTTCCACTCTTTGTAGGATCATAGTGATCTGCTCTTCCTTTTAACCTTCTCCCATTTATCCCACTCTTCTAACCGAGGAAGGAAAAATTAGTTGCAGAAGTGTGTCACCATTACCTTTGGTAGTACGACATATTTTGCTACTGGAGTAAGTACTGACCAACAATTCTATCTCATAATTTGTTAGTTTCCTTGACCGAATTTTTCTTTGATTCAAAAAATCCAAATAATCTGATGTAATTATTTATATCACATTGCACCTATAAGCCAATGTACATCAGAAATACTATGAGGAATGTATTAATGTAATTTTTCTATTTCTGTTTGAAAGCAGTTCATTATGTACAAACATGTAAAATACAGGACAAGTCAGAGTTTGGAAGGAAATGGAACCTGTGATATGGTGAAGCTTCGATTTACTCTGTGAGGTGATGAGGCTTTAAATTAGCCCATGAGATGTCTTCTGATGATGCAATCGGTTTACCTTGTCTCACATATCTGAATCTATATTAGGGCTAGGAACATAGGTTTTTAGTGAAAATATGCAGCAATACATTATTCTCATTTTGAGAAGAGTTAAAATGTTTTGTATAAATACAAATTTATAGAAATTTTATGACAGAATAATAAACATTGAAACATAAAGGCTTTTAGTAACCATAATAGTAATAAAACACTATGAGACTATGCAGATATAACATTCCTTTTTATATAAAAAAAGAGGAGTACAAAGGTATGGAGCAGTATGCTCCATGAGTAAGACAATGTACTGCTAAGAGATATAAAATCTGTTAAATCTGAGCTCAAGAGGGTAATCAACAAGCAAAAATTGATTATTTTAGGACACTCCTCAGAGACATTCACTGGAGTGATGTTTACAGTGCTCATAGAATGAATGAAAAATACAACACTTTTGCTAATAAAGTGCTTACCTTATTTGAACACTGTTTTCCCCCAAAACTATCCAAGGTTAGAGCAAAGTCTACAGAGAAGCCATGGATTACTCAAGGAATAGAGGTATCTTTTAAAACCAAAAGAAAACTGTATCTGTCAATCTGAAACAGTCCTCATGTTGATGCTTTAGCACATTATAAGGAATACTACAAAATGTTAGAGACTGTAATATGGACTTCAAAGCAAATATATTACAAGGAAAAGATGGTCATTCAGATAACAAAATACAGACAATATGGGATATAGTGAAGGAGGAGTCCGGGAGGACCACACATGAAGAGAGAAAAATAGCGTTAAGAGAAAATGATACATTGGTGACAAATGAGTGTAGTGTTGCAGAACTTTTTAATAAACACTTTATAACTGTTACTGAAAAGATGGGGTTGTCAGGTTCTGTAGATGCTGCTATGGAATACCTCAGACCAGATATTTCAAGTAACTTCCATAATATAAATTTGACCCTCACTACCCCAGCAGAAGTAATGCCCATCATAAAATCTTTACAATCAAAAACATGTAGTGGATATTATGAAATATCAACGAAGTTAATAGAAGAATGTTATTCTTAGTTAAGTAACATATTAATCTATCTGTGTAAGCAGTCATTTATCTGTGGAATATTACCTGAATGGTTGAAATATGCTGAAGTTAAGCAACTGTTTAAGAAGGGAGATAAAAAAATAGCATCAAATTTCTGTCCAATTTCACTTTTTCCAGCATTATCAAAAATTTTAGAAAAGGTAATGTACAATCAGCTTTATAACCATCTTATCACAAATAACACAGAGTCAAAGTCACAGTTCAGATAGTGAGAAAGTTATCTACACTTACAGTGAAAATGTACTTAATTCATGAGACAAAAAATTGCAGGCAACTGGCATATTTGTGATCTGCCAAAGGCATTTGACTGTGTAAATCACAATATCCTTCTAAGTAAATTAGAATATTATGATGTGACAGGAAATGCTGCAAAATGGTTCTTCAAATCTTATATCTCTGGCAGAAAACAAAGGGTGTTATTAGGAAAGAGACATGTATTAAGCTATCAGGCATCATCCAGCTGGGAACTAATTACATGTGGGGTCCCACAAGGTTCCATCGTAGGGTCCTTACTTTTTCTCGTGTATATCAATGACCTTTCATCAGTAATATTACCAGATGCCAAGTTTGTTTTGTTTGTTGGTGATACAAACATTGCAATAAATAGCAAATCAAGTGTAGCCATATAAAGATCGGCTAGTAAAATATTTGTGGACATTAATCACTGGTTCCTAGCCAATTCTTTGTCATTAAACTTTGAAAAAACATACTACATGCTGTACAGAACTTGTAAGGGGTGTCCCATGAGTATATGGGTAACATAAGATGACCAGCAGATAGAAGAAGTGGAAAGTGTTAAATTCCTGGGACTACAGCTACACCACAGAACTGCTGAAGCGTCTTAGCAAATCTATATTTGCAATGCGAATTGTGTCAGACATAGGGGATATAAAAATGAAAAAGCTGGCATGCTATGCTTACTCTAATTCCATATTGTCATATGGGATTATTTTTTGGGGTAATTCATCAAGCCAAGCTAAAGTTTTCCGGGCACAAGAGTTATATGTGGTGTGAACTCAAGAACATCCTGCAGAAGCCCGTTAGTGGAACTAGGTATATTAACTACTGCTTCCTAATATATTTATTCCTTAATGAAATTTGTCATTAAAAATATATCACTTTTTCAGACCAACAGCTCAGTTCATGGAATCAATACGAGAAATAAGAATAATCTTCACAAGGATTTAAAGTCACTTATTCTTGTACAAAGAGGTGTGCATTATTCAAGAACACAAATTTCCAATAACTTGCCAGAACCAACTGATATACAGGGTGTTACAAAAAGGTACGGCCAAACTTTCAGGAAACATTCCTCACACACAAAGAAAGAAAATATGTTATGTGGAAATGTGTCCGGAAATGCTTACTTTCCATGTTAGAGCTCATTTTATTAGTTCTCTTCAAATCACATTAATCATGGAATGGAAACACACAGCAACAGAACGTACCAGCGTGACTTCAAACACTTTGTTACAGGAAATGTTCAAAATGTCCTTTGTTAGCGAGGATACATGCATCCACCCTCCATCACATGGAATCCCTGATGCGCTGATGCAGCCCTGGAGAATGGTGTATTGTATCACAGCCGTCCACAATACGGGCATGAAGAGTCTCTACATTTGGTACTGGGGTTGCGTAGACAAGAACTTTCAAATGCCCCCATAAATGAAAGTCAAGAGGGTTGAGGTCAGGAGAGCGTGGAGGCCATGGAATTGGTCCGCCTCTACCAATCCATCGGTCACCGAATCTGTTGTTGAGAAGTGTACGAACACTTCGACTGAAATGTGCAGGAGCTCCATCGTGCATGAACCACATGTTGTGTCGTACTTGTAAAGGCACATGTTCTAGCAGCACAGGTAGAGTATCCCGTATGAAATCATGATAACGTGCTCCATTGAGCATAAGTGGAAGAACATGGGGCCCAATCAAGACATCAGCAACAATGCCTGCCCAAACGTTCACAGAAAATCTGTGTTGATGACATTATTGCACAATTGCATGCGGATTCTCGTCAGCCCACACATGTTCATTGTGAAAATTTACAATTTGATCATGTTGGAATGAAGCCTCATCCATAAAGAGAACATTTGCACTGAAATGAGGATTGATACATTGTTGGATGAACCATTCGCAGAAGTTTACCCGTGGAGGCCAATCAGCTGATGATAGTGCCTGCACACGCTGTACAAGGTACGAAAACAACTGGTTCTCCTGTAGCACTCTCCATACAGTGACGTGGTCAGCAACCTCTCTGACGCAGACATTAGGGTTATCGTCAACTGCACGAAGAATTGCCTCGTCCATTGCAGGTGTCCTCATCATTCTAGGTCTTTCCTAGTCACGAGTCATAGGCTGGAATGTTCTGTGCTCCCTAAGACGCCGATCAATTGCTTCGAACGTCTTCCTGTTGGGACACCTTTGTTCTGGAACTCTGTCTCGATACAAACGTATCGCACTACGGCTATTGCCCCGTGCTAATCCATACATCAAATGGGCATCTGCCAACTCCGCATTTGTAAACATTGCACTGACTGCAAAACCACGTTCGTGATGAACACTAGCCTTTTGATGCTATGTACTGATGTGCTTGATGCTAGTACTGCAGAGCAATGAGTCCCATGTCAACACAAGCACCGAAGTCAACATTACCTTCCTTCAATTGGGCCAACTGGCGATGAATCGAGGAAGTACAGTACATACTGATGAAACTAAAATGAGCTCTAACATGGAAATTGAGCGATTCCGGACACATGTCCACATAACATCTTTTCTTTATTTGTGTGTGAGGAATGTTTCCTGAAAGTTTGGCCATACCTTTTTGTAAAACCCTGTATATAACTTCTGCACCATTTCAGTGCAGTAATGTGTTCATTATAAGTAAGTGTGTGTTGTGTGTGTGTGTTCTAACTTCTGCACCATTTCAATGCAGTAATGTGTTCATTGTAAATAAGTGTGTGTGTGTGTGTGTGTGTGGGTGTGTGTGTAAGTATGTGTCTGTGTGTGTATGTGTGTAGGTATACATTCTAATTTCTGCACTATTTCAGTGCAGTAATGTGTCCATTGTAAATAAGTTCCATTATACGTTTATTACCTTATAAATAAATAAAAACTTTTTTAAATTTAGTAAATGAGTGTTTGTAAAATGTTTCTTTCATACAGTGTTCATTAAAAAAATGATGATCATTCCACTTGGGACCTGTGGAAGGTACATTAGCTTATTTGTTTCAGTTGTAAATATTTGTCATGTATTATTGTTTTTCTGACATATTCTACATCCTCCTCACTACGGATCAATTGGAATGAAAGTAAATCTAATCTAGAGAATGTAATTCCACTGCTATCAGGACTACAAAAAGTAATGCATATGATTTTGACAATGTTGCTGTAACTGACTGAAGTGTTCAGGCTGAACCTGCTTTGTCTCTGTTCTTACAACACATCAACATATCTAATAACATGGCATGTAAAAATGTCAAATTGAACAAGGTGTGCAAAAAAGTGTTTCGAATCAAAAACATGGCCAATGCAAAGTCTTTCCATAACTTTAACAGTAAAGCCACTAAAATGGTGGCAGTTATTGACAGCACCCGATGCAAACATTTCACAGAAGTTGTTGGACTACATCTCTCACCTCTTGGTATTCTCTGTTTATTTTGCATGAGTCAATCTAACTGGTCACTTGGCTGGACCATCTGTGCTTTTTTCTCTGATATTCTCACTGAGAGCTTGGTGGAAAGTTATACCAGAGAGCTTGGAAACGGCTACACCAGAATAAAGTACTGGTCAAGAGTTTGAACAGGTTGCATTAACACTGTCATATTTGACTCACCCTCTGATTGAAAACCTTTTGTCAAGGGTGAAACTGCGATATGTGGCATGCTGGAATACATAATCAAGTTACAGTATGCACAGCTAAGACAACTGCATTAGGGAGGGATGGTTCAAAATATCACAGCATGTAAGAAATATGTTGAATAAGCAGTAGAGAGCTCAACTGGGAAAAGGAGCTTCCAATAATCTCAGTCAGCTAATGGCCTAAGAAAGATATATTCTTAGTGCAGCTGCTGCTTGACAGTTTTTAAACAGGAAGAACTGTTTAATATGAGGACATATTTTTCGTATTTATCAGGGTATCAAATAACATGATATCACTACCTGTGGTCTGAGGAATTACTTGTTTTCAGTTGTTAATGATTAGTTTGTTAGAGTGGCATATCCATAATTATAGTACCACTAGTTGTTGATAGTTTTAGTGGGAACGCAAAGGTGTTAGTAACTGACATATTTGTTAATCCAATCTTGACCAAAAAAGAAATGGGTGTAAAGAAAAATGATTTGAAGAATTATGATTTTCAGAAACCCACATTAATTATAAATGTGAATTAAATTAGACATTTCCGGACTGAACTTATTGCTCTGCAGTGGAGTTTGTGCTGATGTGAAACTTCGTGGCAATTAAAACTGTGTGCCAGGCTGAGACTTGAACTCGGGACCTTCACCTTTCACAGGTAAGTGTTCTACTGACTTAGTGACCTAAGCACAACTGACAACCCATCCTCACAGATTTACTTCTGCCAGTATCTCATCTCCTACCTTCCAAATTTCACAGAAGTTCTCCTGCGAAACTGCAGGACTAGCACTCTTGAAAGAAAGGGTATTGCGGAGAAATGACTTAGCCACAGCCTGGGAAATGTTTCCAGAACTAATTTTTCACTTTGCAGTGGAGTGTGAGCTGATATAAAACATCCTGGTAGATTAAAACTGTGTGCAAGATTCGGACTTGAACTTGGGACCTCCGTCTTTCCAGGCCTGTGCTCTACTGACTGAGCTACCCAATCACAACTCATGATCTATCCTCATGGGACAAGGTGAAGTAAAGCTGAAAAGCAAAGGGGGGGGGGGGGGTGATGGGCCGAGAGTCATGCTTATGTAGCTCAGTTGGTATCACACTTGCCCGTGAAAGGCAAAGGTCCTGAGTTTGAGTCTCAGACTGGCATACAGTTTTAATCTGAAAGGAAGTTTTAAATTAGTGATTGGCAGTTCTGTGACTCGAAGAAAATTGTTACTTGTCAGTACATCCGGAGGAAGTCATAATGGTTTCTGTGGCAGTATGGCGTAAAAGGAAGTGCTCGGCAGTACAGAGGTCACATGCATGAACAAATTTGTAGGGTGATATGGCACAGGTAATGACAAGGAAATCTGATGTAAAATGGACAACAGGTAGTCAAAAGACTTGCTTGCTTACTGATTAAAGAATAGGAGCCTGTAGATAACTGATCAGTTACATCCCACTTCTTTCCTTCGCTATGTGTCTCCTCTCATTTAAATTTTAGAGTGTACTTTGACCCCACTGGCTTCTTTACGTATGCTCTATACTTCTTCCTCCTATCTGTCAACATTCTGCATCTCTTCAAAGAACTGCCTTAAAATTCAATATTTGTTCTTTAATTTTCATCCCATTCAGCTAATGGCTCATAAAGACCCTTTCTGTATTGTATATAGAGCTTCCTTAGTTTTTTACTATTGAACACTAGATCTAAATCAATATCATTAAATAGACAGGTTCACTTTAAAATAAGTTCAGAGTTTTGTAGTGTCATCCAATACACATTTATAGCAAGAATTAATTTATTCTTAGTAATCATGCGCTGGATAACCCACCCAAACAGCTGAGTGTGTTAACAAACTGGTTTCAGGATTCAGGGAGTGAGTCAGCCCCGGGTCGAATTCCCCTTGCAGGTTGGCAAGAAGGGCTGCCTGTATGTGGCTTTTAGGCCATTTTCCACATCCAACTAGACATTTAGAAACCATTCTCAGATCTGAACGTGAGATGTACTCTACATACATAAACTAAGGGAAAGGCAACCACTTACCTATAGAAGACTGCCACAAAGCACACAGAAACACTTAATAGAAAACAATTAACACTAGTTTCCAAGCTCTCGCTCTTTTTCTAGTGAGAGTCAACACATTAACACACAAACGCCCAAATTGACATGCTTGCAGTAGCAGCGGACTTTTTACTGAATACTGATTACTGAAAGCAGTTGCCTGGGTATTCGGAGATGGGGACAATGAAGGAAAGAATGCATGAGACCAGGAAGCGTGAGGCAGGTCTTTTGAAAGATGACTCAGTGGCAGCAAATCAAGATTAAAGGAGTGCAGAGGGTAAAGCACATAAAGGATGGAGAGAGGGACAGGAGGGGAGGAAAAGAAAGGAAGGTGGTGGTGAGGAGGGAGACAGGGAGGGAAGAGGGGTGGAAAAAAGGGGGGAGAGTGGTGGAGAAAAAGAAGGACAGAGAGAGAGAGATTTACTCTAGAAGCAGACAGATGGGGTGCATAAATTCCATCCTGGGGGGAGTGGTGGTGTCAGGAAAGCAATCTGAACACCAGCTGTCACTAACATAAACAAAAACTGCGTAATAAATGCCTACTCCACAATGTGATGTGAAAACTCAGGAGAGTAGAAGAAGAAAAACATGTTTTGCATGCAAAATCCTTAGTTTGTTTGCTTTGTATGGTCTGTCATTTTATTATTCTCTGTGTCAAATTGGTGAGAACTTGGCATGAATTTGAATGTGACAGCAGGTTTACAAATGTTAAACTTTTTCTCAATGAATATATGACTACATTTTGGGCATTTACATGACTGGATTCTTGCTGTACTGTAATCTCCAATGAAAATTAACTAATTTAACAATACCACTCACAGATATTATCTGTTCAGAAATTCAGCTCTAGGACAGAAAAAGTTGTGAAGCACAACTAATTTCAATTTGTTTTTACCTCTGTTTTTTTTTTCTCTGCTAGAGAATAAAGGTGGAAGACAGGGTAATGTGCAAGACAGAGATTACTACTAAAAGTTCTCGGGTTTTCAAATCTCATCTGATGCAGTCCCCAACAAACAGTCTTTCCTTCTCATTCCATAAGGTAACTCTCTCCTGACCCACAGTTCTGGGTGACTTTCCCAATATCTATCCCTTTTCCTAGACCCCTCCAGTCATTTTCCTAGACCTCTACAGCCCTTTTCCTTCACCCTTCTTCCTTCCCCTTTAACCATTCTGCCTGAAGAAGGAGCCACTGGCTCCGAAAGCTTGCCAATCACAGTAGTCTTTTATGTGTGTGTTCTGCTGCCACTTGGTGAGTAGATTTTTTATCTGTCCAATTAAATAATTTTAGATAACCTGAAGATGTACACAGACATTTACATCTGCAGCTACAATCTGCAAGCCACCTTAAAGTGTGTGGTGGAGGACAAGTCTGGTACCATTAGCGATTTTCCCTCTTCTGTATTCCAATTCTCACATTGTGTGTGGAAAGAATGACTGTCAGTAAGCCTCTATGTGAGCTCTAACTTCTCTGATTTTCTTGTTGTCATTATTTTATGAGACATGTGTAGGAGGAAGTAAAATGTTGCACCACTCTTCTTGGAATGTACTTTCTCGGAATTCCAACAGTGAACTTGTATGTGTATCATGACATCTCTCTTGTGCCATGTGCCACTAGAAGTTCTTGAGTGTTTCTGTAATGGTTTTGCATTTACTAAATAATCCCATCATAAAAATGCACTCTTTCTGGGATTTTCTCTCTCTTCTATTAATACTACCTGGTAAGGATCCCAAACTGATTAGCAGTGCTCAAGAATTTGTGTCAGAAGTGGTTTGTAAGTCACTTATTTTGAGGATGAATTGCACTTTCTTAATATTTGCCAATGAATCTCTACCAGTTACAATCATTTATGCACAGCATCAAATGAGAGTCCTTGCACCAACTGTTGATTGTCTGCAGGACTTCCTGCATTTCGTTGCTATCAACTGGCATTGCAAACTTTCTATACACTTCATCATCAGTGAACAGCCTCATGGAGCTTCCAACATTATTTACTAGATCATTTATGTATATTAAAACAATAATGGCATTGTAATATTCTCTCAAGGTACTCCTAAAATTGTAAATCAGAATGAATTGCACTTTTTTTCCAAATGCTTTCTGCCATTTATTCCCCAACATCCACTGCTGCCAGAATTCACATAATTTCTGTGTAATATGATAGGTTTCTCATTTGGTCCAGATGTCCTTACAATGTTGAGTAATTTTAGTAAACTTTCTATCCTGTGATCAATTACCTCAATATAGTAATCACCAGTACTGAATGTATCTTGGAATACAAGATTCAGTATTTTAGCCTTTTCTCTGTTATCTTTAGTTTCAGTGCCAGTATGGTTGCTGAGTGACTGAATAAATGATTTCACCCATTTATTGGCTTTATTAAGGCCAAAATTTTTTAGGTGTTAAGCCGATGTGCGTTACCAAACGAGAAGTGATGGGAGCCTTTTAATGCTGCTCACCTTAAAACAAAATCAAAAACTGGAACAGTACACTCTCATGACCTTCTATATGCTCAATTGCCCTGCTTTGGCAACCTGTACTAAATTACAGTTCCATCATCATTTCACACGGTTTCAAAGGCATTGTGTCTTGCCTTCAGCATGAAAGAACCACCATTATGGTACGGGGTATCAATATTCCACTGTCATTAATGGGTATTCTCTGGAAATAATCTTTAGTTTCAGGAATTTAGGATACACCAGAAATTTATCACTGTACATGGAGATCAATAAAAAAGGGGTGGAGAGCAGCAGCTGATAAGATAAAGCCATGGAAAAGGATTTAGAACAACAATTTACTAATAACACATACCAGTTTCAAATACACTGTAAGTTTGTGATCAGGATGCTTCTACAAAGCAGTAATGCTAGAATAACTGCTCACCAGTTCGAAACAAAAGATGATCAGTTTTTATTGTCATTATGATGAAGTAAAAAGTTATAAAAACCAATGTTCTAAGGTGCCATACACTCATAATTATTTCTTAACTACCAGCTTTGATCCTCAAATACATAGCCCTTGAGCATATATCTAAGACTTCTTGCGTGGACACTTTGGTGAAGTTACACACTCATTTAAAAGACAAATTACATACTTCAAAGATATATGTAAAATAGATCTGAAGAAAACTACCATCATGCTTAGTGAACACATATTGTCAAAAGAATGAATATATACCACCTGGTCATGAAAATCAGTATCCATGACACTGAGAAGAAACAAAACAATTCTTAGAATAAAGATAGAATAGCTGTAGCCTGGACATTTCCATCTTTATAGGAATGAACTGAAAATCTACTCATCAATCACTCCTAGAAATGTACATTTATAAGGATGAATTAAAACCAACAGAATACCTAGAGTTGATCACTGATAAGAGATGACAAAAGAATAAAGATTAAAAAGAATTAAAAAAGAACACTAAATATAAATGACTGTAAGATATATAACATAATGAAAAATCCAGGAGAAAATAATGACACTGTATGGAAATGATGAATTGCTACTCACCATTCAATGGTGATGTTGAGTCGCACACAGGCACAACAAAAGGATTGCTAAACCAGTAAAATTTCAGCTAAAACGCTTTCTTCTGAAATAGACAACACACGCACGCACGCGCACACACACACACACACACACACACACACACACACACACACACACACACTCTAGCCAGTGAGACCAGATTGTGAGCAGCAATGCATGATGGGAGAAGCAATCTGGGTGGTGCGGGTAAAGAGGAGGATGGGAAGGGGAAGGGGAGGGGAAGACCAGATAAGACAGCAGTTAAAAGACTGCGCATGTGTCAGTGAAACAGAAGACCGTGCAGTGATGGAGTGGGAACAGGGAAGGGAAGAATTGGATAAGGGACAGTGGCTAATGGATGTTGAGGCCAGAGGGGTTATGGGAGCGTAGTATATATTACAGGGAGAGTTCCCACATGTGCATTTCAGAACAGCTGGCATTTGTAGGAAGGATTCAGATGGTGCAAGCTGTGAACCAGACACTGAAGTGAAGAACAGAATGTTGGGCAGTGTGCTCATCAAATGGATGGTCCAGTGTGTCAATGGCTTTTCATCCGGACAGATTGCTTGTTGGTCGTCATGTCCACATAAAACACAGCACAGTGGTCAACAGTTCAGCTTGTAGATTCCATGACTGCTTTCACAAGTAGCCCTGCCTTTGATGTGATAAGTGATGTTTGTGATCAGACTGGAGTGTGTGATGGTGAGGATGTATGAGTCAGTTCTTGCATATAGATCTATTACAGGGACACGAGCCATGAGGCAACAGGCTGGGAGCAGGGGTGAAGCAGGGATGGATGAGGATACTGTGCAGGTCTGGTGGATCGCAGAATACCAATGTGGGAGAGCTGGGAAGGTTAGTGGGTAGGATAGTCCTCCTTTATAGTATTAATTGAAACAATTAGAAATGTCATTCGACCAGGTACACTAGCAGTACGGAGGTTGTTGAAACCACGGCACATGCTACTGAGTCACAAGGGAAATGCTCCTTTGTGGTTGGTCATTGGAACTTAAGGAAATGGTGGGTGACTGGAGAGAGAAGGCATGGGAGATCTGTTTCCGCACAAGAATAATTTCGGTATGTGAAGGCCTCATTGAGACCATTGGTATATTTCGGGAGCGACTTCTTGTCACTACAGATGCAACAGCCACAGGTGGCTAGGCTGTACGGAAGGAATGTTTTGGTGTGGAATATGTGGCAGCTGTCAGAGTGGAGGTATTGCTGGTGGTTGGTAGTTTTAATATGGATGGAGGTACTGATGTAGCCATATTTGAGGTGGAGGTCAAAATTGAGGAGGTGGCTTGTTGGACTGAGAAGGACCAGGTGAACCCAATGGGAGAGAAGGTGTTGAGTTTCTGGAATAATGTGGACAGTATGTCCTCACCCTTATCCAGATCAAAAAGATGTCATCAGTGAATCTAAACCAGGTGAGGGGTTTGGAATTCTGGATGGTTAGGATGGATTCCTCCAGATGGTCTATGAATAGGTTGGCATAGGATGGTGCCATGTGGGTGCCCATTTCCATACTCTGGATTGTTCGTAGGTGATGTCTCAAAGATGAAATAATTATGGGTGAAGATATGGTTGGCCATGGTGACCAGGAAGAAGGCTGCAAGTTTGCAAACTGTCAGGAATTGGGAATGGAAGTATTCAATAGCGGCAAGGCCACAGGCATTAGGGATGTAGTGACAGGGAAGTGGCACCAATACTGATAAGCACAGCATGCTGTGGTAAAGGAACAGGAACTGTGGAGAGTCAGTAGAGGTAATAGTTGTTGTCTTTCATATAGGAGGGTAGGTTGCAGGCAAGCAGGGCACCCTGAGATAAAGGAACAGCAACTGTGGAGAGTCAGTGGAAGTAATGGTTGTTGTCTTTCATGTAGAAGGGTAGGTTGTGGATAATAGGTTGAAAATGTTAGTCTAATAGAGCAGATATTCACTCAATAAGGGCACAGTAACCAGTTGCAAAGGGGCAAGGAGTCCCTCTTGAATTATATCAAAGTCTCACTAGGGACTTCAAAGGCCAAATTTACTCTCACAACCTTGTACAGAAACACATCTCCTGTGCCTTACCTCTCCAGTCATCTAGCAGCTCCCAAAGTCCCACCATCTTGCCAGAATGGAGTATTTCTCTCATGACTCAGTGCCACTGAGTACTGGAGCAACTGAATCACATTCTCTGCCAAGGTTTCAACTACCTCTCATTGTGTTGTGAAATGAGGAACGTCCTACTCACTAGTCTCCCCGCCCCTCCCACAGTAGTATTCTGCTCCCCACTGAACAACATAAGGGCCAGTTTCCAAGTGCTTTAGACGTTTACATACAAATTTAAGACATTTCTTTAAGTATTAAGTGAAGAATTTAGGTTGTTTTCATTACACGCATATTTAATAGTACTGCATCTACTCGGGGAATTATAGGTTTTAAGTTCTATCTTATATTTCCTTTCAAAACACGTACAGTACATATCGCCCATACAAATTTAAGACATTTCTTTAAGTATTAAGTAAAGAATTTAGGTTGGTTTCATTACACATATATTTAGTAGTACTGTATCTACTCGGGAAATTAAAGGTTTTAAGTTCAATCTTATATTTCCTTTCAAAACGCGTAAAGTATGTATCGCGCATACACGATTTATGGCCTAATTTTTGGGGTATAAAAGTTTTGATTTTTAACATTAGTTTAACTGCATTACTTTACTATATTAATAGTATACATGTATATTAGCGTTCCACATAACTTAAGTAGCTTTTGTCATCTGTAGCTAATAGAATATTATTGTTATTGCCTAGATAAATTTTGTAAAAAATATTGTAAATAACCATGAGAGAGAAGTGTTTGAGCAGCCATAGGAAAGTCAGTTCTGGGGTTCTATGCAGCTGTTGTGACAGATGGTTACATTGGGGTGAATGTAGTGGCATGGGAATTGGGGAAGTAAATTGGTCTCTTCCATGGTATTGTAGATTATGTTCAAGGGATAGGAGATAGGAAATAGCGGAACAGGAAGTGAAGATTAGAGCCCTTCAGGCTGAACTGGGTAGTGCTAGGGAGGAGGGGAGGAGGGTGAAGACAAGTGGGAAGTGGTAGCAAGGATCAGGGGCCACAGAAAGAGAACAGTATCAGACACTTTCATCATTGGCACACAAAAAATAGGTTTGCCTTGCTACCTCAGTCAGCTAAGGAAGAGGCTCAAGTAGATGTAAGTGTAGTCAGCACTCAACAGACTTTCACTAGGAAACCAACTATTGCAAAAAAAGTAGAAAGTAGGAGGAAAGTGTGTTGTTAGGTAGTAGCCATGGAAGAGGTGTGGGCCAAATTTTGCAGGAAAAATTAGGTGGCAGGTACCACGCCACAAGTATTTTCAAGCCAAGTACATGTCTTAGCCAAGTGATGGAGGACGAAGAATCATTGTGCAAAGGTTTTACAAAGCAGGATCGTGTTGTGGTACTGGGTGGGAAACAGTGCTGATAGGGATCAGGGCTTCAATATTGAGTGAGACTTGGTAAAAATACCATCTGCAACAAACCATACAAATGTTGTCTTGGTTCATGCTTTCATGCGGTATGATCATCCCAAATTGAACAGCTCTATCAGGAGGGCCAACATGGAGCTAGATCAGCTGCTTCGGGCGGCTACTTTGTCAAGCATGGTTTGGTTTCTGTTGATGGTATTGGTAGGAGGTACTTCACAAGACATGGCCTGCATCTCCATAGGAAAGGGAAGAGTAAACTGGCTGGAATGATAGCAAAATCTTTAAAGGGGGGGGGGGGGGACTGAAACTCATGGGAGTACTTTTTTAGGCTAAGATCAGTATCCAATGATCCTACACTGATTGAAATTAAGTAAAAAGTTCAGACAGCCAGGTACTAGAGATGTGAAAATATCACAAGAGTCTCATAACAGTACAGTAAAACATAATGTCAGTATGTCACAAGATTCACATAAAAGCATAGTAAAAAATAATGTTAATATATTGCATCAGAATATCAGGGTATTACAAAACAAAGTAGATGAGCTTCTTGTTTGTATAGAAGATTTAGAAACTGAGGGTGGAAGAGATGTACTATGCCTGTCTAAACATCATACAGTCACAGGTATGGAAATGGTAAATGTAGGTGGATATAACCTTTCAGCTCATGTAAGTGGAGACACTATGGAGAGAGGAGGAGTTGCCATATACGTTATAATCAGTCATAGTCTGAAAAATTTGGAAACTAAAAAAATTTGTGTATAGCAACACACAGAAGCATGTGCATGTGAGCTTAAACTAAATAAAGGCACTTTTATAATTGTAACTGTGTATAGGTCCCCATTGGGAAATTTTCAACTATTTTTGAAAACCTTGGATTCTTTGTTGAGCTACCTGTCAGACAAAGGAAAGGAAATTATTGTTTGTGGGGATTTCAACACAGATTTTCTGAAAGAGTCAGATAGAAAGCTTGACCTTGAAGTATTACTTGGTTCTTTCAATTTGACATCATTTATTGATTTTCCTACTCGGGTGGTACAGGAAAGCAGCACACTGATGTATAATGGTTTCATAGACCAAGATAAATTTAATCAAATAAAAACTTTTCCTATTAAGAATGGTCTGTCTGATCACAATCCACAGCTAGTTACAGCATATGATATAGCTCCATACAGTAATGCAAAACAGTCCTCCAAAATAGTGTGTTCCATTAACGATTTAACACCTCAAAATTTAAGGGAAAGCTTGCAATGGTTAGACTGGGCTGAGGTGTACAGGGAACATGATGCTAATTTAAAATTTAACCTATTTCATGATATGTTTGTGATTATATTTGAAAACAGTTTCCCTAAGAAAACAATGAAATATAATTGTAAGAAACCATGTAAAAAACCATGGCTTATTAAAGGGATAAAAATATCTTGTAAACAGAAAATGGAAATGTATCTTATAGCTAGGAGGAGTAATGATCCCGAAACAATGAAACATTATAAAAACTACTGCAATGTATCAAAAATTAAAACAATTTGGAATACTGTGAAAAGGAAACAGGGCAACCGAGAGCACAGGAAGACTGTATTTCTATCAAACATGATGAAAAGTTTGTTGACAAGAAGTCAGAAGTAGAAAACATTTTTAATAATCATTTTTAAGTGTTGTAGAGGAAATAGGTTCCAGCTATTCATTAGAAAATGCAGTGCAGTATATGGAAGAGGCAGTACCTACACAATTTGATAAAACTGAAATTCAACCCATCTCTCCTACTGAAATTAGGAAAATAATAATTTCACTCAAATGTAAAAGCTCACATGGAATTGATGGCATTTCCAACAGAGTAGTAAAAGCTTGTTCCCAACAAATAAGTAGGATTCTCATCCACATATGTAGTAGCTCACTGAAACAGGGAATTTTTCCAGATAGACTGAAATATGCTACTGTTAAACCATTGCATAAAAAAGGGGATAGATCTGATGCTAACAACTACCACCCAATCTCACTTCTGACAGCTTTATCAAAAATTCTTGAAAAAGTAATGTATTCAAGAACAGCATCACATATTTGTAAAACTGAAGTACTAACAAAATGTCAATTTGGTTTTCAGAAAGCTATTTCAACAGAAAATGCTATATATGTTTTCACTGATCAAATATTAAATGCAACAAATAACCGAACATTGCCCACTGGGATATTTTGTGATCTCTCAAAGGATTTTGATTGTGTGAATCATGACATTCTTCTAGATAAGCTTAAGTATTGTGGTATGAGTGGGACAGTGCACAAATGGTTTAATTCATACTTAACTGGAAGAATGCAGAAGGTTGAAATTAACAGTACAGATAGTCTACAAAAACCAGCAGAGTCCTCTAATTGGGGAGGTATCAAGAATGGTGTCCAACAGGGCTCAGTCTTGGGTCCCTTATTGTTCTTAATATACATTAACGACTTGCCACTCTATATTCATGAAGATGCAAAGTTAGCTCTTTTTGCTGATGATACAAGTATAGTAATCATACCCAAGAAGCAAAAATCAGCTGAGGAAATTGCAAATAATGTCTTTCGGAAAATTATTAAGTGGGTATCTGCAAATGGTTCTCACTAAATTTTGAGAATACTCAGTTTATACAATTCTGTACAGTAAATGGCATAACACCATTGATAAATATATACTATGAATGGAAGTCTGTTGCTAAGGTGGAATGCTCAAAATTTCTGGGTGCATGCTTTGATGAGAAATTGAATTGGAAGAAACACATTGATGATCTGTTGAAATAGTTAGGTTCAGCCACTTACGCTATTAGGGTTATTGCACATTTTGGTGATAAACATATCAGTAAATTAGCCTACTACGTCTATTTTCATTCACTGCTTTCATATGGCATCATATTTTGGGGTAATTCGTCATTTTTTTAAGAGAGAAAGTATTCATTGCGCAAAATCGTGTAATCAGAATAATAGCTGGAGCCCACCCAAGATCACCTTGCATACATTTATTTAAGGAACTCGGGATACTCACAGTACCTTTGCAATACATATACTCACTTACGAAATTTGTCATTAATAACCCATCTCAATTCAAAAATAACAACAAAGTGAATAGCTACGACACTAAAAGAAAGGATGATATTCAACATTCTGGATTAAATCTCACTTTGGCACAGAAAGGGGTGAATTATGCTGCCACAAAAATCTTTGCTCATTCGCCAAATAGTATTAAAAGTCTGACAGATAGCCAAACAACATTTAAAAGCAAATTACAAGAATTTCTGAATGACAACTCCTTCCACTCAATACATGAATTCTTAGATGTAAAGCAGTAACTGTAAAAAATAAAAATAATAATTAATTAATTAACTATTTTGTGTAAAGAAAACTTATGTTAAAGTGACACATTCCACATCATTAAGAAATGTCGTATTCACGATCTATGGAACAAGGATTAATGTATGTATGTATGTACACAATATCCTTGTTCATCCCTACTCCATCCCTGGTCCCAACGCATTGCCTCCCTGTAGCAGACCTAGATGCAAGAACTGACCCATACATCCTCCCGCCACCACCTACTCCAGTCTGGTCATAAGCATCACTATCCTATCAGAGGCTGGGCTACCTGTGAAAGTAGTAACATGATCTAGAAGCTAAACTACAACCACTGAGCTGCATTCTACGTAGGTATGACAACCACAAGCTATCTGTCTGCATGAATGGCCACTGACAAACTGTGCCCAAGAGACAGCTGGACCACTCAGTTGCTGAGCACATTGTCCAACACAACATTCTTCACTTCAGTCACTGCTTCAAAGCCTGTGCCATCTGGATCCTTCCTGCCAACACCAGCTATTCTGAGATTTCCGGTGGGAACTCCCCCTGCAATACCTCCTGCATTCCTGTAAATGCCCTGGCCTCAATCTTTGTTAATCATTAACCTTCATCCACCCACTGACTTTTCTGTTCCCACTGTAGCACCAAGCAGCCTTCTATTTCACCAACAAACTGAAAGTCTTTTTACTTCTGTTCTTTTACACCCACACCTCCCCCCCCCTCCACCCCCCCCCCCCCCCCCTCCTCAATTTAACCTGTCATCTGCACCTAGCTGCTATGCCTGCTGTCACAAGCAGCATTTCACTGTCTCTCAGCCCTACACTGCCATCCCTCCCCTTCCCCGGCCCAGCCTCCTCCTTAACCCCACTACCCATATTGCTTTTCCTATCATGCAGTGTTGCTTGCAGCCTGACCTCGGTGGCCAGAGAAAGTGATCATGGTTGTGTATGTTATGTATGTGTGTGTGTGTGTGTGTGTGTGTGTGTGTGTGTGTGTTTTATCTATTCCTATTTCAGAAGAAGGCCTTCTGACCAAAAGCTTACTCGTTTAGCAGTATTTTTGTTGTGCCTGTGTGTAACTTACCATTTCCAGTATAGTGAGAGTAGCAACTTCATAATACTGTAAGATAAATGAATTAATGACAGCAAGGTATGAAAAATAAAAGACTAATATGAAAAGGAAATTAAAGAGGAGCTTATCAAAATGCAGAGAATCCTGAGTGATAACGGAGAGTACATTAACACTGAAAACTGCCATATACATGAGACAGTCAAAATCACAAATATCTAACATAAAACTTCCATGGAGTAACAAAGTGAACAACATTGAATGCTACGCTTTCATAAACAAATATCAATAAGATTATAACACCCTAAAGCAAAATACATGGCATGGTAAAATGTGTTGAAAATCTTTTGAAACAGATGACTTGTAAAATTCAAAGATGATGATAACACAGACCTGAAAAGAAAGGACTGTGCCTACCAGAGAACAACTATTAATTCAAGATAGGCTATTAGGCAAAATGCACAAGTATGTGGAAACAGAAGTCAATAACCACCATGCTGTAAGTGATCTAATGTTTCTGTACTTTTATTTTTCTGTTTCTTTCCTCATGATTTAATTGTTAGGTATAAATGTCAAAAAGTAAGTCTTACTGGTCAGTTACAGATCATTTCCCTGTTTAAGTGTGGTGCTTTTGTCTCAATTTTTGTAAAAATAGTTGTTGGAAAAAAGAAATGAGACCATGGGCAAATTGGTAATGGCAATTTCATTCCTCCTGTTTCTTGATATTTTTGTACACCAAATGGTAGAGTTCAAAGAATCAGTGCCATGCTTATTTTATGTAAAGAAACTATTCTCTCTCATCCTCAGTGAAATGCAGCATATTTAGCACCACATATAATTTACTAATTATGCTACTAATCTGGCCAAAAATTACACTTTATATCACACACTTGTTGTATTGTGTATGTGAAAAAATTTAACTGGATCATTTTGTTTAGTTTCATTCACTGTCATCAAACAACTTAACAATTTTATGGACTTCACATCTAATACAAAAAGCTTTCTTAATGTAACAGCATATAACAGAGTTAGACTTTTACTTAAAACATCAGGAGCTTGGTAAAAGAGTTGTCGTGGGATTTGTTGATGAAATTGTATTTATACTGATGGAATTAACATCTAACACATAAAGCTTTCATAATGTAACCACATATTACAGAGAAGTTAAAGGGTTCGACTGCTGAGCTACTTTTTGGTTTTTACTTAATACATCAGGAGCTTGGCAAAAGAATTTGTGTGGAATTTGTTGCTGAAACTGTATTTATACTGAAACAGAATGCATTCACTCAAAGAACAAAAATTGCAAAAACATTCCATACTTGGAATAGCTATGGGTGATGAAAGCATTTAAGTCTTTAGATTCCTGTGAGGAAATTAAGGATCCTCAAATGTTCAATAACAAAGTAAAAAATATACCTCATGGCCACTATTATAATTTATCAGAATAATTGGAGTCAGGAATGTAAATTCTGCCTAACTTTAATGTTTGTATCAAACAAACCTTGACTCTGTCAGGAGACAGACAGCTGACAGAAGAGTGTGTAAAGTAATGCTTTGTTTGAAGTATTAGTTACTGTTTGAAATATTAGTTATAAACAGCAACTGAGTAGTATAAAAGAAGCAGCAGTAGCTCATTCCACACCGTCTGTTTGTCTTCTAACACATATATACTAAGTAATCCAGAAGTAATTCCCAAAATAATCAATGTTACTAGGTTAGAACTAGTTGTTCTTGGTATACTTTCCTGAAGTAACCAGAAAAGGCTGTTGCTGCCTGGTAATTTACAATTCTGGCTGTACAATAGCTGTTTTATAGCACATACAAAAAAAATGAATGCAGTGAAGTCTTGATATACTTGCATATGAACCAAGTGTCTTATAAAATTTAAAAATGTTTCTCCTATGTATCATCACTGTTGCAGTATCACTTAGAATAATTACAATTAACAGAAAGTAACTATTACCTCTAATTTGTATCTTTTACTTACAAGCTTTTGTAATGGTCACTGCCAATATATCACTTTTTTCTATGAATTTTAATTGCTTAAAGATTGGGACTCACAGAATTTTACAGTCATCTTACAGCCTTCTGCTGTGAAACACTATCTATACACCCTGCCTGAAAGAAATGTATAATTTCAAGATGATTATAGTCCAAAACTTAGCCCACTAGCCACGGGTGGATTGCTTAATATTTGCCTCAAATTTGTCACTGAGATAGAAATCTTCTTCCCATTTATATGATATGAGTTGCCTTGATTATTTTTGAAGAAAGTCTAAGTAACAACCTTGAGGCCTTTGACAAATAGACTCCTCACTACGTCCAATTTATTGGAAGTTCAAGCCCAACGCCGTGATTACAAGCCTCCACATCACCACTCTTTAGCAATGGGCTCAGCAGTCACTATCAGTCAATATCAATGGACTGCATTCTTTCAATAACAGTTACAAGTCATTTCAAATAATGGGTTCTGAAAATCTTGAATTTATAGTCACAGTGACAAAATTCTCAATAATGTACTATTCTTTTACAGTGTAACATGCAAAACCAGGTAAGATACTCAAAGCTTTTGTTGCTCTGAATGTCATCACTTCATAGTCCTTCAGAGCAAAGTAAATGTCACCATTTGTCAGTGCCACCACACATATAAATTTTCATTAAAGATATGGAAGCATAAAATATGATTATTTTTGTATATTACTGTAGATGAAGTTGTCTATTCCACACCATTTGTTTCATTACACATTAAATAACTGACAGTGAAAAGTGACAACAATGTTTTAGTAATAACAACAAATGCACAAACAGCTTTGTTTAACCACATGTCAATAAGCATTTAATGATGCAACTGAAACATTTGGTAGGTATGTCTAATACAATAAATTGACTTTAGTGTGTTAAATGTCTACTTTCTATTTCAGCTGAAAAGTTTTGATTCTTGGTCTAATAACAAATATTATAACTGATAAACACTATTGTTTAAAGTCAGTAAAATGTTAAAACACTGTGGAATGTAAACAACAGAAGAAATGAGATAAAACTTCCTTTTATGGGAAGGTAGCAAGGGGTGGATACAAATAGAGAAAATCAGAAACAAGAAATGAAATGAACACAGCCCTTTTCTCAAATGATATTCTGCGATTCAATATTCCCAGATTCCTTAAAAGTGTTTGACACAGTATTCAACTGCCAATTTTTAACGAAGGTTTGAGCATATGAAATAGGTACCTGTATATGAGAATGGCTCAAAGACTTCCTAAGTACACTGACCTCGACAGCAAATGTTCATCAGAGACAAGGGTATTGTCATGAGTACCACAGGGATGCGTGATAAGTCTGCTGTTATTCTCTTCATACATAAATGATCTAATGGATGGAGTGAACAGCAACCTGCTCCTGTTTGCTGGTGACACTGTGGTGTATGAGAAGGTGACATCAGAAAAATTTAAGTTAATGCAGATGAATAGGAAAATTCCTGTAATGTTTAAATACAGCTTCATTAGTGTGCTGCATGACACAGTCACATCTATTAAATATCTGGATGTAATGTTGCAAAGCTACATGAAATAGAATGATCATGTAAGGGCTGCAGTAGGAAAGGAGAACGGTCTAGAGCACTAGTGTGATCCATTCTTGAGTATTGCTGGACTGTTTGGAATCCCCATCAGATCAGATTAAAGGAAGACACTGAAGTAATATATATGTGGGCTTCTAGATTTGTGACTAGTAGGTTTGATCAAAACGCAAGTTGGCTAAAATGGCTCTGAGCACTATGGGACTTAACATCTATGGTCATCAGTCCCCTAGAACTTAGAACTACTTAAACCTAACTAACCTAAGGACAGCACACAACACCCAGCCATCACGAGGCAGAGAAAATCCCTGACCCCGCCGGGAATCGAACCCGGGCGTGGGAAGCGAGAACGCTAAAGCACGACCACGAGATGCGGGCAAAACACAAGTATTATGGTGATTCTTTGGGAACTCAAATGGAAATCTCTGGAGGAAAGGAAACGTTCCTTTTAGGGGAACACTATTGAGAAAATTTAGAGAACCAGTATTTCAAGCAGACTGCAGAATTATCCTAGTGCCACCAACATATATTTCACATAAGTACAATAAAGATAACAGAAATTAGAACTTTTACAGATGCGTGTAGAAGGTCATTCTTTCTTTACTCTATTTGCATGTTGAAAAGGAAAGGAAATACTAGTAGTGGTACAAGGTACTTTCGGCCCCTCACCATATTGTGGCTTCCAGAGTATGCATACAGATATAGATCGATGTCATACTGAAGCATAGAAAATCTGTCTCAGAAAGAGTGTCAAATGGATGCAAAATGAGATATAAAAGAGGTAATAAATGTGAATTTACATTTCACAACAGTATAACACAACATTTACATATTTCAGTTTCATTGTGTCACCCAGTGCCACCAATAGCAAGCAACTGGTTAACCAGATTTTGATGCATCCATTCGTTTTACAGCTCTTTGTAATTTTCAGCACGAAAGGAAAGATTAAAAAGTGTAGAGTGGGCAACAAGAATACTTTAGTGGAAAGACATGGTTTTTACAGAGTTATCTTGTACACTATGCAACAACAATCAAACATTTGATTATTTTATAAGTAACAGTGATGACCTGCACTCCACGTTCTTGCATAATTGTATATAAACATTTTAATTTGCAGAGAACCTGCTGCTTTGCAAGTTATATTAAATTATTCAGGAATTACTTAAGAAGTTTATTTCATTCATGTGCAAGTATAGTAAATACTAGTTGAAAAGAAGTGCGTAACATATCCTGTAGTTACGTACATTTATTTTACTAGGCGGGGGTCTGCAATTTCAGTGTACAGATAGTCCAATAACGTAGAGAAATGGGTAATAAGTTCTGCATTTGCTTCAAAATGTTGACAGATTTCAGTTTTCTGCTTCATGTCTGAATGTAGTTTGCCAAACACTTTTGTACTGGTCGTTAGCTACCATTCTAACAACCATAATCCAGAAAGTATTCTCTCCCCCTCTTTCTCTTGCTCTCCCCCCCCCCCCTCCCCCTTCCTCTCAGGCAATAAGCATGTTGTAAGAGAATTGTGCCTCATAGAAGAATTTACAAAATAATGTTCAGATATCAACGCATTTAACTGACTCTCTCAGATTTCATTCCAGTGACACATGAGTGAAGAGATCTAGAATCCTGGTTCTGAAGTAGATATTTAAAATATTAAACAAAAATATCTTAATAACAATATGTACAGCAGAAGAAGATCATAAAAGTGTGCCAGCAAAAACTGAGGCAAATGAGCACAGTTAATAAAACCATAAAAGGCAAAAGACTCATATTGCTCCGTTTTATAATAATTAATGGCGCCCCACTACCCCAAACCCATTTCTTTGGCGGACATGGTGAAGTATATATCAACCCCCCCCCCTCCCCTCCCCCCCCCCCATACACACACACACAAAGGTATTTGCTCCACATGAGGCAACCACTGATTTCAAAGTTTATGCTTCTATCAGCAGCCATCCAAGAATTGGTGTTGTTGCGTCTGTCTTCTGCAATGATACTTACTTCAGGTATACTAAACATTCTTTATGGGTATTTGATGACTTTACATACTATACTAAGCTTTGTATCTTGGTATTAAGTTTATGTTTAGACTAAATACGTAAAAATAAAAAAATAAAAATACTACAAATATGAACAGAGCAACATTCTCACTGATGACAAACAACCATTTCTTACTAACTGCATTTTTTATGCTCTATCCAAAAAGGAAGACAAATTCTAAAATTAAATGCACAAATAGTTTTGAAAAACAATGCACTTTAACTGTATTAACTGCACCAAAACTACCAACAAAAAGATCACAATTCTAGGGTAGTGAGATTACTGTGTTTGATTATTTGCATGGAAATAGAACAGAGAATATTATGTTAGAAATTGGAAGAGTTTGAAAACTCTGAACAAGAAAGAATTTTATACAATGTATGTTTTAATGTGAGAGAGATATAAGAGACACAAATTCAGCCTTGTACGACAGATGAAGATGGAAACCTGTTGCTAAAAGATACAGAAAAGAATTCTACATCAGAAATTAGTAGAGAAAAATAACAGAAAATACATTGACTACATGACCACATTGGGTGCTGAAACCTGCAGGTGAGGAAAAACAAATAAAAATCACTATGTAACTTTCTTCACTTAAGATAAAGTTGTTGCTCCCATTATGCATGTGCATGAACTAAAAGATTAAATTGTTATAGCAAAAATATGTACATAATAAAAAGAAACACAGCCATAGCTTCAACAGCTCAGACGCAACTCAATGACCTCTTACTGTGCTGTAACACCTGGAATATTAATGACATATTTTCTTGTCAAGAAAGCACACAGTTCAATCAAAAAATTCAGATGAACAGCACACACCTGTACAATGAAGAAAAACAGTATCCAACACATAACAACACACCAAAATCATATATGTGTCAAAACATGTACAAAGAAAAAAATTAAATCCATGATTGTGTGATTCCTGACCAATCATATTCATCACTATAACATTACATGCATATATTACTATACTAGCAGATATTATGTGTTAAAAATGAGTTGTGCAGAAATTAATTTCACAGATCATTGTTTACACAATTCAAAATTATATGAGTACACTATGTACAAAGGAAAGCACGTAATATAAAGCAGTGTGGAAGAAACAGATGTTATTTTGAAACAAAGATGGCAACAATGTAGATAACCTATTATAATAAACTTAAATATGCTTCAGTTTCCGAGAACTGATTCTGTTGCTTTCCAGAATTATGTAACTGATTCCTGCTGTCTGTTGCAAAACTGTACTATGTATTCAGTTACCTTTATGGACGGGGGTGGGTGAGGAGTGAGCCTGCCTCCAAGGGGCTTGAGATGCTCTCCGACTGCCTAGGGAACGAGATACTATAAGTTCCACTTGAGGCTCCTGTTTTGACTCTGCGATGATGTCATATACTTCCTGGAAACTTTTCCCTTGTAAGGAACGACCATTCCATTCTATAACTTCATCACCTGTTAACGAACAACCAATATGTGTAACAATTGTATAATGTCACAGAATTTTGTGTGTCAACTTAATACAATAATTCTGCAAGTGACAGAGATTAAACTATTCATTTGTGATAATTAAATTAAACAAGAAATGAAAGAAAAATACATATCTCCACATAAGATATGTAAGTAATAAGTCACTCAGGCTATCATACGCCTAATCATATACTGACATATACATCATACAAAGCAAAATAAATAAAAAATAAAATAGGAAGCAGTAAGTTTATGAGACAGATAATCTGTAATTTTGCCCACAAGGTTGACAAATACTACAGTAATGAAGTACACAATAAAATTGTGAAAAACTACTACATGTCAATAGGAGTGCATATTTATTTCATTTTTACACTCCCCATATACTTATAACTGATTATATGTAACAAACAACAACTATTACTTGAAACTTCCTGGCAGATTAAAACTGTGTGCCGGACTGAGACTCGAATTCGGGACCTTTGCCTTTCGCGGGCAAGTGCTCTACCAACTGAGCTACCCAAACATGACTCATGACCCATCCTCACAATTTTACTTCTGCCAGTACCTCGTCTTCCACCTTCCAAACTTCACAGAAGTTCTCCTGCAAAACTTGCAGGACTAGTACCACTGGAAGAAAGGATTTTGCGGAGACATGGCTTAGCCACAGCCTGGGGGTCTGGCATACAGTTTTAATCTGCCAGGAAGTTTCAAAATCAGCGCACACTCCGCTGCAGAGTGAAAATTTCATTATGGAAACATCCCCCAGGCTGTGGCTAAGCCATGACTCCGCAATTTCCTTTCTTCCAGTAGTGCTAGTCTTGCAAGTTTTGCAGGAGAACTTCTGTGAAGTTTGGAAGGTAGGAGACGAGGTACTGGCGGTGGTAAAATTGTGAGGACGGGTCGTGAGTCATGTTTGGGTAGCTAAGTTGGTAGAGCACTTGCCTGCAAAAGGCAAAGGTCCCGAGTTTGAGTCTTGGTCCGGCCGACAGTTTTAATCTGCCAGGAAGTTTCGAAATCAGCGCACACTCGGCTCCAGAATGAGAATTTCATTCTGGAAACAACTATTACTTATTGGTGTTGACCTTATACGGTGTTATTTTTTGCAGGATGTTAATTAATACAATTTCTTTGGGAAACATCTTTCAAAAGCTGTAATACTGCATTAAGAGTTACAAAACAAGCCATGTTTAATCATTATATCATATATTCAGTGATCATTCACTTGCGATTTTCATGACAGGAGTGTGAGTTGTGAGATGATTTATATGATTTTACATGTGAAACTCCTAAATATGTAAAAAAGAGACAGGTGGTCACAGTGGGGAAAAATGTTACAAATGATTCATGAGTTTAATGAAAGGAAATACATGGCAACAGACTGAATTAACGGTGAAACTAGGCTTAGGCAAGGCTACAAGCAACAAAATATGAATCTTGGACAGAACAATAAGTAGCTTATCAGGAATTAACACAATATAGTAGGAATTAACATATAGACCAACATTTTCAACCTATTACCCAGAACCTATCCTCCTATATAAAAGACACCAACCATTTCCTCCACCCACTCTCCGCAGTTTCTGTCCCTTTACCACACGGTGCCCTGCTCGTCACTGTTGATGCCAGCTCCCTGTACACTAACATTCCTAATGCACATGGCCTTACTGCAAATGAACACTACCTTTCCAGATGCCCCATGGATTCCAAACCAACAACCTCCTTCCCAGTTGCAGTGAACAACTATATCCTCACCCACAATTACTTCTCCCTTGAAGGCATTACCTACAAACAAATCCAGGGTACAGCTATGGGCACCTGCATGGCACCATCCTAAGTCAACTTATTCATAGGCCATCTAGAGGAATCCTTCCTAAAAACCTAGAATCCTAAAACCCCTCACCTGGTTCAGATTCACTGATGACATCTTTGCTATCTGGATTAAAAGTGAGGACACCGTATCCACATTCCTCCAAAAGCCAACAACTTCTCCCCCATTTGCTTCACCTGTTCCCAACAAGCTACCTTCCTAGATGTTGACCTCCACCTCAGAGATGACTTCATCAGTACCTCCATCCATATCAAACTTAGTAACCACCAGCAATACCTCGTCTTCGACAGCTGCCACCCATTCCATACCAAAAAGTCCCTTCCTTACAGCCTAACCACGTATGGGTGTCGCATCTGCAGTGACGAGCACTCCCTCTCAAAATATACCGAGGGTCACACTGAAGCCTTCACTGGCTGTAATTATACTCCCAACCTTGTACAAAAACAAATCTCCCATGCCTTATCTTTCCAGTCTCTCACCACCTCCCAAAGTCCCACAGTCTGGCCACAGAGAAGCAATGCCCTCGTAACTCAGTACCATCCGGGACTGCAGCAACTGAATTACAGTCTCTGCCAAGGTTTTCATTACCTCTCGTCGTGCCCTGAAATGAGAAATGTCCTGCCCACTATCCTTCCCACCCCTCCTACAGTGGTATTCCGCTGTCCACCAAACCTTCACAATATACTCATCCATCCTTACACAACCCCTGCTCCCAATCCCTTACCTCATGGCTCATACCCCTGTAATAGACCTAGATGCAAGACCTGTCCCATACATCCTTCTACCACCACCTACTTCACTCCGGTCACTAACATCACCTGTCCCATCAAAGGCAGGGCTATGTGTGAAACCAGTCATGTGATTTACAAGCTAAGCTGCAACCACTGTGCTGCATTCTATGTAGGCATGACAACCAACAAGCTGTCTGTCCACATGAATGGCCACCAACAAACTGTGGCCAAAAAAACAAGTGAACCACCCTGTTGCTGAACACACTGCTAAACATGATATCTCTCATCTCAATGACTGCTTCACAGCCTGTGCCATATGGATCCTTCCCACCAACATCAGCTTTTCTGAATTGCGCAGGTGGGAACTTTCCCTGCAATGCATCCTCCATTCCCATACCATCCAGCCCCCTCCCTGTTCCCATTACAGCATTACACAGCTGTCATTTCAATGCCACACCCAGTCTTTTTAATTTCTTTTTATTTATCTGCTTTCCACTACTCCCCCCCCCCCCTCCTTCTCTCCTGCCCACCATCTAAACTGCAGCAATTCACTGTTCGCCACCCCCACCATACTATGCCTCCGCCTCCCCACCCCAGCTCCTCCTTACCCTCAACAGTTGCCATTCCCATCATGCATTGGTGCTGCTGCTCGCAGTGTGGTTTCAGTTATCTGAGACTGTAGACGTGTGTGCAAGTTGTGTTCGGGTGAGTGAGTGTGTGTGTGTGTGTGTGTGTGTGTGTGTGTGTGTGTGTGTGTGTGTGTGTGCATGTGTGTATATGTGTCTGTTGCTGACAAGGGCCTTAATGGCCAAAAGCTATAATTGTGTGAATCTTTTTGTTGTGCCTATTGCAGCTCAGCATCTCCACTATATGGTGAGTAGCAACTTTCCTTCTCTAATATTGTAGGAATTAACATCTGGCAGATATCCTATTAGAAACGAAAAACAATGGAAATAGAGAGTGTGCCAGCAATTATCAGGAACAACACAGCAAACAAAGTCAAAAGAGATAAAAGCAAGAAAAGGGTGTCAAGATTGTCTTAGCAGGAAAGTGCAAACGTAAGATCATTTAAACAATGAAATATCATAATTATTTTGAAAATCATGATATTTCAAAAGGGTGTATGTAAATTGGTGTTGAAAGAAACATGAAGTTTAATGCTACCCCTCAATCTACTTATTTCCACAACATATTTCAGATATTTAAACTTCCATCATCAGGCAGCTTTATGTGCATTAATGACATGTATATGTTGTGTTACAACTTTGGGGTAACCTGAGCACTGCCTACTATAACAAGACAAAAGGAAAAAAAAACTACTTCAGTACAAAGCTCACAGCCACACCTAATAAAAACTGAAGAAACTAGAGATAGTGTCTAGTGTGTGTGTGTGTGTGTGTGTGTGTGTGTGTGTGTGTGAGAGAGAGAGAGAGAGAGAGAGAGAGAGAGAGAGAGAGAGAGAGACAGACAGACACAGGGTGAAATGAGTGAGAGAACAGAGAACAAGAGCACAGTTTTGATTATGATAGAGATATGGGTAGTTAAGCTTACATCTATTACAGGCTATATATATAGCAAAGGTTGAAGGAATGCATAGGTTTGATTTTTAAAAAAATACGCAGATAAATATACTCTTAACGTGTATATTTATACATATTTATATATATAAATATACACGTAACTTGTATCCACAGGACATGTGGCCTGTAATTGAAGAAGTGTCATGATGATCTCTCCATTGGCAAAAGATTCCGGAATAGTCCCCCATTCGGATCTCCGGGAGGGGACTGCCAAGGGGGAGGTTACCATGAGGAAAAGACTGAATAATCTACGAAAGGATAACGTTCTACGAGTCGGGGCGTGGAATGTCAGAAGCTTGAACGTGGTAGGGAAACTAGAAAATCTGAAAAGGGAAATGCAAAGGCTCAACCTAGATATAGTAGGGGGTCAGTGAAGTGAAGTGGAAGGAAGACAAGGATTTCTGGTCAGATGAGTATCAAGTAATATCAACAGTAGCAGAAAATGGTATAACAGGTGTAGGATTCGTTATGAATAGGAAGGTAGGGCAGAGGGTGTGTTACTGTGAACAGTTCAGTGACCGGGTTGTTCTAATCAGAATCGACAGCAAACCAACACTGGCAACGATAGATCAGGTATACATGCCGACGTCGCAAGCTGAAGATGAACAGATAGAGAAAGTGTATGAGGATATTGAAAGGGTAATGTAGCATGTAAAGGGGGACGAAAATCTAATAGTCATGGGCGACTGGAATGCAGTTGTAGGGGAAGGAGTAGAAGAAACGATTACAGGAGAATATGGGCTTGGAACAAGGAATGAAAGAGGAGGAAGACTAATTGAGTTCTGTAACAAGTTTCAGCTAGTAATAGCGAATACCCTGTTCAAGAATCACAAGAGGAGGAGGTATACTTGGAAAAGGCCAGGAGATACGGGAAGATTTCAATTAGATTACATCATGGTCAGACAGAGATTCCGAAATCAGATACTGGATTGTAAGGCGTACCCAGGAGCAGATATAGACTCAGATCACAATATAGTAGTGATGAAGAGTAGGCTGAAGTTCAAGACATTAGTCAGGAAGAATCAATACGCAAAGAAGTGGGATACGGAAGTACTAAGGGCCATCACAGAAGTTGGGAAGGAAAACATACGTACAAAGAAGGTAGCTGCGAAGAATCCATGGGTAACAGAAGAAATACTTCAGTTGATTGATGAAAGGAGGAAGTACAAACATGTTCCGGGAAAATCAGGAATACAGAAATACAAGTCGCTGAGGAATGAAATAAATAGGAAGTGCAGGGAAGCTAAGATGAAATGGCTGCAGGAAAAATGTGAAGACATTGAAAAAGATATGATTGTCGGAAGGACAGACTCAACATACAGGAAAGTCAAAACAACCTTTGGTGACATTAAAAGCAATGGTGGTAACATCAAGAGTGCAAAGGGAATTCCACTGTTAAATGCAGAGGAGAGAGCAGATAGGTGGAAAGAATACATTGAAAGCCTCTATGAGGGTGAAGATTTGTCTGATGTGATAGAAAAAGAAACAGGAGTCGATTTAGAAGAGATAGGGGATCCAGTATTAGAATCGGAATTTAAAAGAGCTTTGGAGGACTTACGGTCAAATAAGGCAGAAGGGATAGATAACATTCCATCAGAATTTCTAAAATCATTGGGGGAAGTGGCAACAAAATGACTATTCAAGTTGGTGTGTAGAATATATGAGTCTGGCAATATACCATCTGACTTTCGGAAAATCATCATCCACACAATTCCGAAGATGGCAACAGCTGACAAGTGCAAGAATTATCGCACAATCAGCTTAACAGCTCATGCATCGAAGCTTCTTACAAGAATAATATACAGAAGAATGGAAAATAAAATTGAGAATGCGCTAGGTGACGATCAGTTTGGCTTTAGGAAAAGTAAAGGGATGAGAGAGCAAATTCTGACGTTACGGCTAATAATGGAAGCAAGGCTAAAGAAAAATCAAGACACTTTCATACGATTTGTCGACCTGGAAAAAGCGTTCGACAATATAAAATGGTGCAAGCTGTTCGAGATTCTGAAAAAAGTACGGATAAGCTATAGGGAGAGACGGGTCATATACAATGTGTACAACAACCAAGAGGGAATAATAAGAGTGGACGATCAAGAACGAAGTGCTCGTATTAAGAAGGGTGTAAGACAAGGCTGTAGCCTTTCGCCCCTACTCTTCAATCTGTACATCGAGGAAGCAATGATGGAAATAAAAGAAAGGTTCAGGAGTGGAATTAAAATACAAGGTGAAAGGATATCAATGATACGATTCACTGATGACATTGCTATCCTGAGTGAAAGTGAAGAAGAATTAAATGATCTGCTGAACGGAATGAACAGTCTAATGAGTACACAGTATGATTTGAGAGTAAATCGGAGAAAGACGAAGGTAATGAGAAGTAGTAGAAATGAGAACAGCGAGAAACTTAACATCAGGATTGATGGTCATGAAGTCAATGAAGTTAAGGAATTCTGCTACCTAGGCAGTAAAATAACCAATGACGGACGGAGCAAGGAGGACATCAAAAGCAGACTCGCTATGGCAAAAAAGGCATTTCTGGCCAAGAGAAGTCTACTAATATCAAATACCAGCCTTAATTTGAGGAAGAAATTTCTGAGGATGTACGTCTGGAGTACAGCATTGTATGGTAGTGAAACATGGACTGTGGGAAAACCGGAACAGAAGAGAATCGAAGCATTTGAGATGTTGTGCTATAGACAAATGTTGAAAATTAGGTGGACTGATAAGGTAAGGAATGAGGAGGTTCTACGCAGAATCGGAGAGGAAAGGAATATGTGGAAAACACTGATAAGGAGAAGGGACAGAATGATAGGACATCTGCTAAGACATGAGGGAATGACTTCCATGGTACTAGAGGGAGCTGTAGAGGGCAAAAACTGTAGAGGAAGACAGAGATTGGAATACGTCAAGCAAATAATTGAGGACGTAGGTTGCAAGTGCTACTCTGAGATGAAGAGGTTAGCACAGGAAAGGAATTCGTGGCGGGCCGCATCAAACCAGTCAGTAGACTGATGACAAAAAAAAAAAAAAAAAAAAAACAACCCTCAGATATACTTTGGAGCTGACAGAGGGTAGAAGCTCCTTATGTTCCATGTAAGTGAAGTACATTGAGATGTTAACATCACAATGGCACTGAGGACTAAATCATGAATGTACTAATGGAATATTGAGGATAAAATCTTCAAAGTTGCTAAGAGTGATTAATTTTCAACAGAAGTCCAAATAATAGTCCTCAACTGCGTAAATCAGTTCATATCACATTCCATTCTGTTGTTTCTGCAAGAGGTAGAGTGAAATTTCTTCAGAATCCAAAGAGTCTAGAAGCAGTGTCGAAATTCCTGTAAAATTTATTCAACAGAACTAAGAAAAGTTGGCAGCAGAAGGTGTTCCAATGTTAAGGTTCATCTACGATTTATTTGGAGCCATTTTGTGAATATTATTTAAAGTGAATAATATCTGAGAGCTATACTAATTCTTAAGAGTACAGATAACTCAAAACAGAAAGTTCACAGAAAAACCCAATAAGAATGCCAAATCTGCACAGCCATCTTATTGTTGTATACTATTTTTGCATATTTATTACACAGAGAATAATTACTAATGGTCAGGTACTAAGAGGAAAGGTAAATTTAAACTGATACTAAAAACAAAAGCCATCTGTAAAAATTATAAACCTTAACTAAATAAACATAAATAACCCTTTACTTCTCTCAGGTGTTCAGCTGATTTGTTGATTCCATTTAATGCATAAAAGTTTGATGACTGACTTAACTATCTTCTTCACACGCTTCAAGCCACATTCTTGTGCATATTCACTACCAACCGAACTGTGAAGTACTGTTGGTGTTGCACCACTGTTTATAGCCAAGTTTTGATTTATGGGACCCATTACATGCTTTGATTATCATCTGTTTTCTCTGGGCCTGCATTGTTAGTCTGTGAAATGCAGTATCTCAGCATATTCCAGCTGTGGCGGGTGAGACGACTGACAAGATCTTGAAAAAGATGTTAGAAAACCTAATAAATAGGGATGGAGGTTTCAATTTAAATAAGGCCTGGGATCCAGCATTAAATTTATTAAGATCATGCCAGCCGTCTCAACCATCAGAGATGACATTGCATAGAAAATGTGCATTTCACAGAATAACAGTGTGGGTTCAGAAAAACAAATGAGCATCAAAGGTTGAATAATTGAACTAGGCTAAAAATATCAATGTGATACCAACAATACTTCACAGTCTGGTTGGTGTCAAAGCAGTAAGTAATCAAAAGAAAAAGCTTACAGCACTAAAGAAGATGGCTAGGTCAGTCATCAAAATACTGTGCATAAAATGAAATAGATAGATAGGTTGAAACCATGCCATTAATTTTTTACTTTATCCATTCTGAATCCAGATTTTAAAAACACTGGAAATAGTATTAAGTAGTTGTAAAGCTTTTTGGATACTTAGAGCAGCTGAATTTTAAGCTTCTCTCCAAATGAGATGCTGTGCTAAAACACATACAACTTGGATAATTCAGACACTATGATATCTGTATCAAATGGTGGGTATAAAAATTAAAATATAACAAACATTGCATCAATTAAACAAAATTTATAAATATTTTTTTCAGTTCTGAGAGCCAAAAAATATTTGGACATTTATAGAAAGTAATATAATATGTTCCACAACTGAAGAAAGAAATTATGGTTATATGTGTTTGAAATAAATTTTTACACTCGTAAAGACTGCTCTTGCACAAAGTAGTCTTGGTTTTTCAAGGTTATCCATGGAAACATTATTGTGGTTGCAAAGACAAAATTTTTCTCTAATTGGGTTTTATACACATTTCGTAGGTTATGTACAAAAAAAGCTTACACACCAATGCATCAGAAAATGCTCAGTTTCAGACTGTCTTTCCTGTGAAACAGAAGTCTTAAGAAAGCCATTAGTAAGCTACTAATCAGGTTGGTGTCATTTCATTGCTTACATATTGTACATATTACCAATGGGCAATAATCCTCTCTAGCAAACAAGCAATCAGTTTTGTACAGATTAAGTGATATATTATGCTTTGTGAGTTAGAAGTTGCAGTTTGTAGCCTGCTGTGAGGAAGGTATGGGTAGACTGTTACGATTTATGTGCTCTATACATTTAGGAATTAAAGTTGTGGGTGATATTTATGATAGTGGTGATAAAGAAAATACATTGTTACAATGATAGGATCTATTAACATTTAACTGCAATGTGGGCTTTGAAAGGATTAAGCTAGTGGCCCCAAATGTCATTAAAAACCAGTCTGCCTAACTGGTATGATGACACACATTAAATAAACATGCAGTAAAAAAGTTATTATTGCAGCTCGCATGAATGCACCTCTATAAGAGTGATATCACATACTCTCAGTACATTTTATTTATCTACCTGCTACACAATGGGTCTTCTCTGAATGAAAATACACTGTTACATAAGTTTTAATGTTCCTAACGGGCAACAAAACTGTATAATCTGGTCCAAATCAAACAGATGGGACAGATGATCAAAAAACAATGGCTTAACTACTAACAGACTCATTTAGAGCATAATGTATTAAGTACAGATTCTTAAGAAAACACAGAGTTACTGAGATAAAATGGGAAGTCATACTGCTTTCACCACAGGATACTAAAATTACATAAAAAATTTTAGAGTGGTCTTATTCTTAGCTACAAAAACAATTTCATCTATTCTGTCACTGTTTTAGTGTAATAATTTTATCTACAGAGAGACTTCAATCTCTGAATCTTCAGGTGAGCAAATAACTTTTATAGTCAATTTATTTTTTGCTGTGTAGCACATGACAAAACTCTGAGCAACACAGGATGTAATCACAGCTGGTTTTCCTACTATGTTCAACAGGGGGTGAAGCAAGCGTAACTCCAGGTAGCAGACCAAATGCAAATCTCTCATAGCAGTAAAAAAGTGGGCACTCAAGACAGCATATGGCATACATGTTTGCAGCAGACAAAGAGATAAAAAGTTTTTTAATGAGACATTAGCAGATAACAAAGGGTGAAATATGATACCTCACTAATTGTTTCACTCAAGTGGTAAATGGAAAATCCTGTGTGGAAGGCACATACTTAAGTGAATAGAACCACTCGTAATATGGTTATGGTGCTCTGGTGTGGAAGCAGAATACTGTAATTCACCTTTGAGCTTAAGTTCTTACTTGAAACACAAACACAAACACACACACACACACACACACACACACACACACACACACACACACACACACACAAACCTTGATAAGGGTGATGATTGTCCTGAAAATGACAGGAGATATTTAGCAAATGAAACAATGTATGTGGATAAAACCAGATACAGTGTACCGTAGATGAGTACTAAAGAGTACAACAAGGCTAACAACTTTGTAGAGGGCATACTGATAGAAAAACAAGCCTGTCTACAAAAGAAGAATACAAGAGAAGTGGTTTTTGGGTAACAAAAGGTAGTGAACTTTTAAAATCAGATTGAAAAAGTCAGTTAAAAAGGTTAAAATACACTGTCAACAGCATGAAGTAATGGGAGACTATATTCAGAAATCCACAACAAAGAAAAACATATTTTTGCTTGCTGATAGCCACAGAGATACTCTACAAGGTGCAAAATATAATATCCAAATTAGTAACACAGTCAAGCCAGGAGCAAGAACAACAAACATGGCAGTAGATGTAGATTTAGAAAGCAAAATATTGCACAACAGTAATTTTGTCATCAGTGTAACAGGTACAAATGAGGTAGGATGTGAGGAAGCTGGCATTCGTACTGGAGGATTGAATAATTTTCTAGAATGAAACACATTGGAAACCTCTATTGTTATTACAACCTCACAAAGGCAAGATCTAGTATACAACTCATGTGTTAACAATGAGACAAAATAATAATAATAATAATAATAATAATAATGCAAGAGTTAAATTATTATGCTCAGGTTATGAAAATGTTCAGTTTCAGACATAGGTAAATTGAAGGGCCAGGGGGAGAGACCCACATAAGTCAATTTTTCTGAAACTTGAGAAAAAATGACTTAAATGGTTGAATTGTGATTACTTTTTATTTCATACATTAAACATCTTTGGTACACTGAATGTGGAAACAGCATTACTGGCATCCTGAGTGTTCCCAGGATGAAGTAATTTCCCAAAATGCAACCAAACACAATAATCGCAACTAAACAAATTTCTGGTTGTGATAATACAGCAACAGTACTCATATTAAGAATATTTAGCTGTGGGGCAATTGACTGGAGAACTTCATAGCACCAGGATGGAAAAACATAATCAGGCTTTGCCAATCTTTACATTTTAGCCTGGAAATTGGAAGAAGATCTAGAATTAAGAATGGAACTGTTTGAGTTAGATTACAGTGAAAAAAGGTAACTGCAAAACTATTGTGCACTTGACAAGTAAGTAATTCTGAAGTTAAAGATACCATTACAAGCATGTATGAGCAGTTCAAGCAGCCCATCCATTGGTTGACACTCTCATGGTGTCCCACTGGTCACAGTTTGCACTGCTCTGTGATAAGCTGTTTGATGTTTAAAAAATATGGTAGTGGCTGGATTCAGATAATATTATCTTAATAGGCTGAGTTTTGAAAGGCCATTTTGCAGTGTACTTTGAGTCTAACAGTGTTTTCAATTTCTTGATTAACTGTGAACACACTCAGAGGAGATGGCTTACATCAGGATGCTTCAATCATTTCCTTGTCCATCAGTGCATTTGCATTCCATAATCCAATATTTTTATCACACTCTAAGTCCAAATCACTACACCTAGGGAATGTAATTTTTATCTTCTTCTGTCCAATAATTTGATTGCGAGTTACATAATGAATGAAGGGGAAATTGGTGAAGGTTTTTGACCACCAGCAGAAACACAAAATGTGCAGGGTGTTCCAGGAGGAATGGTCAATATTCATGTATATGACAGGAATGATCATTCAAAGCAAAGAAGTCCAGTAAACATGGGCTCTACAGTGCATACCATAAGAGTCATAAGCACTTGTTCTTCTTCCTTACTGTGAAATACATCCCTTCTACAGAACAAGTGCTCATAGCTCTTAAAGTATGAATTTTAGAGACCATGTTTACTGGACAAGTTTTTCTTGTTTTAGTCCATACTACCTCCTTCCAAAATATGGAAAGCAAAGAGCTTGCAGCAGAAGAAATTTGTTTCATAGTATTGAAAATGGAAAAGCACTCATAGCTCTTAAGAAACTGGTATGCACGTTAGAGCCCATGTTTACTAGAGTTTTTTGGTTCAGATGACCAGTCCTCCTCATATGCTGTGTATGGAGCTCTTCAATGACCTCATCCAAGGCATGGTGAGGTGAAGAAGAAATGATGTCACATCATTCATGGCCTTATTCACATTGCATTCACTATATATAAAGGACTCGACTATTGCAATAACATGAATATTGAATGAATACATCAAAAGTTGCTGCTTAAAATAAATATCATTGGTTGCAATATTTGGTGGGGATACACTTTTTGCAAAGTCTATGCAGACAGCCACTTTCTTTTTATTCTTCATTGCCTCCAATTTACTTGTGATGGGAAGTTTGCATTATAATTCTGTTTGTTCTGCCCTCTGGCAGCCAGATGAGTCACCAGTGGTGACTTACCTGTTTCTTTCACTTGAAAAATCTAATTTACCTGGTTCTTCACCCCTACAGCAAAACTTTGAAAACTTTTTTTTTATGCATATGATCAGTCTGAATGAGCTCTAGTAATAATTCAATTTTAATAAAAGCAACTTACCTGATTTCTTCCCCTGATCTTCAATTAGATAAATTCTGTCACAAGAAACATGGATTATGTCTGAATTATGAGGGTACGCATGTTTCGCATGAAAAATGAAGCTAAATGATTATAAGAAAAAAAATGGACTGAACAGCCTAATCTATGAAAATAGCTGTTTTGCAAGTGAAGTAGATGTCCCTTTGTAGTGTTAAGCAGCCTTCACTACATAAAGGCAAAACTTTCCCTGACAGTACCAGAGAAGACAAAAAAAATGTAAAATAATGTTCCAGAGTGACCAGTACATCACCAATAAAATAAAAAAAAGGTGATGAATTTCTTGGAGAAAGTTCAAAATGGTTCAAATGGCTCTGAGCACTATGGGACTCAACTGCTGTGGTCATCAGTCCTCTAGAACTTAGAACTACTTAAACCTAACTAACCTAAGGACATCACACACACCCATGCCCAAGGCAGGATTCGAACCTGCGACCGTAGGAGCAGCGCGGCTCCGGACTGGAGCGTCTAGAACCGCACGGCCACCGCGGCCGGCTAGGAGAAAGTAAATCACATGCGAGAGTGAAGATATTTGCAGCCTTAAATTAAACAATTGCAAAATTCTGAGTGTACATTATAGAAAGATACACAAACATAGTGGTTGGTGTAGGCATTTATATTAGAAATAACATTCAGTGTGGAAACACTGATTGGACTGATGAACTTTGAATCAGCATGAGTAAAAATAAAGCTAGGTATATGCAGCTTAAGAATAGTTGGTGTATAGATTACCAAACAGTGATGTGAGTGAATTCTTATGTCATTTAGAAGAATTGCTGGATAAACTCTTGACGAACAAATCAATAGATTATAATAACAGGAGATGTGAATGAAGGCTCTTTATGATATAATGTACATCATCTTACATATTCTGACTTGGTGCTTTAACCAAATTCATAACAATTCATCACCAACCAGAATAACACTGACTCACAACCAACCAAAATAAAACTGACTCACAAACTTGTACTGTCCATGCTGTTACAAATTTAAATTCAGAGGAGTCAGTGGCAAGAATGATTGAAAACTATTGCTTGGACCACAGGGCTCTATCCATATACATTAATACAGATCACAAAATCACTTCATGTAACAACTTACTTACAAAGGACAAAATGGGCTGTAATAAGCTTAACAATAACCTTGTACACTAGGACAGGCAGCAGATCAACAAATCAGATAAAATTAATGAAAACTAAGACAATTTCTATGAAATATTTAATGACTGTTTTAATCTGGAATGTGCAACAGCAAAAACACTAAGGAAGTCAGATAATACATAGAATCTCAAAATTAATTGATAAATTAAAGGAAGATATGAAAGACCAACATACGCTGTTTAGGTAAACCGAATTATTGTGGTACCTCCTGCTTGTGTCTGTATATGTGCGGATGGATATGTGTGTGTGTGTGCGAGTGTATGCCTGTCCCTTTTTCCCTCCCCAGATCCTTTCGTCTTTCCCTGTCCTCTCCTCTTTCCTGATGAAGCAACCGTGGGTTGCAAAAGCTTGAAATTTGTGTGTGTGTTTGTTTGTAGTGTCTCTATAAACGTACCAATGCTTACTTACGTTTGGTAAGTTACAGCATCTTTGTTTTTAGATATATTTTTCCCACTTGGAATGTTTCCCTCTATTATATATATATATTTTTGTCTATCAACATGCAAACGCTTTCGTTTATATACACTCCTGGAAATGGAAAAAAGAACACATTGACACCGGTGTGTCAGACCCACCATACTTGCTCCGAACACTGCGAGAGGGCTGTACAAGCAATGATCACACGCACGGCACAGCGGACACACCGGAACCACGGTGTTGGCCGTCGAATGGCGCTAGCTGCGCAGCATTTGTGCACCGCCGCCGTCAGTGTCAGCCAGTTTGCCGTGGCACACGGAGCTCCATCGCAGTCTTTAACACTGGCTGATTGCCGCAACAGCGTGGACGTGAACCGTATGTGCAGTTGACGGACTTTGAGCGACGGCGTATAGTGGGCATGCAGGAGGCCGGGTGGACGTACCGCCGAATTGCTCAACACATGGGGCGTGAGGTCTCCACAGTACATCGATGTTGTCGCCAGTGGTCGGCGGAAGGTGCACGTGCCCGTCGACCTGGGACCGGACCGCAGCGACGCACGGATGCACGCCAAGACCGTAGGATCCTACGCAGTGCCGTAGGGGACCGCACCGCCACTTCCCAGCAAATTAGGGACACTGTTGCTCCTGGGGTATCGGCGAGGACCATTCGCAACCGTCTCCACGAAGCTGGGTTACACCGTTAGGCCGTCTTCCGCTCACGCCCCAACATCGTGCAGCCCGCCTCCAGTGGTGTCGCGACAGGCGTGAATGGAGGGACGAATGGAGACGTGTCGTCTTCAGCGATGAGAGTCGCTTCTGCCTTGGTGCCAATGATGGTCGTATGCGTGTTTGGCGCCGTACAGGTGAGCGCCACAATCAGGACTGCATACGACCGAGGCACACAGGGCCAACACCCGGCATCATGGTGTGGGGAGCGATCTCCTACACTGGCCGTACACCACTGGTGATCGTCGAGGGGACACTGAATAGTGCACGGTACATCCAAACCGTCATCGAACCCATCGTTCTACCATTCCTAGACCGGCAAGGGAACTTGCTGTTCCAACAGGACAATGCACGTCCTCATGTATCCCGTGCCACCCAACGTGCTCTAGAAGGTGTAAGTCAACTACCCTGGCCACCAAGATCTCTGGATCTGTCCCCCATTGAGCATGTTTGGGACTGGATGAAGCGTCGTCTCACGCGGTCTGCACGTCCAGCACGAACGCTGGTCCAACTGAGGCGCCAGGTGGAAATGGCATGGCAAGCCGTTCCACAGGACTACATCCAGCATCTCTACGATCGTCTCCATGGGAGAATAGCAGCCTGCATTGCTGCGAAAGGTGGATATACACTGTACTAGTGCCGACATTGTGCATGCTCTGTTGCCTGTGTCTATGTGCCTGTGGTTCTGTCAGTGTGATCATGTGATGTATCGGACCCCAGGAATGTGTCAATAAAGTTTCCCCTTCCTGGGACAATGAATTCACGGTGTCCTTATTTCAATTTCCAGGGGAAACATTCCACGTGGGGAAAAATATATCTAAAAACAAAGATGATCGAAAGCGCTGGCAGGTCGATAGACACACAAACAAACACACAAAATTCAAGCTTTCGCAACAAACTGTTACCTCATCAGGAAAGAAGAGGGAAGGAGAGGGAAAGACGAAAGGATGTGGGTTTTAAGGGAGAGGGTAAGGAGTCATTCCAATCCCGGGAGCGGAAAGACTTACCTTAGGGGGAAAAAAGGGACAGGTACACACATATCCATCCGCACATACACATACACATACACAAGCAGACATTTGTAAAGGCAAAGAGTTTGGGCAGAGATGTCAGTCGGGCGCAAGTAAATAGGCAAAGATGATGTTGAAAGACAGGTGAGGTATGAGCGGCGGCAAATTGAAATTAGCGGAGATTGAGGACTGGCGGATAACGAGAAGAGAGGATATACTGAAGGGCAAGTTCCCATCTCCGGAGTTCTGACAGGTTGGTGTTAGTGGGAAGTATCCTGATAACCCGGACGGTGTAACACTGTGCCAAGATGTGTTGGCCGTGCACCAAGGCATGTTTAGCCACAGGGTGATCCTCATTACCAACAAACACTGTCTGCCTGTGTCCATTCATGCGAATGGACAGTTTGTTGCTGGTCATTCCCACATAGAAAGCTTCACAGTGTAGGCAGGTCAGTTGGTAAATCACGTGGGTGCTTTCACACGTGGCTCTGCCTTTGATCGTGTATACCTTCCGGGTTACAGGACTGGAGTAGGTGGTGGTGGGAGGGTGCATGGGACAGGTTTTACATCAGGGGTGGTTACAAGAGTAGGAGCCAGAGGGTAGGGAAGGTGGTTTGGGGATTTCATAGGGATGAACTAAGAGGTTATGCAGGTTAGGTGGACGGCGGAAAGATACTCTTGGTGGAGTGGGGAGGATTTCATGAAGGATGGATCTCATTTCAGGGAAGGATTTGAGGAAGTCGTATCCCTGCTGGAGAGCCATATATATATATATATATATATATATATATATATATATATATATATATATATATATATATATATAGACACACACACACAAAGATGACGTGACTTACCATACGAAAGCGCTGGCAGGTCCATAGAAACACAAACAGACACATACATACACACAAAATTCTAGCTTTCGCAACCAACGGTTGCTTCGTCAGGAAAGAGGGAAGGAGAGGGAAAGACGAAAGAATGTGGGTTTTAAAGGAGAGGGTAAGGAGTCATTCCAATCCCGGGAGCGGAAAGACTTACCTTGGGGGGTGAAAAAGGACGGGTATACACTCGCACACACACACATATCCATCCACACATATACACACAAAAGCAGACAAATTAAAAGGCAAAGAGTTTGGGCAGAGATGTCAGTCGAGGCGGACGTGCAGAGGCAAAGATGTTGTTGAATGACAGGTGAGGTATGAGTGGTGGCAACTGGAAATTAACCAGAGCCACTTCCTCATCCTCTCGAACCCAGAAACTCCCACAGAAGAACCACAAAAGTGCCCCACTTGTGACAGGATACTTTCCGGGACTGGATCAGGTTCTGAATGTGGCTCTCCAGCAGGGATATGACTTCCTCAAATCCTGCCCTGAAATGAGATCCATCCTTCATGAAATCCTCCCCACTCCACTAAGAGTGTCTTTCCGCCGTCCACCTAACCTTCGTAACCTCTTAGTTCATCCCTATGAAATCCCCAAACCTTCTTCCCTACCCTCTGGCACCTACCCTTGTAACCGCCCCCGGTGTAAGACCTGTCCCATGCACCCTCCCACCACCACCTACTCCAGTCCTGTAACCCGGAAGGTGTACACGATCAAAGGCAGAGCCGCGTGTGAAAGCACCCACGTGATTTACCAACTGACCTGCCTACACTGTGATGCATTCTATGTGGGAATGACCAGCAACAAACTGTCCATTCACATGAATGGACACAGGCAGACAGTGTTTGTTGGTAATGAGGATCACCCTGTGGCTAAACATGCCTTGGTGCACAGCCAGCACATCTTGGCACAGTGTTACACCATCCGGGTTATCTGGATACTTCCCACTAACACCAACCTATTTGAACTCCGGGGATGGGAACTTGCTCTTCAATATATCCTCTCTTCCCTTTATCCACCAGGCCTCAATCTCCGCTAATTTCAAGTTGCCACCACTCATACCTCACCTGTCACTCAACAACATCTTTGCCTCTGCACGTCCGCCTCGACTGACATCTCTGCCCAAACTCTTTGCCTTTTAATATGTCTGCTTGTGTCTGTATACGTGTGGATGGATATGTGTGTGTGTGCGAGTGTATACCCGTCCTTCCCCCCCCCCCCCCCCCCCCCCCCCCCAAGGTAAGTCTTTCCGCTCCCGGCACTGGAATGACTCCTTACCCTCTCCTTTAAAACCCACATCCTTTCGCCTTTCCCTCTCCTTCCCTCTTTCCTGACGAAGCAACCGTTGGTTGGAAAGCTAGAATTTTGTGTGTATGTATGTGTCTGTTTGTGTTTCTATCGACCTGCCAGCACTTTTGTATGGTGAGTCACAACATCTTTGTTTTTAAATATATTTTTCCCGCATGGAATGTTTCCCTCTGTTATATATATATATATGAAAACTCTTTGCCTTTACAAATGTCTGCTTGTGTCTGTGTATGTGCGGTTGGATATGTGTGTGTGTGCGAGTGTATACCTGTCCTTTCTTTCCCCCTAAGGTAAGTCTTTCCGCTCCCTGCATTGGAATGACTCCTTACCCTCTCCTTTAAAACCCACATCCTTTCGTCTTTCCCTCTCCTTCCCTCTTTCCTGATGAAGCAACCATTGGTTGCGAAAGCTAGAATTTTGTGTGTATGTATGTGTCTGTCTGTGTTTCTATCGACCTGCCAGCGCTTTCGTATGGTAGAACTAGGCTAATTTTACATCAAATATACCTAAGTAGGAAGTGTGCATAATTAAGAGCATAAGCCAGGGAGGAAAGGTTTGTGATAATTGTTAAGGAAGATCAGTCTCACAAATATACTGATGACTTGTAGGATAGTGGACTCTTAATAACCCAAGTAAACACATTTTGTAAGAATAGTGAATAGAGGTAGAGTATATACCAAAAATATAAAAGTTGAAAAGCAGAGGAGGACTCTAAGGGACTAAATGAAGTACTAAAAAGTGAATGTGAATAGTGAAATAGATTTTGTATTTTTACCAGAGGATATTTAATTATAGTGTACGTAAAAATGTATACTTGGGTAATGAACCTAGAGGCCTACTCATAAAGGATAAGGAGGCCATTTATTGGATATAAAGGGCAGATAGGTAGAAAGGCTGACCTATACTGTGCAGACTGGGGCACCAAGAAGGGGATTGACCTGTACCATAGGAGAATAGGAATTTAAAGTGGTGTACCTACTGAAACGGAAGGGTCAACCCATGTGTAAGGAATATATGCTGATCTGAGGGGAAAAGGACAGTATCGTGACAGAAGTCACACATTTTGTAGGAATTATTCTAGTAAGTTTGAATTCTATATTCCACTAGCATTATTATGTTATGAGTGTCAGTAGGAACACTTTTATTTTGCCCAGAGTTCCTCCAGACTACAGAATACTATAAGTAAGGCAGCCATTACATACTAAAGAGGTAGTACAGAGAATTAGAATAAAGGATGAGATATTCAAGGGTCCATGACACCTGGAATTTATGATTGGAGCTGAAGAGAGTCCTCACCGTTCATAAGTAAGGGTAATGCAAAATAAAATAATAAATAACAGAGGCTTATGTTCTAAAAACAAAGTAGAGTAAAGAATTAATGGAAAGACAAAAATCGGACGCCTGCTTTTTGAAGTACAAGCATTTATGAAAAAAAATTGTATATATAAACTGATGTAGTAAATGATGACTTTTGAAATGTGGACTGTTACTAAATATGATATTAATGTACATAATGGCTACGTATAAAATAATGCATGTTCAATTTGAGGAGGGGGATATGTAGTGCTTCGAGAATTTACACGTAAATTCTGGAACCATTCGACCTTCTGCCACCTCGAACACACAATATTTTAAAAATAAGTGTGAGATAGAGACTATTTACTGTACGACACATGTCTGTGTGTGCAGGATGGACGTTGGTAACAGGAAAACAGGAGCTGCGTCAAATGAGCGACACGGACAATTGTTTGCTGCTCACGCCATAGAACCTGTATGGAGGGTGCAAGGAGTAACTATGTGTTATTCCTTAGTGGTCAAATAATTGTAATTGTTATAGACAATTGAAACAGGATTTGTCTAGAGACTCTTACTTAATCTTGGTGTTAAACTCACTGGTGTTATTAAACCCACCACCTTGTTATTATATTTAATAGTATCTAATGGTTAACAACGCAGTTGACTTGCAAGAGTTTGTATGCTTATGTGAAACTTGTGGAAATCAAAATATACCTGAACTGAACTGAAAGTATGAGGGTACTGAGTTATTTCAAGACAGAGAGAGAGTTTTTTTAGTTCTTCTAACCAGCATTATTTCTTTGGAGAAGAAGTTCTGGAGACTGACGCAGCCGCGTATCCAGAGAAGAGGATCAGCTAAACATTTCAAGTAAGTCAACTGTAGTAAGAGAAGTGTGAAGTTCACAATCCATTTATGCACCGCTTCTCTTGTTGCCAAAACCATTAGAGGAGAAGAATTAAATGATCTGTCAAATGGAATGAACAGTTTAATGAGCACAGAATATGGACTGAGACTAAATCAAATAAACGCTAAAGTAATTATGAGTAGCAAAAATGAGACTAAATACCAAAATCTGCAACAAAAACTATGCTACCTTCGAAGGAAAATATCATATGTGGATGAAGCAAGAAGAATATAACACACAGACTAGCAGAGGCAAAGAGCCATCAACTTGAGGAAAAAAATTCTGAGAATGTATGTCTGGAGCACAGCATTGTATGCAAGAGAATCGTGGACTATGGCAAAACCAGGAAGGAAGAGAGATGAAGGACATGAGAAGTGGTGCAACAGATGGCTGCTGAAAATTAAGTGAACTTATAAGATAAGAAATGAGGAAGTTCTCTGCATAACTGGTGAGGAAAGGTACATGTGGACATGTGCTGAGACATCAAGGTGCTAGAGGAAGCCATAGAGGGCAATACTGTAGAGGAGGGCAGAGATTGGAATATATTCAACAAATAACTGAGGATCATAAATGTAGACAACATTGTCCGTGGAGCGCAGTGATCTGGTGCTCCACTTAAGTTAAAATCAGGTCAAGACAGCAGTAACATTTCAGAATGAGATTTTCACTCTGCAGCGGAGTGTGCGCTGATATGAAACTTCCTGGCAGATTAAAACTGTGTGCCCGACCGAGACTCGAACTCGGGACCTTTGCCTTTCGCGGGCAAGTGCTCTACCAACTGAGCTACCGAAGCACGACTCACGCCCGGTACTCACAGCTTTACTTCCGCCAGTACCTCGTCTCCTACCTTCCCAACTTTACAGAAGCTCTCCTGCAAGTTTCGCAGGAGAGCTTCTGTAAAGTTGGGAAGGTAGGAGACGAGGTACTGGCGGAAGTAAAGCTGTGAGTACCGGGCGTGAGTAGTGCTTCGGTAGCTCAGTTGGTAGAGCACTTGCCCGCGAAAGGTAAAGGTCCCGAGTTCGAGTCTCGGTCGGGCACACAGTTTTAATCTGCCAGGAAGTTTCAGCAGTAACATTTGTTTATTATGACCAGTTTTGGCAAATGTTAAAGCCTGTTGATTTTAACCTAAATAACTGAGGGTGTTTGGTGTTAATGCTACTCTTAGATGTAGAGATTTGCACAAGAGAGAATGTTGTATTGGGACTGCATCAAACTAACAACAGGATTGGCCAGGGGTGGGTCGGGATTAAAAAATCAAAACAAGATTACTATTATTTTCAGGCATCGAGGCAGGATATCATTACTCTTGCTTCTGATATTTCAAGTGAAAACCTAGCCATAATCAAGGTAGATCATATGCAACATGGTAATGCAGAAGAGGTCCACTTGCCCTGATACTACTTCCAACAAAAATATTATTTTCCCTTTTCTTGGGGAGGATGACGGTTCAATCCCGCATCTGGCCATCCTGATTTAGGTTTTCCGTGATTTTCCTAAATCACTCCAGGCAAATCCCGGGATGGTTCCTCTGAAAGGGCACGCCCGACTTCCTTCCCCATCATTTCCTAATTCGATGAGACCGATGACCACGCTGTCTGGTCTCCTTCCCCAAACAACCAAACCCTTTTCTTGTCTATTCCAAATTAAATATTATCTGAAAATTTACAATTATTTTCCAGTTTGTAATTTTCTGCTTCTAAATGTTAAATATAGACTTCATGCATTTGATTGATTACCTTGATAAAATATTTTTATAGACACATTTTATTAAAGGAAGTAATCGATAGTCAAGACTTACAACACCACAAGTAGATGCTCAAAATTTTAATCCCAATAAAAATTTTCTTTTACACAACTGATACGCCTTATTTTAAAGCACTTAAACTCATTTCATAATTTTGTAGTTTAGGAAATATTGCCATCCAAAAATGTTGCTCTTATAAGGGGTGCAAGTATGTCCAATTTGTATGAAAGAACCCTTCAAAAATCCAGTATTATCAATCTGTAGCTGTGATTTTTCATTTTCTAGAAATGTAATATGATCTCTGAGATAATATGTTAGTTAATGAAATACAGTCAGTACAAAATTTTATTTCTGGAATAATCTTGGCAGGCTTTAACAGAATGCAAGAAAATTTCTGTGCGTAAAAATCTGCCCATAAAATTAAGAGCTCAGAATAAAATCTTATTGAAAATATTGATTTAAAAGTTAAATAAACTAATTTTAGTTCTGAAGGTGTATGAATATTAACTGTAATTTCAGATTTTCTATATCATTATAGGAAATGTAACTGAACTATATTTTATCAATTTGTAAATGGTTTGTAGGTAACTTCATTCCCATGTAGAGACAGCAACTGTAAAGCGGCAAAGCAGACCCTGCCACAGTCAGTTGCTATTATGATATGTAGTACGAGAGAACTGAAAAATACCACACGTAGAACTAGGTTCACATTGAATCATTGTGACTCAATGTAAGTTACAAGCCTGCTATATTAAATAAACACTGTACTAATCTGAACTGGAAGCTGATCCAAACTACCTCAATGTGTTTATTAAAATAAATGCTTACTTATAGTACTTTCAACAGCTGATGTATTACATATACCAGTGAAAATTTCCTCACATCATTTCCCACGTACAGCACATGTGATCTACATATACTGCATTCTGACTGCTATGCCGAGTACTATGGTTTGATTTCTGGTGATTCCAGGGATTCTTTTCTTAGTGCAACAACTGTAATGAAATGCACTCTGTCTCATGATGCCAAATGAAGAGCTACTTTAGTGAGAAGTAGTGGCTCCTAAGCTTGGAAAGTTGACAGTGCTCAGCCCACAGCCCTTCACCTGCATGTAAATGATGCAACTGGAAGTTGATGACCTGGTGACCAGTCGTTACTGAATGGCCTGGCAGGGCTAGCAGACTGAACTTTAGCTTTAGAATTTCCTGCATAACCAATCTGGGCTTCAAATGATACTTACAGGTCAGTAACATTACACAGTGACTAACTCCTGAGTGTGAATTTGTGCCTATTCTTTGAGATGCTTAGAATCTGTGGCACACACTATGAAACTCAAGTAGAATGCATGACAGATGATGCAATCAACACAACATCTCCATAACCATAGATTAAAACTGGTGGCAGACATTGTATTGACATGCAATTAAACCATTAACAAAAATAATAAAATTTATGTTCTGAGGCATTTTGTGAAGTGTAGCTATTAAGCATAAGTGAGCTTCTAATGTGCAGAAAGAACTCTTTCTTCCAAAAGGGATGCACCTGTGGTTCAGTGGTATTCAACATGGCAGCAACATGAGAGTTTTTTTTTTAAATAAAAGACCAATAATCTTTAAGATATCCATGTACGTATACACATTGTGGTCCATAGGAAATCATACATTTCCAATTGATCACCATGCTAGGATGCTTATGAGCTTGTGTCATCTGTCATATCTAATCGGACCCACATTGCATGCCATTCAGTTCAGTATGGAACTTTAATTTTATCAATAGTGGATATGAGGTCTTAGTTGTAAAAATCAACATTAAAATGACAGCTCGGACACTAGAATTTATGTGTGTCAAAGGTCAAGCCTTGACCTTCAGAATTATTGTTCTAGAAACCTTTAAGAGTGATGTTTTATATTGACAATATTATGAAAAGGACAACTTGCTCCTCACTATAAAGAAGGCATTTAGACTTGTATTCCATTATTTAATGTTATATATTTGTCACTTTCAGAGGTTTCTTGTAGAGTAATTCTGAAGATGAAGGCTTAACCTTTGAAAAGTCTAAATTCTAGTGCTTTTCACACTGTAAATAAGTGACTGAGCTGCCATTTTAACATTCAGTGTGGAATGTGGGCTATTGCAGGTATGTAATGAGGCAGTGGAGGAGTTCTGTTTTGTGCAGAACATTGTTGCTGTCCAATGTGCAATTTATCGTGAAAGAAACCATCATTTCCATATTACAGATAGAAGGGCAATATCCAGGTGATAGGTTCAGTAATTAACATGAAGCATAAGGGACTGAAATCACAGTTTGAGCACTCGAAAATGTCTTATGACTTTGCAGAGCTCTGCAACAAAGCCTACAGTGACCTATGAGCTGCCATGCCAGAATATTACATTACAAATCCTTTGCATGTCTTTGCAGAATTGTGAAACGTGATTTACAGTTTCATCCTTATACGCTGCAAGTGGTTTAACTGTTATGGCTGGGAGATAAAGTCAGTAGGTCTAATGAGGCAAACTTTCATGTGAATGAGTTTGTCACTAAAGAAAAGTTTTGGTATCACTGAAACACAAACCCACAGTTCATTCATCAAAATACATATGGTAGCACAAGGATTATTGTTCGGTAAGCTATTACACAGACTGCTGGAATAGTTGATCCATATTTTTCTCAAGATCCATATTTTTCTGAAGATGACAAATGCCAGCCAATGAGTATCAATTCTTATTGGTATGTGACCATGATTAACAATTTCTTCATACCAGAGCAGCAGGAACATTGCAGTCTACATGCAATATGGTTTCAGCAAGATGAGGCTACAGCCCAAACTGCTCATAATCGAATCACAATACTGTGCCACCCCTTTCCACACTGAGTACTTTTACAATTTGGTGATATTCCATGGTCAATGAGGTCACTCAATCTTTAAATCCATGAAATTTCTTGTTGAGTCATCTCAAGAACAATTTTTTTTTCACAGTTGACTCCACAATGCAAAGTTGAAAGTGCTAATCTGAAAACAGATAGAGGCTATTCCTCAAGAAATGATTGAGAACATAATGAGAAGCTTCCACAAATATTTTTCTGCGATATGCTTTTTAAAAAAGGACTTTCATTTCGCTTTTCAGTAATGCTAAAACATGTAGAACAGTTATCTACAGGGTGTTACAAATAGGTACGGCCAAACTTTCAGGAAACATTCCTCACACACAAAGAAAGAAAATATGTTATGTGGACACATATCCGGAAATGCTTACTTTCCATGTTAGAGCTCATTTTATTACTTCTCTTCAAATCACATTAATCATGGAATGGAAACACACAGCAGCAGAACGTACCAGCGTGACTTCAAACACTTTGTTACAGGAAATGTTCAAAATGTCCTCCGTTAGCTAGGATACATGCATCCACCCTCCGTCGCATGGAATCCCTGATGCGCTGATGCAGCCCTGGAGAATGGCATATTGTATCACAGCCGTCCACAATATGAGCATGAAGAATATCTACATTTGGTACTGGGGTTGCATAGACAAGAGCTTTCAAATGCCCCCATAAATGAAAGTCAAGAGGGTTGAGGTCAGGAGAGCGTGGAGGCCATGGAATTGGTCCGCCTCTACCAATCCATCGGTCAACGAATCTGTTGTTGAGAAGTGTACGAACACTTCGACTGAAATGTGCAGGCGCTCCATCGTGCATGAACCACATGTTGTGTCGTACTTGTAAAGGCACATGTTCTAGCAGCACAGGTAGAGTATCTTGCATGAAATCATGATAACGTGCTCCATTGAGCATAGGTGGAAGAACATGGGGCCAAATCGAGACATCACCAAACAGTCACAGAAAATCTGTGTTGATGAAGTGATTGCACAATTTCGTGCGGATTCTCGTCAGCCCACACATTTTGATTGTGAAAATTTACAATTTGATCATCAGAATTGAGGAAGTACAGTACATACTGACGAAACTAAAATGAGCTCTAACATGGAAATTAAGTGTTTCTGGACACATGTCCACATAACATCTTTTCTTTATTTGTGTGTGAGGAATGTTTCCTGAAAGTTTGGCCGTACCTTTTTGTAACACCCTGTATAAATTAAAAACGAAGGTAACCCAGTGGAACAAGCCTGTTACTAAACTATTAACCTGACTGTAGGTAGAATGCAGCTGTTCTGCAACACGGCACTTGGAGGGAGAGGCTGTTGGGCCTGGGACTCCAGCCACCTTTTAGCCTTGGGAAAGACACCTGGTGCTCATTTAACTGCAGGCTAAGTGGGCCTGAGGCCATCCTGGAGAAGTGGAACAAGGAAAAACTTCTGCCCCTGTACAGGACTGAACCCAGAACTTAAAGTACTACAGTCTACTGATCTACCAGTTAGACCACCACAGCTGGTGTAAATAATTATTTATATTTTTTTCTTTTTGGTATCAGTCACATTTAATTATTTTATGTTTACTTTAACACACTGAAACATGTTTTAAGCACATTTTGCTCAAGTGTTTATTCTTACAGGTGTTACATAAAGATAAATTGTCCAAAAGTACAAATATATGTTACACCTTATTAACAAATGAATGAAAATGTACTACTTTCTGTGGTGGGTCACTGTGTACTTCTTACTTACAAACAACATCACAGAGTCTTGTCTGGAAACAATATTTCTCCACAAAACCCACACATTATCTCAAGTGGATATGTGCATAAACATGTTCTTTTATTTACTTGAAGAATACAAAAAAATTACAATGAGATGGTAAAAATGGATGTTTTCAGCAAAAACAGGCACTGATCAAAGTACACAATTCTAGTTTAAAAAATTGTGATGAAAAAAATGTAAAAATCTCAGTAGACTAATTTTAAACCATAATCTGAGAATCAAACAAACATTCTCCTTCAGCTATCACTGCTTGCTGAATTGTGGAATTTTCGTCATTAAAATTTTCAAATTCACTTCTTGTTCTGTACTTATTCTTGAGTGATACTGTGAATCTTAATTAACAGCACACTTCAAAATGAAGCCATATGCAAATTATGATAGTAGGAAAGTGGTAGCAGAGGACAAAAAATTTGTATTTTACAAGATAAAACAGAGAACGAGAGGTGAGGATGAAAAGAAGAGGAAGAGGATAAGTTAAAGAAGAAGAAGAAAACGACAAAGAGAAGGCAGCTGGGCGACAAAGGGGAGGGGGAGACAGACAGACAGACAGAGGGAGGGTGAGGAAGAGCAGCAGAAGGAGAAACAGAGATATGTGGTTTGAAAAGGATACTTAGTCCCTCTCTTCTTTACATCTACGTAGTAGAGTGCATTCCCTAACATTTAAAATTTCCAAATATTGTATTAGAGCTGGTATCCCATTTTGATTTTCCTCATACATTGTCCTGTTATGCCTTCCTTAATGTACACCAAAAAATCAACAAAATCTGCCCTTTATCAGCTGTCTTTATGACATGTGTAATTTAACCTAACCTACTGACTTGAAGTCTGTTGGTGTGCTAGTTAAATATATAAAGACCCAGTCAGAGTCAATTGTGATTTCTCATCTAGAAATTAGAATATCATCCTCATTAATAAATATATTTGCCATGTCACCTTACTGCTCTCAAAAAATATAAACTTTTGCAAGGATGGTACAATAAGTCAGCTAACAAATACTCTCAAGGATGGATAAATAGCCTATGGGAATTAAAGTAAATTCTTTTTTCTTTTTCCAAACACCATGAATGGTTTCAACCACTATGATCATTTTCAAGTGGTTATGATTCTAGCATCTGGAAGTAAAGTAAATTCCATTTATAGAGAAGAGATACAACCAACATTTTCAAAAACTAACAGTAGGTGAATGTGTCTATGCCACTGCACTTGAAATTCAGATTCAAGAATAATGGTAGACATATGGTCTGGGATTGAGGTACAAAGTGTGATGAGTTTTATGCACTGTGTTTAAAACTTCCCCAGTTATAATTCATCACCAACCAATAAAAGTTTACAGAGAATTTAAAAAAAAATCTGCAAGTGCTAATGTTGTGTGGGGGAGAAGAAAAGAAAGAAAAACAGAACAGAACAAATGTGTGAGGTGAGAAACATCAGTGTGGACGAGCATGTCTACCTCAGGTGACAACATAGGTTGCATTGTGTGGTTGGTTCCAGCTGATTGTCACATTCATCTAAGCCACATTGCACACAGAATCAACATCTCCCATGACAGTGTAGTGAATATCGTGTGCACCACATGGGACTTCCAGAAGATATGTTCTCACTGGGTATCATGGTAACTCTCAGGTGATAATAAACCCAAGTGAATGAGGTTGTTTCTCCAACACTTAATGTGGTATAAGGTGGAGGGTGTTTCATTCCTGCACCATATCATCACAGGAGAGGAACTGTGGGTGCATATGTAACACCTGAGATGATGAAAGAATCAGTGTTATGGACACATTCTTCAGCCACCCCTCCCTACTCCTCCCAGGAACAAGATCAAAACAATGACATCCACAAAGAAAGAGATGGTGAAAGTCTTTTGGGATATGCAAGATTTGCTGTCGATTGATTTTATCATACGTGAATGAACTGCAAATGCTGCCATTTATTGTACTGCACTTGAATGGTCACAAAACACACTTTGGAGGAAATGACATAATTGCTTCCAAATGGTATCATATTGGTACAAGATCATGTGGACTGCTTACTGTCTCGGTTTTACATTTCGATCCAAAATATCCAATAGACTGTACTGGAACACTCTCCAAACAACCTGGTTCTCACACCAAGTGTTTTTCACCTCTCTGGATGTTAAAGGGGCACCTGACTAGCCACCACCTAAAAAACGATGCCACCATTCAGGAGGCTGCTGTTAAGTGTCTCTTAGACTTGAAATCAGACTTCTTTTATGCCAATTTCAACACAATGATTGATCACTAGAACAAATACTTTGACAGTCTTGGTGACTATGTGGAAAATTAATATGTTCTAGAGCCTTATTGTCCAATTCACAGACAATGGTGCTCTGTACAGGTCGAGGCATGATGAGGGATTGCATTGTTGCCAGTTCCTAGCGACAGCTGCAGCATATACATACACACACTTTACACTTGAAGAAAATGTGTCTCTGTAAATTAGGTCTCTTGCTTGTTCATGGGTAATTTGTCACTGATCACCACCAAATGAAATAAAAATTCGATAAATAACTCACTACAATCATGTTTTATGGTTCCAGTGTCTACAACATTCACAGCAGAGTGCTCAGAATACTCTCTGTCTGTTGGAGAAAGTGTGGTGTAGGTGTGCAGGACAACCCTAAACTTGCCCACCATTGTTTGTGACTAAGACTATAGTAACTTTGCTTATCTAATTTCTTGAATAAACATTTTCTCACAGAGGACTTATTACCTTACTTTTAGACCCAACTTCTTACATCAATACAAAATTCTTGAATGGAATGGACTCCTTCAGCCATGCTCCAAAATGAGGCTTAGTCAATAATATGGAGTAGTTGTACAGCAACACAATCTGGTTACTGCGATTCACTGTTCAATTACGTAACACATACTATCATTACTGGTGTATATTATACTGTAACTGTTTACTTTTAGAGCAGTAATTTGTAGTAAATTTAAGATACAAGAATTTTCACGAAATTGATTTGTTATTGACTGGGCTAAAGGCACATGGTCGCATTGTCATCAACACCTCTACATTAAAAATTAAAGGTCAGTGGAGAATAAGTTAACACAGCAAACAAACAAATAAACAACATTATAATTGTCACGATGGTGATGATGATATGCTGGCCATCATTGTCATTTTCATCAACAACAGCTTGAATCCACTGCCTGTAAAGACTTCTCTACAGTTTTCCACACGACATATTTCCGCACAATGCGAAACAGCAACTTGTCCTGCTGTACCTCCAGCACTGCTATATAATCCACACAGTATGAGTAATGAAACTTGGTCAAAATTAACTACAGATGCTTGGGTGCATTACATCTGGAATGCTCTTCTGTTTGACCTTTTCTGTGTTTGGAAATTTCCAGTTATGGTTGATGCAGCCAGAGAAATTACCTGACTACCATATGTTATGCCTATTACACTGGTTTCTCAATGTGCACATCCCTCAGTACATCACAGATGAAATAACTATCATCTCATCATAATAACAACACATTGTCTCTCATGTCAAATATAGTAGCTGTACTCATCCATTACACAAAACATTCTAAAAACGTTTTTGGTCACTACAGTTCACCTCTGTAACAAGCTATGCATTCTACACACAATTCAACATAGTGTTACATTTAAGAAAGAGCTGCAGCATTTGCTTTTGTCACCCTAATACATTAAGGTAGGTAGTGTTCTGTGTTCTGGCCTTAGATGGTCCTATTGGGCCTGAATGACTGACATGTCATCCTCTGCCAGTGGCATCACTGGATGTGGTATGGAGGGGCATGTGTTCAGCACAATGCTCTCCTGGTTGTTGACATATTTCTTGACCTTGGAACTGCTACTAATCAGTCAAGTAGCTCCTCAGTCGGTCTCACGAGGCTGAGTGCATCCCATTCAAATCCTCTCACCAAGGAAAAATCCATGTCAGTACCAGCAATTTAACCTGGTTTTCTGCATGGCAGTCAGTTGCACTGACCACTCAGCTACAGAGGCATGTAACACTAATAATTTTTCTATAAAAATTTTACATTTATGACCATTTGACTCCATCAAAGAACGAAGCCGATGCTCACTAATTCTTCCAGTTACAATTCTTTTTCTTTCCGTTTTTCAGTCAGTGGTGTCATATTATTACATTTTTTCTTCTCTCTTGGTTATTTGTGTTCTTTGCCATTTTTCTCCTCCTAGCTCTCTTCCAGTTTGTTTTCTTATGTCCATTGCTGACACAACCCACAGTTTAAATCTAGCAGGCTGTAAATTACTCGACTTCTTCTACCATTTTTTAAAGACAAATACAAACACTGTTTTTGTCTTTTACAACTATTTTCAGTTTTACTGTTTTTGTGATAACTCTTTTTTTAAGTGTTATATCCTGGTACTATATAACACCTCTTGTAACAAATGCCACAACAATTGTCATGATAAAATATGTAACAGAGAACCTTGTGGCCCTTACCCTGGAAGAATAAATAAATAATATCTCCTGGTAATATATTCAACATGAAATTTTCCATTGTTTGATGAGCCATGTATAGTTTTTGAAAGGCTTTCATATTAAACATCCATGTTTTGCTGTCATAAGTCATTTTGGTTATACAAACTGATTGTAAATGTTCATTTCACAAACATTTGACTCTTCTTTTTGTACACCCTATTTTGCTCACCAAAAGCACTACAGATCATTTCTACTCTTCTGTTCATTTCCTTTTCTGTCACTGTCTTTAACTGCCTTCAGTAATAAACTTATAAAATGGTTTTACTACTTCATTCTTAATTTGTGCAAGTTTCTATTTCATAAGTTGTTTACATATTATTTTACACTCACTACAATTGTTTTTCAGCCCTAGGTTCTATTTTCCACTATTTGTTGTTCCATTTGCTACTGAACTTTTATCTCCAACAGAACCAAAGGGTACAACATCATCAACAAAATGAAAGTGGCTCAGGCACTTTCCATTAACAGGTCCAGTCAGCATGAAAATGCAGGCAGCTGGGCCCCAAGAGTTATGTATGGTGCACTGTTAGAGCTTAGAGACATATTTCTTATAGAACTCAGCCATTTAAGTCAAAGGTAAGATTTTCTAGGGATGGAAACCTTGTGGTCAATTACACTATGAATGATCTCATGTTGAAATAGGAGGGGAAGCATAAATCACAGGTTTTGGGTTTGATTTTTCAAACACATGAATCCTCAAATAGTTGACGTATAAAAAAGCACTGGTAGATTAAAACGGTGTGCCAGACCAAGACTTGAACTCAGGACCTTTGCCTTTCTCAGGCAAGTGCTCTACCAACAGAGATACCCAAGCACAATTCACAATTCAACTCACAGCTTCACTTCCACCAGTATCTCATCTCTTAGCTTCCAAACTTCAAGCACATCTCTTAGCTTCCAAACTTCAAGCACTGCTGGTGTTCACGATTCAAAGGAATAGAGCGACAAGCCTTGTGAGTATCCTTTGTAAGGCTTATATTAATTTCACAGTAGAATTAGTCCCTTTCTTAACATAGTTATAAAGCAGAAAACAGTCCCCAGCATGTGGCAAACATATGGATTAAGCTGTTTATATGTAGAGGGATAGGACATAATTATAAAGCTACAGACCAACATCTGAAATATTTCTCTGTTGCAGAATCTAGAACATATGTTAAGCTGAAACACAGTTGTTAACAGAGAGGGAAAATGTTTTCCCTGAAGATTTAAGAAGCATTGATCAAGAAAAACCAGATGGCTAATTTATTTTTCATTATCTTATAATGGCTATAGCCTGTGTCACAATGACTTGCGAGCAGATGTGGCATATGGGTAGACAGTGATATTTCATAGCTTGGATGTGCAGCTGAATACCACTTTGGAGAGCTCTTCTTCTTTCCAGGCATGATGATAATATTTAGAAAACCCTTCTCCCCCTCCCAGGGGGTATTCCACTGCCCACGGCCAACCCTGGTTCATATTTATGCTCCACCCACTTTCACACTTTGCCACATGGGTCACATCCTTATGAAAGGCCCAGGTACAAGATTTTTTCCTGTAAACCCACATACTACATTCTATTCCAATCCTGTAACAGGCATATCCTACTATTGCTCTGCTAATTTTTGCACACCCTTCTATGTGGGCATGTCCATCAACAAGGATGAATGACCACTGCAAGTCTGTGGCCAACAGCAGAGTGAACCACCCAGTAGCAGAACATGCTGCTGTGCAGAGTAAGCTTGACTTAAATGGCTGCTTCATGAACTGTGCAATTTGAATCACCCCCACCACCAGCACCAATAATATCAGCTTGTCTGAATTGTGTAGGTCATAATTACCACTTCCGTACATCCTCTGAATGCAGAATCCTCCTTGTCTCAATCTACACAAGCCCCTGTCCCACACCCACTGCCACAGTTGTTCACCTGCTCCCAATCTCATTCATTCCATACTTCTATCCCCCTTCTTCGTCTCTTCTGCCTCTCCTCCTTCCCACTCCTGTCCAGTCACCAACATCATAGTGAGCCAGACGTGCCAAAGCTCGATGTGCACTGGTACCTCATTTCTTACATTCGTATCCTTTGTGACTGCTGCTGTAGTGTGGCTTGAACCTTTCACATTTCTGTACTTCCCACATGAGTAATTATAGGTGAGAACACTTGACCATGCTACAATACTGTAAAAGGGATACATTACAACTGGCCATGTAGAGCAGCTGTTGAGTTACAGACATGCACAACAGCAAGTCTGCTATACATTTAATCTTTCATCCAAAAGGCCTTCTTCTTCTGAAATAGAAAACACAAATAAATTCATGCAAGCACAATGCAAACACACACAGCTACTGTTTCCGGCCACTGAGGTGAGATTGTAAGTAATTGCGTCTGATGAGAGAAGTGATACATGGGTGGAGGGAATAAGGAGGAGGCTGTGGCAGGGAAGGGAAGGAATAGCAGGGTAGGGATTGGGGAGATTGTAGTGTGGCTTGTAAGAGTATGCAGGTACAGAGTGGGGACAGGGTAAGGCTGCTAGGTGCAGTCAAGATGTTTCAGCAAGTGGAGAGGTGGAACAGGAGCAAAAAGGGGAGGCGAAATGGAAGAAAAGGGAAGAGGTAATGGAGGTGAAAAAGACTGTGGGTGGTTTTGTGGAACAGAAGGCTATGTCGTTGTGTAGTGGGAGGAGGGAAGGTGATAGGTGGGTGAAGGACAGGGACTAGCTAATGTTGAGGCCAGGTGGGCTACAGGAAAGTAGGATAAACTGCAGAGAGAGTTCCCACTTGCATAATCCAGAAAACCTGATGTTGGTAGGAAGGACCCTGATGGCAGAGGTTGTGAAGCAGTCACTGAATGAAGCACACTGTGTTGGGCAGCACGTTTGGCAACTGGATGGGCCAGCTGTCTCTTGGCCTCAGTTTGTTGGTGGCCATTCCTGCAGACAGACAGCTTGTTGATTGTCATGCTAGCACAGAAAGCTGCACAGTGGTTGCAGCTTAGTTATTATATCACATGACTGCTTTCAAAGGTTGCCCTGCTTTTGATGAGATAGGTGATGCTTGTGACCAGTGTAGGTAGTGAGGGGAGGACGTATGAGATGGGTCTTGCATCTAGGTCTATTACAGGGATATGAGCCATCAGGCAAGAGGTTGGCAGTAGGGGTGGAATTAGGATGGACAAGGATACTGTGTAAGTTTGGTGAATGGTGGAATACCACTGTGGGAGGGGTCAGAAGGATAATGGGTAGGATGCTCCTCATTTCAGGGCATGATGAGAGGCAGTTGAACACTGGTGGAGAATGTGATTGAGTTGCTCCAGTCCTGGGTGCTACTGAACTATGAGGAGAGTACTCCTTTCTAGCCAGACAGTGGGAATATGGGAGATGGCACGTGACTGGAGAGACAAGGCACAGGAGTTCTGTTTCTGTATAATGTTGGGAAGATAATTTTGGTAAGACTCAGTTCACTCCACCATCCAACCATGACCTACCCCCACTGTCCCCAAATCACCATGTGCTAACATTCCAGAAATTCTCAATCTCAAACCTTGCCTCACCATCATCCCCTAACCTTGAACCTGTAGACAGAACCATATCCACCACCTAAAAGATGGCCCTAACCTTATAATCCTATTTGCTGATAAATGCTCCATCACAGAGGTTTCAAACAGCTGGGATTACCTGGTGTAGGGGCTATACCAACTGTCAGATTTGTCCACCTACAAACCCATTCACAGAGACCCTGTGACCACATTCCAGAAAGCCAACAGTTTCTCTACTCTATCCTCAAATCCTTAGGCCCATCCCAGAACCTCCCTCTTGAGTCTACGTCTCTGCTCACTCCTACCACTCCCTACACTCCTACCTTCTACATGCTTCCTAAAATCCATAAACATAACGATCCAAGATGCCCCATTGTGGCCAGTTAGTGTTCTGCTACTGAGAGGATCTCTGGTGGACCAACACCTTCAGACTATTACCCATTATATACCCTCCTACAAAAAAGACACCAACCATTTCCTCCATCAACTCTCCACAGTTCCTGTTCCTTGACCACTTGGTGCCCTGCTCACCACTGTTGGTACCACTTCCCTCTATACTAGCATCTCAAATGCCAACAGCCTTGCTGCTATTGAACACTTCCCTTTCCAACACCTGACTGAGTCTAAAACTACAACCTCCTCCATTTTCACCATGAACAACTGCATCCTCACCTACAATTACTTAACCTTTGAAGGATCATCCACAAACAAATCCATGGTACAGCAACAGGCACCTACATGGCACCATCCTATGCCAACATCAGGAACTTCCTAACCACCCAGAATCCCAAACCCCTCACCTAGTTCAGATTCACCAATGACAACTTTATCATATGGACTGAATGTGAGGGCATCCATACACATTCCTCCAGAACCTCAACATCTTTTCTTCCATTTGTTTCAGGTGGTTCTCCACAACCCAGTAAGCCACCTTCCTCTTTCTCCTGTCACTAATATCTTCGCTACGACAGTTGCCACCTATTCTATGTCAAGAAGTCCTTTCTATTCAGACTAGCCACCCATGGCCATCACATCTGTAGTGACAAGCAGTCCCTCTCCGCCTTCACAAGTGGAGACTACACTCCCAATCTTGTACAGAAACAGATCTCCCATGCCTTTTCTCCTTGGTCACCTCCCATGTTCCCACTGTCTGGCCATAAAGGAGCACTGCCCTTGTTACTCAGTACTAGAGCAAGTGAATCATATTCTCTGCAAAGGTTTTGACTACCTCTCTCTGTGCCCTGAAATGAGGAGTGCCCCACCCACTATCCTTCTGACCCCTCCCACAGTGGTGTTCCACCACTCACCACACATATACATTATCCTTGGCCATCCCTACTCCACACCTGCTGCCAACCTTTTGCCTCATGGCAAGACCTGCTATCCCATACATCCTGCCTCCCCCCCCCCCCCCCTCCTCCACACCAATTACTCTGTCTCAAGCATCACCTGTCTCATCAAAAGCAGGGGTACCTGTGAAAGCAATTATGTGATCCAATAACTAAGCTGCAATCACTGTGCTGCTTTCTACATCAGCGTGACAACCACCAATTGTCTGTCCACATGAATGGTCACCAATAAACTGTGGCCTAGAGACAGCTGGCCTATCCAGTTGCTGAACATACGGCCCAACACAGTGTGCTTCATTCAATTACTACTTCAAAATCTGTGCCATCTGGGTCCTTCCTACCAACATAAGGTTTTCTGGATTATACAAGTGGGCCTTCACCCATCTATCACCTTTCCTCCTCCCACTCGACCACTACATAGCCTTCTATTCCACAAACTCACTCACAGTCTTTTTCACCTCCTTTTCACCTCCATTAGTTCTCCCCTTTTCTTCCATTACTTCTCCTCTTTTCTGTTCCCATCCCCCCCCCCCCCCCCCCACCAATCAAATATCTCGGCTGCCCTAGCAGTGCTATCCTGTCCCCACCATGTACATAAATTCTCCCACAAACATCACTACACACTCGCATTACAACTGCTATCCATTCCCATCCTTGCCAATGTCTTCTCCTCACTCCCAGCACATGTGGATTGCTTCTCCCATCAGGCACAGTTGCTCGCAGTCTGGCCGCAGTGACACGAGACAGTATTCATGTATGTGTGAGTTGTGCTTCAGTGAATGAGTGTGAGTTTTCTACTTTAGAAGAAGGCCTTTTGGCTGAAAGCTTAAATGTAGAGCAGTCTTGCTGTTGTGTTTGTCTGCAAATCAACATTTCCTCTATATGGTGAGCAGTGACAGCTGTGTTGTATCCGAAGGACAGATCACCATCAACAGTGTCTCATGCCTTCACTTCATGAGACACTGCAGAGAAGTCTGGAATTTAATACAAGACATTCGTGCAAAGACTGGCGATCAGGAACTTTACGCCACCAGCTGTTCACCCATTGCTGGCCAAATATTGGCAGTAAAAATTTCATCTAGAACCAGGATTTGAAGTGGTCTACCTCCAAGTTGAGTGCCACAGATAAGGCCCTTTTTAGTGACCTTGGCAACAGAAGTAAGGAGGGAAGATTAGGGTTTAACATCATGTTGACATCAAGGTCATTATGAACAATCAGTCACAAAGGGGGTTGCAGTCTATATTACTAAGCAACTATCATGGAACCCAGTAATAATTGCAGGTTGAATAACTAACAGCTTCAAGGGGCAACAAAAATTTGCTTTTCAATAATTTGTGTAATAATTATTTAAAATTAAAATGCTGCCATAATCTCTCATTAAGAGGTATAATTTTACACAAAAGATTCAACACCATAACACAAGCATTATAGTTACAAACTGTGTGTTTCTCTTGCGGCACCATACCTGACAGCACACGAGTACCTGGACTACATTCATCCAGTATGTGACAATGAGAGCACTTAGTGACTTCCAACAAATTTACATATAATTTGAAATCTTTACCAAACTTTTTCTTCCTGACACCCCTCACAAAAGTATGAGACAAAAAAGCTTTATAGCTTACTGCTTTTTTGCTGTTCATGCAGTACAACTTCAGCAGCAGGCATGACATTTTAATGTATTATTTCTAAACTATCGACTACTTGCAATACTGTTTGCAGACAGGATTCACATATACTACTGAGCACATCTGCAATATTACATCATTGTATGACACATAGTTCAGGAGGTATGAGTTCATGTAGAATTAGATCTGTGTAAAACTTGATTTTGCTTAAAATAGATTCCAAATTACCCAGACTATATTCATTCAGTGTTTCATGATGAAAGCCCTTCAGCAACTTCCAACAAACATTAAGCATAATTTTGATTTTTCTAAACTTTTTCTTATGTATATGTTTTAATAAGAAATATTTAAACTATTATCTGATTTGCAAAGTTATTTGACATTTGAAGCTGTATTATACATGGAGTTCATTTGTTTAAAGAACGAAGGGTTTGCTGGTATACACCAAAGAGACAAAACAATATAACCACTGGCCACTGGAAGACTGAATGGCACTTGGTGGTAATGGAGATATGTGATAAAAATGGGGTTTCAGCTAGTCACATGCTACTGTTATGAGCATTGATGTAAAGTGGTAGAAAGACAGTAAACCTAGAGTAGGCCATAAGGTGTCGCAGGTCCGTGCCTCACCACAGAATAGGGAGATTAGAGTCTTGCTTGCTTGCTTGTTTTCTCTGTACAGCATCATAGGTGGTGATCTGTGGTAGATCTGATGACAGAATACAATGCTGATGCAGGCACAAGTCTCTCAGAGCACAGTGTTCAGCACACATTATTGAACAGGCCATTCCACAGCAGATGATTACACCACATTCCCTTGTTGGCCCAATGACATCATCAGTTACGGGTGCAGTGGGCATGAGATCATCAACTTTGGACTATGGAAATGTCTCACCTGATCATGGGAATCATGCTTCTGGTTACAAGAGATCAATGACAGTGTCTGGATATGCCAGCATCCAACCAAATGGCTGCATGAAACATGCATCTTACAACAAATGCTGACTAGTGGGGACAGTGTTATGCTGTGGGAGACATTCACAAGAGCTTATATGGGACCTGTGGTGGTAACTGAAGGCCCCTTGATACATGTGGATTGTGTGAATATTATTACCTTGTATCCTTTGCTTGATGTCTTCCTGTTGGCAATGGCATCTTCCAGCAGGATAACTGTCCATCTCACAAGGCCAGAATAGTGACACAGCAGTTTGAGTACCATGATAGTGAACTCATGTTTATCTCTAGCCCACCAAAATCAAACGATCTAAACCTGGCAGAACACACCTGGGATGCTAACTGGTGCTTGCTCCATGTCCACAATCCACAGGCCAGTGATTTACTTACATTGCATGAGCTGCACACACATCTTGTGCCACAAACCTCAGGGAACCTACTAAGGACTTGTTGGATCCATACAATATAAAATTGCTGTTGTAATGCACTCCAAAGGTAGACTAAGACACAATTAAGCAGGCATGTAATTGCAAATGTACTTGTCATTAATAAATGATGTTGCAATTATTTTTATTTACTTGCAAATGATATTACATTATATCTGAAAATTTAGATTGGTTTATGGAAGATTTAAATTGTTTTAGAGGTAATACAATTTTCATTAAAGGGAACTTATCAGAACAAGCACATCAAAAGATCCAAGAAGATCTGTGGACAATTTTAATAGCAAATTATCACAGAGTAAAGGTGAATTATTGATTCCACAAATATGAAAAATAAATGAATCTTCTTTATTGTTGTGATTTTACAATGATCATGCAACTAGGTAACCCACAACATCACTACTCAATGAAATTTATACAACAGCTTTTTTATCCATAACTTCACCCATACAGGCGTATGTTGCTTATATTTCCTCCTTCCCCTTCTCTCTACCCTATCCAACTCCTCTCCCCCCTCTCCCATCCCTTTCTCTATCCATCTCCTCCTTCCCCTCTCTCTGTCCATCTCCTTCTCCCTCATCTCTTTCTCTCCCACCTCTGTGTCAATCTCCTCCTTCATCCTCTCTTTGGCCATGCCTATTCCCTCTCACTTCTTGTCTGTCTTAACTCCTCCCCCCCCCCTTTTCAGTCTACTTCCTATTACTCCATACAGCAGCAGCAACGGACACCCTTCCTGACAACTGGCAGGTGGATCAATTAGGTGTGCATGGTAAACACCCTCAGGCCCCACAGGGTACTCCAGGCAGCCTCGCTTCCCCAAGAGTCTCTGAGAGTTGCCGCCATTCACAATTATATTGCAATGGCATTGCGGTGCAGCCTGTCTTCACCCACGCCAAGCTCGGCAGATTCACATTGATCACATCATACAATTACTGTCCGCTGTAGTTTTTGTGTCCTCAGCGTTGTTCTCCTTCCACTCATTGGGTGAGCATTCTGGGGCTGTCTCTGCTGCCCCACACATGTTGCCCTGAAATATTTTGCTGACGTTGATAGTGAATGGGCAACAAGTCGAATTTCAAGTAAACACTGGAGTATCAGTAAGCCTCATTATTTTAGATATGTACAGTCTCTTTGGGAGCCCAGAGTTTCACTGGCTGCCCTATAGGATTGTGTCTTATACTAAACAGTGCATTCCCTTATGGAGAAAGATTCTCTGTCCCCGAATGTTACAAGACTGTGGAATGCCAATTTACATTGTTAATATAAATTCACTGCTGGTGCAAAATGTCTTTGGACTCAAAGCTTTTTCTGTTTTTGGCTTCCAAGTCAATGACAAAGTGCGTTTAGTGTCTCATTCCATTCTTCTTTACAATTTGGACTCCTTACTGCAGTCATACGGCCTGCTGTCTGAGAATATCTTGGGCTGGCAGAAAATTTGAAGGCATGTGTTTCTCTTAAGTTGTCAGAGGTACCTACATTTTATCGCCCTCACTCCATTCCCTCTACCATGCCATGTGTGACAAGGTAAAGGCAGAGCTGCATTGCTGGCAGGATCAGGGAGTCATTTCTCCTATTTTTTTGAATCAGGAGGCCAACCTTTCAGTGGTGATTCAGAATCCCAATGGTGTGTGCAACTTTGTACCAATTTTAAATTGAAAGACAATGCACAATGTCAGAGACTCATATCCCTTTTTGTGCAGGTGAAATTGTTGGTGAATCTGTGAGTGGGTGGGTGGGTGGGGGTGAGAGGGAGCAGCTGCCATTTGATGCGATTTCTTGGACTTTCCTGGTCCTCAACACCACTTTTGAACTTCATCAGCTTAATCATTTTCATTTGGGGATCTTATCTGTGCCAGGAATATACCGATGTAGGAACATTTATGAAACCTTCAGTATGTTTTCCAAGGCTTCCTGGAGAATGGCCTTTACTGCAAGCTGGAAAAGTGCAGTTTTTTTCTCCTCAAAGGTACATTTTTTGGGTCATGTGTTTAGTAACCTGCATCAAAGCCTTTGTCAACCTGCCAGCACCAAAGAACCTGAAGGAGTTCCAGTCCGTTTCAGGTAAGATTTTGTGTTATGCACATCTGCCGTCCTCTTAACCGGTTTCACCCGAAGGGCATTAAGTTTGTATGGTAGGCAGATTGTCAATGGGCTTTTCAGTCTCTCAAGCAGGATTTGTGTTCATCCCCCTGTCTGGAAAACATTAATCCTGGCATGTGATGGCATTGGTACCGTCCTGTCCCATTGGAGCCCAGACAGCACCAAACAGCCCATCACTTACACACTGATGATGTTTTCTGCTGCACAGTGCAATTATTCACAGACGGAAAAGGAAGTGCTAGCTATAATTTCAGTGTTCAATAGTTTTACTTCTTCCTGTACAGGGCAAGGTTCCTCCAAGTTACCGATCATAAGCTGTTAGTTTCCTTATTTGGCCCTCTTTCCAAGCAGCTAGATAGTATTGCACACCAACTCCAACTGTGGGTCCTCTTTCTCAGTGTGCCATTGTTGATGACCTGGAGCTGCATCGACAGGAGGCTCTCGGATTTGAGTTGGGTGTCACCCTGAAGCAAACCCTGTCAGGTTTTCCTTTGACGGCATGCAAAGTTGCAACCACCATAGCTGCTGAGCTGCTTCTCCAGAAAATCATTTTTCTCTCCATTTCGGTTGCACAGAGCATGACTCTCCAGGTGTGGATCAGGCATGGCATACATTTTTCCTCCTAGTTGATCTGCTGAATGCTGTTCTGGGAGTCCTCACGCAGGAGCAATGCTGTCAAAAGTTTATCCTTTCTAGCATTGTGTCCTTGCACGCTCCAGATGCTGCATGTGTCACAATAGGATATAACGCATAGGAAGCTATTGGCATAATGTCATGTCTACTGGCCAGCAATCAATCATGATGTTGAACATCTGGCTTGCAGATCCTACGCCCAGAATCAAGCTATACTGCCACACCATGTCTCTCCTTGGCCAGTCCCCGACCACCTTTGGAACAGGGTGCACATTGATTTCTCTGGTCCATTTTTGGCCAGCACATTGTTGTTTATGGTTGATGTGTTGTCCAGTTTCCTGTACATAGCCAAACTATCCTCCATGTCATCGACTGCCACTGTTCAAGCATTCTCAGTTATTTTTGCCATTGAGGAATCCTCTACAACATTCACATCCAAAACTGGTAGACAATTTGTATCATGGAAGTCTGAAGACTTGTGTCCGCAAGGGCACCCACCATCTGAATACTGCCCTATTTCACCCAGCTTCTAACTTGGAGGTGGAGCACTTCATGTGTACATTCAAGACCCAGATGATGCATTGTCAAGTTTTCTGGCTACTTTCTAGGCGATACTGGTCAATGGGTGCATCCAGTGGAATGTTTGGATGGGCACCAGCTGTGGGGTCTCCTGGTTCTGTTACACTCTGAATCACATTCCATGGACCACAGTGGCCTGCTGCATTTTCCTTGTGGGGCTGCAGCCATTTGGGCCTGGTCCTTTCAGCAATGGCATGGTAGGCTACCAGTTGTCATAGTGGACCACAAAGATCGGCAGGGGAACACATCGGAGGGGAACAGCTGACCCATCATAGAAATCAGATGCACCTGTGCCCTGGTGGAGCATAACCATTGTGGCCTTCTAGAAAGCTGCTGATGGACCTACCATTGTCACAGTCTCCATGTACTTCCATCCTTCTGGCAGAAACAACGTTAATTCCTTCAGTGGTTGGTCTCCTGTTGGTTTTGCCAGCTCCCTCTCCAGTTCTGTGCTGAGGTCACTGCCAAAGCCTGGCCATTTTCAGCTCTATGTGGCCTTTTCAGAGGTGGTGGTATTTAGTATCCCCATTAGTGGACATTGCAATTGAGGCAGATGAGCTGTCATGGGTAGAACAGCATAGTAGTTTAGACACCTGTGATAGAGTGTGCATGTCATATGGTACAGGCAGATCCACCAATGGAAGTGTTTATTTGTGGCCAACAGTAAAGGAGCCAAATGTTGTTGCTGTGTGCTTAGTTGTCAGCCATCTGCACCAGCTGCATGCTGAGTTTATTACCATGCATGCCACTACATGTTTGTATGCTCTGTTTCACACAGCGAGTTCATTTCCTCTCATGGAGCTGTATTCCACGGTTGTTACCAAGACACTGCTAGCCCATGAGGCACCCATGCCCTAACAGGGATTAAGACATAGTGCTGCAATGCCTCTACCATGAAGCCATTAGCCACCCTTCCCTCCAACCCCCCCTCCCACTCCTTACCTCGTTCCTCAAGGTGCCCACTCCATATAATAAAACTCATCACCTCATTCATGTGTTGGTACAATATAGTCGACCAGGACAATGTAGTAATATGTGTTTTTATGTATGTGTGTACATTTATTCTGTAGTGGATGGCAATGTTCTCAGCCCTGAACAATGGTACTGTTTATTTCCATGTCTCCAATATTAGTAATATCAAGAGAAATGACGACTCTTGAGCTTTTGTGACTGACATTTCAGTAGAAGTTCAAGTACTACAGGTAAGGAATTGATTAAGAAAAGTGGTAAAGGTACAAGTGGGAATGAATAATCACTTAAACACCATATGAAGAGGGACACAAAACATACATTATTTAATTCAGAAGCAACACTGAAATGTTATGATTGTTACTTCAAGAGATCTATATACTGGGCATTCAATCCCTATTAGTTGTTTTGTAACTCTATAAGGTTTGCTACAGTCCTTTCGGCTTACAAAAATCATCAACTAATTAATCGTCTTCTGGCATATTGGATGAACTCTATTTTCCCGCCTCATAACATTCTTAGACTCAGTCACACTATTCAGTAGATAAAAATAATGTTTTCTAAAAGAATAAGACTGCACAGAATGAACAGAGATGACTGTAGTATGATTTTGGGTGCTTTAGTATACAAGTTAAGTTATAAATCACACAATAAGCATGTATCACATTTTCTCTCTACTACATGTAATAAAAGCCACTAATTTAACATATAAATGGATAATATGCACATTTTTAAGCTCTTCCACATAATTACCTGGCCTCAACTGCCCCTCTACATCAGCTATACTGCCCTTCTTGACCTTCTCGATCACTGCCCCCCGCCCTCCATTCTCCAGCAGCTTGCCACCTACTACCTTGAGACCCAGGATAGCAGCAGAAGAGCTGGGACCCATTCCTTCACGTGCAGTCTTCTTGAGTATCATGTGACCAATCATCCGTGTACCATCAGCACTAACTTGCCATGACATTGGATGCTGGGAAAAGAAGGGGATCAATTGTATACTTCCTGTCCATTACAAAAAATAAGCATCACATTTATCATACAGTACTAATTCTATACTTATGGTTATGTAATATAAGCATACTGTGTTGTTTGTATTGAACTACGGGGAGAATACTGAAAACTATGTATGTGTTCAAGCAGCATATTATTTTAATTACAGTCCACATTTTCAACACTTCATTCAAAAAGTGAAATACAAGGGAATACATAAACTAAATATAAAAGCATGACCAATACATGCAAATTTAAAATACCTCGGAATCTTGAACTTTGAAGTTTTATAAAAATCCTTCATTTCAGGTAGGAAAAATCAAAGGTATTTTAACAAAAGGGAAAGCTGCATCCAACTTTTCCCAGGAGAACAAAGACCGAACAAGAAGTAGCAACATACCAATAGTCCACATTCAAATTCAAGAGTACACCAAATGAGTTCTGGTAGTTAACTGATAAGACAAAAAGACAGCTACATTCAAGTGAAGCTGGGAATAAATACACTCCTGGAAATGGAAAAAAGAACACATTGACACCGGTGTGTCAGACCCACCATACTTGCTCCAGACACTGCGAGAGGGCTGTACAAGCAATGATCACACGCACGGCACAGCGGACACACCAGGAAGCGCGGTGTTGGCCGTCGAATGGCGCTAGCTGCGCAGCATTTGTGCACCGCCGCCGTCAGTGTCAGCCAGTTTGCCGTGGCATACTGAGCTCCATCGCAGTCTTTAACACTGGTAGCATGCTGCGAGAGCGTGGACGTGAACCGTATGTGCAGTTGACGGACTTTGAGCGAGGGCGTATAGTGGGCATGCGGGAGGCCGGGTGGACGTACCGCCGAATTGCTCAACACGTGGGGCGTGAGGTCTCCACAGTACATCGATGTTGTCGCCAGTGGTCGGCGGAAGGTGCACGTGCCCGTCGACCTGGGACCGGACCGCAGCGACGCACGGATGCACGCCAAGACCGTAGGATCCTACGCAGTGCCGTAGGGGACCGCACCGCCACTTCCCAGCAAATTAGGGACACTGTTGCTCCTGGGGTATCGGCGAGGACCATTCGCAACCGCCTCCATGAAGCTGGGCTACGGTCCCGCACACCGTTAGGCCGTCTTCCGCTCACGCCCCAACATCGTGCAGCCCGCCTCCAGTGGTGTTGCGACAGGCGTGAATGGAAGGACGAATGGAGACGTGTCATCTTCAGCGATGAGAGTCGCTTCTGCCTTGGTGCCAATGATGGTCGTATGCGTGTTTGGCGCCGTGCAGGTGAGCGCCACAATCAGGACTGCATACGGCCGAGGCACACAGGGCCAACACACGGCATCATGGTGTGGGGAGCGATCTCCTACACTGGTCGTACACCACTGGTGATCGTCGAGGGGACACTGAATAGTGCACGGTACATCCAAACCGTCATCGAACCCATCGTTCTACCATTCCTAGACCGGCAAGGGAACTTGCTGTTCCAACAGGACAATGCACGTCCGCATGTATCCCGTGCCACCCAACGTGCTCTAGAAGGTGTAAGTCAACTACCCTGGCCACCAAGATCTCCGGATCTGTCCCCCATTGAGCATGTTTGGGACTGGATGAAGCGCCGTCTCACGCGGTCTGCACGTCCAGCACGAACGCTGGTCCAACTGAGGCGCCAGGTGGAAATGGCATGGCAAGCCGTTCCACAGGACTACATCCAGCATCTCTACGATCGTCTCCATGGGAGAATAGCAGCCTGCATTGCTGCGAAAGGTGGATATACACTGTACTAGTACCGACATTGTGCATGCTCTGTTGCCTGTGTCTATGTGCCTGTGGTTCTGTCAGTGTGATCATGTGATGTATCGGACCCCAGGAATGTGTCAATAAAGTTTCCCCTTCCTGGGACAATGAATTCACGGTGTTCTTATTTCAATTTCCAGGAGTGTATATAAGATGTAGGAAAGAGATGGAATATGAGAAGAATGTTATACTGAAAGTAATTACACGTTTATGTTATGTTCTGGACACGAGTAAATAAATAAAAAATACATGTTTTGAATGCAAAGAAAATATGAGTTAATGAAGAGAGGAATGGAGAAGAGAAACTCATTTGGGGACAAAAGAAAATGGGAAGAGAAGGAACTAACCAAGGAAATGATCCAGTGGGAAATCAAACTAAAATAATGCAGCAAATGTAGGTAAGAGAATGAGATAAACATTTTACTGAGATTATAAAAAGAAAAATCGAGGAAGATTGTAGCAGAGAAATCAAGGGCAAAGGTACTACAGTAAAATAATACACAGAGGAAACCCCAGTAAATGTTAAATAGCCCCCCTTATCGAGGATGATCCACATGAGTCCTGTTCAGAAAAATGTTCCCAAGTTCTTCCTATTAAGTTCCACATCACCCTTAGCAATATTCTATGCCCATTTTCTGATTGACTACTTAGTGGTGATTATTAATGCTGATGCAAAACATCATGGGGGCAAGAACAACAAGTTATATGAATGAGATCCTGGGTTTGAATCCCGGTGTGGTACACATTTTCACTCGTCGCCACCAATTCCACATCATGTCCCACTGCAACTGATAGCAGTGATCCCTCCCCTTTCCTTTCTTTTCCTCTCCACCTCTAACTGACATATAAGCTACAAGTTAGTTGGTAGGTCACATTTTGCCAATGATAGGTCTCACATATGCATAGGGTACATTTCAAAAACGGCAGGATGATGATTATTATAGTATTCATTTCTTTATTTTATTCTGTAGTAATAGGAAGTTATTGCTGACTCAGTACCATTTTTGGGCTTTCACATGTAGGTGATCTTAACCTGAAAATAAAAAGAAAGTTGCCCCCTCTATTCTCCCAGTAGAGTTCAAACCAATGTTAAAGGGACAGTTAACTGACACATGAACTCTGTTTAACACTGATGATGAAGGTGCAGTAATCGTTTATTTTTTCCAGACATAGTGTTCATTCAAGTACATCTTCCCACAACTTTCACTATATCATTTAACTTATTAGCAGGATTCACTTTTAATCACCTCTGAAGCACATTTAAGCTACATTAATGTAATGCGGAGAGAGAGAAACATCCTTTTGCGATGAAGTAAAACCAAAAAATATGTTTCTTCTAAATGTGAAGTTGTCAAATTTTATTAAATTTGCTTCTGTAGTCCACAAATTCTGTTTGCTTTAACATTTTCCATTTCTCATGAGTGCCACAGTAAAATAAATTTGCAATGACAGTTATGGCTTTATGAATGGTTTTGTCTTTTCTTGTTTAATTACAATAAATATAAATGGAATGTTTGATTCTCAAACATAGTGTCTTGAATGTTTGGCGCTTCCTTCTAAAATACTGGAATTTTATATTGTTTCAGTAACTTCACTTAACAGGTGGCTCACAGATTCCACTAAACAACCCAGTTTAAACTCCTTCAAATTAAAAAATGTCCTACTATATTCTGCGCAGTTATAGCGAACAAGTGAATCTTGTGACAGATTGGACTACTGATCCATTTTTATGAAATATAAGAATTTTATGTGGGCAGTGTAGTTACCACTAACTTGACAGATGTAATAAAGATCTTGGTACCTATTAGACAATTAGTTAAATAGAATTGCAGTCAGTTTGACTAGAGTGATTTTAATTTAAAAAGATTGAACAACATTTATTTTGGAAAACTTACTAAATGAATTACTAGGACATCACTGTTTTTATATTAACCTATTCTCATTTATTCTCTTCTAACTACCACTTTTGCTCATTTATATGGTTTTACTCTGTGCCCTTGCTCCTGTACAACAGTTTCTGATGACCAAATAGACTCATGTAACCTGTAATATTTCTTAATCAGTACAAGTCTATCATAAACAGTTTGAAAATCTGAATTATTCTGTGTAAGGATGGTTAACTGTTATGTAGGTCACATTCACTATGGAAACTTTGGTGAACATGTGGTTTGTTGACGAACAAAGTGCCTTTTACTGCACTTACAGTCATCATCAAAGGTATCTATTACCTTAGTGTACATAATACATAAAAATAACAATGACATCAGTAACCAAAAATTACAATTTAAGTTACAAAATATTTTTCTTTAAATCACAGATATATTAAGAAATGAAATGTCTAATGCAAAATCTCTAACATGTGTCATATGAGAATTATTTATGTTTTTTTATGTTCCAATTTACTGTAGCTGAAGTTTCAACAATTAACATGGCTTATTTCTCATCATTCATGTTATTACAGAAAACAGATTTAAGTCATAATTTGTAATAAATCTTGAAGTTCATGAAACTGTTACATTTTTTACAATTAAGAACTATAAATGTGACAAAACTCTGAACTCATACATCACAGATTTAATATGTACTTATAATCACTTCTGGTTCATTAGCATTTAACAACCCAATACTAAAATAATCATGAGAATTTTTAGATTACGGTGCCTGTGTACCTTCAAAAAACAAACAGACTCTATAATTAAGAGTATTTAGCTGTTTACCTACTTGCATTTCGGTCTACAAAAATATCAGGCTCTGAAAATGTTTTAAGTTATACAAACAATGGAAACTCCAAATAGGAATAACAACAATGTATAGAAAGACAAATTGGTACTTCCCATAAAGAAGACACATTAAGTTGCAGACAGGCACTCTGGCCCGAGATGCTGGAGTTGACAGTCAAATGTGCATGATGTGCGTTTGCGTGTATGGATGGTGTGTGTCTCTCTTTTGCTTATGAAGGCTGTGGCCAAAATCTTATGTGTCTTTGAATTGTGCCCATCTGCAACTTGACATGTCTTCTTTACAGTAAGCAGCCATCTGTCTCTTCCTGGATTGTTAAGTTATACAAAGATAAGGAGATAATGAGAAACTGTTGCTGAAAAACAGATATTGCAAAACTGAGGACTAGAATAAGCCATGGTCATCAACAGAAGGCTCACTGCTTCCAGCATGCAAAGTATACTCAAAGATGTGCGGTAGTATTTGAAACAAACACAGCTTTCACCACAGAGGTACAGATAGCAAAGTTCCAAGTAATGGTGAGGTTCTCAGAGTATATCTAAACAGGATAATTCAGACAATGGCAAATCCAAGATGGAAAGTAACAATATTATGAAAAGGATAGTTGCTACTCACTACGTAGTGGAGATGCTGAGTTGCAGTAGGCACAACAAGAAGACTGTTGGAAAGTGAGCTTTGGCCAACAAGGCCTTTGTTGAAAATAGACAACATACACACCTACATACACTCAGACAAAAGCAACTCACACACACATGACCACAGTCTCTGGCAGCTGGAGCCAGACAAAGGCCTTGTAGGCCGAAAGCTCACTTTCCAACAGTCTTCTTGTTGTGTCTAGTGCGATTCAGTATATCCACTATATGGTGAGTAGCAACTACCCTTTTCATAAAATTGTTACAGGATAATACAGACTACGTCAAAATATCAGGGTTATTCATAATTTTTTTTTTTTTGACCAAGTTCACTCACCTTCAAAAATAATCTTCTCTTTTCAAACATGAATGTTACCACTATGAAAGTATGTATTCGTTACTACAATGCTACTAAGAAAAAAACTGCTTCTGATTACTGCTATAATTTAATATAGTATCAGAGCTCACTAATGACCTCACAAGAAGTTTTCTTTATATTACATAATCATCCTACGACTGTGTCTTCAATTATGACCACCAATGAATTTATTTAAAATAATGCTTTATTTTTTGACATGTTACTTGAAGATGTTAGGATTTATGAGACTTTTTGTTTATTGCACTGTTCTTATCACACTATTTCTGTTACTGATGCTGTCATGTACTTCACTGTAGCAAATTTGCTCAAATCAAGCAAATTCGGAAAAAAATTACCAACATAAAACTTTGGTTCCCTCTTCTGCAAAGATAAAAATAATTATTATCTGTCCAGATTATATACAAAAATGATCATGACAGTTCTGGTTTAAATAAGCCATCTTCAGATTTTTAAACCTAACTTACACTTTAATGCTTCCTTAACGTATGCTTTAAACATGCTTTGTCAAATATCTTTTTGAGCTGACAAAGTAAGTTTAAAGCTAATGCTAGTGAGAAAATATGAGTGTAAGATAGTTTACAGAAATTGAAACTAGGTCTGATCAACTGCATATATCGATAAAGATATTGATGATAATGTTATTTAAGACATAAATTGCTTGTGTGTGAAATGTGTAGTGTTTGAATAAAGAGAGGCTGTGTATCATTTAATAATAATATAGAACATCTAAGAAGTGGGAAAAACAGTTCTTTGTGGTTTTTACAATGAAAGTAATAAGCATAATTAATACAGAACTTGAATATAGATGTTTTCCAAACTTTGACAAACACAAAAAACTTTCAGGAGAGCTGTTGAGAACCAGCTATTGGGAGCTGTGAAGGCCATAAAAGCATTTAGTTTAACAATTATTGGTTTCCACAACCTATTTAAAGTAACGCAGGATTTTAAACAGATCATCTTCCTGTAATGCAATATTCACAAACCCTGCCTTTACAGTTCTTTGTCAATGAATTAAGAAGCAGCAGCAAGTAAAATTACTTCTCATGCACAATGCATTACCACGATACCATGAATGCTTTTTTTTATAGATTAAAACAATTTTATTTCCCTGTGTTTATAAAATTAAAATACTGCCCATAGAATGATTATGTTCTTATTTTTATTGTTGCAAGTACTGTACATACTCATTAGCAATAATTATAGCCTCCTAACCTGTTCATAACATCAGTGGTCTTCAGTGCATCCTATCTGCTGAAGCTCTCAGGCTGAACTTAAATAGTGATCTTGCAAAATCTGCATAATTCATCCATTCTATGAGGGTCATTCCGTAAGTCATGACAATATGGTGTGTCTTGGGATAATGTGACAATATTGGAATTCCACGATGTCCATGAACCAGTAACACAGTGTGTATCTGAATGCCAAAATAAAATAGGGTTCCAGAACAGATGGTCATGGCAATAAATGATATAAAACGCACACATTGGTACTCTGTGTAAATTTATTGTGCATGTGTGCAAATGGAACAAAAATGAATCACAGTCAGAAATTGTTCTTCAAAATAGTCTGCCAGTGTACCCACATTGTTGCCAATGATGCCACTGAGATTGCCATCAATGCGTGCTACCTGGTACCGAAATGCCACGACAATATCTGCTGTGTTTGCAAGGTGCTTCCCACACAATGGTTTCTTCAGTTGTGGAATGAAGTCGAAGTTGAGGAGACTGAGGTCTGGTGAGTCTGGTGAGTAGGGTGTGTGGGGGAGGATTTTCAGGATTTCCCACTCCTACCACTGTGGACATCTCTTGATGACATCTGCAGTGTGGGCTCTAGTGTTGTCATGGAGAATGATTGCATTATCCAGCTGTGCCAGATGTTTTCTTCAAAGTGTAAATAGCAGAAGAAACAGCAGAAAGTTGTGGCAGTATTGAGTATTGATAGTATTGCACTCCCCGACACGATGACACTACAGAATACCATAGTTGTCATATGCTAGAACGAGCATAACCTTCATGGCTGATTGATTCCGCTGAACCTTATGTCATCATGGTGCACCTAGATAATGCCATTCTGCTAAGTGGATCTTCAATTCTGGTTCATACGTGTGTCCGGGCTTAAGCAGCTGCAATAAAGTGACTGAGCATGTCATTCCCTTCCCACTCAAATCACTCTAGGTTGATATGGCTGGTCTCACATCTCTAGGCTGACATAGCTTGACTTATTTTGTATCCACTTCTGCACCTCTGTTAACTGGTGTGGTATGCATTTTGAACATTTCTTGTGCACCTTCAAGTCCTGTCATAAAATGCAGAACAGTGTTGCCCTTGATTAGCTGCCCAGGTCATTAATTCTTGCATAGTTGTAAGGGATCCATGTTCCCTGCTGTGTTGTCTGAACAACACACAGCCAGGGCAAAAGCAGCACAGGCACAAAGATGCTAACTCGTGCCAGTGCCACAGAGACTCACCACTTGCGTGAGTTCCACCAGCACCACCCATGGTGCTAAGGATGAAGCTATTGACTTTGCCTCTGCCAATTGCCAGCTGAGTACAATCCGCCAATGAACAGACGACAATAGTGAAGCCTACTTGGAAGACAGAAGGGCAGCTCTCGACTTGGTTATTGGTCATTGCCCAGGGTTGACAGACAGGGAACGTCATTTAGTGTACTTTTAGAAGTGAACAGACAGTTGTAAATTTACCTATGATTATTTGCACTAGCCATTGAGGGCCTTTTCTGTGTTATATTACATGCAGTGTTGCAGACTTCATTATTCAAGAAGTCACAAAGATAAGTAAGCCCTTTTAACTCATTTGTATGACTTTGTTACTAATTTATTGGAGTGTTGTAGAACTTTCATACTTTTTTCCTGTTACCTGACCCTGGGGTGTAGCTGTGTAGTAGTGGCAGGTGAAAGTTGTCTTACTGGTGTACTGCAGCAGAGGCCATTTCATGAACCCACAAACTCTGTCTACCATAACAACAGTGGCAACTCGGCCTCCACAGTGGTAGCAACAAAGCCTTTACTAAATTGGTGACGAAGGTTTACAAAATTCCATTACTCAAAGATAAGCATATTTTGCTTCCATAGGTCGAGGATAGGCCAAGAATCGATAGTAAAGAACCGAGTGTGCCCAGTGAATGGTATAGTGGTCGTAATGTTGAGGCTATGAGTTGGTTGTAATGGCATAGCAGGAGGAGCAATGTCACACCAGCTGATAGTGTGTTCCTAGTTCCTATCATTGTGGGTTGACCACCAGCAAACCAAATTATACTGGTCTGTGACAATTATTTTTACCAAGAAGCGATTATAAATACGGAGTGCTGATATTACTTGTTTGCATCTACTGTGCCGACCAGTGGATCGCAGAGAGGACAGCACATCTTGACTATTACAACAGCAAGTGAAGATATTTTACTAGACTTGACCTGCGTCATGTTTAGCCATGAACAGAAATGTATGACAATGGTAGTGGTAGTGACTATTACTAATTGTGTTTAAAGTGAATGTATGACTTTACTTTGTGGAAACTTTTTGCAATCCTGAGTAATGCAGAAATTTATGTTCCTTGAATGTAGCATTATTGAGCAGCTGAAATTCAATTGAAACAAATCTTGTAGTGGTGAAACTAGTTAACACTTATCCAGTAGATGAAGATCATTGAAATAAAAAGCTTTGGCTGCTAGATTATTGGACCGCCAATAATACCATTTAATCAGATGTGTTTCAAAGTCCAACATCGGTCCTCTATTAAACATCCACAGGCAGATCTATACAGGCCGGTGTGGGCTACCCACTTCGCAGCAAGTCTGTCATTGCATCCACATCGCAAAGCCTTCATCCAATGTGGAACCATTCTACAGGGCAATGACATGTCACCCACAGCTGCTCCGCATGACACTGAGTAACATTTATGCCAGCAAGAAACAGAGTTTTCATATATGCTCACTGTTCCATTCTGTTTAGATCCACTCTGCAGGACAGCCAAGCTCATGCTGAATGCACAGTCTGTCAGTTAATTTGGTAGTGCCGGCCATGGGCTTTTGAATGTATTTACTGTGATTACAATGTACCATAGTTGCCATGTCTTATGGAATGACATTCATAAATTTACAAGAGATCTCAATTTGTGGTGATATCTCTCATGTATGCTAAAGATGCTGGTGAAGGGTAATGTGTGTTTGTTTTGTTATGTAATCTGTCCTTCTCCATTATGAGAACTATCAAATCAAGATATCACATTTACAAGACATGGGAGCTACTTCTGCTTTGCTAGTAAGAAGTCTTTCTTCAGTACCATAAATGTCAATTATTACACCTATAGCCTGGTAAAACTTCAGTAGTTTCCCTACTTCACTTCTTTTTTCCTAGGGGCCTATGTGTTGTACTGAATACTTTGTTAAATTTCTAAATTTTGTGTATGATGTCAACCTGCTCAATGGATGGAGGTGTACAACCAAAGAAAGTACACCTTAAGACCATATCTGCAAACTGGAACATTAGGACAAAATTACTGGAAATCTAATACAACAGAATAGTTAAAAAGTCTATTCACCAATTGTCTGCAGGAGAAAAACTATATCAAAGTTAAGAAAATGTAAAAGCTTTTGGAGCCAGTAGTTCCTTCTTCTGGCAAAAGGGTTGAAGGGGAAGAAAGATTGATGAAGCAAAATGACTAATGACATTTAGGAAATGGCGACTCTTTCCTCCTCATCCTGTCTGGTAAGTCTCCCATGACCTGGGGTTCATGGCAACTTTTCTGTAAATCACACCATTTTCTAAGCCTCACTAGTCCCTTTCCTTCATCCCTCTTCCTTCCTTTTCTAACATTCTGCCAGAAGAAGGAGCCACTGGCTCCGAAATCTTATACATTTCCTTTATGTTTTTTCTTACAGGCACTTGGTGAGTAGATTTTTTTTACCTATTCAGTTATGCCACTTGGTGAGTAGATTCTTTAATCTGCCCATTTGTGTTAAAGGACAAAATTATTCTGGTTTTGTCCTCTAGTCTAGTATAGACTGCCACAGATTTAAGTACTGTATAAAATGTGCAATGTCTCTATACGTTATTAGATATATCTCTTCCAACCATGATCTTGTAAAGTTTCCTTTTCAGTACTCTATCAAAGGCTCTAAAATAACCAACAAATGCAATGTATGTTCTGTGATTACATTCACTAATTTTCTCAGTTGTTTACTTCATTACAAAAACATCAAAACACAATCCAGCCTCACACAACCTACTCTGTTCTTTAAGTGAGATATTCATGACATTTGGTCAGAGATGAGGGATGGTGTAAAGGTTACATCCAGGGCTTAACGTAAATTTCTCTCAAGTTATTGTGGTTGGTTCTAACTTCTTTCCTTAATACAAGCACTGCTACAGCTTTTTGCTATTAAATTCTTCAACCTCTAGTTAAAGGTTATCAGCTACATTCACTTTGCTTCTTCAGATCTGTAGTGTTTGTTTTATAGGATAAATCAGTATTATATTTTGTGAAGGCAGTGCCTCAAAATTCATAAACATTTTCTAAAAAAAGAAAAGATCTGCTGATAATAATTTCTGTATTACAATTGTGTTCAATTTTCAGATCACCATACAAAATATCCCATTTACCAAGGGAGAGAACACGTGGAATGCATTTCATATTTAACTATCTCTATAGTGCTATCCAGTGTACACATTCACAAAAACTGTCATAAAGTGATGTCACATATTCCCTAAAAGTGATTTATAACATCTTACATATTAATGTTTAAACTGTGGTGCCAAATAGCAGAAGATCCATCCTACATCATTAAAATTGGAAGTACAACATACAAATCAATGGGACGGACAATAATAATACATTATATGTCCACAGCACAATGTATCAAACACTGTTGACCTCCATTCTATACATACAATTTCCATCATTCCGAGTGGAAGCACTCTACAAACTGGTAACTACACAGGTGATTTATATTAACAAGTCAAACCAATACTGTATCATCTTTGGGTTAGCTTGTAAATATAAATCAGCTATATGGTCCTTACACGAAATGCTGGAAACTGTATATATTGGATGAAGATTAACAGTGTTTGTCACATTTTATTAAGGGCAATATAAAGTATTTTAATACCAACAGCAAGTAAGACTATACAAATGCATCATATTTACGTATTTCATTAAATGTATGAACTCTTGTCAGTCCCACTGCTCTGTTTTACTTTTAATATGAGTGATGTAGGGTGGATTTTATGCTGTCTGATGCCATAATTTTAACACTGCCATGTAAGCTGCTATAAACACCTTTAAGTGAACATGCAATATCATATTACAAGAGTTTCTGTTAATATGTACACCACATAACATTGTAGAGACAGTTAAATAAGAAGTGAATTTCATCTGTTCACTCCCTTGATCTGCAGGACACCTGATGATGATCTGAAGACTGGAACCAACTGTAATAAAGAAGTTATTATTAATAGCTCTTGGCAGTTGAATTATGAGTTTAAGTGACCATTATTTACTGAGAGCAGATATAACACTGAAAATGAAGTGGAACAAGCCCAGATCAAGATAAAGCATTTATAATTATCCTAGTTAACCAGTTTTGCTGGACTACTTCTCTGAAACAATCTGCACTTAATAAATCATTTGACAGGGGATTTGTTATTATGGAAATGTTGCTGAAGATTTCTGTCACGCTAACATAACGTCAAATATGGGAAGGATTACTTCTGTGTTCCTGTGTATGTCTTAAAGAATCATCAGACAGGGTGCGAAGTGTGTCACTCAGTTAGGAAAATAAGATAAAAAGAAGAGAGCTTTTAGTTTCCCCCTTTCTTTCTTTTCTTTTTGTATGGGTGACCATACACTTGACTGGGTAAATATAAGCACATGGTTGAGGGGAGAAAAAGGCACAAAAATGAGAAGAATTTCAATAAAAAAAGAGTAACTATGCAAAACCTGAAAAAGTGGAAGATAAAATAAATCAGTGTGGGTGTGTGCTTGTGTGCCTGTGTTTGACCTGTTCCAATCACCTGTTTTTATTTTTTTTGTTTATGTGTTCCAGAATGAGATTTTCACTCTGCAGCAGAGTGTGCACTGATATGAAACCTCCTGACAGATTAAAACTGTATGCTGGACTGAGACTCGAAATCTGGATCTTTTCCTTTTGCAGGCAAGTGCTCTACCAACTGAGCTACCCAAGCATGACTCACAACCCAGACTCACAGCTTCAAACCATGTGTTACCAAATTCAGAGTGTCCATGTGACTGTCCAATCAATTGGATGTGGAATACTGTGAGCAAATCAAACAGCATGTACACTGTGTGTGCCTACTTTACATGCATGAAGAAAGGAAGACATAACCAACAGATACAATGGTGTCAAGATATATCTCTCCAAATAACAGTGCTGGAAGCAGGTAAAAATCAAGAACTCTGAGAAGCTATAATGATGTTGAGGTACTTCTATGTCTGTTTGTTTGCCATAAACATTTGAAAAGATACTTGATTGTTTTACACACAAAGCTGCTGAAGGTTTCTGTCACACTAAAATAAAGCCAAATATTTCAAGGATTACTTCTGCGCTCCTGTGTGTACTCTAAATATCAGATATCAATAAAGCTTTGTGACATGTGTGATTGTATGACACAAACATACTTTATGCCAGAGAGGGTGAATTCTTGACTTACATTCTTCACAACCTACCTGTTTGTCATATGTATCTTTAAAACAATACACCTGTTAGTAATGTCTTCTTTGCCTACAGGCACATAAAGTGGCTTTCCACAAAATATCTTTTATGTGTATAATATTTGACTTCCGTAACTGACTGAATGGACAGCAGTGGTGTAACAACAGTCTTGTGGAGACCTTAGGAAAGGACCTAAGATGTGGGCCCAACACTCTCTTCCGCACCAGTTCTTTTCCCATATAACCACTCATCAAAACTTCACACACTTTGTTAGTCATCTCTTTCCACCCCTTGCACCAACCAATTATGTCATCATCTCAGCAACTCCCATTCAGCATGAATCATGAACTATATAAATTAGACTTTTTATGATCTGTTTTATTTTTAGTATTTGAGTAGAACAATATACAATCCTAAAAATATTTTCTCTGATGTATCAATATTTGGAAAGAGCTACTCATCCCTACATCACCGCAATTACTGCACACTATCCAAAGTAAATTTCAACACATTCAAAACCAAACAGTTTTTCTTATGAAAATCTGTACTTAACTAATAATACAACTTCCTAACATTTAGAATACATACACTGAAAATTAATTATGTACAACACAAACTAGTACACCAATGAGGTGAAATAGTAACTAATACCAGCTTGTATGACAAAATTTGAAAGAATTACTTAAATATGAATATCTCTTTGTTAAAATGTAAACTGAACATAAAATATCTTTTTTGTCTTACCTAAACATTTTTTCTCAATTTAGTATCTGCAAAATCAGTTATTATTTTAGAATCACCAATATTCTGTGCTCCTTAAGTTTCTATTGATAATGTTGCTAAACAAAACACCTGTTCCTGGCTCATTGTAGATAAGTAGTTTTTTTAATTGTTTTTGTATTAAGAAAAACAATGCTCAGCACTTGTTACACTCACAAGTACCATTGGATATGTCACATGACTGCATACATTAGAATAACTAGATACCAGTAACCTATGTTTTGCTAATAACAGTTCTATTCAGTCTTTTGCAACAGGCTGTTCTGATGCCTATGTTTCAAATGAAGTTATTATGAACATCAGCTGTGCTGGAAACACAGAAGAAATGTCACTGCAAATTGAAGAGCCTACTTTCAAAATCTTCATCACAGATAGAAAATACTGATATATTCTGTGTTGCTCTGTGATTGTCTTGAAACCACCTATTTAAAAGGCATCAATCCTTGGGTAAAAGAAGTAACTCTAACTCATGCTACTGTTTGTCAGCCTCTTGCCGACTCAAAGCTCATGTCTTTTACTGTTTTATTGAGTTGTTAAAGAATTTACACTCAATATCCTATCTCTCATAGATGTACAGAACTTCAACAAGCAGTATCAGGAATGAACCATTAATGGTCTCTATTTATCACACCACTGTACTGACAACAATATGTGCAGCTGTAACATCCATCCTTTGGACTGAAAGGCATTATATGTTTGGTCTGAGTTACTAAAACTGTAAAACAGAGTAGAATTCAATTTCATTTTTTAATTTCTGTTATTACACTTCATTCATTACATTTACAACTCAAAAAAGTTATGTTTGTCAGAGACATATTAACATTAATATATGTTTCTATAATGCACAGATGATGATGTACATCACAGCACAATAAACTGGGTTTAGTTGCTCTAATGTCACTTTGGAAATACTCACACGACAAATTTTTAAATTCTCCCACCACAGCATGCTGTGGTTAATTTGTTGTACATATTTTTTCTAATATTCTTACCAGTTTTGAAAAACAGGACTGTTTCTTGAGTAGCCTCCACAGTACCTGTAGTAAAAAATTTAAACTGTTTCTTCCACAATTGATGAAATAGGTGGGAGTATAGTATTGTATAAATCAATCATTACAGCTGCTCTGTCATAGTTCTGGCTGCAATATTTGCTCAGCTCTAGTGCCATTCATTCAATAAATTCAACTGCTCAGTGCTTTAGACCTAACACAAATTGATCTTCACCTGTGTAAAGAAAATAAATGACTTGCATTTCCTCACCTCTTAATAAGTTCCTGAATCATCTTTGATTATGTTCAAATAGCAAAACACTTCACTTGAATGGTGTAGTTCACTAATTTCTTGCATTTTACACTGCCTGACAAAAAATGTGAAGCACTCCGAACACGTGGTCAGATGTCAAAGTGGTACATACACACCACTGGCAGGTAAGTAGGCCTGTTATAATGTATAAGGGGCATGCACAGTGTCAGATGTTAAATGATCACTGTGAAGGACACAAATATGCTGTGTTCTCATTGAGATAGCATTATCAGAAACTGACAGTGTTTGAAAGGGGTGCCCATTGTGGATCTCATCTGGACAGCTGATCGAACTGTGGAAAATCCTGATTTCCAGGTCATCTGGATATGACATTAACTTGACACTGTACTGAAAGGGAACATGAAGACAGGCATACACATCATCTAGGATCCAATCAACCAGGTCTGGGGGTGGCAACCACAAGGAAGAATCAACATATTGTACACCATGCAAATCGTAATCCCTTCACATTTATGCCTGACATCCCAGAGAAAGTAATGGAGTCCCTGCAACATTCTGTGTTATCCCACACCAATGGTCAGAGACTAGCAGCATCTGGACTATGGAATTATTGTCCCATGTGTAGGTTGTCATTAATAGCAAAACACAAACAGCTTGTTCAGACTGGTGCCATGACTGGGAAGTACGGACTGTTGATCGATGGCATCGTATTGTGTTCAGTGAAAAAATTGTGGTTGTGCACTACCCTGGATGATCACAGTCAGAGAGAATGGTGGTGTTCTGGGGTGAGGTCCCACTCTTCCAATGTTTTGGAGGGTCACAGCAGTTTTACACCTGGTGTCATGGTGTGGAGAGCCATCAGATATGACTTCAGGTCAAGGCTGGTAGGAACACAGCACAATGGTCCTGTGTCCTCATGTGCTGCCTCTCATGCAACAATATTGTGGTGCCATTTTTCAACAGAACAGTGCTTGTACACACACATAGCACGTGTTTCTATGCATTGTCTGAGTGATGTTGAGGAACCCCTGTTGGCAGCAAGACCAGATCTATACCCAATAGAACACATGTGGAACCAGCTCAATGTGAACTCCATGTCAGTGCCAGTATCCAGGATATCATGGACCAGTTGTAACAGTAAAGGGCCAGCTTGCCTCAGGCTTTATGACACCTTTCCCAACAGGATTAGTGCAAGCATCCAGGCCAGAGAGAATGCAACATCATACCGATAAGGGGGCTCATACCATCAAGTTCTCTGTAAATTTGGGCTTGATTTTGTAATCACCGAAACATATCACATAAATGATCAATCCATGAAGTTTCCTCTGCTTCCTCCTTCACTTCTGGGGGCTTCCCATGTTTTATCAGTTGGTGTAACACATAGGTGTGAAACAAATTGAACACTTGGAATGTTTTACGGATTACCAGTATAGTGCCTGTTGATCTGCCCTACACCATAACTACCTCATTTTAATTTTCAACCAGTACCATGTGACATAAAACAATGAATAACTGCCTCACAGGGGCTGGAGATTACAGTTTGTAGGTACCCCGTAGGAGAATGAAAGAAGAATCCACAGGGCCTTTTTGGAAGCGACTGGAAGGGCTTCGTCAACCCAGACAGTACACAACCATCTCCGCACTATCACTTCAGCCTCTAGCTAGCCACTGTGAACAACAGTACTCTAGCACCATGATAAGGAAAGAATCTTTGAACAAGAATAATGGAATGGAACCTGTATCAATGGCATTGACTCCTCTTCACCTATAGGTGCAGGATAAGTGTGACATCTGATGTTCGTCATAGAATATTGTGGAGACAACCAAATAACTATGTATAACTCAGACATGCAGTCCCTTGAGTTCAGCAGGGAGATGAGTCATTCATGTTTTGGTCCTGATCATGTACAAGTGCTGTATGCCTGTTATCACTACTGAGGGCTGTTCAATACCAGAACAGGATTTGTTAACCTATTGTCAAGCCCAACAGTGCAAATTTCAGCTCTGGTTCATCTTTCAAGACAATAACGCTCAAGCACACTGCACCTACCTAGTGAGTACCTTCCCCCAAAAAAAGGAATCACCCAAATGGAATGGACAACATTATGAAAAAATTTGGTATTCACCGTATAACGGAGATGCTGAGTCGCAGATAGGCACAACAAAAAGACTGTCACAAAATAAGCTTCCGGTCAACAAGGCCTTGTCAAACACAAACACACACACACACACACACACACACTTCGCCAAAGACTGTGGTCATGTGTTTGTGAGTTGAGCCAGAGACTGTGGTCATGTGTGTGAGTTGAGTTTGCAAGGCCTTTTTCACCAAAAGCTTATTTTGTGACAGTTCTATTGTGTGACTCAGCACCTCTGCTACATAGTGAGTAGCAACTATCTGTTTCATTATATTGTTATATTCCAAATGGAATGGACAGCAGTTTTAATCTGAACTCAATAAAAGATTCTTGGGACCAGTTGAACTGTGCAGTGCAGTGAATGCAATGGATGACCTCATCTGGGCCACCAATGAAAGTTTCGAACAGCAATGTCTCAAACACTTTGTGGCCAGAATGCCCAGGAGTGTCCAAATATATTACAAAGCACAGGGTTAGGTAACATGTCCAGAATGGTACAGAGCAATACATTTTTATTTTACAAATTTTTTTCCCAAAAATAATTACTTCATCCCCTGCTGTCTTCTCAAAGCCTATACATATTAACAAATATGTTCATGGTGCATATTTTTGGGGTTGTTTAGTTCAACAGTGGAAAGTAAGTTACCCATGTTTGCATTTGTGATATTGTTGCTTTTCCATGAAAGCATAGATATCAATCTGTCCCCATAGGCACCTACCCACAAGTATACAGTACTCTACTCCATACATCCGTGCTTCTTCTAATGGCTAACAAGTATCCTTGGCAGGCATTAGATATTCCTGTATGTATAAAATAACATGCAGTTGTGAGCATGTGTAAGCAGATACAATGAAGAGGATGGAAAAATGAACAGATGAGCATAAAAGCAGTAGTCGAAGGGAGCAAATGGATGGATCAGTTATAGCGCTACATACTTCATAATGAAAAAACCACAACTTCTTACACAGAACCCAGGTCCGGCAGCCACAGTAGGGAGTACAGAAAGGCAGCTGGTCCATTCATTTAATTTAATTAAAGTGCGAAAGAGACCAGTCGATACTGAGAGTTGAAAACAGCCAATAATGGTGAAATTGCATTCAAAACTAAAAAATAAGTGACATCTCCTCTCTGGACTGCAATGTGCAAAATGTGTGGGAGCACTGCATAGCAGCCTGCAGATTTTTGATAAATGAAACAGTTCTGGTCATGTTAGTTTTAATTTTAAATTATTTTTTCATAAATTCTGACAGATAGTTATCAATACTTTAATAAAAGACAATCTTTATGTCCAATTGTTTTCATACTGTGTATTTATTTAAACCATGCTTACTCTCTGCATACAAAATTTTTTTCACTAGTTACACTTTTGTTATAGGCTATGGATTGACTTTCTTCTTAGTGAGTCTTTATCTATGTTTGATGGAGCTCAGATTTTGACCACTAGCATCTGTGCACATCTCATTTCCTACTTTTCCACTTGTACTTCACAATGTAATTTTTTTTCTACTGTATTCTTTCGCTCTCAGGGACCCCAGGGCACTGCACTGCCCTGGTTGCTCCAGCTTAGAATATCCCTATAATGCAATTAAATTAGTATGCTTCATAAGAATTCTGACAATTTTTCTAAACAAGGAAAATGTATTCATTAATTTGGATGATACATTTTATGACACACAAAAATAATGAATTTCTTCATTATAAAAATGTTTTTTCTAATTCTTAGGGAAAAAAGGCCTCATTCTTTGGCCACATCCTTTGCACCTATCCATCCATTTTTGTCCCTTCTAGTACTATTGAAATATTTTTTCATTTCTTGCCACAATTCATAAAGCTGTAATTTCTTCAACTACTGCTCTCTTTTCATTCAAATTCTTACACTATTACTAGTTACTCTGTACAGCCAATGTTTTTGCTTAATTGTACTGAGCTTGTTAGCAGCATTCCTTGTGTATCTCATTCTATCACCCTCTCTTGTGTAGTCAACTAACATGACTACTTCTTTCGGGTGTTTGTGTCAAACAGTTACATTTCTACCATTATATGTGTATAATCCCCACTTGTGTTTCAGAAATCTGGAGACGTTTAGTTAATCCAAATCTTTTTTTGACACTTTAATGGCCACTAGTTTCATTTGATAATGGTTGCTGTAGACAGCAAGCAATGGAGAGTGTACAAGCAATCAATGGAAGAAATGCTAAGTCATTAGCATTTGAATCAGACTAAGAACAGCCGACCAGTTGCAAAGGATAAAGTAATCTTTACCTAGGTTTCAATAGATATAAATCTATCTTCTTCAGAAGACGCAGTATTATAACAACATGAAGTGATATGTCCTTATCGTTTAGGCAAACATCTGCATAGTTACATTAATCATATAAAATATAGCCCTGACAACAGGGTTTGTCAAAAAAATAAAATAGGTACATAGGTACATAGAACTTCTATGTACCTATTTTATTTGTTTGACAAACCCTGTTGTCAGGGCTATATTTTATATGATTAATGTAACTATGCAGATGTTTGCCTAAACGATAAGGAAATATCACTTCATGTTGTTATAATACTGCGTCTTCTGAAGAAGATAGATTTATATCTATTGAAACCTAGGTAAAGATTACTTTATCCTTTGCAACTGGTCGGCTGTTCTTAGTCTGATTCACGTGGAACCATTGCTGTAGCGCAGCTATGTTTAAAGTACTCATTAGCATTTCTTTCACTGAAATAGAGGCAAATGACATTTACAGTGTAACAAATGTATATCTGCCGTAAGTGACTATTTTTATTCAATATAATCATAGTTACTAAATGTAATCTTAATATATAACATACACAATTTACAAAATAGTTACAAAACATTAGATTTACTATCAAGTATAATGCAATACCAATAAATTGCACACAGAGCTGTGCCTTGTCACTAGGCAAATATTTGTAATACATATGTTAAGTAGATTCTCCACAGCCTTACCTGTGGTTTTACTTGCTGCAAAACACTAAAATGTTGACACAACTTGTTACTTTACACTATCATGTCTACTGGTATGTAAAATGATAACAAGTTGCAACAAAGATACACTCTTGTGTATGTGTTCTAGTATAAAAGGAACCATGGACACTAATATGGTAACTTCAAATTAATAAAAATTAAAACACTGAAATTTAAAATTCATGACACTGTCAGCATAACCAGCTAAAGCTCATGAAGTCAACATCCTTAACAATAGTGGTCAAATGTACACAAGATGACTGTAAATAAGAAGCTCCATGCATAGGTAGTAATGCAGTACTCATGCATGGAAAGTATGACTACCATATCTTGAACAGAAGTAGAAAACTGACAATCAATGGTCATAAGCATATACAAGCAATGAGTGCTCAAAATATATACATGAAATGTGATGTCAAGAAGACTTCATGCACTACTGTGATTCTACACTGTGATGCAAGAAGAGAGATCCTTGAACAATTCTTGATTACAGTCTGAAATTGTTTTCTCTACAGCTGATGAATGTGGTGACAGTTGTGTGTCTGTAGATGTACAGTAGCAATAAATCCAACCAATTATGAACAAGTAATTACTACATTTTCAAGTTCAGCACCTTCAGCAATGCATTAATAGGTCTGTGCAAACACTCTTTATTGTGACATTTTTGTATTTATTTTTAAACTGTTACTCAGTGGTTTTATTTTCAGTATTTCATCAATTATATAATGCTGGAAAAATTAGACAACTCTGAGCATGAAGTCAAATGTTCTCATTTTCCTTGTGAGATTATCAATTTTTATCTTGTGTCTTGGAATTATCACCCTCAGTTACTTTACATTTATGCTGCCCTATTCATATACTGAACTGGGAACAACTTACTGGTTTTGGATATGGCAAAATTTCAGTTAATTTTGAGATCCCCTCTCCAGACCCCCCTCCCCCCCCACCTCCTCTCTCTCTCTCTCCCTCTCTCTCTCTCTCTCTCTCTCCCTCTCTCTCTCACACACACACACACACATACACATATGTACAAAAAATGTATGTGTTTTCCTAATCACCACTGGTCACAAAAAAATTTTCCACACTGCATTCCATCTAATGATGCATATAATCCTTCCTAGGTAGTGTGCAGTTAACAGACTATCAACAAACCACTGTGTATTTCCTGAAAGTCTGCATCAGGGACTCATTTTATACTAATGTACTGCTAAGAATAAAAGAACAAATATAGTTTTACCAGCATCCTATACTATCATTCATGCATTACATTGGCATTTATTGGTAATGCAGTACTGAGCACATTTTGAATTGGGACCAGGATATGTTTCACAGACTGGCTCAACAGGAAGAATCAGGCTAAAAGTCGGGGTCCAATGCTCATTTGGTCCGAAGATATTTTTTATGGCGTTTTATATAATTTTCACCAATGGCAACAGTTTCTGTATGTAAGGAAGTCATACTTCACCACTGATTGGATTCCATAAGGAACAACATGTGCCCATAAAACTGGCTGTGTAAGGAAGTTCACAGATTGAAGGGGGGTATAGGCATAACATCTCCAATTAGGGCCATTTCTATTACAGCACTGCTGTGTTCCAAAGTCTTTAGATTGGTGTCTGTTCCAGTTTTATTACTTACTGTAAAATGAATGTGAGTTCGCTGAAAAATTTGGAACAGGCTGCAGACATTTTGTTACCACTTGAAGCTTAGCATAGCTACATGCATTTTCTTGTGCAAACCAGTGTCATTGATGGCAGCTCTGTGAGGTAAACAATTCCAGAACTCCCCGTAAAAAGAAAAGCATCAAGTAAATTGACTTTAATTTCAGATGGAAAGTATGAAACAAAACCAACAACCATTTATCTTGTCTTTAAACACATAAAATGAATGATTTTCTCAGTTTCTTTTAAATCTACAAACAAGAGTTTACTTACAATAGTCAGATACCATCATAAGAAATCCAATTAGAGATACTGTTGTGTTGGAGAGGCAGAGGGAGAGAGGAGGATGGGGAGGGAAGGAGAGAGAGAGAAAGGGAAAGAGAGAGAGAGAGAGAGAGAGAGAGAGAGAGAGAGCTAGCTTTGGTTGCCATTCAGACCTTGTGCTGAAAACTGGCATGACAGTCAACCACACGACAAGAAAGTATACAATATCAGTACGCTTTTATCATGCCCAGATCATGGGTATGTAGCTCATGATAAACTCCATCTCTGTGGTCATTAGGCAATTGGATCTTCACATGCCATTATTTCAGCTGTGTATGAGTAAACCCATTCAGGAAAATCTGCTGAGAGAGTCAACTATGCAAAGGCAACACATGGAGCACAAGAATTACTGTCAAACACCAGATTGTTTACAAATTAACAGACACAGCGGGGCAAATTACTTGTCAATCCAACTCTGGACAACAACCAGTGATCATTCATAGAACCTAAAAACATCTCGCTATGGGGCTCAGGAGTCATCAGCCCACATACATATGTTTGTCACTGCGCATTGCAGAATACGAAGATTGGCACTGATGTAGGAACACTGCCACTACATGCCCGAAGCATGGAAAGTGGCAGCCTGGAATGACGGTTTGCAGTGCATGCTGGCACATTTCAATAGCAGGGTATGAGTATATAACAAACCACAGGATGAAATAGATCCTGCTTCCCAACGGGCACCATAGTAGTGGAGGCAATCTCCATGCAGGATGAAATGGGGTTCCCAATATGTTGGCCATTGCCTCTCAGTGGTAAACAATACAGGAACCATTATACATTTTGCATTCATTTTTTCACCCTCTGCACCACCTGCTGGCCCTGTAACTTCATCAAAACTACTTAAGATCCCCATCAACCTTCAATTACCTTGAAATAGTTTTTATTACACTGTATTTTCATTGAACTGAAGTCAATATATTTATCACAATTAGTCCACTTTTGGCCTCTGTGTCCACTATCAAGAGATTCTGTACATGTATATAACAGAGGGAGGGAGGGAGAGAGAGAGAGAGAGAGAGAGAGAGAGAGAGAGAAAGAGAGGGGGCAGGGAGGAAGGCAGAGGGAGGTGGAAGGGAGGTGGGGAGAGAGAGGGGGAGAGAAGAAAAGAAAAGAAATTTACAAAAAACCCGTTTGTTTGAATGTGAAAAAATAATTTTCATCAACAAATGGAACTAAAAAAACACAGCTTTGATTCCACACCTCTACATCATTCATACACACACTGTGTTCTTTAAATCTTAAATACCATGATGAAGGTGAGCGTTTAGGAATGTGGGGTAGATTATGTTATACATTAACAGGCAGAAGCAGCCACTGAAGGCTACTTCTGTAAAGTATATTAACAACAAATTACAACTAGTGCTTATATACTCACATAGATAATTATGATAATTACTTCTAAATTACTTTATACATGTTTATGTACCTTATGAGAAAAACACTATTTTGAAAAAAGTCATTGCTCTTCTTCTTATACTACACAGCTACTGTTTTTATCTAAAGCTTCAAATAAAGTATTTAACTTTACACAGACTACAGTTGGCTAACTACTGTTATATACTGGCAAAGACATGATCTGTTTGGTAAAAACATACATTTACATGGAATTCAATTCCCCATGTCCAGATATTCTGATAAATTGCTGGAGGAGTGGCTAATGAGATATTCTTTTACTTTATTTGTGAATATCCCGAGATTTGCCATTTTCTGCTTGATGTCTACTGCCACCCTGTTACAGACGCTTATAAAAATGTACAAAAGTTCACTCAGAACATTTGAAAATGAACATTTATTTGAAGATGCAGGTATAAATTGGACTTTACGAGCATTTTTCTGTCTTATAGGTACATGTTGTAAGCATTCTGTTTACAACTGTTAATGTAACTGAAAGGTTGCATAAGTTTTACCTCTCTCTCTCTCTCTCTCTCTCTTGACTGTCTACAGGAACATTTGATAATGGCCACAAGTGCAAAAATCATGTGACTGTGTCAGATGCATTAGACTTTTGTCTAATAATTTCAATATTTTAAAGGAAAAATGACATAATAAGGTTCATTAACTTTTCAATTGAATAATGCAGATCAATTTCAGCTAAATGTGCAATACAATTGGTTCTACTAAGACGATTATCGCCCTAGCAGATTTCAAATCTGTGTCTGACACATTTTTCTGTGGGCAGAAGTCCTTACAAATGCTAAAATATCACCTTAATCTATGGTGAGGAGGGTACTACAAGCAGTATGTCAGTGAACCAGGTAAACCCTTTTCTGTGTATTTTCATGATTTAATTGAGTTTCTCTAATGTACTGAGATGGAAATGTGGAATCAGTGACATTATTTTCCCAAATTGATGAAGAAAACTGCCACAAAAATCACAGCCAAGCTGGTCAATAAACCATTCTAATTTTCATAAACAGCTGCTCTGATTGAGAAGTGAAGATATAAGGAATTTGGATGTCTAATTTTTGTTAACATGAAGCTCATTAAAATGGCACATAATATTGGATTTCAGTATGACAAGAAAGGAAACTGGCCAAAATGAGCCCTGTAAATAACTGTCCTTTCATTGACCTTAAGTGATTATGAGAAATCATAGAAAACACACAGATGAACAGGCATTTAAACCCTTTCATCCTAAATGTGAGTGTCTACTTGGTGTGTCACTTGGTATGGTCTGAATGAATCCAGATTGGACTGACCTCCTACATCACAATCTGGTGCACTCTAGTGGATCAACTTTAATATGTATCAAAAATGTTCATAAACTAAGAGATACAGTGATTTAAAGATTTGAAATTACAACCCCCCCCCCCCTCCCGCACACACACACACACACAAATCCAAACGAAAAAACTCATAAATTTCAGATCTCGCCATATAAAAGAATTATAGCCTCTTTGTGAAGGACAACAAATGTATATTCCTCCTGATGCACCCCACCAGACTGTAGAACAGCATATACAGAGTGTTTCAACACTGATATTAAAGTTTAGCTTGGCATTGGTTGTGAGCTGTTGGTTGACATGGCTTCTGGTAAGGGTCTCCCTGTTGCAATGGTTTGTGCACCCAATGTTTCATTACCCATTGTGTGTCAAGTTGATTATGGTGATAACACAGCAAAATAAGGAGTTCTGCAGCCTTCATTTCAACATGTGCCATTTAGTATCAATTATGCAGCTTGATTTTCATCGAGAGTACAGCACTACACCTTGTACAGTATAAGGGGCATAAAGATCTTGCATTGCACAACGGGCCTTCAAGGTCACTTGACATCATATATATATATATATATATATATATATATATATATATATATATATATATATATATATATATATATATATTTTAGAGGGAAACATTCCACGTGGGAAAAATTATATATAAAAACAAAGATGAGGTGACTTACCGAACGAAAGCGCTGGCAGGTCGATAGACACACAAACATACACACAAAATTCAAGCTTTCGCAACAAACTGTTGCCTCATCAGGAAAGAGGGAAGGAGAGGGAAAGACGAAAGGAAGTGGGTTTTAAGGGAGAGGGTAAGGAGTCATTCCAATCCCGGGAGCGGAAAGACTTACCTTAGGGGGAAAAAGGACAGGTATACACTCGCACACACACACATATCCATCCACACATACAGACACAAGCAGACAAGCAGAAATATGTCTGCTTGTGTCTGTATGTGTGCGAGTGTATACCTGTCCTTTTTCCCCCTAAGGTAAGTCTTTCCGCTCCCGGGGTTGGAATGACTCCTTACCCTCTCCCTTAAAACCCACATCCTTTCGTCTTTCCCTCTCCTTCCCTCTTTCCTGATGAGGCAACAGCTTGTTGCGAAAGCTTGAATTGTGTGTGTATGTTTGTGTTCGTTTGTGTGTCAGTCGACCTGCCAGCACTTTCATTTGGTAAGTCACATCATCTTTGTTTTTAGATATATTTTTCCTACGTGGAATGTTTCCCTCTATTATAACTATATATATATATATATTTTATTTTATTTTTTTTTGGGGGGGGGGGGCTGTTTGTGAAAAGCTCTATGTACCTCCCCATCCAATAGCTTCTGCTGATCTGCAACACGACAAATAACAGCATTGAATACAATAACTAAAGAGATGCTTCCAAAGATATTGAATGAGTCTGGTTAAAGTTTGCCTCGAGTTCCTATTTTCATTCGTGCAGAAGGCAAGAGTTGTTTTGAATCACCCAATATTATTGTTTGGTAACACTAAACATTAATCTGAATGAATCCTGATCTGTAAGTCAAGTGAATTTCAATTAATACCTACAAATGTGAGCAACATTTGAAGTGTAAAATTAATGTTCGAAATGAAAAACTGAAGATTATTTACATAGACACCATTCAATATGGAGGAAGATGGCATAAATACCACATGCCTTCAACTCTTGTTTTTGGCATTTTGAGTTGAAGACTTAATACTCAGTATCCCTTTCAGTTTATGGTTTCCTGGGCCACACTCTATGCTCCACATATCCCTTTTTCTGTTACTGCAAAATACAGAACATTTTCATGTTTGAAACAGAATTATAACTCTTACAAATAACATATACCACAACAGCAACCCATCCAACAGCCATACCTTGTGTACATACCAAACTACTTATATTTTTACTATATTCCCAAACAGTGCTTCAAAACATTGTTGCCACTTTAAGGTAGATATTTCACCAGCTTGTTCTGTCACGTGATAGAGTTCCTACTAATGAATTACTGCTGAAGTCTGAAAAAATCATTTGCAGGTGTAGCCATCCTTCCCTTGTTTTTTGCAATCTGTAACATTGTTGTAACTGATACAGTTCATTCCACTGATCAAGCCTTGCAGTATGGATGTTCTGCACCTTTGTTTTTGGGTTTCTTCTCAAGATTTTTCACTGAAAGATTTTTTTACAGATTTTGTATGACAAATAAGTTGTTCGAGTGATTTCTTTTATAAGGTGTCCACCATTGTTCTTTTCCTGTTTTTTTTTTTTTTTTTAATTGCTTAGTTATCAAATTATCTTTCATTTCAAGAAGTTCAGTCACTCTTCCTTATATCCACACTTCTACTGCTACTATCTTTCTGGTTTCCTGTTTCCTCAGGGTCCATACTTCACAACCATAGCTTAAGATACTCCAAATAAATATCCTGATTTTTCCCCATTCATTCCTATGCCAAGGGAGTCATCTTGTGATGAATTACTTTTATACCCGATGGCTTGCTTGGGCACACACTAACTGAAACTTCATGTGTTAAATTGTTAGGAATTCAGATAAATAACTAACTGTGTGTGGCTTGGTGGCTTAGTAGTTAAGCATCAGACTACAAATGCAAAGGTCTGGGGGTCTGATCCTCTGCCAGTACTAAGATATCATAACAACAATTGAGTCCAAATCTGAAAGCAGGGTTATCAGTGAAGCACAACACTTAACACTGAAAGCACGTTTATTACAAACACCAGCGTATAGCCAGAACAGACCTGAACTCCTCAATGGAGAGTGCTGCTTTTTATAAAAACACTTAATATTGCACAATACACGAATATTAATACTAAATAACAGAAAACTGCTGGTGGTCAGGATTGAACTGATCAACTGCAGCACCATAAACACCAACACTATCTGCTAAACCACACTGTAGCAATATTTATCTGTCACTTATCTCTTCTTTTACTTACGACGAAGTTTGTTAAGGTGAAAAGCTCTGAGCTGCATTGTGGTATGCAGTCCATGATAAACTACAGCGGCCACTATAAATGGCTGGGTATGCCAGTTCAAAGGTCGTCAAGCTGAGGTGGCACCAATGTATGGACAAGTTAGTCAAAAAGCTCTATTCTGCTTGTTTTGCATTTGGAAATCTCTCTCACCGTGTTCAGCTGCTGACAAGATTACTAACATGTTACTGTACTTTGACTTAATCTTCTGGACTAATGCAGCTAACGTCCAAAAACCAAGCAGTAAGAATATTGAGTGAAGTCAATAACACAACATTTTGCAGAAGTCTATTTAGGAAGAAGGTGACATTTTCCACTTGTGCTGTAATAATTGTGTTAGTTCATAACTAATTCCAGCCTTCTAGGCCATGAAACAATAAAATTATCAGGTTACCTTCCATTCAGAAAGCTGTTGCACTCAGTGACTGTTATATTGGCTTGTAAATTATAGATTGCACCAATCAGTCATCCTTTTTAAATTTTATTGTGCAGATCTAGATTTTGGCTAGACGCTAGCCATTCTCAATTCACTATTATTTTCGCTAAATGCAGGTAATTCCCTGTTGGTTAGGCTTCATCCACAGTTCATTGAATACTACTACACTGAGTGGTATTCAATGACCTGTGGATGAAGCCCAACCAACAGGGAATTACCTGCATTGAGCAAAAATAATAGTGCATTGAGAATGGCTAGCTTCTAGCTGAAATCTAGATCTGCACAATAAAATTTAAAAAGGATGACCGATCGCTGCATTCTATAATTTACAAGTAATAAAATTATTACAGCACAAGTGGGAAAATGTCACTTACTAGTAAATTGAATGCTGTGATGCCCATTATGAAGAAAACAAAAATCTATTCAGGAACTTTAGGATTCTTAAACACTTGTACTGATAGTGATTTCCAGGTAGACTTAGCATCCCTATACAGGATTCAGAATGGAGTTGTATCGTCAGGTGCAAAAGTCTTTAACAGGTTGTAGCAGACTTCAATCAAGAAACCGAAAATTCTAGGTTTTGAAAAATAAAGTACAAGAGTTCCTTAATTAGTCACTGCTTATATAACTTATCACAATATTTGGATTCCTTATATTCATATTAAACAGGTTCTAACTTATATAGTACACAGATAGCTGGTAGCATTCTTGAAAATCAGCTAAGTTACATAAATGCTTCATATAAATATAATAGTATAAATATAATAGTAGCATTTGAGTAATGGAAGAAGAAGAGCAGCAGTATTTTTCAAAGTAGCTGCTTTCCTAAATATAAAACAGAATTATAAAAAACTATTAATCTAAATATATTAAACTGTGTGCTCGAAAAAGTGGCTTGACTAGCGCAAAGATCTGTGTAGCGAATGGGTCAAAAATTGAGTCTTGATGGGCTGCGAAGCTTAACCCTGATAATCACCTGCTTAGCTGTCACAAATGATCTTCCATTCTGTTCCAATTCTTTAGACAAAACAAAACTCAAAACCCAAGCTACCAAGGTGGACCTCTACATCTGCTCGAGAAAACACAGTTTACAAGTTAACATCAAGCCAACATTCAGAAAACTGGATGTGGATAAACAATAACCATGGAAATAGAAAACTCAAGTGTCAAGGACAGTAGGTTAAAAAAAAAAAATTACTGAGAATGAAGCCTCCAGATATAGGATCAACAAGGTCGAAATGACATACAAGCAGACTAGAAGTGTTTAATACATTAACCATGTAATCTAACAACAAGTTCAGGCACTATTGTGCAGTTCATTTCGTTAGACACTGTATGCAGCAGAATCCCTCATGATGATTAGGAAAGTGTCAAAGCCAGAACCTAAGGAATAAAAATCTTACAGCCAATAAGAGAGAAAGGAGAATTTAGCCAATGACATAATAACAAATTTTAATTTTATATGTAAAAGGTGACAGACAACATGTGAACAAAAAAGCCAAAAGGCTCTATTTCACTTGGGTTAACTGGGAACTTCAAAAATTGGGAATTACAAATAAAGATAGTCTTGGATGTCACCAATTCAAGAAAGAAACTGCAAAACAAAAGGAAAAAAGGGAAAAAACTGAAAACTGTCACGACGTGGATTTAATAAAGATAGGAGGCTCACAGAAAAGATATGAAATGGTACTGGGTGCACGGTAAAGCACACAAATAACATGATCCACAGTTGGAAAAAACAAAGGAAGAATAATAATTTGCAAGTAATTCTAGGTTATCATTTGTTGTCATTGTTTGTTTATATATTTTACAGAAAAAGCCCTCTACGGCTGCAGGCTTTTACACTGTTCAGTCACATTAATGTGACCACTTGTCAAAGCTTGAAAAACCACCTTTAGCAATGAAAACCGCTGCAAGATATTCAGGAACAGAATCAATGAGGTTCTGGAAGGTACTGACAAGTATGTGGAGCCATGCCGACTCCAATTTCCTGGACAGCTGCACTAAGTTTCTCAGTCGAGACCACATGGCATGAACAGCCTGATTCAGGTGGTCCCACAGAAACTCTTTTGGGTTTAAATCCAGGATGTTTGGTGGCCAGGGAGCACAGTAAACTCCTGGTGCCCTTTGAACCACACACATACACTGTGAGCTGTGTGGCACATTGCACCGTCTTGCTGGCAGATGCCCTCTTGCCAAGGAAAAACAAAGTGCATATAGCGTGAACATGGTTCCCCACGGATAGATGCATAATTGAGTTGATCCACTGTGCTTCCAGAATAATGGGATCAATCAGGAAATGCCAAAAAAACACTCCCAAGAGCATAATTCCCCAGCAATTGTTGCAGGGTGTTTGCTGTCTGACATTTCACATCATACATGCCAAAGACCATGTGTACAATGGAGCATAAAACATAATTCATCTGAAGAGGTCACCTGTAGCCACGCAATGGATGTCAAGTTGTGGTACTGGTGTGCAAATTCCAGTGTTTGTTACCAATGAACAGCAGTCAGCAGGGGTGCATGAGGAATGTGCATGCAGCAGAGGGTCATATGCAGCAATGTTTGCTGAACAGTCACTGAGCACACTGTTTGTAGCACCTTGGTTTATCTGGTTAGTCAGTCAACAGCTGCACAAATATTCTCCCACACACATCTCTGGAAGCACCTTTCAACCCTGTCAACTATGGCCCAGGGCGGATCACAGTTGCAGACAAATAGCACAATTTTGCCATGAGTGGTATATTTTAACCATGACACCATGCAAACAGTTTACAATCTTAGCTGTTTTGGAAGTGCTTTCACCCTTGACCTGAAAAATAAGACCTGCCAGGGACATAAAATAAATCACTATGTTACTGCATTACAACTACTGCACTGCTTTCTGTGTCCCCTGATACACTTTATATACCTTCCACTGCTAATGCTACCACCTGAGTGATTATTGTGCATTGATGTCGAACACAGGTAGTGGTTACATTAATGTGACTGGACTATGTATGTCTTCAGTTGATTCCAATTTTGTTGAATTCTCCAAATAGCATTTTCATTCCACTGTGCTTTAAGGCTGTTCTAGATCAATGAAAGTAGCATTTGCTTCCCTGGCCATATCAAATCTTTTGTATAATGTAATATTTAGTACTATTATAGTTCCTCGTGTCTCCTTTGCTTTTTGAAATTCATATTCGTTGGCTTCTCAATGATGAGTTGTCTTGCTGTTAATCTTTCTTTATCTTTGTTCAGTAGAAGTTCTGAAGCATGGGATACTATACCATAGTTCTATAATTTGAACATTAATAATGACTGGTTTACTTTTTGAAAATCCTACCAATAGTGCTCCATCTTAATGGCATAAAATTATACACTGAAGAGCCAAAGAAACTGGCACACCTGCCTAATGTCATGTAGGGCCTCTAGGAAGACACATAAGTGCTGCAACATGACATGGCATGGGCTCGCCTAATATCTGAAGTAGTGCTGGAGGCAATTGACACCATGAATCCTGCAGGGCTGTCCTTAAATCCGTAAGAGTATGAGGGGGTGGGGATCTCTTCTGAACAGCATGTTGCAAGGCATCCCAGATATGCTCAATAATGATCATGTCTGGGGAGTATGGTGTTTTAACTCAGAAGAGTGTTCCTGGAGCCACTGTGTAGCAATTCTGGACATATGGAATATTGCACTGTCCTGCTGGAGTTGCCCAAGTCTGTCAGAATGCACAATGGACATGAATGGATGCAGGTGATCAGACAGGATGCTTACATGCAGGTCACCTGTCACAGCCGTATCTACACATACCAGGGGACCCCTATCACTCCAACTGCATACGCCCCACACCTTTACAGAACCTCCACCAGCTTGAACGTCCCCTACTAACATACAGGGTCCATGGATTCATGAGGTTGTCTCCATACACATAAACTTCCATCTGCTCGATACAATCTGAAGTGAAATTCATCCAACCAGGTAACACGTTTCCAGTCATCAACAATCCAATGTCAGTGTTGACGAGTCCAGACAAAGAGTAAAGCTTTATGTCATGCAGTCATCAAGGGTACATGAGTGGGCCATCAGCTCCAAAAGACCACATTGATGATGTTTTGTTGAATGGTTCACAAACTGATACTTTTCAATGGCCCACCATTGAAACCTGCAGCAATTTGAAGAAGTGTTGCACTTCTGAACAATTCCCTTCAGTTGTTGTTGATCCCATTCTTGCAAGATGTTTTTCCAGCTGCAGCAATGTTGGAGATACGATGTTTTAATGAATTCCTGATTTTCATGGTACACTTGTGAAATGGTCATATAGGAAAATCCCCACTTTATCACTACCTTGGAGATAGTGCGTACCATTGCTCATGCACAAACTATAACACCATGTTAAAACTCACTCAGATCTTGATAACCTACCATTGTAGCAGCAGTAACCAATATAACAACTGTGCCAGACACTTATTGTCTTATGTAGGCTTTACCGACCACAGCACCATATTCTGCCTGTTTAAATATCTTTGCATTTGAATACACATGCCTATACCAGTTTCTTTGGTGCTTCAGTATACCTACATACAGTTATTCTTCCACCTTTTCTCCAACATCTCTAACAACTCAACACAGGTATTGTCTGTTTCTGTTACTTTGTTCTGTCACAAGTTGCTAAAGCATTGTTGAAATGGCCCTATGAATTAATTGTTCACTTCTGCTTTACTTACAGGCTCTGCATTGTGTTTAATATCTCCTAGGTCTAATAATTTCTCAATGTATTCTTGTCAAAGTGCTACTGCTCTTTCATATTTGAAGAAAATGCAACCTTTTTTGTCTTGTGTTTAACTAGTATGGTGCTCTATGTCATCTCTAAAGGATAGTGCACACAGGAACAAGGCACAACTCAAAACACTGTGATGTACATAAGCTATATGCAAAAGCACAGAGTAGGTATGAAGCATTCGTTTGTCACAGTTTACAAGAGACTAAGGTTAGAATCTAATAGGCCATTGAAATGAATTCAGGAATACACCAGAACCCCCTACATACCACCCCCGTATGGAGCACGCAGAGTGTTTCGGCAATCATTTTCCCATGCTCCATATGTGAATGGAGCAGGAAGCCCTAATAACTGGTACAACAGCAAGTATCCCCTGCCATGCACATGACAGTGGTTTGCAGAATATGGATGAAGATGTACAATGTGTGTGTGCAAGCAAAGCAACTTACACAGTAGTTGATAGTTCACATTAAACTGTAAGTCCTGCAAATGGCTGCATAGATCTGTTCAGTGATCATAGGAAGGCCAAGGCATGCCATCTCCAATAGGGTCATGACTAGAAAATCACTGTGGTATCCAAACTAACCATTGGGCTGATGACAGATTTACATTGATCACTGTTCATTATGTGAGCAATATCAAAAATTCCCCTCGTTTCTTTTCAAACACACACACACACACACACACACACACACACACACACACCTTTCCCGAAATTATCACTATCTAAATACACAACATTTCCCAGTACCCCAACAACCTCTTTCTTGTTATGAACTCTATTTCTACTGAATATTGTATTACTGGTCCAATAGGCTGCACCCTTCATGGCAATTGGTGAGTGGCCCAGCAGACCTCATTTAAAATAGGTTCAGTTTTTAGGTGTGAAGTAAGGAAAGGTACTGATACTGCCATCACAAGGATTACAGAAAAAGTCATTCAGGATATTAAGTATAAAATGACAATAATAACGAAATCAGATATAATATACCATATAAAGCAAATGCAGCAGCTAAGTATGTCACACAGTATTGTACATAAAATACCTGACAATTTTTAACTAAAATACAAGACTTCTGGCTTCTTTTTCAAAAATAAAAATATAATAAAACCATAAGAAATAAAGAAAAAAGAAAGAAATAAGAAGTACAATTGTACTGTGTTGCTGGTGTACATAACAAACAAAATATATTTTGTCTTGTGTCACAAATGAATTTTATGTTATGAAACACATAGAACAGTATCTATGATGTAGAAGTCAACTGTAATTAAGTCAAAGGATGATGTGCAAGAAGATGTGAAACATTGACTTCTGTCAAGAACAGTTCTAATCTTTCACCACTACAACAGAACTACAACCTACAAATATTCCAACTGTTTCTAATGCCAGTTCTACCTCAATTTTTCTTTAGTGTTATTACTCAATCACTAAATAACAAGAGATCAGCCACACTCTAAAAGCTGACAACTGTGTGATGATGTTCGGTTTGTGGGGCACTCAACTGCGCAGTTATCAGTGCCCGTACAAATTCCCAACCTTTCCTCAGTCCAGTATCGCCACTTTCATGAATGATGATGAAATGATGAGGACAGCACAAACACCAAGTCATCTCGAGGCACGTGAAAATCCCTGACCCCGCCGGGAATCAAACCCAGGCTGACAACTGCGTCGCCTCTTTCCCAGTGACCAGGCATCTACTACTGATGTACATGCTTAATGGGAGTATGTGTAGTAAAGTTTACTCTAGCTTCCAGTAACATGACTGCCTACCAACGGTTAAAAATAATTCACAAAAGATTCAGGCAAGTATGGTTATCTTAATCGAGACCTGGAATGACACTCATCATAATCAACCCTGGTCAGTCAGCATTTCACTCACTTTTTATTCTTTGTTATGTAGACTTTTTAGTTGTTAGTTATTCATGTGTTACATGGGCCATAATTGTAATCTGTGTTATACAGGCTTTTTAAGTGTTAGTTATTCATGTGTTCCATGGGTAATAATTGTGATCTTTCACTGTGGTATGAAATGTAACAGCATACAGATGTACCACAAATACTCAGTGAAAAAGAAAGCTAAATATTTTACTCTGCTGAAAGGTTCATGGTCCAACTGCCAGTCCTGCCCCACAAAGCATGTTAGTATGATTGAACCATTAGTGATTTTTCACTTTTGTAGCTAAAGACCAAATTCCAAGCCCATTCCTAAATACTAGCTTATGTGTAACAATTCCTTATTTTTATGTGGAAACATAATCACAAAGCACTTACAAGGAGTCAACAGACACAAGCTGACTACTGCTATTAATTAAAAGTAATAAGAATCTTACATACAGCTTCACTGCTCAATGAAATCTGAATCTTTTTTCCCAACTACTAGTTCCTAAAAACTTCACAGACAGGAACTTTCTCTCTTAATGTATGCTTCATTCCATTATCCAATTGGCCACAACTTACACTAATATCAAAATTTTTATTTTGTCCTTCCTTGGCTGATTTTTCACTTCTTGCACATTGTTCTGCTGCTTTTAGTTCTCCTCTTCACAGACCATTCTCTCTTTTCATTAGAACCTTTGGTTATCTGTGTTCGTGGAACACCTGTATTCCAAGTTCTCTTGCTCTTATATCTAATTTTATAACTGTCATCTCTGTCACTAACAAATTTCCATGGTTTCAAAATTCCATCTAATGCAATTCACTATTTATTAACATTTATGTTCAACATGCTATATTTCTCTTGGAACAGACTCAAAGGTAGTTTGCCTAACTTAACTCTACAATGAGTCATCAGTGACGCACACTTTTTTCATAGGCAGTACACAACTGAGTCTTAACCATTGAGAAGCTCAGCTGTATAAAGATGGGAGGGGAAATTAGCTGTGCCTTGTTCAAGGACTCGTCCTAGTATCCAACTAAGTGATTCAGGGAAACTGTATAAAACTAAATAAGGGTATTTGGACAAGTGATATTTCTAATAAATATGAATGTTCCTTATTACTGCACCATCTTACATGATACACAGCTCATGAGCACACACCTCTGCATTTTATGTGCACAGTTTGGAAGGAGTACAAGTATATCTAAATAATATCTCATGTACAGTCTTATCTGGAACTCTGTGAAATCTCTTACAAACACTAGATTTTGTCCTCATTTTTGAAATATTCACATGGAACAACCTAACAACATTTCATTATCTGGTCACATTTGTTGATACCATTGTCAGTGGTGACAAAAAGTATGAAGCCCATAGAGCCATTTGATGAACAGAATATTAACACAATGTTTCAAAATCAAAAGAAAGGAGAATATGTTGTAGCATCTCTTCAATGCTGAGGAACTTTGAGGCGAAACACAATCCAGAATCGGCGAAGCTCCAGGAGGAAATAGGTTTTGACGTTTTCAAAGGAACCTGGAATTACTTGCCTTAAGTGATTTAGGGAAACCACATGAAATTAAAACCAGGAATTTGCGACCCTCACTCCACATTGTAAGTCCAGTGCCTTAAAGTATGTTCCTCACTTTCATTTTTCCTTCTCGTGCTGCACTGCAAAGTTACTCAGAAGCCAAAATTTATCATAAATTTGAATGTGTAAGCAGATGCTACTCTGATATAGTCATGTTCACCTAAAGGACTCTCCATCAGTCATGATACAATAACTCTGTTTTTAATCTCAGTTACATCTACAAAACATTATTTTCATGACAGTTATAAGAAGTGGCATTTACATTCTGTTACAGGATTGTTCTTATATATATTCCACATCCTATACTACACTCTTAGGGCTCATCCATTCTGCTTCTCAGTTTACATAAAATATCCCATCCTACAATGTCAGTCTGCTATACAAAATGAAATGACCTTGTGTGTCACTGGTGATGATGAAAGGATGATGAGAACAACAACACAACAACCAGTCCACAAGTGGAGAAAACCTCCAACCTTGTTAGGAATCAAACATGGCCCACTGCATGATAGGCAAACACGTTACCACTCAGTTAAGTAGGCAGTCTGCTATTCAGATATATTGAAAACATTACAATCTCCATAGCATGGGACGATGTTAGCTGGAGGACTCCAGTGGATGTGTACCTGATTGAAATGAATGTTCCATGCCATCTACTGCAGGCTGAACTTATGACATGGAAAACATAAATTCATCACATTGCAGTATCAAGTGGATGCAATTAATAAAAAGTACAAGAATGCAGTGTTTTTGGATAGGTCCTCCTCCTATCTGATCTACTGTGATGGTTATATATACAATGTTGGCTGCAATATGACAGCCTGCATTCTTGAGTGACTTAGAAGACAAATCCAAATGTATGGTAGCAGTTCTGATATACTGGTACAACATTTTTTACTCAGAGTTATCAAATGTGGTGCAATACTGCATTAAGGATACAAAGGAGGATGCCATTGTATCTTTTATGTAGCAAATAATAATGCAGAAGGATGAGCATCCATAAGTTCAGACAAGAACCCTGTCATTGGTGAAAACCTTGAGAGTCAGATTTAAACAGCACCTCTTTATGTTATTTTACCCACTCTTAAACTGTTAAAAGTATATGAGCAAATAAGAGTGTAATGTTCTATTTTTATCACAGAAAGTACATAATAAGTATCTATACTATTCAGAACCACACACGGATCTAAAATGTCATGTGAATATTTTGGTCAAATACTAATCAATGACAACATTTCTTAGTGGAGGCAGGAGTGGAGAAAGACACACAAGAGCGCAACCTTTGAGACACAGAAACAGGTAGATGGTTGCCAGGCACGTAAGCACAACAATGTGTGAGGGCAAGTATCATGACAGCCAGTGCAGCCAGCACAGTTTTTATGATCAAATATGACAAAGGAAGAAGCGATTCTGGGTTCACTCGTCACTTCGACACTAACATTGCAGGCAGCATTTCCACAGCATTTTGGAGACTCCAGCTGGAATTAGAGGCTAAATCAGCTAGCAAAAGTCTAGATTGCATGAGTACTAGTCTCAACAGTAAAGATAGCTGTCATGCATGGTGGCATACAGAGGAATAGACAGTCACCATCTTATCTAATGACTTACTGAAGAACATTTCTTTATAGGTACATTTGCTGAGAACATATAATTCAGAACAGATTTCTGAATAATTAATTTTCCATTTCCTGAGCCCTCGAAAATTGTGGACTATGTGCATTATAAACTTTCATCCAAAACTTTAAGGGGAAAACATTATCAGATCAGGTGATATTCTTGTCAGGTCTGTAGGTGGACCATGAAATAATCTAGAGACAAAATTTCCACAGTCCACCATCTGACTGCCACCTTCAGATGACAATGCTGTTTGTTGAACTTGTCAGAACTTACTCAGACCATGTGCAGTGGCCCTTAGACACGGCTTAGAAGACCAACACTGCATGCATCAGTAATTGTTGCTGCTGCCCCCCCTAACTCAAGTGAAGGTACCGTGCCCCAGTGATGAAGCTGGCAAATACGATGAACTGATATCGGTACCACTGTTGATACAATCTGCCAACCAAGCCAGTGACCACCGTTTCTTGATTGCTGAGAAACAGGGGTCCAAATCTTACTTAAAGGGTAACCCTTGTCTCTGTTTTTAATGTTGTCTGCCAGTCTAATTTCAATTGATTCTTGTAAAACACAGTACCAATACTGCGATACATGGGCAACCATTTGTGTCTTATCATACAACATTCTGGGTCCCTCAGTAAAACAATGTTTTGCCACCACAGATTTCTCAGGCTGCAACAAACACGTGTGGCAATGGTGCTTAATATGTCTGTCATAAATGGTGCAAATAGTTTCGCCATTTCGGGTTTTCCAAGAACGGCAAGGGATATGGTAATTGTTGGCTCCCTCAATACTAGCTAATGAGTGGTTTAGTCTTGAATAGCAGATGAAATACACTTTTGATTTTACATCTTCTTTAAACTGATCCTATTTCTGAAGATGTGCCCCCAGCATATGACAGGAAAGCCACTGAGTTAAGTGTGTGTTCTACTGGTTCCAGGGGAGGTCCAAACTCGAAGCCACTATGGATCTGTTTGTCTGCATAGCCATTCTGCTTGAACAAAAGCTTAAGACGTTCGAGCTCTTGTGTGAAGCTTTCTGCATCTGCGATGGTGTACATCCTCTTTGCGAATGTCTGTAGGACTCCCATGCATTAATATGGTGGATGACAACTTTTTGCATGCAGATACCAGTCCACGTGTGCCACTTTCTGATAAACACTGTGTCCTAGGGTTCCCTAATCCTTTTGTGTAGACAAAGATGCCTAGAGACAGAAGCTTTCATAATCCATTGTGAATCTGATGCTGGGGTGACTGCAATTAAAATGATAAAGGAAATGATTCAGATCATTTATTCCATATGGCCACACCATAAACTTATCATTGACATATCTTCAAAAACTGAAGGTTTTAAAGACTTCATCCTCGGTGCCCATTCTTCAAAATATTTCATAAATAAATTGGGAACTGTGGGATAATGGACTCCTCATGGCTGCTCTATCAAGTTGTTCAAAATATTTGTCACCACACAAATAATATGAAGACAACAGCACATGACAGCAAAGCTAAGTCATATCCATATTCAGTTTTCCAATAATTAATGTTGAGGATTTTTGAAGAGAATTTTGGGTAAAAGGAGACATTACATCAAAATTTGCAACAAAACCTGAGATACAAGACACAAAGACTTGAACCACTCAATAAAAATCATAAAACGGGAAATATTATGTTCACATTTTCAAACATGAGAACTGAGAACCAACACTAAAAACTTGGCCAAACAGTAAGTGAGCACAGCCAAATTGCTCACATTTGGACACAATGAAAGCCTTTCTTTATGAATTTTTGGCAAACCCACCAATGTGGCAGGAGAAGAGTTGCCATCCAGACTTTTAGAGCGTGCTTTTCTGTCAGTGATACAAAGATGTTAGAATAATGAATAAGAGCAAATATGGTAAATAAAATGAAGTTGATAATCATAATACTGTTGCAACTTGCAGAAAAAGGGAAGATAGTTTTGTGGCAAATAACACTTGGTGCATTCTAGGTTATGAAATAACATTTCCAACTGTTTGCAAGTGTTACAAGTGGTGCTGTGTGTGACAGGATGAGTTTGGGGAAAAAATGAGTCTTATCAAGAACCAGTTGTATTCCGACACAATCTTTGGATTTTTAACATAAAAAATTACACATGCACAGTAAGAACAACTGCTAATAGAAAAGATACTGGGGACAAAAGGGAAGACAAGATGGTGATACCTGAAAGGTGATACAAGCATGGCAGATTTGTAAAAAGAAAACTGGGACATATATGATAAAGAGGAACAACCAAATGCTAAAGAAAACATGCATAAAGAGTATTTCAGCAAAGCTGCTGAAAATTTAGAAATGAAAAGAGGGACAGCACCCATTTACAGTCAGGAGAAGGGATAGAAGTAGGATACCAAGTAGGCCCAATAAAAACTCAAGGAGCAATGGTCAACACAATACACTGAATTAATTAATGGATACAATGATAAAGATAGAGGAAATAGGATAGACATGAAGTTTTCCAAGGAACTTCCACATTTAGGGGGAAATGAATAGAATATGAACAGAAACTCAAAAGCAATATCAGTGCAGCTCATCAACAAATTCTGGACATGTTCAAGCATTTCTAATAGATTCAACTGGTAAATGAGATTAGTTTCAGGGAGCAATAACAGAGAAATTTGAATATTTTGGAGGCAAAGTTAGTGAGAAAGTTATTAAAATTAGTGGCCAAATATATTTACAGGCAAAGGACTGTGTACTTAACAAAATTCTGACACAAGGAAGATGTGAAAATTTTGTAAGGATTCAGGAAGGAATACAAGAAAAGGTCAATTATCTCAATCAAAGAATGAACAAAGAGACTGGTAAATTCAATGCAATTTCATGCTGCTGCATTGAGTTTTCTGTTAATAAAAAGTCTGATCCCACAGGTGAAATGCATCTAGTAGTCTTCATTGATGAATGTAAGAAAATGTTAATGAAGAGACTGCCAGAAAAAGACCAATTTAGAATGGAAGAGCAGCTTTCAGGGCATGCACAAGGCTAGGTCCTTAAAGCCTCGGGTGGATGTACAAGTTCTGAAGAATCTGTCACCAAATGTTGGTCAAACTAAAGAAGAGAGATGTAAAGAAGGAATCCACAGGTGCCACGAACTGTACTTCTCATTTCCAAGAGACAATGAAGGCTTTTTGCAAACATGTCACTCATAAATTAGAATACATAGATCCAACCATGAAGAGGATATTACAGATGAACTAAGCTGGAAATTGCCAGGGGAAGTCCAGAAAATCCTGAGTATTTTTGGTAGTAGCCTTGATATTTTTTTTAGGTTGAGTAGTGTCTTAATCACGCACAACAATGGTACCAATGAATCTATTATGGTATGTAACACATGGGAACAAGAAGAGGTCGTAATATGGGTGACAAAAGAGGTAAAGGCCACGGTGGTTTAAATGGCCAGACACATTCCAACAGCCAGGTAAACTAAATACTACTGGGATAAGGACTGACTTGAAGCATGGTGAAACAATTGACTGCGCACAGAACGCCATCTCTAAATGGGTATGTTATCATGGAATGTATTATCCAGCAAAATGGAAGAGGTTATCTGGCAAAACAGTAAACAGAGAACCTGTTAGGGGTTATAAAAAGCTGTGAGAGGCTACAGAAAGCTAAGTCCCACATGGAAGCAAGCATACAATAACAAATGATGGTAGTTGTAAGCTGCAAATTCAGCATGATCCTCAAGACTAAATTATTGTGGGAGAAGAAAGATTGGATAGCCAGGTTTTTTTAAATACCAGAGCTACCAATGGTGTGTAAATACCAGAAATGAGTCAATTCCACAATTACCTGATAGGTTCTATGCTATTTGAGTGAGGAGTGATGGAAATTTGTGAGCCAATGAAGGACAGAGTGTGAGATATCTTTGACTTGGGGGAAGGATTACTAAAGTATGAGAAAGAGAATGGAAAAGTATTTAAGAATAGATATGAGATGAAGAGAGAGATGTTGACCATTGTAGAAGAAGGGGAAGAAGACAGTGAAGATAGTAGTGGTTGGGCTAGTGAAGTGGAAATTGTTGATTTGCCAGAGGATGATTCAAAGGAGAAACAGTATTTGAATCAACTGTGCTATGCAGTATGAAGGTACACGAAACTCAAAGGTAACTGATTTGGTTGAAGCCAGCATACTATGAGCACATAACATAAAGAAGGTAGTGGAAATGCCTGTATCCACAACAAAAATTATAAGAGCTACAGGAAGTCAAAGCAAAGCATAAAGAAAACAAATTTATCTGTCACTAGTCATTGAGGTAGAATATGAGGTTTTATTGGTTCCTAATTTGAGGCTCATTACAATGATTCAGGCAGACTGTATGAATAAGATTAAAGCTCTAGGTGATTACGGTATAGAAACAGAAAATTTAGTAACAAAGGGTCAAATGGAAAAGTCAAATACAATGAATACGTAATGAATGAACATGATACATGATTTTATAGATAAACTGAAGGTAGCAGTCAGGTCAATTGGTATCATGCCTAAAGATGATATAGGAAATACAAATACTCAACCTCAGATTGGCAAAGAAATAGTAAAAGGTGAAGTTCACGAAATAGTGTAGGGATTAGAAGACCTTTCTGAAAGACAATGAGAAGATCAACTGAAGTTAATAATAGACATTAGAGAGGTGTTTTCTGAGAGACCTGGCAACGTAATGGGTTATGACTCTAACCCGAGCAAAAAGCCTCATGAACTGTTTTATGCAAAATCATGCCCCATTCATTTGGCAAAAAGAGAACACAATTTATGATAACTTACACTGGTGATAATATAGACTGGTTGAACAAAACAGGCAGTTCCAGAGATAAATGACAGTGGAGGTCATGAGGTAAATAAATAACCAAATCAAGTCCAGAGTATTGTAAATCATTATAAGCATATACAACAAGCCAGGGATCAATCCAAATCATTAATGTAAATCAAGCAAGGTCAAATCATTACTATTCAATGGCACATAACTATTGGCTTCAGTTACTCCCGTGAGACTGGCTAACAACATCCAGGCTGTGGTATTTAGTGGTAAGCACTTGTCAGAAAACAGCACCACCTTACTTGCTTACCAGGGCTGCTGCACCTTGCATGAGTGCAGACCATGGCCATTGTCCATAGCCCAAGTATCTTCCATGCACTGTCCCTATCGATACTGGAGCTATGCGGAGAATCTGAATCACTGTCAGATACTACAGCCCTCCTCCTTAAATTGGCATGTAGGGTCAAAAGTGGCCTGGCATGTGCTGACTTCACCAAAGGAAGGGGAGAAAATAAGGCAGGAATCCCCACCAAAGGCTCTCACAATGGGTCCTCAACGTGATCAGCTGGGTTATAAGGCGAAGCCATCTGTGGAAGTACTGGCCAACTGACAGGATCCAGAGCATAGTTTGGTCCAGCCTGCAGAGGAATGGGTGCCAGATGTAGTGGAAATGGGACCAACAGTTCTGCCTCCAAGGGCTCCACTGGCCGAGAGTGCTCAACTTCTGTCTATGTTGAGAGGCAGGTGCCACCAGTGGTGGAGGTAGAAGCCAGAATGAGCTTAAGCAGAAGAAGTGGTTCCATCTCTGTTGACTCCCTTCACCAGTCATTGTTGACTTCCTGTCAACACCTAACATGAGGGTGGAGATTGTAGTGGCAAGAGGCAGGCTGGTGAGCTGGCTTATCCCTGGAGTGATTGGGGAAGTCATGCCCAAATGACATTGGAGGGGAAAGGAGGTGGGGTATGTTCCACTGAGGTCAGAGCTAGTTTCAATGCCAGACCTGCTGTTCCTCTCTGGCCACAGCCTCAAATATCTGCTGCCCCCTATTGCTGATGATGACACTCTGGTGTCCACCTGGAGTTCTGGTCAAAGTATGAGCCCAGATGCGAGAGTCTATGCAGTAATATGGCTGTGTGCAGGGGCACAGTAGGTCAAACAGGGTGTGGGATTTGTGCCTGTGTAAAATTTTAGCTAGGCTACATCCTTTTATGGAGGCAGGCCAGTACATGGCAAGAAAGCTGGTGAGTGATCCATCGATTCAGTCGTCAACATTATTTTCTATATCTGTGTCTTGAATGTCCCGACCATCCACTCAGCTTACAAATTGGATGCAGAATGCAAAGGGGCCCTGGTCAACTGCTCAATGCTACTCCATTGCCACAAATTCTGAAACACAGACACTGTGAACTGATGGCCATTGTCATACTGGATGTGTCCTCCAAATTTATTTAACTTTATTTTTTCCCTTGAGGAAGCCATAGGGAAGACAGTACTGTCTAAGGTGGAGAGGGATTATTTCATTAAGCACAGGACACCTAAGGTCATATTATCTGATAATGACCTCAAGTTTACATCAGAAGTTTGTAAGAAGGGTCTTGGGGATTGTGGGGTACATATCAGTATACAAGCAACCTAGCTGAGGGGTTTCTGTGAGAGATTGGGAAATCATGTGGCACATATACTGGTGAGTGGACATAATACTTGTGAGATCCGAGTTTCTCCCAGTGTATGCAATGTTCAGTCAGTTGACTTTATCCACAACCGCTGATATTTCGAAAGTGACCATGCTGTCATTTACAAGGTAAAACTGTAGCAAGTAAGTGTTATACAAGTGAATTTAAAACCTCAGTTTGCAGAGAAAATCCAGAAAAGTCACACACACACACACACACACACACACACACACACACACACACACACCACACACACACTGTAAATACTAGTACCACCGCACAGCGAAAGATTATCAGTGCCAGAAGTTATCAAGAATTAAAATTACTTAAATATTGAGTGAGGTGGCACTAACTCTGTCCACTTCTAGACCAGGGAGAGAGCAGGATTCAATGCAGGATTTAAGCAAAAACCTTTGGCTTATAAGGTTACTTGGTAATTTAATCTCAACTGCTTCCTTAATAACTCTATCAAAATAGCTGAACGTGCATGTCAGAATCTCCTTGTTATTACATTCCATAGGATGACTGGTGCCAAACAACATTCTATAATAGCTGATTACCTCGGCTGTTGTAACCGTGTGTGATACTTATGCTCAGTACAATGGTCCTACAAGATCCTGATTGTCTGACCAATAGATGACAAGCCACAACTGCAATGAATACTATAGACACCCATCTTACGCAAACCAAGATCTAAAAGGAACCTAAAACAACCCTAATATTAGATGGAAGTTGGAAAACACATTTGACATTACATTTCTGCAAAATGTGACAAATATTGTTGGCAGTGCTCTCTGCGTAAGTCAGAAAGGCCATAGACCTTGGTGCAAACTCAGTATTATCATCACTCACCTGGTACACAGTTGACTAATAGTGCCACACACACCTGATATTTCTTTCACTACATCCATTCTGATGGAAAATGACCATTGGTTAACTCAGCTGACAAACTCTCAGGGTCTAAAATGATATGGACACTTTGAACCAAGGAATGAAGTATCCCTTTACACTGAGCTGGTTGGTAACAACTATCAGCCCATAGAAACAAGTCAGTGTGAGCAGGATTTCTATGAACAGAATGTTGCAACATAACATCAACCTTCCTCCTGACCAACATATCAAAGTAGGTAAGGCAGCCATCCTTCCCACCTCCACCGTGAAATGAGCATTCGAGTGCATTGAATTCAGGTGTTCTAAAAAGTAATTTAAATTATCATTGTCATGAGGTGAAACAACAAAAATATTGTCTACATATCTGAAAAAAGATGCAGGTTTCATAGTTGTTGACTCCAAGGCGCTTTCCTCATCGTCTTCCATAAACACATTTGCAATAAAATGTGACAATGAGCTTCCTATTGCAGCTCTTTATGTCTGGTCATTGAATAAAAAGTAAGTGGCAAACCTAACCTCAATTAACTGTAACGAATCACACAGAGGAACATATTTATGGAAGATTTCGAGGAATGTGCCTTGGTGTCAGGAACTTTGAAACCTGCATCTCTCTCTCTCTCTCTCTCTCTCTCTCTCTCTCTCTCTCTCTCTGTCTCTCTTCCACCCCAGATACATAGATGATATTTTGTTGTTTGGCCTCATGGCAGTGAGAATTTGAAAGACTGTTTAAAATACTTGAATTCAAATCACCTAAATATTTGTTTCACGATGGAGATGGAAAAGGCTGATGTCTTCCCTTCCTTGATGTGTTGGTCATGAGGAAGACTGATGATATGTTGGGACGTGCTATTTACAGGACGTTTGCTCACACTGACTTGTACCTACAGGCTGATAAGTTGTCACCATCCAGCTCAGCATGAAGGGGTACCTCGTATCTTGGTTCACAGTGCTCATGTCACTTCAGATCCTGAGAATTTCCCAGCTGAGTTCACCTATCTTGAGGTCACCTTCCATCAGACTGGATATAGTGAAAGATGGATAAGATGTGTGTTACGCTGTCGACCAACTGTGTACCAGATGAGTGATGATAATCTGAGTTGGCACCAAGGTCAATGGACTTCCTGCATTATGAATGGAGCATCTCCAGCTAGACTGGTTGCATTTTGAGAAATATGATGTGAAATATGTTTTCTGGGCTCTATTTAAGGTTAGGGCCCTATGAGGCTCCATTAAGGATGATCTTGGTTTACATAAGTTGGGCATATGTTGTGTTGCTTGCAGTTATGGCACATTATATATTGGTCAGACAATTAGGACCATGGAGCACCAGTGTATTGAGCATAAGCAGCACACAAATGTACAACAGCTGAGCAAATCAGCTATTGCAGAACACTGTCTTGGCACCAGTCATCCTATGGAATATAACAACATGGAGATTCTGACATGCACTTCCAACTATTGGGATAGTGATATTAAGGAAGCAGTGAAGATTAAACTAGCGAATAAAACAGTAAATAGAGGTGGAGAGGTGCTGTGGTTTTCCCTTGAAAATGACAAGATGGTCACTTGCCAAAATACTGGTCATTGTCAACAATGTCACCTGCCTGCAGTCATGTAAATGTTTTGAACATAATACTTGGTTAGAACATGAACTGAATTTTGAAGTAATAATTAATGATTTAATACATAACAATACTGGTTAAATCCCTAGCAAAATCAGGTTAGGGATGAACCTGAGAAATAATGTAGAAAAGAATATGTCTTGCCCACCATGGAAAGAGCTGACATCAGCAGAGAAAAGAAAAGTTGTGAAAGGGGAAATGGAAAAGAGCACCCAAACTAGGAAGAAGGGGCATGATGCAAATACGGTGTTGGTCAAAACACATGAAAGGTCCTGTGAAACCAACGATGAAGTCTCAAAGTTTTTTGGAGGTTATAAGAGACCATTTGAAGTAGCAGATACTCCCCACACAACAGCTTTTAAATTGAGATACTCTAAATCCCTAAACATGTTTGGAATGAGAAATACTAAATTATCTCACATGGTATGAGGAAAGGAAAAATAATGAAAAGGCAGCAGGAACTTCACCCCTAAGTGAACATGTATATGGTGTACACTGCTTCCCAAACTGCTTGCAGTTTTATTTAATTTTCATTTTTTTCTGAACTGCATTCTCTTAACCTTATATGTTTTCTATTCAGTTATTTGTTTTGAGCTGTAATATGTATCCTAGAGTATGACAAAAGAAAGAGAAGTATTACCAAGTGATTGAGAACTGTGTATGTGGGTGTAGGTGTCATAATTGTTAAGTAAGGATGAAAGAAAAGCGCTTGTTAAGATCTGGACCGAGAAAGAAAAATGGTGTGCAACAAAGATTCTCAACTAAATTAGAATGGCTATGGCAGCATTAACAATTTCAACTGTAGATTAAAGGGACATCAGAGAAAGTAGAATAATAGTGGGAAAAGATGTGGGAAGCATTTTGAATGACAATAAATAAATGGTGGCCCTCTCTTAAGAAATGAAAATCATAAAGTATGCATGCATAAAATACCACAGAGTAGATTACTATTTGAGTATAAAAATATGTTTGCAGAAGTAAAAAGACAGCGTAACTCAAAAGGGTTTAAAGGATTTGAAGAAAGAATAGATAAGAGAACAAAAGAGGAAAAAAGGAGATTTTACTGAATGATTAACAGAATATAAAAGAATGAGACATTCTGATACAAGCCAGAACACTACCCCCCCCCCCCTGCCCCCCCCCCCCAGTATTGTTTCTTCATTTATTTGCTGCAGGTCAGGAAAGTGGGGAGAGGGGGGGAGTTCTCAAATAAGATACAGCTTACAAATAGAAGATAAATTTATGAATGTTAGTGAAGTGCATAGATGGAAGCAGGAAAGCTAAAAAATAGGAAGAAAGAATCTAGACATTAAATGGGCAATTCAAGAATATTGAGCAATCTGGGGGGGGGGGGGGGGGGGGGGCAAAAAAAAAATGGCCTTTAGTCCCATTATCAAAGCACTGGGGGTATACCTTACAAACAATGTTGACACTATTCATAGAACATGTGGTGGTCCCAGTTTCGAGATCAAACAGTCCACAGCAAGAGACAAGGAATTTCTACATCTTATCCATAATAGGCATTGAGTAATTATACAGCTAAATAGGAAATCAATTTTCCAGTAGTCACTATAGACAAACCACAGAAAGGTGAGCAGAGTCTCAGTATTCCCAATCACGGATAAGGTTCGTAACTGAGAATAAAAATTAGTGTAAATGTTACAGCTATCAAATGACAGTAGAGACTATAACTGTTTGAAAGAATATACTGTGGTTAGGAAGGGCAGTGCCGTGGAAATAATTTTCTCATGGGACAGCACTTATGCATATACAAAGATGGTGATAATGTCATGTACACAACTTCGTACACAGGTGAATCATGTTTCTGACATGATTAAAGTGCACAATAGGAATTAACAGACTCTGAACGCGGAATGATAGACACCTGAGAAATTCAATTTGGAAATCGTTAGGGAATTCAATATTTAGAGAGGCAAAGTGTCAAGGGTGCGCTGAAATACTAGATTTCAGGTGTTATCTCTCACCATAGGCAACTGTGGTCGACAGACTTCACTTAACGACCGAGAGCAGTGTTGTTTGCATATAATTGTCAGTGCTGACACGCAAGCAACACCATGAAATAACAGCAGACATCAATGTGGGACATACCACAAACATACCCATTAGGACAGTGGAGCAAAATCTGGCAGTAATGGGCTACGGCAGCTGATGACTGATGCAAGTGCCTTTGCTAACAGCGTAACATCACCTGCAGCACCTCTCCTGGGCTTGTGACAATTTTGGTTGGACCTAAATGACTGGAAAACTGTGGCCTGGTCAGATGAGTCCTGGTTTCAGTTGGTAAGATCTAATGGTAGGGTTTGATTGTGGTGCAGACATCATGAAGCCATGGACACAAGTTGTCAACGAGGTGCTGTGCAAGCTGGTGGTGGCTCCACAATGATGTGGGCTGTGTTTACATGGAACGGACACAGTCCTCTGAGCCAAATGAACTGATCATTGACTGGAAATGATTGGGCTAGTTGGAGACCATTTGCAGCTGCTCTTGGACTTCATGTTACCAAATAACAATGGAATTTCTATGAATGACAATGTGCCGTGTTTCCAGGCCACAACTGTTTGCGACTGGTTTGAAGGACATTTTGGACAATTCAAGTGAATAATTTGGTCACCCATATTTCCTGACACAAATCCCACTGAATATTTATGGGACATAATTGAGAGGTCAGTTCGTGCACAAAATCCTGCACCAGCAACAGTTTGGCAATTATTAATGGCTAATGAGGCAGCAAGGCATAATATTTCTGCAGGGGACTTCCAACAACTTGTTGAGACCATGCCACCTTGATCTGTTGCACTAAGCTGGGCAACAGAAGGTCCAACACAGTATTAGGAGGTACCCCATGACTTTTATAATCTTAGTGTAATTTTTATTGCAAACTTTTTAGGGGCATTCAATGAGTAATGTAACACTTCTCCTCTTCTCCCCCCATCTCCCCACAGAAAGCCGGTTGGTTTTATTGAGGATTCCAACACACCATATTATTCTCCACTCTTTTGGCTACAAAACCCTATGTTTCAACATAATCTCCACTCAATGTCACTGCATATGCCTCCTTACTGGGAGGGTCTGTATGCCCACATGGTATTGCTCTACTGGTTGACATTAGAGCCAACATTTTGCTGCATCAATAACCTTCACATCATCCACATACTGCTTCCCATGCAGTGCACCCTTCATTGGGCCAAACACATGGAAGTTGGAAGGTGCGAGATCCAGGGGTGTAGGATGGATGAGGAAGAACAGCCCACTAAAGTTTAGTGAGCTCCTCTTGGATTGGCGGACTTGAATGAGACCTTGTGTTGTCATGGAGAAGGAGAGGTACATTTGCATTTTTGTGGCAACAAACATGGTGAAGCTGTTTATTCAATTTCCTAATCATATCATCTTACACTTCAGAGCCAATTGTTACACTGAAACAGAATAACCTCTTCAGAGGCCCAGAAGACCATCACCATGACTTTATTGGCTGAGGGTGTGGTTTTGAACTTTTTCTTCAGAGGAGTTGTGTAGTGCCACTCCCCGAATTGTTGTTATATTTCTGGTTCGAAGTGACGCACCCATGTTTCATCGCCTGTGACAATTATTGACAAAAATCTGTCACGATCAGCCTCGTAAGGCGCAAGCAATTTTGCACAGATGGTCCTTCATTGCTCTATATGGTCTTCTTTTAGGCAGTATGGAATCCATTGGGCACACACCTTTGAGTACCTCTTAGCTAGTGGATGAGTGTGCCAGTACTACCAGCAGAGACAGCCAGTTGGCAGTGAGGTGTTAAGGCTGTGCCCCATAAATGACCTTGAATGAGAGTGTCTGCATGTTCCAATATTGCAGGAATCAAAGTTGTGCGTGGCTGGCCAACACATGGGAGATTGGACAGCTCTGTGCGACCTCATTGTAGTGATGACAGGTCCCTCATTCAATGACTCATCTTGCTTTTCTTCACTTCCACATCTCTGCAGATATTCTGCAAGTGCCTATGAATATCTCTGATGCTCCAGTTTTACACCAAAATAAACTCAATGACAGCTCTCTGCTTGGAATGCACCTCAGTTACAGATGCCAGTTTGAAGGTCACCTGTAGTGCTGGCACCTATTGAACTTCATTGAAGTATAGGGACTGAAGTAGGTATACTGCATGATGTCTCACAACAAATTCTGCATTTTTTCAACCAAACGGGATGAGAAAAAAAAAATGTTGCATTACTTATTGAACACCCCTTCTAGTATATTTTTTTGCAAGATTTTGACCAGACCCAGAAAAGTCTGTTACGGACACTGATCGATGTTGCAATGGCTTTTACTGCACCGTAAGGTTGACATTTTGTTTATTTATACTGAAAATAAGTAAATGCTAGGGCTATGTGTATCAGATTGACATTTACAACACTACTCAGATGGATAAGAAGGCTGAATCCGGAAATTTGAAAAAGGTGCATTGTTGCGATGAAAGAATCTTTTGCTGTAAAGAAACTGGTTAATGGTTCCCAATATACTCCAGCTCATTATTCTTTCACAATAACATAAAGAAATGTGGGGAGATATGTAACAGTTTTGACATATTGGTGTAACATCTTTTCATTTATCAAATGCAATGCAATGCCACATTCAGGATATGCAGATGGATGCCTTCATGTCTTTTAGGTAGCAAACAAAGACACAGAGGATTGAGCACCTCTAATACTGGACAAGGAGCCTGTCATTCATGAAAAACTTGAGAGACATATTAAAACACCACCTCTTTTTGTTATTTTATAAACTCTTATGGTGTCAAATTTATGACCAAATAAGAGAGCAGTATATACTAAGTTTCTATAATATTCTGAACCATGTGAAGATCTAAAACATTAGGTAAATAAGTAGGCTGAAAACCAACCAACAACAGTGTTACCTGGTGGGGGCAGGAGCAATGAAACAGATGTGAGAGCACAGAAGTAGTGAAAGAGATGTCAGATAACAGGAGTAGTGAAAGAGATGTGAGAGCACATCCTCTGTGAAGCAAAAGAAAGTAGAAGGTTGTCAGACACATAAGCACAATACTGCATGTTGGCACAAGATTGCATGAGTAATAGTTTCAAACACATGGATGGCTGCCATTCTCTATGTCATGCAGAGGTTGATGCATGTGAGTTATGCTACAAGTAACTGCAGATGGGTACTTCATTGATAAGCACGCCAGGCAAAAATATATATATGCCTTTTTATGCATGTGAGTTATGCTACAAGTAACTGCAGGTGGGTATTTCTGTTGATAAGAATGCCAGGCAAAAAATTTGTCACTCCCAGGAGATATCATGCTAATAGTATTAAATGCCGCATCTAGCCTTTCTTCAGGTTTGCTATTATCCAGCTAAAGCCACTCAATAATTACCTGTAGGTCCTGCAGAGCTACCAACATGAGAGCATGTTGACTTGTAAGTTTCACCCGCTGTTCCAAATAGTCACAGACACTTTCTATGGGATTAAAGTCAGGTGATTCTGCGAGCCAGTTGAAGTGCAATAGGGTGCCTAAGTGTTTGTCAAACCAGGACCTTATGCGTGAACATTGCTGTTGTCATCTTGGGAGACTGCAACGTCCACAGCGTACTTATAATGAAGGTGCAGAAGAAAGATACTTATCATGATGATGAAGAAGAAAGAGCAACACTTGGTCACAAAGAATACTGAAATATACGTTCTAGTTCATTTTCATGGTAACCCAGGCGATTGGGTAAAAATCATGGTACAAAATGCACCCCCAAAACATCACAGAACCACCTGAGACCTGAACTACATCCTCAACATAGCACAGACTGAACATCTCATTGGAATGTAGCTGCACACAGGGTTTTGCATCATTTAAAAAGAAGGATTAGAAACTGAGAACAACAGATTCTGAAACCTGTTGTCATTGAGAAGCTGTGGTCATAGTTCCTATCTGGAATTCTGTCACATCTCCATATCAACACACCATAATGGCCTGATCCAAATGACCAAGGGGCAAATATGCATCAAATGACCAAGGGGCAAATACGCATCACTTCACTGCCACTACTTATGTCAGTGGTGGAGAGTCATAAGCCTAGTACCACCACGCACACACATTTCTTTCAACAATAAACTTTATTACAGCCAAACATTCATATAAAATTCTTCAGTAGTTAAACTAGTTTCAACTTAGCAGTAATGTTCAACAGCCCATACAATTATTTGGTGGCCTTCAACATCATTTCACACAGATTTTTGCCAAGAATAATTCTAAGGAGGACTGAAAATAGCTGAAATCAGTTAGTCAAAACAGTCTTTCACTTGCGTGATGAAGAACCAAAGAAGGAAGTGAAATAAAGCCATTGCATGAATGACAGTGCAGAGGGAGCAGATACCAATGTTAAGGTGCCCATCTTGCTGAATTTGGGTTCATTTTTTTTACGGAAAGTTACACTGTTGTCCACATTAAATAGAAAAATTGGGGTTGAAATAGTAGAAACAGTGATAGAATTCTACTATCTAGGAGGCATGATTCATGAAATGGTCAAAGAAAGGGGGACATAAAGGGCAGATTGGTATAAATGAAGAAAGCTTTCTTTAACTACTGTGGTATGCTGGTATTACAATATCAATGAATTTAGGAATATACCGGGTGGTCAAAAGGTCAGTATAAATTTGAAAACTGAATAAATCATGGAATAATGTAGATAGAGAGGTACAAATTGACACACATGCTTGAAATGGCACGTGGTTTTATTAGAAAAAAATAGAAAAGTTCAAAAAATGTCCGACATATGGCGCTTCATCTGATCAGAATAGCTATAATTAGCATAACAAAGTAAGACAAAGCAAAGATGATGTTCATTACAGGAAATGCTCAATATGTCCACCATCATCCCTCAACAATAGCTGTAGTCGAGGTATAATGTTGTGAACAGCACTGTAAAGCATGTCCAGAGTTATGGTGAGGCATTGGCGTCGGATGTCGTCCTTCAGCATCCCTAGAGATGTCGGTCGATCACAATACACTTGCGACATCAGGTAACCCAAAGGCCAATAATCGCACGGACTGAGATCTGGGGACCTGGGAGGTCAAGCATGACGAAAGTGGCAACTGAGCACACGATCATCACCAAACGCCACGCGCAAGAGATCTTTCAGGGCGTCTAGCAATACTTCCCCCCCCCCCCCCCCCTAATAAAACCCCATGTCATTCCAAGCATGTGTGTCAATTTTTACCTCTCTATCTACATTATTCTGTGGTTTATTAAGTTTTCAAATTTATACTGACTTTTTGATGACCCGGTATTACTCAAGATCTTCTTCTGGTGCAACACATAATCTAGAAGGGAAACTTGGGGTGAAAGCTTGGCAAAAAGAATCTGATATGTCATGAAACAAACAAGGCATTAAAAATTAAATGGACAATGTACTAAATAAGTGGGTATGTGGGTATTAGAAACAACAATACTGAAAATAGTCTATGGAAAACCTTTACCAGTATACTGACAACTGTGATTTGGAATAAATAAATGGTTAACTTGCTAATGCAAAGAGACGATACAAGGGGAAATAACAAATAGATTAAGACTGGAGAACAGAAACAATTCAGGTATATTAAGTACACATAGATGGAATGACTGTCCCATGATGTGAAGAAGAGAAATATAAAAATGAAATAATAATAATTACTACAAAAAGTACATGAGTTGTGTTACAGTAAAGTTGACATATTATTAACTGTGAATGAAAGGGATGGAAAGTCGATTTTCAATGACAACAATACTATAATTAAAATTTAAATGCTGCAAAGTGTCTGCTTTTCCTACAAATAAAGCTCTCCAATCTAGAACCAACCAATTGTCTCAGCAGATTATCTATCCTGATTTGACACAGGAAAAGCACTTCATTGCTTAGAAAATTACTTGAGCTGTAAAGAACCATTAGCACCTAGAAGGCAGACATTTCTCTTATGCCAGCGGCAGTAACCTTCCAAATTGTTTTATAAATCAAACATAATTGAGAGGGACGTTTGTGCCAGTTCAATATAGCCCAGAATAATTGCCCAGTTTGACTTCTGTAAGCATCAGCAATCTGGACAGAAATTTAAGACTGTTCACACTATAATGACCTAAATGGAATTTATTGTTGAAAGGCACTAAAATTTATACAGGGTGGTCAGGAACAGTCTGAAAGAACTGTAAGGATGTTGCAGGGTAGGTTGTGCTGCACTGATGTGATGCACTGCACAATTTCCGAACTAATTAGCATTCAAGTCTGTCAATCGGACTGCTGCATTAACAAATTCAAGCAACCTGCCAGAAACAGTGTCAGTTGTTCCCAAAGCATACAAGAGCACTCAGGCTTTGGCTCCAGTTCGATCCTTACTATCATCCTGTATCCCATTTTTTTTACTGCTCTCTTGTTCGGTTTTAGGAAACCAAATGAGAAATCATTTGTCACCACAGTCACTGGCAGGCCTTTCGAATTTGCGCACATTAACAGGCTGACTGGATAACTTCAGTGCTGATCAACTCATTAATGGCACAGCACATTGAATTTTTTCCTTAACAATTATTTCTCAGCACAACCTACCCTGCAGCACCCTTACAATCTTTTCAAATAGTTTCTGACCACCCAGTCATGAATATAAATAATTTAGCAGCTCAGTTTCATGACACGAAACATATGTCAGTGCAAGTTACAATAAAACAAACAGAACTACTTTGAGAGAATGACCTTAAATTCCAATTTTTTTATGACTACGTGTCTCTTCGCACCCTCAGAAGTGAATTCCTCTAAACCTGGGATCTGAGTGACCTGCCCTTCTTTCCAAACTTCCCCAACCAATCCCTCTTTACTTCCTGAAAAAAATATAAAAGTTCAAAAAGCTTGACAAGTTTCTCTCCAACACCCGTCCTGAGTATGTGTGTTTCTATTTGCAGTACCAGGAATTTTGCCTTCTGAAGCCAAGTTCTGATCAGCCACTCTGTCTCCTTGTAATTCTTGTTTAAATTTTCTATGGTTCAATTAAACGAAAAATCATGTACTTTATGTGTTCAACATCTGTGATATGGGAATGATACTCACTGCACAGTGTAAACAAAATTAAGCTGTTGTTGAAAAGCTACAATTCGATCTATTTTACAGACTTCACCAATGTTACAGATTTTATTTCTAACTGCTAAAAAAGAGAAATATAGAGGTCTTTCTGTCCATGACAGCTGTTGTTGAATATCTCAACTTCTAGCAAAGAAAAATAAAAATAGCAAATGTTAAATAGGTATTAACATTTACTTGCCATTTTAAATCAGAAACATTTTATCACAATAAAAAACTCAGTGACAAACAGCAGGAAGCTAAGCATTTGAAAACAAACTTTCAAGCAATGATTTTGCGTGATACTACCATCCCCATCACTATTTCAGTTATTACTAGTGGAATTAATATACTTTCCATTGCTGTTTAAAATTACGCCCAGGACTTGCTCTTAAAAGGACTTGATGGTTTGCTTTACAGGGAAGGTAAACTATCAAGAGCTGCATAAATCAGTGAAATGCATGTTATAGTAGGTAATATAATGTCTGAAACATAGTTTCAGTATTGTTAGGAAGGATTTGGAGATATTTTAAGTGATAGTATTAAATCCATCAACATATATCCATCAGGTTTGAAAATATCCCACAAAACAAATTTTCAATATTTCTTTGGTTGCAGTTTTTTCAACTTTGTTGTATTTACCTATAACAGTTCCATCTAAACTGAACATTCACGTTTGGGCCTTCAGTAGTTATCTAAGAAAGCGTAACTAACTTCAGAAATTTTCAAAATAAAACAGAATCAATTTGTCTTAGAACAAAACTAATATTCATGTATCTCAAAGCACTCTCTTCTGTTTTAAACTGTGATTACCATTACTTCTACATCTTCAACAAGCACATACTTTAAGTTCAGATGGCAGAATACAAAAACTAATGCAGTCTGAAATGAGAGATCAGTTTCACAATTTAATACTGGGAAAAATACTTTTTGTGTAGTACCTTTGGCCCTTCTCCTCGATTAGAGTCCTCACTAGATGTAAATGTGCTACTGGTGTCGATCCCAGAATCTTTGGTCTGTGAGTCCTGAGAACCCTGGCGATCTGCACCCCATCGCACAGCACTTCCAAGGTTCATCCAGTCCCGATCAGGACGGTCAAAGCGCACAGTCTTCTTTCTGCGTTCTGTGAAACGTCGACTGTCTCCTTCTTCCCACAGTTCTGAACACTCTTTCACTATTCTATCACGAAAAGCAAAGTATCGATCACGATAATCGTTGAGATCACGTGGAAATTTCTCCACTTCTTTCCTAGTTTCGTGTCTGTGCCGGCTACCGTTGCTGGAATGTCTTGAGTCTCTGTGAGATGCATAATGATTGTGGTTGTTGTGGTGGGTATTGGAATGGTGGCGATGGTGATGCAGGCGAGTCTGATAGTTTTCTACTTTCCCTACTGAAAATGTGACAGCAAAAACAAAATGAGAACTTGGGTTAGGTACAGGAAATGGCACAACACAAAATTTTCATACATGATACATTCATTTCACTTCTGCAAGTAAATCATTTGTTGTTGGGGAAAGGCATACAATTAACTACAACAACATTTGGAAGAGCAAAAATAAATAACATAACATTGCCAAATGCACACACTGCTAAGCACTGTACAAACTAGAGCAAGGAGTTTCCATTTTCAATAGCAGAACTTTGGGATACTCCTTTGGTTTCAGCTAAACTATTATGGTAATAGTTACAAAGATCACACATAATACGAGTTAAATGGCAGGGTACTGATGAGCAGCAAACTTGTGTCATATTAAGGCAATTTGGTTTACAAACCAAAATTCATCTTTCGAATTCCAAGGAAGTAATGATAATTTTGTTTCTTCCAGTTTTATGAATGAAGAGTATATCTGGAATAGACTTTAGAATTAGAGACACTGTTATTTATTTACAACAGAAAAATAAAATTCCTAATATGCTGAAAAAGTTCCAGCATTTGCCATTCATCGTTATTTGGGGGAACACTGCTACATCTGTAGAAATCTTAGGGTACCATCCTGAGGAAAATTTCATGCAAAGGAAAAAAAAAATGCAATTTGTCTCCATCTTTCTCACACGCATTCCCATTCTCTCTTCAAATTCAGGCCACCAATGACACACACACACACACACACACACACACACACACACACACACACACACACACACACTATAAGAAAAAGAGCACAATGGAAAAATTATTCAAGCTCATTTTGTACACCTCAGCTGCAAACATAGACAGACACTTATTAGGGCAGGGATGCCAACTTTAAAAAACGTATCTCACCGCCAGGAATTTCTTAATCTTTTCATCTAAAATGGCTTGTCTTTTCAATCTCTTCACAAGGTTGTCGGAATATCCTGAAAGAGAAAAGTATATTTTATCGTATGTGCAATAAGCAATGGGAGCAACAACTCAAATTCTTCAACACAGAACAGCTACTTTCTGCATCAGGTTCAAACCAGCAGTCTACACTCCTACTTTCACTATGCTCTATGATGAGGTTATTAACTTTGATCAGAATATACTTCTGAATTATTTCCCTGTATTTAGTACAATTAAATGTCACAACAGTGGAAAGGCTATAGAAAGTACAAAAACCATGTTGTTATGATTGAAACTCATTTGACACTTACACTAAAGTCAAGAGCAAATTCCCACAAATAATGAGACAATTAAACAGCTACACGTTAAAACTGTGTGTAATCTTTCAGTACACAATTAATCATCTGTGGTAGCATCAGGCTGCGATACAAACTGTAGGTCAAGCAAACAATCTTTAAAAGGTAGTTTCATTTTATCAGAAGTATATTAAGATATTGATTAGGCAACTAAACACATCATTCTAATCAACATGATATCTAAGGCATAAGACAGGTGTGAATTGCTAACTCAGTCTAAAGATGACTTTACATATTATACCTGTTGAGTGTATAGCTAGATTTGATTGTCCATAAATAATTCCAATACACCATTTCACTACAAAACTATCTTCACATCATTAACCTGCTACAGCAAAGGACAAGAGTCCTCCAACCGTCATCAAAAGACAGAATTGGCAAACAATTTGTTAAATCTGTGAAGCAAAACACAAGCTGATCAGTTTGCGTGAGTAAACCACAGTTTTGTGTTTGTCAAGTGCAAACAATTCCACTGCACAAAGTCTGTGCACTTGACAACAAGAGCAAATATACTGAAAGATCCTTGGCCACCTTAACGTATGCAACTATCTTAAATATCTAATGAAATCAATGGTGCCATACTATTATTCATATTGAGATTTAACAGGGTATTGTGGAACAGTGTTTCATATACAGAACTTTAATAACAGGTCTGAGTCCAGATTGCAATATTTTCAATATGTGTGAGATAGGTGTGTGAGAGGATGTCATCTCAGACTGCAAGTAATGAAGCCATGCAATTTCAAACTTGGACTTTCCCCATCCCAGCAGCAGCCTTGCATTTTCCTAATTGGACATATTTCACCAACCACAAGACATACATGAGCTTCTCCAGTTTCTCTTTTACAACACGGTAGACAATCCCTTAAAATCTCAACACACGCACACGCACACACACACACACACACACACACACACACACACACAGATGTTGAAAGCTCTACTTTATACACGCACACACACAGTGAGCCACATTTAACACACCTGAGGCAAAATGTGTTAGCATCTGACATACTAATCCTGCTGTAGTGCTTCAAGATATTCACTGCAGGTGCACTGGGCCCATGCTACACAAAATTGGCAATTGTATTGGAAACATATTGGTTTTTGTCCCCTCTAGGACATACTGTACAGCGCCTTGCAGAGTATATATGTATACATAGATGCTACACAGCTCACAACTGCTAAAAATGACAGTAATATTTTGCAAATCTGCAAACTTCAGCACTTTTCTCTCACTGGGAAATGAAATTGTTCCATAACATTCTCTCGATTTTCTTTAGTGAGGATAATTCACAGTTTTCACAAAATTTACATTCTATTCAGCTTCAACATTGTAAATATGATGATCAGATGTGTGGAAATCATGTCACCGTTACATAGCACCAAATTTCTGATAGAGATTAGCTAATAATAAAATTTTGTTAGCAATTAGATGGCTACATATTTTTCACTGATCGTAAGCTGCAGTCCAGTGTTCTAAAGGAGATAATCTAGTTTATTAGAGATCATTTTTTTATTTTTTAAAATAAAACAACTCAAATTATATCACAATGGTACGGAGAACTGTCTCCAGCTTCACGCAGTGTCAGTTCTCCTAAGGGAGACAACCTGTCAGCTTCATATTCAATTGAGAGTCTCTATTTGAACAAAATTCTCTATCAAGCTGCTGATAAATAGCCAGATATTTAATATTTCAATCCACAATTTGTATGTTTGGCAAAGGCCATTCACCAATCATGACACCTCAAAGAAGAGCTGAATAACTTATCTCAGATGCTGAGTCGCAGATAGGCACAACAAAAAGACTGTCACAAATAAAGCTTTTGGTCATGAAGGCCTTTGTCAACAACAGACGACAGACACACACAAAAACACACACACACACACACACACACACACACACACACACACACACACACATATGCAAATGCAACGCACAAACACAACTGCAGTCTCAGGCAACTGAAACCACTCTGATTTCAGTTGCCTGAAACTGCTGCTGCTGTGTGTGTGTGTGTGTGTGTGTGTGTGTGTGTGTGTGTGTGTCGTCTATTGTTGACAAAGGCCTTAATTGCCAAAAGCTTTATTTGTAACAGTCTTTTTGTTTTGCTTATCTGCGACTCAGCACCTCCGCTATACAGAGAGTAGCAACTTCCCTTTTCATGATATTGTTACATTCCATCCTGGATTTTCTATTGTTTGAGTCAATAACTTGTCTGATTAGTTAGGACACCAACCAAGAAATTTGAAAATCTCACATTGTGAAAGTTCCTAGCAGAATAAAACGGTGTGCCAGACCGAGACTTGAACTCAAGTTCAAGTCCCGGGCTGGCACACAGTTTTAATCTGTCAGGAAGTTTCATATCAGTGCACACTCTGCTGCAGAGTGAAAATCTCATTCTGTAAAAGTCTCATATTGTTCTTCAAGTCTCTCCTGTACATAATGCTCTTCCGTTTTCAACAATTAATCAATGTTTATGAAAATCAAGTGTTGGTTAGTACTTGTGGATATCAGTGTTGGTCAGTACCTGTGGATATCCTGCAAAGACATAATGTTGCTGGAAATCAATCTCGTATTCACCTGTGGTAACCAGAACACCATATTATAGTAATACAAAATTTACATGCAATATAAACTGACAACCAATAGAGCAACACTATAGTGTAATCAAAATGTGTAGACCCCTACAACATTTTGTTGTAACAATCATGAGTATTCATTACATGCTAGTCACCCATATATTTTGCACTATTTTTCACTCATTTTCAGAATTTTTGCATTTGTTTTAGATCTAATTGTTGTTCACAATGCAAGCAAGAGGTCTTGCAACATGATGGCTGGTACCACATACACAACATAGTTTGCATGAGTGAAGCATTCTGACTGGTCATGATTAGACAGCTCACTTGAGCACTTTAAATTCATTGTTAGTGGTGCAGAATTATGTTGATGGTTTAGCACACATACTTGACACACTTGACATACTGTGAGGATCTCACAAGTGAGAAATGTCATGCCATATATGTACCATTATACCACCATCTATACTAGGACCCACAGCATGTAATATGGAATGATATGCTGCACTACAGAGTAAAGCGTTCAGAAACTAAAATGACAAAGTCAATCCACAATTTATTAATATAACCTAAATCTGTGAGAGAAATGGAAATACCAGTTTACCTGAAATAGTGTACCACCAGATAACATGTCACCTGCCCTGAAACACAACACACCGAATGGGGTGGCACAGTGGTTCGCACACATGACTCCAATTCAGGAGCACAGTTGACCTTCAGCCTTCCAGATTTGAGATTTCTTTGATTCCACTAAATTGATCCAGGGAAATGTTAGGATGGTTCCTTTAAAAGGGTACCACTGATTTCCTTTCCTTCTCCATCTTCCCTTCATCTCAGCTCATGCTCCATCTCTAATGACCTCGCTACTGACACATGTTAATCCCTAATCTTCCTTCTTTGAGTCAAAACTGAGTTGAAACTTTTCTTCTAACTACATTCTGATCTGACTTCAATATTCATAAAAACAATAATATATGAGAATGATACAAATGAAAACCTTTATTATTTATTTACTATGCAAATGAGACAGTGCAAATCAACATAATCCACGACGTGTAATACAGGGGGTGAAAGCACAATACAGTGATTTAAGTGTGTCCCTGCAGTAAGTGTACAAATGATTCAGAGAGTTTAATTAAAATGGACACAACTTATGTGGAAGGCTCTTTGAACCCAGCTCATGCATATCACATGGAGATGAATGTAAACACTGCCATAGTGGAAGAGTTTGGGAAGGAAAACAGGATTATTACTTAAAATAGCCAATACTTTGGATGTTAGTGTTGATTCAGCACACAATATTGTCTATGGTGTGCCTTAATGCAATAATGTATCCGCAAGATGGGTGCTACATCAGTTGACTCCTGGATTGTGAGATTATCATTTCAATGCATGTAATGAGCTTTTGGATGACTTCCAGGTTGAATTTCTGGACAGAATTGTTACAGGAGATGAAACCAGCACTATCGCTAACTTAAAACGAAGAGATCGAGGTCAGAATGGTGCTACGGCTCTTCACTACAACAAAACAATGGTGCACTCAATCATCAACAAATAAAAGTCATGCTTACTCCCTTTTGCGGTGCAAAAGGAGTAATTTTGGAGCAATACGTGGAAAAGGGATTAGCAGTGAACAGTAATTCATACTCAAATCTTCTACATAATCACCTTCACTCTAAAATCAGGCATGAACAACTAGGGCTTCTGGATGGAGGTGTTTGTTCAACCACAGCAACAATACAGAATATGAAATTTGAATGTCTTGAACACCCACTTTACACTCTAAACCTCAGACCAAGTCTCTATCATGTACTTGATCGGCTCAAAGAAGTGCCTGAAGGCAAACTCTTCAGAAGTGATGAACAAGTGAAAACTGCAGTGCATGAATAGCTTCATGCAATACCAAAAGAATTCTTTCACAAGGTAATCACACAAATCCAAATGGTAATATGAGTACCAAATCAATAGTACAATTTTTAGAAATTTTGCACTCTAAAGGTTTTCATTTTTGTCACCTTTGCATTGGAGGCTGACACAGGACTGGCATCAATGACCAAGCCAGCTGTCACAACCTCCAATCCAGCATCTCTATCAATATGAAATAGCCAGGCAGTCTAACATCAAGCGACTGACAAGATTTTCCTGGTTAACGCTCTAACTGGATGATTTATAACTTCTTCTGTTGAGAATTATTCTGTATACAGTATCTTATGTGCTATCTCTCTCTTAAAACGGGAGGGGGTGTGACATTGGGGGCTGCATAGCCACAACCCACTCCTCATTTTACCCACTCAGTTTTACTGGTATGCTTTGGGGAGGATCGCCATCTGGTTATGGGCCAGAACTGGTACTACTATGATCCACAAAGCTTCTGTATAGCTTATCCAAAATGGTATCTTTCAGCCATCATATCTGATTCTGCAGGTCAAAATGTAGTATAAGTATAAAGATCACAGTTTTATGACTCAATAGAATCATGGAGACAAGATGGATTATGTGAGGGTGCCTCTGAATCTTTTATGTGAAAAATCAATGTTTTTTTGATGAAACAAATGTTTATCACATTCTACATCTTTATTCTTCATGTCTACATATTTGTAGTCCTGTGCCACTAGAGGTCTCCAAACTGTAGCATGTAACATGGCAGAGCATCCACAACAATTCAGTGGCTTGGGTTCATTGTCACTGATCGTTCTCCATACAGTTCCTACCTGGTCCCATCCGATTTTAAACATCCCCAAAACTTAAAGAGCACCTCCAAGAACTTTACTGTGTTAGTGATAAAGCAATGTACACAAAGATGAGGTTGTGGCACTGTCAACAAAGTCAAGCATTCTAAGTGATGGTATCAACAAACTGGTCCCTTGTTGGGAGAAATTAGTTCGGCACAGGGTGACTATGTTGAGAAATAAATATCTGGACAAGAAGAATAAAGATGTAAGAGCTTAATACCACTTGTTTTATTTAAAAACTTTTCAACACACCCTAGTATAGTGAGTGAGATTCACAAACGAACAAGACTTATTGCTTGCAGCAGAGAGATACAGATGAGTGTGCATTAATTCTTGACAAATCTTTATAAATGCCATAACGGAAAGCTGACACATTATAGTGCACTGATGCACATTTAGGCAAACAGTGGGATTGTAAATTCCTTTAACTACATGGCAAGTATCAATGTTTATCGTAAAGTTGCAAGATAAGTTGTGGTGTAGAAAATTTATTTGGTAAACAGCATTGTATTCAAGAAAATATCACACTAGCATTTGCAAATTAACATAACTTACAAACAATGGAAAATCCAGGATGGAATGCCGGCCGCGGTGGTCTAGCGGTTCTAGGCGCTCAGTCCGGAACCGCGCGACCGCTACGGTCGAAGGTTCGAATCCTGCCTCGGGCATGGATGTGTGTGATGTCCTTAGGTTAGTTAGGTTTAAGTAGTTCTAAGTTCTAGGGGACTTATGACCTCAGATGTTGAGTCCCATAGTGCTCAGAGCCATTTGAACCATCCAGGATGGAATGTAACAATATTTTGAAAAGGATAGTTGCTACGCACCATATAGTGGAGTGCTGAGTTGGAGATAGGCATAACAAAAAAACTGTCACAAAATGAGCTTCCCAACAAGGCCTTTGTCAAAAATATACAAAACACACACACACACACACACACACACACACACACACACACACACACTCACACAAATTCATCTCATACATACATGACATACATACATGACCACAGTCTCTGGCAGCTGAAGCCAGACTCTGGCAACTACTGACTGGGATTGTGTGTGTGTGTGTGTGTCTGTCTGTCTGTTGTCTATTTTTTACAAAGACCTTGTTGGCCAAAAGCTCAATTTGTGACAGTCTTTATGTTGTGCCTATTTGCGACTTGCACTCCGCTATATGTTGAGTTGCAACTATCCTTTTCATACTATTGTTAATGTAACTCACATAAGCTAAATTAGGAAGCAGAAGTTTTTTTTTCTTTCCTCATACTGGCGGCTACTTTCTTGGTAGTTTACCAGATTGCATTTAACCTACATAAGCACATGAACTCTCAACCTCAACAGAGTGGACTGGTCTCTGTACCCAAGACAGAGAAAGCCATGTCCGCAGCTCGTGGTCTTACGGTAGCACTCTCACTTTCCGCGCATGGCGTCCCGGGTTCGATTCCCGGCAGGGTCAGGGATTTTCTCTGCCTCAAGATGACTGGGTGTTGTGTGTGCTTCATCATCATTTCATCCTCATTGACTTGCAAGTTGCCGAAGTGGCATCAACTAAAAAGGACTTGCAATACGGTGGCCGAACTCCCCTGCATGGGGCAAAAGATAACCATACCATGCAAGCACCCACAGTGGAGAAGTCAAATTATCCTTTATTTCCTGAAGATGATAAGCAGCTTTTTCAGTAGTTCCAAGGGTAATAGTATGGGTTAGTCACTGATATGACCTTGTAAAATTACCCATATGGCTTTTCTATGTTAGTACTGTGAATGGCTGACAGCAAGGGGAAACTACAGCCATTATTTTTACTACTATTTCTCCTTCATTGCTTAATGATGATGGCATCCTCTTGCGTAGTACAGACTCCTATTCTGATCTCTGAGAAGAGGATGCTCAGAAGAATGTTGTCGCCAGCACAAATAAAACTAGTGTTATATGGATTGGGACATTGGATTTTACAGCCCTTAATTGGGCAGATAGGTTAGAGAATTCAGAAAGGGAAAGGATAAGCTGAAGTTACATATAATGGGAATTAGTGAAGTGTAGTACTAGAAAAAACACAACCTCTTGTTAGATGAGTGCAAGATTATAAACACAACAAAAGAATAACATGCAGCACTTCAGAAAAGAGTGGAAGCTAGATTGCTTGCTTGAAGGTACTAAAGAGAATTTAGAAACACTGGAAGACAAGTACACGGCCTTAGAAGTAGGCATAATTAGGGGAAAGATGTTGGTGTCACCTATACGAGAATTAATGAGACCTCTGGAGGAAAGAGGAGCAGCTATATGAATATCAAGAGCTCAGACAGAAGCAAAGAAGAGATAGCTGAAAGGTGGAAGGCACGGAAAGATGGACTATATACGGAAAATGAACTTTCAGACACTATTAGAGAAAGAGAATAGGAAGTGAATGAAGATGAGGTGGGAGATATGATACTGCAAGAGGAATTTCACACAGCACTGAAGGCCTTAAGTTGAAACAAGATCCCTGGAGGAAATAATATTTCCTCAGAATTATTGAGATCCTTGGGAAAACCAGTACTTACTATTCCATATAGTGCACAAGGTACACGAGACAAGAGAAATGCCCTCGGAATTCATGAAAAATGCAATAATTACAATTCCAAAGAAGGCACGAGCTGACAGGGTTATCTATCAATTTTTAAAATCAGGGTTGCAAAATACTGAAATGCATTTTGTACAGAGTAGTGGAAAAACTAGTACACATAAACCTCAGGGAAGATCAGTGTGGGTTCCACAGAAATGTAGGAACACGTAAGGCAATACTCACCATGAAATTTAGAAGATTGACTGAAGAAATGCAAAACTACCTCTACAGAAACCATAAATTTTTAGAAATCTGACAATGTTAACTGGAAAACACTCTTTGAAACTCTGAAGGTAATAAGGATAAAATATAGTGAGCAGACAGTATCTACAATTTGAAAATAAAGAAGACTCCGGTTAAAAGGATTGACGCACACAAAAGGAAAGCATTAGCTCAGAAGGAAGTGTGAAGGGTTAGCCCTATAGCCTGTTGTTGTTGTTGTTGTGGTCTTCAGTCCTGAGACTGGTTTGATGCAGCACTCCACGCTACTCTATCCTGTGCAAGCTTCTTCATCTCCCAGTACCTACTGCAGCCTACATTCTTCAGAATCTGCTTAGTGTATTCATCTCTTGGTCTCCCTCTATGATTTTTACCCTCCACACTGCCCTCCAGTACTAAATTGGTGATCCTTTGATGCCTCAGAACATGTCCTACCAACCGATCCCTTCTTCTAGTCAAGTTGTGCCACAAACTCCTCTTCTCCCCAATTCTATTCAATACCTCCTCATTAGTTATGATATCCACCCATCTAATCTTCATCATTCTTCTGTAGCACCACATTTCGAAAGCTTCTATTCTCTTCTTATCTAAACTATTTATTGTCCATGTTTCACTTCCATACATGGCTACAATCCATACAAATACTTTCAGAAACGACTTCCTGACACTTAAATCAATACTCGATGTTAACAAATTTCTCTTCTTCAGAAACGCTTTCCTTGCCATTGCCAGTTTACATTATATATCCTCTCTACTTCAACCATCATCAGTTATTTTTCTCCCCAAATAGCAAACCTCATTTACTACTTTAAGTGTCTCATTTCCTAATCTAATTCCCTCAGCATGACCCGACTTAATTCAACTACATTCCATTATCCTCGTTTTGCTTTTGTTGATGTTCATCTTACACCCTCCTTTCAAGACATTGTCCATTCCGTTCAACTGCTCTTCCAATGTCATTGGCGAACCTCAAAGTTTTTATTTCTTCTCCATGGACTTAAATACCTACTCCGAATTTTTCTTTTGTTTCCTTTACTGCTTGCTCAATATACAGATTGAATAGCATCAGAGAGAGGCTACAACCCTGTCTCACTCCCTTCCCAACCACTGCTTCCCTTTCATGTCCCTCGACTCTTATAACTGCCATCTGATTTCTGTACAAATTGTAAATAGCCTTTCGCTCCCAACATTTTACCCCTGCTATCTTCAGAATTTGAAAGAGAGTATTCCAGTCAACATTGTCAAAAGCTTTCTCTAAGTCAACAAATGCTAGAGACGTAGGTTTGCCTTTTCTTAATCTTTCTTCTAAGATAAGTCGTAGGGTCAGTATTGCCTCACGTGTTCCAACATTTCTACGGAATCCAAACTGATCTTCCCCAAAGTGAGCTTCTGCCAGTTTTTCCATTCGGCTGTAAAGAATTCGCATTAGTATTTTGCAGCTGTAACTTATTAAACTGATAGTTCGGTAATTTTCACATCTGTCAACACCTGCTTTCTTTGGGATTGGAATTATTATATTCTTCTTGAAGTCTGAGGGTATTTCGTCTGTCTCATACATCTTGCTCACCAAATGGTAGAGTTTTGTCAGGACTGGCTCTCCCAAGGCTATCAGTAGTTCTAATGGAATGTTGTCTACTCCCGGGGCCTTGTTTCAACTCAGGTCTTTCAGTGCTCTGTCGAACTCTTCACGCAGTATCGTATCTCCCATTTCATCTTCATCTACATCCTCTTCCATTTCCATAATATTGTCATCAAGAACATCGCCCTTGTATAGACCCTCTATATACTCCTTCCAGCTTTCTGCTTTCCCTTCTTTGCTTAGAACTGGGTTTCTATCTAGCTCTTGATATTTATGCAAGTGGTTCTCTTTTCTCCAAAGGTCTCTCTAATTTTCCTGTAGGTAGTATCTATCTTAGTCATAGTGATATGCGCCTCTACATCCTTACATTTGTCCTCTAGCCATCCCTGCTTAGCCATTTTGCACTTCCTGTCGATCTCATTTTTGAGACATTTGTATTTCTTTTTGCCTGCTTCATTTATTGCATTTTTGTATTTTCTCCTTTCATCAATTAAATTCAGTATATCTTCTGTTACCCAAGTATTTCTACTAGCCCTCATCTTTTTACCTACTTGATCCTCTGCTGCCTTCACTACTTCATCTCTCAAAGCTACCCATTCTTCTTCTACTGTATTTCTTTCCCCCCATTCCTGTCAATTGTTCCCTTATGCTCTCCCTGAAACTCTGTACAACCTCTAGTTTTTTATTCATTATTAAACCGACTCCTGCATTGCCCCTTTTTGATTTTGTATTTATAACCCCGTATTCGCCTGACCAAAAGTCTTGTTCCTCCTGCCAGCGAACTTCACTAATTCCTACTATATCTAACTTTAACCTATCCATTTCCCTTTTTAAATTTTCTAACCTACCTGCTCGATTAAGGGATCTGACATTCTACGCTCATATCCGTAGAATGCCAGTTTTCTTTCTCCTGATAACTTTCTTTCTCCTGAAACCTAAAGAACTTAGAAGTGGAAAGACATACCGTACACCAAATTTGCAAACCACTTCGTATTAACAGAATCACTACCCCACAGGCATAAAACACCAGTAAGCAGTAATAATAGTTTGTAGACAACTAATGACAACCTACCACAAAAAAGATCCAGTACAGTAGCTATAAGCATATAAGCCACCCTTTTCACTTGAACAAATTACTTTTTGAGATTATAATCTACACCTAAGATTTTCGATAAAGATTTTACCTATTTGATATTTCGAATAAACTTGCGATTTCAGTCCATAGGTTCCGAACTATAACCCGATTATCATATTTTAATCCTCATGATGCCACAAATTCACTCTTTCTCGGACTAAACTTATCTGCTTCTAACGCTCCATATTTCGTGGGTGAGAACGCCGTCTGGTTTGAGGGAAGAAAACAAACTGATCTGAATTGCGCCGATTGTCGTCCGAAGTCTGTAATTGCGGGAGATATCGGCTATAGTGTGACCGCGCACATAGTGGTGTACTGATTTGAAAAGATCGCCGGTCCCTGGCCAGTGTCGGTCATCACTCGAATCCACCGACATCGGCGGAGCCACTGTGACTGCAGCCTTAGAAGACAGTGTTCGACTAGTCATTTCACAGATTTCCGCAGCCGAAATTCGTTGAGTGTTTGCTAAATGTGTTCAGATGCCTGGCTGCTCGCAACGACGTTTATGCTGAGCGCAGGGGAAGCGCGCGCGCGCCCGACTACCAGCAGATTAGCGTCTCAGAGAGTAGATGTAGTAGTAAGGGGGGGGGGGGGGGGGGGAGCAGCCGGTGGCCGTGCCGCGCCACCCGCGGACGCGTCCCGGGCGCCTTTTGTGAGACACCCTGTACATACTAGAAATTTGTAAATATGTCGAAAGAATTTAAAGGACGCAAATAGAAACTATATATCCATGAACATGACAGAAGACAAGGGGAAAATTTCATGTACAGTCAGTAAGAACACCAGCCTTTAAGACTTCCACTAAAAATGATGCTACACAAATTTCCTAGTCGTCCACATAAGGTAAAATTATATCATCATCCTTCCTATTTTGTAAAATTCTACAGCGGCTGGTCCCGACGCAGGTTCGAGTCCTCCCTCGGGCATGGGTGTGTGTGATTGCCCTTAGGGCAATTTAGGTTAAGTAGTGTGTAAGCTTAGGGACTGGTGACCTTAGCAGTTAAGTCCCATAAGATTTCACACACATTTGAACATTTTTTTTAACCCTACGGGCATTCGTAGCTTAAATAACTGCTTCTATTCGTGCGGGCCGCGGTGGTCTAGTGGTTCTAGGCGCGCAGTCCGGAACCGCGGGACTGCTACGGTCGCGGGTTCGAATCCTGCCTCGGGCATGGATGTGTGTGATGTCCTTAGGTTAGTTGGGTTTAAGTAGTTCAAAGTTCTAGGGGACTGATGACCACAGAAGTTAAGTCCCATAGTGCTCAGAGCCATTTGAACCATTTTGCTTCTATTCACTAGCAGAATTCCAAGAACACGTGAAATATAAGACACTCTTTAATGGATAAAGTAAAATATTATCACAGTCTGTGATCGAATTCTTTGCCTATACTCTTTTTTCCTTCCCAGAGTTCTCTCCCTTGTAGTAGATCACACAATGAAGCATCATATTAACTCTATTTCTATGTGTTATTTCCACGAGTTTATGTGAATTAAACAAGTACCTGCATGTTTCAAATTGAAACTTATTGAAACTATGACATAGGATATGAAGAAGTCGAAGAAGAAAGACAATCAGAGCTGACGTATAGTTCTGACGTGTTTCGTGGGTCCTCTTGAGAATGAAAAGAAAGATGTAGTCCTCGGACAATTATCTTTCAGTCGCAAACTGCCTCCTCTGCATCACAGTCACTGCAGCACCCTCTCCGATTCTTTGGGTGCCGTACTTCTCCTTGCCATGTGTGCAGTGGCGTAACAGGAAGTTGACAAGACAGGCACACAACGGCGGGAGAGGCACGACAGTTCTCCTACATCTCTTCTTTCTTTCGTCCGCCTACTAGAAGCCTTTCTCTCAGTCCGTGTCTGTAAACGCACCCTCTTGCCACAGTGATATTTCGTCCAAGTAGCTTCATAAAGAACATTTACCGTTAACATCGGTCATTTTCCAACTCTTTCCGCTCCCCTGACCAGCGACTAACACCCACGGCTCGTTTCGCACATGACAGCCAACTTTCGAAAAAATGAATAAGAGTGGTTATTTCTTAATTAACTGTTGATTTAAGACATTTCAATCAACTTTTAATGTTATTGGAACTTACAACTTCAGCGAAATCAATGGGAAGGATGAGCTTGCATCTTAATCACCATTTCTACAATCTCAGCACAAGACTGGAAATAGCGACGAGCATCTCATTCATTCGCGATCTATCTTGATCGTGTTGATGAATCCCAATGCTGAGAAACGTACCTCACATAAGAAGTATATTGCAAAATGTATTAAAAGTGCAGTTCGGTGTACTCGGCTCTTCCGTTGCACGCTGCAGTTGGTAATTGGGTGATGAGTGATCAGAAGCGAGCGACTGCATTGTTTTTCATATGGTGAAGGGGAAGAAAACTAATATGCTGACTGACTGACTTGTAGCGAAGTCTGAGGCCAAGGTTGGGTTGGAATGTGACAATTTCGTTGTAAGTTGGCGAAGCCAACGAATGTGAATGGAAGAAAACTAGATATTTTGACAGACTGACCTGCAGGGAAAGTGGCAATGTCGTGGCGAGTTTACGAATGTCAACACAAAAATATGACTGCCGAGATATACGTTCGTCATTGCAATAGGCCTACCCTACTTCTATGTCTGTATTTCCGATTTTGTCGAAAATTCCGACAGAACGGCTAAATTCTAATCTAATCGAAGAAAATAATAGCTAATTTCACTTATGAAACATACGAAATTACGAAAGAATATTGTGACTGGCTATCGACAACACAGTCATCATTCGTCACGTTCGCTCCCTATCATTCACTGCGCAATTACCAACTGCAGCACGCAATAGCAGAGGCAGATTCACCGTAACTGCACTTCTACTCCCGTGGCGCCTTGTTACCTCGTTGCGCATGTCCCTGTTCCGCCTAGCTTTGAAACTCAACCGGTGATGAGTGAACGAACTTCGACTTCAATATGGAGCTTGAAGAAATATCAATAAATTGCCCTTGTTCTTCACTGGTAAGTGTTGATGGATGGTTTGTACAAGAGGGTTATTAGATCCAGTTGTGTTTATCAACTTTTTATGGAAAGTACATGAGAAAGTAACCACTTAGTCCAGTTAAATGATACAGAGAACAGAAAGTCATTAAAAGTAGTTTCTTTCGGAATGCTGAAATTTTGTCTGGCAGTTTCAGAATGTTGGTCTCATTACCTTGAAGAGATACATTCAATGAATTGAGGTTTTCAAAGATGTCACAAAGATTTGGCAGCTTTAATACAGTGTCGCTGTCTACTTTAATGAGGTTTACCACTTCAACCGCTGACTGAATAACCTCACGAAGAACAGTCCCATGATTTTTGATTCCAGGGATTCTCAGCGAATAAAACAGTGTGTCCACACAGCATGAGGAGTCTCTTTACGAATCAGAGCTCGCAAACCCGCGTAACAGCCTGCCATTCTACGACCTCCACTGTCCTGACGCTAAACAATTTTTCCAATCAATGTTGTTTTCTCGTATAAAGGAGTATTTCATAGAGATCTTTTTGCCTCTGTTCCAAGAGTCATTTTCCTGGAAGGAACCTGAAATTTGTCATACACAGGCCAATACCGCACGTAGCAAACTGGATGCAACCTTGTGTGTTTGTCTCTAGCTTCACCCAATTGAAAGCGAAATCACAATTACCCCTGAGTTTTTGAACCAACTCGTCGTCGGCCATATCGAGTATTCGATGAGTAACAGTGTTGTCTGGAAGAAGTATACTTGCCAGGTGCTTGGAAACGACTTAACTATCAGAAGTAGAAAATAAGACCTTCAGCTATGGTGTGATGTGCCTTGCTCTTTGTTACATTGTAGGTAAATTTGTAAGATGAAAATTAATAAGAGCTTTTGTAGAAATCGCAGCTTGTTTAAAGAAAGTACTTTTCGTTGTCTCATTTTTTTCAATATTGGAATAATATTTTTGTGGTTTTGTTCCGAACTACCATGAGGTGAGTCCAAATTCCGTTTAGTTTTATTAGAAAGCATGCTTTCAGTAGCTAGGACATTGATGCAAATGACACACTGTGGTCGTTCTTAATTTCCAACCGAAATTCAAGTAACAGTCGTCATACTTCTGCATTTTTGTCTATTCATGTCTTAAGAATCGCAGATCCACTTTAAATAACACGTTTTGTACTTACGTTTAAAAATCTGTTCATGTTGAAAAGAAACACAATTAACAGAAGACAAACAACAATTATAACCGATCTGCATTCGACAAAAGTAACCTTCAAACTGATTGTTACAAAATGGAAACAAATGAGTCACGCTGTACGATTCGACTGCCATCTATGACGCTGCCATAGTAACTAGCGCACACGTTATTCCTTTACTCTGAAAACAAATAAATGAAATTATTATTTTTGTGAACTTCTACTGTACGGCCGTGACGTCCATGTGTGATGCGAACGCACAACTTTAAAAGTCCAAGTAAACAGAGTTTATGCGACAATTGTGCACATGGTTCACACGGCTGCCACCCACACAGCTCGCACATGTGCAACAACAGAGTTTGTCCTGCTACTTCGCTGTGACATTGTGGGAGTTCAAAAGGTAACGATGACAGCAGAAACAAAAATGCGCTATTTGACGGAAGGCTTCTGATTTTTGTCGATTTCTGCTGACTGAATAGTGGACCGAGACTGTTTCAGTTTGAGTGCTTCAGAGAACGTGACAATGATAAGTGAAATGAAAACCTTATCTCACCTGTATCACACCAATTCAAGTGACTTTAATTTCCTGCCTAGAAATTGCATTAATAAAGTATCTCATCAAATGTGCAGATGATTTTGGTACCAAGTTATTGTAGCCAAATAATAGATTCGGCTTTCCAGTCGGATATTTTGAATTTGCTGGTTTTTTTTCGTAATATGGTTTAATGGGTATCAAGAAGTCTCTTGTGAAAGTATTTATATGGAGTGTAGCCATGTATGGAAATGAAACATGGACGATAAACAGTTTAGACAAGAAGAGAATAGAAGCTTTCGAAATGTGGTGCTACAGTAGAATGCTCAAGATTAGATGGGTAGATCACGTAACTAATGAGGTATTGAATAGAATTGGAGAGAAGAGGAATTTGTGGTAAGAAAATTATAATAAAAACATAATTCACTATAGTCTTTTTCTTTTATTTCTAATGAGTAATTTGAGCGCAATAGTTAACTTATAAGGAACAAATAAAATCTGTTCTTTATTATACACCATACTGAAGCCAATGTGCAGTAGCTGTCATAAACAACAAAATACAGATTTTGTTGTACTTCCCATTTTTTTAGTACACTTTTGCACAAACTGTAATTTATTTATTAAAATTTGTTGCGTGCAATATTTTTCATTAGTATAGCTCATTTAAGTAATACTCTTCAACGTTGCTTGGTATTTTAAACCGACTTACAAAACTGTAAAATTTGCGAAATCTACGTGGCTACGTGGGAACAATACAGAAATGTAATTTTACGGGGAGGGGGGGGGGGGGAATCAGCTTCGGCAGGCGCAAAGTAACCATGGTATGGCCCTGCATCTGCATTTGAGATAACAAACTAACTGCTCTTCAGATAGTTATTGTTGGCAGTTGTCCCCCAAGAGTATGTCTAAAACAGGGCTTCACAACATACGTGCTCGCGGAGCAAGCTGTGAGCAACAAGGCGCGAGCACGGAGCAGCGCGAGCACTGTACCCCCACTACCGGATCAGAGCGGAGAGTCACGTGGGGCACACAACAGCTGCCGCCAGTCAATGTAAATCCGCGGCCACCTGCAGGGATATCACTCACGAATTATTACTGCGACAAATGAAACAAATAAAGGAGAATGTACACGTGCCACATAATTTTATTAGCTTAGTGTATGCCTCTACATTCGTATTAATTTGTGAACTGTTACACAATAAAAGGTGTCACTGAAGTGTGGGGTCCGCAGCTCGTGGTCGTGCGGTAGCGTTCTCGCTTCCCACGCCCGGGTTCGATTCCCAGCGGGGTCAGGGATTTTCTCTGCCTCGAGATGACTGGGTGTTGTGTGATGTCCTTAGGTTAGTTAGGTTTAAGTAGTTCTAAGTTCTAGGGGACTGATGACCGTAGATGTTAAGTCCCATAGTGCTCAGAGCCATTTGAACCAGTTGAAGTGTGGGGTTCGCGGTTATCTTGTACTTTTTGCCCTTTACAATTGCGTCTATGTTCGGAGTAATTGTTCTTGTGCATTGTAGGCGCAGCGTGCAGTTTAAATTTCGATCAGACAATGCGTTTCTCAGGCGCGTCTTGTTACATTTCATTGCAGAGAACAGTTGTTCACAAACATACGTGGAACCGATCATTGATATTATTGTAGCCGCCAGTTTGTGCAAACGAGGAAATCTATCCTGAGGGAAGCCTCTGTAGAATTCCAAAATGTTTTTCTTGTTCTGAAATTTGTCTCTGTATTCTCTGTCACACTGCAGGTCAATAATTTCTAGTTGCACCTCAGGACGAATCTCTTCAGTATTCGCTGAATATGGAGAGGAGAACAGATCAAAATCACTGTCTAATGCTGTCAGATCTTGAAAGTGTTGATCAAATTCTTCCTTAAGGGCATGTGAATAACGTTCACAGTCTTTGTGAACATCTTGCATGGATGATAATGTAGGAAAGTGAGCTAGATTTCCTGTTTCCAGCTGACTCACCAAAAGTGTCAATTTCATTTTAAAAGCTCGTATTCGATCTATGAAATGAGTAATTAGCAGATCTTTAGCTTGTAGTGAAATGTTCAAAGCATTCAGATGGCTAATTAAATCTGCTAAGAACGCGAGATCACATTTCCATGAAGGCTCTTTCAATTCAGGAACACGCATATTATTTCCATGAACATATTTATCTCATCTAATAGGCAAAAAAATCGATTTAATAATTCGTCACGACTAAGCCAGCGGACCTCGCTGCAATAAGGCAGGTTACCATACTGGCTTTCTACGTACTCAAGGAAGCTTTTAAATTGCCTGTGTTGTAACCCATGCTTCCTTATATAATTGGTTGTACGAAAAACAACGCTCATCACATTTTTTAGAGTGGTACTCTTTGCACATAAGTTTTCCTGGTGGATCAGCCAGTGAACGCCCCTTGTTTCATTCGGCACGGTCAGTTTTCGCATTTTCTCCTTCAAAGGCGCGACGAAACCTGATTTTTTCCCTGTCATCGCTGGTGCACCGTCTGTAGACACTGAAACTACAGAATTCCACGACAATCCTATATTTTCAGCACTTTCCTCAACACTACTTAAAATATCACCTCCGGTTGTAGTGTTCTTCATGGCTACTACATCGAGGAGCTCCTCCCTCACCTGAAGAAATATGGTAAGCTGCGCTGTTCCTGTGATATCAACACTTTCGTCCAGAGATAGAGAATACGCCATAAAATCTTTAAGGATATTTGCAAGCTGGCTCTGGACGTCGTCTGCCATGTCCTGTATGCGACGCATAATGGTCATGTTAGATAATGGCACAATCCGAAACTGTTCAACTTGAGATGGACACAAATGTTCCGCGGCAACTACCAAACATTCTTTTATTAAATTGCCATCAGTGATGGGGAGCAGGGATTTTGCTAAAAGCAAAGCAATTTTGTAACTCACTCTGAGAGCTGCCTCAGTTGATTTTTCTTCGTCGTCCAGATCTTCTTCGGATAGTTTCCTTTTAAGTTTAATAACTTCCTGTTCACGAACTGGTCCATCACATTTTCCACTTCCGTAGTCTTTCGCGTGGTACGACATATAATGTCGCTGCAAATTAAATTTCCTAAAAGAATTCAGCGTTTTGTGACATACTAAACATTTTGCAACACCATCTTTTTCTGTAAACAGATACAATTCCTCCCAATGGGGGTTGAACTGCGAAAGCATGGTTGGGGTTACACAACGGCGACTTGACATGATTCTTAACCAGCGAAGTGACCGTTAGAGCTGATCGTAGTACTTTAAACGTTACACAGTCGGAGCGAATTCAATAGGCACGCTGCGGCCCTATCCAAAAGTGCGCGCGCATTTCCCCTCCCTCCCCTCCCACCCTACTCCACGACCTCGCAGCTGCTCGCGAGCACGTGCCTGAGCAGACGCGAGCACTCGCGCTCAAAACCGGCCAGTTGTTTTAAGCCCTGGTCTAAAACTTAGTAAGCTTTGATTAGCTTTACCTCTTGTATTATTATACTATTCAGATGTCTCAATTTTTTCCTTATATTTCTTTATTTCATTATACATTCGACTTTTCTAAACATCTATCCCCAATTTGAAGCAGCCGCCGTCAATGTATTTTCAAAACGTTTTAAATTCTGAACGAACATTTTTTTGTGTACATCGCCAATCGGTTTGGTGACTGTTCACCAGATTTACACTTCCACCATAACTCCTAATAAATTAAAGTCACCTAGTTGCTTTGTTGGTACTGTCTTAAGCCTCTTCAGTTTGCTTTTTAACTTTTTCCCCTTTTTCATGCGTTCATCCTGTAGTGCAAGATCCTATATTTTCCACGATTTGGCATATTTATTATATTTTAACTCTGTGGCCGGATACCCTCAGCTGAAGGTGAATCATGTAAAGTTTGTTTACTTGCGCGTCTGGATAACCACACATTAATGACGATTGACAGCCGTCTGAAGTTACTTCGAAACAAATTCGCTGCGAATATCTTGGGATCAGCTTTGTTAGGCACAGATGTCCTACCTATTAGTGACATATGAAAATCCAAAATCACACTGTCTACATACCTATACCATAGTCCCCTACATCCATTGCGAGACCCATGATGCTTGTGCCTGCCTCGGCATGTAATCTTTACTTGCATTTCTGGATGAACAGATATTAGTGACGGTAGCCCAACATCTGACTAAGGATTTCAATCGGGCTGGCTAGTGTGACACACCATCGGTCGTTAACCCCCAGCACAAATTCGATAGGGAAATGCTTCATCTCCCTCTTTCACCAGCTAGCACTGCGCCATACGAGCAGGTGCGTAGAACATGTAGCGAAAGTGATAGAGGGTTATCTGGTAGTTCCATTCGAATTTCTACGTCGCTTGCGCGGTGCTCATTTACAGGACCTTTCATCCTGACGACCAAATCATTTTAAAAAATAACAGCGAATGACTACATCAAACATCGTAGCAAAATTGATGGAAACTTAGTAAGAGGAAAGTACTCTGTGTGCATGTGCAACAGGAGTAGCGAAGGCCTATAGCAGTAGGCATCACCCGTGTCGTTGTGTAGTATGGTAAGTGGACAAAATAGTGTCAGTCGCTCAGGCTGTAGCGTATGCATGCCTACAAGCTGCTGCCATTTCTAGTGCGCGGACAGACAGACCTAATTCTCAGAAGGCAGGCTGTGCAATGGACCGTCGCGAGAATTAGCAGTTATTTCTACATCTATACTCTGCGAACCACTGTGAAGTGAGGTGCAGGGCACAGGGTAAGTACCATTGTAAAAGCCATTGGAGCTATTCCCGTTCCATTCACGTATGAAGAGCGAGAAGAATGATTGCTTAAAACCCTCCGTGCGTGCTGCAATGAATCTAACCCTGTCTTCACGATCCCTATGTGTGCGATACGTAGAGGATTGGAGAATAATCCTAGAGTCAGCATATCAAACCGGCTATTGAAAATTTGTGTGTAGGCTTTCTCGGGATAACTTACGTCTACCTTCAAGGGACTGCCAGTTCAGTTTCTTCAACATCTCTACGACACTCTTCCACGGATCAAACAAACCTGTGATCATTCGTGCTGCCCTTCTCTGCATACAGTCAGTATCCTAGGTTATTTTGGTACAGGTCCAACACAGTTGAATATTCTAGAATGTGTCGCACGGTTGATTTGTAAACAAACTCCTTTGTAGATTTATTGCGCTTCCCCAGTATTACACCAATAAACCAAAGTCTACCACCTGCTTTACTGCTTTACGTACGACGGAACCTATGTGATCATTCCATTTGATATCCCTACGAAATGTTACATTCCGATATTTATATGAGTTTACTGATTCCAACTGTGAATAACTGGTTGTCGTAGGATACTAAGTTTTTCAGTTTTGTAAAGTGCAAAATTTTACATTTCTGAACATTTAAAGCAAGTCGCCAACTTTGCACCACTTTGAAATGTTATCAAGATCTGACGAAATATTTATCAGCTTCTTTCAGACAATGCTTCAGTGTAGATAACCTCGTAATCTGCAAAAAGGATGAGGTTATTAATATTGTCCTCAAGATCATTGACATGCAACATGGATAGTAAGAGTCCCCAATCACTTCCCTGGGGCACGCCTGAAGTTAATTCTGCATGTGTCGATAAATCCTCAACCCAGTCACAAATTTCGCTTGATACCACATACGATCGTACATTCGATAGCAAGCGTATATGTGGTACTGAATCAAATGATTTTTGGAAATAAGAAATACTGCATCAAAACTTTCCGCATGTCACGTCAGAAAAGTGCAACTTTGATTTCACAGGATCGATATTTTCGGAATCCATGCCGGTTCACATGGAGGAGGTCATTCTGTTCGAGATATCTCATGAAGTTTGAGCTCAAAATATTTTCTAAGATTCTACAACAAAAGGGTGTCAAAGATATTGGACGGTAGTTTTGTGGAACACTTCTACTCCCCCACTTGTAAACGGGAATGACCTTCAAACTACTGGGCACACTTTTTTGTTCGATGAATCTGCAATAGTTTGTAGTTAAAACGGGCTAATTCAGCTGCAAATTAAGTACGGTACAGAATCTGAAAGGGATTCCATTGGGTCCTGGAGCTTTGTTCTATTTTAATGATTTCCGCTGTTTATCAACACCACTGACATGGACACCTATTCCACTCATGTTATCAGTGGTACGAGGATTAAATTGGGACAGTTCTCCTGGGATTTCCTTTGCAGAAGAACATTTAAAAAGGGAGATAAGCATTTCCGCTTTTGGTTGCTACCCTCGCTTTCAGTTCGTGTCCCATCTGAAGGTGACTGGACACTAACTTTGGTGCCACCCACAGCCTTTACATAGGACCAAACTTTCTTTGGGTTTTCTGAAAGATCATTTTACTAAATTCTGCTACAGTAGTCACTGAACTCTCCACGCATTGCTTTCTTGACAGCCAAACGTACCTCATTCGGCATCTCTCTATCTATAGCCCTATGCTTTGTTTTATACTTATTATGCAGTAGTTTATGTTTCTTTAGAATTTTCTTTATATTGACTGTATCTTGGAGGATTCTATCCTTTAGGAACTATTCTACTGCGTACATATCCATCCAGCATGTAGTCAACTTTTCTTCTTTAGCCACAATTCTTCTACATGTTCCTTTCCTGTGCCAAAAGTTTCAAGTTTCTCAGTGAATTATGTCACTGCCGATTTTTTGTCTTCGAAAATTATTCGCTGAACTTCGAATACCTTGTATTAGGTATAGACTTACTACCCAATGGTGACATGTGGAAATTTGTGCCGGACCGGTACTCAAACCCGTATTTCTCATTTGTCACGAACGGCTGCCTTAACCACTTCGGGTATCCGTCCATGGTCCCCAGACCGACCAAGACTTACTTATCACATGCGTACATCCTTTATCTAGTTTACTGAACATATACATCCTTCTATCTTCTACCTTCAACCTAGAGAGCATCTTCAGAAACATTAGAGGACACCAAATCGCTCTTAGGACGGTCAGTCGATCAGGCAATAATACCATGCATTGATGTACATTTATATCCTTCTCCGGCTTAATTGTCAAGGTTAAAACTTTTTCTGCTACTAGTGATCTTCGGAAAGACGTTAATCATTTTTTTCAGTAAATCTTACGACTCAATTTCCTAGTTTTTTCTCAATTTTTATATACAGCACCTGTCCGAACTACCCACTACCAAAAAAACTCATACAAAGTTACATTCAGCTTTCCAGTCAACAGCTCAAACAATACTAATAGTTACAACAATTTACAAAGAGGCTTAAAGACACTTTGCTATAGAAACGTTGTCCATTTTTCAGGTACACACGTTTTCTGTAACTGGATAGCAGTTATAGAGTTCATCAAAATAGCATAATAAAACTAATCGTAACGGAATTGCACACTGACGGGCCTTTTGCTGTCACAGATATTTGCACCGACTCGTCTGTACAGACAGTCTCTGCAAAGACAAATCGTTGCGTGTGACTGCAAAATTTGCCTGTGTTAATAGCTGTGTTCGGCATGTGCGAAGTCTGATGGCGTTTGATTTACCATAAACCAGACATGCAGACGAACTGAAATGCTGTAGTACTTCATATACGGCACGACATGTTTCCGGAACGGAAAATTTCAGATCAGCGTAGCTTCTGAAATTAAGTTGCAAGTTGCAACATACCTCAATGTCACTGTAAGTCTTTCATAAGCACTTATTCATTTTCTTATTAAATTGTCGTTTCTCCTAATATACGACGTAACATACTGCAACGAATATCTCTTCCTCCTAGGTAGGAACAGGGCTCTTTTTAAATTTTTAGTTCCTTCAAATAATTAACACGCGAAAGCGTTACACTTTTAGAAGCCACTGCTCTGTTCATTTTCTCCTTAATGAACTTCTTATTTTTATAACTTCTGAAATAAAACTATTATAATAAATTTCGTATTAGAAAATTTACTTAACTTAGCCATGGTCAGAAAATACTCAGAATTCTCGTACTTCTGATTCAGGGCTGTGCACCTCCCAGGTGCAAATGTTAACAGAATACTACAGACGAAATGTGCAGAATGTTGTTGCAAACATGGTCTGCTGATACAAACCAGAGTGTGTAAAAGGCCCTTAATCCTCATATTCTGTTGTACTGATTTTTGTGACTGTTGTTACGACATTGTGTTTTTAAATATTAAAGCTGTATTGCGTAACAATGATGCAGTGGCTTTGTACGTTTCCTTTAGAAATCACGTGTGATTCCCGTTGTTACTGTCTATAAGTGTAGTGCCATGATCCTGTTATCAGCTTTAATAACAATAAAGAACACTGTTAACTGCTGACATAAATGTCTAATTATTTTCTCTCATGTGCCGATTTTATTAATGTTCAACAAATGTTTTCCCATTTGTGAACCTTCTTTACATCTACGTAATTATATATATAGAAAATCAAATGTTCCCACTGTGCGATAACCTAAGCCTGAATACCACAGTTTTACCTCGCTAATGCTTCCGTTTGGAATTGTTAACATCACACTGCCTCCACTCTCTTCGGTTACACGACTGCGTAAGTCTTTCTTTTTTTATTTCAGCTCGACAGATGCTAAAGAGCCGGTAGCAAAATGTGAAAAGTTTATCCAGTACTGTTTTGTGCCAATTAAACTTTCACTATAGCAATTTCGTGACAATCCATTGTTGCAGGTCACAGACCACGTAAACGCGAGAACATCTCTTCTTAATTTCAGTACCATATCTGAATTACAAACGTCAACCCTAAACAAATGAAACACATTGAATGACACTAACAGTGGGCAAATAATCAATTAGCAAATTTAACTTGCAATCTGCAACCGTAAAACAAATTGTGCACACGCGCGCCTGCCACCGTGGTTTTTAACATGAGTAATTCTGACAATATTTTTATTGAATGCTGCTAACACACGGCTGTAATTCAGAATGAACATCTCACCTTGCAGCTGAGCGTACGCTGTTAAGGGCCCCACACACGAGCGACGGATCGCAGCAGCCCGTCGCCACATGGTTCAATCTGTCCACATATCACACGTGTGCGGGCAAATCGCAGATTGCAGCGGCCGATCGCTCAGAATTACTAAGGAATCTGTAGCATCGCATTCGACGTTTGACAGTATGGCTGTCTGTCTGCGAATCGTTTGTTTTGGATATTAAGCACGGTTGTGTAGATTTTTCATTTCGCTCTGTCCACGAAAAGTACAAAGTTTATGTTAGATTTTATAATTATTCAGTGAGTACAAATGACTCTGAAAAGGGAAGTTGAAGGCAGAGTCGCTACTAATATGACGGAAGAATAGAAATATAAAAGCAGTGATACCCTTAGATTTTGCTGATTATCAGTTTGAAGCTTGTGCTGTAGAAATAAAAGTTGGTGGGAAATTCATAGCAATAGTCGTTCTGGTGATTTTGAGTTATTTCTGGAAGTAGGCGCATTACTAAAGTTTTTAGCTTCTAAACAAACATTTTAATTTAAATGTTTGGAGCATATGTAGTCTATGGCAGTACTTAAGTCCTTGTGATTTCATATAACATAATCTCTCACACACTTTACAATAAAAGTATTGGGAAACCAACAGTGGCTTTATTTGATAACATTTCTACAGGCACGTCGAATTTCAAAACCACTCTGTAAGTATTTTCAGTTAAACCAAGAAATTACAAATGAAAAACAAATTGACGACTTTAGGATGCATTTACGAAATACAAATAGCAAAGATTTATGCAACAGTCTTAGCGCCATTAATAAAGGTAATGTATTCTGTAACACTACTTCCTTTTTAGCCTCACATATAACGGTAAAGGGCCCATACGTGAATAATGCGAGTAACAACTTTGAGTAAGGACAATCGATGATCGAAGTTCGTGCGTGCTGTCTCCATGGATAACACGACTTTTCCCGACGCGGGACAAATATATTTCCAAAGCGATTCAGGTAAGTAATTTTTCCAACAGCTTGCCCTTAACATAAATTATTTCATTTGACCTTTTATAATTGCGTTTATCTGATCATTTCAACGCAATTCATTTGTACTTAGTTCAGAATGTTTCCCTGACGTATGTAGATGAAAACAAAAGCGCCATGTTATTATGTGATAAGGCTATTGTCAAAAATGAGCTTGTTATATTGAGTACTGTTATCGTTCACAGCTTTGTTTTAATATTCGTTCATAATGTGGGCACTTACGTACGTATGTATGTATATCAAACATGCGTCTTTAGTTTTTTTGCCATCGTCCTTACACTGTCACGTTTGGTTTCTAATAGAGCTGTGGTGTTATTTAACGCCAAGCGTATTTCGCTCTGTGATTTTCTGCTAAACAATAGTACTGACGCAGGATTATGGGCACAGCACGCTTCCACTGAGTTTAATCGGAATTTTATTCGAGTGAACTGTAACGCTGAAGTTTTAATATTAAGATTTTGGAACCATCATGTTTCATTGCCTTGTTCTCGAAAACCTTTGTTATTGTTCTGAAGTAAGTAATTCAAGTCTGATTTATGCACAAACTTACACGTAGATGGATAAATTAAAAAGTTACAATATCCAGAAATGTGACAGTAAGAATTTTCAGTTATGGAAATATCAGTTGACAATTATTTTTCATGCTGGAGATAACCTTGTTTTTAATATTCGTTTGTAATGTGAGCACAACTTAGGGAATTTATGTTCGTCCTTAGAGAGCTATATCGGTATACTAGACTAACTTAAGGATACAGGGTACTTATAAATGGTGGAAAAATCGAAATTTTTATGACTTTATTAAATTCTATAGTCTTTACTGATTACATTGGTATACCGGTATACATTATATGGTTTCAAATGAAAAATGACTTATATGCACCAAATTTTAAAGTTACGGTCATGTATGCCGCCACGCCCCCTTTATTACTGTTACAGAAACCAGTATTATTTCGAAAAGAACTGTGAACTTTCTGTTTCCAGCGATTATACGAATGATACATTGTATATGCTGGTGACAGTGCAGGTTTCTAGTGCCTGTAAATGATTATCTTTGTTAGTATTTGCTTATGTTTCGCTGAAGCAGTTTGTTCATGTGTTACTGAATGTTTGTTGCCCAAGTGTTAAATATATTTATAGAAGTACATATCCTTTAGTGTGCAATAAATACGAACTACTCCACGCTTCATGAAATTCAATAAAAGGAAATTCCGTGGTAACCAGTTCACAAACAAAGCAAACCACATTGTTTAAAGCAACATATGTATAGTTCTTCAGGGAAAAAACTCCCACATGGCACGCCTTCTGGTGAGTCAAATTTTTGTTTTAACAATGATGTTGTTTGTAATGGATTTGTTGTTGTTGATGTGGTGCAACAAAGTAGCAGGAAGGGTTTAGCGTCAAAATTAGTTGTTCTGTTTAGATACTGCAATAAATCTACCTCGAAGATGACTTCGAACATGGTGCATAACTCATATGATATGAATCTGAAGTTAGTGTATGCAATGCGTGCAATAGGAAAACGAAAAAAAGGCTGTTCAAACGTTTTGTGGTTCGATGGACCTTTCTCCTCCTCCCAGTAGGTTCAGCAAGTACATAAAAATACTTTTAGATGCCTTGACGGTTTTGTCTAAAGCATCTATGAAACGTGCAGTAGAAGAAACGGTAAATATTAGTGGAACCAGGGACATTGCTGTTGCACTTGAAGGGACATAGCAACGTCGAGAACATCGTTCCTTGAGTGGTGTTGTAAGTGCTACTACTCTGAAGAATGGAAAAGTTGTTGATGTTGAGTGCTTATCTAAGTACTGCCACAACTGCCATGGTAACACTGAAGGAAATATTGAACATCAGTGTTCTAAGAATTATGATGGTTACAGTCGAGGTATGGAGTGTGATTGAGCTCTACAAATATTTCAGAGTCGGTGCCCGTTTATAACGTTAGATATACGAAGTATGTAGGCGATGGGGACTCTAAAGCTTTCAATAAAATTAATGAGTTCAATGTTTATGGTGATACCTTGGTAGCAAAACTGGAGTGTTGTGGACATGTGCAAAAGAGGATGGGTGCTAGATTGATGAAGCTACGAAGAGAAATGAAAGGAAAGTTGCTATCTGATGGAAAATCTCTGTCTGGCCGAGGCAGATTGACAGAAACTGAAATAGACCTTCTTCAGAGTTATCATGGACTGGCCATTAGACGAACTGCACCTCTGAATGATGTTACAGCTATGAGAAAAGCTGTATGGGCCACCTACTTTCATAAGTTGTCCACAGATGACCACTCTGTTCACGGACTTTGCCCTAAAGGAGCAGGTTCTTGGTGTGGTTACCAAAATGCAAAAGAAAGTGGTCAAATATACCATCATAAGCATTCTCGTCCTGATACTGCTATGAATGAAATAAAACCAATTTTTAGAGCTCTGAGTGACCCTGTTTTGCTTAGTAAATGTCTTCATGGAGGCACTCAGAATGCAAATGATAGTTTCAGTCATTGAATATCGGAAAGATTACCCAAGACTAAATACATTAAAAGATGGTGTACTAGATGCAGTGATATGTTTCAATGATTGAGTGACAGGAATTTTGGAAGTCCTGAGAAATTTAAGCATCAAATGTGGCTCTAATATGTAAGATCAATTGCTTGCGTGTGACAGACAACAGGTGCATGAAGCTAAAAGATTCGCTCTTCAAGTTACCAAAGAAACAAGAAGCGCTAAAAGGAATGCCAAGAGGAAGCTTTAAGATGAAGAAACGGTGCAGGATGAAGGCTATCCTTTAGGAATGTTCTGAGGCACAGTTTAATTGGACTCATATCTTCATTCACAATTTCCCACAAGTTGTGTTATTCAGAATTCAGGTACAAATATTTCCTTACGTTTATAAAGCATTGCTCTAATTTTTTTCTGTAACTTGCAATAGTCCATACTTATATAGTAGACATAAGCTTTATTGCAGAATCAACTACATTATAGAAAAAAATAACATATTTATTAGGAAAAAATTATAAAAATTAAAATGTAAAATGTGACATTTTTTATCCTTGTAATATACATAATAGGTGGAATTAAATAGGTCAAGTACCTCAGCCATCATGTCAGGCATATCTGGTAAAAATTTGGTCTCCTTCAAATGTATAACATTGGATTAAATGGTGCCTCAATTTGAGGAAGCATTTTGGAAAAAAATGCATCAATTTCTTTGTAATTTTTTTAGTAACCCTAAGCAGGTTCAAAAATATTCAAAATACTTCTAATTTGTTTAGAAAGTGTGATCCATTACCTAATACCAACAAAAAATCTGTAAAACATATACATTATAAACAGTGCCTGAAAGAAATAGGTGTTGATTTACATAATATGGAACTGGAAAAGTACCCTGTATCCTTAATTGCTGTTACTAGATACATTGTAATACACAAATATTGTGATTATCTAATCTTTCACTTTAAAATGCATTGTGAATGTTTCTTTACAAACTACGGGAGAAACTTTCACCGTCATTTTGACAAGTTGATACCACAGGTATGGTAATGTTTTCTCTTTGATCTGAAATGTAACTGAGAAATACTGGCCACGGAAAACAGGATTTTTGTTGAATGTGTCACTGCCTAAACCAAGTACCACCCCCTCCATTTCTTCTTTATTGCACCAATCACTGCCAGCTACCAGAATGTGAATTCTCAAGCTATTAAGTCACTAAATGTTACACTTAATTTAACCAAGATATTTTCTCATATCGAATGAAGCTGATCTTACTGAAGGCACTACCAACAGTGCATAGCCAAGAAACTTTCGTGTGACGTAGGCTGTTGTGGGGGCGCAAAATAAACACCACAATACCTACACGGATATATAATTTGTTGACCTGGTAGTTGTAGGTCAAATAGAAAGGACCTAATTCTTAATAAGACTTTGTTGGTATAGTTTGAAATATACCCGAGATCTCTCTAGCAAGTAAAAACTTGCGAATAATCAGTATTTCCGCGAGAGGCAGATGACGCCTGGTTTACACAATGTTGCTTATAATGAGAACAAAGACTTTTTTTTACCATTTGAAGGGGAACTGCAACAACAGTTTCTGTTTGGTCTTATTTCATATGACTGCAAAAAAAAAAAAAAAAAAAAAAAAAACCTAGAGAGCATCCTCAGAAACATTAGAGGACATCAAATCGCTCTTAGGACGGACAGTCGATCAGGCAATAAGACCATGCATTGATGTACATTTATATCCTTCCCCGGCTTAATTGTCAAGATTAAAACTATTTCTGCTACTAGCGATCTTCGAAAAGACGTTAATCATTTTTTCCAGTAAATCTTACGACTCAGTTTCCTGCCGTGGTGGCCGAGCGGTTCTAGGCGCTGCAGTCCGGAACCACGCGGCTGCTACGGTCGCAGGTTCGAATCCTGCCTCTGACATGGATGTGTGTGATGTCCTTAGGCTAGTTAGGTTTAAGTAGTTCTAAGTTTTAGGGGACTGATGACCTTAGATGTTAAGTCCCATAGTGCTCAGAGCCATTTTTCTCTTAAAAATATGCCTTATTGGTAGAGCGGATTCGATTTATAGAATAACGGGTAAAGGTTTTTGAAAACAGTAAGATAATACTTCTAGATAAATGCCCTAAGAAAATACAGTTTAGATTTGAGCAATTCGCTGACGTTAGTTTTTTAGATATCCACTGCTGACAGCGAAAACATGGTGCAAAAGTATGTTTCCGGATTCCCTCAGGAAACGCCCATGAACTAAAGGTGATTCCATAAGCCCCCTATGGTACACCGTAGACAACATCTATGCAAAAAGAGCCAACCGATTTACTCCAGTTACCGAAGCTGGAGGAAGTCTATAATATCCAAACTTTGTACTGTAGAATAGCGACAGTAAGGCCGTGTTACATCAGCGACAGAAGCGACCGATAGCGCGCGACAGCTTTAGGCGACAAAACACAACCTCAGGTATAGTTACGGAAATGTCCTACGTGGGCGACAATCTTGTCACTGCAGCACGCGCGACAGTGAGAGCGACAGCCACGTGTCTTCCCGGCAAAGCAGTGCAGCGGACGCGACGGCAGCTATGGAATACTTATCATCCGATTTTAAGAAAACTATTCTGTGAAAAAATTTGATTCTTCCGTATCTCATAGCTTGATGTCTTTGCTCGATAAAGATATGACTATATTTTCGTTATTTGTCATAGTTATTAAGCTGCACGTAACTGAATAATTGGCTGCACAAAATTTTTAAGAATTTGCAGAGGTAAAATCACATTGCGTAGACTTTCTGTATAGTTCATCTAAGGCCATACATTATTGCGTTTGAAATGTAACCAATATATCTAAAGTGTATTTAAAGTTGAGACCGGATTGATGCCTCTTTTCATGCTTGAAATATTGGTTGTTATATCCACGGACGGGTCTTTCGCGGCGCGTCCGAATCCTTTCCTGCGCTTCGGGAGTCAAGTGGTCGTAAAAATCGTCGTATCTCATAAACGGTTCAAGACATCGAAACGACGTTTTTTGGAAATGACATCACGCAAAAAGGACTATTTTATCGTATGATTTACATTCGGTACGTTTTTGTATACGCGTGAACAGAGCGAAAACATGACTCCCTATAAATTGCACTATGACGTTTTGTCCGAATTTTCATAGCTAAACAAAGAGAGAGAAACGGGCAAGCTGGGTATCAAAGCGACCAGCGAGAGGACTACTTTTGCATGAAAATATTTAACTGCTTGAAAGTAATCAGGGTAGTTAAGGAAAACATAATTAATGAGTTTAGGAAAAACTGAAATATTTCACGAAAAGCACCTGCCAAGCTGTGTAAATGAAGTGTCAAAAAGTTCATCTGTTCAGGGCCTGGCTATTTTGCACCTACAAAGATAAATTGGTGCAGTATTTAAATGTCAAAAAGGCTTCCTTCGAATCAAGTACCAAAGTTAGGATTTTCGAGAACAGAAGAAGTTAGGAAGGCAAACGAGTATTCAATAAGATCATGCTTTCTGAATAAAGCTTGAAAATAAAAAACGAAAGAAATCGATCAAATATTTTGTGAAACGATTTGTGCAAAAGAAATAAATATACCGGACAAACGTTCTACGTGCTTTTGAATGATGCTCGAAATCATGAACAGAAAATGAGGTGCATCAAACATTTCCCTAATATTTTTTATTTCATACTTTCAGACAAATCATTTAACAAAACGTTTGACTTTCTTTTCAAAAATTTTGTATCCTTTACTTTTACAGACTATTAACATTAACTGAAATGCTTGGCCCGTGGCCTCCTGATGAATTACGTTCGCAACATCAAATATCTGTAAAATTTCATGGTTGTTCATCGTAATTTATTATTAATTTAATGTGTGTGATCTACTGGGATAGGTGTGTGTATACACTTAAAGATCAAGTACTTTGGCACGATCTTAAAAATATACTTCTCGATGCAGTGTAAAAAGTATATGTAAGACCAGAATTGTAGCTCAGTCAGATAACTTAACAAAAAGTGGCAGGAATCGAACCCACGACCCATCCGTAGTCATATTCACTAACCAGGAACGCTACCATTACACCACAGCTCATTATATTTTGTTTACGTTCATTCTTGGTATTTACGGTAGTCAGTCATTCTTCCGCATTTATCGGCTGTTAAAAGTTCTTGATTATGTAAAAAAAAATTATTTATGAGACAGTCGAATGCTCATCTGCTCATTCACGTGTATTCTAAGAAATTGTCTGGTGATCTTCGTAGTTGATGATATTTATGAAATTCTCCATGAGATTCGTCCCTTTGTAAATTTCATGCACAACGTTCCTTTTCGCTTTATTTTCTTCAGTAACCCTAATTTTGTAGCCTTACTCCCCTCTCGCTCACCGATAGATCTGAACATACAGATTGGAAAATTGCGCAGGTCGCACCAGTGTTTGAGAAGGGTAGTAGGAGTAATCCATCGAACTACAGACCTATATCATTGACGTCGGTTTGTAGTAGAATTTTGGAGCACATACTGCATTCAAACATTATGAATCACCTCGAAGAAAACGATCTATTGATACGTAATCAGCATGGTTTCAGAAAACATCGTTCTTGTGCAACGCAGCTAGCTCTTTATTCGCACGAAGTAATGGCCGCTATCGACAGGGGATCTCAAGTTGATTCCGTATTTCTAGATTTCCGGAAAGCTTTTGACACCGTTTCTCACAAGCGACTTCTAATCAAGCTGTGGGCCTATGGGGTATCGTCTCAGTTGTGCGACTGGATTCGTGATTTCCTGTCAGGAAGGTCGCAGTTCGTAGTAATAGACGGCAAATCATCGAGTAAAACTGAAGTGATAACAGGTGTTCCCCAGGGAAGCGTCCTGGGACCTCTGCTGTTCCTGGTCTGTATAAATGACCTGGGTGACAATCTGAGCAGTTCTCTTAGGTTGTTCCCAGATGATGCTGTAATTTACCGTCTAGTAAGGTCATCCGAAGACCAGTATCAGTTGCAAAGCGATTTAGAAAAGATTGCTGTATGGTGTGGCAGGTGGCAGTTGACGCTAAATAACGAAAAGTGTGAGGTGATCCACATGAGTTCCAAAAGAAATCCGTTGGAATTCGATTACTCGATAAATAGCACAATTCTCAAGGCTGTCAATTCAACTAAGTACCTGGGTGTTAAAATTACGAACAACTTCAGTTGGAAAGACCACATAGATAATATTGTGGGGAGGGCGAACCAAAGGTTGCGTTTCATTGGCAGGACACTTAGAAGATGCAACAAGTCCACTAAAGAGACAGCTTACACTACACTCGTTCGTCCTCTGTTAGAATATTGCTGCGCGGTGTGGGATCCTTACCAGGTGGAATTGACGGAGGACATCGAAAGGGTGCAAAAAAGGGCAGCTCGTTTTCTATTATCACGTAATAGGGGAGAGAGTGTGGCAGATATGATACGCGAATTGGGATGGAAGTCATTAAAGCAAAGACGTTTTTCGTCGTGGCGAGATCTATTTACGAAATTTCAGTCAACAACTTTCTCTTCCGAATGCGAAAATATTTTGTTGAGCCCAACCTACATAGGTAGGAATGATCATCAAAATGAAATAAGAGAAATCAGAGCTCGAACAGAAAGGTTTAGGTGTTCGTTTTTCCCGCGCGCTGTTCGGGAGTGGAATGGTAGAGAGATAGTATGACTGTGGTTCGATGAAGCCTCTGCCAAGCACTTAAATGTGAATTGCAGAGTAGTCATGTAGATGTAGATGTACATTATTCTCAGCTTAGGGGCACCATTTTATAGTAACAGCCGGTGGGCTCTAAGCACAGCCATCTTGTAGCGCGACATAGTCGCTCGCACGCAGGACATCCGACCTTTCGCCCGATGCAACATGCTAGAGTGTCACGTGTGCAGACGTCGCTCGCTGTCGGTCGTTTCTGTCCCTCACGTAGGACACGGCCTAGGATGATCCCTCTGTTCGGTTTACAAATGGCTCCTAGCCCAAGGGCTACCCAAAACGCTTGACTCTACCTTTCTATCACCAGTAGAGCCCAGGATATGGCTGGGGAGCAGAAACGAGCGTGGAATCACTCGAGCGGAGATAAAGGATACCAATGTGGAAACCGACTGACATAAGCAACTTTGACAAAGGGCAGATTCTTACAGACCAGTACTTGGGAACGAGAATCTCAGGTTCGGCGAAACTGGTCGGCTGAGCGTGCTCACTGTCGTGAGAATCTATGGAAATTGCTTGAAATACGGTGAAATCCGAGAAGATGACTAGGTGTTGGAAGTTCACGCCTCACCACAAATCGAAGCTGTCGGAGACTTGCCGGCTCTGTAACGCAAGACAGGTACCGATCTAGTGCAGATACAAGTGTTACGTAGCACACCGTACAGGACACATTGCTGAACTTGGAGCTCTGCAGCGGACAACAGATATGTATTCCCCAGTTGACCAAGCGACATCGTCAATTACAACTGCAGTGGGCACGGGATCACACAGACTGGACCACAGGTTAATGTTCTCTGTTAGGATGAGTCACTATACTACTTAACACCGTGTCGATGGTCGTGTCCGGATATGTTGTCATCCACGCGAACGTGTGTTACAAACGCACCGCGTCTCAGACATAGGCCGATGGGGTTAGTATTACGCTGTGGGGGAGATTCGCCTGGGGGTGGCTGTAATCGAAAGCACCATGACTGCTGTGCTCCACCCCCCCTTCCCCCCCCCCCCCCCCCCACGCCACCCCTCTTGAACTTCATGCTGTTGTGTTGTTGTTGTGGTCTTCAGTCCTGAGACTGGTTTGATGCAGCTCTCCATGTTACTCTATCCTGTGCAAGCTTCTTCATCTCCCAGTACCTACTGCAACCTACATCCTTCTGAATCTGCTTAGTGTATTCATCTCTTGGTCTCCCTCTACAATTTTTACCCTCTGCGGTGCCCTCCAATGCTAAATTTGTGATCCCTTGATGCCTCAAAACATGTCCTACCAACCGATCCCTTCTTCTAGTCAAGTTGTGCCACAAACTTCTCTTCTCCCCAATACTATTCAATACCTCCTCATTAGTTACGTGATCTACCCACCTTATCTTCAGCATTCTTCTGTAGCACCACATTTCGAAAGCTTCCATTCTCTTCTTGTCCAAACTAGTTATCGTCCATGTTTCACTTCCATACACGGCTACACTCCATACAAATACTTTCAGAAACGACTTCCTGACACTTAAATCTATACGCGATGTTAACAAATTTCTCTTCTTGAGAAACGCTTTCCTTGCCATTGCCAGTCTACATTTTATATCCTCTCTACTTCGACCATCATCGGTTATTTTACTTCCTAAATAGCAAAACTCCTTTACTACTTTAAGTGTCTCATTTCCTAATCTAATTCCCTCAGCATCACCCGACTTAATCTGACTACATCCCATTATCCTCGTTTTGCTTTTGTTGATGTTCATCTTATATCCTCCTTTCAAGACACTGTCCATTCCGTTCAACTGCTCTTCCAAGTCCTTTGCTGTCTCTGACAGAATTACAATGTCATCGGCGAACCTCAAAGTTTTTACTTCTTCTCCATGAATTTTAATTCCTACTCCGAATTTTTCTTTTGTTTCCTTTACTGCTTGCTCAATATACAGATTGAATAACATCGGGGAGAGGTTACAACCCTGTCTCACTCCTTTCCCAACCACTGCTTCCCTTTCATGCCCCTCGACTCTTATAACTGCCATCTGCTTTCTGTACAAATTGTAAATAGCCTTTCGCTCCCTGTATTTTACCCCTGCCACCTTCAGAATTTGAAAGAGGGTATTCCAGTTAACATTGTCAAAAGCTTTCTCTAAGTCTACAAATGCTAGAAACGTAGGTTTGCCTTTTCTTAATCTTTCTTCTAAGATAAGTCGTAAGGTCAGTATTGCCTCACGTATTCCAACATTTCTACGGAATCCAAACTGATCTTCCCCGAGGTCGGCTTCTACCAGTTTTTCCATTCGTCTGTAAAGAATTCACGTTAGTATTTTGCAGCTGTGACTTATTAAACTGATAGTTCGGTAATTTTCACATCTGTCAACACCTGCTTTCTTTGGGATTGGAATTATTATATTCTTCTTGAAGTCTGAGGGTATTTCGCCTGTCTCATACATCGTGCTCACCAGATGGTAGAGTTTTGTCATGACTGGCTCTCCCGAGGCCATCAGTAGTTCTAATGGAATGTTGTCTACTCCCGGGGCCTTGTTTCGACTCAGGTCTTTCAGTGCTCTGTCAAACTCTTCACGCAGTATCATATCTCCCATTTCGTCTTCATCTACATCCTTTTCCATTTCCATAATATTGTCCTCAAGTACATCGCCCTTGTATAAACCCTCTATATACTCCTTCCACCTTTCTGCTTTCCCTTCTTTGCTTAGAACTGGGTTGCCATCTGAGCTCTTGATATTCATACAAGTGGTTCTCTTCTCTCCAAAGGTCTCTTTAATTTTCCTGTAGGCAGTATCTATCTTACCCTTAGTTAGATAAGCCTCTACATCCTTACATTTGTCCTCTAGCCATCCCTGCTTAGCCATTTTGCACTTCCTGTCGATATCATTTTTGAGACCTTTGTATTCCTTTTTGCCTGCTTCATTTACTGCATTTTTATATTTTCTCCTTTCATCAATTAAATTCAATATTTCTTCTGTTACCCAAGGATATCTATTATCCCTCGTCTTTTTACCTACTTGATCGTCTGCTGCCTTCACTACTTCATCCCTCACAGCTACCCATTCTTCTTCTACTGTATTTCTTTCCCCCATTCCTGTCAATTGTTCCCTTATGCTCTCCATGAAACTCTCTGCAACCTCTGGTTCTTTCAGTTTATCCAGGTCCCATCTCCTTAAATTCCCACCTTTTTGCAGTTTCTTCAGTTTCAATCTGCAGCTCATAACCAATAGATTGTGGTCAGAATCCACATCTGCCGCAGGAAATGTCTTACAATTTAAAACCTGGTTCCTAAACCTCTGTCTTACCATTATATAATCTATCTGATACCTTTTAGTATCTCCAGGATTCTTCCAGGTATACAACCTTCTTTTATGATTCTTGAACCAAGTGTTAGCTATGATTAAGTTATGCTCTGTGCAAAATTCTACAAGGCGGCTTCCTCTTTCATTTCTTCCCCCCAATCCATATTCACCTACTACGTTTCCTTCTCTCCCTTTTCCTACTGACGAATTCCAGTCACCCATGACTATTAAATGTTCGTCTCCCTTCACTACCTGAATAATTTCTTTTATCTCGTCATACATGTCATCTATTTCTTCATCATCTGCAGAGCTAGTTGGCATATAAACTTGTACTACTGTAGTAGGCATGGGCTTTGTGTCTATCTTTGCCACAATAATGCGTTCACTATGCTGTTTGTAGTAGCTAACCCGCACTCCTATTTTTTTATTCATTATTAAACCTACTCCTGCATTACCACTCTTTGATTTTGTATTTATAACCCTGTAATCACCTGGCCAAAAGTCTTGTTCCTCCTGCCACCGAGCTTCACTAATTCCCACTATATCTAACTTTAACCTATCCATTTACCTTTTTAAATTTTCTAACCTACCTGCCCGATTAAGGGATCTGACATTCCACGCTCCGATCCGTAGAACGCCAGTTTTCTTTCTCCTGATAACGACGTCCTCCTGAGTAGTCCCCGCCCGGAGATCCGAATAGGGGACTATTTTACCTCCGGAATATTTTACCCAAGAGGACGCCATCATCATTTAATCATACAGTAAAGCTGCATGTCCTCGGGAAAAATTACGGCTGTAGTTTCCCCTTGCTTTCAGCCGTTCGCAGTACCAGCACAGCAAGGCCGTTTTGGTTAATGTTACAAGGCCAGGTCAGTCAATCATCCAGACTGTTGCCCCTGCAACTACTGAAAAGGCTGCTGCCCCTCTTCAGGAACCACATGTTTGCCTGGCCTCTCAACAGATACCCCTCCGTTGTGGTTGCACCTACGGTACGGCCATCTGTATCGCTGAGGCACGCAAGCCTCCCCACCAACGGCAAGGTCCATGGTTCATGGGGGGGGGGGTTGAACTTCATAGCAGATCATTTTCATCTTTTATACTTGATGCCTTTCCCGACGGCAATGGCATCATCCCGCAGGACAACTGCCCTTGTCAAAAGGCTAAAATCGTGCTACAGTGGGTGGGCTGAGGACCATAATAGTGAATTCATTTTGATGTCCTGGTCACGAAATTTGCGTGATCTGAATGCAATGGAACATTCCTGGGAGATCATCGGGAGCCAGTTCAACACCCACAAATCATCGGGCCGTAGTTTACGGGAACTGCGTGACCCGTTCGTAGACATATGATGCCACATACCTCCGGAAACTTACTAAGAACCTGTCGGATCCATGTCACACAGAATCACTGCTGTATTGCGTTCCGAAGGTGGACTATCACGCTATTAAGCAGGTGGTCGTAATGTTTTGGCTCATCGGTTTAGGTTTCCCATCATGTGCCTAAATAGTTTAAGGCAAACGCAGGGTGGTTTCTTTGAAAGAACACGCCTGATTTCCTTCCCCAATCCGAGTTTGTGGTTCATCTGTAAGAAATTCATAGTCGGGGGAACGTTAAACTACAAACTTTCTTCTTTCCAAAAAATTAATCCAGTTGTAGTAGCATACACTGGGCGGTAATATTTTTCCTAATGTAAACTCCATCTGTTTCGCAGAAATCTACCACGACAAAAATAACTGTCATGTATCGATGTAAATAGCAGCGAATTAAAAATTGTTACATCTTCGAAAAGTTTTAAGTTTGGAACGTCATCGACTCTTAGACGCTTTAGTCTGGAACCGCGCGACCGCTACGGTCGCAGGTTCGAATCCTGCCTCGGGCATGGATGTGTGTGATGTCCTTTGATTAGTTAGGTTTAAGTAGTTCTAAGTTCTAGGGGACTCATGACCTCAGATGTAAAGTCCCATAGTGCTCAGAGCCATTTGAACCATTTTTTGACTCTTATGCCAAAGCTGTTTTCCTGGAATGTGCAGTTTGACTTGTGCTTTGATTGAGGTTATATTATCCTTGACGAAGAGTAAACTGTAGATAACTTCAATTGCGTCCAAGAAGCTTTGAATAGTGTCAGTAATTTTCTTACTTTATATTAATGATGTATTAGATACTATTAGGTGTAACATCTGACTTTTCTCCAGTGGTGTAGTTACGCACAGGAAACAGTAATTTGTACACTTACGGGGTCGAAAAATGCAACAGTATTTGAGCATTGACTCAAGCTAGAATGAGTTCGAATCACTATACTTTTAGTCCAATCGTCACACTATGTTTCAAAAAAATAATTTAAATTTCTGATTTTGCGTAAAAATGAATTAAAGTCTTTTCAAAATATTCTAATTTGCCCCGAATACAAATTTTGTTTTTGCGTGATTTGCGTAACTTGCTTAAGGCAAATTCTGGGATACTTCCCTTGTAAAACGAAGGCGGATTCACATTCCCTCACTCATTTTACGCTCCATCGCCAATGACTCGACTTGGACGGGACTTTAAATCCTAATTCTTCTTCCTTCCTTCAAGTTGCTTGTTCTAGCACGGTGTAACTACACCGTAATAAAAACATTGTTACTGCAACAGAATTACAGTGTTACTTGGGTGCTATATTTGTTCACGATACAAGCAGCCTATGCACCTGGAAGACATACCAAATATTAAATTGACTGCTAAACCACAAATAATATATGTTAAGGCAGTGTATATTCCACAAGTCATCACTTTAACCGTTTGCTTTTGTTCATGTGTGTGTATGTGTGTGTGTGCGGGGGGAGGGGGAAGGGGGGGAGGAACACCCGTGTATAAACATTAACTATGTACATTGATTATAAGAAGTTAATAATATATAATGCCATGTATTGGAAACCCAGTACGAGACCCATTTGAGGTGATCCTTGGATATGCAACAGATTCGACTGTGGAGATACGTTCAAGTGCAGTGAACAATATGCCATTCGTTATCACCTCTTCATTGGAGATGATATGATAGTTATACTTTTTCACTCAAAATTGTTGCTTCATCCTTTTCTGCAAAGCATTGCAGACTACTCGATGGAAAGAATTTAAATGTTATTCCAGAAATAAGAACATAATTGGTTACACTATGACGCAATGGCAATTTGGAAAGACATACACCAACAAATACACTGTTGACCATTATATTGCACCGTCAGGAAGTATAGCAATGCAAAATTTTACTTATTGTGCGTATACAGTATAGCAGGAAAAATATATAATTAAATGAATTTCTTTTATTTCCGTATACGATCACAACATTGTTAGGTTCTTAGGCTATCCGTTTCGGTCAGCGATGACCGTCTTCAGACCTGCAGAAAAACATGGGAAAAAACAGATAAAATAATCCATAATGAAAAGTATTACTGACATACATGTGAAAACATGCTCTTAAAATACGACCAGACCTACCTGTTTTACAACACGTCGTTATATAACGAAGCCATAATGGAATCGCCAAAAGATATACACAAAATCAGCATAGCATCGTCCCTGTATTTAAAGTATGGTATATATTGGGCCACAGTGTCGGCGGAATCAGCTTGTTAACGGCGCTACTGTTCGTGACAAAATGTGCCACAGTAGCCACAAAATATTTGTGTCGAAAGCTCATTAGATGTCGCTACTGTAAGCCTATACCTATTCAACAGTTATATAACTGTAGAAAATGCAGTAAAAATTAGAATACAGTAGATTACGTCTATGGCGGGCTTACCAGGGGTATAAGTTGTTAACAGTGGCAAAATACAATAAATTAAAAAGACGGCTAAAGTTAAATTTAGACTGTTAAAAGAAAATGAAACATTGCTTACCCCAATATGTTGTTTCATCCATTGAGTTCTTTCCGTACTTATTTTATCAATTTTACGTTATTCTGTTAGCTTCGTGAGCTTGTTCTTACACTGTGTGATCAAAAGTATCCAAATGGTTCAAATGGCTCTGAGCACTATGCGACTTAACATCTGAGGTCATCAGTCCCCTAGAACTTAGAACTACTTAAGCCTAACTAACCTAAGGACATCACACCCATCCATGCCCGAGGCAGGATTCGAATCTGCGACCGTAGCGGTCGCGCGGTTCCAGACTGAAGTGCCTAGAACCGCTCGGCCACACTGTCCGGCTCAAAAGTGTCCGGACACCCCCAAAAACATACGTTTCTCATAGGAGGTGCGTTGTGTTGCCACCTGCTGTCGGGTACTCCATATTAGCGACATCAGTAGTCATTAGACATCGTGAGAGAACAGAGTGGGGCGCTCCGCGGAACTCATGATTTCGAATGTGGTCAAATGATTGGGTATCACTTGTGTCAGACGTCTGTACGCGAGATTTCCATACTCCTAAACATCTCTAGGTCCACTGTTTCAGATGTGATAATGAAGTGGAAACGAGAAAGGGACACGTATATCACAAAACCGTACAGGCTGACCTCGTCTGTTGGCCGACAGGAACCGTCGACAGTTGAAGAGGGTCGTAATGTGTAATAGGCAGACATCTATCCACACCATCACACAGGAATTCCAAACTGCATCAGGATACACTGCCAGTACTATGACAGTTAGGCGAGAGGTGACAAAAATTGGATTTCATGATCGAGCGGCTGCTTATAAGCCACACATCACGCCAGTAAATGTTGCACGATGCCTCGCCTGGTGTAAGTAGCGTAAACACTGGGCGATTGAACAGTGGAAAAACGTTGTGTGCAATGACGAATCACGATCCACAATGTGGCGATCCGATGGCAGGATGTGGGTATGGTGAATGCCTGGTGAACGTCATCTGTCAGCGTGTGTAGTGCCAACAGTAAACTCGGAGGCGGCGGTGTTATGGTGTAGTCGTATTTTTCATGGAGAGGGCTTGCACCCCTTGTTTTTTTGGGTGGCACTATCTCAACACAGGCCTACACTGGTGATTTAAGCACCTTCTTGCTTCCCACTGTTGAAGTGCAGTTCGGGGATGGCGATTGCATCTTTCAACACGATCGAGCACCTGTTCATAATGCACGGCCTGTGGCGGAGTGGTTATACGACAATAACGTCCCTGTAATCGACTGGCCTGCACAGAGTCCTGACCTGAATCCTACAGAACACCTTTCGGATGTTTTGGAACGCCGACTTCGCGCCAGGCCTCACCGACCAACATCGGTACCTCTCCTCAGCGGAGCAGTCCGTGAAGAATGGGCTGCCATTCCCTAAGAAACCTTCCAGCACCTGATTGAACGTATGCCTGCGAGAGCGGAGGTCGTCATCAAGTTAGAAGGGTGGGCCAACACCACACTGAATTCCAGCATTACCGATGGAGGGCGCCATAAGTCATTTTCAGCCAGGCGTCCGGATATTTTTGACCACATAGTGTATGTATGTCATTATATTTTTATCTGAAGTCGCCACAAGAACGTCGCAGAATTAGATATCGCCACTTTTTAACCATTTTCTTTTGACAATCTAAATCCACTTTAGTCGTTTTTTTTTTAATTTACTGCGTTTTGTCACTGTAATAACACATACACATGATAAGCCCGCTATGTATTTAACATATCGTATTGTTTTCTTGATTTGTACATTTATATAACTGACAAATATGAGTAAGGTTACAGTGGCGATGTCTCATGAGCTTACGACACAAACATTTTGGGCTAGTGTGGCACATTTTGTCATGTGTAATCGACTGGCCTGCACAGAGTCCTGACCTGAATCCTACAGAACACCTTTGGGATGTTTTGGAACGCCAACTTCGTGCCAGGCCTCACCGACCAACATCGGTACCTCTCCTCAGCGGAGCAGTCCGTGAAGAATGGGCTGCCATTCCCTAAGAAACCTTCCAGCACCACCTCGACTGTCACGCTAAAATATTTAGCGTGGCAGGCTAGCAAACCTAAAAGTCAATATATGCACATTTTCATTGGAAAGGCCACGTGCATCCATAGGGGATAATCTTTCCCAACACTTACTTTCTAAACCTATATACTAAATACAATTATTACAGTTTGGATCCTTTGTACACAATTAATATATATATTTACACACGGTTTGTTTGAACAAGCTGCTCGCCAGCGCAGTTAATGTTGTGTGCTCCCTGCGTTGGTTTCCCAATGCATCTCTGGCAGTACGTAGTCCTTGCGCACGCGCAGTCGTATCACTGAATTTCGCGTGCGGCAGTTTCAAAATCGCTGTGTTATGACAGTCTTGAACAGTATTCACTCTCACATAGTGTTCATTACAAGTTGTTATTCCAGCATAAATGGCGTGTTAAGTCCGGTGACACCATAAGATTGAGCGTGTGCGTGATCTGAAGCAATGTCTATGTCTTCTGTTACGACACAACACTCCAGGTCCTTGTGCGTTTTCATGACTATTGTTCCTGGGGCATATATGGTCGATGCAGTTTTTAGCCTCCACATCGCCTACGACAGGTGCTGAGTTTATTGTCTCCAAAGCATCTGAAGGCCGGCCAGGAACAACGGCGTCGATGTTCGCAAAGGTAGGTGTATCATCACGTTGTTTACACTCGCCAACAAACGTTCAATTGCAGTGTGAAAATCCTCATTATCGTCGAAGTAAATTGCAGTTTATATCGGACTTCGGATCCGAAGATTGCAGGTTCGTGTCCTGTCACGGTCGCCAGTTGTAGTGGTTAATAAAAAAGAGAAGAAAAATAAGAGAGAAGAAAAGAGGTTGAAAATGTGGAAGAAATCGTGAATAAAAAAAAGGGGTTTTAAAATCGTAAATGACCAAAAAGGGAAAGAATGAAAAGCAAATCGGACTTCGTATTACAGAAAAGCTATTGTTGGGGTGGTCCTTGTGGCGTTTTTGAGCAAAAGTTAAACCAACATCCACTACAAAAAGTATTGAAGAAGAACAGAGAATAACAAAATGTAACTGACAGGGGGAAATGACGTAGATAAGAGTTCATCCTTTACCACGTAAACTTGTTTTCTTTCGTGTGGCGTCCAGGTCTTCAAAAATCTCTTTCATTTCTGCGTGAAAAGTCTGCTCCGAAATCTTGCAATCGTCCAGGAATCACTAATTTATACCAATTAAAATCATCTTGATACTGTATGCAATTTAATTTACTTTGCTACTTCCATCCTCCGAATTTCTTAACAAATTCCGCAATATGTCTACACATTAAAATCAGATCAAGACTAGCTAATAAGTTTTTTTTTTTTTTTTTACGTCTTCATCAGATCACGTCTGCCTTCAGCTTCGGCTATCAAGAGACAATTAAGAAACGAATAGAAAACAAAAAAAGAGTTACAATTTTAGTAGTTTCTCTGCCGTCGAGCGCTCATACCGCTGCGACGGGATATTTTTTATCTGAGGGAACGAGTGTAGCGCGGCGAAATTCAAAGTCCCGCTACAACTGTAATCGACTGGCCTGCACAGAGTCCTGACCTGAATCCTACAGAACACCTTTGGGGTGGTTTGGAACGCCGACTTCGTGCCAGGCCTCACCGACCAACATCGGTACTTCTCCTCAGCGGACCAGTCCGTGAAGAATGGGCTGCCATTCCCTAAGAAACCTTCCAGCACCTGATTGAACGTATGCCTGCGAGAGCGGAGGTCGTCATCAAGTTAGAAGGGTGGGCCAACACCACATTGAATTCCAGCATTACCGATGGCGCCATAAGTCATTTTCAGCCAGGCGGCCGGATATTTTTGACCACATAGTGTATGTATGTCATTATATTTTTATCTGAAGTTGCCACAAGAACGTCGCAGAATTAGATATCGCCACTTTTTAACCATTTTATTTTGACAATCTAAATTCACTTTAGTCGTTTTTTTATTTACTGCGTTTTGTCACTGTTATAACACATACACATGATAAGCCCGCTATGTATTTAACATACCGTATTGTTTTCTTGATTGCGTTTTGTACATTTATATAACTGACAAATATGAGTAAGCTTACAGTGGCGATGTCTCGTGAGCTTACGACACAAACATTTTGGGCTAGTGTGGCACATTTTGTCATGAACAGTAGCGTTGTTAATAAGATGATTCCGCCGACACCGTGGCGCAGTATATTCCATATTTTAAATACGATTGAGACTGTACTACGCTGATTTTATGTGTATCTTTTGACGATGTCACTATGGCTTCGTTATATTAGGACATGTTGTAAAACAGGTACGTCTGGTCATTTTCTAAGCGCATGTTTTCCACACATATGTCAGTAATACTTTTCATTATGACCTATTATATTGCTTTAAGATGCAGACAGTCCACTAGTTGTATCTGTTTTTCCCCCATGTTTTGCTGCAAATTCTGAAGATCGAAACCGGTAGTCCAAGGACCTAACAATTTTGTGAAATAAAAGAAATGTATTCATCACTTTCTGAATCAATGTTTGGTCGCAGCTTGCGAAACATGATTAAACTCTTTGGTGATTTGGAGGTTTCGAGTATGTAGAAATGCCCCCCCTCTGGCGCCAACAAGGGCTCAAAACCGGTTGGGCATCGTGTTAAACTGAGCTTGGATGACAGATACGGATACATATTTCTATGCTGCTTCAGCTCTATGCAAGAGTTTATCAACTGTAGTGGCTAGTGATTGGTGGCACGCCAATCTCTCGGCAACCTATGACGAATTGTTTCAATGTGTGAGGTACCAGGAGACATTCTGGCCAGGGCAACATCGAAGTGAGTCCTTTCATACATGGGCTCTTGCGTATTCTCGTAGAAGGATAACATCACGGAGGTTGTCATGTGAAATGGGACAGGCAAACAATTACTCTAGGACTGCACAATGTTGAAAACAAAGGTGTACTGGTGGGAACAGTGATTACCATGCGAAACGTAAGGTGAGCAATGAAGGAAATCTGTCCCGTGGAATCAGATTGTGAGATAGCTGTCGGTATGACAGAAAAGTTCCAGTGTGGCGTTTAAGGCATCACTGAGATGGTGATTGCGATTGTGATGAGTGCGTAGGCAGTGTAGCGTGTTGTTTGCAGTTTTGATGATGGCAAGGGAGAAGGGAAAGGATGAAACCCGGCGCTAATACATAGTCTACTTTTTTTAAATTACAGCAACGGAGCTCTGAGTTTAACGTCCCGACGCAATAAACTTGTTATCGTATGCAATGTCACGTTCACTCACTCCCTGAGGGTGTGACCAGCTACGTTTGAGTCGAGCGCTTTTGTGCAACACTTCGCTAGCGACCTTGGCTGCGGAGGCGAGTTTGACAGTGACTGAACTGTACGAGGCCCCTGGAAAGTTCTAAAACACGTACACTAATGCATATCAAGGTCGCAGATATCATTAATGACCTGTATGACATGTAATGTGCGTGTGGCTAGATCCCTAGGTGCAATTCCTTCTAGCTGACGCCACTTCGGCGACTTGTATGTCGATGAAGATGAAATAATGACAATATCACACACTTAGCGAGCGGAAGAAGCCTCCACGCCGGCCGGGAATTGAACCTGGGCTCCTCGCATCGCATTCTGTCGCGCTGTCATTCAGCTATGGAGGTGGACAGTGATCTATGGTTGGGCTCGATTCTTTGAAGCTGCGCGCAAGAAAATTATAATGGGGCAACACATCGCCGATCGAGAGTTCCTCCGTTTTTCAGCAGTGCGCGTTTGATCGCCAGTCCCCGACAGCAGCGCAGTACAGCGGCAGGGCCGTGAATGACGTGGTGCAGCGAGACGGAACGGAACGTCGATTCATGTAACGCCACGCGCATGCGTTCTGTTCGCATTTCACCAGCGCAAAACACCCATGCTTCAGCTATTGTACTGCAAATATTGAATGGAAAACGGTACAGCAGAGCAGCAGAGGACTTCTTGGATTAGAGGCTGGCAACCGTCAGTGAACTGATCACTAGAGAAGTTTCTGTTATTACGTGGACGTGTACTGTGTTCGGCACAGTGAACGATAGCAACAAAAAATGGTTCAAATGGCTCTGAGCACTATGGGACTTAACATCTGTGGTCATCAGCCCCCTAGAACTTAGAACTACTTAAACCTAACTAACCTAAGGACATCACACACATCCATACCCGAGGCAGGATTCGAACCTGCGACCGTAGCGGTCACGTGGTTCCAGACTGAAGCGCCTAGATCCGCACGGCCACACCGGAAGGCACGATAGCAACACCTTAAATAATTGTACCATTCGAGTGGGTGTCGAAAATGATTAGAAATTACAAATGTCTCATACCAACATTCATGTGATTTTCGAAGTGAAGCACTGTATTTACGTTTAGTTTTGATTAATCGTGAATTATTTGATGGTAAATTTGTTCATTTGTATAAATCAACCAACACAAAAGTAGTTAATGAAGGCACTCTGTATCACGTCGCTGCCTGCAGATACAGCTACGATCTTCGTTCTTCCTAACGATATTTCTTAATTTCACAGGAAACAAAAAACGATAGTTTACGTAACAGGTATTAAAAGTCTTGCAAGGGTATATCGACAGCTAGATTGCCAGTGGTGTTATTGTGTATACTGCCATACCTTCGCAATTCTGTATTCACATGTGACTCTAAACTGATGCTAATGGGTAAGTGGATTCAAATTACCGTTACCCTCTCGTGGTACGTAACATAACTTCCCACGTTGGTGAGGGCGATGGCTCCTCCTACCACAGACTCACATTATACCAGAAACTCTAGCTCGTCGAAAAGCTCTCGATAGCTTCTCACACTTCAAGGACATTGTTCGGAGCAGTTCCTGAGGAGCACATTTTCCTCCCTTCAGCACGTGTTCTACAGAACTGAGCTAAAATGATTTCATCGGATAAGTAAGCTAATGAATAAATATTTCACTCTTGTGTAGAGAGTCCACTATTGTGGATCTTCCTAACACATTACAACTCCACAGTTGGCTTGTTGACCGGATGTCGACCCCTGACCCTTGCCTTTCGCGCGAAATGCTCACACCAAATGAGCTACTCAGGAACTACGCACAATTCGGCCCATAATTTCGCCCCACAATTTCCATCTAAGAATATCTTTCTTCTTCACTAATGATTCATCTAAGAAGAACATCTAGACTGTGTTTAAGCTCTCCTCTGGGAAATCTCACAGAATTGGTAGTCTGGCCAGATACACAGGACAGCTTCCCTGGAGTTTGGAAACTAGGATAGGTATGAGTTGGTGGATGCTGTGATTTGGCCTTAAGTCGTTGACGGATTTCATTCAGTAGAAAGCAATTCCGACTGAAGAAAATCGTCCTGGTTCGTGTCCCTGTCCGGTACATAGTTTTAATCAGCTGCGGAAATTTGAAGTACAGCATGCAACAGAGTAATGCACTGTGGTTAACGTGCAAGTACCCAGCGGGTTGTTGTTAACTGAACAGACCGACAATATTAATGTCCTGAGAGGTCACTGTACAATTCTTGAGTGCAGAACGATGGAAACGTATCAGTGGTTCTCACTGCATCCGATCAAAACGGACCCACTAATCTAATACCACTAACTGCATGAAACAGGAGTACATATTTTGGAAAATTGAATGCTAATCGCTGTACCCTTTAGCATGAGATGAGCAGGGATCTCCGAGTGAGATGATTAACTCTGTATTATGTGGTTTATGTTTAAATGTGTGTGAATTCCTAAGGGACCAAACTGCTGAGGTCATTGGGCCCTAGAGTTGCACACTACTTAAACTTACGCTAACTTGTGCTAAGAACAACACACACACCCATGCCCGAGGGAGGACTCGAACCTCCGGAGGGAGGGCAGCGCGTGACAAAGCGCCCCAGACCGCGCGGCTGAGTTTTATGGATTATATGGATGCTCAGGTGTTATTGTTATTGCATTGAAACGGAGGGTGATCCGGTCCATAAACCTGCTGTACGAATCCGCGTCATCTGTCACTGACACGTTGTTGACCTCTGCAGGTGGACCTGACGGCAGCGCTTTCTCCCCCGAATCGAATTTCTTAACGGTGCTTAACAGAGTGGCTCTGAATAGCCCATGACTGTATGACTCTTCAGATGGACTGCCCCACTACTTCTTTCTCTTCTTGTGCGTGACTGTCATTCGGGCAGCCAACACAAATTCTGACGACTTAATAGCTACAAGTTACCCCGAACCACTCCATTCGACGAGGCAAAAGTAGTGCAGTTACCTCTTCAGACATTTACTCTCTCAGGAGGTGGGCATAACAATTTGCTCTTTGTCAAAGTCATTTATGTCAGTAGATTTTCACATTTGCGGCCATCAAAATAGCAATATTGAAATGTAATAACACTAACACAATTTGTAATCAACACATTTAAAAGAAAATTTTGAAAATGAACAGTTAAGACGTAGCACCAACTGACTAAGACGTAGCACCAACTGACGAATTTATGTAGCTAAGGTAGATGAAGACAGTGAATGAATGGATAGCAAAAGGAATATACGTAAGTGTAGAAATGGGCTGGAGTTGGATTTTCAAAATAAATATACCTGTTTGTCTGGAAAGGAAAGCCGACAATAAGCGCGTATTACGTTATGGCAGTAGGATATAGACTTTTAATGCGTAAAACCATTCAGAACGTTAGCAATTTGTACAGAAACCAGACTGCAGCTATAAAAATTGAAGTACATGAAAGGGAAGTAGTAGCTGAAAAGGGGATGATGCAGGTTTCTCACCTATCTCCTATGTTATCCAATCAGTACATTGAGAGAGCAGTAAAAGAAATTAAGGAGAAATTTGCAATGGCAATTGAAGGTCAGGGACTAGAAATGAAAACTTTTAAGTTTGTCGATGGAACTGTAATTCTTCCAGAGACAGCAAAAGACTTGGAAGAAGTTGAACGCAATTTATGCTGTCTTGAAAAGAGGTTACAGAATTGACACTAGCAAAATTAACTGCTGAGGTCATCAGTCCCTAAGGTTACATACTACTTAACCTAAATTATCCTAAGGACAGACACACACACATATGTCCGAGGGAGGACTCGAACCTCCGCAAAAGTAAAGTGAGAGTAATATAAAGCAGGTGAATTAAATCGGGCGATACTGCGAGAATTAGATTAGGAAATGAGACTCTTTAAGTAGTAGATGAGTTTGCTATTTGGGTAGAAACATAGTTGACCATGGCCGAAGTAGAGAAGATATAAAATGCATACCGAATGTAGCAACAGAGTCATTTCTGTGAAAGAGAATTATTTTAACATCTAAAATGAATTTAAGTGTTAGGAAGACTTTCCTGAAAGTATTTGCCTGGAATGCAACATCAAATGGAAGTGAAATGTGCACAATGGTCAGTAAAAGGAAGAAGAGAATAGAAGCTTTTGAAATGCAGGCCTAGTGGAACAGAAGAATACTGAAGATTAGATGGGTGGATTGGATAATTTATGAAGAGGTGTCGAATGGAACTGAAAAAAAAAGTAATTTACGGCACAACTTGACTATAAGAAGAGTTCGGTTGATAGGACTCGTCACGAGGGATTAACGAATAGTCAATTTGGCACTGAAGGGAAGTATGAGGTATGAGGGGAGGGTAAAAATTGTAGAGCGAGTCCAAGGCTAGAATAAAGTAAGCAGGTTCAGAAGGTGGAGAGCTTTAACGACGCACGTGATTTTTCTGGTATCGAGCGTCCCAAGCTCAAGTGACTGAAGGTAACAGAACAAAACCGAGTAGACGTACTCCACCAGCCGAGTATTGGTTTGACCGGCTTTATGCAAAGATCTGCCAACTGATTTGTGGTACTAGTTTAGCTCTCTCGTTCACCCAGAATCAATGGAAAATTTTCAGCTGGTCCTCTAGGCAGTTACAAGGGAAAAAATTGCACTTAATGAGGAAGGTGATAAAGATGAACAGGGCTGGTTTTTGGCACGGCAGGCTGCGGGGCGTGGCCCTCGGACGCAGCGTCGTGGCCACGCACCCACGCACTACTGCCGCGGCGGGAACACAAAGGTCACGGGTTCGGCACGCCGGCGCGGCGCTGGCCGATGCCGTCCCCTTGGCGACGCAGCCCATTCACTGCCGCCGATCGTTAGCGTCCACCCAGGACGCCGCCCATGGCCTCTTCATTCTCTTCGTGGGTGCCAAATGATCCGTACTGCTTGACTTTGGGCATGCGCTCGTATCAGTGGGATGGACCAGTGTTGTGGGGGTCTGCACTCTAGTTGACATACTTGCGGTCAGGAGACACATGATGCAGCGCGAAATGACATGTCATTCTTCAGATAATGGTTCAAATGGCTCTGAGCACTATGGGACTTAACATCTGAGGTCATCAGTCCCCTAGCACTTAGAACTACTTAAACCTAACTACCCTAAGGACATTAGACACATCCATGCCCGAGGAAATATTCGAACCTACGACCGTAGCGGTCGCGCGGTTCCAGACTGAAGCGCCTAGAACCGCCCGGCTACACCGGCCGGCTGTCATTCTTCACTAGATCTCCAGTCGAGACATTTACCGAAGTGACCACTGATGGATTTCTTCAGAACTGGCGTCCCTAAGCACACAGCTCAGATCAAAATTGTATACGCTGTGTCTGTTCGTTCGGACATATAACTAGGGCGGAAGGGTCTAGTGATCCTTCCTGTGCAAATGCACAGCATGCTCGAACTCTTACCGGAATCAGCGAATCGATGCGAGTAGTTAGACTAATGGAAAGGGGTACTATTTCAGTAATGTGTGGGTAAGATGGGCATTTGGGTCGGTCAAGGTCCGTGCTCGGATTGCCGAGGCTGTCAAGGCGACCACTCACGACAAATGGAAAAGTCCATTTTCTAGTCCCAGTCCGGAAGCAAAGGTGAGAGCGAGAGGAAAGCACATACAGACGTGAACAGAGATAGATATTACCTTGCAATACGAAATATTCTTCGACCTTGGTGGTCAACAGTGGCAACCACTCGGCAATGATTGCCATGCATTGCAGCCTTATTGCAGCAGTGTTGACGGCAACGCTATTGTCGTCAAATGTTGCCGTAAAATGAGGTCCATCTTAACGCATCTCTAGATTAAAAAGTATTGGTCTGTTTCGTACCCACTGACTACGTGCACACATTACACAAACGCGTGTCCACTGCTTGTGGCTTATTTCAAGCACAATCAGGTGCTTACGCACAAGTTGGTGATTCCTTGTGAAGGATGGTTGATGAATGTGGAAGAATTAGAGATAACTACGTTGAGCATCTCCTCGTATCAAAGATTTTCATAAGACAGAATTATGCATATCTAAAAAGTCATTGTTTCTGGACATATGTTTACAGGATTTTCTTCTAGTTCTGACCAGTACGACCTTTTGTAACAATATGGGCCATTATTTTTTTGCACCTTATATAACATGAAGCCTTCTGCCATAATTTCTAATTTTATCACTATAGTAAGTGCAGAGAGTAGCTTAGGAGAAATCGCAGTCTATTAGTGGTCAAATACGTGTATTGTATCACTTGACGTCCCCGGGTGAATCTTGTTGATATTGAAGATGGGGTTTGAAATAAGTGGACCTTCAGCAGTAATCATTAAAGAAGATCGAACTGTGACCACTTCTGTCTGATTGTAGCCCTCTTGCTGTTATGGGTGCTGGAGCTGGTGAATGATATCTCCTCTCTTTTCTTAAGAAGCAACTGTTTTCTTCTCTCAGTCTACTGAAAAATTGCCGTTCTGCTCACAAAAACCCCAGTGCCTGATATGTAAGAATGATGCAAGAAGTTTGCAGTGCCATTGGTTTGCATGTTATAGTCTTGTTCAGCGCTACTGTTGTTCGGCTGGTCCCGGCAGAGGTTCGAGTCCTCCCTCGGGCATGGGTGTGTGTGTTTGTCCTTAGGATAATTTAGGGTAAGTAGTGTGTAAGCTTAGGGACTGATGACCTTAGCAGTTAAGTCCCGTAAGATTTCACACATATTTGAACATTTTGCTACTGTTGTTCTACAATATGCCATTTTGTGCCATTTAATTTCCGCTTAGTTGGATTATTGCTGTTTTTGTGCTCTGTTAATGACACATGGAGACCGCTGTACGGTAGCAGTGACCGACCGTCAAACTTTTTCAATTTTCGAGGGAGAACTGTGAATCGTGGCTAAATTATTTCAGTACTCAGTATTTCATCAGTATTAAGTGATGGACTGATATTCTTCATCTTTTGTTTTATGATTCTTGCAAAGATCTTCCATCTAGTTATTTTCCCAGAGCATGGTTAATTCCTAGATATTTGGCGATTGTACCTGAAACGACACTGTACTTATGAGATTATAATTTTCGGTAACGTAACTTCATCTCTCTGTAGCCTCCGTAATCTTCCGACTTTTTTGTTTGATAAAAGTAAAGTCATTGGACGGTGTATAATCCATTTTTTCATTGCGAAGGCTTACTATTGTGTCTTAGGATTAAATATCGTGAGTAGTTAACTGAAGGGTGCGTGTTGGGTACATAGTGTGTACCATATGTATTTATGATGATGAGTGATACATGCTGAGATACATACTATTTCCGTTGTGGCTATTGTCACGGACGGATCGTCATCCGTGGACCATGCCCTAACTAAAATAAAAGCTGTGCTGCTGTCTGGAATTTAATCCAGTAGACTGATACATTCTGATTATCAGGAACTTTCCGCCACCGCCTATCTCCCTCCATAGGCAACGGCCTTGTCGCAGTTGATTCACCGGTTCCCATGAGATCACCGAAGTTAAACGCTGTTGGGCGTGGCCGGCACTTGGATGGGTGACCATCCAGCCGCCGTCCGCATCCTCCGATGAGGATGACACGGCGGTCGGATGGTCCCGGTAGGCCACTCGTGGCCTGAAGAGGGAGTGCTATCTCCCTCCATCCGGTGAAATACTGATGAAAACGTCATCCACGCCAAAATTGGATATATCCGGGTTATCGACACCGAGGTCACATATATTATCGATCTCAGCTGTGGAGACTGTAATTTGCCGAGTCATTTGTGGGTACTGACAATATTGACAGTCCACCCTTAGCTCTAAGGAGGCTACGTTCCTGCTCATTACTTCTACGATATTCTAAACGCGCGAAGCTTTTTTTAACAAAGGCTTTCCGGAAATGAAACACCGTCTCATCCAAAATGCTCCTTGCTATAGCGACAGTACGCCACACAGAGGCGATGAAAAGCCATGGGATAGCGATGCGTTCGTATACAGATGGCTGTAGTATCGCGTACGCAAGGTGTAAAAGGGCAATCCATTGGCGGAGCTGCCATTTGTACTCAGATGATTCATTTGAAAGTATTTACGACGTGATTACGGCCTCAGGACGGGAATTTAAAGACTTCTAACGCGGAAGTTAGTCGGAGCTAGACGCATGGGACATTCCGTTTCGGAAATTGTTAGGAAATTCAACATTCCGAGATCCACAGTGTCACAAATGTACCGAGAATACCAAATCTGAGGCATTACCTCTCACCATGGGTAATACCGTGGCCGAAGGGCTTCACTTAATGGCGAGAGCAGCAGCGCTTACATATAGTTGTCAGTGGTAACAGACAATGCGTGAAATAACCGCAGAAGGGAATGTGGGACGTACCATGAACGTACCGTTAGGCCAGTGCGGCGAAATTTTGCGTTAACGAGCTATGGCAGTAGGCGACCGACGGGAGTGCCTTTGCTAACAGCACGACATCGCCTGCAACGCCTCTTCTGGGCTCGTGACCCTATCGGTTGGACTCTTGACGAGTGGAAAACCGTGGGCTCGTCACATGAGTTCCGATTTCAGATGGTAAGAACTAATGGCAGGGTTCGAGTGTGGTGCAGACCACACGAAGCCATGGACCCAAGCTGTCAACGCCGGCCGGGGTGGCCGAGCAGTTCTAGGCGCTACAGCCTGGAACCGCGCGACCGCTACGGTCGCAGGTTCGAATCCTGCCTTGGGCATGGATGTTTGTAATGTCCTTAGGTTAGTTAGGTTAAGTAGTTCTAAGTTCTAGGGGACTGATGACCTCAGCAGTTAAGTCCCATAGTGCTCAGACCCATTTGCCAAGTTGTCAACAAAGTGCTGTGCAAGTTGCTGGTGGCTCCATAATGGTGTGGGCTGTGTTTACGTGGAATAGACAGGAACATCTGATCCAGCTGAATCGATCATTGACTGAAAATGATTATATTAGGCTACTTGGAGACCATCTGCAGCCATTCATTGACTTCATATTCCTAGAAACCGATAGAATTTTTGTGGATGACAATGCGGCACATCACTGGACCACAATTGTTCGCGTCTGGTTTGAAGAACATTCTGGACAGTTCGAGCAAATGATTTGGCCACCCACTGAACATTTATGGGATATAATCGTGAAGTCAGCTCGCGCACAAAATCCTACACCAGCAACACTCTCGCAGTAGTGGACAACTATAGTGGCAGGATGGCCAAATACACTATTGGCCATTAAAATTGCTACACCAAGAAGAAATGCAGATGATAAATGGGTATTCATTGCACAAATATATTCTACTAGAACTGACGTGTGATTACATTTTCACGCCATTTGGGTGCATAGATCCTGAGAAATCAGTACCCAGAACAACCACCTCTGGCTGTAATAACGGCCTTGATACGCCTGGGCATTGAGTCAAACAGAGCTTGGATGGCGTGTACAGGTACGGCTGCCCATGCAGCTTCAACACGATACCACAGTTCATCGAAGAGTAGTGACTGGCGTATTGTGACGAGCCAATTGCTCGAAGGCCATTGGCCAGACGTTTTCACTTGGTGAGAGATCTGCAGAATGTGCTGGTCAGGGCAGCAGTCGAATTTTTTCTGTATCCAGAAAGGCCCGTACAGGACCTACAACATGCGGTCGTACATTATCCTGCTGAAATGTAGTGTTTCGCAGAGATCGAATGAAGGGTAGAGCCACAGGTCGTAACACATCTGAAATGTAACGTCCACTGTTCAAAGTGCCGTCAATGCGAACAAGAGGCGACCGAGACGTGTAACCAATGGCACCTCAAACCATCACGCTGGGTGATACGCCAGTATGGCGATGACGAATACACGCTTCCAATGTGCGTTCACCGCGATGTCGCCAAACGCGGATGCGACCATCATGATGCTGTAAACAGAATCTGGATTAATCCGAAAAAATGACGTTTTGGTATTGGTGCACCCAGGTTCGTTGTTTAGTACACCGTCGCAAGCGGGCCTGTCTGTGATGCAGCGTCAAGGGTAACCGCAGCCATGGTCTCCGAGCCGATAGTCCATGCTGCTGCAAACGTCGTCGAATTGTTCGTGCAGATGGTTGTTGTCTTGCAAACGTCCCCATCTGTTGCCTCAGGGATCGAGACGTGGCTGCACGATCCGTTACAGCCATGCGTATAAGATGCCTGTCATCTCGACTGCTAGTGATACGAGGCCGTTGGGATCCAGCACGGCGTTCCGTATTAGCCCCTGATCCCACCGATTCCATATTATGCTAACAGTCGTTGGACTTGATCAACGCGAGCAGCAATGTCGCGATACGGTAAACCACAATCGCGATAGGGTACAATCCGACCTTTATCAAAGACGGAAACGTGGTGGTACACATTTCTTCTCCTTACACGAGGCATCACAACAACGTGTCACCAGGCAACAGCGGTCAACTGCTGTTTGTGTATGAGAAATCGGTTGTAGGTGTCGCCACCGGCGCCAACCTTGTGTGAATGCTCCGGAAAGCTAATCATTTGCATATCACAATATCTTCTTCCTGTCGGTTAAATTTCACGTCTGTAGCGCGTCATCATCGTGGTGTAGCAATTTTAATGGCCAGTAGTGGATTTCTGTAGCGGACTTCCAGCGACTTCTTGAGTCCGTTCCGTGTCGAGTTGCTACACTACGCCGGATATTGGAATATAAGGAGGTATCTCATGGCTTTTTGTTACTTCAATTTATAGTACCGGACATATACCATGATGTACAGTCTGGTTATATATTGTCCTAAGATATAGGTTCAACAGGGAATTTTCTATGAATATTTTGAGCCGTATTAGCATAGTGCTGATTTTGGGCACACTTTGCCACCGGTCGGCCTTCGCGGACCCGGGGGCCGCGCGTGCGACCCGCACTGACCAGTTCGACGGCGGCGCGGGCGTGCGGCGCTGGACGCGCTATAAATAGCACAGACGCGCGGCGCCAGAGGCCCGGCCAGATTACCGGCCCGCAGCCGGAGCCGCGTTGAATGGCGTGACGTCACCGTCTGCTCCGCCCTCGCCGCGGCCAGGTTGCCATGGCCACCGCGGACGGCTCTGCTGTCGCTGTCGTCTCCGGTGCTGAGATTCGTCAATACATCTGCGCGCACTTCCCGCCTGTTGGCAGACAGCCGCGCCCACAGCAGCCCACCTTAGCCCACAGTTTCATTGGTAGGTACTGGCCCAACACGATTGCCCCTTCAGCGATCCAATTCCAAAACTGATTTTTAGACTGATAATTTTTTAACACTGACAAAATAAATTATTTCGTCATGATTACACTTTCAGGTCATTTTTACTTTCATAAAATGAATCTGATTTTGTCATTAATGCTGCAACATCCCACGCCACTCTATTACATACAAACGTTTGTTACATTTTTGAATGCAACATAATCCTACATCGATGCTGTAAATCAGAAGAAGTTGTGAGAGAGATTCGTTAATCTTAATTAATCATTCGATTATGTAAAAAATTACGTAATACTACGGTGTCTCCCTTACGCGTCTAGCTCGTCTGCTGCATGTTTTTGCTCGTTATCTTAATAGGTTCAGAGTCACAATATGAGACTCAGTACATATTTCTTACTCGCGTAAGCATGTTTATACAGGCTGCATCCGTGACCCTGTGTACAACAGCAAATAAGAAACGTCACTTAAAATTAATTACCTAATGACTACGACGCGTTTCGAAACCTTTACTCCATCATCGATCGTAAATTTTGCTGTCTATGTAAGCACTGTTGGGAAAGCAACTGCATCGAAAGACTGGGAATCACCACTTTTCTTTTTTTTTCTAGGAAGCTCAGCAATCAAACATTACTTTGATCAGTTAAGTTCCTGTGCGGGCCCTCTGTCATTAACGCATACAAATAAACTCACTCACATGACTAGCGTAGTTTGCGTTTATTTAAGGTTTTTTTCGGAAATAGCTTTTTCAGTATTCTTTTAACCACAGAAAATTGGTACAAGTACCAATGTAACGAAGATAAAAGTAAACCTGTGTAATAATTTATTGGGCCAAGATCGCTTAAATATATATAAAATATTCACATTGCCTGATTTGGCAAATAGACAGATAAGGTTCAAAGATTTTACGATAGACAGTAGCATCATTGGGGGCTGTGACAAATACATTATGGGATGTTACTGTGTCTGGCAGGTGAAGGCAACTGCCATTAGTTTACATCGCAGCCTTGTGAGAGTATGATGCGGCAACATGAGATGTTCTAGGAAGAGTTTTATGATTGACAGTGCATGTTTGCTGCTGGCTTTTTACTTTTGAGGGTGCCTAATACCAAGAAGCTTTAACGTATGCTGTACTTCAGAACGATAGATATATTTACCTAGACGTCAGTATGTATAGTGTTTCTATGTATTGATTTGTTTCCTTGTTTTATAGCACTTGATAATGGGGTAACGTAGTCCCGAAACATGTAGTGGTAAATACTACCACTCGTTTGACAGTTGGTGCGTTATATACTCACTACTGACCCATGAGACAGTTGTACGAGTACATTGACTTCATAACAGATAATGACAATGTGTCAACCGTTAAAAAGTAAACGTGAATTCTTAGGGCAGTTCAGTAGAGTGCGCTGTGACTCCCAAGTGTGAATGAACAAACACAGTGCACAGTTCAGGCTGGAATAATAGTTCCAAGTTCACTATAGCCGACATATTCGTCCTGACAGAATCAGAAACTGAATTGATATTTAAAATAATTCTTATTTATTTTTCAGACTCAGTTGCACATTTTAATTACATTACATATTTCGGTCACTCTGGATTATCTTCGGATCTAAAACAAAGTATAACTAAATACGTATCGTCTTATATTTTGTGATAAGTAGAAAATAACTATACATAATAATATTTTAAGACACTGGTTCAGCTTTAGTTACTTTACTTTCACTTTTATAGGTTGCTGTTTTATACCGTTCACAGTTTTACATATCCACTGTTCTATGCTTTTAAAATGTTATCGGGAAATTTTTACATAATTGATTGATTGCACTTTCAGTATAAGACCAAATCCTTAGCATCCCTGCCACTCCCTCCTCCCTCCCCCCCCCCCCCCCCTGCGATCTCCCTCCCCTGTGAATCCCCCTCTCTCTATTTTACTGTTTCATACCTATTTACATTGTAATGCAAATTTAAACATAATTATATCGTTTTAATTTTCAGCAAGACGCTGTAACACGCCCCCCTCCTTGCTACCTTTCCTCGCTCCCAATCACTTCACTCCATTTTTCCTTCCCTCCTATCTTAGCCCATTTCTCCCTCCCCTCTCCCCTACCGCCACCAGATACTTGTTTAAAACATTGACCGCAGTCTGATACGATGTTCTTAGCAGATAAGACTGGTTGCAGATGGAACAACTTAGGTAAATTCTACATTTATGTACATTCTTCTCTACTTATTATGAAATATTAAACTGTTCATAAGCCTGTTTAGTTTTACTTTGTTTTAGATCTGAAGATGATTCAGAGTTAACGAAACATGAATGTAATTAAAAATGTGCAACTGCGACTGAAAAATAAAAGAGAATTATTTTAAATGGCCCGAAGTTATTTCAGGCTTACTAGACCATCCTCGGAAGAATGGTTCTTAGCACGGAAAGCTGCCCACCGAATCTACGTGAACCGAAACAACATCATTGAAACATTACATCGATGTAGTGAGAGACAAAATACTGATTATCTGCTTCACAGTGATCACCTGCTGTCAACAACACCAACTGTTGGCCACTTCCTACCAATTATGGTTTGTAGTATTCCCACGAAAAGTGCAACAGAACTGTGCACTGCCGTCTTAGAACCAACTGGGATGGTATTATCGATCCAGGCAGTCCGCAGTAGTCTACACAGTATCAATTTGGGCTACAGGATCCATTCCGAACAATAATACAAACGGCCCAACAAACATCGGCGAGGCCGACCGCAGTGGCCGAGCTGTTCTAGGCGCTTCAGTCCGCAACCGCGCGACTGCTACGGTCGCAAGTTTGAATCCTGCCTTGCGCATGGATGTGTGTGATGTCCTTAGCTTAGTTAGGTTTAAGTAGTTCTAAGTTCTAGGGGACTGATGACCTCAGATGTTAAGTCCCAAAGTGCTCAGAGCCATTTCAAACATGAGCGACGAAGGTGGAACGGAAACGGGATCAGAGGCGGCCGGTTCTCTTGATCGACGAGTGCAGAATTTGTCTCATACCTGATGACTGTGATAGAAGAGAGTCCAGAAGGCCACTGTGTGAGGCACGTAGACCTAAGGCTGCCACTCTGTGGCGCGATCACCACTCTTACAGACGTAGCCGCAGCCATCGTCCACCAGTAAAAAAACAGATCGCACGTGAAGAGCAAACATCAACACAACTCGCCAGGCTATTGTCAACCGAGCCTCTCCCGCCTCCATGGCACCAGGTGGCGCCGATTTGTGGCGCGCAGATTGGATTAAACAGCGCTGCAGTCGTGGCCACCAATTCCCTTTGTGAAATCAAGTGCCCACTAAACGCCACGCTATCCATCCGCTGGCGGGTGTTCCGGCCGCCGCCCGACCACTCTGCAGCCAATGCTCGCTTGGGGCTCGACGCTGCAGCCTCGCCGTGAGTACCTGCCATTCGTCGCTCGCTGGACCTCCGTCAGCAGGCTGCAGAGTGCAACGCTGCGCTGGACCTGAGTCTCAGCCTCAAGCGAGATCGGCGCTTCGCAGGACGTCGTCTCAACTGTCCCCGAGTTCACGGCCTCGTTGGATCCTGTTGCTAATCATCCTCGGCAGCATACCGTTCACCGCCAACTATGGCTTTCACATGAAAGGAGCCTACTGGGATACATTTGTAGGCTTTATATCGTTGACTGTATAGGACCGCAGACCCAGAGATACTGCTTCCGGTCTAAGATTATTATAGTGTTGGAGTAGGAGAGCGCTTGGCGCACAGTTGTAGGTAGCTGTCTGTGAGGGAAAGACGATGGAGTAGGCAGTTTTGTGGTGTGATGTGTGAAGCCACCAAGCGTTAGATTAATTTGGGTATGTCAATATTGTTAAACTTGGAAGCAAAGCCTTACAATTGATTAAAAAACAATGAGATTTAAACAGCAAGTATTATCAACCTCACTAATCCAACATTAATGCAAATCATCAAATTACACATAGCTCTATTAACAAATCTAAAAACATTACAAAAGTGAAATATCTCACAATCCTTTTTATCAAAACGTTGTACGTACATTATAGGGTTACTCAACAATTACAAATTATCAGCCAACTCGTCTATACTAACGCACTGGCAAAAACAAAAATCATAATAATTTAACATCTTTACCTTGTTTGCATGAAGACTTATGCTGTCAAGTTCAACAATATTGACATACCTAAATTAATCTAACGCTTGGTGGCTTCACACGGTACACCACAAAACTGCCTACTCCATCGTCTTTCCCTCACAGAAAGCTACCTACAACTGTGCGCCAAGCGCTCTCTTATTCAAACACTATAATAATTTCAGACCAGACGCAGTATCTCTGGTCTGCGGTCTTACACAATCACCGATATAAAGCCTATCAAAGACATAAATCGTTTATAAAGTCATATTCGGGTGCCACATACAAATGTGTCCCAGTAGACTCCTTTCACACTGACCTTGTCACTGTGAGCCCATTCTAAGGCAACTTCAGGGATTCCATTCTAAGGCAACTTCAGTGATTGACTTTTCTTTTGTAATCAAATAATGTGGAGCCAGGTTCCTAGAGGCCACGCGGGCTAGCCGCATTGTCCAGGGCGTCTTGTCTCGGTCCGCGCGGCTATCCCCATCGGAGGTTCGAGTCCTCCCTCGGACATGGATGTGTGTGTGTCGTCCTTAGCGTAGTTAATTTAAGTTAAATTCAATAGTGTATAAGCTTAGGGACGGATGTCCTCAGCAGTTTGGTTCCATAAGACCTTACCACAAATTACGAAAAAAAGTTTCCGTTCCTGGAAACTGTGTATTGAGTTCTGTCTCTTAGTTAATACACAAACACTTCATCAGTTACGCACCAGTTGTCAAACGTGTGAAGTATTTATCAAGACATGTTTCGTAACTACGCTATCCCATTATCAAATGTTATAAAAAAGGAAATAAATCAGCGCATAGAAATACTACGCATACTAATGATTATCTAACTATTTCTGTTGTCCTGTAGTATAACATACCATAAAGCTTCATGTGTCATGTGTATTGCTCGGTCAACTTACCTTCTTCGCTGGCGCAAGGTACAGCCCTCTACAGCTAGAGTGTTCTGTACTGTAGCTGTTCAAATGATTCAAATGGCTCTGAGCACTATGGGACTCAACTGCTGAGGTCATTAGTCCCCTAGAACTTAGAACTAGTTAAACCTAACTAACCTAAGGACATCACAAACATCCATGCCCGAGGCAGGATTCGAACCTGCGACCGTAGCGGTCTTGCGGTTCCAGACTGCAGCGCCTTTAACCGCACGGCCACTTCGGCCGGCTACTGTAGCTGTGTGTAATGTAACTGTGTCGCTGCGTGAGAAACAACATGCTGTAATCGAGTTTCTTACCGCGGAAAACGTGCCTCCACACGTGGAGCATAACAATATCAGACCATACACGAACGCTGCGACATCTGCAACAACCCGACAGCTTGGGTTCTCTGTCATCCATTATCCTGCTTACAGTCCCGACCTAGCACTATCCGATTTTCATCTGTTTCCAAAACGTATAGAACACATTTGAGGATTTTGCTTTGATAGTGATGAAGCGTTGCAAGCAGGGGTCAGGTTGCGGCTCCGTTAATGAAATCAAATCTTTCTATAGTGACGATATCAACAAACTGGTCTCTTTGGGACGAATAGGTTCGCCGCCACGGTGACCGTATTGAGAAATAAGTCTGTAGGCATGAAGAATAAAAATTTGGAAGGTTAATAACGTTTGTTTTATTTGACATGCTTTATGAGTTTTGGCATAAAAAATTCGAAGACGTCAGTTTTCAGCACACCCTCGTAAAAAGGCAGCAGCCAACATGTTTCCTAGAACATCTCATGTTGGCACATCATACTCTCACACCGTTTACTCCTAAACTAAAGGCAGCTGCCTTCCCTTGCCAAAGATAGTGTTATCCTAAAACGTATGTATCACAGTTCCAACGATGTTACAGCCGATCGTAAAGTACTAGGAAAAGTTTTATATTTCACAATGCACGTGTACTGCTTTCGACGGTGCCTAATGGCATGAAGCTTTAATGTGTGTTGTACTACAGGGCGATAGCAATATTTGCGGAAGTCATCAGTATGCGTATTATTTCGACGTATTGATTTGTTTTCTTGTTTCACTCGGTAATGGATGGCGTTGCCCCAGAACATGTCGTGATAAATATTTCATACGTTTGACAGCTGGTGAGGAACAGTCTCAGTACTGATTAATTGTTGTGTGATCCTTCACAACAGCTAAACAACAATTGTTGTCGCTACCTTTGCATTTCAATTGTCGCCCTCGGCCACGGACATCAAAAGTGGACAAAAAACAGGGAGGTGACTCAGACATGTTTTGGGGACTGTACATTATCGAGGCAGGATCCGTCAACCTAGTGACCAGTTCTAAAGTCAACATTTCGTTGATGTACTTGACAATGATACACGAGCACGCGCATGAATCCGACTGAGGAGAATTGGGAGCAATTGAAACTAGCAGATTCGAATCCTGCCTCGGGCATGGATGTGTGTGATGTCTTTAGGTTAGTTAGGTTTAAGTAGTTCTAAGTTCTAGGGGACTGATAACCTAAGATGTTAAGTCCCATAGTGCTCAGAGCCATTTGAACCATTTTTTTGAGATGTCCGCGCAGGCTGCAATTAAACGTCGTTGTAGGTCCTTGTCGACAGCGCCTTTCAGCGTTCCTCACAGAAGAAAGTCTACAGGCGTCAAAACTGGGCAACGGGCCGGCCAAAGTACAGGTCTTCAGCGTCCAATCCAACCATCTGGAAAAAATTCGTGAAGACATGCTGATGGACTTCGTGCAATATGGGATGGACAACCATCATGTTGGTGCCACAGGTTCCTCCTAGTCTGCAGAGTAACGTCTTCTGGCATCCGTGGAAAATGGTCTTCTAGAAGACTGCGATACTTGTGCCCGTTCAGTGTTCCGTTTATGACAAACAGATCTTGAACTGATGGTTCACTACCCCAAACCACACGTTTACACTCCATGGACGCTGACATTCCTCCTGACTGAGCCAACGAGGATTGTCAACGAACCAGTAGTGTTTGTTTCGGCGGTTTACGTGGCCATAGTGGCTTCATCACTAACCAAGATACATGATACATCTGGATTATCCTTCCTTTAATGCGCATGTACAGAAGTTAACACGATTCTCATGATCGTTGCCATGCAGCTCTTGACGCAGAGAGATATGATAGTAGTAGCAGGTACGTCATTGGAGAGTACATAGGGTACTTCCCTGACTCATGCCACTTCCTCGTGCGATTGCACGGGAGCTAAAGTGCGGATCAACTGCAACAGCAGCAAGAAAATTAATTACCCCCTCTTCTGTCGTCACTTGTTTCCTTCTGGTACGTTGTCTAGGTGTTATACTACCACAAACGCTTGATAAATAAATGGTACCGGCGGAGGTTCGAGTCCTCCCTCGGGCATGGGTGTGTGTGTGTGTGTGTGTCCTTAGGATAATTTAGGTTAAGTAGTGTGTAAGCTTAGGGATTGATGACATTAGTAGTAAAGTCCCATAAGATTTCACACACATTTGAACATTTGATAAATAAATGCGGAGATGGTTAACGTCTCTTGGGGTATCTTGCCGCATGCACCGTGCAAGTACGAACTGCATTCTTCCTAGCCGGCCGGGGTGGCCGAGCGGTAATAGGCGCTAGAGTCTGGAACCGCGCGACCGCTGCGGTCGCAGGTTCGAATCCTGCCTCGGGCATGGATGTGTGTAATGTCCTTAGGTTATTTAGGTTTAAGTAGTTCTAAGTTCTAGGGGACTGATGACCTGAGAAGTTAAGTCCCATAGTACTCAGAGCCATTTGAACCATTTTACATTCTTCCTACACTGTCCATGCACCGTGAGCATGTCGGTTTTTCTGCTTTGGTAGATCCCATCGTCCACTTGCGACGTAGTGCTTGGACTGTCACATACTAACCGACTAGCAAGTGGCAGTGCACTGAAGGAACACACAAACATACTGTAAGCAAACATAACAAGGTAGTACCTAGCAACTACGAAGGTTGAATGGCACAAACAAGTGTCGTGTGGGAACTTCTCAAAATACGATATCTCGTAAACGACTCGCATTAGAATCCTGCAACAAATACCACTGACTTTCTAATTTACCCTACTTTTGGTTTTAACTACTCCATTTAAAAAGTGTATGTTTGAACAAAAAATACACTGTATAAATATTCTTACAATCTGTTGATTGGCTAATAATACTAGCCGCTGACTGCCAATCCATAATGCGAAAACGACACATCAATAACACTTCGCATTTCCGCAATATTTGCGGTGCAAGTTTTAGGTGATTCACCCTGTATTGTTGATTGAAATACACTCAGCAGCTTGTCGTCTACATAGAATTCGTGTGAATTTTATTTTACGTAGCTGTAAATTTTCTGACGTTAATTTCATGTACTGACTCATTCCATGACCATGAAGACATGCTATTCAATTTTGTCCTACGAAACCAGATACGTAAAATAAAATAAATAAAAATTATTGAGACTTGGGCGTTTGGGCGTCGGTTGCTGCTATGAGAGCGAAAGCGAGTGGGTAGCCCATTAATTTGAATGGTGCCTAGCCTTCATTTTCCGCAGCGTCTGCGATGCATGGTCACAGGTAGACTGGAGGCAGAATGAACTCAGAGGTTAACTGTTCGTCCTTCTGTTGTCAGTAGGCTTCAGCAAGAATTTGCTGAGGACTATGACCACGCAGCTACAGCCTGCTCACATTGCGGGTCCCTTAAACAGGTTACGTTGAGTACTGCGCTCATAAGGTTTTGTGAAGGCGATATATGAGCGAGCTGACCTTCTAATCATGTCTGTACCGCTCAATGCTTGTCACCGCAGGAGAGAGAGTTTTCACTCAGCATGGTGAGAATGCTTATCAATAAAGAACTGCTGTCTTCGCCGGTCAGTCCCACTTAGTCGTATAATTATTTGTCGAGAAACCGGAAAGCGTTGTCGCGTATGAAACATTCCTAAAAGTTCACGTTTATGAGGTGATACTGATTTGGCCACTGTCCTCCGTCTCTTCCAGGTGGATCTGTGACTGTGCAGCACTGTAGAGATGACACCCTTGACGATGTTATGTACGCTGGCACAAAAGATGATGATTTCATCGTATAGGAATAGGACGTTCGATCAAGTAGGCGAATATCTTCAACAGTAACAGTGTAACAAGTATATAAAGCAGCTCGCTTTTCACGGTTTGATTAAATACTGTGAATTTTGTTTTTAGTAGAGTTTGGTCCCTATCAAGTCAGTTTTTAATTTCTTTAATTGTTCTGGAAGAATGTGCTAGAACAAAGATTGTGCTCTTCTCCGTAAATTCTTCTGGTGTATGACCTGCGTTATTTTTACGATGATACCCAAAGTTTCCCACTGAAGAGTCTTTCTTTGCTTTTTTTTATGCCTTCACATAAAATCCTACATTATCATGTTATACTGAAATTCTGTAACTCTTTGTAGAACTGTTATACTTCTTTATCAGAATAGAAACACGATAATGAAGGGACTTGTGGGATTTCCATCGAATATCTTTTGTTTACTTTTCAACAAGTCCTATTATACTGTCTGAAAATTCTTCAGTGACTGTAATACTGTTTTTATTTATCTGGTGTTAATACCACCAGTTCTTATTCTGATCATGTATCTGTCGGAACCTCAACTTAATTTTGTCATTTAGTACTCAGTCATTATTGGTCCTTGGCAGCCCGTGAGCCTGTGCGTGACGTGTAACGCAATCGTGTGTAGTGGGTTGCAGACACTGACTCACTACGCCGTCTGCAGGATGTGTTGGTGAACAGCCGACCCATATTTGTTCCCCACGAAGAGATCTCTCAGGATGATTACCTTACGTATATCACAAGCTGTACGGCATGAATGCATGGGTATGACAATGTGATCTAACCAGTTTGTTTCCCATAAGCCGTACGCAGACATAACTGTCGGCTCTCATCCAAGATTTCACTGGAGTCACCTTCTGGAGCGAAGACTTATTTAGTCCTATCACTTGGAACCAACGTTTAAGATTAATTTTAAGCGGTAGACACAGTAGAGCCATCTACCAACTTTGGATCAGTAGAAACGTTATGCGACTGGGACGGACGGGAAGCTGATGTGAGAGTACCAACTACGTTCGTTGGTCAGCAAATGTTGTCCGATCTGTTATTAACAAAGTATACGACTGTTGAGTGGACGAGAGCCTGCTCAATTTCATGAGAACGAAAGGTGTAGATTAAATCATCTGTACCACATCGACGTCTGATTCAAAAATGGTTCAAGTGGCTCTGAGCACTATGGGACTTAACTTCCGAGGTCATCAGTCCCATAGAACTTAGAACTACTTAAACCTAACTAACCTAAGGACATCACAGACATCCGTGCCCGAGGCAGGATTCGAACCTGCGACCGCAGCGGTCGCGCGGCTCCAGACTGTACCACCTAGAACCGGTCGGTCACTCCGGCCGGCTCGACGTCTGAAATGTTGCAATTACGCATAGGGCTATCTCACTGTGTATTAGGTAGGACCTTTTCCATGAATTCAAGTTCTTACTGCGTAATGCACAAAAATGTTAATCCTCATTCTGAATTAGAACTTTTATTGTGGCCTGATGCAGAGGACCGTTCCTCTGTACTGAGTTATTGTTGTAGTTCAGTTCTCATAAATTTTAGAGTCATTAACTATAGTAACAATATACCAGATACGAATCCGTTTTTTAAACTACTTTCTGTGTTGCATTGAAGAAGAGATTCCTGTTTATGACATTATATGCGCATATGAATTTAGTAAGTGTGTGGTGATACAGTGAGAGAGTGAATGCGGAGCTTGCTATTTCCTGTCTTCATAACGTCGACATTCTGCTTCTTTATGGAATCCTGCGTCGTCTGCTGTCGTAAAAGTGGAGTCGTGTGCTGCTCTTAATCTGCTTCAGTTTGTGCTACATTTTTTCTGAAGCGTTCTTATAGTGTTTAGTGCAACCTTTGGAGGAAAAGTATTGTATGTTTCACTGTGTTCAGTCAGCTATTTTTCACGTAGCAGTAAATCTGGTTACTGTTGATTAGTCATCAACATACTCTGTGGTGGGATTAAAACAAAGCTTCACCTCTATACTCTGCCTTAATTCTGAACAACATACACTAGCAGCGACAATGGCTCATTGTAAGGAGAACTTATTGCCGGTGCATAGTACATATTAGATCGCAATTTCAGTGTTAGACAAGTGCGTCTCTCATTTTTCACAGTTACGTCAAATATCTCGTTACACTGTCCGTTCCATGTGGAAACGGGAACCTGAGCCTTGCCTTAACAAATTTTCTTGACACGGTTAATGACTGCAGTCGACAGCAGAATGATAAACTCCAGATGAGTGCATTGGAACCGCACTACAACTTTGTGAACGGCCACCGATGAATAGCAGAGTTGGAGCCCTGATAAGGGGAACCGCCACCCGCCGCGGTTTCGTCTTGTACTACAAGTGTAATGCAGTGAGTGCATTGTATGACAGCGTGTTCTCCGCAGACCGTTGCGCCCACACTGGTAGTTAGTTTTTGAGAAAGCCGCGCGACGCATCATTTAGGCAGTGAGCGAACTGCATGAAAAAGTCAATTGCGCGGCGGTGACCCGTCTCCCGTAAATAGATCGCGCTCCCACCCCCACGGATTGCAGCCAGAGTAGCTTTCGTCTCCAGCTTCAAATCACGATCCCTGCACCACGTATTAAATGTTTATCATGACGAACGTATTGAAGAATTTTGCTAACAATGATCCAAAAAGTACGGAATTTGTTTCTTTAATTCCAATTTGTGAAATAAAAATTGTCACCAGATAATCGATTTCTGGGTGCAGTGTCGATCTTCAGATCTGCAGAAAAAGGGACATACTAAATACAACTAACGACAATCAACATCTTTTAAAACAATTAATTATGACATAATGAAATATTAATTTCATACATGTAGAATACAAAAGGTTAAAAATGTGACGAAACCTAAGTTTTTAAATATATCCTAATATAATGAAGCCAGAGTGACAGCGTCAAGAGAGATAAGTAAAATCAGAATAAGCATCGCTGAAGAGAACTAATAATATGATGTGAACTTGACCACGGAACGGCGTTCGTGTAACGACTTCTCTGGCACTGTGGTCTACTTCCCACCATCTGTTCGACGATGCTTATTCAGATTTTTCTTTATCTCTCTTAACGATGGCCCTCTGGCTTCATTATATTAGAATGCGTTTTAAAGAGGTATGTTCTGCGACTTTTAACTTCTTTCTATATGTATGAAACTAGTATCTCATTACGTCATAATTTATTGTTTTACAAGGTATGGATTGTCTATTAGTTGTGGTGGTTTTCCGCTTTTTCTGTAGATCTGAAGGCGGTCTCCACAGGCTGAAATCAATAGTCTGACACAATTTTGACGATCATAGCACGAATTAAAGAAACCTACGTTGAAGACTTCCTAACTAACAGAATCGGTGTTGTTTTTACTGGAGAGACGTCCTCAAAAGTAGCGCCCGACATCTCTCAAGGGAGCGTGATACAGCCATTACTATTGTCTACGTTCTCTCCAAATTTCTGAAAATATTGCAGCGCCCTCGCGGGAGAAAAATTGGTGTTACGACAGGCTAATTTAGTGAAGAGCTGTAACAAAAAGTTGAGACTTGAAAGTAGATGTCTGTGTGTCTGGCAAATGTCAAAGGGTGCAGTATTAGCTCGCGATTGAGCTCCCAAAGAGACACACTTATCGTTTTCCGGTAAATGAGCTGGTAGAGCACATGGACTGCTGCTACGACAGTGGAACGTGTATGCAAACATTTGACAGAAAGAGATCGCGTGCCAATAGGTCGAGTTCCTGGACCTTACTGTATCACGGAATGTTCTCACTGAACGAGATGAACGCCATCTTATCCCAATGGCTGAAAGGGAGCGTACGTCAGCCTCCACAGTGTTGGCTCAGTACTGGAGCAGTGGATTGGTTGTGGACCTGTCTGCTTCTATTGTCCGGAAGTGACAAGGGCCGCAGGCAGTAATGAGTACGTTTACGTCGCAACTGGAGTGGTAAAATGTATTTTTTTATGCGCGTCCCGCTTCGATCCCTGTTACAGTTAGGACCTCGCACGTCTGAAGACTCTACGATGTTGCCCGAAATCTGCATTGTTGAGTAGCAAAGTGGACAAATTCCAAGTGCGATGGTTTGGTGCACCGTTCAACGGAACATGTGCTGTCTACCGTTACGTATTGAGGGCAACCTGAACGATAACTACAACATTAGGAAGGTTTGAAGACATAGTCCTCATATTGGCAGCTACAAATGATTTCTGTTCCAACAAATGTCCAGCCGCATGTAGCAAGAAATGCGCAAGAGTTCTTCGAAGAACAATGAGTACCTCTACTTTCGTGTGTTAAATTTTCACAGGCCACGTCACCCACTGAACCATCAAACAAGCGCGGGATATCCGTCTGTACGGGATGCTGGTCAAGGCGGGTTAACAGGATAGATAGATAAAGCTGAATGAATTGCTTCGTGATTCGTTACGAGTTTAAGAAATGCCAGCATCAGAGAAATGCTCTAGAAACGCATGTAGAGCGCGCTGAAAGAAAAGCCATGAGCATCGCGTGAACCTAGACCACGTGCTAATATGAGACAAGACACATACTATTTCCTCCTACAGTGACTTTTTCGTGTGCTGCTGACGAATAGAATACCAAAGGGCAAAATTATTCTGGTACACTATATAATCGTCCTCAAACAGCGTAGACCAACTATTGTTTGCGAAGTACAAATTTATATACAGATGTGTTTTTCCTCAGTAAGGAATTTTCAAGAACGTAAATAGACACGACCTGTTGTAGCAGGACAAGACAGAAATACACGTCGCGAACAGATTTTTCTGCTTGTTTGTAGTTTTTACTAATTCAATCCAGGCGAATATTGGTTGCCGCAACATGCAATATGGAATAATAAATTTTTAGTCAAATTGACGAAAAATATTTATCGAAAGTGCAAAATAGTCGCAGAATCGTACCAGAAAATAATATAGTCTGTTAAATCTTAGCCTTAGAAAACAAATATACACTACATAATAATTTTTTTTATTTGCAGGTACACTATTTTATTGCTTTTCTTGTGCTCGATATTTGCATAGTACATGCATTTACTTTCTGTTTTCATTATGTGTTATGGTGTAGGAAGTGTGTGATGAAAGACTGTTATTCTTCAGCAATAAAAGATGGCAGGAAAACGTTCTCTGAATAGACCATCACCTGTGTGGTAATGTGTTGAAATTCAAGCACGCACATGGGGAGACACTTATTGAAGTGCAACGTAATGTCGAATACACTTAACTGAAGCAGATATACCTGCTGCTGCTGCCAATCGAACATAATGGGTGTGTCATAGTGTGGGAGTAATATGACTATGTTAATATCATCACTCAGAAAGATTTATTCCGGATCTGTGTCGCTCAAATTAACTGATGAGTAGAAGCAGCTGGTACGGAAGTTGCTGAAAATGTCATTGACGTGTGTGATCGGGGCCCAAATTTCTACTGAACCGTCGCCGCTATGCAACATATCCCGTGCTACCGGCACGCAGCACGCAGCTCGGCGAAAGGTAGGCAACCTCACGGTCGTCGTGCACAGCTGTCTGCATCACGCGCTAACGCCCAAAGACTCGTGTCGTCACTGAGCTGATCTGTTCTAGAAGAAGCCTTGTCTAAATTTTCCAGCAGATTAATAATCGTTGCCAAAAGTGGATTTGGTCCAAAAGAAATTATTTTGAAAGACAATAAAAGTACGTACAGGGTGGCGCACGAAATGCGTTACTATTTTGTTTTTGAATATAAACTTTATTGTCAATACAACCTGAAAGGAACATATACTACAATGAAGAGCCGTCCATGGAGATTTGTTCTAACTCAGCGCATGCTCAATATGTCCACCATTTCGTTTCCTAACTGCCTTCAAACGAACACTGTAGTTAGTGATTACCCTTCGGCAAATGTCTTCCGTAATTTCACTGCAAGCTTGAAGAATAAGTCTTCTGAGCTCCATTAAATCACGTGGACGTCACGGGAAAATTTTTTCCTTTAGGTACCCCCAAAGAAAAAAGTCACATGGATTGAGGTCTGGCCCGCATCTCGTGGTCGTGCGGTAGCGTTCTCGCTTCCCACGCCCGGGTTCCCGGGTTCGATTCCCGGCGGGGTCAGGGATTTTCTCTGCCTCGTGATGGCTGGGTGTTGTGTGCTGTCCTTAGGTTAGTTAGGTTTAAGTAGTTCTAAGTTCTAGGGGACTTATGACCACAGCAGTTGAGTCCCATAGTGCTCAGAGCCATTTGAACCATTTTTTTGATTGAGGTCTGGACTATTGGGGGACCAATTTTGTCCGTCATTGAAGTGACCTGGAAACCTGAGTGAAATGATCCGCATGTCGAAATGCTCTTGTAAAAACTCCAACACAGTGTTTGCAGTATGTGGCCTTGCTCCATCTTGCATGAACCACTGCGTGTTGAAGGGCAAGGCAGTAGCAAGAAGCTGTGGAATGAAGCTATTGCGAAGCATACTCAAATAACGCTCACTGTTCACAGTTTCTTCAAAGAAAAAGGGTTCAATAAGTCCACGACTGGAAATTGCTGCCCATGCTGTAATCCTCGGAGCATAATGTTGTCGTTCATGAAGCACTTACGGGTTTTAAGTGGCCCAAAAGCGTACATTTTGTTAACCACACCGTCTAAATGAAAATGCGCCTCGTCTGAAAATCAAATGTTGTTGAGAGTTTCTTCCCTATCCTCCGCCCACTGAGCAAACAGTAGTCTCTGCTGCTTGTGTTCTTCAGTGAGCTTTTGTGCACAGATCATCTTGTATGGGTACATATGGAGGTCACTTTTAAGAATGCGTTGAACGGAGTGTCTGGATATTCCCAGTTGCACTGCTGCCTTTCTACACGATTTCCCGGGACTTCTCTGTAGAGCAAGTCGTACCGCTTCAATATTCTCCGGCGAACAAACAGGCTTAGACCGAGGTTGCTTCGCTTCCAATAGTGTTCCTTCCTGTACAAATTTATCGTACAACCTGTGGATGGTCTTCTTGCAAGGGACCCATCGTGTGTTAAACTGTTGTCCAAAACGCCTCTGAGTCACAACAAGGCTTTTCGTTTCATGAAAAAGTAACACAATTGCCGATCGTTGCTGTGTCGTCAGTCTTCCATAGTCAGCCATTGCTGCTTACTAGTCTCCTCGCGGCAGTATCGTGAATTACACGTCATTTCGTAACTCATTTGTTTTTCCAAGCTCTGCTGGTACTGCTGTAGAGATCCCTGCGGGATATCTAATGTGCGTCGTAAATTGTGAAAGAAACAATTGGTGACACATTTCGTGCGCCACCCTGTATTTTATTTGTTTTTTAAAGATTTTCATTAGTTTTAATTTTTGTGATACCATTTATCGAACTTTCTAGACGAACCTTACAATCTTGATTCCAAGAAAAGTCAAACTGGTAGCTAATGTAGTAATATGGCTAATGAGAAAGTGACTTTTCAACATTTTATTTCGTCGCAGCACGCAAAAGACGAACTGTCCTATTGAAGACTGAACAGTTTCAGCACTTATTACACGGAAGTTGATATTCAGTAAAAATATTGATACTTAGCGTATTCCATTAAAAGGCTCGAGACAGACATTGGCCCTTACTGTTGGCAGAGTGAAACAGCCCCGATTCATCTATCGAGCCGCCCAAAGCAATTAGCAGTGGAGGCCGCCACCATGTCCGCTGTTGTTCTAAGTCGTCGGTGGCGTTATTTAGCAGACTTGGGCGGGCTTTCGATCGCAGCAGCTGGCGAAGCGGCGGTGTCCAGCAGGCCACAGGCCACAGCCCAAAGCTCTGCCTGACCTCGCCACCACAAAAACACGCACATGACGCGCTGACGTCACGCCGCCTCCCGGCGAAAATCAATGACAGCCGTGACGTAGTCGCCGCGCCGCGCCGCGCCGCGCCGCGCTGCGCCGCCCTGCTGCCCCCGCTGAAGCCGAGCGGCCCACAGCGCTTCAATGCCTGCAGTGGCCTACAGCACGCACGCCGCGGAGCAAGCATTCGCCAGCTCTGCCCGGGCAGTGACTCTTAAGCCAGTTTCTCGCGGAAGCGTCTATGAGCTACTATTAGATATTAGTTAGCAGTGAAATCATCTGTGAAGGAAAGTTTTCTAACCTAGAGGACAGAATACGACAGTAATGTACAGTAGAAACGGCATGGATTCTGCTATTTATTTGTACTTATACCGTGATTAGCCACGAAGCTTGGCGATATCTGGTATTTTCGGAAGTGGACGATGCGAAACCGAAGGAATGGGCAGGGCTCGGGAAGAGATGAGCTGACTCTAGAAATTTTCTACGACAACAATCGTTGTTATCAGACTGTATGATTATATAATAGCAGAACAAACACTGGTTGCAGTTACTTCTGTAAAACATCTGGGAGTATGCGTACGGAACGATTTAAAGTGGAATGATCATATAAAATTAATTGTTGGTAAGGCGGGTGCCAGGTTGAGATTCATTGGGAGAGTCCTTAGAAAACGTAGTCCATCAACAAAGGAGGTGGCTTACAAAACACTCGTTCGGCCTATACTTGAGTATTGCTCATCAGTGTGGGATCCGTACCAGGTCGGGTTGACAGAGGAGATAGAGAAGATCCAAAGAAGTGCGGCGCGTTTCGTCATAGGGCTATTTGGTAAGCGTTACGGAGATGTTTAGCAAATTCAAGTGGCAGACTCCTCAAGAGAGGCGCTCTGCATCGCGGTGTAGCTTGCTGTCCAGGTTTCGAGAGGGTGCGTTTCTGGATGAGGTATCGAATATATTGCTTCCCCCTACTTATACCTCCAGAGGAGACCACGAATGTAAAATCAGCGAGATTCGAGCGCGCACGGAGGCTTTCCGGCAGTCGTTCTTCCCGCGAACCATACGCGAGTGGAACAGGAAAGGAGGTAATGACAGTGGTACGTAAAGCGCCCTCCGCCACACACCGTTGGGTGGCTTGCAGAGTATAAATGTAGATGTATACTCTGATAAGTGTTCCGTTCCCCGAACGTTTAGATGGCAACCGAACTGTCCCTACACACTAGTTTTAGCATGTAATAAGTAGTTTATGGGCGCCGAGGATCTCTACTGCTTCGTATAGGGGGCAATCAAATCAAAAGGAAACAGATGGAAAAAGTAAGTATTATTTGAAAACTAATCGCCATATCTGTTAATACATTCATCCTATTCTCAGACAAGGTGGTCAGTGCCTTCATGGAAAAACGTTTGCAATTGCCTACGGAACCATGATCGTAACTAACCGCGCAACTCTTTGACCGAAGCAAATCGGCGGCCACTAATGTGTTCCTTCAGGGCTCCAAAACTATGGAAATCGCGTGGAGAGAGGTCGGGACTGTACGGAGAATATGTAAGGGTTTCCCAGCGAAACTTTTGCAGCGTAGTCGAGACAGCGTTGGCAAATGTGGGCGCGTATTATCCTGCAACAGGACGATGCTGTCCTTCAACATTCCCAGGCGTTTGGACTTGATGGAGCTCTTCAGTTTTTGCAAAGTGTCAACGTACTGATGTGCATTAATTTTTTTTCCAGAAAATCAATGAACAGCGGGCCCATGCAGTCAGAGAAAAAGGTCATTATGACTTTCCCGATCTAGCATACGCGGCTTCTGCGTCAGGCCGTGGGGAAGCCACTGCACACAGATTTTTTGGAATTATAGATGCTCTGACATAATGGCGTGAGCGGAACGGTGACAGATGCCCGACAAGAACCGAATTTCTTCTGTCGCCCGTCGTCGGACATTTCTAGCCGCAGTATTCACTGTAGGAATGGTGGGAGCGGTAATGACATAATGACCGTGGCCTGGCCAACTGCAGTCTTTCAATGACATCCGATCTTCTCGAAATCGTTTATTCCACGCAAACACATGCGAGCATGACGCACTGTGTTCGCCATAAGTTACAAAGTAGACAGTGCATGTATTTCACTTCCTGACCCTCCTACAGTCAAAATCCGCACTACGCCTTCCTATTCCCTTTTCCCTTCCTCCTTAGAGAAGTCGGACGCACACAGGTCTCGCTCAGATCACGTCGAGCACGCCTAATAGACAAATGGCACAACGGCGATGTTTCGCGCTGTCCCCTCCTGACTCCCAGTGGAAGGCACTTTTATACAGATACCTAACTGCATTACCGATGTGCGCGTGATGTTCGTTATAAAGTTTGTCTCGTTCTCTTTTGACTGACCCTTATACTTCACCTGGCGGGAATTCGCCACGAACTTTCCAATGTTTTGTTCTTTCTTCATCAGACAAACATTTTATATGAGGACGTCGCAACGGGAAGAAAAATCGATACCAAATGCAGAAATCATTCGGGGTTTGCCAATGGAATCAGGATTCAGTAAGACATGCTCACGAGCGGGGCTGAGCGGTACTGCAAAGGCGCGCAAATCGGCAGCGATCCTCGTCATACCCATTGGCTTCGCGTGGACGTACGGCGTCGAGATTTGCCTGGCGAAAAATTAAAAGCGCAGCCCGCTTCTGCGTTCTCAAACATCATTATATCCCTCAAGTAGGCCGCCACTAAAAACATAACACTATGTTGTAAATTTCGATAAGTGAAACAAATTTCCTTGGACAATGATCCACAGACCTTAATTGGAGTAATTACATCGTGTGCCAAAAAGACCATGCTATTTGTGATCTGAGGCTTCCCGGCTATATCGTGTAGATCGACGATCGCATCCGATAGTACACCATAGAACCTTGGAAGCATTCTATTTGTGTCAATAATTGTACGAGCTGTAAGCAGCATTTCGGTTAGATGTCTGTAGGCACGAGCCCACCATCGACAGATTTCCGTTTACAAGCATTCGCTAGCTCTGCAAACCAAGCGGAAATGGACCTGAGAGCGTGTGAATGAAAACACAGCCATTTATTTGGTAAACAGCTAGTAGGACAAGTTCCGAAAGCAGACAGTGAAGTGTTGCAGCAGTGGCGAATGCTATGACATAACATTTTGTCACCTTTCGTGACTCAAAGTCATTATTGAGTTATTGCCACAGTAGTATAACAGCTAGAAAATCGTGCTTATCGAGTCACTTCTGGCATTGTCCACGATAGACTACGGCTTGCATCGTCACCTCCGTAACCTGTCTAATGCCTTTCGCTGCCGTTCTGGCAATATACAGAAGGAGAAGAGAAATGAAACTGAGACAGAATGCGCGGTTTGCAAAGGGAAGCAGGAAGTAGACTGCACTTACACGACACCTTCGATAGTATGTGTGTCATAGGAAAATTAATAGGCTCAACTAAACTTCTGTCTTGGCCGATATACATACTTATCTATGAATGGGTTCACAAACGCTATAAATTTATTAAAATGAGTCATTTTCCTTTGAAGACTGTCCCGTATTTTAAAGTATTATTGTACTTCCTCGTTAGTAATTAACTAATCTCACTCCATTAGATATTATCAAGCTACATCACAACAGAAATCATTAATTTTGTAAGACGTCGACCACGCCATGCCAATTTTTCTTATTCTGTAGTCTGATAATGCCCAAGAGGGTGAAATTAGCTATTGGCTAATAATGAAATCAATTGCCGCGTGTATGAAAGATTATCACTTGAGAACGACTCGACCGATTTGCAACGGTAGGTTTGACAGTTTTGCTGTCACATGTTTTCATTAAGAAAAAACAAAGGCCACGTTCAGTTTGACAGTTATGCTGCCGCCTGGTTTCGTAACGATAACAAATTCCGGTAATTTGGTGTGTTGCAAACATTTAGTTGATTTTAGAGCGTGGGTTACTTCTTTCGAAAAAAAGCCACGAGGGCAACACAGGTCAACTACAAGGTCGTCTAATCGATGAGATGAACGAAATGAGTAGCGTTTGGAGACAAATCGAATAAGAATCTCTCAAGAGCGATCCTTTATGACTCCGGAACAACGGATACAGCTCGACTCGCTCAGCTGGAACTTCACGCACAAAATAATTTGGGATATCGACAAAACAGACTGAATGTTTGGCGGTCGGATATGATTCAACAGTTGATTTCATCCCGTTTGTATTGATCAATTTCAGAATAGTGAATAATGTTTGTGAACACTGCCTTGCTTTGAGTTTTCGACACGAACCTCCAGGTTTATGTTTTACGAGCGGAAAGGTCAAATTACCACACTTGATACCACCTTTAGAGCCAACGGCACCATTGCTTTCTGGCCAAGATCCTCGATTGAAGCACTTCTTGCAGAATGTGCAAAATTACAACAGTTCCTTCCAAATGAGAGTAACAATAAATAAGACCAATGAGAGAGGGAAGGAGGAAATGGGCAGAGAATGGGGGAAATGGGTATACGTAGATGGGAAAGGAAGATGTGGACGGAAAGATGAGTGAGAAGAAGATGAGTAGAGAGAGTGTGAGATGAGGGATGTACAGGGAGCGGGAAGAAGGATAGGTGGACGAGGAGGAGATGGAAAAAGGTATGCGGGACGACGAGAGGAATAGAGAGAGAGAGAGAGAGAGAGAAGAGGGGGGAGGGGGGAGGAGGTTAGAACATATATCCAGTTACCATACATGTTTAGTAATTGTGAAGCGTCGCCCGGTTCGCTAATTTCAAAATAAAAGAAAGGGCTGTGCAAGAAAATAACTTCTTATAAGCCATATTTACCCTTGTCGTTATTGTTATTTATATCTTCGGGAAGTCATTCACCATTCACACTTCAAGATAACTCCGAAATAAAGTAAATTTATTCAAAGCATTAACAGGGTATGTGAATGAGAGCGTTAGCCTTCAAAACATTTACTGGAATTATGGATCCATACAGAAAGAAATTAATAATTACTGGAACCGCTGTCTGTCATCTCTCGTAATTTGGCCAAAGATCTTTCAATATTTGTGTACATTGAATGTTCTGAAAAGTTCACTCACGAGACTCTGCGTGACTGATTCGAAACAAAGAAGGTATGTCTACTGAAAAAAGAGGAAAAAAATAGTAAAGAATATTATTTTTACTTAACTCAAGTTACACTGACTTGTAAGGGATTGAAAGAAGTACAACCAACTCATTTTAGGAGGTGAAAACCCAACGATATGTTACACCAGTCTACATAGACGTGAGTCTGCAAGTGTCATGTAACATGGAGTTTAAAAAAAACTGCAGGAGGAACAACTTCCAGCGAAGGCGCACTACTCACAAGGAAAGCCTGGCTCTACTGCGTCGTCATTTATTCTGCTCTATTCTACGCAAAGAACAATGACAGCGTACATTTCATTCTTATAAAGCTAAGTAATGCATACACAAAACGTACAACTGTTTTCGCTGTTGTAGACAGCTAAAATTCTGAAAGGCGGCATCCGTTGAAACAGCAACACTCTCTGGCTGAAAGATGACGGCAAAATATACAAAGTAAAGACAGTTTTAAACACAAAAATTCAGTTGATTACCACCAGCGCTTTTGGATTGACTACAACACAACATGCATCCATCAATTACATTTAGTCTATACAACAGAAGCCTTTGGCACTAGAAAAGTCAAGTCTAATAACAACAGGTACTGTGTTTTAGAGGTGCATGGTATATGTCAGGTCTTGCAAACTGCTCAATTTGGAACTGTAAGTCGTGTCTGTAGGTATTTCACGGATATGTTCATGAGAAAATTATCTAATGCTCACGCCGGTGCCTGAAGTTATGGAGAATAGGTCTGGTGTGACCTGAATGATAATGAAATTATTTTTAGATAAGTGCAGTCAACGTGGCTGTCTCTTACAATACGTGGAAAAGGGTCGTATCTGCTTTATAGACGTTTGACAGCGTTCGTGAGTCAGCCGCACGCGTAATGCAAGGGCAGTCCGCAGCTGAAATCAGACGCCTGACCACTTGCAGTGGGAATCTAGCGTGACGGCCTTAACAGTCATCGTGAGGAAATGTTATTTGGAGCAGAAGCCAAAGGAAGTACTCTTTGTGGGGCTTCGGGGGGAAGGTATCGTGATTTGGAACTAAGGGCATGCAGTGCTGAACTGTTTCTCCACAAGAGAGAATGCTACTCGCGATCTGTTTGCAATTGATTCAGCATAAGTCATACTTAAAACTGAATAAATAAAGTTTGAATCGGCATGAAATACACATAATCAAGTAAGACGCTTCAACAATAACATTTTCTTGAAAAGTTTTCTTTTCATTTCCACGTAATGTTCTATTTAAATGAGTTAATTATAATTATGAGGTCGTTGCACATGAAATATCGAATTTCGGTAAGCTGCATGTTCCCAAAAGTGACCAAAAGTAACAGTTTATTGAATGCGGCAAACACATTTCGCTGTGATTTAGGCTGGTATCGACTGAGCACTTGCGTAGCTGTATTATCAGATAAACGCAACACCGACCTTACTCAAGCTCCTCGTTTTTTCCTTATAAGCATAAACATATGTAAAACACAGCAGAAGTAATCAGCAAAGTATCTGAAGCATTCACGGAAAGTGAATGGAACCTATAGTGCTCATTTTAAAAATATTGGTTCGAAGGTGTGGTCCTTGACATGCACTGACACCTGTCGATAAAACAAAGTTCAAGCGCTACTGCAGGCTAAATTTTGTAAAATTCTAAGGATTCTAGCCGAATCATTGAGCGTTCTTTAATGCTCAGTTTTCCTCCACTCATATGCGATAAACAGTAAATAAGTATTGTAACCGAGCATGTCATCAGCTACAGACAACATACGATGCGTTGTCTAGAATTGTGCCTGTTATAGCTCTCGCAGAATATGGAAATTATACCATAGCCTTCCCGTTCTGCACAATGGAAAGATGGTGACGATGGCCTACAGCACATGGCTATCGGTAGTACATACGAGGAAGATAACAGTGAAAATCGTGAGCTGTATTTTTGAAAACTAAAGACAGAAAGCTTCAACTTGCTGGATGAATTAAAAAAGATACGAAAAGAGGAACAATGTTTTCATTCTTATGCCAAACGTAAATATCCACAGTTCATGATCAACAGAGAAGGATATAAAATTGTCGTCACGAAACATTTTCAGCCTTATTGTATCTGTCAGTGCCCGCCACATCTCTCACAAACAGACAACTACTATTGAAGCTTTTGTGCTACTTCAAATGGCTCTGAGCACTATGGGACTTAACATCTATGGTCATCAGTCCCCTAGAACTTAGAACTACTTAAACCTAACCAACCTAAGGACATCACACAACACCCAGTCATCACGAGGCAGAGAAAATCCCTGACCCCGCCGGGAATAGAACCCGGGTGCTGCGCTACTTCTGTCATGAAAACTGTTGCTCAGTGCAACAGCTACCACAGTTGCTTTCGCGAGTTTTCTTTAGTCCGGAATGTAGTACTTGTACGTCAGGAAAAGGACATTCATCAGAATCTCACAGGAGTGACAGAACGTCGTAAGAATCTCACAGGAGTGATAGTACACCATATCATGGTCTCTACTGCGAATAACATTCCGAAGAAACGTAAGGGGCCCAGCCTGGGTGTATTACAAACATGAATTCTTCCTGACCCTTGACAACTCGAATGGACAAGAAGCAAGGTGTGTTTTGCGTGAATCAGTTCACAAGATGCGGATTTCTTTGAATCAAGAATTGCCAGATTGTCACCGGATACCTACAATCAACACTAGCAGACAAACTACGGATTGGAGAACCCAGCGCTCCGAGCTGTATACGAAGCAAATAGCCTTCGAACAACGGACGAAAAGAATCAAAATCCGCTAATCAGCTTTAAACTTGTACTATTCTACGCAGCCAACCATAGACCGAGAAGCGGTTTCCTCAAATAGTCTAATCTCTGATGTTCCACTGGAAGTGTCTATAGAATCAATAGCCCTGTCTAAATTCGTTGGAAGTCTAGTGTCATGCCCACATAAATCCAAATGATGATGCAATACCGCAAAATTGCGCGCCCTAGCATCTTCCATTACGGTGTGCTTGGCATGCACCATACTTTTCCAGAATCCTACCCAAAAATGTAAGTCTTCCATAGCGAAGATTTTACTTGTTTGCCCCACATCATTTAGCTTCGTTGTAATCCCCCCGCCCCTAATATTTAAGCGATTTGGCGGGCTATAGGAATTTGTACTAAGATTCGTGTGTAACTTTACTGTCAGACGATGACTTGTGAAAGATGTTGGTCGCAAATGAATTTACTGACGCGTTTCATCATCATTAGATAGAATGACGTATAAAAACACGCGACACAAAAATGGTCACATAGTGTGCTGAAAACATAGCTCTCATTTATGTGGAGCTAGTAGTTAGGCAGCTGACTACTTGAGAGATACATTTTCAGCGCCTTATGAACCCACTTTTTCTGTGGTGGCTTGTTTTATATTTATTTGACCATCGAAACGTGTCAAAAAATTAATGTGCAACCAAGACCTTTCACAATTCACCGAGTGCCAATTCTGAATGCTCACCTGCCTCGTGGATGGAAGCATTTCTCTATCAAGTGAAGTAGCTCGATTGTGTAATTAAGAATTGTGATCATTTCTATATATCCCAGACATATCGGTAATTTATTAGCCGTGCTCTTGTCAAAAATCTTGTTCGCTAATGTTTCGTAAAGTCTGTGCTCCACTAGGCCTGCAAGAGACGAAGGAGTTAAACACTGGCCACCTGGGAGACAGATTAGCTTAATCTAGTAATGAATGACAGATACAGTTTTAGACCGAAAAGAATATAAGACAGGCCAACGTACGTTTTTCGTAACTTGTTTTCAGACTCTGAATATACGCAGTAAATTTTTTCCGCGAACAAAGAAATATCCGGCTGGAAAAAAAAGCGAATGTTACATTATCGCTTCTTCTTTGACTTACGGAAACTGCTTCATTCGATAGTTCATGTGCAACAATATGATACTTTGGGTAAGTGTGTTTGGAAAGTCGTCGAAATTTTGAGCTCAGGATCGTCGTAATGTCAGTTATATCTACGAGGCAACGGGTTCCGTGACAGATGAAAAGGCCCGGCCTGCTGTTTCGTTTACGTCTCGGCTAGGGCGTGGGGAACCGGCGGACCGAGGCACTACTGTGAGCGGGGAAGGTAGGTGAGGCGTCATACCTGTGGCGGCCGGCAGGCGGGTACTCACCTTTCTCGCTGTCGTGCTCCTCGCAGCTGGTGCACTCGGGCGTCGACCTGAGCTCGTCGTCGGAGCTGGAGAAGGAGTGCTGCTGCTGCTGCTGGTGGTGCGGCGCCAGCCCCACGGCCGCGGGGCTCATCTTCTTGGCGGAGCCGCTGCGCTTGTGCTTCTTGTTGTTGGCGGGCACGGCGCTCGTCACGTCGACGGACGACGACTGCTCCGAGCTGAACGAGTCGTTGCGGTAGGAGGGCACCGGCGGCGCCGCAGGCTGGTGGTACTGCTGCGACCGCATCAGGCCCTCGAGCTCGCCGCGGTAGTAGCGGATCTCCTCCTCGCGGTACTGCTGCTGCTGGCGGTGCGGCGACACGGAGCCGGGCCCGGGGGCGGCGCCGGGGGCGGAGGCGGGGGCGGGGGCGGGCGCCGCACCCGACAGCCGTTCCTGCTGCGAGTACTGGCGGTGCAGCACGCTGCCGGAGCGCTGCAGCAGCGACGGCACGTTCTCCTTCTCGGCAGCGCTGTGCGCGCGCTCCAGCTTGGGCCTCTTGTCGCCGCCCCCGGGGACGGCGCCCGCCTCCGGCGCGATCCCGCCCCCGACTCCGACTCCGAGGCCTTCCCCGCCCGTGCCCGGCCCCTGGCTGCCCAAGTGCAGGTCCGCCTCGATGCGGCGGATGATGGCGTGGTCGCCGGCCGCCATGCCCTTGTTGATCCACTGGCCAGTCTTGCTCAGCAGCTCCTGCTTTTTCCGGCAAAGGATGCACACCCAGATCACCTGCAAAACGAAACATTTTTTCCCTTCGTGAGTGATCGTACAGTGCACTCAGTCTGCCAGAATTAATAGAGAAAACTGACAGACATAAATATATATGATGGCAGAAGCAAAATCGTTTCAGTAAGCATAGGACCGAAAACGTGCTGTGCGCGTGATATTTCCGAATGTTTCGTTACGAGCCGTCACTGACTTCGATTGGAAATATGGTCCCAGTTCCCAGAATGAAATTTTCGCTCTGCAGCCGAGTATGTAGCGATATGAAACTTACTAGTAGATTAGAACTGTGTGCCGGACCGAGAAGCGAGCTGGGATCTTCGCCTTTCGCGGGCAAGTGTTCTACCGACTGAGTTACCCAAGTGCGACTCACGACATGTCCTCACAACTTTACTTCCGCCATTACCTAATCCCTTATGTTTCCAACTTCAGAGACGTACTCCTGTGAAGCTTTTGGGACTGGCACTCTTGGAAGAAAGGACTTCAAACTGCTACGAACAATTATTAAAAGTGTGTTCCAGTCGTGATATAATAAAAATTGAACTGTCACAAAAGGCGACTGACAGCAGGTATTTCTGAAAACCTTTATTCACAACAGTCGCAGTGTCCCACATTCATAGTGGATAAAAGTTCTAGACAACCGAACTGTAAAATGAACTATAGTTCATGATAACGAAAAACTGCAGGGAGCGAGTAGATAGTCGATGGCCTCAGCTGGGTAGGGATCGACTATCCTGAACTGGTAGCTGAACTGAAACGGTTCGATTACACACGAACGGGTGCATGAATGCTGTTTACAAGATTACAAGAGGGCGTCGGACAAGTCAGTGTGACACTACGGGATACCATAGACATCGACATGAAGGACCCAACCCAAGATGTAAAAAATACGTGCAGTTTCGAGCAGGACTCGCGCATTGACGGTTCCGTACGAACGAGTTATGTATATATACATTTCTTCCATCCCAGGAATCGAAAATATTCGACAATTTTTGCCTGTTGTCGTTATCGATACCAGCAAGATATCAGAATATGTTACATAAGTGGCCCTATCTTTTGAAATGTGTGTGAAATCTTATTGGACTTAACTGCTAAGGTCATCGGTCCCTAAGCTTACACACTACTTAACCTAAATTATCCTAAGGGCAAACACACACACCCATGCCCGAGGGAGGACTCGAACCTCCGCTGGTACCAGCGGCACAGTCCATGACTGCAACGCCTTAGACAGCTCGGCGCCGTATCTTTTGATTCCATTGCCATAAAAGCGTAAATATGTTATACCAACAAGGGACCGTGTACTTTATGTGACATAAATTTCGAGTTGATACTGTACCAGTGCCTGAGAGAAAGGCGTGTTAACAGACGGACGGACAGGCAGTTTCGGATAACATGACCAAAACAATTTTTTTCGTGTGATATAATTACAAATTAACAATTCTCGTTTTTTTTTTCTTTGCTTGTACTGGAAACCTTGTTTCTTGCCAAATTTCATGATTGTAAATCAGCGGGAAGTACCCCATAGAATTTGACGAATGTGTGATATAAATGGTCGCATCTTTTCACTGCATTGACGTAGAAGCTTAAATTTTTTACATCGGCTAGGAGCCACAGACGTTAGTAAGTGACATAAATTTGAACCTGATACGTTTACCCGTTACTGAGAAAAAATGTTCTTAACAGCCGGACAGGCTGGTAAACAGACAGACGGACAACAGTGATCCTATGAGGGTTCCGTTTTTACCGATAGAGATACGGAACCCTAAAACGACAGGAAGATGCAAGATCAAGAAACTTGAAGTTAAGAACGCTCACGAAATGTTATCAGCAATGCCTTGGTAATGAGTGCACCTAGTCACTCAGTAGGTACTGATCCTGTGAAAGTGTTTCATAAGTAAGTGTACGGAGTGACGTCAGTGAGGGTGGCGCACAGCCGTACAGCAGGAAAAACTTCACGCGCTTATTTTCTCGATCAGTGGATTACAACATAAGCATCATCCGAAACGCCAATATAATCATAACTGCCGAATAAATTAAAACTGTTGTTCTGCAGCAAAAGTCCACCAAACAGGGGATGAAAGACAACCAATTACATGTTATTCAGCTTCAGACAAGCGTACCGATATCTGCTTCTCAAGATTAACCAACTTACATGGGGTGCTTCAGCATATAATCTAATTGTTAAATAATGTTTTAATTGGTTTGCTTGAGAGCTAGCGAGGTATCTGCTTTCCTGTTCGACGGTTTGTAGGCATCCTCACACAGTGGATGGCCGACCAATTTCAAGTAGGCTCTGAGCTCTATGGGACTTAACTACTGAGGTCATCAGTCCCCTAGAACTTAGAACTACTTAAACCTAACTAACCTAAGGACATAACACACATCCATGCCCGAGGCAGGATTCGAACCTGCGACCGTAGCGGTCACGCGGTTCCAAACTGACGCGCTTAGAACCGCACGGCCACACCGGCCGGCAATTTCAAGTAGGAACTTTGGCACATAGCATATGCACGTCCCATTCATCATATGAGGCCGATGGAACCGCGCACCGGTAGCCAGCCGTCGTTTGCGCAGTTTGGTCTCTACACTCGTGCACACTTCTTTCTCTTCTGTTTCGATGCCAGTATGATCAGTGAACTACTGAATACATACTTTCGATCCTCTTACTGACTTTGCGTTTTTGCCAAAACTTCTTAGGATTTTTAGTTAGATCGTTTAGCAAAATTTTACTTTCAAATTCACTGAATACTTCTCACATCGTTCTCTTCACGCTCATTTTGGTTCTATTCCGCTTTTGTTTGTGTACTATCCTTTGGCTTCACGTAAATAAGAAATGAGGGCTTCGTTGCTTTCGCATAAGCTTTTCAAAATGATTACAGCGGATTATTATTCATAGAGCATTTCAGTCACAAATGGTCAGCAGTGTTTACCCATTCCGGCCACCATGACCAACAGCTAAACTCCAGATAGCAGCCGCGCAGTCTTAGGCACCTTGTCAATGTTCGTGCGGCTATCCCCGTCGGAGGTTCGAGTCTCTCCTCAGGCATGGGCGTGTGTGTTGTCCTTAGGGTTTAAGTTAGATTAAATTAGACTAAGTAGTGTGTAAGCCTAGGAACCGATGACCTCAGCAGTTTGGTCCCATAGGAACTCACCACAAATTTCCAAATTTCCCAGATGGCATACCTCGTATAAGATATCAACAACGCTTTTAGCTATGCAGCTAACACAATCTGCATCCAGCTGCAAGCGTCGACAGAGGCACGCCCGCTGGAGCTGCGCGTGCTAATTTCGTGTGTCGTCTGCGGGAGCGATCAACAGTCTCCAGGTAATCCCATGACAATACCACAGTCATTCTCAGTACTTACATGACCGTCGCTATTTAGAATGTGTCCCATTGTCCAAAATTCATATTCGGTATTCCCACAGGACGTTGCGTAACCTACTGTAACTCACCGAACAAGTTCGAACCACATTAAAAACAATACTCTGGCTCTGAATAACGCCCATGACTTGGTTGACAACATATGCAAGCATATTTTAATATTAATACATCAGGCAGCACAACGCCAACTGGATCCAAATGCGGTGCCACTCTATCGAAATAGAACAATTTGTTTTTCGAGTAGACGAATGGGACATCGTCTGATGGCACGAATAATAAGTGAGGTCTAGCAGAAAAGCCTACTCCATACGACAAACATTGCACATACACTACTCTCAAACTGTATACTCAACATATGTGATTCGAGAATTCCAGATTGATAGGAAGAATGTTTTCACACTATTTTTCCATGAAACGATTTTCTTAGGAATTAATGGTAGCTGGTGATAATCCGTACGCTATGGTTACCATTCCAGCTCGTTGCAGCACTGCATAATTACAGTCATACAGTTTACTGCCCAAAGTTGTCAGCCATATCAAATGATATACGGTAGGAAAATTCCGCTCAGGCTCAACTAACTTAAATAACACGCGGTAACTTTAATAGTCATGCAACAACTTGGGGATGCCAGGCAACATACAATAATGATGTAGTTATCCTTTCGCTGATAGAGCATCAGAAGCTTGTATTGTTAAACGACTTTTCACTCATGACGGTGCCTTCACCTTTACTGACAAATCCAGCTGTTGATATTTCCGTCTGTTTTCCATCTCTCTCTCTCTCTCTCTCTCTCTCTCTCTCTCTCTCTCTCTTTCTCTGACATGGGCCAGCGATTTCTTGAAAAACGCAATGCAGTCGGATAATTATGATCACTTTGATAATAAACACGCCCCTCCGCTCATGATGATGATGATGATAGCACGGCTGGCCAAATAAAACTGTTACAAAGCTGACTATGAAGGTTATTCGATACAGCCAAAAGAGGAACAATTTCCTTACCAACATCATTAGCTGTTTGCTGTATGATTGGCTGATGGACGCTTTGGAGAAAGCAGCTTTTTCAATCATTCCAAGGAAAACTGTTCATCAATAATTTATCCATTTTACTGGTTGTTGAGATCCGTGACTGTGGATCATATTAATTTCAGGAACGCAGCAATCAACTACTGTTTCACGTATTTTTCTTTGGGCTAAAACGCGTTTCGGAATTTCATTCATCTTCAGTTAGCATAATAGATATTTGAATATTCGGTAAATACATCGTTAAAACATCGACAAAAAATTGGATGTTGCAGTTGCCCTGAGCAAAATAACAATTTTGTTTAGTTAATACACTTCTCGAGTTATATATTTACGAATGAATACTACATTTTACTCCAAGTTGGAATGAAATTTGCAAGTAATAAAGAAGGAACAACAGATTTACATTGCGAAGAACTACTATGTGCACTGGATAAGCTCACATTGGATTAGGTTTTTTCTCTTGCTTTATTTAATGTGTTGTTGTACTGAGCAAATTAAGGATATTTCTTAGAAAAATGTTCCTGGATAACTGCTCTTGGTCATTTTGTATGTCACTTGGGGATGCATATTTGTGAGACTAAATTTCAGTTTTTTCAAGTAAGTTCATTCTTTTTTCTTGGTCGTTAGCCAGGTGGAGTATTTGTAAGTAGTGAGCTTTGACTGTAACTTGATGCTCATCTTCAGCTACGCGTAGGGAAAAGGTGAATTTGCTTAAGATTTTTAAACGAAAAGCACGCATGTGTTCCCGGAAATGTATGCTGAAATCTCTTCTTGTTTGGTCAATGTATAACTCTGAACATGAATTGCATTTAAGTTTGTCTATTCCTGATCGATAGTGTGGCTTGCTGGTGTCTCCAAAACAGACATACGTTTCAGGTTTACAGGAAACCAGCATGCACAGATGCCACAATCAGTAAAACCTCATGCCACCTAGATAAGCACAAAATGCCTTCATAGGGAGCAATGCTCAATGGAAGACACGAAATCTCGTAAGAAACAGACGACAAAACTGACGAATTAAATACCATTTAATCAACTGCTTGCAATAATGGTTCGTGTTCAAATCTAACAGAAGAGCTAAGGTCAAATAACACCACATCATAGTTAACAGAAAAACATGTGAGCAGCTATTTTTAGGAAAACTGCCATATAAAGTAGCAAACGAATTCGAAGAAAAAATGTCAGAATACTTTTGACACACATTAACAAATAAAGGACATAGTCATCCATAATATTAAAGCAGTAGTAAGCCATACAGTCGATCAGAAATATACGAATTAAACTGCAAGTCATGTTCAAAGATATACATTGGACAAACAGGAAGAAATTTCAACATACGTTTCCGGAATCAGGTGAGTGCTCTTCATTCAAAAAAACTTCAATAAATCCACGTTTTCCCCACACGCAGATGAAGATCAACAAGTTACAGACGTAGCTCACTACTTACAAATACTCCACCCAGCTAACCAAAGAAAAAGAATGAACTTACTTGAAGAAACTGAAATTTATTTTCACAAATATATCGTAAATATACAACTCGCGAAGTTGGCAGCTAACCAGAATTGTTATTTGGGACAGGGCAGGTGCAACATCCAATTTTCTGTCGATGTTTTAACGACGCATTTACTGAAGATTCAAATTTGTCTTGCGCCCATTGAAGACGGGTGAAATCCCGAAATACGTATTAGTCTGAAGAAAAATACATATAAAAGTTGCTGGTTGCTGTGTTTCCAAAAATAATAAACTGTTCATCGCCCCTGCAGTAAGGAGCGTACGATTTGGTACATTCAGGAATGTTGTCAGGCTGTTATTTTAAGAAGACCACAATTAACGCAAGTTTAGACAACAGGCCACAGAGGAAATTTACCTAAATTAAAAACACGTCGCTGCCATTTTGAAGAGACTCTTGAAACAATGCACAGGTGGCGCTTAGGTGTCATCTGTGCCTCACTGGTAAGCGGTGCTAAGATGAAGGCCATACAGCAGAATGTTAAGATGTTTCTGAACAGAAAATATTCTCATAACATCAGATCTACAGTAGCAGGCTAGATAGAAGACTTTATGGCCACAAACGCCCTGCTGTCTACGACCTCAAAGAATTTCCGTTGATCTCGTAGTAGAGGACCAGTTCTTATGCAGCCCTATTACAATGATGGATCTTCGATTGGCAAAACCTTCGCATCATCCCTGAGATTAATCGCTCATGTGCTGTCAGCGGAATTACGACTCTCAGTTATGGAATCATTCCGAACGAGGAGGGGCACACAGTCAATTGTACCCTTACAAAAGCTAGGGGGCAGTCTGGTCACGACGGGTCTACGGACCATTAGCACTAAGCTTCATTCATCAGAGCAACTCTGTGATGTATTGTTAAGAGACGACTGAAAGATGGATGGAAGGAAATTACATAATGTGAAGCACCGAAAATGGCTCCAGGAAAGGAAATGGAACTTCTGGAAAACATGGAATATTACGAGAATGAGATTTTCACTCTGCAGCAGAGTGCAGGAAGTTTCATGGAATATTACGGATTGAGATCTTAGCAGCTTCCTCATCGCGGCTCTCCTCGGTATCTCCGATACATACTCGATCCTACACAAATGCAACACCTTCGCGCTCTGGGAATACGAGATACCTTCACCGCATCGTTTTACGGGCTACGTCAGACTCTTTGAGTATACAATTGTTTGAGCAGTCAGTTGGTGATCTACTCAGACTATCGCTGTAAGGCCAGTCATCGTCCCGGTATTGTATGCTACATGTACTGCTGGTTTGAAACCTCTCCACCACCAGAATTAAGTTATTACAAAATGCAGGCGATACACGCCTCTACTCAAAGGCCACGTACCCACATGATACTTGCAATAGACTGGCTCATGCTCTAGGCCATGCTGCCGTGTTATTTGACGCCTGGCCGATAAAACTGGATCGTCATTATTAGCTAGCAAATTCCAAGACGTGGCGTTGAGTCTCAAACGTGTACAGAATCTTGCCTGGAGATGAAGTTGGGAGACTAAACGATATCACTAGCCTTCACTGCACGATTACAGACACTAATCTACGACTTCTGCTAAATGATGTGCCCACATCAATGTGCTTCCGAGAAAAGCGTACATGGTTCATACTTTGTGGGCCGCACATCCTTCCAAAATGCTTACACTCTATCGATTGTTGGTGTGTCTTCAATGAGATTATGGTGTAATATTCTATCACGGTGGCATCTAGTTAGCACATGTCTAACGAAACAAATACAGCTCCGCCAAACTAGAATCTGTATACGAGCAGTGTCTTCAGCACCTGCGCTAAAGGAGGAAGCAGCGAAAATGCCTCTTAATATTTGACGCCGTTTCATAGTGGCAAAATTTATGTAGCGGAGAATCCAAACTTTGCTTGTTTGGAACATTTATTGTTTCTCCACTGACAAAAATGCTCACAAGTGAACAGTAATCACTGTTTAATAGGAACGCTTCCTTGTTACACAGTAACGGGACGAAACAGCACTTAAAATTATTTTTCCTCAGCTACTCACTTCGTGAAATCCGTCTGCTCCACAAACGTGAAACGCAAAACATTAACTATATATATATATATATATATATATATATAGTGAAACGCATACATAGTGAACGCATAGTCTTTTTGGTTTATATATATATATATATATATATATATATATATATATATATATACAGGGTGAGTCATCTAACGTTACCGCTGGATATATTTCGTAAACCACATCAAATACTGACGAACCGATTTCACAGACCGAACGTGAGGAGAGGGGCTAGTGTAATTGTTTAATACAAACCATACAAAAATGCACGGAAGTATGTTTTTTAACACAAACCTACGTTTTTTTAAAATGGAATCCCGTTCGTTTTGTTAGCACATCTGAACATATAAACAAATACGTAATCAGTGCCGTTTGTTGCATTATAAAATGTTAACCCTTTCAGACCCGAAATTTTTCTGGAGGAAGAAAAATTTTTATTTATGTGGTAGTGGTCTTAGGTGATTTTTTAATGATTTTAGGAGCACGATTTATACAAAGATATGTACCCGTTTCCAAAACGTACTTTGTTCACTCGGCTTCACTTTAAGGACTAAAATAACTAATTATGAAATATTCTCTATTGTAATAATTAGTAAAATGATCATTCAATAATTTTCATGTAAAAGAACAATAACAATATTCAATTACACACTGGAATATAGCGAACCATGCATTCTGGTGGTCACGAGTTGCTGCGCGCTGCAACATTGACTTGCTGATATTTTTATAGTGATGCCCAACGGTTGGCAGCATTTGCGCGTGATGGTTGGTTGGTTGGTTGGTTTGGGGAAGGAGACCAGACAGCGTGGTCATCGGTCTCATCGGATTAGGGAAGGATGGGGAAGGAAGTCGGCCGTGCCCTTTCAGAGGAACCATCCAGGCATTTGCCTGGAGTGATTTAGGGAAATCACGGAAAACCTAAATCAGGATGGCCGGACGCGGGATTGAACCGTCGTCCTTCCGAATGCGAGTCCAGTGTCTAACCACTGCGCCACCTCGCTCGGTTGCGCGTGATGAAAAGGTTGAACATTTACAAGTGTGTAGCTCAGGTTCACTTAGGGAAAAAGTACTTTTGTTGCAGCTAACAGACTGTAAAAGTTAATGTACGCAATTCAAAAAATGGTTCAAATGGCTCTGAGCACTATGGGACTCAACTGCTAAGGTCATTAGTCCCCTAGAACTTAGAACTAGTTAAACCTAACTAACCTAAGGACATCACAAACATCCATGCCCGAGGCAGGATTCGAACCTGCGACCGTAGCGGTCTTGCGGTTCCAGACTGCAGCGCCTTTAACCGCACGGCCACTTCGGCCGGCTCTGTACGCAATTGTAGCCAGAGGGTCTGAAAGGGTTAATGACATCCGGAGATATTGTAACCTAAAGTTGACGCTTGAAACCTCCGACGTTCAGTTGCGTGTTGTAACAAACACATGCCACAGTCGGCGAGCAGCATCTGCAGGGACACGTTTACGATGACGACCGTGTTTACGAGCGTGGCTGTAGTGCACTGTTGTGGTTTGGTCTAGCTGTCGCAGTGTCCGCATGTATCGCTTGCTGCTATTATTATTCTGCATTCGTCTCCGCACGCAGACTAACTGTAGTACACCGTGTTACCAGGCGTCTGTGATAGTGTAGTGTTGTAGGAACTGTGACCATGGTGTATTCGAACTCTGAAAAGGCGGAGATGATACTCATCTATGGCGAGTGTCGACGAAATGCAGCTGAAGCCTGCAGGGTGTATGCAGAACGGTACCCGGACAGAGAGCATCCAACGTGCCGCACATTGCAAAACATCTACCGCCAACTGTATGCAACAGGTATGGTCGTAGCACGCAAACGGGTCCGTAACAGGCCCGTCACAGGAGAAGCGGGTGCAGTTGGTGTGTTAGCTGCTGTTGCCATGAACCCACACATGAGTACACGGGACATTGCGAGAACCGGTGGACTGAGTCAAAGTAGTGTCATGCGCATACTGCATCGTCACCGCTTTCACCCGTTTCATGTGTCGCTACATCAGCAATTACATGGTGATGACTTTAATCATCGAGTGCAATTATGTCAATGGACATTAACAGAGAATGCGTTGCAGTTCTACCTGTTTACCGATGAAGCGAGTTTTACAAACCACGAGGCAGTGAATCTACGGAACATGCATTACTGGTCCATGGACAATCCTCGCTGGCTCAGACAAGTAGAGCGACAGCGACCGTGGACTGTAAATGTATGGTGCGGAATCATTGGCCACCACCTCATTGGTCCTCACTTCATTGCAGGGGCCCAAACAGCTGCAACATACATCGCGTTTCTACAGAATGATCTGCCAACGTTGCTCGAAAATGTCCCACTGGAAACGCGTCGACGTATGTGGTATCAGCATGATGGTGCACCTGCACATTCTGCAATTAACACTAGGCTGACCCTTGACAGGATGTTCGACGGGCGTTTCATAGGACGTGGAGGTCGCATAAATTGGCCAGCTCGTTCTCCTGATCTTACACCTCTGTACTTCTTTCTGTGGGGTACGTTAAAGGAGAATGTGTACCGTGATGTGTCTACAACCTCAGAGGGTATGAAACAACGTATTGTGGCAGCCTGCGGCGACATTAGACCAGATGTACTAAGGCGTGTACGACATTCATTACGCCAGAGATTGCAATTGTGTGCAGCAAATGATGGTTACCACATTTAACATCTATTGGCCTATCATGTCGGGACATACTCTGTTACACTTCGTAATTGAAAACGGAAACCACGTGTGTACGTGTACCTCACCCCTCGTGGTAATGTACATGTGCGTCAGTGAAAAAGACCAATAAAAAGGTGTTAGCATGTGGACGTAATGTGCTGTTCCAGTCTCTTCTGTACCTAAGGTCCATCACCGTTCCCTTTGGATCCCTACGTAATTCGGTGCTCTCCGGTACACACGATCGAACAGCGGAGGAGTGGTACTCAAGCGTCAACTTTAGGTTACAATAACTCCGAATGTAATTAACATTTTACAATGCAACAAACGGCACTGATTACGTATTTGTTTATATGTTGAGATGTGCTAACAAAACAAACGGGGTTCCATTTAAAAAAAACATAGGTTTGTGTTAAAAAGCATACTTCCGTGCAGTTTTTTATGGTTTGTATTAACCAATTACACTAGCCCCTCTCCTCACGTTCGGTCTGTGGAATCGATTCGTCAGTATTTGATGTGGTTTACGAAATATATCCAGCGCTAATGTTAGGTGACTCACCCTGACTGGGTGTACCAAGAGATGTCCCAAAAAGTGCCGTGCTTGGACCCTTGCTTTTCATAATTTATGTAAATGATTTGTCCAATATGGTGTCATGTAAGTCCATACTATATGCAGACGACACCACCCTTGTTACAGCTGACAGGGTCTTTGACACACTCAAGTAGAAAAGTGAAGAAAAATTCAGAATGTCCGGCATATGGTACAAAGCAAATGAATTACAAGTTAACCACTCTAAATCTGTAAATATTCCTTTCAGCGTACGTAATAACGGGAACGGTAGTGCCGCAATTAAGCTTCTTGGCTTTCGTCTTGATCCAAAATTAACTTGCGAAACTCACACTAACTATGTGTGCAGAAAGTTAGTTCAAGTCGTCTATGTGCTGACTAAACTTGGGACATATGTGGCGGACAAGTTAATGCTGAACTCTTACTATTCCTCTTTTCTCAGCCACTTCACGAATTCAGTGCTGTTATGGAGCAACTCATCTGGAGCAAAAAGAAGTTTTATTTGACAGAAAAAGCCATTAGGTGCATTGCTGGAGTAAGAAACCACGTATCTTGTAGAGAATACATAGAATACTTTAAAGAGCTGAAAATACTGACAGTTGTGTCACTGTTTATTCTCAGCTGCTTGGTGCTTCTCGAGGAGAGTCAAGACAGCTATAATCTGCGAGAGGCTATACATTTTGTTGTTCTGGATGGTGCATTTATATTTAATGGTTACTGAATGTGTACAGTATTAACCATAAATATGTTAAAAATGTGTGACTTAATATGTAGCTGTACAATGTATGTAAAATGATGACATCAGTTCCATCGAAAATTCTTAAAAATGGATCAATCAATCAAATCAAATCAACCCAATGACTCCTAGAAACTGTTATTGCTTCCTGTTCCTATGATGTATTAACTTGATGTGGTCATGTAATCAGAACAACTTCATTTAAGCAAAAGAACATAAATTTTAAAAATGCAGTAACGAATATTTCGCGAAAACTTATAACGTCGGGGTTTTTGAACGCTTGTTTCATTTTCGAGGGGCTAGGGCGTGGAGACAGTGGAAACGACCAGTAGAAAATATGTGTGGCATGAACAGTGCAGATGTGTGAATGGAGGAATGGAAGGGCAACTTAAACATTTCACGTCGCAAGGATCTGGGATTGCGCTTTTGTGGTGTGGAACGTGGTAGGGAAGCCAGAGAACTTGAAAAGAGAAATGCAAAGGCTCAGTTTAGTTATAGTAGGGGTCAGTGAAGTGAAATGGAAAGAAGACAAGAATTTATGGTCAGATGACTAGTATAAGCAGCAGCAGGAGATGGTATAACGGGAGTAGGATTAGTTATGAATAGGAAGGTAGGGCAGAGAGTGTGTTACAGTGTACAGTTCAGTGACAGGGTTCTTGTTATCAGAATCGACAGCATATTGACACTGACTACGATAGTTCAGGTATACAAGCCGACGCCGCAGGCTGTGGATGAAGAGAGAGAGAAAGTATATGAGGATATAGAAAGGGTAAAAGTACCCAAAGAGAGATGGAAATCTGTCACTCGGGACTGGAATTCAGTTGTAGGGTATGGAGTAGAAGAAAAGGTTACAGGAGAATATGGGCTTGGGCTAAGAAATAAGAAAGGAGTTCTACAATCAATTTCAGCTAGTAACAGAGAATACTCGGTCCAAGAATGACAAGAGGAGGAGGTATACTTGGAAAAGGCCACGTGATACGGGAAGATTGTAGTTAGATTACATCGTGGTCAGACAGAGATACCAAAATCAGAAACTAGATTGTAAGGCGTACCCAGGAGCAGATGTAGACTCAGATCACAATGAAGTTGTGATGAAGAGTGGGCTGAAGTTTAAGAGATTACTCAGGAAGAATCAACACGCAAAGAAGTGGGACGTGGAAGTACTAAGGAATGACGAGATACGCTTGAAGTTCTCTAGGGCTATAGATACAACAATAAGGAATAGCTCAGCAGGTAGTAAAGTTGAAGAGGAATGGACGTCTCTAAAAAGTGCAATCATAGAAGTAGGAAAGAAAAACATAGATACAAAGAAGGTCACTGCGAAGAAATCATGAGTAATACAAGAAGTACTTCAATTGATCGATGAAAGACGGAAGTACAAAAATGTTCCGGGAAGCTCAGGAATACAGTAACACATTTCACTGTGGAATGAAATAAATAGGAAGTGCAAAGAAGCTAAGACTAAATGACTGCAGGAAAAATGTGAAGAAATAGAAAAAGAAATTACTGTCGGAAGGACAGACTCAATGTATACAAAAGTCAAAACAACCTTCGGCTAAATTGAAAGCAAGGGTGGTAACATTAAGAGTGCAACGAGAACAAGTTATGATCGGATGTTAACTGCATTCTACAAAAAAATCAGTAATATTTTAAGAAAAGTCATTAAAATGTCTATAAATATGCAGATCATGGCAGAAATTAATAGTGCAGATAATAAACTTAAATGTATATGAGATAATGTCAAATGGGGGACAGGAAACTCAGTCGGTGCACAAGATACTCTCAAAACTAAACTAAATGAAACTTTTGTGACTGATACTTCACAAGTTCCGAGTATTTTAACAATAATTTTTTAATTGTAGCAGCACAAATAGGATTAAATCATTCAGTCGAAGAAGCAAGAGAATATATTACAAATATGTCATTCGACAAAACTATGAACAACTAGAGCAATAGCACCAGCATTGACCACTGAAATTATTTGAATTATAAATATTCTCAAAAACAAAATCTCCTATGATGTTGATGAGTTTTCAGACAGAATTCTGAAGAGTTATTCTAACTTAATAAGAAATGTTCTTCGTCATAATGTGATGCGTCACTGGCACAAGGAAATTTTCCAGACTGGTAAAAATATAACACTGTTAAAAGTACCAATGAAGGTCAATGACGTAGATAAAGAATCGGAATGAGCCCAAAATGGAACCCTGTGGGACATTTCTTCGTGATTTTCTTTTTGCGCAGACACAAAAATTTACTCCCCTTCAACCATTATTGGAGTGACAAGGAAGATTTAAATAATTATCATCCAATTTCCTTACTGAGGTCCTTTCCCAAAATATTCGAAAAAGTAATGAACTCATGCATAGTTTCAGATTTAAGCAGAAACAAGTTACTGAGCACATCAAAGTTTGGATTAGGGAAGCGTTGCTCGACCATTTGTACATCCACTCTCCAATTATTAGAAGCCTAAAACAATGAAACATTGCCAACATTTTTTGTGATGTTTCCAAGGCGTTTGACTACATAGCCCATTTTTGCATTCTTAGAAAAACTCTGGTCTGAAACATACATAACAAAAAGAATGCAAGAAGCTGTGCTGAATAACTCAAGCGATGTTGGAAGAGGAGAAAATTTTTGTGTCTGACGAAAAAAAAAAAAAATCATGAACGAAGTCCCGCAGTGTTCAATTTTGGGCTGACTCCGATTCCTTATGTTCGTGAATGTGCTGCCACTTAACATTCATTGGTACTGTTTTGCAGACGATACTAGTGTTACAATAAATCCAATTACAGAGAAAGCAACCCAGAATCTACTATGTAGGAATCAACATGAATTCCGGAAACAGCGATCGTGTGAGACCCAACTCGCTTTATTTGTTCATGAGACCCAGAAAATATTAGATACAGGCTCCCAGGTAGATGCTATTTTTCTTGACTTCCGGAAGGCGTTCGATACAGTTCCGCACTGTCGCCTGATAAACAAAGTAAGAGCCTACGGAATATCAGACCAGCTGTGTGGCTGGATTGAAGAGTTTTTAGCAAACAGAACACAGCATGTTGTTATCAATGGAGAGACTTCTACAGACGTTAAAGGAACCTCTGGCGTGCCACAGGGGAGTGTTATGGGACCATTGCTTTTCACAATATATATAAATGACCTAGTAGATAGTGTCGGAAGTTCCATGCGGCTTTTCGCGGATGATGCTGTAGTATACAGAGAAGTTTCAGCATTAGAAAATTGTAGCGAAATGCAGGAAGATCTGCAGCGGATGGGCACTTGGTGCAGGGAGTGGCAACTGTCCCTTAACATAGACAAATGTAATGTATTGCGAATACATAGAAAGAAGGATCCTTTATTGTATGATTATATGATAGCGGAACAAACACTGGTAGCAGTTACTTCTGTAAAATATCTGGGAGTATGCGTGCGGAACGATTTGAAGTGGAATGATCATATAAAATTAATTGTTGGTAAGGCGGGTGCCAGGTTGAGATTCATTGGGAGAGTCCTTAGAAAATGTAGTCCATCAACAAAGGAGGTGGCTTACAAAACACTCGTTCGACCTATACTTGAGTATTGCTCATCAGTGTTGGATCCGTACCAGATCGGGTTGACGGAGGAGATAGTGAAGATCCAAAGAAGAGCGGCGCGTTTCGTCACAGGGTTATTTGGTAACCGTGGCTTACAAAACACTCGTTCGACCTATACTTGAGTATTGCTCATCAGTGTGGGACCCGTACCAGATCGGGTTGACGGAGGAGATAGAGAAGATCCAAAGAAGAGCGGCGCGTTTCGTCACAGGGTTATTTGGTAACCGTGATAGCGTTACGGAGATATTTAACAAACTCAAGTGGCAGACTCTGCAAGAGAGGCGCTCTGCATCGCGGTGTAGCTTGCTCCCCAGGTTTCGAGAGGGTGCGTTTCTGGATGAGGTATCGAATATATTGCTTCCCCCTACTTATACCTCCCGAGGAGATCACGAATGTAAAATTAGAGAGATTAGAGTGCGCACGGAGGCTTTCAGACAGTCGTTCTTCCCGCGAACCATACGCGACTGGAACAGGAAATGGAGGTAATGACAGTGGCACGTAAAGTGCCCTCCGCCACACACCGTTGGGTGGCTTGCGGAGTATAAATGTAGATGTAGATGTAAAAGAAGTTGTTAATGATATTTATCAAAAAATTATGAAATGGTTCTCTTAAAACGGACTCTCCCCAAAAATTCTGAGAAAACCGTACATTTATTTCTGTAAAACAAGCAGTGTTATAACAACAAATCTATAGCACATAACGAGAAGTCAGTGAACAATGTAGAATACTCCAAACTGTCGGGTGTACATACTGACGAAAACTTGAACTGGAAGAAATGTATAGAATGGCCCGGACATAATTAACACTTAATGGTTTATTGGAAAGTGATACAGAGGCCCTATACAGTGGGAAGCATAACGGAAAACTTATGTCCGTAGGATCCGTCCGCCGCGTGTCGAGGTTAGGACAGGAGAGAACGAGTCGCCTTCCAGGCCGGCTATAGGAAAAACTTATGATTGGAAATAGCCCTTTGGTTGCCTGAGTAGTACTGCACCATAAGCGCAGACATCGCAACGTCAGCACTGGCGGCGCTGCACGTGGTTTTGCGTGGGCTCCCACCTGGACCTGAAGTACTGTGTGAGTAAAGTTTCACTAATATTCAGTCAGATGTTGATAACAGACCAGTTTTTCCAGATCGTTGGATTGTCAGGGGTAGTCCAGTTCCCTTGCCTCCAAGCTCGCCTGACATTACGCAAATTGACTTTTTTCTTAGGGGGAATGTCAAGGACAGTTTCAGTAAAGCCTGTCAACCATATCGATGATTTAAAGAACCGTATAGTTGCTTTCATTGCTGCAGTTGATGCAGATATGTTACACCGAGTGTGGATAGAACTTGAATACAGATTGGAAATTCCAAAGGCGCACTTGCCGAAATTGATTGCATGACATAAAATCTTTGTGAGATAGTGTGTCACGTAAGCTAAATATGGTGGAACTATCCTACGTAGTAGATGATACAATACATTAAAATTGTAGCGTACCTTTTGAGAAAACCAGTATTTGTGCCGTGAACAAATGCCTGGGTTACACAGCGAGATGTAATTCTACTAGACACGTTTCCAAACAAACTCACATTTAGTAATCATTTTAATACGACGAAGAATATTAGAGTCCCCATGTCACTACATAAATATCTGGAGTCAATAAAGATTTTATGGAGGTCGAATGCTACAAAACTGTACGAAGCTGCATAAAGTGTAAAAAAAAGAAAAAAAGGAATAACTTATGCATCGTCAGTAGATGAGTTGGTTGCATCTGACAGAGATATAATTTCAAACCAAATGTAAGATATATAAACGAATAAATAAAACATCAATAGCAAACTTTTACCAGAATTTTTCGTATTCGTTTAAGAGGAAAAAGGCGTTAGGTATAGAATTATTAAACGAATTTAGTAATAGTTCGATGACTGAGAAAAACAAAAAGTCGCTGATTAGAGTACAACTGTGTCTTATTTTAAGAAAGGTGAATTCACTTTACATAAAGCTAAATATGAATTGTAATACTGTTTTTTTTAATCTGTATAAAATCAGGAGATATAGGAAGCTATGCAAATAAATGCAAAGATGACACACATTTAATAGTATTCTATCTTCGCTAGAAACAATTTTACGAACGAGGAGCAGAAACAAGGAGTAAGTTATCTGTTCAGCACAGAAGAAGTAGCTGACAATGGGTAACTAAGTGTTCAACTTTTTTTCTAGCACGGTGTACTTTGCAGCAGTCTGAATTGCGCATACCTTTAGGCGCCATGCACTTTACAGCCTATTCTAAACTCAGTCTTGTTTTGCCTGCAGCAGATGACTAAATCTGAAAATAATATTACCGTCAATGTCCGTCTTGGCCTCAGAACGGAGGGAGCAATAAATTGAATGGTAAATAAATGCTTATAGAAGGTATTATGGCGAAAATACCTCTTTGGGATCAGCTGTTCGTTGTGGCATCGAAATATTCTATTTAATACAAGAAAAGAATGTAATAGTCTGTTAATAAAATGAGGTAGCATTGTGCTTAAAACTCTACAATGTATTCTTTAGAAGAAGGAATAATTTGCTTAGCAACGATGCGAGAGATTCCTTCATTGTTGGCGTAAAACTGGTGCTGTGCTCAGAGTTTGTTGGTGTTTGGGTAGTACCAAACTACAGTAAAAACACTGAAAATGCCTTTTTATTTATTTGTGAACTGTCTTTACATGTACTGTATTGACGACCTAATTATTGATATAACAAGGAGATTAAGTACGACTCACTATATACCAGCCCAATGTTATTAATTTCGTTAACGCTGTGCAAACAACAGAACAAAATATTGATTCGTTCGGATCTGAAAAGGTAGTGCAGAAGAAGGTGAAATGCTGATCCCATCCGTACACTGGCTACTTTTTTTATGTCATACCCATGGCTAAGCCGACCAGTTTTAAACCTGGTATAGGTTCAAAAATAAAAATCAGTTTTGGGAATGAACTGCTACGAAGGACTTTAAATTTTGGAAACTAGCAAACAAACAAACTAGTTGGCAAGGGTGCACTGGGGAAACTTACTCTTAAAGTAGACATAGGCATCGCAAGTCGGTCGTACACAATATTATTTGGACACTGTAATTTATGCGCGGTAATAAACGCATCAGATTCTATTCATAAACTGCATGCTGCAATGATAGTAAATTCTATGCAGCTGTTTACATCGAAATCAGAGAATCCTTCTACATCACTGTAGCCCGTTTTAAAGTACATAACAGCCAGCGGACTGGACAGCTGCCGCCGGAAACACAGCAATGGGAGCCTGCCGTTGACGACTTCCATTATGTTGCTAGTTATCCGGCGAAAAGCGTTGTACCTTGCAAGTCTTAGGTACGAAATAAATACGCGACTCCCGCTTTAATTACAATTAAGAACGAATTTTGACATACTTAGAGATAGTATGGACATTTGTACTGCGGATTTACACGACTCTTGTAGGAGATAGAGACTCTAAACTTCGTAATTATCACTATTTAAATTTTGACAAAATAAAAAAAAGAAAGGCCGATTTCTGCAACTAGCATACATAGCAAACACTAAGCGATACGCCGTTTTGGAAACATGAGTTTCCTAAGGATATAGTGTAGGAGTCTACGTAAACAGGTATGTCAGTGAGTTCAGAAGTTTTCGAGAAGCTGTGTGATACGTTTGAAGCGGCTTCTCGGCCATGAAAATCTGACCCATTTAATAAAGAATAGCGTAACGCGGCAATAATTAAACTTAGGAACAGATTTTTGACGTACTTACAGACTATGTAGAGAATTATACCGTACGTGACATACAGTTTTTTTTAGTTTCTTTTTGTAGGATACGGAGTCTTTAAAGCGATTTCCTATCGCTTTTACTCTCCACGGAGAGCGGGGCAGAGCTGCGTTCTCCATATTGTACCTGCCGCGAAGACGTTGCAGCTTTGAACCTTAAACGTCATATGTCAACTAATTGATATCAAGCTATAACAGGTGGTACATTTTTCTTGTCGATGGGCGAGTGATGGCTTCATTAGACCAACTTTTGAGACTAGTTTTAGGCACAGGATCTGCAATGGAAATGATACGGAAATCTCTAGAATCAATTAGAAACCTGTCGACATAAATGTTTTCGGAGAAAAACAAACGTTGGGTCATTAGAAGAAGGCCGCTGCAATCATGGCCGAAGTGCTGATTTTTCTACAGCAGCAGTTTTTTTTACGTTATGACGCGGTACCATACCCAGAAAACTTTTATGTCGACTTACTCTGGCCGCGGAAGCCTACGCAATTAAATTAGAAACCTATCTCGCTCCCTTAGTTTAAATCGCAAAGGGAAGAAGGAGACGACACAAGACTGGGAAAAGTCACCGTGTATCGGAGTAGCGCTTACCTGCTAGCAGGCAACCCGCCGTCCAACGTGTGTCGCGGCGTGGCGTCGGTGCGACCGGCAAGGGTCTGGCGGGCTGACTGCCGCGGCGTCCGCCGCCGGGGATGCGGGCGAGGCGAGGCGAGGCGAGTCAGCACAGGCCGAGGCCTCTTGAGGCCGCGCCGCTGCCTGACCCCGCCCACGCCGGCCGCCGCTTTTATCGTCGCCAATCTAGAGGTCGCCCTGCCCTGCCTGCCACAGCCTATCGACGCCGGCATCTCACGCCGGCACTCGCGCCCCGAACCGTCACAATACAGGACCAAACGGCTCTACATTCTATACCAGTCTCGGCTGTATTTCCAACGTGACCATTTGTCGACATTAATAAATACATTTCACAATTGTAACTGGTAGCTGGTGCAGTAAAACATATCAATGCTAATAACAAAACTGTAAAACCTGCGTTTGTCTGTTTGAACACGCTAATATCCAAAACTACAGGACTAATTTTCATGGGGCTTGCATAGGTAACTTCAAGGGGCATGGAACGACGTACAGGTTTCATTTCATCAAAGTCAATTTACGAAAAAAGTACTGTAATTTATATTACACTACTGGCCATTAAAATTGCTACACCAAGAAGAAATGCAGATGATAAATGGGTATTCATTGGACAAACATATTATACTACAACTGACATGTGATTTCACTTTCACGCAATTTGGCTGCATAGATCCTGAGAAATCAGTACCCAGAACAACTACCTCCGGCCGTAATAACGACCTTGATACGCCTGGGCATTGTGTCAAACAGAGCTTGGATGGCGTGTACAGGTACAGCTGCCCATGCAGCTTCAGCACGATACCACACTTCATCAAGAGTATTGTGACGAACCAGTTCCTCGGCCACCATTGGCCAGACGTTTCCAATTGGCGAGGTCTGGAGAATGTGCTGGCCAGGGCAGCAGTCGAACATTTTCTGTATCCAGAAAGGCCCGTACAGGACCTGCAACATGCGGTCGTGCATTATCCTGCTGAAATGTAGGGTTTCGCAGGGATCGAATGAAGGGTAGAGCCACGGGTCGTAACACATGTGAAATGTAACGTCCACTGTTCAAAGTGCCATCAATGCGAACAAGAGGTCACCGAGACGTGTAACCAACGTCACCCCATACCATCACGCCTGGTGATACGCCAGTATGGCGATGACGAATACACGCTTCCAATGTGCGTTCACCGCGATATCGCCAAACACGGATACGACCATCATGATTGTGTAAACAGAACCTGGATTCATCTGAAAAAACGACGTTTTGCCATTCGTGCACCCAGGTTCGTCGTTGAGTACATCATCGCAGGCGCTCCTGTCTGTGATGCAGCGTCAAGGGTAACCGAAACCATGGTCTCCAACCTGTTCGTGCAGATGGTTGTTGTCTTGCAAACGTTCCCATCTGTTGACTCAGGGATCGAGACGTGGCTGCACTATCTGATACAGCCATGCGGCTAAGATGCCTGTCATCTCGACTGCTAGTGATACGAGGCTGTTGGGATCCAGCACGGCGTTCCGTATTACCCTCCTGAACCCACCGATTCCATATTCTGCTAAGAGTCATTGCATCTCGACCAACGCGAGCACCAATGTCGCGATACGATAAACCGCAATCGCGATAGGCCACAATCCGACCTTTATCAAAGTCGGAAACGTGATGGTACGCATTTCTCCTCCTTACACGAGGCATCACAACAACGTTTCACCAGGCAACGCCGGAACTGCTGTTTGTGTATGAGAAATCGGTTGGAAACTTTCCTCATGTCAACACGTTGTAGGTGTCGCCACCGGCGCCAACCTTGTGTGAATGCTCTGAAAAGCTAATCATTTGCATATATCACAGCATCTTCTTCCTGTCGGTTAAATTTCCCGTCTGTAGCACGTCATCTTCGTGGTGTAGCAATTTTAATTGCTAGTAGTGTACTATAAATGCGAAAGTGTCTCTGTCACTTTTTCACCACTAAACTGCTCATTTTATATAAAAAGTGGTATGGAGATAGTTTGAATACTTTGGAAGATCCTAATCTACTTCAGAGTAGTAAAAAAGAAAAGGCCCCCTAAGAGGATGAAGTAGCGAATGGAACACCTTTTACATAGGTGGAAATAAGATCATTAAATTTGTTGCACACGTTGTATAATGTGTAATTACTTCAAAAGCACGCTCCACTGACACGCTTCTGCCCATGGCCATCAGCATACACTGCTAGTGACACAGTGCGTGTCACTGTCTTGTGCATTGGGTCGGCTGTGAAGCTGACTGCGATAATTCTCTCACTTGCCGGCTCTTACTGTCATGCGAATTGTGTGGATGATTTTTCCCGGAAGTCTGGTGGTGTATCGCCAGTGTCATACATTGTACACACCAACGCGAGTAATAGTTTTGTTGCCACTTACCGCCATGGTTGTAGAAATTTCAGTGGCATATTGTCTATCACGTCTGCCTTATTTGATTTTAAATCTTCAAAAGCTCTTCTAAATTCTGGTTGTAATACTGGATCCTTTATATCTTCCCTATAGACTCCTTCTTATATCACGTCGCCGGCCGTTGTGGCCGAGCGGTTCTAGGTGCTTCAGTCTGGAACCGCGCGACCCTTATGGTCGCAGGTTCGAATCCTGCCTCGGGCATGGATGTGTGTTATGTCTTTGGCTAGTTAGATTTAAATAGTTCTAAGTTCTAGTGGACTGACGACCACAGATGTTAAGTCCCGTAGTGCTCAGAGCCATTTGAACCAATTCTTATATCACGACGTCATATCAGTCATCCCCTTATAGAGACCCTCAATGCAGTTTTTCCACCTAACTGCTCTCTCCTCTGTATTTAACAGTGGAATTCCCATTGCACTCTCAATGTTACCGTCCTTGCATTTAATTTCACCGAATGTTGTTTCGGCTTTTCTATATGCTGAGTCAGTCCTTCCGACAATCATCTTTTTTTCGATTTCATCACGTTTTTAATGTAACCATTTCGTCTTCGCTTCCCTGAACTTCCTATTTATTTCATTTCTAAGTAACTTGTATTTCTTTATTCCTGCATATAACTGAACATTTTTGTACTTTCTTCTTTCGTCGCTCAACTGAAGTAGTTCTTCTGTTACCTATAGTTTCTTCGCAGTTACCTTCCTTGTGACTACGTTTCTCTCTCCAACTTCTGTGATTTCCGTTTTTAGAGATGTCCATTTCTCTTCAACTGAACTGCCTCCTGAACTATTCCTTATCGCAGTATCAATAGCCTCAGAGAACTGCAAATGTATCTCTTCCGATATCCAACTTGACTGAGCGAGGTGGCGCAGTGGCTAGCTTACTGGATTCGCATTTGGGAGGACGACGGTTCAATCCCGAGTCCGGCCATCCTGATGTCCTAATCTGATGATACCTATGACCTCGCTGTGTGGTGTCCTCCCCCAAACAACCCAATCCCCCACATCCTACTTCTTCACGCACTGATTCTTCGTGACCAGTCTCTTAAACCTCAGCTTACTCCTTATCATTACCAAATTGTGATCTAAGCCTATATCTGCCCCTGTGTACACCTTACAATCCAGTATGCTATTTCGGAATCTCTGCTTGACCATGATGTAATCTATCTGAAATCTTCCTGTATCTCCAGGTCTTTTCCAAGTACTCGTATAATCATGTTGAAAAAGACATCACAATACTGCCGGATTAGCGGCAACACGTGAGGACGGAACATGTTCAGAAGTACCGTTGTCCGTTGTGCTGTCAGAGTTCTGTTAGACACTATCAGTCGTGATCTTAGGTCATACCTGATGCCCCCCCCCCCCCCCCCCCATAGTGGTGTAAGGGGTAACACCGCTATACTTCTCCAAAACTTCGGAAGAACTGGACCTTTCCCCAGGTCGTCGCCATTCTCGGTGTCGATGGTCAATCGTGTTAGTGCAGAAACGCGATTCGTCGCTGAACATAATGTGACGCCTTACTTCAGCAGTCCATGCTCCCCAGTCGTGGCACCATCCGTGGGCATCTGTTTGTGTTGTTTTAACTGCAGCCTGTGCATGGGACGATGATTCCTTAGCCAGGCCGCTGCCACTCTCCGACATGGTCTGGGATGTCACAGAATGCTGTACGGAGTCTCTTATTTGTTGTCAGACGCCTGGCGCAGCTTTGGAAGGATTAGAATGTTCTTGTTGCACAATATGGTGATCTCCCTTGTGGTGGTCACACGTGATCGACCGGAACTTTGAAGACGAGTATGCCTGCCCTCGCGACCCTATACAGTCCACCACAGGGCCAGCGTCACATCTGAAAGCCCGTCAAATCTGGATACTGCACAATTCGAATAAATGGAGGGACCCCAGAATCACGCCACTTTAGACGCTGACATGTGGTAATAACGCAGTCTCACGCGAGTACGCGGCGCCTACGTATCCTCCACAACGGTCACTCAAGACGTGTCGCCCAGCCAAGAGATAATCCGCCGATTGACATCCCACCACGTCTTCTAAGGGCTTCATTTTTTAGGAGGCAGTGTATTTTGTGAGTTGTTGTTGATGATGTTGTTGTTGTTGTGGTCTTCGGTCGAAAGATTGGTTTCATGTAGCTATCCATGTTACTCTTCCTAAGCAAGTCTCTTCATCTTCGAATAACTACTACAACCTACATCCTTCTGAATCTGTTTGCTGTTTTCATCTGTTGCTCTCCATCTACGATTTTTACGCCCCACACTTCCCTACAATACTAAATTGGTGATATCTTGATGTGTTAGAATGTGTCCTATCAACCGATCCCTTCTTCTAGTCAGTTTGTGCCACAAACTCCTTTTCTCCCCAATTCTGTTCAGTACCTCCTCATTGTGATCTACCCATCAAATCTTCAGCTTTCTTCTGTAGCACACATTTCAAAATCTTCTATTCTCTTCTTGTCTAAACTGTTTATTGTACTGGTTCACTTCCATACACTGCCGGCCGGAGTGGCCGAGCGGTTCTAGGCGCCACAGTCTGGAACCACGCGACCGCTACGGTCGCAGGTTCGAATCCTGCCTCGGGCATGGATGTGTGTGATGTCCTTAGATTAGTTAGGTTTAAGTAGTTCTAAGTTCTAGGGGACTGATGTCCTGAGAAGTTAAGTCCCATAGTGCTCAGAGCCATTTGAAGCCACACTTTCTGCCCATCTTCTAGGTTAAATTCCTAATCTCTTCGCAGTGTATCACGAACGTAGCCTCCCCTCCTCCCACCCCCCCCACCCCCCCCCCCCCCACCGCCCACATTGTATGATGGGTAAAAAATAAATTTATGACACAAGTTGACTTAAAGAATGTCGGTGGGACACATCCTGAGGCATAAGGGAATCGTTGTTAAAGGGAGACAAAAACCATAGAGGGAGACCAAGAGTTGAATAGTAGTAAGCAGATTAAATTAATGTAGATTTCGGCAGTTAATCGGAGATGAAGAGCCTTGCACAGGATAGACTAGTGTGAAGAGCAAAATCAAACCAGTCTTCGGAGTGAAGACCACCAGAACAACTACAACACCACCAACGAGATATGGTTGGGAATACGTTCACTTCTTTCTCAAAACCACCAATAACACAAACAGATGACTACAGACTATACGCAGCCATCACAGTGACCTATATGAAACAGCTACACATCTGACAAGCAGGCTGCTAAAATTCATCCAGTACGGATGTATTACAGCAGACCAACAGCCACAGAAGTAATTTAATAAAACATCTCATTCATTCGCGACGCGGACCAGGTGCTCTAGCTTTTTTTAGCTTTTTTTCTCAGTCGGTTTCCTTATCCTTGATTACCCAAAAATAATTCTACATTGGTATTAGAGAACTCCCCTCTTATAAGATGTTCAAATGCTCAAATGTGTATGAAAGCTTATGGAACTTAACTGTTAACGTCGTCAGTCCCTAAGCTTACACACAACTTAACCTAAATTATCCTAAGGACAAACACTCACACCCATGCCCGAGAGAGGACTCGAACCTCCGCTAGGACCAGCCGCACAGTCCGTGACTGCAGCGCCTCAGACCGCTCGGCTAATCCCGCGCGGCTTATGAGATGTATTGGTACCATCGTTGTTAATGGTATCAAGCCATTCAAGGCCAAGTTCTTCGATTTACCTCCTTCAGTGTCATCACTTATGAAATAAAATTATGTTTATGCTATCATTCCCCATAAAATTTTATTTCAAACAGCTAAATTCTACTTATGTCCTTTTTTTACATTATTGCTATCGTTTTTCGCTATCATACAGAGATATATGTCCCAGGCTAGCAACATTCTGACGATCAAACATTTCTTTCTTAAACAAGATTCGAAACGGCTACCTCTGTATGAATCTCGAACTTGACCTCCCGGGATAACAGCAACGCCAACGAGGCAGTTTTGACGAAGTTTGATTATCATTTACGCAATTTTATCGTTTGATCATAATTACTGATTACCAGTCATAAAGGTTTTTACGAAGTACTGTTTATCGGAATTCATTTGGAGAACAAAATATGCATTACATCGGACACACTGAAACTCAGCTTAAGTATCCCTTCATTTGTGTAGATTTTTTCTATCTTGCGTGTAGCGCAAATCCGACGTAAGAAAGTATAAGTAATTGTGACTATGCAATCTTTTCTAATCACAGCGAGAATCCAAACAAAGTCTTGCGTGAGAGACTCGTATAAGACAAATGAAAATAATTACAGTTACAATTACTAATCTACGATTCTAATGGGTCACATGTTGCTGTTAGTTAATTATTAAATAAGTTGAACAACAGAAGGCACGCATAACACTCAATGTTCCAAGTTGGTACGGAGAATATCCATGTTGAGTTGTACATGAAGCTGGAGACGCCAAACTTTCCAACCGTGACGCAAGCTAGCGTCGTAAAACGACGAGGTGTTAGAAACACCATAAATCCCTACACCAGTGATGTGTACGAACACACATTAAGCATCTCGAAGGACGGGGAAATTATTAATTGATAACGGAATTTTTTATTTACGTATAATAGGCTTTGGGAAACTAGAAAAGAAGAGGATCGAAGTGGTTGAGAAATGCGCTACAGAAGGATACTGAAAAATTAAGTGGACTGATAAGGTGAGGAATAAGGAAACCATCTGCAGAATCGAAGAGGAAAGAAATAAATGGAAAATATTGGCTAGAAGAGAAGGAAGTGAGGACGTGTTAAGGAATCCGAGAGTAACTGCCACGGTCGTAGAGAGAGCCGTAGATGGCGAAAACTGTAAGCGAGGACAGAGACTGGAGTGTATCCAACAAATAATTGAGAACGTCGGGTTGGGTTCTGCTCTCACGCGAAGAGGTTGGCACAGGAGAGGAAATGGTGGCGGAACGCACGAAATCAGTCGGAAGAAAAAAATAGATTCACGTTCTTTGAAGGAGTCGGCGAAAAAAAGTGAACTTTCAGTTGTATAAAGATTAGTATGATTGCGCTCGCTAGGCACTGTTATAAAATTACAATTGTCAAGAGAGTCGATCTGATAGTTTTTTGTTTCCGAGTCTTAGTATTCATTACAGCAATAATATTTGTCTTATATGTCGACAATTGGTACTGGATAAATCTAATTATTGTAGGCTTGCATCTTAATTATCTGCTTGTTTAAATTCGACACGTGAGGCAGGTCGATCAACAAAATAAAAAGTAGTCTGATAAGCGACTCTGAAATTCTAGCCTTCCAGATAAGATAACTAAACTTGCTCTTTGAATTAATCACGGTTGGATTACTATTGGCATTTCTTAAGATTTCAGTGATAAGCCCACAAAATCGATTCTTTTATTCAATTCACAGTTACATTTCCTTAGAATGCATTCCGCATAACTACGCTCACAATGCTAAGTTTAACCTCTTGCATGAAATAATTCTCAAGATTTATTCTAACTAATCGAATCAATAAGCGCTAATGCCGGAGTAAAGCCTAAGGAAGATCTATCGCAGAAGTGGGGTGTCATAAAATGGCCGTTGTGCCTTTCATAATTTCTAATAGTCAGCTAGCAGAATGTAAACGACTACAGCGATTTTGGATTACGCGCGCAACTACATATCTCTGGAATCTAGCCCCATCGAAAATCAAAGATACCGAAATCGCAAAAAAAGGACTCGAAATATATTGATATTTTATATTAGCCTTATCACATATTCTGTTACGTTTTCGGAATGCAGAGGTAACAAGTGGTACCCTATGTCCTCGTAGAAAGGACTGTCTACTATATAAATTTCTTCTCCTCACTGCATTTATGTTCTTGTCTTTCGGTTTAACCAAACTTACGACTTGCAGTGTCAAATTACGTTTCTTCTCTCGACCCCTTTAGTTGCAACAAGATCACCAAAGTACAGGTTGATTCAAAAAGAATACCACAACTTTAGGAATTTAAAACTCTGCAACGACAAAAGGTAGAGCTAAGCACTATCTGTCGGCGAATTCAGGGAGCTATAAAGTTTCATTTAGTTGTACATTTGTTCGCTTGAGGCGCTGTTGACTAGGCGTCAGCGTCAGTTGATGCTAAGATGGCGACCGCTCAACAGAAAGCTTTTTGTGTTATTGAGTACGGCAGAAGTGAATCGACGACAGTTGTTCAGCGTGCATTTCGAACGAAGTATGGTGTTAAACCTCCTGATAGGTGGTGTATTAAACGTTGGTATAAACAGTTTACAGAGGATGGGTGTTTGTGCAAAGGGAAAAGTTCTGGACGGCCGAGAACGAGTGATGAAAATGTAGCACGCATCCAGCAAGCATTTGTTCGCAGCCCAGGAAAATCGACTCGCAGAGCTAGCAGAGAGCTGCAAATTCCACAATCAACTGTATGGAGAGTCCTACGAAAAAGGTTAGTTATGAAACCTTATCGTCTGAAATTGGTTCAAGCACTGTCTGCAGCTGGTAAGATTAAAAGAATCGATTTCTGTGATTTTATCCTTGCTCAAATGGAAACAGATGAATCTTTCGTTTCAAAGATTGTGTTTAGTGATGAAGCAACTTTCCACACTAACGGGAAAGTCAACCATCACAATGTCTGATATGCTACAGAGAGTGTGGAGCGAGTTGGAATATCGGGTTGATATTGCTCGAGTGTCTGTAGGGGGCCATATTGAACATCTCTGAACTTGTTTTTGAGTGAAAAAAAACCTTTTTAAATACTCTTTGTAATGATGTATAACAGAAGGTTATATTATGTTTCTTTCATTAAATACACATTTTTAAAGTTGTGGTATTCTTTTTGAATCACCCTGTATATAAAAGTCAGTAAAAGCACTCTCCTACTCAGTCAATGAGCGTATGGGAGCAGGCCCAGGAATCCTGCATCGCCGTTCTGGGCAAGGTCCTAGCGGTCCTCCGTTCTGTTGTCAAGTGTCAACTTTGTGCCTGTGTCGTGTAGATGACTGAGTGCTTGTACACTCTGGAGTTGGCTTTGTGTTGTTTCTGTATGGAGAGAAGGCAGAAGGTGAAACCTGGTGCGGACACATAAACCTTTCCTCTCGCGTAGCACCAAGAAGACCACTCCTTCATGAGACTCTGCTGAGAGGTTTGGTTTTAATCCAGCACATTGGTGCAAACACTGGTGATCAGTGAATTTACGCCACCACTTCTCGTCTCCTTACCGGCCAAGTACTTGCTGTGAAAATCTTTCACTACGAGGATATGAACCGGCTTACCTCCGAATCAAGTGCCACTGCACAGGCGAGCGCTAGCTACCTCGGCTAGGAGGCGGGTAAGGCATATAAAATTTGATGTGAATTCTGAAAATAAAGCCCATATTTACATCGACATGATCGTATCTGCACAGCATTCGACAAGAACGCTTATTTGTGGCAAAGAAAAGTATTGACTCATATGGGCGCGTGTGTTTATGTGTGTTTGAGAGACAGAGGACTAAACTTGTTTCTTCGGTGGAGAATGAACTGAGAACTGGACAATACAGGCAATGAATGTTACCTAGATAAGTCGTTAAATCGTATATTTGCGAGAGACACTGATAGAAAGCAATATATGGAATATATATACTTTTGACGGAGTAAGTACCATGTACTCAGCATGGAAACGTGGGAATCTTAATGAAATGACGGCAATTCGGCGACTTGAGTGGAGAGAATCTCTGACCCGGCTGTAAATTGAAAAATGATTCAAATGGCTCTGAGTACTATGGGACTTAACTTCTGAGGTCAGCAGTCCCCTAGAACTTAGAACTACATAAACCTAACTAACCTAAGGACATCACACACATCCATGCCCGAGGCAGGATTCGAACCTGCGACCGTAGTGGCCGCGCGGTTCCAGACTGAAACGCCTAGAACCGCTCGGCCGGCTGTGAATTGAATCCGGGTCACTCGCGTGGCGTTCCGCTGCGCTGACCAATCAGCTATCGACTCGGACAGGAATCTTAATAATTAAAATTATTATATCCTATGTGGCTGACGAAAAGCTGCGATGCAGAATAGCGTACTGGCTTAACGAAGGTTGAAGACATGCCGGTACTTCATCCACTAGCAGTATTTTGTGCAGATAGCATAGTTTCACTGAGACTGTAGTTAGGGAGAACTGAACGGTGCAAGATACATCCAGGTCCGTGGTTTGTGTCAGTTCCTACAACGTAATGGTGAATGAGCTTCCGGTAGGCTACTATACCTACCTATAGCAATACCTAACACATTCTCGAAATATTCGTCAGTTTTCATAGCCAGCACGGTCAGCTGACTTGTCCCCCATTTATAATACGTGTGCCATGATGGCACACCATCTTCTGCAGTGTATGTTGCGACAATATCCTTACACACAGCCGTCCGGGGTGGCAGAGCGGTTCTAGACGCTACAGTCTGGAACCGCGCGACCGCTATGTTCGCAGGTTCGAATCCTGCCTCGGACATGGATTTGTGTGATGTCCTTAGGTTAGTTAGGTTTAAGTAGTTCTAAGTTATAGGGGACTGATGACCTCAAATGTTAAGTCCCATAGTGCTCAGAGCCATTTTGAACCTTACACACACTACGATAAAAGGCGGAAGCAGTGTAGATGAAACCTTCTACGACAAAATCCTGAAACTCTAATATGATCGTCCCTGTGCACAGTTACACGAGTGCACTGTAGTCGCACCAGCCTTTGCAATCTTCGCAATATACGGAAATTGTTATCCCAAGCATATTTCCGCTGCGTTTCGTGTTGTGATTACGTACACATAGTGTATTGCCGCACGACGCATATAATTCGTATATGTGTCCTTTGCTTCAAGATATCCCCGTTTTTATTTTCCGATAGTGCATATATTCGTACAACACTGTGCTATGAAGGATCAGCACTCTGCTGTAAAACGATCCAGTGTAACGAAACAGTATAACTTAGTCTATTATATGGGACTTGGATTCAGAGATACTTGCCACCTACATGATTCTTCACACCTAATACGCAGAAGGGGTCTGAAATTAAATTTCTCATCTTCAGTTGTCTGTGTCATCGGGATGGATGTGAGGAAAGAATTCAATAGATAGAGTAAACGAGAGAGAAATAAACGAATGATAATAATGATTGTGCAGAGACATAAGTGGCACCCAGGTTTAACTGCGACTATGCGTCTTTCCTCTACATCTCCCCCCCCCCCCCCCTCTCCCCACCCATTCCTCTTCTAGCATCCTCCTTTTTCGTTTATTCCTCAGAGCTGCTTGTCCTCTTTATTTGGTTATTCAGATCAACATGCGTTACAATAAAGTAAAAGGTAGACATTTCAATAATTCTTTTTTTCTGTGATACAATTCAAAACATTGAATACCACAAAGTCCAAAGTTGTATTGATTGCAACAATAACGCGGTTTGTTTCTCATTGCTTCATTACAGATCGATGCAAAGCCGTAACAAAGAAAACAAACGCCAAATATATTCTTTTCATTTGCGTTGCGTTGATTCACGTAGCATAACGAGAGTGGTTTCATATAGACGTCGAAAACAAGAAACAAGCATCCCTGTGCCACCAGAGGTAGCTGTTATCAAACTGTTGATGAACGCAGTTCAATTTGAATTTCCGCAAGATTTCCTTTCGTACATCCCCGCCGCCTTGCTAATTTAGTGCCCTCCAACCCATTCCGTTCTTCTTCGTTTGTACCCTCCTACTTCACCTTCCCTCATTCTCGTTTTTAAGGTTCCGTGCCTCAATCTTAAGAGACGGAACCCCTGTAGGATCGCTTTGTTGCCCGTCGGTCTTTTTCTCCGCGTGCTTATGGAATATCGTCTCAGTTATGTGACTGGATTTGTGATTTCCTGTCAGAGAGGTCACAGTTCGTAGTACCTGACGGAAAGTCATCGAGTAAAACAAAAGTGATTTCTGGCGCTCCCCAAGGTTGTGTTATAGGCCCTTTGCTGTTTCTTATCTATATAAACGATTTGGAAGACAATCTGAGCAGCCGTATTCGGTTGTTTGCAGATGACGCTGTCGTTTATCGACTAATAAAGTCATCAGAAGATCACAACAAACTGCAAAACGATTTAGAAGAAGTATCGGAATGGTGCGAAAAGTGGCAGTTGACCACAAATAAAGAAAAGTGTGAGGTCATCCACATGAGTGCTAAAAGGAACTCGTTAAACTTCGGTACAAGATACATCAGTCAAATCTAAAAGCCGTAAATTCAACTAAATACCTAGGTATTACAATTACGAACAACATAAATTGGAAGGAACACATAGAAAATGTTGTGGGGGAAGGCTAACGAAAGGCTGCGTTTTATTGGCAGGACACTTAGAAAATGTAACTGACCTATTAAGGAGACTGCCTACGCTACGCTTGTCCGTCCTCTTTTAGGATACTGCAGCGTGGTGTGGGATCCTTACCAGATAGGACTGACGGAGTACATCGAAAAAGTTCAAAGAAAGACAGCACGTTTCGTATTAACGCGAAATATGGGAGAGAGTGTCACAGAATTGATACAGGATCTGGACTGGACATCATTAAAAGAAAGGCGTTTTTCGTTGGGACGGAATCTTCTCACGAAATTTCAATCACCAACTTTCTCCTCCGAATGCGAATATGTTTTGTTGACACCGACTTACATAGGGAGGAACGATCACCAAGATAAAATAAGGGAAATCAGAGCTCGTACGGAATGATATAGGTGTTCATTCTCTCTGCGCGCTATACGAGCTTGGAATAATAGAGAATTGTGAAGGTGGTTCGATGAACCCTCTGCCAGGCACTTAAGTGTGATTTGCAGAGTATCCATGTAGATGTAGATGTCCATCTGACTGTTAAGAACCCTTCTTCTCGGGAACGTGCAGGTGCGTCAAATTTAAATGTATGTCACGTTTTATGGTTTAGGGTCCCTTGTGGGAGTAAAACTTTTATGCTTCTAAGTCAGTTCAGTCAAAAGATACGGCCATTTATTTCATATACTCGTATTTTGACAATCGAAAACTCACTCGTCAAAAACTATAGGCACTTCCCACCGGCATCGACAAATTAAATTTGGCAACAAGCAAGTTTCACAGTACAAGTAAAGGAAAAATCCGAAATTTGTTAATTTGTAATTATATCACAAGAAAAAAATGTTTTTTTCTTTTTTTTATCCTTCTATCTCTTCTTCTCTCCGTTTGTTAAGACCCTTTTTCTCCAGAACAGATTGGCGTATCACGCTGAAATTTATGTCATATTCTAAGTTCTGTAGTTTCTTGGCGGTGTAAAAATTTTAAGCTTATAAGTCATTCTGTCGAAAGATACGGCTATTTATGTCACATTTTTTGATACTCGAGAATTCATTCATCAAAACCTATAGGGTGGTTCCCATTGATCTAGAATCATGAAATAATAGTACAAATAAAGTGAAAAATCCGAAAATAGTTAATTTGTAATTATACCACAGGAACAAATATTTTTCGTCATTTGTTGTCCGGCTGTCTGTCTGTTTGTTAATACCCTTTTCCTCTGGAACAGACTGTCGTATCAAATTGAAGTTTATGTCACATACTAATATCTATGGTCCCTTCGCGCTGTACAAATTTTAAGCTTCTAAGTCAAGTCATTCAAAAGATACGGGCATTTGTGTTACATATTTCAATACTCAAAAACTCACTCATCAAAACCTATCGAGTACTTCCAGTTGACCTATAATCATGAAATTTGGCAAGAAGCAAGGTGTCGTAGCTCAAGTAAAGGGAGAAACTAGAAATTGTTAATTTGTAATTATATCATATGGAAAAATATTTCTTTTGTCATTTGTTATCCGAGTTCAAAATTTAAATTAAAACATTCTCGAAAATCTTGGAATTACTAAGACCGATATCTTGCCAGTGTCAACAGGCAAAATCATTAATTTCCTTGACTCTAGGAATGGAAAACTGTCGACATAGATAATTGGAATGGAAAACTGTCGACATAGATAATTAAGATTGTACGGAACTCTGAGTGCCCGAATCCTGTTCGCTTTTTTTCCTTTTGTCTTGCTTATTCATTCCGCACGTCAGAAAACGGCGTCAGGGCACACACACGGCTGTGGTATCCTACTCGCGCCAACATTACCCATTAAAGCCCGTCGACGACGAGGTCATCAGAGACTGAGGAAAAGCTCTGTTTGGTCAACAAAGGCAAAGGAAACTGGCTGTCTCCTTTTCAGAGGCCTCATCCCAGCAGTTACCTTAATGAAGTGATGTAGGGCAACATCGGAGAAACAAAAACAGGGATTTCAATTGCATTCCTTTCGAGTGTTAGCTGCCTTTGCCACTGCCGACATCGCTCGGTGCAGAATGTCGTTTTGTACGTAATATTAATCTTATGTTTCACATTACATTCCGTATTGCTAAATTGAAATCAGCTGGTTTTCGATGTTTGTTTGGAGAAATGATTTTTTTTTTTTTTGTTAAAGGCATTGCGGAACTATGTGATTAATGCAGCTCTGTTCCTATACTCCTAATTCATTGTGAACAACTACGAGGGCGTGCTGAAGAGTAATGAGTCTGAATTTTGTATGTGAAAACTTTTAAAGCTTTTTGAATAACACAAACGTTATTATCATTGTACTCCTTTGTTCTTCATGTCTACATGTTTGCAGTCTGCTGCCACTAGAGAGCTCCGAATTGTAGCGTGTAACATGATGGTGTGTAACGTAACTTGCCGGTGCGTGGGAAACGGCGTGATGTAATAGAGCTTTAAATCTGAAGAGTTCATCCACAGTTGGGGCAAACTCTCCTTCAGCATGACAATTTCAGACCACACGCGAGCGGTGCAGCAGCTGCAACAATCCGATGGCTTCGGATTACTGACATTGACCATATTCCATAAAGTCTCGACGTGGCTCCATCCGACTGTCATCTGTTTCCAAAACTGAAAGAACATCCTCGATGACTTCAGTTTGATAGTTATGAAGCGGTGCATCAGAGGTGAGGTTGTGGCTCCGTGTCAAACATTCTACAGTATCTACACTCTGCTCTCTCAGTGGAAAATATATGTTCGTCGCCAGCGTGACTATGTTGAGAAAAAAAAATTTGTAAGCATAAAGAATAAAGATGTAGAATGATAATAACGTTTGTTTTATTCAAAAATCTTCAAGAGTTTTCACATAAAAAACTCGAAGGCATCGTGTTTCAGCATTCCTCGTGCTGTACTTAATTAACTCACTGAAATGAAGACGTGAACAATTCGAGGGCAGCTTACTTCTTCATGTAACTCGTACAAAATGTTATTAATGTGTACAGATTGTATTTCACAGAAGATTAACATTACGTTGCGTCGAAAGATGCCAATGAATCTTGAGAAAAAAAGGAAGATCAAATTATTACAACAAGCGCGAATGAAATAATAATAAACTGGCTGGAAGAAGGTGGTATACGTTAAATGGGTTTGTAATTATGTGTCTATGAAGTATCACCACAGAAATGCAGTATATTTTGTGTTAAGAGATGGGATCGACATTAGATAGCGACATGTTCTTCTTTGTCGCTGTATAACGGATGTAGTAGTATATTGTGAAACTCTCTATACGAATAATCTACCGTCTATGAGAACCACTGGATGTAAGAGTATTAGTTACAGAAACACCGGCTCACAGTGGAAACAAAAAAGTTCGAAGACATGAATAATCACAAACCTCAGATTTTTGCAGCTATATTTTTGAATTTATCCACTGTTACTACTTCCTTGACGCAGTTACATGCTTGTTCGTCTAATCCAAGATCCTCGTTATTTACTATTTCGTAAGATTAATGTACCTTTTGCTCAAGGTAAATGGTAAATGGACATGAAATACGAGTAACGGAGCTAGTAAACGTTGCAGAAAGTATGTTCGCTACTAACTATACCCTGAATTTTAATACAGAACTATATTTACCATTTCAGTTACAGGCACTAAACATATTTTTGCAGAATTGGCGAATAATTACTGGTTTTTATGCTAAAATGGGCACGTATAAAATATGCATCTTTCTAAGGTTATTACTTTGCGAAGCATTTCGGAAAAGAACGTAGGAATTAGTAGCATAAGATAAAAAAATCTACATGCATAACTTGAAATTGCTGCAGAAATTAATAGGAAAGAACTGATGCTGTGTAATGACGCTAAAACATTTGTTACTCGCCCGTCTCTTATTAAATTCACTTCACCATCTAGCCTTACAGTGCTGATTCAAATATTTTGTTACTGCAGCTGAGGAAAAGAGAGAGTCTCACTAATTTGAAATAAATAGTAACTTAGTACTACTTACTTCACAAGATGTCTTCGGTATATCAAAGAACACTCGTTTGAGAATCTACTCGGTAAAAATGCCTGTCCATAAAGTTCTGTGCCCAGAATTGTTTCCTAGGCTCGCAGGAGAGATATTGTAGGGTCTCTTGGCAACAGACGCCAACAAACTCATAGCCTCAGCAAGTTAGTGCGACGGAAACGCGCGTAACTGCAAGTTATGAAACGATTGCGGGTAAGACTCTTGTCACTCACGGACTTCCCAGCCCACAATAAAAGAAAAAGTAGCTCGCGGTCTGTGGTCCTTACCACGCGCACCGTCGCGGCAGATCCTCTAGTGTTGTCAGGTTGCTGCTAGTGTGGTGCGGAAGACACAGCGAGACAGTAGGCGAGGCATCAGCACGCCGTGGCGCGCCGGTGAGGATTCTGCACTCTGCGGAAGGACGGGACAGCGCAGCGCCATCGCGCCTACCAATGCCACTACGTGTACGGCTTCGCCGCCGGCGCACGAGCAAGGCCGCCAAGCAGACCTCTTTACATGAAATGCATTCGCAGTTGCGAATATGGACAACCATCAGGTGTATAATGAAATGACGACGATGAAAAATTGTGCCGGACTAGTACTCGAACCCGGATTTCCCCTTATCGCGAGCGATCGGCTTACCATTAGGTTATCCAAGGACAACTCGCGCCCGGATTCAAACTTCGGTATGTCGTCAACCTGTAAAATCTGTACTCGTATATCCGTTACGTATGTTGCCGAACAGGGGAGACATTTTAATTGAAAGCCGTTTGCCCGGTGTCGGCAGGTGCATGTACGAAGTAGTATTATTTCGTACTTTGGAACAACGCAGGCAATGCAACATCGTATTTATGCGCCAACACAGGAAAAACGGCTCTTAATTAAAATGTCTCTCTGATACGGGAATATACATAATGGATATACGAGTACATCTTGTAGACTCACTGTTGACGACATATGACACTTTGTCTCTGGCCGTGAGTCGTGCTCGGATAGCCTAATGATAAAGCGAGTGCTCCGGATAAGGCGAAAATCCGGGTTCGAGTACGGGTCCGGCATAAATTTTCATTATTGTAATTCCATTATACAGCAGATGGTTGTCCATATTCGCAACTGCGGAAACATTTCATGTATTTCATAACGGCTGTAGTCACCGCAGTGCATGTTTCTTCGAGACACTGCAATATCGCATTCGTGTTTAGTTTGTGTCTAAATGGTTCAAGTGGCTCTGAGCAATATGGGACTTAACATCTGAGGTCATCAGTCGCCTACAACTTAACTACTTAAACCTAACTAACCTAAGGACATCACACACATCCATGCCCGAGGCAGGATTCGAACCTGCAACCATAGCGGTCGCGTGGTTCCAGACTGAAGCGCCTAGAACCGCTCGGCCACACCGGCCGGCTGTGTCTAAATGCCATACACCTTAATGTGATAATCTCGTACACATGGCGCGGAGCGTGGTTTTCATTTGTGTTTGGGGACAAACAAGCCAGCACTAAGAGGCTAAAGACAATGACGCTGTGGGCTCCTTCTAGTGGGCCATGGAGAAGTGTGGAGGTAACTACAGATTTACCCCGGAGAAGTATGTTGGGACCCTGGCCGTACATGTTAGTTATAAATTCCTCGCCGGCAATATTAATGTTAACTTCGTGTTTTCCGCAAATGGTGCAGTTATATATGATCAAGTACAGTCTGGAAAAAAAGCTGCACAAATATTCAATCAGGTCCTGTTAAGATTACAAAGAAGTGCAAAATTCGCAACGTGCCTTACGTGTTCAGGATAGTAAAATGGTTCACTTCACAAAACAGAAAACCGTAGTATCCTATGATTTCAATATCGGTGAGTCGCAAGTGGAGTATGTCGACTGTAAAAAATATCTTGATGAAAGAGTTTGTAAGAGTATTAAATGTGATTGTGACACGGATTGATCTCATATGCTCAATGGAAGGCGAAGGAAACTGGCTGTTTCCTTTTCAGAGGCCTCATCCCAGCGGTTACCTTACTGAAGTGATGTAGGGCAACAACGGAAAAACAGAAACGAGAATTTCAATTGCATTCCTTTCGAATGTTGCTCAGTTGCCTTTTTCACTGCCGACATCGCTCGATGCAGAATGCCGTAAAGTACGTAATATTAACCTCATGTTTCACATTACATTCCATACTGATAAATTGAAACCAACCGGTTTTGGATATTCGTTTGGTGGAAATATTTTTTTGTTAACGGCATTGCGGAATTATATAATTAATGCTGCTTCGTTACATACTCTTAACTCATTGTGAAACAAGGGACAAACTTCGTTTCATTTGTTGATTACTGGAAAAATGCCATCAGTTTACAAAGGAGATTGCTTTCACAACATTTGTGTGATCCAGCACATAATGTTGCTCAAGATTGAGGCATCCGTACCAAACAGGGAAAATAGGAGGTATTTAGCGTATCATTGACCCGTGGGAGAGCATGACAGCAACGTTGAGAATAGTGACTGATACTTGAAGATACAAATTATCCAATGAATGGTTACTTATACAGTTTCAAGAACCACCATTAACTGAGAAATATGGAAATTTACTACAACTCGCTACGTATTCTCCTCATAGATATCATCAATTCGAGATTGCGCTAATCAGATGGAGTGGCAACCGTTATTTCATCAGTCCATAAGCAAACGCAACGTGAATAATTCCTGGTATGTAGTACAATGGGTTGGTTGGTTGGTTGGTTGGTTGGGGGAAGGAGACCAGACAGCGAGGTCATCGGTCTCATCGGATTAGGGAAGGACGGGGAAGAAAGTCGGCCGTGCCCTTTGAAAGGAACCATCCCGGCATTTGCCTGGAGCGATTTAGGGAAATCACGGAAAACGTAAATCAGGATGGCCGGGCGCGGGATTGAACCGTCGTCCTCCCGAATGCGAGTCCAGTGTCTAACCACTGCGCCACCTCGCTCGGTACAATGGGAAGTACCCTCTGCCATGCTCCTCGCGTGTTTTCCAGAGTGGATATATACATGCAGCTTACAAAATAGAACATTAACAAGATCTTAAAGATGCTGGACTCCGTGAGATAAACATTATCTAATCAAAAGTATCCGGAGACCTATTAGTAAACATTAATATGGGGTACATCCACCCTTCGCCTTTATGACGACTTATACTCTGCTGTGGACACTTTCAAAGAGGTGTCTGGGTGTCTGTAAAGGAATCGCGGCCCATTCTTCGTCAAGAGCCAAAACTAGAGAAAATAATGATGATGGACGCTGGACTCTGGAGTGAAGTCGACGTTCTAACTCATCCCAAAGGCGTTCAAGCCGGGACTCTGAGCTGGCTGGTGCATTTCAGCAATGTTATTGTCCAAAAACCAATGCCTTACAGATGTTTTACGACGGAGTTCATTATCATGCTGATATAATTGTCATCTCGGAGCTGCTCCTCTACTGTACGCAATACATAGTGTGTAAAATGTGTTCATAGCCTTCCGCATTCTAGCATTTTCTTAAGCGTAATAAGAGGGCCAAACTTAAATCACAACAACATCCCTATACCATTGCAGCACCTCCTCCGTACTTCGCTGTTGATACTATTATCACAGGTGATGTTCTCGAGGCATTTGCTGATCCCAAAGCGTTCCATCGTATTGCCGCAGGGTATAGCGTGGTTCATCGCTCCAAATCACTCGTTTCCAGTCATCCACTGTCCAAATGCGTCGCTCTTTACACCACCTCAAGCGTAGCTTAGCATCGACCATTGTAACCCGTTCTTTTAAGCTCCTTACAAGCATTGTGGTAGGTGGACTGCTGGTGGCAATTTGGAACTCACGAGTGATTCCTTCCGTTGATTTTACGCGATTTTCTACAAAAGCCCCCCCTCCCCCCCAAGTACTGGTTGGTGCCTGTTCGTCAGTACGTGAGGTCTGCCTGCTCATAGTTTAACTGTAGGTTTTCCTTTGTGTTTCCACTTCACAATTATATCATGAGCAGTCGACGTAGGCAGCCTGATGGACCTGTTACTCAGGTAACGTCCAATGACTAGTCCACGTTCGAAGTCGCTGAACTTTCCTGACGGATCAATCTTGCTGTTTCCGCTTGTCTACTGAAAACACAACACTCCCCGCCTCCATTCATACTGGCTGGTTGTCCATAGTGGCATGTAGTGATTAATTACGCATTACATGGAAGTTTCCGAATACTTTTGATCAGATAGTGTACAAAAGAACCAGTTAAAAGAACTGTCGTTAGTAGTTATCTAGAAAAATTCTGTGAGATAGTAACTTTTCTCAGTGTAGTGTTGAATTACACTTACATAAGGTGAAATATAGTTATAGGTAACGACCTGACGTTTCTGAATATTCAGCTTTTTTTATTTACCAGCTTAATGCGTAGTTCAGAATTAAAACTGAATTCTACACTTATTTTTAAACGAAACATACAAATCAATTGCTCATACGCATGTCTTGACTAATCGCTCATCGGCTTGTGGACTCGTAGGCCTAGAAATGTTAATGCGTATCCCACCGAGCAAACGCTGCTCAGTCATCTTTACGCCTCTACAGTGGCAGCTAGCGCTGCATTAAATAGCTGAGTTGCTTGTTTTATCATGATGGCTCGCATATGGTAGAATGTGTCACTATCAGTACTGCGAAGAAAGTAATTGGAAGAGCGTACAGGTTATAGTTTTCTTAGAGAAGGGTAGCGGAAGTGAATAATGAAACTACCGTCCAATCAGTTATAGAATCCTAGAACATAGCCTGAGCTCAGAAACAGTGAGGTATCTTAAACAGAATTAACTCCTCCATGCCGGCCAGCATAGATGCAGAAAACATCGATCAAGTGAAACCCAGGCTTCCCTTTCCACTGAAAGTCAAGAATGAAGGGAGGCAGGAAAATGCAGTATCCCTTGAGTTCTATGAAGCCTTTCGCTCGGTATCACACGAACGTTTATTAACAAAAGAACCATTGTATGTGGTAGGGAGGAAGCAGAATGTTGTCTTCGATGAAGAGACGTCTTAAGGCGTGCCTCAGGGAAGTATGTTAGGACCGCTGTTGTTCACGTTGTATATTAATTACCCGCCAGGAAACATTAATAGTACCTCAGACGTTTTTAGACGACGCAGTTATCTATAATCAATTATTACCTCAAAATACACTCCTGGAAATTGAAATAAGAACACTGTGAATTCATTGTCCCAGGAAGGGGAAACTTTATTGCCACATTCCTGGGGTCAGATACGTCACGTGATCACACTGACAGAACCACAGGCACATAGACACAGGCAACAGAGCATGCACAATGTCGGCACTAGTACAGTGTATATCCACCTTTCGCACCAATGCAGGCTGCTATTCTCCCATGGAGACGATCGTAGAGATGCTGGATGTAGTCCTGTGGAACGGCTTGCCATGCCATTTCCGCCTGGCGCCTCAGTTGGACCAGCGTTCGTGCTGGACGTGCAGACCGCGTGAGACGACGCTTCATCCAGTCCCAAACATGCTCAATGGGGGACAGATCCGGAGATCTTGCTGGCCAGGGTAGTTGACGTACACCTTATAGAGCACGTTGGGTGGCACGGGATACATGCGGACGTGCGTTGTCCTGTTGGAACAGCAAGTTCCCTTGCCGGTCTAGGAATGGTAGAACGATGAGTTCGATGACGGTTTGGATGTACCGTGCACTATTCAGTGTCCCCTCGACGATCACCAGTGGTGTACGGCCAGTGTAGGAGATCGCTCCCCACACCATGATGCCGGGTGTTGGCCCTGTGTGCCTCGGTCGTATGCAGTCCTGATTGTGGCGCTCACCTGCACGGCGCCAAACACGTATACGACCATCATTGGCACCAAGGCAGAAGCGACTCTCATCGCTGAAGACGACACGTCTCCATTCGTCCCTCCATTCACGCCTGTCGCGACACCACTGGAGGCGGGCTGCACGATGTTGGGGCGTGAACGGAAGACGGCCTAACAGTGTGCGGGACCGTAGCCCAGCTTCATGGAGACGGTTGCGAATGGTCCTCGCCGATACCCCAGGAGCAACAGTGTCCCTAATTTGCTGGGAAGTGGCGGTGCGGTCCCCTACGGCACTGCGTAGGATCCTACGGTCTTGGCGTGCATCCGTGCGTCGCTGCGGTCCGGTCCCAGGTCGACGGGCACGTGCACCTTCCGCCGACCACTGGCGACAACATCGATGTACTGTGGAGAGCTCACGCCCCACGTGTTGAGCAATTCGGCGGTACGTCCACCCGGCCTCCCGCATGCCCACTATACGCCCTCGCTCAAAGTCCGTCTACTGCACATACGGTTCACGTCCACGCTGTCGCGGCATGCTACCAGTGTTAAAGACTGTGATGGAGCTCCGTATGCCACGGCAAACTGGCTGACACTGACGGCGGCGGTGCACAAATGCTGCGCAGCTAGCGCCATTCGACGGCCAACACCGCGGTTCCTGGTGTGTCCACTGTGCCGTGCGTGTGATCATTGCTTGTACAGCCCTCTCGCAGTGTCCGGAGCAAGTATGGTGGGTCTGACACACCGGTGTCAATATGTTCTTTTTTCCATTTCCAGGAGTGTATAACAGCTCAAATATCCAGTCAGCTCTCGATAAAATTTCACAGAGGTGCGAAGATTGGAAAAATTTGTGGTAAGGTCTTAACTGCTGAGGTCATCTGTCCCTAATCTTACGCACTACTTAATCTAACTTAAGCTAACTTACGCTATGGACAACACACACACACACATGCCTGCGAAGATTGGCAACTGTTTTTAAGTGTTCGTATATATATAAATCCGTATAACTAAAACAAAAACAGAAAATTATCATCCTCTAACTACAACATCAATTAGTCACAACTAGAATAGGTCAACTCATCCAAATACCTGAGTGCAACAACTTTGTCAAGAGAAGTCTGCTAGTATCCAATATAGGCCATAATTTGAGGAAGAAATTTATCAGAACGTATGTGTGGAGCATAGCGTTGCAAGATAGTGAGACATGAAAAACGGGAGCAGGACATAACCGAAGCGTTTGAGATGTGGTGCTATAGACGAATGTTGAAAATTAGGTGGAGTGATAAGCTAAGGAATGAGAGGTTCTCCACAGAATCGATGAAGAAAGAAATATATAGAAAACACTGATAAGGAGAAGGGACAGGATAGTAGGACATCTGTTAAGACATCATCATGGTATTAGAGGAAGCTGTGGAGGGTAAAAATGTAGAGAAATACACATATTGGAAAACATCCAGTAAATAATTGCTGACGTAGGTTGCAAGTGCTACCTAAGATGGGATGCATCAAAGCAATCGGCTCAGTAGCACTTTAGACGGGTAGCAGACTTCGGTTCTTTGGGAGAGTACTAGGAAACCCAGACAGTCTACAGAGGATAGTGCCTACTGATCAGTTGCTCGGCTTATCGTAGAATATTGTTCAGGCGTGTGAGATGCTCACAAAACACTAACAACAGGGGTTAGTGAAAGAATACAAAGAAGGGCAGAACGAATGGTCACAGGTTTATTTGACTCACGAGAGAGCGTTACGGAAATGTTGTAAAATCTGAAGTGGAATATACCTATTATCCCATAAAAGCACTCGCAGAAAGTTTCAAGAATCTTTGTCAAATGAAGGATCTAGAAATTGAAAACTCAGTACACATAACTCCCATAGGGACCACTAAGACAACATTAAACTAATTACAGCACTCTTAGAGGCATCTGAGCAGCCATTCTCCCGCGCTCCAATTGAGACTGAGACTGGAAGAAACCCGAGAGTGTGCTAGCATGTTAAGTACTCTCAGCGATGCACTTCACACTGGTTTACACAATATGTACGTAGACGTAGAAACAGAATATTGCGTAACGGCACAGGGCAAAATTTTTTATTATGGACGTCTTCCCTTGTACGGCGCGTGTAGCCATAGAGGAGGGAGTTGCTAGCAAACTACATCATACTCCAAATGGTTCAAATGGCTCTGAGCGCTATGGGACTTAACATCTATGGTCATCAGTCCCCTAGAACTTAGAACTACTTAAACCTATCTAACCTAAGGACATCACACAACACCCAGCCATCACGAGGCAGAGAAAATCCCTGACCCCGCCGGGAATCGAACCCGGGAACCCGTGGCGTGGGAAGCGAGAACGCTACCGCACGACCACGAGCTGCGGGCGATCATACTCCCATGTCACCTAATGATCTGTGGCGCAGGTTACTTCCGAACCACTAACCGATTCCCCCTACCGTGTTCCACTCACGAATGGCACTTGGGAAGAATGATTGTCGGTAAGCCTCTGTATCAGCTCTAATTTTTCGAATTTTCTCGTCGTGGTCATTACGCGATATGTATGTGGAAGGGAGTACCATGTTTTCCGACTCTTCTCGGGAAATGCTCTCTCGAAATTTCAATAATAAACCTCTCCGTCATGCACAACGGTTCTGTCATTACGTCTGCCACTGGAGTTTTTTCAGCATATCTGTAACGCTCTCGTGCTGACTAAACGATCACGTGACGAAAAGCACCGCCCTTCGTTGGATTTTCTCTCTCTCTCTCTCTGTCTCTCTCTCGCTCCATCTCTCTCCCTCCTCTCTCCTACCAGTGCTGCCTGTTGAAGAACAATACTCAAGAATCGGTCGAACAAGCACCTTGATTCTTTTCCTATCAAAGCGCAATATATTACATTTATTCAAGCTCAGGGTCAACTTCCAAAGCCTGCACCGTTCATCAATCCTCTGCAGATCATTCCGTAGATCTGTACTGTGTTGTAGCATTGCTACTTTGTCAGACTACTGCGAACACTCTTAAAGAGCATCCGATACTTTCTGCTAGGTCGTTTACATACATTGTAAACATTAACTGCTCTATCACATTTTCTTGTAGAACTTCGGAAATTACTCATACCATATTATCTACCGATTTTGTTCCGTGAGAGCGACATGTTGAGTTTTATCTGCAAGGAAGTCTCGAATCCATTTGCAAATATGGTCCGATACTCGATAAGCTCGTATTTTTTCACTAAACGACAGTGCGGAACGGTTTCAAATGTCTTCCTGAAGTCAAGGAACACGGTATCAACCTATGAACCGTTGCCAACAGTAATATCGATATCATCGAGGAACAGAGCGAGCTGAGTTTCGAAAGATCTCTATTTGCGGAATCCATGTTCATTTTTATAGAGGAGATTATCATTCTCGAAAAACGACATAATGCTTGAGCATAAAACATGTTACATATTGCTACAACACACTGATGATAACTACATAGGTCCATAATTGTCTGCTTCTGTACTACAACTCTTCTTGAAAAAGGGAACAAACTGCGCTTTTTTCCAGTCGCCAGGTACCCTTGTTTTGCTCCTTCGATCTTCAATAAGCTGCTGCTGTAAGGGGAGCAAGTTCTTTCGCATAGGATTCGTAGAATCTTATAAGTATTACATCTGATCCTCAGGCCTCTACACTCCTAAGCAATTTTAGTTTTGTTTCTATTCCGCGATAGGTTATCTCAGTATTTGCCATTTCGACGTTCGCACAATGGCCGGAAGGAGGGACTGTGTTACGATCTTCCGAGTTGAAACAATTTCGGCAGACTGAATTCAGTATTTCGGCGTTCTCTCTGTTATTGAGAGAACTGACTGAATTGATGGTTTCGAAATTTACAGCCTGCTTCTGCAGACTGATGTGAAGAGGGCTCGTAGAAAATGAAATGTCAGAATAATTACACTGTCGGAAAAAAAATCGCAACGGCAAGAAGGAGCTGTTCGACATAAACAAAAGTTAGTAGGCGTGTTCCTACATCTGAAACATGATGTGGATTCAGATTTCACGGCAGTCTCATAAGAGTGGCGCTAGTAGATTTGCTTTAAATACGCGCCGTAACGGTCGTGAGCGACAGTGAACTTTGAGAGCGGACGTGGTGAGATGGTGTTAGCCAAGAATGCCTCTAAGGCGACAAAGAAGCCATTATCAGCACCCCAGTGTGTTTAACGAGGTCGTGTACCAGGGCTAAAAGAAGCCGAATGTTCCTTCTGCGATACCGCAGAAAGACTTGTCAGGAATGTAGCCACTATTCATGACTGCTAGCAGCGGTAGTCACGAGAATGTACAGTCGCTAGAAGGTCGGGCTCCGAACAGCCACGTGGCATTATCCAGAGGGAGGATCATCGTATTCGGCTTGGGGTCCTGGTGCATCTTACTGCATCTGCGGCAGCAATCTGAGCTGCAGTTGGTGCCACAGTGAATCAACGAACTGTTACAAATCGGTTACTTCAAGTACAGCTCAGAGTTAGACACTGTATTTTGCATTCTACTGACCCCAGACCACCACTATTTGCTACTTCAGTGGCGTCAAGCGAGAGCTCGTTGGAGGGCACGGTGGAGGTCGGTTGTGTTTTCTGATAAAAGCTGGCTCTGACTGTACACCAGCGACGGCCGTGTGTTGATTAGAAGGCCAATTGAGGGCCTGCCAGATAAGTTTTGCATTTTGAGGTCTTAAGTGTTATTTTATTTTTGATACCTATAGGTCTGTTGCGATGGTTCCTATTTATCAGCTGATCTATTTGACCACCAGTTGGTTCCTGGAATTGTGGCTGTTGTTTGCTTTCCCTGAGTCGATACTGGCGGTGGGTGTTTGTTAACAGGATGTCTTAAACTGTGTGAACCGATTGTGTTTCTTGAGCTGGAGCGATAACGTGTTCCTTCTATGCTGTGGCACGCAGTACCCAGGCGGCTGGTTTTTAGCCGATCTCCATACCAAACGTCTTCGAACACCAGATAAGTACCTTTCTCTTGTAATAAGGCCCGGGGCCGGTTTCGAGATAGCTTCGGGCATTGCAGACGTCATCGTGTGTTAATTATATTGACTTGAGGTACTTGGGTCTCAAAATCTCCAATTGCCGAGGCTATGTAATTGTGTTTGGCAGCCAAGTTTCCTTTCGGGCGTTTCGCCGTCGTTGTAGAGGCGGTATCTTGCAGTGACGCGGGTATACCGTTTGACTAGTTATTGTTGCTTTACGTAATTAACCTAGCTGTGTTAATATTTCTTTTGTCAGTCAGTATCCAACGAAAAGGGCCTTGGAAGGCCGGTCCTCTCGGTGTAAGCTTTCTTGGCCTTCCTGCTTGGTGTAGTCTTGTGCTCTTTGCGTATAAGCCTTCTGATGCATCCCTTGTGAAGAAGCAATTCAAACTCTTGGAAACTTACCTGTAACTGTTATTGTTGAAGGCCTGTCTGTTTGCTATTTGGTAATTTTACTTAACTGAAGCTGTTATTGTTGAAGGCCTGCCTGTCTTGTATTTTGTAATTTTACTTAACTGAAGCTTGCCGGTTCCAAAGGGGACCCAGAATGCAGCACAGAGAAACTGGCTTCAACGCTCTCTCGGTGAGCCACGTCCTAGAGCTGGCTGGCTAGGCTACGCACGAAGATGACACTCGAAGTTAGCCACGGATTCCAATCGGCCCCAAATACGCCCAGCAACCGCTAGCCGAACTCCGTGTCCAAGACGCTTGCGCAACTGTTCGCCTCACTCGCCGGGGGGACCTGTCACACCGTCCTCTTGCTCCGTCACCACTCCCCAACTCGTCACGCCACAGCATGCCCCGTCCCCATCAGAAACCTCGAGCAAAGATCTTAGTGGCCTCAAACCAGAGGAACATCACACGACAACTCGGCCTAGTGGCGCCAGGAATTCGAAAGGTGACGCCAGCAACCCTGCCACGGCTCACTGCCATTCACGAACAGCATTCCACGGGGTGTTTACCACCAGGAATCCACTCGGTCATATATAGATGCTGTAACCAAACATTCTCTACAGCCTGTCGACAAGTCGCTCGGTCTAATAGATCACCATATCTGTTCTAGTCCAGCAAATATCATGAGCCGAGAACTCCAGCGTCATCCATTAACAGCATTAACCGTCCTTATACACTACTAGCTATTAAAATTGCTACACCAAGAAGAAATGCAGATGATAAACGGGTATTCATTGGACAAATATATTATACTAGGACTGACATGTGATTACATTTTCACGCAATTTGGGTGCATAGATCCTGAGAAATCAGTACCCAGAACAACCACCTCTGGCCGTAATAACGGCCTTCATACGCCTTGGCATTGAGTCAAACAGAGCTTGGATGGCGCGTACAGGTACAGCTGCCCATGCAGCTTCAACACGATACCACAGTTCATCAAGCGTAGTGACTGGCGTATTGTGACGAATCAGTTCCTCGGCCACCATTGACCGGACGTTTTCAATTGGGGAGAGATCTGTAGAATGTGCTGGCCAGGGCAACAGTCGAACATTTTCTGTATTCAGAAAGGTCCGTACAGGACCTGCAACATGCGGTCGTGCATTATCCTGCTGAAATGTAGGTTTTAGCAGGGATCGAATGAAGGGTAGAAAAAATGGTTCAAATGGCTCTGAGCACTATGGAACTTAACAGCTATGGTCATCAGTCCCCTAGAACTTAGAACTACTTAAACCTAACTAACCTAAGGACATCACACAACACCCAGTCATCACGAGGCAGAGAAAATCCCTGACCCCGCCGGGAATCGAGCACGGGAACCCGGGTGTGGGAAGCGAGAACGCTACCGCACGACCAGGAGCTGCGGACAATGAAGGGTAGAGCCACGGGTCATAACACATCTGAAATGTAACATCCACTGTTCAAAGTGCCGTCAATGCGAACAAGAGGTCACCGAGACGTGTAAGCAATGGCACCCCATACATCACGCCGGGTGATACGCCAGTATGGTGATGACAAATACACGCTTCCAATGTGCGTTCACCGCGATGTCTCCAAACACGGATGCGACCATCATGATGCTGTAAAAAGAACCTGGATTCATCCGAAAAAATGACGTTTTGCCATTCGTGCACCCAGGTTCGTCGTTGAGTACACCATCTCAAGCGCTCCTGTCTGTGATGCAGCGGCAAGGGTAACCGCAGCCATGGTCTCCGAGCTCATAGTCCATGCTGCTGCAAACGTCGTCGAACTCTTCGTGCAGATGGTTGTTGTCTTACAAACGTCCCCATCTGTTGACTCAGGGATCGAGTCGTGGCCGCACGATCCGTTACAGCCATGCGGATAAGATGCCTGTCATCTCGACTGCTAGTGATACGAGGCTGTTGGGATCCAGCATGGCGTTCCGTATTACCCTCCTGAACCCACCGATTCCATATTCCGCTAACAGTTATTGGATCTCAACCAACGCGAGCAGCAATGTCGTGATACGATAAACCGCAATCGCGATAGGCTACAATCCGACCTTTATGAAAGTCGGAAACGTGATGGTACGCATTTCTCCTCCTTACACGAGGCATCACAATAATGTTTCACCTGGCAACGCCGGTCAACTGCTGTTTGTGTATGAGAAATCGGTTGGAAACTTTCCTCATGTCAGCACGTTGTAGGTGTCGCCTCCGGGACCAGTCTTGTGTGAATGCTCTGAAAAGCTAATCATTTGCACATCACAGTATCTTCTTCCTGTCGGTTACATTTCGCGTCTGTAGCACGTCATCTTCGTGGTGTAGCAATTTTAATTGCCAGTAGTGTATTAACCGACCATGTGAAACAGGTACGCATTCCATCCCACAAACTACCATCCGGCACCTGCACAACACAATGCATGCACGTCTGCATGCTTGAATTGAGCATTCTGGCTATTACACCGGTTATTGATGTACAAGCATTTCACATGTGCAGTGGCTTCTCTCGCATTTAGATTAACTGGTGCAATATTAATCGTTAAATATGTTACCTGGACAAATGTATTCCAGAAATTTCATTACTCTACATTCATTATTTTTTGGTGTTGTGATTTTTTTTCCCTCAGTGTACTAAGAGATACCGCTGATTTATTTTGATGGTCAAGTTTTCCTATTTAGGGATGCTGGGCCTACGACACGGTGCCACGAGCAGTGGCGTGGCGCAGTTGTCCAGGGGTGACGGTTGCGGCCTGGCTGCACAGTGTCGGGCGGCCCGACCCGACAGCACGTGGCTGTCTGCGTGCGGCGGCGGCGGCGGCAGCGGCAGCCTCGCAAGTGCTCGACTTTCCCGCCGGCCTCACCTGGCCTCGTGTCTGCCCTACGCCGCCCTTAAAGGGTTGCAATCGTCAACGTTTAGCTGAAACTTCGGCCAAACGACTCCTGAAGCTTGCCCAGCGCCAGACGTCAGCGAGTACGACTGCAACTCGAAATTTCATATACAATACTAGCCATTAAAGTTGCAGCAGTATGATGGCAGCATGCGACAAACTTCAAATTGCCTTCGTAGTGTACTACATGATCGGGTCTGCAAATCATTAGAATTCCAGCGCAACCGCACGAAGTAAGTACAAGCAACGCCGTCTACATCTTCTCTACACATATACAGGGTGTTACAAAAAGGTACGCCCAAACTTTCAGGAAACATTCCTCACACACAAATAAACAAAAGATGTTATGTGGACATGTGTCCGGAAACGCTTAATTTCCATGTTAGAGCTCATTTTAGTTTCGTTCTTCCACCTACGCTCAATGGAGCACGTTATCATGATTTCATACGGGATACTCTACGTGTGCTGCTAGTACATGTGCCTTTACAAGTACCACACAACATGTGGTTCATGCACGATGGAGCTCCTGCACATTTCAGTCGAAGTGTTCGTACGCTTCTCAACAACAGATTCGGTGACCGATGGACTGGTAGAGGCGGACCAATTCCATGGCCTCCACGCTCTCCTGACCTCAACCATCTTGACTTTCATTTATGGGGGCATTTGAAAGCTCTTGTCTACGAAACCCCGGTACCAAATGTAGAGACTCTTCGTGCCCGTATTGTGGACGGCTGTGATACAATACGCCATTCTCCAGGGCTGCATCAGCGCATCAGGGATTCCATGCGACGGAGGGTGGATGCATGTATCCTCGCTAACGGAGGACATTTTGAACATTTCCTGTAACAAAGTGTTTGAAGTCACGCTGGTACGTTCTGTTGCTTTGTGTTTCCATTCCATGATTAATGTGATTTGAAGAGAAGTAATAAAATGAGCTCTAACAAGGAAAGTAAGAGTTTCCGGACACATGTCCACATAACATCTTTTCTTTCTTTGTGTGTGAGGAATGTTTCCTGAAAGTTTGGCCGTACCTTTTTGTAACACCCTGTATATTGAAAATCTGCTCGCTTCTGACTGTACGTAAGGGCTAATCTCAAGACCAGTGTAGGAATTTTGACACAATTTTTACTGATTTACGAAGAAGGTTTGTGTACACAATTTCTTAATATTTCGTGCAAACTGGCTGAAGTGTGATGAATTACACACATTCAACATGAGTTTAGAAAACATCGTTCCTGTGAAACCCAACTAGCTCTTTATTCACATGAAGTGTTGAGTGCTATTGACAAGGGATTTCAGATCGATTCCGTATTCCTGGATCTCCGGAAGGCTTTTGACACTGTACCGCACAAGTTGCTCGTAGTGAAATTGCGTGCTTATGGAATATTGTCTCAGTTATGTGACTGAATTTGCGATTTCCTGTCAGAGGGGTCACAGTTCGTAGTAATTGACGGAAAGTCATCGAGTAAAACAGAAATGATTTCAGGCGTTCCCCAAGGTAGTGTTATAGGCCCTTTGATGTTCCTTATCTATATAAACGATTTGGAAGACAGCCTGAGCAGCCGTCTTTGGTTTTTTGCCTGCAGTCGTTTATCGACTAATAAAGTCATCAGAAGATCAAACCAAATTGCAAAACGATTTAGAAAATATATCAGAATGGTGCGAAAAGTGGCAGTTGACCCTAAATAACGAAAAGTGTGAGGTCATCCACATGAGTGCTAAAAGGAACTTGTTAAACTTCGGTTACACGATAAATCAGTCTCATCTAAAAGCTGTAAATTCAACTAAACACCTAGGTATTACAATTACGAACAACTTAAATTGGAAGAAACACATAGAAAATATTGTGGGGAAGGCAAACCAAAGACTGCGCTTTATTCGCAGGACACTTAGAAAATGTAACAGATCTACTAGGAGACTACCTACACTACGCTTGTCCGCCCTCTTTGAAAATACTGCTGCGCGGTGTGGGATCCTTATCAGATAGGACTGACGGAGTACATCGAAAAAGTTCAAAGAAAGGCAGCACGTTTTGTATTATCACGAAATATGGGAGAGAGTGTCACAAGAATGATACATGATTTGGGATGGACATCATTAAAAGAAAGGCGTTCTCCGTTGGGACGGAATCTTCTCACGAAATTCCAATCACCAACTTTCTCCTTCGAATGCGAAAATATTTTGTTGACACCGACCTACATAGGGAGGAACGATCACCACGATAAAATAAGGGAAATCAGAGATCGTACGGAAAGATTTAGGTGTTCATTCTTTCCGCGCGCTATACGAGATTGTAATAACAGAGAATTGTGAAGGTGGTTCGATGAATCCCCTGCCAGGCACTTAAATGTGATTTGTAGAGTATCCATGTAGATGCAGATGCAGATGAATTACAGTCAACTGCCACTGTGAAAACGGTGTTATTTCCATCTAGCTGTGAATGTCACAGCTCGCTTGACGGACATTTGCTGCGCGATCGACAGTGTCCTTTTCATTTTGACCATTCCCTGCAATGACAACAGTTCTACCCTCGCTCCGAGACGGTATTGTCACGATTGTGTGACCTATTGTCGTTTTGTGATCTGGTTTTTGCGTATTCTGTGCTGCACGCGCATTTTCCTGGATCAAGTCATTGTTATCCGGCACAGATCTGTAGTGGCATCTAATTGAATGACTTGCACTCTAATTGAAAGACATGCACTAGCCCATTGAGCCATACGAATCTATTATTACCAGAATATATACATCTATAAAAATGAGGGAAGGACTCTTGGACTCTGCCAAAGAAGCACTCGGAATTAGAGTATCCCAAAGCACCAGGAAAGTATAGATAACAGAAAACATGTTGAAAAAATGGAAGAGCGGAGAAAGCGGAAAAGTGTAGAAACTGAAAAAGGCAAAAAGAGGTACAGGAAACTGAGTAATGAATTAAGAAGAGAAACTGAAGAAGCATGGGAAAAATGGATGAAACAGAAGATGTTTGCTGAAGGTTGTAAGAGAAAGGAAAAAGAACTGGTTGGGACATTCATTGAGAAGGGAGTGCTTGCTAGCAGATGCTTTGGAAGGATTGGTTTGTGGGAGAAGACTGAGAGGAAGAAGGATATACAAGATGATAGACGACATAAAGGGAGGAGGAAATTATGCAGACATGAAGAGAATGGCAGAAGACCGGACAGCCGGGAGAACTACCATGTGAAAACCTGCCTTTTGGCAAAACACTGATGATGATGATACAGATTGTGTTCAATATAAAGCTTATGAATTAAATTTTCACTCCGCGTTTTTCAGTCAATATGTGAAGCCAAAACTCAATAACTACTGTAGGGATTCTGATATGGTTTTCACCAATGGACACACTGATTCGAGACGGACCGAGCGGTGCAGTAGCTCTCAGCTTCTGTCATTGACACGAGATGTCACTCCGAACGGTAATTAAATATGGAACAGGTAAATCTATATCTGCCTAGCATTTTCTGACGTATGCTACTTAAATCATTTAAGTTTGATGTTACTGAAACTAGACAATGGGCCGTACCCGAAATAGATAATGCAGAATAAAATTATTAAATATACAGCCTTTTGGAGCAAGTCCTCTTTCAAATTTACTGAGGCTCTGGTGCCAACCCAGATGAGAATGATGATGCTATTTAGTTGCCTTACGTTCTTCTCTACACAGCGGCCTCTAAATAAAACTACTTCTATGCCAGACAAGTCGTCCGGCCATAGTTACTCATAGATACTTCCAATTTAGTGTCACCCGTGCTAAGCCGGAGCGGGGCGTTAGCCCTGTATATAAGGAGAGGTCCTGCAGAAGGTCTGTCATTCAGAAATAGCATTTGGATGTTGGTTATTTCTGAGAAGATCGTGTTATGTCTGCTGTAAAAAGGAGAAATGACGACCAACAAGTTTTGGTATTCGTCAGGAACCAGAGGTGACAGCTGTGAGTACCAAAATTCCCACCCTATATACCCCAAACACTCGAAGCTACCTATAAATAATAGATTCTTGCAAATATATTGCGTCCGCACACTAAAATTCCGTTATTTATTGTCCTTCTTTGTGCTGGAACTTCAATGGCAAGCACTAAAGCGTCAGAATTAATTACAGATAATAGCAGAGTTTAGTGATGGTCAAAGCAAATTCCGTGACATTGTTCTTGACAGGGATTGTATGCTAAGCGAAAGAATTCGAAAACTTTCGTCCAAACATTTCAGAACGTCTACATTTATTTTTGTTCATACAAATCACTTATTTTTGTGACAAAATATGTAGATACGGACGCATCAAGCAATATTTAGGAGACACAGAACCTCTTCATTTTATCCACAGTATGCTGCTTTCTTTCTCGGTACCAAATAAGGCAAAGAAATGTACTTTTTTCGCTGAATAGAGATGAAGTTTTCATTGTTCAGAAAATATATTGATGAAAAATATTTCATTCTTTTATGCTCCAATTTTTCTACAGTGTAGACATCTTCTTTCTCCAAATATTGTGAAAACGTCGTAATTTTCAGATATTTGGCCTCTCTTGTGGAAGAAGATTTAAAGGAAAAATATCCAAGTCGTCATGCAACTTACGCAAATGTATCACAAAAAAATCAAACGTTAAAATAAAGATTAAAAAGACTGAAAGGCAGAAAATCCACTTCTGTCACACGACTGGGTGCGGCATGAGTAGTTTAACACTGGACGTTAGTAGACGACGCCACTTACACTCACCAACATCAACGTCAGGACTTTATTACGGAGAATCCTGGACGTTGGCGTGCCGTTCCGTTACGATCTGTGTGAATGCCACCATTTGAAATATACTGAAAATTTGTTTGAAGTTCCGTTTCGTGGCGCCCAGTGGAAATCGACTTTTAATCTTTTAGAGAAACATTGCAAGATAAGAGGTCTCGCAGTGTCAAGTTGCAAATTTGACTCCATTTTTTAATCACTGAAATAGCATCATAAACCATCTCAGTCCTAGAAGGTTCATTTCGTTTCCTCCTCCTCTTTTGCGTGCTTTACCTCCATTTTCTTGTCAGGCAGTGTAGTAGGTATTACTCGTCAAGATGTGACGTTTTATCTGCCGTTTGTTATACGTGACCTTTGTTTCACTAGGCGTGTAAAAAGCGCGCTTTTATGTGCGGGAGCAGTGGAGAGCCAGGGTGACCGTGGCCCGGATTTGTGTCACGGGGCGCGTTGTCAGGCTGGCGTGCCCCGGCGTGTCGCTGGTTAAATAGTCAGCGCGGCCCCGCGAGGGCCGACTGCATTATTGAGGCCCGGCCCTGTCGAAGCGCATCAGCCGTAATCAGGGCTGTTCTGTACTGGTTTGCCCTGGGGCACGCCGAGCTGCCCTGCACCAGGTTACGGAGCACTGCCTTTCCGAAACCGTCTCGAAGGCGGCGGCATTTCTTTTGGCAGACAGAAGAAAGTATTTGATTCGAGCGAGATAAGTTTAGCATTGTGCTCCCTCGAGGCCTATCACAGCACAAACAGAGGCGCTGTTGCTGATAACATGAAACTTACTGACAAGTAAACCCGCCCAAAGGATACAGTTTCTCTCTCATCGGCTTTGGATATGTTGTTGTGCAGAGAAAAATAATAGACACATATATATTTATATGTGCCCACACGACCGTTTCTGAATGAATATCGTTGAAACCGTAACAGGCACAAAAAGCTAAAAAAAAGCTCTATCGTTTTTAAAGTACATTACAACGGTCCACTCAGATTTGTCGAAAAAGCCATTTTTCCCCGAAATTACCTCCATCTCCGTTATTTTGTTTTTCATTTCGACATTTAGCGAATAGCGAAACGAATAGCATCGTTAATATCAAATTCAGTCACATATGATGAAGTGGTAATCCAAAGAAGCATTTGTCAGAAATAAGCTAGAAACATCTCCAAGTCGCTGTATATGCACCCGATGTGTCCGCTTGTGGGCTCACTTCAATGCCAGCTTCTTGTTGGGTTGTTTATGTATTGACCAGCCTCTCCAGCTGCTGGATCTATGAGGATAGTAGCTTCAATGACAGTATTTCGCATTTAATCTGCAAAGTGCAACTGAAGAAAGTTTCGGACGATTCATACTGCTTAGTTGTATTCTAATCATAAGCCGACACGCTATAAATACAACTTTCGTAATTACAGGTTTTCTGTTAAAGCCGGCTGCGGCTATAAAGACAGCACATTGTTGTGTATACAGTTGTTGTTTAAAGTTTTGTGTACGGGGAAACGATATATATGTCAGAAACAACTTGTCCTATAGTTTATGTGCCCTGACATCGTAGTTAAAATAGGCAGCGAGAAAGAAAACCGAAATCTAATTTTTTTCCCAGCACAGCATTTTCTTTCTCGCAGTCCGTTGTTTAGAAAATACGTAGCCTATGTCCGTCCGGATGTTAGTAGAGTATCGCGTAAAAATTTAAAGAAATCGGTCAAGAACTTTTCGAGATTTTTGGAGACAATGCTAAACAACGTTTCCACTTTATATATTAGTAAAGATCTGGGCAGAATATGAAGTAAAAGCAATGAGATTTGAAAAGGCACACGCCTCATCACATTAATTGTTTGGACAAATTCCTTTCAACATGAATAAATGGAGAATCACAAGTAACTCGTTCTGTTTATTCTAAAGCGTCTACTCCAATTCTCATCACAACCATCATAGCGTCTCACTGTGAACGAGCAGTATCGACAGCCAGGGACAGGAGCAATGAGGGACTTAAATTCTTAATTAAAATTGAAGGTTTTATTGTGGGAATGGGTTCTGTGCCTTATTTTGTTTCTAGCATTTGGTTCTCAGACCCAAAACTGGAGGAAGAAGGAAGCAATTTAGCAATTTAACAGATCTTCAATGAAGATGCCATGGAGACGGAGCACAAACGCTGGAGAAGTATGGGGCCAGGAAACTGCGTATAGCGTTTTCAGGTGAACATTCTGGTCACTCACTTTCCCCGAAATCCCGAAACGCGTTAGATCTAGCCCATTTTTCTGCAGGTGAGGCCACAGTTGGCGAAGCAGGCTGCCTACCGCGCGCCTCAGTAGTTATGCAGCCCTGCGTAGCCGATACGATTGGCGGGTGGCAAGCGTAAGCCACTTGGGGGCGGGATGGAGACAGATTTCTTATGCTGTAGCTAAGTGGAATAAGAGAGTGGCATGGAACAAACCATGGAAACAGTGCTTCGATGTCGAGGCTCTTCACTCTTCTGACAGAACTATGCCTCCCGTGAAAGAGAAGTAGTTTACGTAACAGACAACAAGGCTCCGGCATAACGATTTAAAAGTCATTCATTAGGAGCTCGATCATCAAGCATCCAAAGTTACTAAAATATAAATAAACTTAAAACTGGATTGCTGAAGATAGGTGCGGGTTTCGCTATTACTGACGATCTGTCTGCAGCCAGTGTCACACCACCACTTCATTCTCAAGCTTCAAAGTAGCATTTAAATCCTAAGAATAAATACAGCGCTCTTTTGATGACCGTTTCCTTGTCATCAGTTTCCTCGTTTTTAGAAAAAGGTATCTCTTCATTCCATAACAAACTATGAGAGAGGTATTACTTTGTATCGGGACTTAAGTCCGAAAGTATCGTTTCACAACAAAAGACGTTACTAATTCTTTCCATTGCTTATCACTGTATAATGTTACTACTTTATACTATATTTATCCGATGCGACACAAGTAAGAAAGACACAAATAATCACAAACTGCAATACTTTATTATGTGTATCCTATTTATCCCAGTTACGACGAGCTGCCGATTCTACATTTACATACATATTCAGCAAGCCACCATGCGATGCATGGCGGTGGGTACTCTCCACTAGTAATAGAAATATTGCTAGTCATTCCTTTCTTGTTCTGCTCGCAAACGGAGCAGGCAAAGTCGACTGACTATATGCCTCCGTACGAGACCTACATTCTCGCATCTTGTCTGCGCGGTCCTTAAGCGAAGTGTATTTTTCTGGCAGAGGAATCGTCCTGGAAACAGTCTCTGATGCCGGTTCTACAAATTTTCTCAATAGTGTTTTACCTAAGGAACGTCATCTTCCCTCGAGGTACTCACATTTGAGTTCACGAAGCATCTCGTAGTAGTAGTGCGCTGATCGAGCCTACCGGTACCAAACCTAGCAGCACGCCTCTGAATTCCTTCCATATTGTCGTTTAATCTAACCTGGTGGGGATCTCAGACACTCGAGCATTACTCAACAATGGGTCGCATTAGTTTCCTGTAAGTGGTGCTCTTTATAGGTGAACTAAACCAAATTCCACCATTCATCTTCCCTACTGCCGTCCTTATGTGCTCGTTCCATTTCACATCGCTTTGCAACGTTGCTCCTAGGTACTTAACAGACACACAACAGATACTGTACTCAAATACTGTAGGATTATTTTTCCGACTCATCTGCATTAACTTACATATTTCTACATTTGGAGCAAAATGCCATTCGATACACCAAACAGAAAGCCATACTGTATCTTTCCACAGTCACTAACGGAAGATACTCGTACTTTCCCGTATACTTATCAGCAAACGGTCACAGATTGCTGCTCGAATTGTGCGTGAGATCATTTATGTATATAGTGCACAAAAGCGGTCCTATTACATTTCCTTAGGGCACTATTGAGGATACAATTGCCTCTGAGTGTCTAAGAGTAGTCTCTGCAAAACCGAAGTAGGATTCCATCCGCACGTGGCGAATAATTTGTTTTTAAGTCTTTTAGTTGTTTCTCAACACCAGGGATGCCAATTCCGTGATATGGATGTCTTTGCGGTGACCAAACGATAGTACGTCTGTACGTTCCTCCCGCGTGGATGATATTTTAGACGTAAAATTTAAAGCTCAGTTTTTATTTTGCCATCTTCAGCTTTTCTTTTGCCTTCGTCAGCTTTCCTTTTATCATTCCGGACTGGTCGACGAATGACTGGATAGAAGCCTTCGAGCCTCCTATCGATTTTATATAGATCCAGAATTTTCTCCGGTTCTCAGCACGATCTTTCGCTCGCATATGACGGTGGAACGCGTAGCCTTCGCCCATAGACGCAAGGATTTCTACTAACTTTTGCTGTCTACTTTCCCGCGTTCTTTTTTGAATCGAGAATGCAACAATGGCCGTTTCCTCACCATTTTTAGAATTTTTTTGTTAAACTACGGTGGGTCTTTTGCATCCTTAATCCAATTACCAGGTACACACTTCTACAGAGAACGATTTACAAACAGTTTAAAGTTTTCCCATATAATTCTTACAATGTCAAGCGGTAATTTTGGAAATTGTTTTTGGATGTCATAATAATTATTCAGTAACGTGATTTTTCTGTAGGCATTCAAACGCAATGAAATTGTTTCTCCTTCTACTGGATGCTCTGTTCACACACGAACTATTTCTAAAGTGTCTCTAAAAACTGCTGGGTAGGTAATGGTCTAAATAGGAACTCGCGCTCAAAGACATACCGATTCACTTTGAAATAACGTATTCAAGCCTCCCGATCTGCTCAGTCAAAAAGCCGTTTCAGTTTCCTGTGAGTCTGATAATTAACATATTACTTCATAACTAATTAATAACTTCCAAATAAGTAACAGGCAAACTAAAGGCATGGTATGCAAGTGTCAGATCATACACTCGATGTCCATTATGTTTCTTCATCCACAGGCAGTCCGCATTCCACCCCATTGTTATAACAGCAGTTAACATTTGAAATCGTTACTACATTAGCTACAAATGCAATAATTAGCTGAATCTCAGTAAATTACTGTCGTTCTTTCATCCAGTGGAAGCATGAGCGAATAATGTTTTGTATTTTTGTTTCCGTTCCAAGGCTATGATACTTTATCATTTTCCAGCTTTTGTCGCAGTCCGCATTAAAACGTGATTTTTTAAATATTTTTTTATTTATTTTACTTTCATAAATGACCATATTAACTGAGAAAATTTAGGGCAAACAGTTTATCCCAGATGCGTAATTATTAGTGATTATGCGATCTTACCATATTCTTAGGATAAGTGGAATTCACAAGCGAAAAGAAAAATCGAGTCATAAGAGTCTAGTGAAATGAGCGTTCGTGAATAACAATTAAACTTCACAGAGAAACAGTACACATTCGTTACGCTTACCTTCGTTCGCAGAAATCAAGGACAGATTCTTCCCTACAGGAATAAATTCTCTTACTGAGTTGCGTTGAAAGAATGCACTAGAATATTCACAATGGCAAAAAACATCACATAGAGTGCTGGAGTTATCTCCGAATCGTACTGGAACGATGGATATCTGCGCTGTTAATATACACTGTTTATGAATTTAAGCACTTTCTACGAAGCAGATTTTACGTTGAGCGGCGAACATTTCGCATGCAGCTGAAAAGTGGAGTTGTTGGTACCTTCCTGCAACTTTGTGGATCCTATGAAAGGAAGTGAAATGTAGCAGAACTAAGACTTTCTAGTGATGTCCCCAAGACGTCTAGTCCATCGGCGACACTAAAGAGCCCGTTTTAAGAAATAGGGAAAAAAGAAATAACCGTGCTATTGATGAAAAAATTGTATCTGGATTTGCCAGTAACGGTTCATGGAAACATGGGAATCGAACAAGTAGAGTTTTGGACACGCTTCATTGCAAAAACGATTCCAGTGCGCTACCTGACTCGGTAGTGTATCTTTCAGGGTGGAAAATGGCGAAATGGGAGAAATCAGTGTTGGAACACGTTTGGTGCTCTCTGTAAGAGGAATCCCGTAATGACGGTATGCACTGAATCTGGTTTCAGCTGTGCTGGAGCTATGCCCGGCGACCGTGCGGCCGGCTCCAGGAGCGCCAGACATACGCGCCATACCTCTGCCACTCCACTGGAAATCGAAGGCTATGCTGCCTCCGCGGAATGTATTTTGCATCCCGTTTCCAATCGATAGTCGCCAGAGATCCGCGCATATTGAAATAGTTATCTTCTCCGCACGGATACAATCGTGGGTGCAGCAAATCCCGCGCCAGACTGAATATTCGCTTCAAATGCAGATTTTTCTGCGGAAATCAGTAACAGCAAACGAAACCCACGTAAAACTATTAACATACTACCAGTTAGCATTGTTAGTATTTCTCCGGAAATCAGTAGATGATCTTACGTGTTGGGTGTGACGTTTACATAAAATAAACGTTCTATGTCAGTTCGTTCAGGAAGTATTTTTTCCGAAAGACATCACACTTTCCTACGGAAAAATGGCAAATTCTTCGATTAATCTTATTTAACTTCCTGTATAAAAGATTGCTACATTGTATTTGTCAAAAAAAAAAACGAGGTAACTATTTTTATAAAGAGGAAGGAGTCCGTCTGCAGAATAGGTGAGTAATATATGCCTCTAAATTTAATGCCTCTAAATTTGTGTGCGAAAACTCTTAAAGTTTTTTAAGTCATTGACATTCTACATCTTTATTCTTCACCTTAGCCCGGAACTGCACTGCTGCTACGGTCGCAGGTTCGAATCCTGCCCCGGGCATGGATGTGTGTGATGTCCTGAGGTAAGTTAGGTTTACGTAGTTCTAAGTCTAGGGGACTGATGACCTCAGATGTTAAGTTCCATAGTGCTTAGAGCCATTTGAACCATCACCATGGCGAAGAACACATTTCTACCAACGAGAAACCAGTTAGTTCATACTGTCACAGTAGCATGTTTAAACTTTCTTGACGGAGCGAAAAATTTACGTCTGCTTGCACCGCTTCAAGTGAAAGTGTTCTGTAACTTATGGAAACATGAAAATCGGACGGGCCAGGTTGGGACTACAAGGAGGATAATTGATGATAGTGAATCTAAGACGTCGGACTGTTGCAGTCGTCGCAGCGCTCGTGTGTGGTCTAGCATTGTCGTGCTGAAGGAGACGATGCTCCATGTAATGGACGAACTCTTAGAATTCGAGACACAATTACAGCACACTGTTTGTCGCTCACCGACATAGTTACGTTACACATCACCACGTTACAGGCTACAGTTCATCCACATCTGATTACCCTGTAGTTCACATAAGTGCTTGGCAGAAGGTTCATCGAACCACCTTCAAGCTATTTCTCTACGGTTCCAATCTCTAACAGCGTGCAGGAAAAATGAGCACTTAAATCTTTCTGTATGAGCTCCAAAAATGTTCAAATGTGTGTGAAATCTTATGGGACTTAACTGCTAAGGTCATCAGTCCCTAAGCTTACACACTACTTAACCTAAATTATCCTAAGGACAAACACACACACCCATGCCCGAGGGAGGACTCGAACCTCCGCCGGGACCAGCCGCGCAGTCCATGACTGCAGCGCCCTAGACCGCTCGGTTAATCGCGCGCGGCTGTATGAGCTCCGATTTCTCCTATTTTATCATGATGATCATTTCTCGCTATGTAGGTGGGAGCCAGCAGAATATCTTCGCGTTCGGAGGAGAAACTTGGTGATTGAAATTTCACGAGAAGCTGCGGCCACAACGAAAAACGCCTTTGTTTTAATGACTGCCACCCTGATTCACGCTTCACGTCAGTTGCACTCTCTCCCGAATTTCGCGACAGTACAAAACAAGCTGCCCGGCTTTGAACTTTTTCGATGTCCTCCGTCAGTTCCATCTGGTGCGGATCCCACACCGCACAGCAATACTGCAGAAGAGAGAGGACAAGTGTGGTGTACGTAGTCGACTTTAGTTGATCGTTGCATTTTCTAAGTGGTCTAGCAATAAATCGCAGTCTTTGGTTTGCCTTAACCACAAAATTATCTACGCGATTGTTCCAACTGAAATTATTAGTAACTGCAATCCATAAGTATTTAGCTGAATTTACACCCTTTAGATTTGTGTAGCAGAAATTTAGAGGATTTCTTTTGCACTCATATGGATAACTTCACGTTTTTCATTCTTTAGGGTCAATTGTCACTTTTTGCACCATACAGATATTTTGTTTAAATCATTTTGCAGTTGGTTTTGATTATCTGATGGCTTTATAAGATGGTAAATGACAGCACCATTTGCAAACAATCTAAGAGGGCTGCTAAGATTGTCTCCTACGACGTTGATATAGATCAAAAACATTAGAGGGCCTACAACACTACCTTAGGGAACATCAGATATTATTTCTGATTTACTCGACGACTTTTCGTCAATTACTGCGAACTGGACCTGTCTGACGGGAACTCACGAATGCAGTCGCACAACCGAGATGATACACCATAGGCACGCAATTTGATTGCGAGGCGCTTGTGAGGAACGGTGTCGAAAGCCTTCTGGAAATTTAAAAATACAGAATCAACTTGACAACCCCTGTCGATAGCACTCATTACATCGTGAGAATAGAGAGCTAGTTGTGTTTCACAAGAACGATTTTTCCTGAATCCGTCAACGACTATTAGTCGATAAATTGTTTTCTTCGAGCTAATTAATTATGTTCGAACACAGGCAGAATACATTTCGGAGCCCTCTAGATATGTAAATATGTAAAATTGAAGAATAAAGATTTAGAATGTTAATAACGTTTGTTTTATGTAAAGAACTTAGAATTTTCATACAAAAAGTTCGGAGGCCTTACTTTACAGCGCCTTTTCGTAGTCCAACGTCAACGTCCTTTCTATACATAAAGTGTATTTGAGAGATGGTCAGCCGAGCCGAACAGTAGCTGTTTTAAACATGAATTTTGAGAAGCGTTAGCAAGTGACAAAACTAAATCAGAAATCTGAATTCTATACAGGTCTCGTACAGAAGGATCGTGACAGTAATATTTTCACTCCATTGGCAAAAGGCAAAGGAAGGTGAACGATTAGTGACTGTGCAAAGTAACTTCCGTCATGAGTTGCACAATGGTTTGCGGAGTGTGAACTTATGTAGATGCGGATAAAGATACTATGAAACTAGAAGTCAAACTTATTTTCCATAACCAAATCACAGTTTTGAGAAAATTCTTCAAAAATAGCACTACCGTATCTGATAGTACTTTCCACGTGACTCATTGTCTAATGACAGCCTTAATCCTGAGCGCGGTTTTGGCAGCGAGCGTGTCCGACACGTGAGATATGTAACTCTGTAGTGTAGGTGATCGAGACGAATTCGTGTAGAGTTTAATATCGCGTTTGTGTCGGTAGCGTAGATTTTGTTGTTGTTCATAATAATGATGACTGTGATAATGATGATGATGAGAGAAGGGAAGAGTGAAATCCATTACGACCCACAGTCCATGGTAACTCCCATGAATAGCAAAGAGGGAACGGTCGAACTTAGTTCTCCATTCTCACTCCATAAAACTCCGGTAATGTTTAGTATTTAATCCAAGAAGATGGCGCAAAGCCTCATATTCAGCTGTTTTACGCCATCATTTGCCCACACCTCGCTGTTCAAACACTGGAGTTGAAAACTTTTTCCATTTCTAGGATGCTAATGGGCTACCACTGAGACGAAAGTCTCTCCAGAAGCATGATCTTTGCTCTGGCGACAGAAGCTTGCGCTTCTGCATTGTTCATCGATGCCGATTTTTAGCGGCACTAATTTTTGGAATCCGCCTTTTTTCGTTTCCTACATCAGTGTACTAATTTGGCTCAGTACCCCAACTTTTTCCGATCTATCTCAGACGTGTGAAACATTCTGACTTCTATTTCAATTTGAATTTTTCATTTTGTTTAAGTAAGCTAAATGAAACTGTAACCTCTGTACGCTTACTGTAGATATTACTTTATAAGTTGAAATGTGGAGATTCAATTCGTTATGTGTTAAGTGCTTATGCCATTGATTTTGCTGACGGTGAACTCTATAGTTCACTTTTATAAGCTGCAGCTACCGTCGCCTTATAATGTAATGCCTATTAATAGAGTTTTGGTAGAAATCTTGATAACATTTACTAAGAGATTCGATCAGACAAAATACACACATCAAGAAAAGTTTTCAATCACCTCGGTTCGGAGGGTGCCGGAACCTGTACAGACAACAGGAATAGAGATCAACATAAACATCATTTCCGCCCTTTTCATTGCTCATGAAAACCACTTATTGCATGTTGTACCACCATACAGCCAGACCTGCAGAGGTGGTGGTCCAGACTGATGTACACACCGGCACCTCTAATACTCAGTAGCACGTCCTCCTGCATTGATGCATGCCTGTATTCGTCGTGGCATACTGTCCACAAGTTCATCAAGGCGCTGTTGGTCCAGATTCTCTCACTCCTCAAAGGCGATTCGACGTAGATGCCTCAGCGTGGTTGGTGGGTCACGTGTTCCATAAACAGCCCTCTTCAATCTGTCGCAGGCATGTTCGATAGGGTTCATGCCTGGAGAACATGCTGGCCACTCTAGTCGAGCGATGGCGTTATCCTGAAGGAATCATTCACAAGATGTGCACAATGGGGGCGCGAAATGTCGTCCAAGAAGACGAATGGCTCACCAATATGCTGCCGATATGGTTGCACTATCGGTCGGAGGATGGCATTCACGTATCGTACAGCTGTTAAGGCGGTTTACATGAGCACCAGCTGCGTACATCGGCCCCATGTAATACCACCCCAAAACAGCAACTAACCTCCACCTTGCTGCACTCGCTGGACAGTGTATCTAAGGCGTTCACCCTGACCAGGTTGCCTCCAAACACGTCTCCGACGATTGTCTGGTTGAAGGCATATGCGACACTCATCGGTGAAGAGAAGGTGATGCCAATCCTGAGCGGTTCTTTGGGTATGTTGTTGGGCTCATCTGTAACGCGCTGCATGGTGTCGTGGTTGCAAAGATGGACCTCGCCATGGACGTTGGGAGTGAAGTTGTGCATCATGCAGTCTACTGCGCACAGTTTGAGTCGTAATACGACGTCCTATGACTGCACGAAAAGCATTATTGAACATGGTGGCGTTGCTGTCAGGGTTCCTCCGAGCCATAATCCGTAAGTAGCAGTCATCCACTGCACTAGTAGCCCTTGGGAGGCCTGGGCGAGACATGTCATCGACAATTCCTGTCTCTCTGTATCTCCTCCATGTCCGAACAACATCGCTTTGGTTCACTCCGAGACGCCTGGACACTTCCCTTGTTGAGAGCCCTTCCTGTCACAAAGTAACAATGCGGACGCGATCGAACCGTGATACTGACCGTCTAGGCATGGTTGAACTACATACAACACGAGCCGTGCATCTATTTCCTGGTGGAATGACTGAAACTGATCGGCTGTCGGACCCCTCCGTCTAGTAGGTGCTGCTCATGCATGGTTGTTTATATCTTTGGGCGGTTTTGGTGACATCCACAGTCAACGTCTACCTTCAGGAGTTCTGAGAGCCGGGGTGATGGAAAGCTTTTTTTGATGTGCATATCTTCTCTTACCTGTAAATGACTCGAAACGTTTTTCGCTGATAACATGCAGTGTTATGTACGGATCAAGCCATGGTTAACTGAAAGAAGCATCCAGTGCGCTCCATGGGAGCATAAGAGATCTACAGATATTATCAATGAGTATGAACGATGTATCAGACAGAGTTAGGAGCACTTGCGGAAAATTCACTCTCTCCGGAAAATTATCATCCCTGAATCAGAAAATTGTCGTCTCTGAGTTCTAATAAGTGGTGAGCTACTTTAACAGTATTTTTTCTTTATGTGGTGAATGGATGATCTGCTGAAGGTTGAATAAATACTGATTAATGTCCATAAACAGGAGAGAATCTGGTAATTCTAAATTACAAATCAGTGGTATTCATCTGCAGTCACAACGTTTATGTACTTAGGGGTAAACAACAAAGCGATATGAAAGCGAGCGAACAAGTGTAATCAGTAGGAGAGAAGGCAAATGGAGGATGTAGATTTCTTGAAATAAATCTGAGAAAGTGCAGCATATCTGTTACACTGCATGTAAGATTCCAGTGACAGAGTGGTGGTCCAAATTTACGAGCCGTCGTAAATGGGCCTGTCGTAAAATGTCGAAGAAATATAGAGACACGTAAGAGATCGGTATAGCCCTTGTGGAAATGTAACAAGGGTGCTCAGGAAAGTTCCCTTTACTGAGAATTAAAAGTATGAGGGCTCTGTTACCGTTAAGAAAAAGCCGTTCCTACAGATGAAGAATGACGTTAGTGCATAACGGCTACTAAGTATGTCTAACGCTACTGGAAGTTTTCAGGTGGAAATTCCGACACAGCGTGCCCAGATCAAGGGTAACTTCTTGCGGACTTTGATGAAGATCCAATAGTAGGCATAAGGGCATGGGAGCATCATATCAACATATCACATCGAGGGTTGGCTCTAACGCAGTGGCTGCACAAAGAATGGTGACGATATGAACTCAGTAAAACAGTGTGCTAAGAAGAAGGAAGACAGAGTTTAACGTCCCGTAGACATCGAGGACAATAGAAAGGGAGCACACACTCGGAATGGTCCAAGGATGGGGAAGGATATTGGCCGTGGCCTTTGAAAGGAACTATACCGAAATTTGCCTGGAGCGATTTAGAGAAATCACGCAAAACCTAAATGTAAGTGGCCGGACGTGGATTTGAGTCGTCATCCTTCCAAATGGGAGTCCGTTGTGCTCTTCAGTGTGCCAAGAAGAGTAGGAACAGGTCCTTCCAAAAGAATTAGGCCGTGAGATAGTAAGATTGCTCAACTGGCTCCGACGAATACACGGATGACAACAGCTGAAAACTGGACAGAGGTTAGAAATAGGTGACCACGAACCGTCTGTAACAGATTACTAGAAGCTGAGTTGATATCTTGAGTTGCCACGCAGCGTTTACCACTGACACTACACCGCAAACAACACAGACTTTTATTGTGTACAGACATTCAACACGGTCACTGATTGGTATTTTGTGTTCAGCGATGCACCTCGCTTTGGTTTGTGACTTCCAGTTCGCGCCAACGTATCCATAGACGATCAGGTGAAAGATCACATGAAGCTGCAATTCTTGAGACCGATATCTCTTCAGCACTTGGAATCATAGGGGGGGCAGCTTTTGGATGTGACAACGGGACTGATTTGCTATTTGTTGATAATCGCCCCAGTGCGCAAGCACAGATGAATCGTTCACAGTTGACGCAGCAAGCAAGTCATGTGTTCAATCACGCGCGCACTGACTCTACGTGAGCATAAGGCAGTAGCTGTCTGTGGGACATTTACGTTTCGAGCGGACATGGTACCTAAACATGGGTAAGTGTAAGGATGTGGCAGAATGGTAAAAAGGGGCACTCATGTTTCGCCGTGCCCGTGGCCATACGGTATGTGAAGTTGCTAGATTTGTTGGTGTTTCGCAGCGGACTGTTCAGCGTGTCTGCAACCAGTGGTGTGACACACGTGGTCACGAAACACGACGCCAGAATTGTTTTCGGAAAAAGATAATGGTTAACAGGGGCCGGATACACGTTCGCGGCTTTTGAATCAAGATCGCATCCAAACGCGGCAAGAACTGCTGCAAACAGTGAATGAAGGTCCATCCTCACCTGTTAGCAAGAGAACAGTGCGACAGGAAATAGATGCAGTGAACATTTGAAGTCAGTCACGTCGCAAAGCAAGGTTCATCGGGCTGGAAAATATGTGTGCAGTTTCCTCCCCCCCCCCCCCCCCCCCCTAGTCAAACCACCCCACTCCTTCCCCCCCCCTCTCTACCCTATTACATCTGGACTGGCCTGCACAATCACCTGACTCGAATTCAGCGATATGTTGGAACAGTAGGTAAAACGCCGACAACAGGATCCCGCTATTTGGTGGAATTGCGCGATCAAATCCTCAGCGAGTAGTTTAACCCAGGTGCTACATACCTGCATAGCCTTGTGGGCTCACTTCCTAAACGAATCCAGCCGGTTATCAAGTAGAGGGCCGGCCGGAGTGGCCGAGCGGTTCTAGGCGCTACAGTCTGGAACCGCGCGACCGCTACGGTCGCAGGTTCGAATCCTGCCTCGGGCATGGATGTGTGTGATGTTATTAGGTTAGTTAGGTTTAAGTAGTTCTAAGTTCTAGGGGACTGATGACCTCAGAAGTGAAGTCCCATAGCGCTCAGAGCCATTTGAACCATCAAGTAGAGGAGTGATTACACGATACTGAATAATGCTCGCAATGATTTCTCTAGGGATAACTAATTTTTTATCCCATGAGCTGATGGAAATAATGGTAAATTTTAATGTCATACACTTCATGACGAGGGTACAAATGACTTATTTCAGTCAGACAGTGTAAGACTGCGTAATGAAATTCATACAACAAAATCCTGAGGAATGTACGGATGCTTCTGTGGCTCCGACTCGTCAGATGCGTTGGATCGATGCGCTGGATCGACGCATACTTGCTCACCAGCTTTCAGCCAGCACCATTCATGAACCAGCATGGAACGAAACTGCTCAAGATGATATTCGGAGGCTGTATGCTTCAATGCCACAACGAGTAAAAAAGTGAATTCGTGCCTCTGTGGGCAAACTTCGTACTGATGTTGATTACGAGCATCAGTTCCGAAAGAAATGTAAGTTTAATCATTTAGTACCTGTTATGTAATGATCTCCACGAAGTTTGATTCATATGTAACTGGTGATTCGTGGTTTAACACTTTCCGTTTCCATCAGTGCAGCAGTGCAAAAATACTCAAAGCAAGCAAGGAAACTGATTGCCGAGTGGAGAAATACGTCGAGGTCACGAAGGGTGGAAGGCAGTAGCAGCAGCAAAGGTGATGAACCTTTCGTATCGGTCTGCAGGCGTAAAATCGGTGGGCACCGGCAGTAAGAGGGCGCAAGCGTATACTGCTCAAGCATGGCACGGTTGAGCAGGTCCGTCAAAACGAGGGGCGCGCTCGGGCAAAGCGATGATTTAAGAGCCCGGGGGGGGGGGGGGGGGGGGGCGGCTGGGGCGCAGCGACGAACCGTGACAAATAGTGTTTACAGTGGCGACGGGGGTTGCGCAGTGCGTGTTGCCGGAGAAGTGGGTCACGCATCCACGCAGCGGCAGCGCGGACCACACCAGCTCCGGCAGCCATGGCGGACGGGCCCGCGGCGCTGCGCCGCAGCCGCTGCCGCTGCCGACGACCGCGATCAATACGTTGCGTCACATCCGGCTCGTGACGTCACGCCACAGCCCGTCTTGCGCGTTCCACCGTGGCTGCCCCTCGGCTATTATTTTATTATAGCGCTGCCGCAGCCGCCTGCCTCGGTCACGGCACCCCACTTGTGCTCTTGCGATTTCAAATTACGGCACGCGCCTTCGTGATTTTCAGCTGGAGACACGATCAAAAAGGGCGCATAAAATACCGCAGCGAGCGTTTCTAGCAGGCCGACCAAATTTACATCAGACCAGGTAGCTTCTGCTGCAGCGTCACTGACTAGCTGCTCTACAATAGTGCAAAGTTTACGAAATCTCAGGCGATACGAACACTGTTCTGTAGAAAACAATATTTTAATTACATGTTTCTTCAACCTCTCTGAAGAAGAATAGATTTAAATTAAAATAAGCATGTATCCCCTTCCCTCTCTCTCTCCCTCACACAAACACACACACACACACACACGAAGCAATCAGACGATAGCAACGATGTTGTGTACTGAATAACTTCTACAGCCTGTTCTTATCTTTGCGAATGTTTCGTCAGTGTCCAATACTGACATATTCTGACTTCTCCCTCCAAAGCTTTGAATGTCGTAGACTCTAACATCAAATTTACTTCGCTGTTCCTCTATTAACACATCGACGAATGACCTACAGCTTCAGAAAACTTTTCCGTGGGTGAAGCGATATTGGAGATGTGGCTGTAACTCGTCTGGTCTGTTGAACAAGAATAAAAAAGAATCTCCTCCGGAATTCGCCAGAAATAATTGAGGGAAACGTCTAACTGGGCAGCCGTTTCTTCCCTATGCGATCCCAGTACAATAATCACTGCGCTATTTCCTCTGCTCCCATGGAGCATGCAAACCGATCATCACCACACTATAACGAGGTGACAGAGCGACAGACAGTCATTTCAGCGACGAATAGCTGTGAAAATTTCATGCGGGGTTCAGGGTGATGCTGACCCCAAGTAAACGTTATTTACCGGGGATAATTGTCTCCTCCGTGAAATTTGAGGAGAAAGACACTGCGGCAGTGGTTGGCTTACATCGTGATTTGGTTCTGATCCATATGATTTACTTTCTCGAAAGAAGATGACAGATGTCTGCAGCTACCGATCTGATTTGATCTGATTAATTCAGGGTGACAAAAACAACAGTGGACTTAGCCCACTGTTGCCCACACTGAGATTGAGTTTATTCTGCGATTTCGCTCCTTGTGATTCTAGCAAAGCTGACCGGTGATAGATCTTTTACTAGTTCCTTATTACAAACGATTTCTTCAGGCTCTAATTATGTCTCTTTTGTCCTCCAGAGTTTCGCATTGGAAGTTTAGAGTGAGGCTGTTTCATCTTTCTCACCACATAGTCAATATTTAGGGTACTTCTTCCTCTAAATATACCCATCGTGTGTAGGTGTTTCTTAAAGTTCCCATGGCCAGTCATGGATCCTATCGTGAGTTTAATCTGTTTCCTATTCAAGTTAAGGATTACAGAACTTCTCTTGAAAAACGGCTTCTGAATCATTAGTTTGCCATTTTTTGTTTTTGGATAGTAGTCCAATATTCTACGTGCTTCTCACTGACCCAGCAACGAAGATCTGAATTTATCATCGTCTTGGTGATGGTTAGGACAGGTTCCGGGCCAACAAATGAAGTCGTCGCCCCTCTCCTGGCTAGCCTATTAGCTTTTCATTATCACTAATTACTGAGTGACGAGAGACCCACAGCAGGTTTACCCTGTTGTATTCCCCTAGTCTTTCAAGAGCTTCATGACATGCTGCAATGATCTCCGATCTCGCTGCAGGAGCTGATAAGAGATTTTAGAACTGCTGGGTCTGAATAAATGTAGGTGCTAGGATTCTTTTAGCACCCACGCACATTCTAATTCATGGATATTTCGAATTGGATGTCTGCAGCTGTACCGAATGTCTCTCTGTTAATGAGACTGTGCTAAAAATTTGGAAGTAACCATTTTCATCATGACACATCAGTGAAGTGAAAGTCAGTTGGAGAGCTGTACAAATGGGACAGGACGAAATGGAATGAGTAGCCCAGAGCTCTGATGTCAACGTACCTGAGTACGATTCGGATGCGTTACTGCATTTAAATGGCAAGACTAGGCTACCCTGATATTTTTACGAAAATGCTCCTCATTTTTTCGGAGGAATTTAAAAAAAAAATCTGCAACTGTTCGCGGCAATAACTAAGACCATCCCGGTGAAGAACGCCGACGTACTTGACAGCTCCAGACGAGGAATTTTGTGTAGCTGCCTGTTGTTACTGTCAGTATACAATATTTATCATCCCTACGTCTCTGCATAGACTATATCGGTCTCTACGAAATTCCAATCGCTTTCAATCCCTCGTGTTACTTCCAGATATGTGGTCCGCTCCAGCCACTGTTCCCCATCGACACACAGTTCTGCATAGTATCTGCTCGAAGTCGCTAAGGACAGGTTATTGGAGCAGTTATTCGGTCCGATATGAGTCCCGATAGTGATTTTACGTATTTCAATTGCGGTACGATGTACCATTTGAGCCATATATGACGGCTAGCCAGGTTGTGGTTTTTAGGCAGTTTCCCACATCCGACTGGGTGAAAAACGAACGGGTTCCCACGTCCCGCCTCTGTTACACGATCTCGCAAACACGGCTAAAACGTACTCACGCTCTCACCTGGGATCACGCTGGACGCAGACCGATGGGATACACGTGATATCTTCTCGCGGTGGAAGAGATGGCGACAGGAAGAGCGCCCGGCTTCCATTTAACACTAACACTGCCAAATCCAGAATAACATGCCGACCCCGTAAAGATGCGCGACAAGGCTAGGAGAAAGAAGGATATCTATACCAGTAGATACCAGTAGCTCTGTTATTGAAGGCAGCTTTCTTCTCCTGCCTAGGTCTGTAACAGTCGATCAAAAAGTTTCAATTTGCGGTCGTTGCTGTATCGCACATGCAACCCAGCCCAGATGTGGGCATATAAGCACCGACATGTAGGCAAGGGGTTAGACTGGCCTTCGAACAAAAACTGAATGATCGCCACTTATACATCCGGTACCTTTCTTGCTTCGACCATCGTATGTAATGTAACATCCTCGATAGGAGTGGTCTTCAATTTCTTTCTACTGTGTAGTTCCCAATTTTAATGTCGTTACAAGTGAACGCGACACTGACCGTGTTCAGTTAAGCGTGAACACCAGACTATCCTGAAGAAGATCCCACAGGGGAGTTAAAGCATCTATCATATAGAAGAAACTGAAGAAGAACATGACGCGGTCCAACAACCTAGTGGATTTTATCATCAGTAAACACCGGCTACGAAAGCCTACAAGCTAGAATAAGTCGCTCTTCTTCTCTCTACTTGTCCTCTTTGCTTCATCTTTGCTTCGTTTACCCTTAAGCTATATTCTATGCTCATTATCCCTTTCCCTTACAAACGGCCGTAAGGATTACGTTTTCTGCGAACCGTAGAATTCGTATCAGTTCCCCTTCAACTTTCATTAGTCTACCGGAACTTCCGTTCTTTTCCTTCAGGGCTCTTTTTACGTATAATTTAAGCAAGGTGGTGATGAACTGCGAACCTGACCTACAACCTTCCCAACACGAATTTGCCGTTTTGAACCCACTACTTTTATTCTTACAACTTGTGTTTGTGGATGTTTATGATCTTCTAAGGTTTATGAACATCTCCCTTCCTGAAAACCTGTTTTTCATCATGTACGCATTCAATTTTTGTTTCTTCTCGTCTGTATATTAGACTGATCAGCAGTTTGCAAGCATGACTCGTCAGATTCAAAAATGGTTCAAATGGCTCTGAGCACTATGGGACTTAACTGCTGAGGTCATCAGTCCCCTAGACTTAGAACTACTTAAACCTAACTAACCTAAGGACATCACAGACATCCGAGGCAGGATTCAAACCTGCCACCGTAGCAGCCGCGTGGTTCTGGACTGAAGAGCCTGGAACCGCTCGACCACAGCGGTCGGCTACTTGTCAGACTAATCGTACGATAGTTTTACCCACTATCGCCGTTTTTGGTAATCATATGATAATGGGCTTCTGCAAATATGACCTTAAGTCACCCGTTTCATACGGTTGTAACTTTAACTGAGAAAAAATGAAATGAGCATATGACATTGTTGGCCGGGAGGTCCCATCCGGGGAAATTCGGCAGCCAAGTGCAAGTGTTATTTCAGTCAACGCCACATTGGGCGGGTTGTGTGCCGTTGATGAGGATGAAATGGTGATGAGGAAAACAAAACATCCAGTCAACGAGCGGAGATAGTCCCCAACCCGGCCAGGAATCGAACCAGTGCCTGCTGCAAGGGAGGCAAGCACGTAACCACCCAGTGAAGCAGGCGGACATTAACTAAAATATCTGCTACTTCTGCACTTCTCACAAATTTCAGGAGCTCTGGAGGTATAAATCATTGACTTCTGGTGACTTGTTTGAGCTGAGATCTACAGCGGTCAGGCAAACTCTGAATTTCTACATCATCTGTTTCTTCCACAACAACGTCTTCCTCCTCTTGTTTCACATTTAGGAACGCTTCCTCTCCTTTGTACAGGTCTTCCATTATTTCCGCCATCTGTCTGCCCTTTCTTCCGTAATTAATAACATTTTCATATGTCCGCCTTGTAGATCAACAATTTTATATTCAATTTCCCGGAAGTTACACTTATATTCCTGTGCCCCGAGTCGGTCTTTCCTAAAATCGTACCTTTATACAGGGTAATCAGAAACAGTCTGGAAAGCTTGCAAGGTCGTTGTAGGGGAGGCTGTCCGGAGAAATAATTTTTTTTTTAAATTTAATACATTGCTTTGTTTCTGAGTAATTTAACATTAAAGGCAGCAAATCAGGTCGTTGCGCGCGCAAATTCAAGCACTTGCACACGCTAAAATACGGTAATGCACAGACATCCGTGGCTTCGTCAGTCACCATTTATTCAAATAGTCATTGCCAGTTAAAATGTGGCTTCTTCGGATTTGATAAATTGAAGCTAGGTGAGCAAAACCTACGTTTGCACTGTTTGAGCAAACCAAACGAAGCACATGTTTGGCGACACCACCTCTGACGGGTTGCTTGAATTTGCGCGCGGGTCGACCTGATTGGCTGTCTTCAATGGTAAATAGCTCGGAAACGGCGCAACGTATCGATTCTTTTTGAACGGTTGTTTCTCAGCACAACCTCCCATTGCAAGCTTTTCAGACTGTTTCTGACCACCCTGTATATTTCTGTCACTCATTATCAGCTAGTTTGTTTACACTTCCTGTTAATTTTATCCATAAGTTCAACATGGTTCAAATGGCTCTGAGCACTATGGGACTTAACTTCTGAGGTCATCAGTACCCTAGAACTTAGAACTACTTAAACCTAACTAACCTAAGGACAGCACACACATCCATGCCCGCGGCAGGATTCGAACCTGCGACCGTAGCGGTCGCGCGGTATCAGACTGTAGCGCCTAGAACAGCTCGGCCGCCCCGGCCGGCTGTCCATATGTGTTCTATTGTGCTACCTTCCTATCTCATTCTTCAGATTCTTATATTTTCCTTTTCGATCCATACCTTGACTCATCCGTGGCTTCTTTATCTCTGCTTTTCTGTTCTGTCTCAGTTATTTGAATTTTTATTATACACCACTCCATTTGTACTAAACTACATATTTACTAAAACCAGGTTAGCTTTGTGGTCAGCGTGGCTGACTACCGTGCAGAGGACTCGTGGTCTATTCTCGGTACCGTCAAGGATTGTTTACTTTGCAGGAGGACTGGAACGAGGTGCACTGAGTCCAGTTATGCCGACTGAATGGTTCAAGTGGCTCTAAGCACTATGGGACTTAACATCGGAGGTCATCAGTCCCCTAGAACTTAGAACTACTTGAACCTAACTAACCTAAGGACATCACACACATCCATGCCCGAGGCAGGATTCGAACCTGCGACCGTAGCAGCAGCGCGGTTCCGTACTGAAGCGCCTAGAACCGCTCGGTCACACCGGCCGGCTGTGCCAATGAGGAACTACTTGAGCGAGTATTAGCACTGCCATCTAAAGAGTAGCGGGACCAGGTCTGCTAAGCCGACAGCAGGCGGGAGCGCGCTGTGCTGACCCTCACGCATCCATACCGCATCCACATGACGCCATTGCTTGACGGACGATACGGCGGTCGATCGGGGCCGACTGGCCCGTCTGTGGCGAGAACGGTGGTGCTTATACGAGCTAAGAAGAGCAAATGTTAAGTAAATTTCAGGAGTTGTTTTCAGTTCGAGAAATCTATGAAAGAGAGAAAATGTCGTATCGCATTGTTGGCAAGTAAATAGCGAGGGTTAGCCTTCTAATCGGAAAGGGTTTCCTTCCTTCGCGCGCAGTGGCTTCTGTCCTCCTTGTTTGTTTCTGAAATGTATCTCTTGAGCGTAGGTGCTGGCTGGCTGTAATGTACGTCTGTTTTGCGTGGTGTCATAGTTTTGTTGTATGATGATCTGAGGAGGGAGAGAGGATGAAACCCGGTACCGGCAGTTAGTCTACCACTCTTGAATAGCACCAAGGGATCAGCTGAAATTAACGTCCCCACCCGACAGAGGAATCACCATTGAAATTGTCACCTATTCCACTCGGTGAGACACCGAAAAGCGGTCTGAAATTAAATGCAGGACACTGGTGCGAAGTTTTCGCATGGAAACCATCAGGATTCTGACTGAGTCACGCGTCTCCACAAAGAAGTCCTTTAGCAACATCGACTACGGAGGATGGTCGAGAAATCTAAAGATAGCTCACAGCCACTCGTGAAGAAAGCTGTTCCAGCGGAAACTGTTCGCCGAGGTTCCAGAAGGATCTGGACGCAAACACATTTCCTAATTTCGTAGACGGACTTTTATAGTTTTATCGAGGATGCGCGTGGTTTTAAGGCAGCAGCTTTGCTGTAGTAACAACGGTTCGTCAGTTGCCACTTTCAAAATATGGTGTACGAGGTTGTAGCCCAAGCTGGTTTTAATACGAGTATTCCGCATTTTGAAGGGTGGTAGTGTGGACCAGAAAACGAAAAAAATCCAGTAAACATGGGCTGTAAAAGGAGGTATGCACTCTTGTTCAGCAAAAGAGATGTGTTTCACAGTAGCGAAGATGAGCTAGTGCTCATAGCTCGTAAGTAATGCCGTTTAGAGCCCATGTTTCCTGGCATTTTTTCTTATATGCGTCTGAGAGCGCATGTTTACTGGCATTTTATTCTTGTTTTGGTCCGTCCTACCACCTCTTAAAATATGGAATGGATAACAAAGAGCTTGAAGTAGAAGAGGTTTATTTCACGAATACTTCTCTTCCTGCAGGCGCCAGCTCATTTCCCTATTCGCAGTATGTACCCTATTCTATCCGTAGCAATCCTCTTCCCTCTTCTGTCTCGATACATATTCGTCAGTTGAGCAGCATTACGTCAGTGCTATTACTTCTCTATTTCCACATGGACACCAGAAGTTCAAAATTAGCACTAACACAATAAAACACAAATATGCAATTTCGGTAACCCACAAGAGGAACTCAAAATCAGCTTCGTTTCATTTCTGAACACAGTTTCTTATTCTATATATTTTATTGTACATTTATTTGTTGCATGTGTACATTTAGAGTGAAATAGAGTGATCATAGTAACATATTCCGCATTGTTTTCCCTTTTCGTGTTCTTCATTTCTATTCTGGAAGAGTAAGCCAGCAGATGTGAAGCCTAAACCCAGTTGAGAGATAAGCTGGTTTACTACAAGCGCTGTGTTGATGACACTCTTATTCTGTGCAGTAGCAAGAACTAGCAAAAAGCTTTGCCGAAGAACTTAATTAATTAACCACAAAATTCAATTCATTGTACATCATACAACACTAGATGGCATTAACTATGTTGACTTAAAACCTCTAATAAAATTCAAAAGCAAAATTTTGAAATTTTCAGAATGCCGACATTGCCATTCATAACTCCTTTTGCCATCATGACTTAAAAACACATTCTTCCCTGTGAATACAAGGGAAAGGTCTAAAGAAACACAAATTATAAAACTGATTACCTCCAGTGATGGGTACAATCCTGCTGTAATAGATAAACTAATCCATACAACAAAATTAAACCAATGAACAGCTGAACAACCCCCCATAAACAAGAAACCACATTGGTAAACCTGCCTTTGCTGGGGAAGATCTCTTACCAAAATGTCAAACTCTTTAAGGCCTACGACATGAGAATAAACTTCTTTACCAATAACAAAATACAAAATAAAACCATCCACAGTACCAAAAATGCTATGCAACAGTGTTAAAGGTCAGCTGTGTATAAATTCATTTTTAACACATGTCCAATGTTCTCAAGTTAACAAACTTCTAGAAGCTTCGCAAGATTCAAAGAGCACATGGATGCACCTAGTCTTAATGACCTGAAAAAATTCAGCTTTGTGATACATCTTGCTCAACACAGTTATTCACCAAACAGCAGACAACAGAATCTTCAGGTACAGCAAGTCATAAATGTTGACCTTTTTGAGAAAAGTGACACCACCAACTCAAATATAGAATCAGACCACCTTCACAGTGACCAGACTGAAACAAATTTTTCCTTAGGAATTACTAGCTCGAAACAGCTAATTAGAAAACCGACCCTCCCCCTCCCCCACTCCGCTGTTTCCCGCCGGTTAGGTACGAGAATGATTCACGTTTGTATCTGTGCCACTAATGTACCAAAGAATAAATCTTGTGCAATGTAGTTAAATATCTAAGCTTCCAACTGTTAAAATAACTTAATACTCACGTACATATTATCATGTCAGCTGCATTAAACCGAATTTATGTTTACCGTGAGACAGTAACTCAACGCCAAGGCAGCAGCTCACTTTGAAATACAAAGAGTTCTTCTTACGGGGCAGTCGCAATTCTGTAAATCCATTTAGTACAATGAAGAAACCACGCAACACTTCTTTCATCCACAATCTTTTATTGTGTACACGAGCGGTTTCGAACCACAGTTCCATCATCTGTTGTAAATAGTAATAATGAGAATATTTTCTTGCACACGAATAGGAGAGAATCCGTAAGTCTGAAATATCCTATAAGGAACTATGCGGCTAACATTTCTAAATTAAAATAAATTAAAAGAGAGATCAAGACGTTATTATCACTTAATCACATGAGGTCATCCTCACCCCAACGTTGTCATGAAACGATAGGTTCCGGGTGAAAAGGGTAAGAGGGGCCTAAAAATTCCTAAAAACGGACGTCGTTATCTGACGCCAAACGTTATCAAAATAATGAAACACTTAAAATGCAATAAAAATTGGGGGAGGGGTGGGGGAGAAATCACATACTTCGCGGAATTGCTTACATAAATTCCATAAAAAACATTGACCCTTGCTGCGCGACTGGGAACACAAATGGGAAAACTATATAATAGTAAATACTAACCATGAGTATTGAAGCCGCACAAGACCCAAGCGCAACCGCGATACGAAGCAGACATGAGATTGGTGAAGTGTTTGAAATGGAAAAGAGCTTTTCCAGTGCAAACAGTTCACCAGTCTCCACCATTATGAAACACTTGATGAATACAGTCTGCGTAGATAGCGTTGCATTTTAAGCAAAATCGAGTACTTCACACGTATCAATCTTTATGTCGTCGCACAGTGTACTGTGTGTCGTACGATGAAATAATTCTTCAGGTACATTCAGTGATATACAGGGTGTTACAAAAAGGTACGGCCAAATTTTCAGGAAACATTCCTCACACACAAAGAAAGAAAATATGTTATGTGGACATGTGTCCGGAAACTCTTAGTTTCCATGTTAGAGCTCATTTTATTACTTCTCTTCAAATCACATTAATCATGGAATGGAAACACAAAGCAACAGAACGTACCAGCGTGACTTCAAACACTTTGTTACAGGAAATGTTCAAAATGTCCTCCGTTAGCGAGGATACATGCATCCACCCTCCGTCGCATGGAATCCCTGATGCGCTGATGCAGCCCTAGAGAATGGCGTATTGTATCACAGCCGTCCACAATACCAGCACGAAGAGTCTCTACATTTGATACCGGGGTTGCGTAGACAAGAGCTTTCAAATGCCCCCATAAATCAAGAGGGTTGAGGTCAGGAGAGCGTGGAGGCCATGGAATTGGTCCGCCACCGAATCTGTTGTTGAGAAGCGTACGAACACTTCGACTGAAATGTGCAGGAGCTCCATCGTGCATGAACCACATGTTGTGTCGTACCTGTAAATGCACATGTTCTAGCAGCACAGGTAGAGTATCCCGTATGAAATCATGATAACGTACTCCATTGAGCGTAGGTGGAAGAACATGGAGCCCAATCAAGACATCACCAACAATGCCTGCCCAAACGTTCACAGAAAATCTGTGTTGATGACGTGATTGCACAACTGCGTGCGGATTCTCGTCAGCCCACACATGTTGATTGTGAAAATTTACAATTTGATCACGTTGGAACGAAGCCTCATCCGAAAAGAGAACATTTGCACTGAAATGAGTTTTGACACATTGTTGGATGAACCATTCGCAGAAGTGTACCCGTGGAGGCCAATCAGCAGCTGACAGTGTCTGCACACGCTGTACATGGTACGGAAACAACTGGTTCTCCCGTATCACTCTCCGTACAGTGACGTGGTCAACGTTACCTTGTACAGCAGCAACTTCTCTGACGCTGACAATAGGGTTATCGTCAACTGCACGAAGAATTGCCTCGTCCATTGCAGGTGTCCTCGTCGTTCTAGGTCTTCCCCACTCGCGAGCCATAGGCTGGAATGTTCCGTGCTCCCTAAGACGCCGATCAATTGCTTCGAACGTCTTCCTGTCGGGACACCTTCGTTCTGGAAATCTGTCTCGATACAAACGTACCGCGCCACGGCTATTGCCCCGTGCTAATCCATACATCAAATGGGCGTCTGCCAACTCCGCATTTGTAAACATTGCACTGACTGCAAAACCACGTTCGTGATGAACACTAACCTGTTGATGCTACGTACTAATGTGCTTGATGGTAGTACTGTAGAGCAATGAGTCGCATGTCAACACAAGCACCGAAGTCAACATTACCTTCCTTCAATTGGACCAACTGGCGGTGAATCGAGGAAATACTGTACATACTGACGAAACTAAAATGAGCTATAACATGGAAATTAAACATTTCCGGACACATGTCCACATAATATCTTTTCTTTATTTGTGTGTGAGGAATGTTTCCTGAAAGTTTGGCCGTACCTTTTTGTAACACCCTGTATGTAGTTTCTGCCCGCAGTGTGTTTTGCGAACTGAGGTAGTAGCAAATGAGTAATAAATCAAAATGTCATGTCTGATATTGAAGTTTCACTGCAAACCAAAGCATCTAAATATCTATGACGACATGTCTCGTGACCGAAGTGTGGTACAGTGATATAATTTTGCATGTACACTCAATGGTACAGTTGGATACTGTCTGCAAGGTGTATTGCGAATAGTTGGCAGTGAAGAAGCAATAAATTAAAACATGTCTGATGCTGGAGGTTTACTGCATGAACAGCAAAAATGTAGTAAGCGATAAACTTTTTTCCTTTCATAATTTTATGGAAGATGACAGCGAGAAAAGTTCCTTAAACGTTTGAAAATATATGTAAATTTGTTGCAAGTTGCTAAGTGCTCTCATTTTTAAATACTGGATGAATAATATCCTAGTGTTTGCGCGCAGTCAGGTACTCTGCCTGAAAACAAAACTCTCAATTTGTAACTGGAGTACTTGTCTTATTATGTCAAACTTTTAACGGTAGCGGGTAGAGGGTTCCGAAACCAATCGTGACTCAAAGAACGTGATCCGGATTTTTTTCATGAAAAGAAGAACAGCTCGAGATAGGCCTACTGCATGTTCCGGACATGCAGGGCATGTGAGATATTAGGCGGTTTATTAACAAGGCGTACTCGCTGTCAGTTTGGCAGGTGTTCCGGATGGCCCTGGAGGCGCGCGGCCGGTCACGTGCGGCAGCCGGCGCTGGTCGCCAGATTGTCGCTGTCGCTGTCGCCGTCGCCGAATCAATAGCGCAAACATTACCCGCCGGCTAAAAAAAGGCCGCGCCGCACGCCGCACGCCTGCGCCACGGACAATAGCAGCCGAGCAGCGCCCCGCGTCCGCCGGCACGGCACACTTTCCGGGGTCATCACGCTTGCGTCGCAGCACAGTTCCAGCTCCCTCGTGCCCGTCTGCGCCTTGTCCACACGTGCGTCTAGTCACGCAGTCCACAAGAGATGATTCTACGAGGCCGGCCGAAGTGGCCGTGCGGTTAAAGGCGCTGCAGTCTGGAACCGCAAGACCGCTACGGTCGCAGGTTCGAATCCTGCCTCGGGCATGGATGTGTGTGATGTCCTTAGGTTAGTTAGGTTTAACTAGTTCTAAGTTCTAGGGGACTAATGACCTCAGCAGTTGAGTCCCATAGTGCTCAGAGCCATTTGAACCATTTTGATTCTACGATACTTGGTAACGCGGGTCATGACGAACCTCGTCTTTGGCCAGGACAGTCTCGTAACAGCTGCATCTGCGTCCACACTACCAGATCTAAAGTAAATCGGACACCTGAATGAGATTTTCACTCTGCAGCGGAGTGTGCGCTGATATGAAACTTGGATAAGCCATGTCTCCGCAATATCCTTTCTTTCAGGAGTGCTAGTTCTGCAAGTTTCGCAGGAGGGCTTCTGTAAAGTTTGGAAGGTAGGAGACGAGGTACAGGCAGAAGTAAAGCTGTGAGGACGGGGCGTGAGTCGCGCTTGGGTAGCTCAGTTTGTAGAGCACTTGCCCGCGAAAGGCAAAGGTCCCGAGTTCGAGTCTCGGTCCAGCACACAGTTTTAATCTGCCAGGAAGTTTCAAATCGGACACCTATTATTGGACATTAAAATGGGATTTGTCCAGCCTTCCTTTTTATGACGCCTTGAAATGTTCTGGGGATACTTTCAATGTGTCTGAATGTCGGTGGAGCAAGGACAGAATTAAAGCTACATTCCCTCTGTGCCCCTTTTCTGCCGGTATTACTTTGCTATAACAAACCGAAAGGTATTCACTGAAATTCAAAAGCAAGCCTCTCTGTGACTCACAACGCCACTCTTGTAGTGTCTGCCACTCGAACTTCCTCAGCATCTACGAAACGCTCTCGAGCCGTCCAAAGGATCCCGTGATGAAATACCGCTGTTCTGTGGATCTCCTTTATTTCCTATTAATCTAATCTGCCAATGGTCTCAGATTGATGAGCTATACTTAACAATCGTTCGAACAAGTGTTTTGTAAGTCACTTCTTTTCAGTTTCTTTTTCATGGGTGTATTACATTTTCTTAAGATCATTCCAATGAATCTCAACCTGGTATCTGCTTTTCTTACAATTCCTTACATGCGATCATTCCAGCCATGGTTGGTTATTCCAAAGTATGTTGTGGCTGTTATGGTCCAGTCACCAATATTTTGATCGAACGGGAGTCCATTTATTCCTTTCTTTAGAGCAAAATTTTACATTTATCCACGTTCAGGGTCAGCTGATAGCCCGTGCGAAAATCATCAATCCTCGGCAGATCTTCCTACAATTCCCTATAGTCTTCTGACTGCTACCTTCCTACAGACAACTGCATCACGGCGAACAGTTTCTAAATCTTTTATACGAGGGGTGATCAATCTAAGCTGTTTACCTAAATTTTTCCGCAACTGTTTAAGATACATAATTCTATTTTCTATCAGATAAATTGTGAGAATATGCTCACTAAACGAGGTATAATATCTTTTCATAGCTCTATAGTTACAGAGATATCGGTATCAACTTCTCTTTTTAAAATGGTAACTTAGAAATTTATGCAGTTAGAATCGTTGTTCGGAGAAATTGCAATATTTAAATCGTGGGAACATGAAACCCACTCTTGTTTTATGCTCTTATGCGGCAGTTGGTAATTTCGTAGGAAAATATGTCACGTCGCATAAGGCGGAAACAAGAGTGTTGTAGCAAAGTAATACCTGCAGTAAAGGGGCACAGAGGGAATGTTGCTTTAATTCTGTCCTTCACGTGCGTCGAGTGTAGGTTAGTTTGCAAAAATAAATGTCTCTGACAAACCAAACGAAAACGTATATGCTAATTCATGACGGGGGATGTATTGGAACGCAATGAGCACAGTTGAGTTTTATGTAAAAGGTTCGATGAATCGTTCGACAGGCAGGTAAGTGTGAATTGCAGAATAGTCACGTGGATGTAGATGTAGGTATCCCGATCGACAGTGCCCGCAAGAATTCGCAATTCAGCGAATGTGCAAAAATTGTTATTGCAAGAACACTGGAATACTATGGAGAGAATAAGGAACAAGCCTGCAATCAGCGGAGCGACCGACATAGTGAGCTGGTAGCTGCTGCTCGGAATCCACGTGTTGCCGCTAGAGAAATTGCGAGTGCGTCTCGAATAAGTGAACCTACTGTTGTTCGCGTTTTACCCTCATGCATCTTTCATTCGTATGGTGTGACACTTCACCAGCAGAATAACCAGTGGTATCGCAGAAGATGCATGGAATTATGTCACGCGGTTCTGATGCAACGCCGGCCACTGTGGACGAGCGGTTCTAGGCGCTACAGTCTGGAACTGCGCGACCGCTACGGTCGCAGGTTTGCATCCTGCCTCGGGCATGGATATGTGTGATGTCCTTAGGTTAGTTAGGTTTAAGTAGTTCTAAGTTCTAGGGGACTGATGACCTCAGAAGTTAAGTCCCATAGTGCTCAGAGCCATTTGAACCGTTTTTCTGATGCAACATCAATACAATACTAATCAATAAATTCTCTTTACGGATGATGCTATCTCTACAAATCATGGAAAGCTGAATGAAACAATATGTATTATTGGTGCGCTGAAAATACGCACTGGTTGCGGCAGGTTGAACATAAAAGGCAGTGAAGTGCTGCGGGTTACTGGACACTACAAGACTGGTCCTCGGTTAAATGAAGGAACTTTAACGGTTGCAAAATACGAACAATTTCATAACGAAGTGTTTCCGGCTCTCCTAGAGGATGTAGCACTTGAAATACGTCGATATATGTGGTACCAGAACGACGGGTGCCCAGCTCACTTCTTGCTTGTGGCTGGGAAAGCTCTGTTCTTGTTGCTGGATAGGGCATGAAGGTGTTATCAATTGGCCTGCATGTTCGACGGATTTGACACCACGTCAAGATCAAGTTTATGCACAAGTTTCAACGACCCAAGATGATTTGAAACATAGCTTTATTGCACCGTATGAATTGACATCGAAGGCATCTCTTCAGTCTGTTCATAATTTCTTGCACCAGCGACTGCAAACATGTACTGCAGCAGACGGTCGGCATTTACAATGCTCGTTGACATAAACGGTATTTTGAGGATATATTTGTGAGCACATTTTTTTGTAGTTTTCTTTTGTTGCTGTTTCTAATGAAATTTAGCGCTAAACGTGTATCTTGACATTGAACGCATAATGCGAAGTTATTATGAAACATTCCTTATACTTCAGTTCCCAGTTTTACATCTCATTTCAGTTTTCGACGTGTGCCTCCCTTTCAAGACTCTGGCACAAAAACAAGAGCAGAAATGTTATCATAGTCATCTGTTAAATCATCCTCGGATTTAACATCCTTTGCCTTCGAGTTTGTGTGTCTATCCAACATCTTATAGCCAGGTGCAATGGGTATTAGTTTAATTTGAAACTTTTCTCCATTGAGTAGGCAACGCCCTGCAGCGTGACACGACTGTCTCGTATAACGACATTCTGCATCAGACAATTATCTCTTTCATGTACAAACGAGCTACATTCTAAATACTGTAATTTCTCCGAAACTACTTACTGGAGTTTGAAGAGTTAAGAGCCGCTGCATTTATTTCGTTTGGAATTGCGATTATAGTAGCAGAAATTACTATAAACGTCTTCAGTACGCCGCGTACTGCAGCTCTCGAATATTTATGAAAAGACATTTTAACACCAAAGCTGCTGTTTTCTTACTGAATGACTCGTTTCTGGCTTTGCTCATTTTCAAAAACTGCGCATTTGTATTTAGGATATGGCTGGCGTGGAGAGTTCTGTTTATGTCATTACACATAAATGTATGTCGTATCTTCATTACCTGCATGATGTGATCCCTGTGAAAAGAATATATCCATATTGGATTACACTGTGTGTCACTCTGACTTCTTTACCGTAGCTGTTATCGTAAGTTCAACAGATGTCGATAATCCAATAAGAACAAATTCTCCATTGTGTATGCAATATTGTTGCCATACGGATCACATCAATAAGGATAATGAAGATATGAGATACATTTAACTGTTCACACCAACCATATCTTAAGTACGAAAACGTGGCTTGTGAAAATTGGCAAATCCAGAAACTAGTCAATCAGTAAATAAAAAGCAGCTTTGGTGTTAAGAAGTCTTTTCTTCAAGAAATTACTGCCGTTCTGTTGGAAAAGCATAGTTGATAACGATATCTCTGTAATTAACATAGCTATGAAAGGAGACTATACACAATTTAGTGAGGACTTTTTCTCATTTGGGTAAGAACACAATTACGATATCTCAAACTGTTCATGAAATATCTGAGGTGAACTATTTAACTGAATCACCCCATATACTCTTAACTTTAACGTTCTGAAATTACCATCAGACTTGTCGATTTCGTTGTGTTAAGAGCGATGTGTTGTGTTCTATCTGCAAGGAAGTCCCGAATGTAGTCACAAATGTGGTCTGAAAGCTAGTATTTTATTCACTAAACGACAGTGCAGAACTGTATTATACTTCGCCCTTATGTACTCCATGATCAGTAGTTAAAGAGATCGATCCCAAAATGATCAGAAAACTAACGGTAATCCAGACACCTTGTTCTCGCAGAAGTTCAGGTCCTACAATTTGGGACAGTGGAGAAAAAGTAAGTAAACTGTGAGGTATGATGGTCGATGCTTTCACGGAAAAATTTTTGATGTTACTACGGAAAATGATTGTACCCACGCGTGAACTTCGTCCTCAGCGTATCGACGGCCAGGAATGTCTTTCTTCAGGGTTTAGAGAACAAAAATATGGAAATCGCATGGTGAGAGATCGGGACTGTGTGGAGGATGAGTAAGGGCTTCCCAGCGGAACTTCTGAAGCCTAATCGAAACAACCTTGATAACATGTGGGGGAGGGAGGGGGGCGGGGGGCATTACTCTGGAACAAAACCATACCGCCCGTCCATACAGTGAGGTCCTTACATATCTTCCATACAGCCCCTATCTCTCCCCATGCGATTTCCATATCTCTGGAGCGCTAAAGAAAGACATTCGTGGCCGTCAACTTGCTTCGGATGAAGAGGTGCAGGTCTGCGTACAAACATGGTCCCGTAGGCAAAGGGAAACATTTTTCCATGTACTAACAGCTACGGCGATTACTTTTGAAAGAATATACAGTTTGCATACTTTTTTCCAAGTATCTCGCTTTCATTTGACTGCACCTTATATTGCAGAATCATCGTCAATACTGACAATTATACAACGGACATCTCACAGCTTACAAAGGGCTCCCATTTACCCCCTCTCAACCTGGGTGCGAATTACCTACTCACAGAATCAACGCGTAAACCTCCTCCAGCTGACCATGAACTCTGTGCGCCTATATGACCTTTCGATGCCTGCGTCTACGTAAGAAACTGCTTCCATTCCACATCCACTAAAGGAAACACCATCCTCCTTCGCGCCATAATCTTTCCCAAGGCCCCACACGCTATTCCAAACAAGCCTTGTCGCTCACTCCATCTTCCATTCCAATGTACAAGAACCTGCTCTCGTAAGCAAGCACATTTCCTTTCTCTCCACACTTTGCTAACTCCTATACTTCAAACCATTTTTCTATGAAACCCAAGATTCACCTTTCACTCAAACACTCCAGCCCTCATCCCTTCCTCCTTGGTCTCAATACCTTCGTCGTTTGCTACCTCTAATTCAGCTTCACAAAGCCATAAGGAGTAGGGTGGCCATCCACAATTAGCTGCAACGACTAGAAACAGAATCTATCATTATTACAATTCATTTTTTCAAGACTGTTACTGTTTTAAATCTGTCTGGATATTTATTTTTGTGGATGATGAACAGTTAATTTGCTGCAAGTCTGACCACGATAGAGCGAATGAAACTGTAATTGCAAAGAATCGGTGATGGTATTCATGCAGAATTGTTTAGCAAAACCTCAAGATATATGTGTATTGGACGGCTAGACCAAGAGTCAACTCAATGAAGTTCATGTAGGAAAGCAACTTCTCTATTCTAGACCAAGCAACGCGGCGCGGAAACGACTGCGGATTACTGATGTTTTACCTGCGCTCTGTGAACAAGAAACAAACAGCTCAGTAATTAGAGACTTATAAATTCGAAAATCGACAACTGCAATTAGAAATGTGTCGAGGCTTGGTTTGCAAGTCTACTGCGAAAATCATTTTGTAATTCGAGTGTGCCGAACAGACTGATTTTCGTCCAGGGGTACTATTTGCCCCGATACCATTCGTTACTGAAGAGTGATCAGTCACGATAAGGTTAGTTTTAACGTCATGGAACATTACAAAGAACGTTGCTATTACAGCGACTTCCTCCTATTTGTCTACCAGCGCACTCCAGCAGCTACGGAACATGTGGGGAAGACCTAGCACTCACTCACTTGATATGTCCCGTTACTCAAATCACGCAGAGTACCAATGGCATCAAAACTTCCAGGAGCCATACTAGTAATGTAGGATAGCAGGCTCCATCTAAGGTGTATGCTGTTGCCTACACCCTTGATCTTTTTCGTGAGGGCATCAGCTGTACTACTCTGTCCTATTCGTTCCTCTGAGCTCAAAAGCGTAGGCCAAGTACATTGCGCCGTCGAGGGAGATCTGTTTTACATTTAACAAATAAAATGAGAGGTCCGTTTTTTACATTGAATTACAGAAACAAAAATGCATGTTCCAATCAAACCGTTTATTTGCAGACAGGTGAACAAGTACCGAATGAATACTTCTTCCCGAATAAATAAAAATTTAATAAATACTTTGCACGTTGAGATTGAAGTGATATTTCAGTTTTGCCGTTAACTAAAAGTAATTGTCTGAAGAAGTGTAAAAGTTGTTAATTAGATGACTTTTGAAACCAACTGATTTCATTCAGAATTCTCCATTTCAGTATCACACAAATTCCGAAAACATTTGGGTAGAAACAAAAAGCTCTGTGTTCATTCCAAACCTCAGTTGCTGAAGCTTCCGAAATAATTGTTTATCGGGTCCATAGTACAGTTCTTATTGATGAAAAAAGGTACATGGACGTTGCTGAAGCTTCCGAAATAATTGTTTATCGGGTCCATAGTATAGTTCTTATTGATGAAAAAAGGTATATCGACGATGAAAGCAATAAATAACAATTGTATTAAAGGTTACATGCGCGTACTGCTTTCTCATTACGTTCCTTCGCGCTTCGCAATATTTGTCAAACAAATTAAAAGAGTTCGAGTATTAAATAATTGTAAAGACTTTTAATAATTTACAGCGTGCAATGGATTGTTCCTTATCTGAAAGGGCAGTTGCATAATATGACGCATGTTCAAATTAATCACAGTAGAAAGATGAACCTACAGCCTCATTATTCAATCCAGTGATTATTTTTTGTTTGTAACAATATACCAAAAATTATTTTCCGTATTCGCCGTATGCCTTCAGACAGGACAGGCGATGATAATATCTGTTATTTCGTCTGTTAAATTCGTATGCACCTTTTAGACGCCAAACGTTTTTCTTTGCTGTCCCTCCGCTGTCTCCCACTCTTCTCTTGAATTGGCATAACTTAGTTTTGGTATTTTTCATTCCTTACAGAATCCTGTGCGTTTCTATAAATGATTGTCTGTTATCCTACTGATCGCAGGTTGGGTATATTCTAGCTTTACGGTGCCGAAATTGATTGGGAACAATGAAGTTTTTCCCAGTCGCTACGTAACTTAGATTTGTTTGGTTGTCGTTCTGTTCGTCTTAAATTATGGTTTTTCCTTTGGCACGGCGGAGTTTCGTGGCCGTAGAATGTAGACGCAAGTAAAATTTTACAGAAACGTTCAAAATAAAGTCGCCAAGTTTTTCTCTGTCGATTCAAAAAATGGTTCAAATGGCTCTGAGCACTATGGGACTTCACTTCTGAGGTCATCAGTCCCCTAGAACTTAGAACTACTTAAACCTAACTAACCCAAGGACATCACACACATCCATGCCCGAGGTAGGATTCGAACCTGCGACCGTCGCGGTCACGCGGTTCCAGACTGTAGCGCCTAGAACCGCTCGGCCACTTAGGCCGGCCCCTGTCGATTCCTCGTAAACTTCGTTAACGAAAACAACATCGAGCATGCCGAGTTTCTGTGGTCATCAATACCTCGTACACTGATCTTATGCACAAAACCGAGCCAAACTGGGGATACGAGAGCTGTCTTGATTCATAAGGAAAATTAGCGTTCAGTGCCCCGTCGACAACGAGGTCATTAGAGACGGAATACAAGCTCGGACTGGGGAAGAGAAACCGTCCCGGTGTTTACCCTTAGGGGGTTTACGGAAATCACGCAAAACCTAAATGTGGACGGCTTGACGGAGATTTGAGCAGTCGTCACCAGAATGCGACTCCAGCGTCGTACCAGTGCGCCACCTCGGTCCATTGTTGTTTCTACCGGCCAGTGTTTATGTAGGTTTAGGATTTTACCACATTCATGAAGACTGTACCTCAGTTACACATTACAGAATCATGTAGCTTTCAACAAAATACCAGAACTGAGATTTAAAAATGGTGGCGTGGATATAATACATCCCTTAAGAGGTTGGTATTTGGATACCTATAAGCAAACAAGTTCTGAACGAGATGTGAGTGAAGTACTTTTAAAAATTTCGATGTGGGTTTCTCATGCCAAAGAAAGAAAAAAAAATTCAATACAATTTTCGAAAATTTTGCATTTTCCAGTTATTTATGAGATATATTTTTGCCAAGCTCGGTTCACAAACGGGTAGGAAATGTCGAAAATATTAACCTCTGGCCGATGCACATGCATGCATTTGTCGTAGATAGGACTGTGGTACTTTTATAAATAACCGTGAGGCACGCCAAATGATATCACGAACTACCATGAAACTTTGATGCATTATGACCGCCTACTGCATAATCCAATTGTCTTAGGTTTCCTCACATACGATACTCCAGATGATTGAAATCAGGTGGAACGTGCAGGGGACGAATTGATGCTCATCTACCTACACAAGTGGGATCGTAAATGTCATTCAGTGCACTACTAAGAACGCAACTGTAATTTTCTAGAGCACTATCAAGCGTAAACTACAGGTTTGCTCTTATTTTCAGCAACAAGACTGGAAGACTGTCATGAATAGAGTTCTTGTAGACATCACCTGTTAGACGTACTGGGTTAATAACAGGTGCGGCAGGAAAATGGGCGATTTTGAAACCTCGACCAGGGATACATATTTATTCAGAGCGGTGTATGAATTTACAGTGCTTGCAATTTAAAACGCCTAGCACCTGAAAATGACATCACGTAGGTGGTCGACATTTTCCTTCATACACATTTCAAATCTTTTACTGTGGTTTGTTGTCTGATGAAATCTGTTTGTTTATAATAAAGCGACATACAGTTTCTTATGCAACTCGTAATTTTTCAAAAATAACAAGAAGCTGTAATTACCGCCTCTTTCAATTCTGGTGGGCGCGGAGGGAACATCCAGAGCCGCAGCGGACGAAAAACGGAGCGGCAACGCTCCAACAGGTCGTGGTGAGCGGGCGCGGACCGCAGGGGGAACGCCTGGTACCCCAGACCGTAGATGAAACCCCCAGGAGCGGGTTTGGTGGGCGCGGACCGCAGAGGGAACACCTAGAACCGCAGCGGACGGAAAACGGAGCAGCAACGCTCCAGCAGGTCACAGGGAATGGGCGTGGACCACAGAGGAAGCGCCTGCAGCCGTTGGTGGAGGGGGAAGGCCATAGGCATAAATACTGGACCAGGTCCACTCGAGGAGCAGTCTCAGGTCGCACCTGATGAAGGTCTCGAGCTACGTGACCGAAATATCGTGCAAGTACGACGCTGATATCCGGCAGAACACCCGACAACCCAAGATGTCAGGTATCACATATTTTGGGCAGCGACTTGACATTCTATGAAGTGGTGGTTGATTCTTTTCCTGAGAGACAGTAATCAGCAGGTCTGGAAGCATTACTGAAATTATTTTTGATGAGTGACGGGCTGCAGTTCGTCTCCCTGTATCATTCAGATTCGAAGACTTGTCGCTACTTCATCCACAGAACAGCTCTATGCATACGGGCTCTGTTATTCATGAAAATCAAGTCTTATCAACCAGCGCATCTGGTAGGTCACTCGTATATGTCATTGTAGCCCTCATCTCAATGCCTTTTCTCCCATCCCTAACAAGGATGAAGACCTATATGCACCCATCCTCTACAATGGCAGGTCCCTGCCCTCACTCAACCAGCCTCTGTGATTGGAGTAGCGACTACATTTCTGCCAGTGGAGTGGGCAACAATATCGTAGACAGCAGTGAGAGTCGCCAGTGGAAATCTCATTTCGCCATTTTTTCATGGTCTAATCTCCATTTTCTAGCTCTACGAAAATGGACCTTTCCCTACATTGCTGAAAGCAGAACACACAATGCACTACTACTGGCCTACGGGTCAATTATTGTGAACCATCAATACACATTTCTCCGGAAAGATACACTTGGCGCATCCGGAAGTTCTGCAGGCAGTTGTGCGAGAGACGTCGGTCGCATTTCACCGTGCTGTTAACGCCGGACGATCGAGCGAGTTGGCGGAGTGGTTAGCTCTATTGACTCGTACTCGAGAGGACAGCGGCTCAAATCCCTGTCCAGCAACCGAGATTTAAGTTTGCTGCGATTTCTATAAGTCACTTAAGACGGATGCCGGGGAAGTATCAGCCACGACCTATTTCTTTCGAATCCGAGATTGTGCTTCGTCTCTAATGACCATGTTTCCGAGGGGCCGTCAAATCTATTTCTTTTTTAAGGCCAAATCCTCTTGTGGAATTAGTCAAATTTGTATAAACCTGCTCCAAAAAAATCCCCGTTTCTTGTAAGAAATGTTAAAGCGGTCAGTAAATTGACTTTTGAAGGCATATTGAGTGCTGCGATCTGTATGATACTTGCTTCAAGGCTTTCGAAGGTTGTGAAACGTTAAAGAGGTTTCAGACGGCTTCTTCGTGGTACTGCATTTTAAAATTCATCGCAAGACTGAGCTCTGTATGGGGTAAATATGGATGAGACTGTGTTAGCATTCTTTCCATACCCTTTGAATTACGTACCTATTTAACCTTCTGCAAACCAAGTGAGGTACGACAGAACCCTAACCGAAGGCGCCCATACTATAATGTGTAGGGGGTGAGGGGCTAGGCCTTGGGATATGGAGTATTTTTAGTGTTTGGAAAACTAGTGGTGACTTGCAAGTAGCTATTAAAAACCTGCGTAATACCGACTTTTAAATAATTTTTTTGAAATAAAAAACACCTGACTACACCCCCCCCCCCCCCCGAGAGCTGGAGTGTGGACGTCACAGTCCCCGCTTTCCCCCCCCGGAAGTGGCCGCTCTTCACCCCAACTTAACTACTTTTGTTATATGCAGCTTTTTGATATAGTTCATGTTTTGCAAATATGTTACCCTGTTAAACTGTCCCTACTTATCACTACCACTGAGGAATTTTTTGAAATAAATTTGTCTGTATAATAAATAATAATATTTGAAGTGTTTGCTGGGGTCCTTTGGTACCCACTTGGAATTTCGTGACAAGAAAACACACATTTATAAATACACATTATAGAAAGTTATGTTGGTACAAAAGGGAAATATATGTTTTAAATTTGACTGTATTATTTTGTGTACCAATGTTCATTAAATATTTTGCTCTGTTAGTCATTTTCTTCTGTTCTGTTGCAAAACGAATACGTCGAAAAAACTAAAATTATAGAAGAAATGTAGTTCATGCAATGAATGAGATCTAGAAGGAGTAATGGAAATAACAGAAGTAAACTCGGAACCGGGAGATAGTGACGTGGTGCCTGTGCATTCAGAAATAGAAGACAATGTGGAAGAAATGGTCGTGGTTAAAGACGTCATTGAAGAAACGGACAAAGAATAAGTGATTGATGAGATTCAAATGCCGGAGGGAGCTACATACACCAACAAAAACTGAACGATATGACAGTTTTCCGGCGTAAGAAGTCACCCTCATTCTGCCAACGGCCTTATCAAAGGAGGCGAAGGAGCGGAAAGAGGTTCAGGGGACTCTCTCGTCCTTGTGGTAGGAAACTGTCCCCATAGGTGGAAGAATCAGCAAAAATCTACGGCATGAGTATACAGAAGACAATCGAAACCATTGCACTGAAGACACATAACGTGTATTCACAGGACATGTGGTTTGTAATTGAAAAAAGTGTCATGGTGATATCTCCATTGGCAAAAGATTCCCGAGTAGTCGCCAATATCCGGGAGGGGACTGCCAAATAGGGCGTGACCATGCGAAAAAGATTGAATAACCAACAAAAAGATAACCTTCTAAGAGTCGGGGCGTCGAATGTCAGAAGCTCGGACGAGGTAGGGAAACTAGAAAATTTGAAAAGGGAAATGCAGAGGCTCAGTCTAGATATAGTAGGGGTCAGTGAAGTGAAATGGTCAAATGAGTATAGACAGCAGCAGAAAATGGTATAACGGGAGTAGGATTCGTTATGAATAGGAAGGCAGGGCAGAGAGTGTGTTACTGTGAACAGTTCAGTGATAGGGTTGTTCTCATCAGAATCGACAGCAAACCAACACCGACAACGATAGTTCAGTACACATGCCGACGTCGCAAGCTGAAGATGACGAGGCAGAAGAAGTGTATCAGGATACAGTACGTGAAGGGAGATGAAAATCTCATAGTCATGGGGGAAGGAGTAAAAGAAAACATTACAGGAGAATGGCTCAAATGGTTCAAATGGCTCCGAGCACTATGGGACTTAACATCTGTGGTCATCAGTCCCCTACAACTTAGAACTACTTAAACCTAACTAACCTAAGGACATCACACACATCCATGCCCGAGGCAGGATTCGAACCTGCGACCGTAGCAGTCGCGCGGTTCCGGACTGCGCGCCTAGAACCGCTAGACCACCTCGGCCGGCATTACAGGAGAATATGGGATTGGGACAATGAATGAGAGAGGAGAAAGACTAATTGACTTCTGTAATAAATTTCAACCAGTAATAGCGAATACTCGGTTCAAGAATCACAAGAGGAGGAGGTATACTTCGAAGAGGCCGGGCAGTTAGATGACATCAGGGTCAGGCTGAAATTCCTAAATCAGGTATTGGGCTGTAAGACGTACCCAGGAGCAGATCCAGATCACAGTTTAGTAGTGGTAAAGAGTAGGTTTTAGTTTAAGAGAATAGTCAGGGAGAATCAATGCGCAAAGAACTGGGATACGGAAGTACTAAGGAATGATGAGATACGCTTAAAGTTCTTTAAGGCTACAGATACAGCAATAGAGAATAGCTCAATTGGCAGTACATTTGAAGAGGAATGGACAACACTAAAAAAGGAAATCACGGAAATTGGAAACAGAAACATAGGTACAAAGAAGGTAACTACGAAAAACCCATGGGTAACACAGTAAATACTTCAGCTGATCGATGAAAGTAGAAAGTACAAAAACGTTCAGGGAGATTCAGGAATACAGAGATACAAGTCGGTGAGTCATGAATCGAAAAAAGTGATTGTCGGAAAGACTGAATCAAAATATACGGAAGTCAAAACAACATTTGATGAAATAAAAAGCAAGTGTGGTAACATTAAAACTGCAACGCGGATTCCACTGTTAAATGCAGAGGAGAGAGCGGGTAGGTGGGAAGAGTACATTGAAGGCCTCTATGAGAGGGAAGATTTGTCTAATGTGATAGAAGAAGAAACAGGAGTCGACTTAGAAGAGATAGAGGATCCAGTATTAGAAAGAATTTAAGAGAGCTTAGGAGGACTTAACATCAAATAAGGAAGAAGGGATAGATAACAATCCATCAGAATTTCTAATATCATTGGGAGAAGTGGCAACAAAACGACTATTCACGTTGGTGTGTAGAACGTATGTGTCTGGCGATATACCATCAGACTTTAGGAAAAATATCATATACGAAGACTGCAACAGCAAGCCGGCCGCGGTGGTCTCGCGGTTAAGGCGCTCAGTCCGGAACCGCGCGACTGCTACGGTCGCAGGTTCGAATCCTGCCTCGGGCATGGATGTGTGTGATGTCCTTAGGTTAGTTAGGTTTAAGTAGTTCTAAGTTCTAGGGGACTGATGACCACAGATGTTAAGTCCCATAGTGCTCAGAGCCATTTGAACCATTTTTTGCAACAGCAAGTGCGAGAATTATCTCACAATCAGCTTAACACCTCATGCATCAAAGTTGCTAACAAGAATAATGTACAGAAGAATGGGAAAGAAAACTACGGATGTATTAGGTGATGATGAGTTTGGCTATAGGATAGATAAAGGCACCGGAAGCGATTCTGATGGTGCGGTTGATAATGGAAGCAAGTCGAAAAAAAATCAAGATACGTTCATAGGATTGGTCGAGCTGCAAAAAGTGTTCGGCAATGTAAAATGGTGCAAGATGTTAGAAAATACGAGAAAAATAGGGTAACCTATAGGGAGAGACGGTTAATATACAATATCTACAAGAAGGAACAATAAGAATGGACGACCACGAACGAAGTGCTAGGATTAAAAAGGGTGTAAGACAGGGATGCAGTCTTTCGCCCTTACTATTCAATATGTATATCGAAGAAGGAATGACGGAAATAAAAGAAAGGTTCAGGAATGGAATTAAAATTCAAGGTGAAAGTATGTCAGTGATACGATTTGCTGATGACATTGCTATACTGAGTGGAAGTGAAGAAGAATTACATGACCTTCTGTATGAAATGAAGTCTAATGAGTACAGAATATGGACTGAGAGTAAATCGAAGAAAGATGAAAGCAATGAGAAGTAGAAGAAATGAGAAGAGCGAGAAACTTAACATCAAGACTGATGGTCAAGAAGTAGATGAAGTTAAGGATTCTGCTACCTAGTTAGTAATACAACCAATGACGGGCGCAGCAGGGAAAACATCAAAAGCAGACTAGCACTGGCAAAATGGCATTCCTGGCCAAAATAAATCTACTAGTATCAAATGCAGGCCTTAATTCGAGGAAGGAATTTTTGAGAATGTACATTTGTAGCATACCATTGTATGGTAGTGAAATATGGACTGTGGCAAAAGCGGAACAGAAGAGAATGGTAGCATTGAACTGTGGTGCTACAGACGAATGATGTTGAAAATTAGGTTGACTGATAAGGTAAGGAATGAGGAATACGACATCTGTTAAGAAATCACGGAATGACTTCCACGGTACTAGAGGGAGCTGTAGAGGGTAAAAACTGTAGAGTAAGACAGAGATTGGAATACATCCAGCAAATAATTGAGGACATCGATTGCAACGTAGGAATTTATGTTTGACGAAGATGCAAACCTGGTGACGCAGCAGTCAAGTTCAGTTGAATCTCTGAAACGGCCTGCCAATGTTGGACGTTACAAACTGTGTTCTGGGATAAGGACCAGAGGTGTAAAACAAAATCCGTGCAGCTGCCCCCGTCGGAGGTTCGAGTCCTCCCTCGGTCATGAGTGTGTGTGTTGTCCATGACATATGTTAGTTTAAGTTAGGTGAAGTAGTGTGTAGGGTTAGGGACCGATGACCTCATCAGTTTAGTCCTATAAGACCTTTCCACAAATCTCCAGTTTTCTAAAACAAAATGTGGGAAATACTATTCCTTTGCGAGAAGTGAACATACATTTATGGAAACGGGAGAAGTATCCAAAAATTGCATTGATCCGAACTGAAACGAGTGTAATTGCCAATGGAGACTACATTTGGGAAAACACTGGCCAGATGCAAGTAGGATTCACGCACTGATGGATCCAAACAAACTTAATTATGTGTATGGATAGTACTCCATTCCGGAAATCAAGACCTCGACCATTTTTGAGTGATATCGCATTGATACTGGCAATATATGCGACCCAGGTGTTTCAAGATTTTCGAAAATGTTTTAACTTTAATAATATAAATGTGACATAAAGTCATACAGGAGGCAGGAGTCCATTATTACAGTAATCAACAGTTCTCCATACAGGCTGGTTGGGTCGCAATGGTCTTATCAGGCTAGGAATAATTTTATTGGTCTTGACGCGTTTCGAAATTTATTCCTCATCAGATATCCAAAAGTTATTACTGCACGTAGGTATGGCATTTCAAAAATGGTTCAAATGGCTCTGAGCACTATGGGACTTAACATCTATGGTCATCAGTCCCCTAGAACTTAGAACTACTTAAACCTAACTAACCTAAGAACATCACACACATCCATGCCCGAGGCAGGATTCGAACCTGCGACCGTAGCAGTCGCGCGGCTCCGGACTGCGCGCCTAGAACCGCTAGACCACTTCGGCCGGCATTACAGGAGAATATGGGATTGGGACAATGAATGAGAGAGGAGAAAGACTAATTGACTTCTGTAATAATAGACCACCGCGGCCGGCATGGCATTTCAGGTTGTGTGTGAAGCGCCACATCTAAGTGCAGTAATCGCTCCTGGATCTCTGGTGACGAATAAATTCCGGAACGCGTCTTATGCGCAATAAACTCATTCCTTGTCAGATGTTTGACTTTTACTATGGCGATCCAGTGAGTCTGAATGCAGGACTGCTGATTGTTTTAATTTCCAGTCTGAAGTCGGATAACAAATGACAGAAAATTTTTTTGCCTGTGATGTAATTACAAATTTACGGTATTCGGATTTTATCCTTTGGTTGTAGCGTGAAACTTTGCTTCTTGCCAAATGTCATGAATCTATTGGTTTTGATGAGTGAGTTTTTGAGTATTAAATTATGGGACATAAATGGAAGTATCTTTTTGTTGCATTGATTTATAAACTTCAGTTTTTTAGACCGCCAGCCAGCCGTTGTAGGCCGAGCGGTTCTAGGCGCTTCAGTCCAGAACCGCGCTGCTGCTAAGGTCGCAGGTTCGAATCCTGGCTTGGGCATGGATGTGTGTGATGTCCTTTGGTTAGTTAGGTTTAGGTAGTTCTAAGTCTAGGGTTTTTGGACAACATGGTTGTGGAGATGAAGCAGCGATTAGTATGATTAATCAATTATCCTTAATCGCATTTATTATTATTATAGCGCCAACCGGTTTCAACCCGACGTAGGGGTCATCTTCCGGGCGTTTACACCATTGGTCGACTGCTGGTGGTGTCACTCATGTCTACATAACGGCAGGATCTGGCATAGTTTCCTGCCGTTATGTAGACAGGAGTGACACCACCAGCAGTCGACCAATGGTGTAGACGCCCACAAGATGACCCCTACGTCGGGTTGAAACCGGTTGGCGGTATAATAATAATAATAAATGCGATTAAGACTGTTTTTGAATAATTAGCTAAGTCTAGGGGACTGATGACCTCAGATGTTAAGTCCCATAGTGCTCGGAGCTACATGAACGATTTACACCGCCACGGGACTATAGACCTCAGTATGTGACATAAATTTCAAGTTGATGTGTCTAGCCGTTCCTGAGAAAAACGAGTTTTAGCATACGGCCACACACACACACACACACACACACACACACACACAGAGAGAGAGAGAGAGAGAGAGAGAAAGCAAAGCGATCCTATAAGGGTTCGGTTCTTACCGATTGACGCAGATAGCCCATAAAACCTTAATAATAATTTAAGTGATTTGTTACCAACACACTTGAAGTAAGATGTTTTTCATTACTTTGTTACTGTATAGAACTATTCTTTTTCGATTATTGTGTCAGTGTATGTGATTACTTTTGATTCTGTACATGTAGTATGTCCAGCTGGTACACAGTGTTATTTTTTTAGAATGGTGTGCAGAAAGTTAATGCACGATTTTAATTAGTATTTTGGGGGATGTCGATCGTCATTTACAGTGATTGTTCGCTTTTATTGTCGTCCTGATGCAGCCTAAAGTTTGGGTACTGAGGGTGCTGCGAGTACGCCTCCGGCCGTGCGACGGCAGCCCAAGACAGAATCCTGTGGACTGTAAGCTAGAGCGACTGGTAGCAGAGGCCGCATCGCGACCGCGAGCAGCCGAAATGAAGAAAGCGCGCCGAGCGGGCCCGGCACTGCGGCAGCGGCAGCGGCAGCCGAGTATCGACCGCGTCCGGCCGCCAGCCGCCGCCGCCACTCGACGCCGACGCCGACGCCGACATCCGACGCCCACGACCGTGGCGCGTCACGGCGCCCACCGGCCGATCGTCGCCCTCTCTGCGTCCGCCGGCCAGCTGTCCGCCGCCCTTCCACTCTCACCTACGCCACGTATCAGTCTACCTTCCAACGTTAGAGCTGCCTACGTCCAAACGAAACGTAAGGCCAAAACCTCTCGAGAGAAAACTCTTCCAGTCGAGGCGAAGATACCCCGTACAGTGTTATTAGCTGTGGATCGACAACGTTCCAGTGTTACCTCAGGAAGTCAAACGTTACGGAGCCAAATGGCGCAACTGTTCAGAGACTGGACTCGCATTCGGGAGAATAGCGGTTCATTTCCATGTTTTGCCGTCCGAATTGGGGTTTTTCGTTATTTCCCTACGACGATTAAGACAAGTTTCAGTACGATTCCTTTAGAATGCTGCAGAAAATTCCCTGCACCCAGATCACCCAATACATGCTACAGCTTCATCTCCAATAACGTCGTCGACGTGAGTTTGATCTAAGACCTAAGTCTTAGTTGTCCTTCAGAAGAAAGAGAAGATATACTTAAAAATGCAGAATGAATCTTGGAATCCGCTAAGATTGTACTTCGGTGAAGCTCGTCCTAAAACTGACGCATAAAAAATTTCTTTTTCCACTTAACGAATATCTTGCCAACGTGAGACAACTACCAGAGTACCAACGCAAAAGGCATGCAGCACCTGATCGCAGGAACTTCCAATTTGCTACCTGGTTCAATTACTTGATAGTAAGTGCCATTGCGTACACTACTAAATGTGCTGAGGACCCCATAGATGAAGTAGGCTTTTCCATCGGTAGGATGGACAGACTAATACTCCAAATCACAACTGAACGTCTCATATCATTCCCACTCAAACATCTGAAGCAGAGATCAAGAAGTCTTCCCCAGAATCAAAAGTCACAAAAGAGGTCTGTCGAGCACTAAAACAACCATCTCCATTGATTAGCAAACCATAAGGACAAATGTAACTTTCACTTGATGTGGCACTGTCAAGTAACATAATTTAACATAGGTCGATGAAACTTGCAACATTCACTGATTAGCCAAAGAAACTGGAACACCTGTCTAATATCGTGTAGGGCCTCCTTGAACACGCAGAAGTGCCACAACACGATGTGGCATGGACTTGACTGATGTCTGAAGTAGTGCTGAAGGAAAGTGACTGAGTCCCGCACGAGTGTCCATAAGTCTATAGGAGTACCACGGGGTGGATATCTCTTGTGAACAGTACGTTGCAAGGTATCCCAGATATGCTCAATAATGTTCATGTCTGGGGAGAATGGTGGCAGCGGAAGTGTTTAAACTCAGAAGAGTATTCCTGGAGCCACTCTGTAGTAATTATGGACGAATGGGCTGTCGCATTGTCCTGCTGGCATTGCCCAATTCCGTCGGAATGCACAATAGACACGAATGGATGCAGGTAATCAGATAGGATGTTTACTTACGTGACACCTGTCAGAGTCGTATCTAGACGTGTCAGGGGTCTCATATCACTCCAACTGTACACTCCCCACACCATTACAGAGCCTCCACCAGCTTGAACAGTCCCGTGCTGACATGCAGGGTCCATGGATTCATGAGGTTGTCTCCATACCCGTACACATCCAACCGCTCGATACAATTTGAAACAAAACTCGTCCGACCAGGCAGCATGTTTCCAGTAATCAACAGTCCAATGTTGATGCTGACTGGTCCAGGCGAGTCGTACAGCTTTGTGTCGTCCAGTCACCAAGGGCACACGAGTGGGCCTTCGGCTCCGGAAGTCCCTATCAATGACGTATCGTTGAATGGTTCGCACGCTGACTCCCGCTGACGGTCCAGCATTGAAATGTGTAGCAGTTTGCGGATGGGTTGCATTTCTGTCACGTTGAACAATTCTCTTCAGTCGTCGTTGGTCCCGTTCTTGCAGGATATTTTTCCGGCCATAGTGATGTCAGAGATTCGATGTTTTGCCCTACTGTCTTGACCTATAAACGAAAGCAAGCGTTAGTTGTCGGCCTGGACCGTCAGAACATCTGAGAACCCTCCTGGAATGGCTTTGTCCAGCGTCTTTCTCTCTCTCCTGGTGGCCTGGTGTCCCTTCAAGTAATGTGCACCCACTGATAAATCCATCATGTCACTGCACATGCAGCCTGATGTTCTCAAGCGAAAATAAAATAAAACATGTGATTATTATAATTTAATTGATAGGTGAACACGATAAACTTGTTTACGTTGAAACGTGAATGACGCCTCCGTGGGAAATAGCTTTCTAACCCCGAGTAGTTCTAGTTGACGATGTCATTCAAGAGCAGAATTGTGGTATATGAGAAATATCCATTGGTTTTGGAAGTACGAAACTGATGAAGAAGAGAGGAGTATATCTGAATGCAGACTTGTACAGCTAACTGCACTGATGAATTCTTTTCGGGGAATCAACCGAACATATTACTCCGAAGATTTTCCGCAACAATTCGTCAAAGAAAGTCAGTTCGTTCAACCTCTTTTTACAAATAAAAGAACTAATTCTTGCGTCTCACAAGATCGGGGAACAAAGTGTATATAAAAATGAATGTGTAGCGGCCGCTACAAAATCGGCTGCCAGACGAATGTTATGATATTATTAGATCGCTCAAAGACAGCAGTTATAACGAGTAAGATGTTCTCAGTAAACTTGCCACGCCAAATTCGGATAAAATCCCATTCTTTCGAAGGCTACCTCCATCACCTTGTGCGACTGAAAAGGCTACCAATTTTATGCCAAAAGGACGGCATCTGATTGGCTGGATCAGTCATGATGACATCACGGGAACGGCGCGTACTGAGGTGGCGCCCTCTATGTTCGTAGTTTATGTTTGCGCAGTCTATCCAGCGTCGCTTGCAGTGTCTTCGCTCACATCATGCCGTAAACTACGAAAAATCATCTTTCTTTGCTTTATTGTTATTTCAGTTCCCCACAGAGGGTGTGGACTGGCAGCGGATAAGAAATCGCTCTTCAGTCGAAGGTCTCATGTATGGAAAAGATGATTAAAATACATAAAAACCGATGACAAAAACGATTTTTTAAAAACCCATTGGTGCGTAGTATTCACGATTTTTATGTAAAACACAAATGTGTAATGACGATTTTGTATTACAATTAAAATATAATCGTTGATGATAATTTGAATGATGCCATGGTGTAATAGTGATGCTGATGATATGTATAAATGGTAATGGTCATGATGGAGGTGGTATGATGAGTATGGTTATGGCGCCCAGTGGAACCGCAGGTAGGGACTAAAAATCAACAAGATGGGGGAAAAAGGAGGGAGAAAAATGGAAGGATGGTGTAAAGTGAAATGTTGTGACTAGGGTTGGAAAAAGGGGTATATCTAGATACGGATTTCATCATTGTGGAGTGGTAGTTGGTTGAAATCCCACCGAGAGAGGATGGGTGGGGCATTTAGGTCGTGGAAGGAGGAATATGGTTGAATTGGCGCAGAAGGACACCCGGATTGGCTATTAGTGGGTGGGATATAAGGTGCTGGGACTGACTTTGCGATTAATGTAATGGATACCAAGCTGCTCTGTGAGGAGAATGTGTGGGAATTGAATGAGTTGGTACTAGATGCTAGTTAGAGCATGCAGGCGGTTGCGGAAGGCGAAACGTCCTTGTCTTTTCAGGATTTCAAGGGACTTGTAAAATTTGGGAGGGGCTGAGAGCCAGGCAACACTGGCATAGCATGGCATACGATGGAGTGAATGTGGGATTTAGGTGAGGATAATAGTGGAAGGATGTAGGCCCCAGGTGCCGCCTATTAGTAGTATCAAAATTTTCATCGGTTTTGGGCTATGTGCTTCATGATAAAGAGGTGTATATTCAATGTTAGTTTTCTGACGAGGGTTAGTCCTAAATACTTTACTGTGTTAGTCAGAGAAATGGGTCGGTTGTAATAAGTTCTAGGGGACTGATGTCCATAGATGTTAAGTCCCATAGTGCTCAGAGCCATTTGAACCATTTGTAGATGGAAAGATAGAAGTCTGGACTACTGAAACGCCGAGTGGTGCTACCAAAGATGGTACCTTGGCTTTTCTCTATGTTTGCTTGATGCTTCCACGTGTTACACCTCTTGACCAATGGCACGGGAAGGAAGCATTGGAGATTTGATGTGAAGAGTGGCTAGGTAGACGGTGCCGTCAGCAAATTGCACATGGTAGGTGAGGGGTGGTTTGGAAATGTCTGCAGTGTACAGGATGCAAAGGACGGTGGCCAGGACGCGGTTTGAGGCACACCTGCAGGAGGATGATATATACAGGAGCAGGAGTGGCTGATTGTGACATACGTAGAATAGTGGTGAACGAAGATGGCCATAGTTAACTGGGACTGCATAGATTTGTAGGTTGAGGAGCAGTTCGGTACACCATATCGAGGCAAAGGCTTTTTGGATACGAATAGAGGCAAACAGTGCGGATTTCAATTTATTAAGTTGATGGTTAATGAGGTGGAACGAAATTAACATCGAGTCTTGAGGGTGTGTTTGTGGATTGCAAGGTGCTGGTGTATTTGTTGCGTAAGAATGGTTTCAGGGATTTTGCTAAAAACTGGTGTGAGGCTGCTAGATCGATAGGGTGAGTTCTGTGAAGATGGTTTATAAGGTTTCAGGAAGAGGAAGATTGTATCTTTCTCACTGTTCTGGTTAGCAGCCTTTGTAGAGGATTGTATTGTAAATGATGACAAAGGTTTCGGGGCTCTGGGACGTTCCTTGGCGCGGCAGTAGGTAATAGCATCGTAACCAAGATCAGAGTTTCGCTTTTTAACGAGTGTTGTGTAATGTCTACACCTGTTATTGATGCGCTTAGTCGTGTTAGTTTAGTGCTGTGCAAGTATTGGAAGTTTGGTGCGAGAGGTGGGATGGCTGTTTTTGTAAGTTCATACACATAAGAATCCGTGAAGTAATTGAAAATGTTCGAGTAGTGCGGAATGGTGTATGTGTCTTCCAGGTAGAATGCGAAGTAGTTGGCTTCTGTTATGCGAGTTGGGATAAGTGACAGTGGGGTTGTCCCATGAGAACCTATGGAATGCTTGCGAATACTTTCTGGAATTTGTAAGTCTTTCGCTTAGTCTATGGCATGTAATGTCCCGGCCCCAGTGTCGTTTGGCCTTTAAGTAAATGTGAGCTTGTTGCTAGAGCTGTTGGTAGCGTGTAAGTCGTCCTGCTCACGAGTATGAAGGAATTCTATGCAGATACAGCAGGATTCTTGGAGCGGGGCAGGAAAGAGCTTGGAAGGGGAGTGGGACGGTCGTTGTAGGTAGTTCGGAGTGGCATATGATTGGAAATTGCACCTGAATTGGTTTGTTGTAGGAAATCAGCCTCCTGCTGGATATTGCAAGAAATTTGATGGTTGAAGTAATGGTTTTCGATTAGGATATGGACTGGGTGCAGTATTCATTCCAGTTCCCACAGGAATTGGAATTGTCGGGGTAGATGATCAGGAGTGGGTCGGAGTGTGACTGATACAAAAAAATGGTTCAAATGACTCTGAGCACTATGGGACTTAACTTCTGAGGTCATCAGTCCAATAGAACTTAGAACTACTTAAACCTAACTAACCTGAGGACCACACACACATCCATGCCAGAGGCAGGATTCGAACCTGCGACCGTAGCGGTCGTGCGTTTCCAGACTGTAGCGCCTAGAACCGCTCGGCCACTCCGGCTGGCGACTGATACACGGTTTGAGATCTGGAGATGGACAGATCGGTGATAACTCCCAGTTGATCTGGGACTTCAACTGTGGTACGCCCCAAGAGGTAGTGGAGGCAATAATGGCATTGGGGTTAGTATTTGATCAGGCTATGTGTGGGTATGGATGTGGCTATCGTGACAGTTGAGGTTGTTGATAAACTGACACCACCACTGTGTTTTGACTGGTGTGGTTTAGTGTACGTTAATGTCGGTAGAGATTATGTACAGGGTGTTTCAAAAATGACCGGTATATTTGAAACGGCAATAAAAACTAAACGAGCAGCGATAGAAATACACCGTTTGTTGCAATATGCTTGGGACAACAGTACATTTTCAGGCAGACAAACTTTCGAAATTACAGTAGTTACAATTTTCAACAACAGATGGTGCTGCGGTCTGGGAAACTCTATAGTACGATATTTTCCACATATCCACCATGCGTAGCAATAATATGGCGTAGTCTCTGAATGAAATTACCCGAAACTTTTGACAACGTGTCTGGCGGAATGGCTTCACATGCAGATGAGATGTACTGCTTCAGCTGTTCAATTGTTTCTGGATTCTGGCGGTACACCTGGTCTTTCAAGTGTCCCCACAGAAAGAAGTCACAGGGGTTCATGTCTGGCGAATAGGGAGGCCAATCCACGCCGCCTCCTGTATGTTTCGGATAGCCCAAAGCAATCACACGATCATCGAAATATTCATTCAGGAAATTAAAGACGTCGGCCGTGCGATGTGGCCGGGCACCATCTTGCATAAACCACGAGGTGTTCGCAGTGTCGTCTAAGGCAGTTTGTACCGCCTCAAATTCACGAAGAATGTCCAGATAGCGTGATGCAGTAATCGTTTCGGATCTGAAAAATGGGCCAATGATTCCTTTGGAAGAAATGGCGGCCCAGATCAGTACTTTTTGAGGATGCAGGGACGATGGGACTGCAACATGGGGCTTTTCGGTTCCCCATATGCGCCAGTTCTGTTTATTGACGAAGCTGTCCAGGTAAAAATAAGCTTCGTCAGTAAACCAAATACTGCCCACATGCATATCGCCGTCATCAATCCTGTGCACTATATCGTTAGCGAATGTCTCTCGTGCAGCAATGGTAGTGGCGCTGAGGGGTTGCCGCATTTGAATTTTGTATGGATAGAGGTGTAAACTCTGGCGCATGAGACGATACGTGGACGTTGGCGTCATTTGGACTGCAGCTGCAACACGGCGAACGGAAACCCGAGGCCGCTGTTGGATCACCTGCTGCACTAGCTGCGCGTTGCCCTCTGTGGTTGCCATACACGGTCGCCCTACCTTTCCAGCACGTTCATCTGTCACGTTCCCAGTCCGTTGAAATTTTTCAAACAGATCCTTTATTGTATCGCTTTTCGGTCCTTTGGTTACATTAAACCGCCGTTGAAAACTTCGTCTTGTTGCAACAACACTGTGTTCTAGGCGGTGGAATTCCAACACCAGAAAAATCCTCTGTTTTAAGGAATAAACCATGTTGTCTACAGAACACTTGCAGGTTGTGAACAGCACACGCTTACAGCAGAAAGACGACGTACAGATTGGCGCACCCACAGACTGCGTTGTCTTCTATATCTTTCACATCACTTGCAGCGCCATCTGTTGTTGAAAATTGTAACAACTGTAATTTCGAAAGTTTGTACGCCTGAAAATGTACTGTTGTCCCAAGCATATTGCAACAAACGGTGTATTTCTATCGCTGCTCGTTTAGTTTTTATTGCCGTTTCAAATATACCGGTCATTTTTGAAACACCCTGTATATGGCAAAGGTTCGGTTTATGTGTGTTAGGAAATCACAAAGGATGGGATGGTTAGGGCGGATTTAGATAGCGGCAAGGGTTAATGCTCGTAAATTTTGGGAGGAAGGTGGTGAGGATGTTGTGCTCAGTTGGATCACTTAAGAGTGGTTGGGTAGTAGAAGGGGTGTTTCTGAGATGGGCAATGGCTACGCCGCCACAGGGGGTAGGATTGGGATTATTAGTGCGATGTAGAATGTAAGGAGACATGTGTATGGCGACGGTGGGGTTGGAGGGATGTATCGTTGAGAAGGAGGACGTGTATTTCTTATCAGAGGGTGTGCATAAGAAGATTTTGTTGGAGCGGAGGGAACGGATATTTTGGTATAGTATGTTTTATGTCTGCTGCGCTGTTTTTAGTCAAACAGGGAGATGTTTGATGGGTAGGTTTAAATAAGTATTTAGTAGCGGTCAAAACTGAAAGGGGTTTGATTTTGTGAATAGATGACTTACGTATTGAGATGGAAGACGCTGTAGGTGGCGATGATTATTTGCTATAGGACGTGTGGTCCTTCAAAAGAGTGTATAGTTTGCAAGGCTAAGGTTACGAAACGGAGTGTGGGAGTTGTTTGTATGGTCTGATGCATCACCTGTGCGTGTGGGGACAGTGAGCTCAAATTTATGTGGAGGAGGTTTTGATTTGTACTTATGGGACCACGTAGAGAGAGACTGGTCGCAGTATTGCAGGTAGGTGTGGCTTTAGCTTCTGGCATTGTTTGTGAAGGTGGCGTTGCCTTCAGTGAGGACAGGTGCGAGGGTTCTTGCAATTTTCGGTTGGTTGGTCGTTATAATGGAGGCATCGCTGACATCGATACGTTTGTGTAGTTGTTTGACATGCTCTACATGACGCTTCCTACAGTAAATCATGGCCTCATTGTTTATCACTTGTTCTGTGGTGTTGGGTAATTCCGAGAAAACTCTTACTAAGAAGTGAGGTCCATTATCATTCTGAATACCAGTTCAGTTCACATCCAATTTCTTCGTCCGCTTACTGTAAGCTAACCTTTTTATTACTGTTGCAAACGTGGGGGTGTCGGCGTGGAGGCTGTGGTTGTACGGTGGACAGATGTGCGGACTGTTGTGGTTGCATTTCCTCCAGAAGATGAGATAATTCGGAGTAGGGATGAACGGGAGGGTGGGAAGTTCATTTTTGGCGACGACGGAGTCTCTCCTGGGGATGAGTTGCTGGATTTGCAGGGTTGGTATGTGTTGTTGTACATAACTGAACAATGTCTAGGGGTTTAGAAATTTTGGGTCGGATCTGCTTGACAAAAAGGAGGAGGAAAGTACTGGGTGTGTAGTTCCGGAATAATTTTGACCTGCATGTCAACAGTGTCTGATACAGTAAACTGAGTCCATTTGCTTTCATCCCCACGCTCAGTTGTACGGGCTCATTTGTGAGCTTTTGTGATAGGCTTAGGTTGAGTTTGAAACGGGGTAGAAAATGATTACCTGCAGGTACTGGTTTAAGCGTCGTAGCTAGCGGCGTTGTGGCTGTTTCTGGTGATGGTATGACTGCTGTCGTTAGTGGCGTTGTTGCAGCTGATTTACGATTTAACGGTGATGGAGCTGTTACCAAGGAGGTCGGTGGGACCCTTGTTGGTGATGGAGTGTTGTGGAACGGTCCTGCGACAGGTGCCCATTTTGTTTCCATGTAGTGAGCGGTGTTATGTCGATTGCGGCTGTTGTAGTAGCTGTTCGGACAACGTACTCATTCTGATGACTTAGTCGCCATAGTGCGGTCTGGCGACGGAAGTAGCATTTGTCAGCGGCGGCAGAAGCTGACTTCTCACCGTCGGTACGGTGAAGAAAGCTGGCAATGAATGTAATGGTGGCGATGGTAGTTCGACGGGATGACAGAGCAATGTTAGCTAACAGATTTCTAAACTAGAAGAGTAGCTTCTAACTCTTCGGTTACTGACAGTTAAGGGACGTCAACCTTTCTGTGTCGTCAGCGGCGGTGAGCACAGCCCGTTAAATAAACACACGATTGTGCTTGAACACAGGACAGTTCTGGCCCACGCTTCGAATTATTCGACTCCGTGATTACAGAAGCAGTGGAAATTAGACACTGTGACAAAAACTTCAATGGAGACACCGGTTATGCACTTAGCAATGCATGGAGGCGTTCATTTCACAAAAAAGAGCAGAGAGGACAATTTCTCATGATGCGAACTATGGCGCTGCAAGTGAAACTCGACAGAGTGCGCAGACATAACCTGTGGACGTAGAGGGCACCACCTGAGTATGCACAGTTTCCATTATTACATCAAGACGTAATCCAACCAATTTGTAGGAGCCTCGCCAGTTTCACGATAGTGAGTCGTAGTCCCTGACGACGATGGAGGTAGTCATCGAAAGCTTGGAATTTTATCGGAACTTGACACGTCATGTTTACTTAGGGCTTATTATCCACGGACTCTGTCGCGAAGGAAGTTGTAGCCATCAACTACACTGCTGGCCATTAAAATTGCTACACCAAGAAGAAATACAAATGATAAACGGGTATTCATTGGACGAATATATTATACTACAACTGACATGTGATTACATTTTCACGCAATTTGAGTGCATAGATCCTGAGAAATCAGTACCCAGAACAACCACCTCTGGCCGTAATAACGGCCTTGATACGCCTGCGCATTGAGTCAAACAGAGCTTGGATGGCGCGTACAGGTACAGCTGCCCATGCAGCTTCAACACGATACCACAGTTCATCAAGCGTAGTGACTGGCGTATTGTGACGAATCAGTTCCTCGGCCACCATTGACCGTACGTTTTCAATTGGGGAGAGATCTGGAGAATGTGCTGGCCAGGCCAACAGTCGAACATTTTCTGTATTCAGAAAGGTCCGTACAGGACCTGCAACATGCGGTCGTGCATTATCCCGCTGAAACATAGGGTTTCGCAGGGATCGAATGCAGGGTAGAGCCACGGGTCGTAACACGTCTGAAATGTAACATCCACTGTTCAAAGTGCCGTCAATGTGAACAAGAGGTGACCGAGACGTGTAACCAATGGCACCCCATACCATCAAGTCGGGTGATACGCCAGTATGGCGATGACGAACACACGCTTCCGATATGCGCTCACTACGATGTCGCCAAACACGGATGCGACCATCATGATGCTGTAAACAGAGCCTGGATTCATCCGAAAAAATGAGGTTTTTTCATTCGTGCACCCAGGAGCGTCGTTGAGTACGCCATCGCAGGCGCTCCTGTCTGTGATGCAGCGTCAAGGGTAACAGCAGCCGTGGTCTCCGGGCTGATAGTCCATGCTGCTGCAAACGTCGTCGAACTGTTCGTGCAGATGGTTGTTGTTTTGCAGACGTCCCCATCTGTGACTCAGGGATCGAGACGTGGCTGCACGATCCGTTACAACCATGCGGATACGATGTCTGTCATCTCGACTGCTAGTGATATGAGGCTGTTGGGATCCAGCACGGCGTTCCGTATTACCCTCCTGAACCCACCAATTCCATATTCTGCTGACAGTCATTGGAGCTCGATCAACGCGAGCAGCAATGTCGCGATACGATAAACCGCAATCGCGATAGGCTACAATCCGACCTTTATCAACGTCGGAAACGTTGGTACTTATTTTTCCTCCTTACACGAGCCATCACAACAACGTTTCACCAGGCAACGCCGGTCAACTGCTGTTTGTGTATGAGAAATCGGTTGGGAACTTTCCTCATGTCAGCAAGTTGTAGGTGTCGCCACTGGCGCCCAGCTTGTGTGAATGCTCTCAAAAGCTGATCATTTGCATATCAGAACATCTTCTTCCTGTCGGTTAAATTTCGCGTCTGTAGCACGTGATCTTCGTGGTGTAGCAATTTAAATGGCCAGTAGTGTATTACGTCAAATTGCCAAAATTTAAGAAAGCAATTAGTCATGGGAAAATCTCAGTATTACATCGTCTGTGGCTAAATTACGAACATCTAAAACATAGCTTCGTCGATACTGTATGAAAATATAATTAGTATTTGAAAATGAGAAATAAAGAAAAATTTAGGGAATGTACCAATCAGAAATAATATACCTACACGTATTACAACAGCACCTACGGAATATGCAATAGACTGTTCATAATAATAAAGGAAAACTTGATTAAAGTAGTTACTCTCACGGTTATAATCTCCGAGGTGGATGAGAATGCACGATACGAAGCAGCAACGTACCAATGTTAAGTGAAGAGGTATAAAAAAATACCGGAGATAGGAAGATAACACAAAGCTATTTAAGAAAAAAAATTCTTTATTCAAATTATTTCATACACTGTAACCCACCACCTAATACATTAGTGGGTCTTAGATCTACATTACATTTTATTGATATTAGCAGCATTGTTACTTCTATTTCTATTTCTAGTGTTAGTGAACTTACTTGCTACAGGAAATGAGGAGTTAGCTTCTTATTGGGTAAGATCTAGTTCTACACTTAGCTAACTGATCTAGGGGCTACTTCCTGCAGCGTTACAAGCGTGCCAGTTGTTAAATATAAACCTACTGTGTGGCCGTGCCCACTGAGCTAACCCCTGTGAGCATGCCCCTGGCACTAGGCTGGCCTTAAAGAAAATCACTGCAGGTTCTGTTAGGGGTCTTCTGTCTACTATCTACTTAATGGTTAAATTATTACTAAGTCACAATCGGTGCGCAGTTGTCAAATTCGGGTGTTGGCGCTCCCTCCCCCTTGTTCCAGGGCGTGGCGGATTCCTACCGTCACGGCGATTGGCCAGTCCACGCCCCGGCGGAATGGGATGGGTCACCTTCAATTATGTCATGTCTGGTGGTTCATATATTTTCCCTGAGGTATTCTTGCAGGACTCTTGCCGATACCTCGCTGGCAAGGCGGTTTAATATGGTGAATGTTGTAGGGTCTCTAATTAACTGGTACGTGTTATTGTGAGGCAGCTGGTTTCTTAAGTCACCGGCTACGTCATCAAAGACAGGGCACTCATAGATCACGTGATCCGGAGTGCCCCATTCAGCTCCGCAGTCACACGAGGGGGTAGCCCTTTTCCCGAATCGGCAGAGATATGCCGGATACGGCCCATGCCCTGTGAGGAAGTGCACCAGTCCCTTACTTGGTTGAAAATGCGAGAGTTGGAGGCGTTTTTTATGTTTGGGAGCAGCTGGTAAGTCCTTCGGCCTGTTGTCTCTGCGTCCCAGAGTTCTTGCCATAGCTCTTCTCCTCTCCTCTTAATTGCAAACTTGTCCCCCACCCGCACTCCCAAGATGCTCTCGGTCTTTTCTACATCTCCCCTTTTCACCCAGTACCAGGCTGCCTATTCCAGGATTTTGATGTCCAGGGGACACACCCCCATGAGTGTTAGTAGTGCCCCTCCTGGAGATGTTCTGCACGCTCCGATGGAGCGCAGAAGCATGTTACGTTGCACCCTCCTCACAGACATAGCGGGCACGACCCTCGTGTGCCTGTGTGCCCACACTCCGGATCCGTAACCCACGATGGAAACAAGAATGGTGTTGTGGTACAACTTTATGAGTTCTGGTGGAAGATGAAATCTGCTGTGTCCTATCATGATCAAATTGTTTAGGGCTTCTAGTGATCTTTGTGTAACTGTTTCGATGTGTTTGGCAAAGTTCCACCTTTCATCAATTGTTACTCCTAGGTACCGGGCCTCTCGACGCCGAATTACCGGTGAGCCCTCGACGTCGAGAGGCCCGGTACCTAGGAGTAACAATTTTACATTTTACAATACGATAATGTTAGAAGTGGAGTGAATACAGACATTGCTAATCATGCCATGAAAGACGGTTGCAAGGCAGAGTACGTGAACGCGGCATACGCTTTAAAGCCTGCATATGGGATGAAGAAAAGGCGATTAAAACATCTAAAGGTAGACAATAAAAGGTAATTATGGGCAGCGGGGCTACATTCAGTCAGGAACAGGAGAACTACAGATGATGTATTGTGGTCATAGGTCGCACAAAAAAATTAAGTGAACAGCTGAATGTAAGGTCTTCTGAAGTAAGAAAATATTGAGACATTACAAATTACAGCACGCAGTGATCGAAAAATGGGATGTTGTTACACCAAAATCAAATAAAAGTGATGTTGCTTTTTTAAAAATTGATACTAATGTGCACCCTCCAAAAGAAATCTAGTGATGCCATCTAAAGTCAACAAGTGAAACAGAAAATACTCCTATCCAAATTTCAGCAAAGTGAGATGCAGGCGTTAACGAATAGGTGTGCAAAACGAGCTGGGCCTCAACCATGTTAGCACCAAATACGTTCTTGAAAACTAGGAGAGATATCTTCCGTGAACGTGATGAGCATGTCTCTCAGAAATACAGCGTGCATTGTGTATTTGCGCAGTTAAGAGGAGAGACAGCAGATGAGGACCAATTGCCGAATCACTGTTTATGCGTGCCCACGAGTTGAAGCAAATTTGTCTTCATCGCTCTTTGTAAATGTAATGAGGGGATTCCAAAAGGCCCACAAAAACTTTTGCGAGTATGGAGAGTTGCTTTTCTGGTTGAACAAAATTTATTCCAAAGAAGTATATTTGCAGTAAAATGGTAATCCACTCTACAATGGAGCATTAACCATTGGATGAACACGACGTGAGGTCAGGATAGGAAACTTGTTCACTTTCGAGAACTACACTGATTCACACAAAGAGAAATCTACAGTAGCAGTAATACATTTCAGTGAAACTAAGGTTGGCAGAAAGCATCGAAAATTATGTAAAAGAAATTTTGAAGATAATATTACAGGGTAATAAAGTTGAGGCACAGAACGGAAAGGACATGTTTTTGAGACAGAATCAAGGGGATGTCGACTAGAAGAGAAAAAGGAAAACACGGAGATTCCGAAATATTTTATGAAGAACCACAAAAACAAGTAAATAAATATAATGAAACTGTTCATTTGTCACTATGAGGAGACTTAATTGCAAGAATAGGGAAAGTAACAACAGTAGTTCCATTTGGTGATGTAACTTTAAATGAAAATGGTAACAAATTAAGAGACTTTGCTAAATTTTGTCAAGTAAAAATTAAAAACTTCTTTTAAAAAGAAAGACATAAATAAGTACACCTGAACATCAAGAGGTTCAGGCCCAATAATCATGTAATAACTAATAAGAAATAAGCTTTGAAATTCGAAATATTCGTGTGTTTAGAGATAATGACATAGGCTGTGGACATATCCTAGTTACTTAAAAGGTGAGGTGAAGGAAGCAAACCAACGTAAACAAAACCAAAGTCAAAACTTGAAATTTAAACTTTGTCTGTTACAGGAAGAAAGCATACGAAATTTATATCGGCAAAGACTCGCTCGCGAACGGCAAATGGCTGAAAGAAAATGACATAAGGGAGACTTCAGAAGAGGTGGATTGGTGAGACCGGAACAGGTGTCTATAACACCTAATCCTTGGGCGGAGATGGTGATGAAGAGAAAGAGAGAGAAATAGAGAGAGAGAGAGAGAGATCCACGATGATTTAATTCGCTACGGTAGAAAGAGTTGGAAAAAGTCGTAGGGGGAGTAAAGGGTGCAACATATCGCACAGAATATTAAACCGCCAACTGTAGTGCGATTGTGTGGTAAAGATTTGAGCACGTGACGAGAATGAACAACAAGTTAAATCGTTACACACAAACTAAAATGACAAAGTTAATCTTTGTAACTTGATTCCGCTGGTAACACTCTGCGTCCTGTTAGAGGAGAACTTGAGTTATTTCCTCATAAGTAACACACTGATCCCTTAGATTCGAGAAACTCTCCAAACGCCTTAAACTATTAGGCTTAAGCAATCGCGACTGTGGAAGCTTGTGACTGGGTCATGTCTCGTCCACGAGCCTTCTCATTGCTTCAACGCTCTCTACAGCCAGTAATCACAGCCGCCTGGCAGAATCACTCATAACCGAATTTTGGTACAGTGAAGAACATAAAGGTTTCCATAACGCCACTGAATACTGCGTGTGTAAGAGACAGCCCTGAAACTGCAGTGGAGCGTTCAACGTCATTGAAAGCTCTCTCGAATGCCTCAATATGCTCGGACCTCAGGAATATTGTACAAACTCTAAAATTACTTAAAAAGGGATCATTTCAGCCACAGAGAGTGCGTTAATACTTATAGGAAGTGATGAAGCTACCTAATAGCTCAAAAATATTCCTCAATAAAAATATCTGACATAACAACTAAAAATGGTGAAGTGCTAAGCTACAATAAAAACGTTTGATCTATATTTCGTAAATAATAATCAGGTATAAGCGCCCACGGTATATCTAGAGACGAGGAATATGAAAAAAATCTATCTGAAGAGAGTATTCAGTTTCCATGGACTGTATTCTGTAACACTCCAGCTTCCTTTAAGAGAAGCACATTAGTATAAGGCCAAACAACCGTTGGAACATTACATTGGTAGGCTCTCCACAACTTCCATATTTGTAAATAAAATCTATCAAAGAAATTACAACAGCTCTGAATCTTCAAAATGTTTGATGTTCTATAGGTCACAGGAAGGCTTACCAAGAACGAACCAACGAGTAACTTTACAACTTATCAAGTCCTCTTATCCCCCGTCAACACACACACACACACACACACACACACACACACACACACACACACAGGTGCGAGCGCGCCCGCGGTGCTTGTTGCGCGCAGGTAGATACTCGAAGCAGTCGACAAAGACTGCCTCTTATATTATGCTTGAGTAATAAAAAATGAAAACTGATTGAGATGTAATCTGAAAAGTTATATAAAAAACAATTTTTACTTTAATTTTTTAAACTATCGAGGTTTTGCATAAGCGGATGAGGTTCGCATGACAAGGACTACAAGGACTCTACACTCTCAGCGTTTGATAATCACCGTAAAAAAGATGTAGCGGAATGTCTCTAGAATTAACGTGATCTCTGCGAATGATGAGTTCAGCAATGAAGTCCCTACACTCTGTCAAAATAAGGTGAAAAAGGATTCATTTACTCCCGTGCTCGGATCAAGATTGTGATTTTTTCGTGAGTTCTGTTTATTCAGAAGCTATAAATCCACTGCTACATCCTGTAAAACTGAGAACTGTTCCTCGCTTTCCATCCACAGGTACATTGCCACAACCAAGATTAACATCTTTGACTATCATTAGCTATGCTGTAGTTGATTAATCCACTTAATATTTGTTCAAATTAAAAAAGAAATTCGCCGATTAAGAATTCACTTAATGTTACTTAAATTAGCGACAGATCATTAAGGGAAGAAAGGTAAGGAATATTATAACAACACTAATTATATTATTTGCAACTTATCGTTTTGGGTATAAGGGAACAGTTATTCGGTTCGAATTTTAACAGGGGCAGGTATTTCCTTTCCTCTTGAGTCTGACCCGACAGATGGCCCCACCACGGCTACGTGCTTTGACTGTTACAGTCCTAGAGCCAGCGTCCGCCATCCGGCGGAATTTTCCTGTTTCTCCATGCCTTTAGCTTATGACTTGGTCTTACCCTAATCCGACGTATCGTTAACGACGAGGGCCGGTGTGCCGGCCAGCCTGGATGTGTTTTTAGGCAGTTTTCCACATCCCACTAGGTGAATACCGAGCTGGTCCCCACATATTTATACTCTTCCATGGATTCCACTAGACGCAGACAGTTTGGGTACACTAATTCCATCCAAGACGGGGGGGGGGGGGGGGAGGGGAGGGGAGTGCGGGTTGCGGTAGGAAGAGCATCCACACCCCTTAACTTTAACCTTGCCAAATCCGATTCTAACCATGCCGACCCTGCGAAACCGCGGCATAAAGGCACAGATGTAAGTGAAAGGATCGGAGCCTGCTCCACTATATACTGATTATATACAGGAATTTCCCAATGTCTTCATGTAATCTCACGGTGCCCTAAAATAATGTTGTGAGAAATCCTGAACAGGAGCACCACTTTTCTAGAGGAGTGCTGCTGGCGGCAGAAATGATGAGGATTGTTAATGCCAGTTTCTTCTCCTGAGGCCGACTGGCTGAAAGGACCAAATTTATAAACTATTGGGGTGTTCCTTGGAGCTCGGCTGGCAGCCACGGGGGGTGTAAGGGACAGACTTTGGGTATCCACTTCTATTTTCGATACTGTTACTGATTTTCTATTTCAGAAGTTAGTGATTCACGGTGATTGAAAGAGTACTTATGGAAAGAATTTCCTCAGGGGTGGAATTCTGATCAAGTTTTCCGTTTTTATAGACTAGTATGTGCGGCTTACTTAAGGACAAATGATTGTTCGCAGGTGACCTCGAATTAGATCGCGGAGCTATTCGATGGCTGGAGATGGTGTTTGACACATAGCCAACACTGATTCAGAAAATATTGTTCTTTTAGAACACAAGTGTGCCTTTATTCAGACGAAGTAATGAGTGCTATTGACAGAAGATCTCAAAGTAATTCCGTATTTCTAGACATTTTGACACCATTTCTCACAAGTGGCTTTTAATCAAATTGCATGCTAAAGAGTATGCTCTCAGTTGTTCGACTGGGTTTTTAATTTGTTGTCAGAGAGTTCACAGTTCGTGGGACGGAAAGTCATCCAGTGAAACCGCAGTGATATCTAAGGTTCCCTAGTGACTGCACTCTGCACTTCTTCATACGGGATGTTCCAGGAAGAATAGTCAATATTCACGGATTTGACGGGATTGATCATTCGAAGCAATAATGACCAATAAACATGTGTTCCGAAATACACTCCTAAAGAGCTATGAGCATTTCTTCAGCCTCGATAGTGTGAAGCAAATGTCGCATACTGCAAGCTCTTTGCATTCCATTGCCTGGACTGAAGCAACGGCCTTGCCGCAGTGACTACGCCGGTTCCCGTAATATCACCGAAGTTAAGCGCTGTCGGGCGTGGTCGGCACTTGGATGGGTGACCATCCAGGCCGCCATGCGCTGTTGCCATTTTTTCGCGGTGCACTCTGCCTCGTGATGCCAATTGAGGAGCTACTCGACCGAATAGTAGCGGCTTAGATCAAGAATACCGTCATAACTAGCGGGAGAGCGGTGTGCTGACTCCAAACCCCTCTTATCCGCATATGAGCACTTCTTCATCTTTGATAGTGTGAAACAAATTTCTTCTACTGGAAGTTCTCTGCTTTCCATTTTTTTTGGGAGAAAGTAGTATGGACCAAACCAAGAAAATATTCTGTAGTTAAAATCTCTGTTTCACAATAGCTAAGATGAACAAATGTTCATAGCCCTTACGGTGCGCACTACAGGACCCGCGCTTACTGGACTTTTTTTTTCTTTTTTTGGAACGTACGACCACCTCTCAAAATATGGAATGCAACGAGCTTGCAAAAGAAGAGTTTTGTTTCACAGTCTCTAAGATGGAGAAGTGCTCATAAATCTTAAGACGTGCATTTTAGAATCCATGTTTACCAGTCTTTCGTGCTTCGAATGATCGTTTTTGTCATATTCCTGAATATTAGTCCTCTCTCCTGGGACACCCTGTATGAACGATTTAGGAGAAACTCTGAGTAGCCCTTTTAAGGTGAGTGCCCGATAAGCCAGCGAAGGTCAACAACGAACGACAGACAACCGCTTCTTTAACTGGGTTTGTGTCAGAACATAAGGGCGACGAATCGCAGCCAAGGAAGCGACTGGGCTTGGTTGCGATTCGCTCTTCTGGCGGTAACATAAAAGCGTTGGCGGTGCGTAGGGCTTCGGACTCCTTACCTAGTGTGAAAGCCGAGTCGAATGCTACTTAACGATTTGCTCCGTTTGTACAACAGGTGTATATTTATTGTATTTAAAAATACTGGAGTATGGAGTGGAATACGGAGACAGCATTAAAGTTGATAGAGTTTCATCAGGAGCGGTATGTTTATGGAAACCTACGAACTACGATTGTAAGAACAAACTGAGATTATTAGTCACTTGGAGGGAAACAAGTGAGCCGTTAGAAATTAATGTATATAATGCAAAAATGAAAATGGAATTTTTATTGACATCTTTTCGTCGTGAACGGCAAAGAGAAACAAACATAACTGGGGGTGGTGCATAATAGAACAGTAATCTTTGGAGATTATAGAGCCTACACAAATCAATAACCATTCGAATTTGTGACTTTCATTCGGAAATAGCTATGAAATAGCTCGTATTCCAATTAAGCTTTAAAATCAGACATTAATTTTGTCCCGCCACACTGCTCCCTATTTTTTAAAAGATAGGTTGCTCACCAGCGTCTTCTTCTTATTTTTCTTATGATCAGCTTCTTGCAGTAAAATAAATTCTGCACATGCGACGATTGCTAAATCCTCTTATTTCCTCCTAGTATCGGCAGATGAAATTGTAATAAAGACTCTACTTTATAACAATGGCAAAACGGGAGAGTCTTTACCAGGTAAAGTTGACAGAGCACATCGAAAGTTCCAAAGAAAGTAGCTGGTGTCGTATTATCGTAAAATAGGTGCCACCGATATGATAAGCTAGTTGGGGTGGCAGTCATTAAAGCAAAGGCGTTTTACATTGCGCCGCGATCTTTTCAGGAAATATCAATCATCAGCTTTCTCCTTCCGAATTCCAGACTATTTTATGGATCCCCATCTACACAGGGAGAAATGGCTAACATAATAAAACTGGAGAAATCAGAGCTCCCACGGACTGATTCAGGCGCTCATTTTTCCCACTTGCAATTCGGAAGAGGAAATGTCGAGAAATAGTCTGAAACCGTTTCTACTAACGCAGTGTCAAACACTTAATATTGTAAATGACAATGGAAAAAATATATACCACTGGAAGTACAACGTATCTATCTCGCATAATTTTTCCCCTGATTCATTGGTCTGAATACTTACCACACTGTAGCTCTTGGTGCACTTAGAAATAAATAATAAATGGAACTGGTTTATTCATCACTGTTCCCCAAGAGTACTGCTGTGATCTGTTTCAATGTTATGCTAGAAGAAAAAAAATTACCTTAAATGGTTAAGTGTGCACTGCAGATTAACCATGCGGATACAGTTGGAATATACAGACTTAGAGACGATTAAAATTCTGCAACTTTTTGGTGGAAGTTTAAAGTGCTTTGATTTTGACGCTACCTACATAGCTTCGAAATGGTATGCCGTTTGGTCTCTGTGAAGAATTTTGCAGAACTAGCAAGGGACCATTTGGCGATTGTTGGTGGTGTGCCTTGGCCAGTCCAGTGATCGGATGTTGGAATCTTTCTAAATGTAGTTAGATTGTTACGGGGTATTTATCTTTGATGTTGGAGAAGCGACAACTTCGGACGTCTCCCAAGGTTAAAAGCCAGTCTGGCAAACCTTATTAGGAAAGTTTCAAAAGTGTACCACTGCCGTGAATTGATCTGGGTCCACCCACAAAGGTTTCCTTGTTCACCAGTGGGACAATAAGCCGCGTGATTTGTCTCGCACCCCGCACATCGCTAAGAGAGCTTGGATTCTGTCCGTTGCCTCGAACGAGTGTTTCAACTGTTCTCATTATGTGGCGCCTCCCTTAACGTAAAGATTAAAGAAGACGCAGATTAGGAATCGACCCATAGGCTAATAGAAGTGTGATATGTATCATATCTTTATGTGGTATAGTCATCTCTACATTCTTGCCGGAGATTTTTGCTTTTCGAAACGCTGCCGAGTGATTTACCCAGCAGAACCGCTGGAACTTTTAAGAGCTGTCTTGCTGCAGCAATTTACCAATACTGATTATATTTACAGTAATACAGCCGTAATTACAATGTATGAAGCAGAAATTGTTCATTTACGAAATCTAGAAATAAACTGTCCAACTTGCTTTCTTACGTTTGACTGGGCTCGCAGCATAGTACATGTCACAGTACGATATTTTGAAAATGGTAGGTCAACACTACCTGCAATAAGTTCTTTATGACAGCTGTTTCGGTTTTATTGCCATTCTCATGTGAACTGCGAGTACAACGTTGATGACACTATCTACATATATGACGAATGTCCGTGTGAATAAATGTTCATTGTTATTTTACATTGATACTTACGTACAGTTTGATTTGGTGTCCATATTGCATCTATAGTAGACTGTTATTGTCAAATTTGTAGTGATTACGTGACATATAGTAATTATCAACGTATGGAATAGCTCGTTTACTATGATGCTCTGTGTAAACGAAGTGTCAAATAAATGTCAGATCATACTTTATAGTAAACTATCAGTCAAATATATGTCGAAACGTATTCCATAGATTGATAATTACTGTATGTTACGTAATCACTGCGAATTACATAGTGGCAGTTTACTATAGACGTCAAATCAAACTAGACGCAAGTACCAATGTAAAATTACAATGTATAATTACTGACATGGGCAACCGCCACATATATAGATAGTGTCACCTATGTTGTATTCGCAGGGCACTTGAGAATGGCAATAAAGCCGAAACAGCTTTCGTAAAGAATATAAAACTTATTGCAGCTAGTGTGGGCGTATCATTTTCAAAATGTCCAACTTACACTCGTCTGTCATGTCCACAATATATTTCTGTCTACTTGGATTAAGCATCATTTACACTGTTCGTTTAGTAAAACGATATAAAGGAAAACTCGATTATAGAAGTGTGTTATATTTGCATGATATTGAACCTACACTGATCAGTCGGCCTGTAATAAATAAAAAACATTCATCCTTCCACAGGCACCTTATTTTAATAGTTATGTGGAAAGTGCTCATATTTTTGTACAATCGTTGAAAGTCAGCAAAAGAAAACGATTAAAAAACTACAGAATTGCTGGATTTTGTCTTTGGCGTAGTTAATAACCTAGAATTGAAAGAAACCGTCAATTTTTCCAGTCACACCAACAGTTCGTCTAAAACCTACAACCAGGTGGATAATAAACAAAAGAATTCTATGGTTGATATTTTTTTTGCATTTCATTTGACACAAACGCAGACAAAATTGTAGACTTTCTACTATAAATGTTCAAGGTGTGTAAGGCTTTCAAGACTTATCAAAATGGCCACATGTATCTTTCCATTGTAAAAAGGGACTAAAATTCAAAGCTGGAGAAAGCCACAATTGAAGGAATGAAATGCTTGTTTGGTACTACAAACAGGTCTAGACATAGAGGCAATAATAAGACAGGCATGAGAAGCATGTTGGCCTCTGCAAGATAGCTTTCTTCAGAACGAGATGGCTACTAAAACTTTCTAACTTATGAAAACTTTTGACTTGCTCGTTGTCTTGGATTCCTATGTTCCCTGAAGAAGACCATTTCCTTCACCTGTCGCTATAAAAACAGAACGATATCTTGTCTGGACTGCACAATTTATTTGCAGACGCCTATGGGTTACAAGTATATAAATGACTTTTCTTGTTAAATCTTTTTCTCTTGCTAAGTATTCCTTCATTTTGTGACTCTGACTTGCACATTTCGATGCAAAATAATTTTCCTGTTCTTCTTATTCTCTCGTTCTGACTGACCTACCATTCTAGATATTTTTTCTCTAAACCTCTCTAGATCTATATTTCCTTTATTGATCACACTTATCTAGAGCCTTATATCCGTGGTTCATTCATCAGACTTTCGTTTTTCTGTTACTCTGTTAAGTCAGTATAGTATTTGAAACTCTTATTAAAATGTGTGGCTAGGAAACCAGCCTTCTTTTCTTTATGGTGGTTGAATGGAGGCAAAATTTTCATAAAGTGTTTTTGCTGGGTTCGGCCTTCTCATACTCGGAGCATAAGATTTGTTTATTATGTAGATCAATCCATGTGTCAAGATAGCACATAACTCTGCATCAAAGATTATTAAGTTTGTTCGGAGGACAGTAAACTGAGCTGAGAGTTCAGTTAACGAGGCGGACTATAGAGAGAGATTAGACTTTGTAGAACAGGTTATTAAGAGTTCAAAAATGTTCAAATATGTGTGAAATCTTATGGGACTTAACTGCTAAGGTCATCAGTCCCTAAGCTTACACACTACTTAACCTAAATTATCCTAAGGACAAACACACACACCCATGCCCGAGGGAGGACTCGAACCTCCGCCGGGACCAGCCGTATTAAGAGTAAGAGGGATTCAGGTAAGAGGTATAACGATAGATACAGCACAGAAAAAGGAGAACTGAATGGAACTAGTTTAAGGGATATTGGCAATTTAATACAAAGTTCGGCAGAATGAAGACTGTAATACTGTACCGATAAAACTTTACCGAACGTTCAAAGGTTTTAATGGCCATAGCCGCATTTGGGTTATCAGTGGTAACATGTGAAAATTTGAGTCGAACCGGCAAACGGACCCGGATTTTCCGCTTTGCGCGAACGGGCGCCGTAACTGCTTCGGCCATCCGAGCACGCTTCCCCTTCCCCCCAAATTTCCAGCCTGTTGTCCGCCCCCGTAGCGTAGCGGTAGCTTAGCTTTACCGTCTACCACGCAAGGGGGCCCGGGTTCGATTCCCGACAGGGGACTGTGTGTTGTGTGCCCTTCATCATCATTTTCATCATGATTGACACGCAAGTCGCCGACGTGGCGTCAACTAAATAGACCAAATACGGCGGCCGAATCCAGAAGGGGATATCCCGGGCAATAAATGCCATACGATCATTTAATTTCCAGCCTGTTACAATTGCGGTATCGTCACATAGCCGTGGACCTCTTACTCGTAGTGATCCATTCTTTCAGTGCGGATGCACACCATGCCCGATCCGTTACCTGTATCAGTGACTGAGAGTAAGGGGTTCGTAGGAAGGTGTTGCTAAGTCAGTAGAAAGTGACAGTCGGGGAATCTGGGTCGGACGGAATGTCCGAAAGAACTGACACCACATCGAACATCAATTATAATAGTCTCGTATTAGGTTGTGTGAGTTATTTAGAAGTAATGCTCGTACAGTGTGCAAGCACAAGGCTTGGAAGGGAAAGCGGTCTGACGAAGACGAGGGAGGGAGACAGCAGGGCAGTGCAGGCGGCGTAATGAGGCGTTGTAGCCGTGGCGCCCCCGCTGCGACTGCACTCGGCTGCACCGCGCTGACCCACATACTGCGAGCGGCAGCGGGCCGCGACCACGCGCTGCCGCAGAGGGGGCGTCACGGCTGCCGCCTCTCCCACTCACCGACAGCCACTCGTCTTCTCCACTGTGGAGCCCTCAGGGGGTGGGGAAGATGATTCTGCTATATCACGTAACCTACTCCACGCGGCATGATGGAAGACAGTGTAGGTCTCATACACTGAGGTTATAGGATAGCGATATTCACATATACATTAATGATTTACCAACCACTGTATCAACTAAATTCATCTATACTGATGACATCGCACTGGTAGCAAAGAGCAGTAATTTCGAAGATGGTGAACGAAATCTTACGGAGGATCTGGAGATGATGTCAACTTTCTTTAAGACCTGGAGATTGATCCCATCAAAAACTAAATCTCCTGTTTCCATCTAGCGAATCGTGCTTCGAACTACAAACCAAGAGCTCTGCTCAATGGACAAACATTGAGGTACAATCCTTTCCCAAAATATCTCGGAATCACTCTAGATAGAACCCTGAGCTACAAAGAGCACATCACCAAGCTTTCTCATAAAGTTGCTGCAAGGAACAACATACTACATAAGCTCAGTGGTACAACCTGGGGAGCCTCTGCTGACTGTCTGCGTTTAACTGGCATCAGTCTTGTGTACTCTGCTGCTGACTACTGTGCACCTGTCTGGTTGCAAAGTGTCCATGTGAAGAAGGTAGACACAAAACTTAACGACACAATGCGCTGTATTACTGGTTCCATCAAATCAAACCCGCCGGCCGGGGTGGCCGAGCGCTTCTAGGCGCTACAGTCTGGAACCGCGCGACCGCTACGGTCGCAGGTTCGAATCCTGCCTCGGGCATGGATGTGTGTGATGTCCTTAGGTTGGTTGGGTTTAAGTAGTTCTAAGTTCTAGGGGACTGATGACCTCAGAAGTTAAGTCCCATAGTGCTCAGAGCCATTTGAACCAAATCAACCCCATGCCACTGGTTACCTGTACTGAGTCACATCCCTCCACCTCACTTAAGGCGGAAACAAACTCCACTGAGGGAGGCCCAGAAAATCTCTGCATCACCCTCTGTACCACTGCACCAGGAATTCTGTCATCCGCCACAGCAACGATTGCGATCAAGACCAGCAAGTGTTACTGCAGGACAACTCATTGCGGATGGTTTTGATCTAAATGAAAGCTGGAAGCATGAATGGACAACAAAAACACTGGGAACAAAGAGCCCATCACCTTGATCCCACAAACAAGCCAAAAGGTTTTGACCTACCGAGGAACCTCTGGTGCCGCCTCAACAGGTTACGGACTGGACATGGTTGTTTTAGCTACTTCAGGTACAAATGGGCTGGATCAGTTCACCAATGTGTGAATGTAATGAGGGACGTACGACGAACGTATCCCTTAGGACAGTGCGGCGAAATTTGGCGTTACTGGCCTATGACAGCAGACGACAGACGCGAGTTCCTCCTCTAACAGCACGACATCGCCTGCAGCGCCTCTCCTGTTCTCGTGACCATATCAGTTGGACCCTAGACGATTGGAAAACCGTAGCCTAGTCAGATGAGTCCCGATTTCAGTTGGTAAGATCTCATGGTACGGTTTGAATGTGGCGCAGACACCATGAAGCCATGGACCCAAGTTATCAACAAGGCACTGTGCAAGCTAGTGGTGGCTCTATAATGGTGTGGGCTGTGTTTACGCAGAATCGACAGGGTCTTCTGGTCAAATGGTTATGTTCAGCTACTTGGAAAATATTTGAAGTCATTCAACAACGATGTAAATTTTACAGATGACAATGCACCATGACACTGGGCCACAGTTGTTTGCGATTGGTTTGAAGAACATTCTGGACAACTCGAGAGATTGATTTCGGTACGCAGATCTTCTAACTTGAATCTCATCGAACATAATCGAGAGATCAATTCGTGCACAAAAACATCTACCGGCAACACTTTCGTAATAATGGACGGCTATAGAAGCAAAAGTAGGCGCGACGTGATATTTAGGAAGTATCCCACGATTTTTGTCACTTCCGTGTGTGTAGTAAGGATGACATCTTCAGCTGTACTTGCTGGGTTTGACACGAAAACATCTATTCGTTCGTCGGTAGAACTTTCTTGCGTGACAGAAATACCGTCAGATTTGAATCGCTGATTACGTGCTCGTCACGCAGTATTTGTTTTGCCTGTGACGTCGTCGTACCAGTGAAGGCGCATGCGCCTGCGCGTGATTATTACGAATTAGGTTTGTGTAAAATTATAAGCTGGTGTAGCACGGAAAAACTTTTAGCTAGGACACCGATTCGGATGTCATTGTCAAGAGCTTGCGGAGCTCTATTAGGACCCAAAGTATGACAATAAATTGTCTTGTTCTTGCATTTACAGACTGTACGATTGACGTCTGCGTAAACGTTAACTCAATATTTGGGAATTTTAGCAAAGTAAATTTAACAAATAGAACGTTCGGTTTCTCTGGCACCTATATTACTAAACAGCTAAAGCGGTTCATGGTCCTAGTTGTAGATTACCTAGGTATCTAACGGCTTCCAGGAGCAACAAAAATATGATTTTAATTCATATAATTATCGGCTGAATGTAAAAATTTTGAAATGCTGTCATAATCTACTCATTAAGAGGTATAGTTTTAGGTTAAACGTTTAACACTGGAAGACATGTGCTACATCTATAATTTGTGTATATCAAGGACAGCCAAGAACTCGACTCCTGTGAGGTGCTCATGCATACATGCGAATCTCCCTCGTCTGAGTGCACACTCCCCCGTCTACCACACCACCCTGTCTGATCAGGAAAAGGGCGAAGCGGGGCGGGTGGAGGGGGGTGGAAATGCAAAAGTGCCGGATGCAGCATACAGCTAGTATTATATATCGTATTTCTCAACCACACATCTCACAAACAAAACTAATATTTAGAATTATTTATTTATTTTTGACGCGCTGAAGACATAATAAAATTCATACCTCGACCAAACTGTTTGCAAACAGCCAGTTGCGCAGATTTTCGTCGCACAGATTGTCATGTAATCGTGACTTATTTAGCTTCAAATCTCAGTATGGAGATGTGGAAATCAACGTAGAACTCTTGGACAGTTTGAGCATAAGTGAATTTGTGTTTTAATCGGGAATTACATTGCAAATCGACTAATTCCTATGCAGATGCACAAGGGCCCTTTCAGCTGAAATGGTAGACGTTCTCGAAAACACGTTAGAGACGGATGTACGGTTAGCTGTGTCCTCATACTTTCAGAAAGGTATTCGTGCAATTTCTTCAACGCCGAAACTGATTGTCCACAATTTGCGTTTTCTTTAATAACAGTGAGCTTATGGAAATGGATATTGTTCCTTGTCAGAACATGTCCCTTCCACAACGTGATTTCCTTTTTAAATGCATTTACTTTCGCCATGAAATCAGAAATAAGTTCCTTCTCGCCTTGCAACGTCTTACTGAGTGCAGTCTGCAGTGCACTATATTCAAAATGGAAGGTCTGAAATCCATTCCGGATCTTCTAATTTTTGTTCTTGCTTTCCTTTTTTCTTCAGGAATACAACAGTAACTCCGTCCGAAGGGGCCTTGAAGACCCGGTGCTACCTACTGACTGCTGTGTCATCATCATCCCATAGGCGTCACTGGATGCGGATATGCAGGAGCATGTGTTCAGCAAACCACACTCCTGGCCGTTATCGGCTTTCGTGACCGGAGAAAATCAACAATAGCGAGTCTTAAATCTAAAATTGTTCCAGTCATGTCGCATCACTTAAGTAGTGTACTTTGCAATAATACAGAGTGGTCAGGAACAGTCTACAATGCTTGTAAGGATGTTGCGGGGTAGGTTGTGCTGAGAAATAGTTGTTGAGAAAAAATTCGATACTTCGTGCCGTTTCCGATTAAATTAACATTGAAGTTCAAAATATCCACGGGTATGCTGCCGGTCTATAGTGTCCAACGGGCACAATATTTCGGCGATCATACATGTCGCCATCATCAGGTGAACTGACGGACTGAGCTCCTGTGAACGTGCCGGCACGGAGATCCGTACGCTATGGCTGCTCAGAGGGAACTGGGTTCGGTCGCGGCGGCGGCAGATTTAAATACCCTCCGCCCGCGGCGCGCTCCCTCCGCCGTCCGCGCCCCGCGCCAGGGTCGCGCGGTGGAACAGATTGCGACGGCGTCTGAGATGACGTCGGTGTGATGGCTCTGTCCGCCGTGGTCGTCACAACTATACGTTTGCTCGATTTACTCTTGATTAACCCGATCGCTGGTTCCCAAGCCTTGCTAAGATTATAGCCACAGTCACGGTTTATGAGGTCGTCATTGGTGCGAATTTCGATGGCCTCTCTAACAACGCTGTCCCAGTATCTCGACGTCTGTACCAGAATCCTCGTGCGGTCATACTCCATGGCGTGATTTTCCGACAAACAATGTTCAGCGACCGCCGACTTGCTCGGGTACATCAGTCGAGTGTGCCTCTGGTGTTCACGGTATCGATCCTCGACGGTACGCATCGTCTGACCAATATACGACTTGCCACATTGGCACGGAATCTGGTACACGCCGGCCTTCCTCAAACCGAGGTCATCTTTGGCGCTCCCCACCAGTGCACGAGTTTTGTTTGGAGGACAAAACACAGTTCCGACCCGGTGTTTCTTCAGAATGCGGGCGATTTTCCCAGATAGTGCCCCTGTGTATGGAATAAATGCAGTGCCTACCTCCTCCCTCGTGACTTCATCCATCTCAACAGGTTGTGCTGCAGTGGTTGGGCGGAGAGCACGTTGAATCTGCCACTCTGAGTACCCATTTTTTCGAAATACAATTCTCAGATGTTCCAATTCCTGGGGTAGACTCTCTGCGTCAGAGATAGTGCGCGCCCTATGTACTAGAGTTTTAAGTACCCCATTCCTCTGTGAAGGGTGGTGGCAGCTGTCTGCGTGCAAATACAGATCAGTGTGCGTAGTCTTCCGATACACCCCATGACCTAGGGTGCCGTCAGCCCTTCTCTTGACCAAGACGTCAAGGAAAGGTAATTTACCCTCCGTTTCAGTCTCCATAGTGAATTTGATGTTGGGGTGTATGGAGTTTAGATGTGTAAGGAAGTCAAGGAGTTTATCCATACCATGTGGCCAGATGACGAACGTGTCGTCCACGTAACGGAAAAAGCAAGTAGGTTTCCATACGGATGACGACAGGGCTTCCTCCTCGAAGCTCTCCGTAGATGTCGTTTGCTAAGTACTCTTGCCTTTCTAAAGAGATGTCGTTCCGAGAATGTTGTTCCAAATTTTGCTAAGGTTATGCATCACATCGATTCTGCAGCAGCTAAGAGAATCAAGAAACGAACCAGCCTCGCATTGGTACGTGAGAGAGTGCAATTCACCCGCCGGAGCATTGAGTTCATCTCACAGGAATTACTCAAACTACATTTGCAACTGGCTAGTAAGTTCACTTCTTGTTCCTGGGATTGGATTGATGGTGTCACCTGCGTGTCAGCTGATTCCGCCCATAAGAAGGCTACGGGACGTCAAACAGCTAAGTTCTCACGCCTCCTTGACAAACCATCCCTGCAGGTTCCGTTCAAGACTGTCATCAATTTGAGTGGCTTGGTGTTGAATGATGATGCGGTCTCAGTTTTGCAGAAAGGTCTCAACTTCGCTCCCACCCCCAAGTTCACTCCGGTCGCAGAAATTGTTAGTGCTGTTGAACAGGTTGCAGCTCGACTTCCGCCAGAATCAGCCGAGGAAATATGTCGTGAAACTTGTCATGCGTTGACGAAATCCAAGCCGATGAAGTCAAATATCAGCAGTAAAGAGAGGGCGGCCATTCGTGATCTGAGGGAGCGCTCTTAAATTGTTGTCTTATCGGCTGACAAAGGCAATGCTACAGTTGTTGTCTCCCATAAGGACTACACTGATAACATGCAGAGCCTGCTAAATGACGATTCCTACCGGAAGATGAGCGTTGACCCCACAAAGAAGGTGGAGAACAAGACAAGGGCGCTTCTCAAGGACGCAGATTTACCGGAGGGTGACGCTAAGAAATTGTATCCCCAAGGTCCGGTACCGCCTAGACTATATGGACTCCCGAAGGTTCACAAAGAGGGGGTACCATTACGCCCCATTGTCAGCAACATCAGGGCACCTACATATTTGTTGGCCAAATACCTGACGGGAATATTAAGTCCTTATGTGGGTAAATGCCCTCATCACATCCGTAATTCCGTGGATTTTGTTAAACGCCTTGATAGCTTCAGGTTGGATGAGTCAGATATCATGGTGAGTTTTGACGTCGTTTCCTTGTTTACGACGGTACCCCTGCGAGAGTCAGTAGAATTGATTAGTCAGAAGTTTGACGAGATGACCACTGAACTTTTTAGGCATGTCTTGACTTCCACGTATTTTCTTTTTAATGGAGAATACTACGAACAAACGGAGGGAGTCACCATGGGTAGCCCACTCTCACCGGTGGTAGCGAATTTGTACATGGAGAAATTCGAGGAGGAAGCCCTGTCGTCATCCGTATGGAAACCTACTTGCTTTTTCCGTTACGTGGACGACACGTTCGTCATCTGGCCACATGGTATGGATAAACTCCTTGACTTCCTTACACATCTAAACTCCATACACCCCAACATCAAATTCACTATGGAGACTGAAACGGAGGGTAAATTACCTTTCCTTGACGTCTTGGTCAAGAGAAGGGCTGACGGCACCCTAGGTCATGGGGTGTAACGGAAGACTACGCACACTGATCTGTATTTGCACGCAGACAGCTGCCACCACCCTTCACAGAGGAATGGGGTACTTAAAACTCTAGTACATAGGGCGCGCACTATCTCTGACGCAGAGAGTCTACCCCAGGAATTGGAACATCTGAGAACTGTATTTCGAAAAAATGGGTACTCAGAGTGGCAGATTCAACGTGCTCTCCGCCCAACCACTGCAGCATAACCTGTTGAGATGGATGAAGTCACGAGGGAGGAGGTAGGCACTGCATTTATTCCATACACAGGCGCACTATCGGGGAAAATCGCCCGCATTCTGAAGAAACACCGGGTCGGAACCGTGTTTTGTCCTCCAAACAAAACTCGTGCACTGGTGGGGAGCGCCAAAGATGACCTCGGTTTGAGGAAGGCCGGCGTGTACCAGATTCCGTGTCAATGTGGCAAGTCGTATATTGGTCAGACGATGCGTACCGTCGAGGATCGATACCGTGAACACCAGAGGCACACTCGACTGATGTATCCGAGCAAGTCGGCGGTCGCTGAACATTGTTTGTCGGAAAATCACGCCATGGAGTATGACCGCACGAGGATTCTGGTACAGACGTCGAGATACTGGGACAGCGTTGTTAGAGAGGCCATCGAAATTCGCACCAATGACGACCTCATAAACCGTGACTGTGGCTATAATCTTAGCAAGGCTTGGGAACCAGCGATCGGGTTAATCAAGAGTAAATCGAGCAAACGTATAGTTGTGACGACCACGGCGGACAGAGCCATCACACCGACGTCATCTCAGACGCCGTCGCAATCTGTTCCACTGTGCGACCCTGGCGCGGGGCGCGGACGGCGGAGGGAGCGCGCCGCGGGCGGAGGGTATTTACACTCCTGGAAATGGAAAAAAGAACACATTGACACCGGTGTGTCAGACCCACCATACTTGCTCCGGACACTGCGAGAGGGCTGTACAAGCAATGATCACACGCACGGCACAGCGGACACACCAGGAACCGCGGTGTTGGCCGTCGAATGGCGCTAGCTGCGCAGCATTTGTGCACCGCCGCCGTCAGTGTCAGCCAGTTTGCCGTGGCAGTCTTTAACACTGGTAGCATGCCGCGACAGCGTGGACGTGAACCGTATATGCAGTTGACGGACTTTGAGCGAGGGCGTATAGTGGGCATGCGGGAGGCCGGGTGGACGTACCGCCGAATTGCTCAACACGTGGGGCGTGAGGTCTCCACAGTACATCGATGTTGTTTCCAGTGGTCGGCGGAAGGTGCACGTGCCCGTCGACCTGGGACCGGACCGCAGCGACTTACGGATGCACGCCAAGACCGTAGGATCCTACGCAGTGCCGTAGGGGACCGCACCGTCACTTCCCAGCAAATTAGGGACACTGTTGCTCCTGGGGTATCGGCGAGGACCATTCGCAACCGTCTCCATGAAGCTGGGCTACGGTCCCGCACACCGTTAGGCCGTCTTCCGCTCACGCCCCAACATCGTGCAGCCCGCCTCCAGTGGTGTCGCGACAGGCGTGAATGGAGGGACGAATGGAGACGTGTCGTCTTCAGCGATTGGAGTCGCTTCTGCCTTGGTGCCAATGATGGTCGTATGCGTGTTTGGCGCCGTGCAGGTGAGCGCCACAATCAGGACTGCATACGACCGAGGCACACAGGGCCAACACCCGGCATCATGGTGTGGGGAGCGATCTCCTACACTGGCCGTACACCACTGGTGATCGTCGAGGGGACACTGAATAGTGCACGGTACATCCAAACCGTCATCGAACCCATCGTTCTACCATTCCTAGACCGGCAAGGGAACATGCTGTTCCAACAGGACAATGCACGTCCGCATGTATCTCGTGCCACCCAACGTGCTCTAGAAGGTGTAAGTCAACTACCCTGGCATGTTTGGGACTGGATGAAGCGTCGTCTCACGCGGTCTGCACGTCCAGCACGAACGCTGGTCCAACTGAGGCGCCAGGTGGAAATGACGTGGCAAGCCGTTCCACAGGACTACATCCAGCATCTCTACGATCGTCTCCATGGGACAATAGCAGCCTGCATTGCTGCGAAAGGTGGATATACACTGTACTAGTGCCGACATTGTGCATGCTCTGTTGCCTGTGTCTATGTGCCTGTGGTTCTGTCAGTGTGATCATGTGATGTATCTGACCCCAGGAATGTGTCAATAAAGTTTCCCCTTCCTGGGACAATGAATTCACGGTGTTCTTATTTCAATTTCCAGGAGTGTAAATCTGCCGCCGCCGCGACCGAACCCAGTTCCCTCTGAGCAGCCATAGCGTACGGATCTCCGTGCCGGCACGTTCACAGGAGCTCAGTCCGTCAGTTCACCTGATGATGGCGACATGTATGATCGCCGAAATATTGTGCCCGTTGGACACTATAGACCGGCAGCATACCCGTGGATATTTTGATTATCAAATACGCTGGGAGAAACTCAAGATTCACAACATTGAAATTAGTCAATCAGGCCGTTGCGCGCGCAAATTCAAGCGGTGCGCTAGAGGCAGATTCTCCAAACGTGTTTTTCGTTTGGTTTCCTTAAACCGAACAATACATCGATACAAAAGTTGGGCATGGGGCGGCAGTAAAAATCGACACCGAGCCAAAGGCTGAGCAGTATTGTGCGCTATCAAATACGCTATGAGAACAACTGAAACTAATTGTACCAGCCGCGAAGCTTGAATTTGCGCATGCAACCGCCTGATTGACTAACTTCAATGCTAATTATCTGGGAAACCGGCGCTACGTATGGAACTTTTTCCTTAACAATTATTTTTCAGCACGACCTACCCTGAAACATCCTTACAAGCTTCTTAGACTGTTACTGATGAACCTGCATACAACGTCTCCGTAGTCTTCCTCCAGTACCATCAAAAATTGTTGCAGCTGACGATGTAATAATGCGTGCGCATTCAGAAAATTTACTATTCGCACCAAGAATTCCATTACGTGTTTCATGCCTTCATATTTAACATAATGTACTTCTTGATGTACATGACAATGAATCCCGTACATCTCGTCTGTCAATAGTTATAAGTTTTAGCTCGTCAACTAAATCTTTAAATTCTTTCTGCATCACGTTGTAATTTTGTTTCATAGCAGATTTACGTAGTCGTCAATCATGCGAGTAGATAATAGGTACTTAGAGTTCTCATCCTTCTTCTCTGTGATTGCTATTCACTTTCAAACAATTACGACGACAGATCGCTGGACTGCCTTTTCTTTACGCAAACACTCACAGGACTTCTGAACTTCCTTTATGTCACGAACAAATAGTGAAGGATAAACTGTGCTGATTATTCTTCTATAAGTAATCTGCAAATTCCTAGTAAGGTGTCTTCGTGAGAGGCTGCTCTTTACACAAATCTGAAGTGAGAAATGTGTAAGTTTTTGCAGTAGCGCGTGTGTTGCCTTAACAAAGTTTTGTGAGGTTCCAGTCGAGCCACGAGCTGATGTATAGCACTCTTCAATACCTATCATCTGCAAGAGCTTCTTCGGTTCTGGTGTTGACACAATACGTGTACCACGAGGTGCTGTAATGAGGCGCACATGAAGAGAGCCGCATTTTCCAGTTACCGTGCAAGGCACTGTGTGTGGTTTTCCGATCTTGTTACCACCGTAACCTCTTCGAACCGGCACAGAAGACAGCTTTTCAAGAACAATTGCTCCACGAATAGTTGTAGAAACTTCCTTGGAACACTTCACACCAAGCCCAATGTGCCCATTTGAGCCACCAATAACAACAAATGCTTTGAATCTTGTCCTCTGGCCAGCACGGGTTTGTTTCTGTGCTGGAATGATTTTAAGAGCTTCATCTTTCAAAAAGGTGCCAAGGAATAAATCAGTTATTTCAAACTCCTTAACTGACAGTGAGAAAACAAGATATTTGCTCAAGTGTGCGTATTTTCTCATTCATCTCCAATGGACCCAGTTTCGTAACAGGAATCTATTTCTTCTCGGTTTCTTTGCCTCCATGGCCTAGGACGTGACCTTTACCACGACCACAGCGCCTTGGGCGTCCACGACCACCTCTGAAACCAAAACCACCACAAAAACCCTCTCGTCCACCGGCTGGATCAGCGTCCGCCATGTTTGGTATACTCTTCTGTCAATTGATACGATTTTGGCGAACTGAGGGAAGTCGCACGAACTACAAAATGCCGCACCAAATGCCGGACGAAATAGTGTCATACTATACTGCTAAATCAAATGTCGCTCTGTGGTGAGTAGTTTCGAGACGGACCGAGAAAACTGAGATTTACCGAGACTGGCAGAGCTGCTGGCCGCACCATCGTTCAGCCAAACGAAATAAAACGTGAGAAATGCAACTGGCCAAACTATGTCAGGTGCTCACAGAACGGGCAGAAATGCACAATCCACAAATGTAAACAAACTTAACTTTCAACACATAGTTTTGCTTTTCAAACGGTGCGTGTATGTTTCTTCTACGGAAATGAAAAGTAGAGGTACAATTAGAGACGGAAAAATTGTTTTCACTGTTCTAAACCTCATACCTTCTGGAATACGTGGGCTTTAAAGGAGGGCAACGGCGCTGCAGTTTCTGCCGTAATTCCAAGAGCAAGGGTTGCCTACAGCAGGTTTCAGGACAGTATACGCAACCCGCATTACGGCGTTACAGCATTACGGCAGAAACTGTGGCACCGTTTCCATTATTTTAAGTCTAAGTATCCCAGAAGGTATAAGGTTTAGAGCAGTGAAACCAAATCTGTCATCACTAATTGTACCTCTAGTTTTCATTTTAGTAGAAAGAACATACATGTGCCGTTTAAGAAAACGTAACTTTGTGTTGAAAATGATGTTTGTTTACTTCTAGTGATTTGTGCATTTCTGCCCATTGTGTGAGCCCGTGACATAGATACATCCCTGGAAAATTGCATTTTTCACATTTTCTTTCATTCTGGAAACGTATGAGGTGGCAAAGTTAGGTAGAACACCCTGTATATGTCTTGTGGTAGCCTAATTCACTGCATACAAACATACAGACTACGTTCATCCAGTATTTGTGAGTGAGAACGCTTAGCTACGTCCAACAAACTTTTTAACATAATTTCAAGACTCTTTCAAACTTTTTCTCGCTTGTATGCTTAACGTCAAATATTTATCGCATTAACTAATTTGTAAAATAATCCGTCCTTTGGAACTGTTTTACACATGGAAATTCGACTCTCTAAAGAATCATTGGTTTATTGATTATTGTTATGTGGCTACTGTTCTTGTAAGGGTTAAGTTTAGACCGAATTTTAAACGCAATAAGTTTCTGCATAACGTTTACAAAAGTCTTATATCTTTCACACGAAAATTTAAATTCTTAATGTTAGTGAAATAAAAGACAAATTAAAAAATCTGACCGACTAAGCCGGTGGCACAAGAGGACAAGCGGGTATTTAGACAATAGCGCTGCGGCATCGTCTGTAACTTAGGTGGGCGTCGTAGACCAATCTGAGGTAGCTTCCCGACTTTAGAGACCACAGGTATCCTATATCAAATTGTTCTTGTTGACGTCCTCTACATCAGCCGTGACACATCGTAAACAGCTTTCTTTTACACCCTGTAATCATAGGCGACAAGCTCGAGTGATAGACGCCACAAGAAAGCCGTTGTGCATCACCGACAGGTTTGTTACTGAAATTCCGCGAAGAGTTGGGTAACATATTACTTCCTCTCTCCCCTTCATAGAGCGAGATGGCTCAGTGGTTAGCACATTAGACTCACATCGAAGAGGATGATGTTTCAAATCCCCGTCCAGTCATCCAGCTTCAGGTTTTCCGTGATCGCTTTAGGCAAGTGTTGGGATGGTCCCTTCGAAAGGGCATGTCCTATTTCCTTACCTATTACGAACTACGTGTCTAATGATCGCATTGTCGATGGGCCAATCTGCAATTTTCCTTCTTTTTTTTCCTCTCGCATACGTCTCTCGAAATGACCAACGAGAAAACCAGATAAATTAGGAGGTTGATCGTCAATCATTCTTCCCACGTATCATTCGCAAATGAAAGGGGAATGGAGGAATATGAAAGTGATTCGATAAATACCCTCCTCTACATGCCGTACGGTGGCTTGTGCATATATGATGTACGTGAATGTGCAATATTAATTTTTTATCTAATTTTTCCTACATGTTTCTATATTTGAATATTTCCTTTGAATTTAAACATTCCATTTTTTTGTTGCCTAATATCTCCTGAAAGATTTTTTACTCGTTTGTCCCAGGAAAAGTCCTAGTGGTTTGATGTCCTTGTGGATGGAGTGTTCAGTGCACTGGACACCCACCATAAGACCATGATTAAATGCGGCATCGCCCTTCTTCTCCATCCTGTGCCCGACTGTTACTATGACGACCAGGTACAAGGTGGCGCGTTGACGTCACCATCACGTGATCGCCTCCCCCTCCCCCCACCGCGCAACGAAATTGTGACGTCACACTAATCGTCTTGTCCGACACGCTTCGCTCCGTGCAGAGCCCAACGGAAGTCAATATGCAATTGTAAAGGTGCCCACTAAACGTCTTAACATTCTGGTGTGCTATCGAGAGCTTGCACGCATTTATACACGCAGTCAAGAATTATTAAACTCGTTTGAAATTGTTACTCGCATCCCACCGGAGATGACTGCTAGCACTCATAAGTCCTGCAGTGTCACGTGCTGTGACGTACACGCGACGTTATGCCTTTTTTCGTGAGGCTCGCACGTGACTCGCCGCCGTATTCCATTCACCTTGGCGGCAGGAACGCTCTCTCTCAACCTAAGAGTAACTCACACTCACCTAATGCGGATAAGTACACCATAAAGCATTTTTCGTGACTGTGTGTTTTCGGTGCGGTTGTACGCCTTGAAGAGATATGGTCCTCTCCTCTGACTGAAAAGCTTTCGAGCCCATCAGAACTATTATCTGTCCTGTGAACGTTCTCCAATATACGACTCCTTCCTTGGTTCTGTTTAACTCCCCGAAGTACGACTTCGTTTTGCGTCTGTGTAACGGTTTCGTAAATCGAAATTATGTCAGTAATCTGTGGGTGTGTAACTCGTCCAGTGCACTGCAGATATGTCCAGCAAACTGAAGATACGAGATATGCTTACAATTTCGTAGGTGGTAGGCAGACACTATTGGTAAACAGGGGGCGAATGGTAGGCAGACACTATTGGTAAACAGTGGGTGAAGGGTCCGTTTTCTCGGCTCAGTCTGGCATCTATTTTTTTCCTGATTTAGTGTGAACCTGTTCGGCGTCCTGGACGGAGCGTACCTCCTGTAAATACGCGACTGCTGGATTACAAGTGTACGTGCAGCGCCGTCTCTTTTTGTTTCACTAACCTGACACCACATTATGTGATTCACCAACTATAAAAAGTGTTTTCGCATGGTCTACGTTTTAAGACTGCAGCAGCAGCTTTTTGCTATTATACTTCCTAATATCTTCGCTTAAAGATCTACATTTGCATATACACAACTAAGCTAAAATATCCACCGACAACGGAAGAGCATTAATGAACATAGAAAAACGACTAACACAAGTTTATGTTAAGAATTTGTAAGGCAAGGATTCATTTTACTGTCCCGGTTGTGGAAATTTTAAGTTGAAGAGGCAACAAAAAGTAATTTCAGCAAAAGAATAGAACTACAAGGTGATTATATGTGATTGTAATTCTGAATGGGACAGACAAAATATTTACGGTAAATTGTAGATTAAGAATTAACTATGCTAAGACTAAAGCTTAGAAAAGTGATAGGAAGTCAACGATTTGCTTAAGTAATAATAGAACTCAACGGATTCTCTTCCATAGGAAGAAAGAGTACAGAAGGTGGCGAAATCAAGAGAAGGGCCATAAATAGATAGACACGCATAAAGAAAGTCTTCTTCAACAAAATGATTTTTACCGGTATCAAATTCTGAAATGGAACCGAGGGTAAAGTTTCTGAAAATATACACGTGGAACCCAGTGTCGCATAGAAGAATCTGAAACACTGGAGGAAAAGAAACGGCTTATGAAATGTGGAGCTACAGAAGATTGTTAAAAGTTAACTGACTGGTAAAGCAAAAAATAAAAATCTGCTGGAAAGAATAGAAGTGTACTGGCGTTACATCTGCGTCGGTAACCAGGAGTATCTAACTTGGCACTGGAAGGAGCAGTCAAAGGAGAAAAACTGTAGGGATGAAACAAGCCTAGAAAATGAAAAATAAATTCTGGAAGGTTTTAGATGTAGGCAGTACATACAAAGAGAACGACTAGCATAAAACAGGAATATGTGAGGGACAGTTTCTGCTGTGCACTATAAGCAATAAACGCAAATTTCCACAAATACTGTCACACTTGTGTGAGCTGAACTGCGCGATTTCTGCCAATAACGTTGATTTTATGAAAGGAACAAGCGTAAATTTGTGGTAAACGCCTTTGCATTTTATACTGGAGCCTCGTGATTGCCAATAATCTTACCACTTCGTGCTTAAAATGTCAAATCCAAGAACTATGAAGTGTGTTTAGGTTTACCTTTTTTTGCCAAGGTATAGATTGGGAGATATAAAAAGATGAAGATACTTGTTAATTTGTGTCAGAAATTGTACAAAATTTTTCAAGCCCTTCTTGATATATAAATACGTCTTAATTTTCTCGTACGTTATAATCTTGGTTTTTAAATTAATGCAGGAGGAACTAAAGTAAGTTCTCGGACACTAAATATCATAATAAAGTAGAACGAACATTTGGCATGAATATTCCACATGCGGGGTGGAATATAAACTGCCAAAGTTTCTGTGAACAGTACGCAATCTAATATGAAGCTGTCCCGGCTTCATAAATTTTGCTTAGCTCATTTGCGTCAACGCATTATCTGTCAATTGGCCGGGTGGGCGGGGATAAGCACGGACGCACGAGAATTTCGCCGGCACATGAAACGCGCAGAGCTGCGCATATCGAGAGCTGCAAATCCAATACGTCAGTGCAGGTACATCCCGGTACGTGTTTCGTTTGCTAACACTGTGTGACCTTTGGAATTAACCTCTTTAAAAAATGAAACTAATCATAGATTTCTTGGGAGCCTACAGTCGCAAATGAATGGGAAGGAGTACAGATACCGCAAGTGAATGGGATGGAGTACGGATGGTTTCTTTCTATACGAAACATCAAAGAGCACTACTCATAATTTATTGTGGACAATATGTTTGATGTCGATATGGGAAGGATTCTTTGACACATTCAGAGCTCAAATATAATAACTTCCCTTGAATTGTAATAAAAACTGCTCCCAATACGAGCAGATATTTAAGTTAGTAGGCATATTATTCGGGTGCAGCATTGCTCATTATCTCGGAACAAAATAACTTTCTCATGGAGAGAGGTACGCTTTGATTCCTATTTTCCTGAAAGGCATCCGACACCGTCGACTTACAGATAAAATGAAATCTTAATAGGTATTAATTTACGGACGGAGTTCTGAATGTTTCTCTGTACTGCAAATGCTAAACAGAAAGAAAGTAACGACCATTGTTAGCTGTATGAACGAACAATTTTGCACATGAAGTGAGCTGCTTTCCAGTAGTTTTTAATTATCTATAGATCGATTCGTGAGTATTGTTCATCATTCTGAGACCCTTGCCAAGTTTTCTTAAAAGAAGAAACTGGGAAGACCCAGAGAAGAGCGGCACGTTTCGTCACAGGATCGAGTACACGGAGCGGGAGTGTTACGGAGGTGCTTGTCAAACTCCAGCGGCAGACGCTACAAGAGAGGCGTTGTGCATCACGAAGAGGTTTACGGTTGTAATTTCTAGAGCTTACAATCCAAGAAAAGACGGGAAAATTATAAATGCTCCCTACGACATACGGTTCTCGAAATGACCAACGACGTAAAATTGGAGAAATTAGAGTTCATACGGAGCTTCATCGACAGTCGTACAGTTGGTGAGCGGAATAGGGAAGGGGGAAGACGACAGCGGTACAAGTATCCTCCGGCACACACCGTAAGATAGCTTGCAGAAAATATAGATATAGGTCTAGGCTCTATTGTGATTCAGCCTATACAGTTCTGCCGATATAGATACCTGCTGGATTGTACTTAGAGGTCTATCTACGAACAAAACTGCTTTTGCAACCAACGTACCACGTCAGATACGTCTAGTCTGTCACAGCGTTAACAGTGTGATATGAATAAAAAACTATTTCAGTACAAGAGTGCAGCCATCGTTCCGTCTAACAAAAACTATCGATTCTAGCAAGCTCTTATTAATTTTACAGCATCTCTACAAAATCCCATTAACTATTAATAAAAGAAAGCGTTTTTTGCTGCTACGTTGAAGAATAATTCGCAGCGAAAGACAACCGAAAGTACATGTGCGTGCATGGTAATTAGTACGACACTAGACAATCTCATGTAACAGTTATACGCGCTTGGAGCGTTTAAATTTAGCACGCAGTAAAATTCTGTCGTCTGTGAGGTGTGCTTCGCGTATGTGTACGCATTATTTGATTAACTATCAATCACAGCGCTATTTCCATCTCCGGCTGTTCGGCAATTGAGTTTGAATGAGCTAATTAGCAAGCGAGTGCTAACAAACAGATATATTCAACTCTCTTCATTAAACGTCGAACTTACAGTGCCTTGGGAACAAACAAAATTCATTTTGGATAAGAGATATGTGTACATGTACGTCTAATATATTAAGCGTTTAAGCAGAGTCATTGGCAGGAGGCCGCTGTCACCAGTAAAAGTCACATGTGCCCGCTACAGATATTTAAATTTACACAGAGCAGGATGTCGCAAGAGTCGCCTCTCACCCGGCTATTCCCATCCAGGTTCTCTGAGAGTCTCCGTTAAACTTTCGCGTGGGCTACGTTTTAATAACGCGTCACTGATTTACGCACGTCTTGCGACAAGCCAGCTACAAAACACTAACGCTGGACCAGTCCCCTAGAATAGATAACAGCTGTTCCTGTGCGTGATTTCTGTGACGAATTTCACTTATATTTCTCAGCTTTTGTTAACAGATTTGAGCCTGCAATTTTGCTTCCCTGCTACTGATTACACAGTTTTTTTGCATCTCATAATCCTTCTTAGGGCTACCACTATACATTTAAAATATGTGACTTTTTAGCAATATCTCATACTAGCCTGTCATTTCTTTCCTTTAATTAGTCTATTTACATTTAAGGAAATCCATTAAGCATTGTAAGAGATAGAGCTCGTTATTGAGCAGAAGGTTGCTTTGAATACCACAGTGTTTCAGTAGACGTGGTCCTGTTGCAGGTGGTATGTCGTTGCCTTTCTTCGACCTCTGGGCTGACTTACCCAGCCACTTATAAGGGGACCTACAGTTCAGTGTGAACTTGGAACCATGGTGCAACTCGATATTTTTCACATTAACAAATCACCCCATTGGAAATAGTCCCTGGACATTTGTACTTATAGTACGGCTTGTCGCATTTACTCACTGTTCCAATAAAAATATTTTCGCCGCCATTCTGCAACTAGTTACATCATCTAGCGACGAAACTGACGATAGCCAACAGCATGAGTGTGGTGGTGTTCTACTTTACAAATTCATTATGGTGTATATACAGTGATGGTAAAATATTGCAACATCAAGACATAAACGAAAATTGACAGACTTTTCCTACATCTGAAAGACGGTGTAGCGTCACTGTGAGGATGCTAATCACGTTTGCTTTAAATACACACTGTAACGATCTGAGGGTTAATTACCTTTGAGACTGGACATCAATGTCTTTAAGGAGACAAAGACGACACTATCAACACTTCACTGAGTTGGACGAGGTCGTGCAACAGAGCTACGAGAAGCTGGATGTTCGTGCTGCAATATTTCATAAAGACTTGGCAGGAATATAGGCACTGTACATGATTAGTGGGAGCAGTTGTCACGAGACTGTACGGTCGCAAGAGGACCTGGCTCCAGAGGGCCATGTGACACTACCGAGAGGCAATCCATCGTGTTCGCCGTATGGGTCTGTCACATCGTACTGCGTCTGCAGCAACATGTCGATCAGAAGTTGGTACCACAGTGAGACAACGAACTGTTACAAATCGGTTTCTTCAAGGACAGATGTGAGCCACTCGCTCTGCAGCGTATGTCCCACTGACTTCAAATCACCGTCATTTGTGACTTCAGTGCCGTCATTGGAGGGCAGAGTGGAAGTCGTGTTTTCTGATTAAAAGCCGGTTCTGCCTCGCTGCCAGTCATGGCTGTGTGTTGGTTAGAAGAAGGGTGGAGTGGAAGTCTGTTGTGTTTTCTGATTAAAGCTGGTTCTGCCTCGGTGACAGTGATGGCTAAGGAGGCCAGGTGAGACCTGCGTCCAACTTATCTGCGTGCTAGGCACGCTTAGACACTCCAGACGTACTCCTGGAGTTATGGTCTGCGGTGCGATCTCACATGACGAGAGGAGCAGTGTCGTGGTTATCCCACGCATTCTGAGAGCAACATTGTACGTCAGTCTGGTGATTCGACCTGTTGTGCTGTCATTCATGAACAACATTCCAGATGGTGTTTGCCGACAGGATAATGGTCGCTAACGCAACATGCTCTGTAGAGGGTCGAAAATGAGTACCTCAGTTACGGTTCCTTGCAGTACTTTCGTTGCTTCAAAAAGGTGCTATAACGTACTGCGTTCTGTAAGATACTTATTTTGTGAGCGAATCACGTGAATAGGACTACTACTACATAGGCTACTTGAATAGATAGACCATACGAAAGTATCATCGTTATCGGGTGAGAATGTGGAATAGTGGTGTGCGTGTTTCGGAAATCTAGAAAGCTTGCTCACGTTTTACGTACATTTATTTGCAAAACCATTTATCTCAGCATTTTACGTTTAGTCTTTCGTAAGATGAAGAATCATGTTTTCAATAAAGTAGCAGCGAATCTTAGAGACCCATCGAGCATCATTCACTTCTCGAATCAGAATAGATGCAGTATGCTCACGATTGTGTTACCCTTCGGGGGAGGGGGAACACGTAATCACACAAGTTTGCAAATACTCTTCCCACTTCCCACGCCGTATAGGTGAGGAAAGCTCTTGATATAGTTACTGACCTTTTCAGTGGGTACTTCAGTGGCAACTCTGATGACACTGTGAGTGTGAAATGTCAGCCTAATACGGTAACAAATTAATATAAAAATTGTTTTCCAATCATAAACAGCTATTTAAAAAAACGAATCCGCCTATCTAGAAGAAATATTATTTTAAATGTGTTCCTAGGCTCTTGGTATAACCCAATGAAATGTTTGCCGAGTATGAAAGTTCCACAGAACACTCATTGCTGTCGTTCTCTACAGTTACTTAATACATTGATGTACTCTTCGAAGGGTTTACGAATTTTTACTGTGCTAAAAAAGTCGGAAATAGCTTCCACTTAATCCAGTGTCATCACTAAGAACAAGCTTAATAAGAAGCAAATAAGAAATATTAAAATACACTCCTGGAAATTGAAATAAGAACACCGTGAATTCATTGTCCCAGGAAGGGGAAACTTTATTGACACATTCCTGGGGTCAGATACATCACATGATCACACTGACAGAACCACAGGCACATAGACACAGGCAACAGAGCATGCACAATGTCGGCACTAGTACAGTGTATATCCACCTTTCGCACCAATGCAGGCTGCTATTCTCCCATGGAGACGATCGTAGAGATGCTGGATGTAGTCCTGTGGAACGGCTTGCCATGCCATTTCCACCTGGCGCCTCAGTTGGACCAGCGTTCTTGCTGGACGTGCAGACCGCGTGAGACGACGCTTCATCCAGTCCCAAACATGCTCAATGGGGGACAGATCCGGAGATCTTGCTGGCCAGGGTAGTTGACTTACACCTTCTAGAGCACGTTGGGTGGCACGGGATACATGCGGACGTGCATTGTCCTGTTGGAACAGCAAGTTCCCTTGCCGGTCTAGAAATGGTAGAACGATGGGTTCGACGACGGTTTGGATGTACCGTGCACTATTCAGTGTCCCCTCGACGATCACCAGTGGTGTACGGCCAGTGTAGGAGATCGCTCCCCACACCATGATGCCGGGTATTGGCCCTGTGTGCCTCGGTCGTATGCAGTCCTGATTGTGGCGCTCACCTGCACGGCGCCAAACACGCATACGACCATCATTGGCACCAAGGCAGAAGCGACTCTCATCGCTGAAGACGACACGTCTCCATTCGTCCCTCCATTCACGCCTGTCGCGACACCACTGGAGGCGGGCTGCACGATGTTGGGGCGTGAGCGGAAGACGGCCTAACGGTGTGCGGGACCGTAGCCCAGCTTCATGGAGACGGTTGCGAATGGTCCTCGCCGATACCCCAGGAGCAACAGTGTCCCTAATTTGCTGGGAAGTGGCGGTGCGATCCCCTACGGCACTGCGTAGGATCCTACGGTCTAGGCGTGCATCCGTGCGTCGCTGCGGTCAGGTCCCAGGTCGACGGGCACGTGCACCTTCCGCCGACCACAGGCGACAACATCGATGTACTGTGGAGACCTCACGCCCCACGTGTTGAGCAATTCGGCGGTACGTCCACCTGGCCTCCCGCATACCCACTATACGCCCTCGCTCAAAGTCCGTCAACTGCACATACGGTTCACGTCCACGCTGTCGCGGCATGCTACCAGTGTTAAAGACTGCCACGGCAAACTGGCTGACACTGACGGCGGCGGTGCACAAATGCTGCGCAGCTAGCGCCATTCGACGGCCAACACCGCGGTTCCTGGTGTGTCCGCTGTGCCGTGCGTGTGATCATTGCTTGTACAGCCCTCTCGCAGTGTCCGGAGCAAGTATGGTGGGTCTGACACACCGGTGTCAATGTGTTCTTTTTTCCATTTCCAGGAGTGTAATTATGTATCAGTACTTCACATCTAAGCGTTTCTCTAGATTTGATTCAGAACACGCCACTATTTTTCAGTATTGCTCATAAAATAATTTTTCGTGAACTGTGGATTCATTGTATACTGTGCATTCCGTAGTTATGTTTGCGTGGTCGATGGCAACCACTATCTTCTCAACGTGGTCCGATATTTCCAACTTTTTAAAATGTTTAAGAGCGTCAACGTGAAGAACATCCCTTACCAAACCCCCAAATTTTCCGCGGTTGTCCTCTGGTTAAAATATACCTGTTTCTACGACATCATATTTGCCATAATGGTCCTATAATGGTGACGAATAGTTGTGTTGTTGATACCGTCATTGGTCTCGGCTGACGGCCTGTGTCATATTCTTTACTACTTTCCTTCTCTACTCAAATTACTTAAAAAATCTGACTCTGATTTCCAGTAAATGTAAATGTGATTTTTATGAATAATAAGTCTCTTTACGTGGTTCGTCATTGCCATAAATTATTTCCTTGTGACTTTCGTTAAATAAAATAATTGGTCAGACAGGTTAACCAGTTTGCTACGAGCCGTTAAGTTTTCGTTTGTTATACTATTACAGTCTCGTTAATTTCAATAGCTTTCGCTCGAAAGTTGCCCACCTACCTGGTATAGTTATTATCGTTACTGAGTACGGATGCGGGTTTGCTAGTTGGATTCCCCGTAACCACTTCTCGATTTTCCGTCGGGCAATGGTCTCGAACGGGAACCGTTCAACCTCATTAAGCCAATGTGAAACAGCGTGATTAAATAAACTACAAAAATAACGTGCATGCCGCCGAAGTAGCGTGAAATCGAAAGGCACGTTGGCAACAATACAACATTTATTTACTTATTCGCTCACATATTGATCATAGTTTCTTGTGTTTATATTAATGACGACCACGAGTCTAATGGGAAAAATCACGACATTGCTTTAGCACAGTCTGAGCTGTTCTAGCCATTCATGCATGTGAGAGGAGACAGCAAACGAAACTTAATCGTGTTCTTTCATTGGCTCGAAATGTATGAACGGCAGTGTCGCTTCTGCTTCACTTGACTGTGGATGTCGGGGTCATGAGGAGAGAGGAGGCAACGTGAGCAGCGATCAGCAAGCCGATTTGTAGGCGGTAGTCAGAAAATGTATTTGCGGTGTCAGGGACACGACGATATGTGTATGTAAATTCTTTGCAGGATTCAGCAGATTGAATTCTGAGATAAAAATGTTAGTCTTTTGTTTTAAGAGTGCTGCAACGGAGTATAATAACCTGTAACGTTCAAATTTGATGGCGAAATGCGGGAAGAAAAGAGAAAAGGGAAAAGGTTTTCAGTCGACTGAAATTTTCGACGGACTTCAGGCTAAGATATTATGAATACGTCCGTCTACGCTTGGAATACATGTAAGTAGCAGCAGTCGCTATGCCACTTTTCGTGTAGTTTAATTGATTATTTTCCAACATTTACCTGTACACGTACACGTATAGAATTGCAGCGATGATTCTTGGGAATAATAGAGCGTTTGCGAACTTAATCGATAGCAAATAATCAGAGCGCAGCAATTGGTAGAATTGCAGAGATTCTTCCCAAAATAAAACTTAAACGCACCTCATTACCCTCAAATGTGACAAGATTTGTAAGCCACATTGATACGTTTGTCGCCTCCACAAGAATTGAGGAAGCAAAATATTTTCAGTACCAACAGCGGAAAATATCGGAGGGTTTAAACATGTGAAATAATTCAGTCCAGGATTTACTCCATGACGATGAATGAGGCCAGCTCAGCGAGGTGTGGAGGTCATGCAGACAACCGCAAGAGGGCTGAGTGATTTTATGGAAGAGAATATTAAAGAGGTTGAAATAACACTGATATACCTGCGACAACATTTTACACTTCTTTTAACCGCTTATTCAGCATCAAGCTACCCACTTTCAAATTGCATACATTTTTCTGGAGATTTACAAACATGGCCGAGCTTCTGGGAACAATTTACAGATACTTTTGACGACAGACCAACTGCAGCAAATGTTATCAAGAACGTATTCTTCTGCGTGTACTTGGAAGGAGGAAATAAAGAACAGATTTTTGTCGCAGACGCGCCAGAAACGAGTGAACTAAACCAATTTTCAGTAGTGTGTAGGACAACCGTGCAGGATTCAGCTGTTACTATCACGATTTCTTCTTATCAGATTATGATTATTTAAATTCAGCGTGTAATATGATATCTCATAACGAAGACTTGGTAAAACCTTGTGTAGAAACGTGTAAGCGTCAAACAAGTGAGGTAGAAACGGGTAGACGTTACGATAATCACACACTTTGATGTTTAATACAAAATTTAATTTTGGAAATCATGTAATCACTAAACAGCCGAAAGACTCGTTACCATAAGAAAACACTGTGTTCATTTTTGGAAGAGCTTGCTACATTCCTTCACTTATTAAAGGCTGGAACACTTGGTCCAGTACAGGCACATATTTGACAGATCGATTAAGTGAGTGAAGAATTATATTCTTGCTCTCTGCTGAGTAGTTCATCATGTCAGTACCGATTTGCCATTGTCTCATAATCGAAACAACGTTTGTCAGGTCGAACTGCAGTGCAACGTCGAGCAAGAGGCACTATGCTTTAGAACCATTCATTCTAAATCTCAGTGTAAGGTCCACCGAAACTTACGGAGAAATCAAAATTTTACCCCTGGCAGTGATTCAAATCGCACGTTTTCCGTTCACGAACGACGCTATTACTGACTAAGGTTTAGAGACACGGCCTATGATCAGATCAAAGTTTCTGTCTCCCAGATGCCTTCACTTACATTCCAAACTCGAAAGAGGCTTTCTTGAGTTTTCGAAATGACTTGTTGTCGTGCTGGCTGCTGTGGCTGAGCGGTTCTAGGCGGGAACCGCACCGCTGCTACGGTCGCAGGTTCGAATCCTGCCTCGGGCATGGTTGTGTGTGATGTCCTTAGGTTAGTTAGGTTTAAGTAGTTCTAAGTCTGGGAGACTGATGACCTCAGATGTTAAGTTCCATAGTGCTGAGATGACTTTTTAATCGAAGTTTTACTTCTGAGTACCCGCACACTTATCACTACTCACTCCGCAGGACACTGAATAACTGACCTCTTTCACAAGTGAATTTATGAAAAAGCGAATAAAATTGATTACCGAACTAAACAGCATGATTTTTATCTTAGTCATACATAGTGACGAAAACTCTATGCAGTAATTTTATAAGCTGCGTTCATATTACTGTCTGGTCTTGTTACTTCCATGGAGCTGTAAATTTGAGACGGAAGGTTAGGAACATTTTGTTACGGAGGAGGTGTTTATTGTTTCCATTTATTTATAACTGATTTCTAAGTAACTTTCGCTTCATATTCAGGTACGAATTTGCATTTTTTAGATGATCTTCACAGTCTTATAGTTACCACACTAGAGGTCGCTGGTGTACACCAACAGGATGTTCATGGGGTGGTTTATCACATCGATAACAGTGCTAAAATCGATAGCATTTAAATTAAAACAATGAATACAGCAGAGGGGATTAAGTTATTCTCCCTAAAAAAAAAAGAAAAAAAAATAGTCTGCTCGTCTAGACGATAGTTTCTTCAACAAAGCCTGCATCTCGCTACACACCCTCCTCCTACAATTCAGTGTACGGTACTCGGCGGGGAGATATTCACACGAGCTTAGCGATTTTATGCTCTTTTCCCTTTTCATAGTGAAAAATTTTACAAGCGTTAAATAATAAAATAGTATGAGTTCGTATTTTCTGTGACCTATCTGAGGCGTTTAGATAAACTGAAGTAACATGGGGTTTAGCGTATAGCTAACCAATGGATAATATCATATCTAACAAAAAGAATGCAGCAAGTTGTAGGCCCTACTTAGTAATCCGTCCAATATAGGCCAGGTACGTAATTCTGACTGATAAGAAATATGTATGGGGCTTCCTATGCCCAATCCTAGGTTCGCTGTTGTTCCTCATATATGTAAATGACCTTCCGTCTAATATACAATAAGCAGAATTAGTTCTTCCTGCACATCACCCTAGTAAGCATACATACAGGAACAGAACATGGCGAGGAAATAATAAGGAGGGTGGAAACTTAAAACTTCTTAGGTGTCCATACTGATGCGTACTGACGTGAATTTAAACTCGAAAAACCACATTTTGGAATTCCTAAAACAAATTAATTCAGCCACATTTGCACTTAGAATTATTGCAAATATTGGAGACAGACAAAGCAGTAAGATGGCATATTTTGCACATTTCCATTCAGTACTGTCATTTGGAGTAATGTTTGGGGTAATTGAATATTAGGAAATAAAGTCTTTGCTGCTCAGAAACGTACTATAAGGACAATATGTGGTGCCGAACCATAATCATCTACACTCACGGAAATGGAAAAAAGAACACATTGACACCGGTGTGTCAGACCCACCATACTTGCTCCGGACACTGCGAGAGGGCTGTACAAGCAATGATCACACGCACGGCACAGCGGACACACCAGGAACCGCGGTGTTGGCCGTCGAATGGCGCTAGCTGCGCAGCATTTGTGCACCGCTGCCGTCAGTGTCAGCCAGTTTGCCGTGGCATACGGAGCTCCATCGCAGTCTTTAACACTGGTAGCATGCCACGACAGCGTGGACGTGAACCGTATGTGCAGTTGACGGACTTTGAGCGAGGGCGTATAGTGGGCATGCGGGAGGCCGGGTGGACGTACCGCCGAATTGCTCAACACGTGGGGCGTGAGGTCTCCACAGTACATCGATGTTGTCGCCAGTGGTCGGCGGAAGGTGCACGTGCCCGTCGACCTGGGACCGGACCGCAGCGATGCACGGATGCACGCCAAGACCGTAGGATCCTACGCAGTGCCGTAGGGGACCGCACCGCCACTTCCCAGCAAATTAGGGACACTGTTGCTCCTGGGGTATCGGCGAGGACCATTTGCAACTGTCTCCATGAAGCTGGGCTACGGTCCCGCACACCGTTAGGCCGTCTTCTGCTCACGCCCCAACATCGTGCAGCCCGCCTCCAGTGGTGTCGCGACAGGCGTGAATGGAGGGACGAATGGAGACGTGTCGTCTTCAGCGATGAGAGTCGCTTCTGCCTTGGTGCCAATGATGATCGTATGCGTGTTTGGCGCCGTGCAGGTGAGCGCCACAATCAGGACTGCATACGACCGAGGCACACAGGGCCAACACCCGGCATCATGGTGTGGGGAGCGATCTCCTACACTGGCCGTACACCACTGGTGGTCGTCGAGGGGACACTGAATAGTGCACGGTACATCCAAACCGTCATCGAACCCATCGTTCTACCATTCCTAGACCGGCAAGGGAACTTGCTGTTCCAACAGGACAATGCACGTCCGCATGTATCCCGTGCCACCCAACGTGCTCTAGAAGGTGTAAGTCAACTACCCTGGCCAGCAAGATCTCCGGATCTGTCCCCCATTGAGCATGTTTGGGACTGGATGAAGCGTCGTCTCACGCGGTCTGCACGTCCAGCACGAACGCTGGTCCAACTGAGGTGCCAGGTGGAAATGGCATGGCAAGCCGTTCCACAGGACTACATCCAGCATCTCTACGATCGTCTCCATGGGAGAATAGCAGCCTGCATTGGTGCGAAAGGTGGATATACACTGTACTAGTGCCGACATTGTGCATGCTCTGTTGCCTGTGTCTATGTGCCTGTGGTTCTGTCAGTGTGATCATGTGATGTATCTGACCCCAGGAATGTGTCAATAAAGTTTCCCCTTCCTGGGACAATGAATTCACGGTGTTCTTATTTCAATTTCCAGGAGTGTATTTAAGGAGCTGGGCGTTCTGGTTACTGCTTCACGATATATTTATTTCCTCATGAAGTTTGTTGTAAGTAATATACTACAGTGCACAAGGAAAAATGATGTAAAAGATGGGAAGCAAGAATTTCATTTATTACTCCACATTAGGGTTGTCTACAGCACAATATGAGGTGCACAACGCTGCAACAAAAGTTTTTCGTCACTTCCCCAGTGATATAAAACGTGTGACAGACAACAAAGTCACAGTTGATAAAATATTCCCGGCTATTATACCGTGGTTTAAGGGATTTCACTTCAAAACCCGACGTTTCGTACCCATCTGCGGAGGACATTTTCAAGGGGGATCGTAGCTTTGTTGAACGTCCGATTCACACCCTGTCCTCCGCAGATGGGACGAAACGTCGGGTTTTGAAGTGAAATCCCTTAGATCACTGCATAATAGCCCGGAATATTTTATTAATTGTGACAATTCCAGCTGTGAAAGTTAACATTTCGCAATACAATAGTAAAATTTGAAAACACCTGAAAAAGTTTATCCTTTACAACTCCTTCTATTACTGAGATAATTTCTATTATTGTCTGTGTAAAAGATGGTGTGTAAGAATTACTAAATCATATCTGTATATTAAAAAAACCTTGTAGATATTCAGCATGTAGCCATATTTACAAATTAATTTGCGATGTGAATGTATAATGATTCGTTTCATATCATCACGATTTATCATGTGAAATGATCGATGGAACGTGAAACTAACTAACTAACCAGCGAGGGAAAAATAACCATGCATGCGTCTCAGCACATGCCCTAATCTCTTTTATCTTAGTCTCGAGAACGCAACGCGAGACATACGATGATGGCAGCATAATTGTCACACAGTCTTCGTCGAGTTCGTTTCTCTGAATTCATCCAACAAGGTTTCTTCGAAAAGCTTTGTCTACAGTATCTGAGTAATCTATTAAACTATCATTTGGGCTATACCGACCTGTTACCATCCTAGCAAGGTGCGTATTGTTATAGCTGTTTAACACATAGTTCAAATTCTGGAACAGTAGTCTCAAATTGATCACACCGGCATCTTATATGTGATTTACTTTACAACTGCAGTACATTTTTCTAGATCCCTTCTAACAAATTTAAATTATCCGTTTGCCCTCCCTAATACTAATACTATGTGTTCGTGTGACTTCATACCAGGTCTTAGAAATGTGAGATGCTCCAGATGTTCACTGCTTATTTTGTAATCGGATACTATCGGACGCTTTCTCCTCGATGTGTGAACTATCTTGCATCTACTCTGTCAGATGAAAAGTAACCGGACATATATTACTGGAGGTTAATATGTGATATGTCCATCCTTATCCTTTGTGTCGGCTTGAACTCTGCCGCAAAATAGTTTCAGTCAGGTGTCGGAATGTCTGTGGAGGAGTGGCAGCCAGTTGTTCCTCAGGAGCGCAAAACCAAACAAGGTAGTGATGTTGGACGGTGGGGACTGCAGCAAATTCGACGTTGTAGCTCGCTCCAGAGGCGTTCCATTGCGTCCACGTCGGGACTGCGGACAGGCAAGTCATTTCGCGAATGTTACTTCATAAAGCGTTGCCTCACAGATGCTGTTTTATGACAGGGTGCACTGTCACGCTGATACAAACCATCAACGTCTCCTAACTTGTCTACTAATGTACGCAGCAGACAATGTTGTAAAATGTGTTCATATCTTTCCACATTTAGCGTTTTCTAAGGACAATAAGGGGACCAAACCCTGACCACGAAAAAACCGTAACGCCATCTCCTCTGTATGTCACAGCTGGCTCCATACGTAACGGCAGGAAACGTTCTCCAGGCATTCGCCGAACCCAAACCCTTCCATTGGATTGCCACAGGGTGTAACGTGATTCATCGTTCGAAATCACTCGTTCCCAGTCGTTCACTGCTCACTGACATCGCTATTTACGCCACATTAAACATCACATACCAATGACTACAGAGCTGCTACACCATTGTCTTAACTTCCTACACACAGTCATTATGGTAGCTGGACTGTTGGTAGCGCTTTGGAACTCACGATTCATTCCTTCCGCTGACGTCATACGACTCTTCACAGTCGCCCTCTGCAATCATCGGCGTTCCGAGTCCCTCAATACGCTACATGAGGTCGGCCTGGTCTTGCTTTTGCCGTGGTTGTACCTTGGGGTTTTCACTTCACAATCGCGTCACCAACAGCCGACATGGCAGCTTTAGAAGGGTTGTAATGTATCTAACGGCTCTGTTACTCAGGTCACATCCAATGGGTAGCCCACGTTCGAAGTCACTGACCACTTCTGACAGACTCACACTGCTGTTACCGCTTCTCCAATGACAACACAGTATCCCCCGCCCTCTTTTGTACTAGCAGCTTCGCCTCTCGTGGCTTCTAGTGGTCAATCCTGCGTTACTTATGGGTGTCGGGATGATGTTGATCAGATGTGTATTGACATTTAAAGAGAGCTGGTACATTTAGAGCAAGTCAAAATTTCGTGAAAATCTTTCTGAACCCTTTTACTACCATATTATGACAATACTTCCGTGTAGACAACAGAATCCTTTGCGAGGACTCTGGTAGTGTTGCTGGCCCTAGCTTGTAAATCGCTTACTTGTACCGTATTGAGAATATCAGCGGTCCTTATGCATTTTTGTCTATTACATTCGCATGTTGAGGGAGGGAAAATGACCTTGTATATGACTAGCTAAGTGCCTTAAGTTCTCCTGTCTTAGTCTCTTGAACGTTTACTCTAATACCTGTTCTCCTCATTTATGCATCAGATGCTTACTTGGAGCATATCCCATATTACTTTCGTTTACCTGGAACATTCATCGTGTACTGTGATCTGCTAGTCAGTTATCTTCGAGCCAGTCGCATATCTGTGTATACATTGTATGTGATCGATTCATTACCCCATTGCTGCCAGACCTAAGTGAGTGTTCTAGTTATAATGAACATACTTGAACTTTGTCATTATAACAAGGAATTCAAGCGAAAAAGATTATTAGATAAATTAGATATAACTAAACTCCTTGTTCATGGTGCATGGTGATACAAAATCAAGCGCTAGATCCCGTAACCGCAGTAAGTTTTGTCACCTGAATATTTATTAAATATTACTGCTGATGGTCTGTTTATCTTATCTGTTTGCAAGATACTTAGTGTAATTTTGGAAGCTTGCATGATGTGAGTAAGGAACGTGAAAAGAACTGATTAATCTCAACACTAAAGTTTCATGTACTTCGTTAGCTGAGCGCTTGGCAGGAAACGATTCGAGCACCCGCTGCTAGCGAAGTGACGGTACAGGATTCAGGAGCAGTGAAGTCCAAGTACGTGATTGGCCACACTCGTTTAGGTTTTCGAGTTTTCGTAAATCACTTGACGTTAATGCTGGAATAATTCCTTCTCCAAGTTAACCCTACTGGTTCATCTCTAACGAACTTGCTTTCGCAGAGATGTTACAATCTGATCATGACGCTTAACCTTACATGTAAATATGAACTGGTCCAAGTAAAATAAAATAGAAGGATAAATAAAACGCTCAACCGCTGTAGGTACCTTTAAATTTGAAGAAGCAAAAAGTGTTGCAGGTTTCAATTACCAAGAGCATTTTATTTTACAGACCATAAATTACACCATCCACAAGATACAACTACCCACGAATTCCACGTATTGTTGTTTCCCGTGTACAGTACTGTGAATAAAATGTCTTTTGTGGGGTAACTTTGCAGAAGAATAGGAAATCAAATGATTCTTCGCTTTTGCATAGATCTTTGGAAAATTACATTAAACTCAAGATCTTTTCAAGCTAGACATTGTGAGAAAAATGGAAAAGCAGATTACAGAAATTTTTATTTTATCCGTGTCATTTGCGTGAATATAGACTTTATCGCTACAGTGATTACCGGCTTCGGGCTGACTCCCCCATTCTCAGCGCGAAACCGGTAACCACTGCAGCGATAAATTGTAAATTCACAAAACAAAAATCTATGAAGTCTTCCTCAATAATGTACAGCTGCAGACGTACCATCCCGAAGCTGGATGCCTCGAAACAGCAAAAGCATGTTTGTTAGAAGCCAAACAATATAGAAAAGTTTCAAAACTATTTTAGTAAGATAAGCTTTATTACTAAAGTTAAATGCACGCTGAAAATATTATCGTATTCTGAAGTGTTTGGTAGGCTTACATAGATTGTTCATACATGAACTGGTTTCACGCGGGACGTAGATGTATTTACGTTATTCTTCAGTTTCTATTGAGTATTTTTATAAGTGAAGATTGAACGTCATTCAAAAAGCGGGCCAAGATAGTTCACGAAATATGTTTAAAGACATTAATCCTCGTGCGGCTACCGTTTCGTCAGGTGCGCTGGTATTCAAAAAGGAGAGAAGGTTATGGCCGGCCGGAGTGGCCGAGCGGTTAAAGGCGCTACAGTCTGGAACCACACGACCGCTACGGTCGCAGGTTCGAATCCTGCCTCGGGCATGGATGTGTGTGATGTCCTTAGGTTAGTTAGGTTTAAGTTCTAGGGAACTTATGACCACAGCAGTTGAGTCCCATAGTGCTCAGAGCCATTTTTGAACCGTCGTCCTCCCGTATTCGAGTGTAGCGTGCTAACCACTGCACTACCTCGATCGCTCGCTCGGGTTTATTCATTATTACCTGTATCACTCCAAACTGTAAGACAGAGGCATATGAAATCCGAAAATTGCAAATAAGTAGACGAATAATGAAAAAGTTACAAATTTTGCTCTTTCCTGTATTTTTGCTTCTCTCGAGACTGGTACACATGAATCTACAAATTTGTTGCAGCTCTGTGTATAACCTATTTATCAGAATGTGGATCCAGGTATTTGAGCCGGTTGAGAAATGACAATAAGCGACTGCCACGTCATCAGACGGATAATTAGCTAAACAGAATACTGCTGCGGATCGCAGCAAGTAGGGGGAGGCGTCCGGCAGAGACGTAGAAGTGTACTGTTTACGGTGGGAACGGGCAGGGAGGAAGTATCTGGCGACTGGGGCCGGTAAGCCGGAACGGGGCGGGCGCTGGGCGCGGGGCGGCGGAGGCAGGCCGGCTATCGACCCGGCAGACACAGCCGCATGGCCAGCCGCCTCCTCGCACCCTCTCGCTCCTCTCCCAGCAGGCGCCTCTGCTGCAGTCCCAAAGCAGCCCATCCGAAAGGCTCTGCAACACTCTCACAATTTCACAGTTTGGATTTCTTAAAATCTGAAACCATTTTGTCAATACTGGTACTCGGAACTGTGTGGTGGAACTAGAAGTAAATCTGCATTCCCAGAGCAGTTCAGGAGAGTACGCCGTGTCTCCAGTTGTGAAAGGGACGATGCGGCATCTGCATAGTGTTCAGCCTGTCAATAGGCCCAGAAGAGTTACTCCGAGCCTACACCGTACTCGCAGTGTCGCGTTACGACCAGAGGCGTATAGCAGAGCGATGTCAATCCAATGCTCAGCCGCTGTCGTTAGAGATAAAACATTGAAATCTGTTTCATAGTGGTCTCCGGCATTCAACATATTATGGCTCGCAGGTATCTAGATAAGAATACAGTAGAGCTGCTCGCCACATTATTTGGGGTCCGCTAGGAAAAACTGTGTGCTACTGGGTTCGTGATTTCCTTTCAGAAAGGTCACAGTTCGTAGTTATTGACGGAAAGTCATCGAGTAAAACAGAAGTAATGTCTGGCGTTTCTCAGGGAGACGTTGTAGGCCCTCTGTTTCTAACCTATGTAAACGATTTAGGAGGCAATCTGAGTTGCCCTCGTACATTGTTTGCAGATGAAACTGTCATTTACGTCATGTAAAATCACCAGGTGATCGAAACCAATTGAATTAGACAAGATATAGAGTATGGTGGGAAAAGTGGCAATTGACTCTAAATAATGAAAAGTGTGAGGCAATCCACATGCATACTAAAAGGAATCCTTCAAATTTCGGTTACACGATAAACCAGACGAATCTAAAGCCTTGCGAATTTGACTATCAAGTTAACTTGGAAAAATCGCAATGATAACGTTACTGAGAAAACTAACTAAAGACTGCGATTTATTGGCAGGACGTTTAGAAAATGCCAAAAGTCTACTAAAGACAGTACCTACAATACGATTGTCCATCCTCTTCTGGACTACTGCTACGTGGTATAGCATTCGCAATACATAGCATTGACGGAAGACATCGAAAAAGTTCAAAGAGTGGCAGTTTGTTCTGAATGATAGGGAAATAGGGGAGGCAGTGCTACAGGCCGGCCGAAGTGGTCGTGCGGTTAAAGGCGCTGCAGTCGCAGGTTCGAATCCTGCCTCGGGCATGGATGTTTGTGATGTCCTTAGGTTAGTTAGGTTTAACTAGTTCTAAGTTCTAGGGGGCTAATGACCTCAGCAGTTGAGTCCCGTAGTGCTCAGAGCCATTTAAACCATTTTTGAGTGCTACAGATTTGATATGCGAATTGGGGTGGCAGTCATCGAAACAGGCCTATTTCGCTGCGACAGTATTTTCTCATGAAATTTGCATCATGAACTTTCTCCTCCGAACCCGAAAATATTATGTTGGCTCCCACCTACGAGAGAGAAATGATAATCATAATAAAACAAGAGAAAGATCATCTCTCACCGAAATGTTTAATTGTTCGTTTTACCCGCGCGCTGTTCGAGAGTGGAGCGGTAGAGAAATAGCTCAAATGGCACTGAGCACCATGGGACTTAACATCTGAGGTCATCAGTCCCCTAGACTTAGAACTACTTAAACCTAACTAATCTAAGGGCAGCACACATATCCATGCCCGACTCAGAGTTCCAACCTGCGACCGTAGCAGCAGCGCGGTTCCGGACCGCTCGGAAATAGCTCGAAGATTGTTCGATGAACACTCTGCCAGACACTTAATTGAGAGTTCCAGACTAAAGTCGTAGATGTAGATCTAGATGTAGGAAGAGTGTGTAAATCCAATCGCTGCGCAACTCTATTAGAACAATTAATCTGGTGTTTAGGCGGTCATTACGAGCAACAATATATTGTCGCCTCCCCATCTCGTCGCAGATCGGTGATGTACGAAGGTGGAGAAGAAATCACAGAGAGTCGATCCTGTCTCAATGGCATCGAGTTCTCTTTACCGGTTAGTGGCGATTGGCCTGACAGGCAGAAACGTAAGGACTTAAGAAAGTAAGTGACGCATGTCATCCCACGCTAAGACCATTGCGCAACAAGAGTGGGGCATTGCCGGAAGAGGTTTCCTGCAGACACAGTTGTACTGCGTTACGGATAACAGGAGAGTCGCCACGTATGCTTGAAACGGCTCTGCAGCTGAGTAAGTATTCCAAAGTTGGAATACGAGGGACAGTAAGATTCCTGTGGGCAAAAGGTCTAAATAGCACACAGAATCACTGTGAAATATATACTTATATGGATATGGTGTCTGTTCTTTCGGACATGTCCACGAGTAATGAGTGTGCTGGGGTGCGACACTACGAATGTAGTGTGTGGACGTACAAGAGAGAATGTGGGTCTCGCGGGAGGCGTGCGCGAGATAGTCCCTGCAGTCGCGCTATCCCCTGTGCCCTCGGTGGCTCAGGTGGATAGAGAGTCTGCCATGTAAGCAGGAGATCCCGGGTTCGAGTCCCGGTCGGGGCACACACTTGCACCTGTCCCCATTGATACATATCAACTCCCGTTAGCAGCTGAAGGTATTAGTAGAATTCTAATTTCATTGCGAAATTGTGGTGATATATAGACCAAGTGCAATGTTGCGTCCAGCCGCAGAGAAATGGTGCTGGCAATTTGACCGCGGCCGCACAGAGGCGGTTACCGCTGATTGTGAAGTCCAGCCGTGCACCATGTGATCTCCATCCTTTCCGGCAACCTGAAAGAATACCTCGGGGGAAAGGGATTTTCCAGCGATGAGAACGTACACACAGCGGTTCTCGAATGGCCCCGTGACCAACGGGCGGGTTTCTATCGTCGTCCAATTCAACAGTTAGTAGAAAAATCCGGCCACTGTTTGCAAAGATTTGATGACTGTATAAAAATAGTCTCATGTATCTCTGTCACTTTGATTGTTGCGTAAACAGCCTGCTTATATTTTAGTCATTTTTTTTTGTAAAGTGATTCCATTCCATACTGGGCGCCTGGTACAACAACGGGTTATGAATTTCTTGAAATAAGACAGTCTTGGTTGTACAATGGGCAACGGCCTTGCCGCAGTGGCTACGCCGGTTCCCGTGAGATCACCAAAGTTAAGCGCTGTCGGGCGTGGTCGGCACTTGGATGGGCGACCATCAAGGCCACCATGCGCTGTTGCTATTTTTCGGGGTGCACTCAGCCTCGTGATGCCAACTCAGGAGCTACTCGACCGAATAGTAGCGGCTTCGGTCGAGAATACCATCATAACGACCGGGAGAGCGGTGTGCTGACCCCACGTCCCTCCTATCCGCATCCTCTACTAAGGATGACACGGCGGTCGGATGGTCCCGGTAGGCCACTCGTGGCCTGAAGGCGGAGTGCTTTTTTCTTTTTTTTTTGTTGTACGATCTTTTTCATTTTAGGAAATCACTCATTTCGCCCTTTTCAGGCATCATCAGATTGGCATAAAAATTAATGTGGAAAACCAGCATTCGTCCATTAATGACACCACATGATATTAAGATAAAATTTTACAAGGAACCATCATCCTAGGGTCATGGGATGAATAAAAGCACTACCTAACGTAACACAGAGCCAGTCGTGTTCGGGTGTACACAGCATAGAGCGTTGCGTACATCTGACAAATAGCAGATAATGCGATCGAGAACAGCCCTCCAAGCCGGCCACAAAAAACAGAGCCGTGGAGGCAAGATTAAACGGCCGTAGTACCAGACATTAAAGGCAGATGGCGTTGGCTAACCAACGTGCTTACAAAAAGCGAATTAGGTGGAACCGTGAATTATTAAAATTGAATTTAGTTCAGGAATATAAAAAAATAGGCCCAAAAACACAAAATTAATACCGCTAATAAGAAATTTATAAAGTGTAAATTTTTTAAACCTCTCAAGCAGTAAAACTTAAAATGACGCTAAAACATTGGTCAAACCGATAAAACCAGTTAAAAGATATGAAACAAAAAAAGGTAGTGTCACATTCACGGTATAAGCTACTGGTGAGTTGGAATAGTGGGTACCATAATATCATAATAAGACTGGTTTCTGCTAACCAACTTATGGTTCAATAAAATAGATTTCTCTGTGACCGAAGTGCTTGAGAATTTCAGTACTGTGATATTATGGTACCCGCTTTTCCAACCCACCAGTAGCTTTTATACGGAAAACAATGTTATCTTCCGTTGCACCGTTATTGAGTGAGGTGACACAATGGGAGAAGCGGGATTCAAGTCCCCGTTCAATCATCCTAGTTTACTTTTTCCATAGTTACCATAATTCACGTGAGGTCGATGCTGGATAATTACTTCAACGATGCCACAATCAATTTCTTCTGTTAATCTTATTCGTATTAGCTAGTGCATATAATGAAGATAATGAGGCAAATAGTTTGTTTTTTCTACAAACAAAATATTCTGAAGTTCAAAGTTCGATCTTGACAAACGAACATAAATATGTGTTATTCTAAACAGCTCGCAATTAGAATTATCGTTCAAATAAGCTCACCGACCTCACAAGACGAAAATATTCTTCAGACTTACAGAATATACAAAAGAAAAAAAAAGGAAAGAAAAAGCGTGATGTGCATATCACACTGATTTCTGTATCGGGCTGTAGTTTCCCGCATTCTCATTCCATCAGTTCGAAGCATCCACTCTTAATTCAATGGTACATTAAACTATAATCAGCCTTCCTTTACTCGTATTATTGAAATGGAGATTCAAACTACCCTGTTATTTATCGCCTTGGCGCTCTGCTGTGCTAATCTGAACGCTCTTGGAATACGCACTTGCACTACAGAATTCTGACCTCAGGATCGCTTAAGAAACGTTGTTAGGATTCTGGCGGAGCCAGGTTTTAATTCCCGTCCTAATTTCCAGGCAGAGGTTTCCCGTGTTTTTTTTCTGAGTATTTTAAGTCGAATGCCGACTTGGTCCCTAAAATAACCTTGCCGACATTGTTCATCATTGCAATTCGATATAAATTGATTCTCTTCTGACATTAATGTTGACGGGGCGTTAAACTCTCACCGCTTCTAAATGAAACATTAAAGCTACGGCGACGTCCGCCCCGTCTGAAAACGACTGGCAAGTGCATCAGCATACTGACAACTTTTTTTTCATCTATACTAGTCACTGTGCGGAATCTCGTTGCTTTGACCAACTAAAACAACTTTTTTTTCTGCGCCACTTAAAGGCTGCGGTGGTCTCCTATCATTATCGGAAAAAAATATTTTCTGCAGGCTTTTTCTTTTATTTTGTCGATACTGATACCGGTTAACGTCGAGAAACCTCAAATGAGCAAAACCTGTCAAGGAATCGGCTGCAGCGTCGGCGAGTACGGAGTGTCATCATTCGTGTGGGTTGTAGAGCAGCTAGAATTGAATCTACTGCTCTCTATGCTGAGTTCCTTGTCTTTAACACTGCCCCACGTTCATCGGTGTAGATGAAGGCACAATAGAAAGGCATTTGGAAGGTCCTCATAGGACTGCAGCTAAACACATTTTCATATTAAAAGTGGAAACAGGCAGTTAGCCATTCTCTCAATTCGCTCATTTCATGCGGTATAGAAACAAGTACACACATACAGAAAGGAACATGCAGAGGACCGGAAGGAGTCTTCTAAAGCGAGACGAGTAGGAGAGGCTTTGATCTACAGCTTTCAGGCTCGTTTCTACACCATTCCAAAAGAGCCATTTATAATAAATATCATCTAGCTATTCACTTTGTGAGAAATATTTCTTGTCGAATGTACAGAAATCTATGAACATTTACGTTTAATGTAATTGTGTCTACTAAGGTTACTTAGGCTTCTACGCCTACAAGCACAGGCTGTCTGATATCACACAAGTGCACTTTGACGGCAACTATAAAAAATTAAGCTTATCCATTACTGATATTTTAGAACACGTGACTGTTAATTGAACGTAAATAAGTAACATAAAACTCCAACCAGTCGCTTTTCTGAATAATTATGTTTTATTCCGTGAACCGGTTTTCTAACCTTTTCAGGTTCATCTTCAGATGGTTTGTAGAGGTTACATCTTTATTTACATCATAATGCTTGGTGCTGGCTCTGTGACAAGAGGATGGAACACGCTTTAACGCATCGCCATGACTATTGTTTATCTCTCGATATGGATGTAAATTTAGTTTTTTACTTACTGCGATAGTTAGGGCGGTTTTTTCCATCAGTGTCCACCTGTCCACTTCCATTTTGATGGCCAGTTGATGTATCACTTAACACACTTTTACACTAGCTATATTAATTTACACTCTGACAGATTTGTTATTATTTAAAATTTAAATGTGAAGGTCTTAGTCAAACAACTGTATCTCATTGCAAGTACAATAACTCTGTATTATTAACTCCTGGGAACTCATGTTAATGCCAGTGTTGATTAAAATGTTTGCTATAAACTGACTGTATTATACGTTAATATACAAATAGAAATAAGACATGAGATCACTTGAAGTTTGTTCTTGTAGTAATCCAGTTATTTATTTATTTTATTCTGTACTTATTGGAAGTCTGATTAAAATATTTGCCCTTATATCGACTTTAATACATGTAAAAAAGAACAAATTACATCTCTGTGTCAAGTAGGCCTATGTCACATCTTTTGTCAAAATCTTTGTTACAAGCAACAGTTGTACAGCACATGCTGAATGCGGGCAAAGTTTCTCTGTCAGTGTAAAATAATATAGGTGGTGTAAAAGTGTGTGTAGTGATATACCAACTGGCCATTAAAATAGAAGCAGGCAGATGGACACTGACGAAAAAAAGCCGGCCATACTGTCGCAATAAGTAAAAAACTAAATTTACATCCATATCGACGGATAAACCATAGTCATGGCGATTCATTATAGGGTGTTCCATCTTCTTGTCACAGAGCCAGCACCCAGATTTATGCTATAAATAATTATGTAACCGCCAGAAACAATCTTTAGATGAACCTGGAAAGGTTCGAAAACCGGTTCATGGAATGAAAAATAATTATTCAAGAAAGTGACTGGTTGCAGTTTTATGTAACATATTTACATACTATAAAAATGTGACAGCCGCTCGGGATTATACTAAAACAGTGCCCGCTTAGTATACTTGTATAAATCGCGTCAGATATATTTTACGAAGTCAGCACCATTATCTGGACGTACTTCAGAGAAGACATTGGCTGATTGACATTTAAGGATCATACGTCAATGAAACTCTTTGTTTTCGCTTTTGCAAGAATAAGAAAACAATAATAGAAATACCAAAGTGAAAAATTAGCGCATTAATTATCTTCAGGCAATAATTGTACCACAAAAGCTGTAATTAGGAGGTGGAAAAAAGACAGGGGTTAAACATTAGTTGAATAACTCAGTCAGCTGGGAGAGCAGTAGAGACGCACCCTACTGGAGTGGGTATTGTAGCACTCCGGTTTTCATCCTTGCAGGAGAAAAAAACAATAAACATTTTGAGAGAGAATATTTCGAGCGTTAATTATCTTGCGGCCATAACAACAGCTTAGCGTCTATATAATAGGTGGTGGACAGAAGGTGAGAGTGAAGGACGCACCTTGTTGGAGCGCAGCGTGACCTTGCCGCCGCAGCGCGCGCAGCAGCGGATGTTGCAGTAGTTGCACATGTGCCCCACGCCGTCGGCGAACTTGGTCTTGAGGCAGATGTGGCACGTGGCGTCCAGCTCGACGCCCGCCTTCTTCTGCTGCTCGCTGCGCGCGCGGATCGTCTCCTCCAGGACCTGCACCTCGTCCTGCTTGCGCCTGCAACACCACACGCCCGCAGCGCGGTCAGAGAGAGGCTGACAGAGGGCCCGGAGCCGGCTGCTCCACACAAACACACTGGAGTCACACCTGGCCGCAGTGAACGCAAATCAGTTGTCAACTAACGCATCCTACGGCCCACTTACAAGCGCGTAAGAAACTTTTTGTCATTCTTCAGTTGAAACTTCCGGGCTGAGAGGCCGTGGTCGATGTATAAAATTTCCACCTGACGTTTCGTCTCCATCTGCGGGAGACATCATCTGAGGTCGTCCGGCTACTGCCACTGAGGCTTCAGGTACTCTCGCATTTATAGAGCGCATAGAAGGCACCACCATTCGTCACGTGATGCCGACGGTATGCCTATCTTTGGAAGGCGTCATCATTCTCGATTAAGAGTAATCCATTGTCATTCTGCTGGCGCAACGTCGACATCCATATGTTGTCCAACTTTAAAACTTCCTCTTTTCTATTAAAATTGTTATGGTGTTTGTGAATTTATGTTGCTTCTCTATACATGCGCGCATGATAATGGGATGTTCGTGCTAGAATGCTTGTCTCATTAAATTTAATTTCGTGATTCCCATCTCGAAGCTGAGCATGTTTTTCGAGATGGGAATCACGAAATTAAATTTAATGAGACAGAAGCAATATAAATTCACAAACACCATAACAATTTTAATAGAAAAGAGGAAGTTTTAAAGTTGGACAATATATGGATGTCGACGTTGCGCCAGCAGAATGACAATCGATTACTCTTAATCAAGGATGATGACACCTTCCAAAGATAGGCATACCGTCGGCATCACGTGACGAATGGGTGTGCCTTCTATGCGCTCTATAAATGCGAGAGTACCTGGAGCCTCAGTGGCAGTAACCGGACGACCTCAGATGATGTCTCCCGCAGTGGAGACGAAACGTCAGGTGGAAATTTTATACACCGATCACGGCCTCTCAGCCCGGAAGTTTCAACTGAAGACAACACCGGCCGTGAAAGCCTACATTGTATTACTTTTTGTCATTGTTCCTATTGTCGGCGCTCTTCACTCCTGAGACTGGTTTGATTCAGTTCTCCAAGCTAGTCTGTTCTGTGCACGTCCCTTCATCACTACATAACTACCGCAACCTCCATCCTCTTGTACCTGCTCACTGCAGTCAGGCTCTGACTCTTACTATACCCCAACACCCTCCCACGCTTACCTACCTGATACCTCAGCTTCAAGAAATCTCATGTCTTATTAACATATAATACAGTCAGTGGTTGGGAAGGGAGTGAGAAAGGGTTGTAGCCTTTCCCCGATGTTACTCAATCTGTATATTGAACAAGCAGTAAAGGAAACAAAAGGAAGAGCAGTCGAACGGAATGGATAGTGTCTTGAAAGGAGGATATAAGATGAACATCAACAAAAGCAAAACGAGGATAATGGAATGTAGTCGAAGTAAGTCGGGTGATGCTGAGGGAATTACATTAGGAAATGAGACACTTAAAGTAGTAAAGGAGTTTTTCTGTCTGGGGAGCAAAATAATTGATTATGGTCGAAGTAGAGAGGATATAAAATGTAGACTGGCAATGGCAAGGAAAGCGTTTCTGAAGAAGAGAGATTTGTTAACATCGAGTATAGATTTAAATGTCAGGAAGTCGTTTCTGAAAGTATTTGTATGGAGTGTAGCCGTGTATGGAAGTGAAACATGGACGATAAATAGTTTGGACAAGAAGAGAATAGAAGCTTTCGAAATGTGGTGCTACAGAAGAATGCTGAAGATTAGGTGGGTAGATCACAGGTATTGAACAGAATTGGGGAGAAGCGGAGTTTGTGGCACAATTTGACTAGAAAACGGGATCGGTTGGTAGGACATGTTCTGAGGCATCAGGGGATCACAAATTTAGCACTGGAGGGTAGCGTGGAGGGTGAAAGTCATAGAGGGAGACCAAGAGATGAATACACTAAACAGATTCGGAAGGATGTAGGTTGCAGTAGGTACTGGGAGATGAAGAAGCTTGCACAGGATAGAGTAGCGTGGAGAGCTGCATCAAACCAGTGTCAGGGCTGAAGACCACAACAACAACAACAACAACCTCAGCATTTGTCCTATCAACCTATCCATGCTGATGAGAGACATTTCTTTGCCCCCTATTCGATTAAACTTCGTAAGATATTCGGGTCTATTTTGAACTGCAAGGACTCTTGAAGGTCTATCATTCTGAAAATATTTGATTTTAATGATTTCCCTTCACTGACTTTATTTGCCACCTACTCTAGCAGAAAAAAAACTTCTTTGGAGCTTTTAGTTTACTATTCACAGAAGTAGTACTCCTCAAGCTGTTCGTCTGTTTTTAGCACTCCGTATTTTAGTCTGCGTTGTTACAGCAAGTTTTCACCTTCACTGCTACAACAGGTTCTGACTGTATGGAATTTGTCAGGGACGCGTATGCATGCAGTAAGGCGGATGTAAATGGTTCAAATGGCTCTGAGCACTATGGGACTTAACATCGATGGTCATCAGTCCCCTAGAACTTAGAACTACTTAAACCTAACTAACCTAAGGACAGCACACAACACCCAGCCATCACGAGGCAGAGAAAATCCCTGACCCCGCCGGGAATCGAACCCGGGAACCCGGGCGTGGGAAGCGAGAACGCTACCGCACGACCACGAGATGCGGGCAAGGCGGATGTAAAGACACTGTTCTTTTGAACAGTGGAGTGTCTATTTGCGTAGAAAGTAGGGAAGTTCATTGTTGTCTGTTGTAATCAAATCAATTTATAAAGAGATTCATTGCTACGCAGGTCACTTCTTTTCTACTTTTACAATTGATATGTGTCATAAGTGTTTTTTCAATTGAGATAATGGCCGTTTTGAAAGATGATGAAACTGCAAACACACTGCTAAACATATCATGTAGTGATGAAATAGTTTCCGAGAATGTAGATCATATTTCGGAAAGCAGCTCTTCACCAGATGATACACCGGAACAGCAAATGGTAAGCAGTGCAGTTCTGATTTCAAAGGGTAGATCAGTCGAATGGAAGACAGAACCCCTGCTTCAACTGAGGCGGGATGTAGCATATAATATAGGTCACTTGACTCAAGACCAGCAAAGTTTGCCAATTTCTGCAGTGCAACTGAATACTCATCTTTCAAACTGTTCCTTCCTACATGAAAATATTATACTCGGCCATTGAAAAGAATATACTCGGCCATTCTAATGGATAGTGGATAATGGAGATAAGTCGAAAACATTAAATGTTCTGCCGTAGATGCTTACATAGATTTGTTGTCTTTTGCTGGAGTATAATGTTACCTAATAAGTCTACAGAAAGTTTGTGGGACGAATACAACGATCGTCTAATTTTCGGAGCAACAGAGTCACTAGAAACGTTCAGAAAGATACCAAGGGTTATTTAATTTTTTGACCGTGATACAAGATTACGAAGACATGAACAAGATAACTTTACACCTGTAAGGGATGTATGAGATGAATGGGTAGACATATTATGTAAGTGATACAATCCCAACACGTTTGTTACTTGCATTCAGGGGAAACTGCCCTTTCCACCAGTATATGTCTAGTAAACCAGCAAATTATGGCATCAAGTTTTCGGTACTTGGTGACAATGAAACAAGTCACATACGAAATATTCAGCCATATGCCTGGAAATGACCAGGAGCACCCCTGAAAAGAGCCAATGCTTAAAGTTTGTAACTGACCTGTCTTACAGCTTGAAAGGGCGTAACATTACCTGTGACGATTTTTTCACTTCCTGTGAGCTACGACAGATGCCGAGGAAGAGAAATATCATGGTCGAAACTGTGTGAAAAATAGGCATTCCCTCCCACCATAACTATTGCAGACCAGGGGGTTCCTAGTTACATATTAACCCCAGATTTCACAAAGGGCACAATACTTGTATCATACCAACGAAAAACAAATTTTATTCTGGAAAGCATTCTGTATCACCATGCAAAAGTCAGTGACGGCATCAAAAGAAAACCTCCGATTATGTTAGACTACAGTGCTACGAAAGGAGCCTTGGACACACTAAGACAAGATGGTATTGTATCATACGGTAAAGAAGAAGACAAATGGCCTATTTTTGTGTTATCAGAAATCATTTACATACGTGGTGTTCAAGGCAATTTACCCCAAGTGTAAAACAAACACATTACAGCGAATAAGATTGTTCATAGAAACTGTTGGCGAGAAGCTAATTGATGTGGAATGAAGAGACGAGGGTATTTTCCAAGAGGAAATGCTGCAAGGGAAGCTGCAGAGACAAGTACATACTTCGAATTTGCATCCGCCACATCGGAGGGAAATGATCCAAGGAGTACGATGAGAGGGAGATATCATCCCTGTGGAAAAACTGAAGTTAAGTGTGCTAAGTGTAAAATATGCACTTGCAAGAAACAACTTACATACACGTGTAAAAACTGTCAGTAAAAGTTAGGCATAAGGTAGTAAAATCAACACAGACATTATTATAAAATTCGATTATTGTATTGCTGTACTATTCTATTATGCAGTGTGAATGATTAATGCGCTAAACTATCTGATTTCAGTACATTGTTGTGTAAAAGTACACCTACCAGAAACAAAAAAGAACTGCGTCTTTTTGACCCAAACATCTTGAGTGCATGTGCAAATTAAACATCTTAGAAGGTTAAGTGTGTCTTCATTAGCTGACCAGTCTACATATATAACATTCAGCTTTCTTCTGGAGCGCTACATTTAAGAAGTTTCTTTTCTCTTGTTGTCTGTACTGGTTATCGGTCACATTTGGCTACCATATTAGGCTGTAATGTAGACAAATACTGTTAGGAAGGACATAAAAGAAATACAAGGGAAACTGCCATCGCGCTCCTCTCAGATTTAGTGGTAATATTGCTCAGTGGACAGCCCTTCAAAAGCTGAACACAGATCAAGCATGAAAACAGGAAGAAGGTGTACTGAACTGTGAAAAAAAAAGCAAAAGAGAAACAGTGGACGATCTAAGCTCGAGATGTGCTTCACAACTATCACGCATTACAACTATCACGCATTACAACCATCACGTCGTCGTAGTTGTGCGGTCATGATGTTCGACTGCGAAGCAAATATCCCTCGTATCATTTTTTTCCACAAAATTATGAACTTTCCGTCCTTTCACTGACGTGTCTGTTCTCCTGCTGCAGTCTTGGCAGTTGTCATACCATACGTTGGTTATAGGATATGAGTCATGTGGTAAGAGTATATTACCGTCGCCACTTAAAGTGATGAATAGTGAGAGATGTCGTATAGACCTCTCACAGAAATGAAAACAACAAATAATCGGATGTGAAGTATATTACAGTAAACCAATTCAAGAGTAAAACTTCCAAAACGGGACGCAAGAGTCATAACATGTAGTACTTGTGTAGAACAAACTGGAGGTACATACGTCTGTAGGTCACTTTCTCACACCTCTCTGCTGCGAACTGGCGTTACACCACTACTCGCCGACTATGCTGTCCACGTGCATTGCTCGCCAGACCATCCCAATCGTCGCCTGCTTTTCCCTGCCATGGTCCTCCATTTGCCCGAACGGCGACCTAGGTCTGGGCTTTCCGTAGCTGTCCGTGTCCAGTCCCTGCTGTCAGAACTGGGGTCATTCCCTCTTCTGCCTCCCTTCCGGGTCCGTACACCTACGCCTCCCTGGTGTTTGTCCCGGCCGTCCGTCCGTCTGGATTTGGCACAGGGACCTAAGGACTCGGTTCCGCCTGTGGCCCTCCGTCGCCGTTTTCTTGCGCTCCTCGAATCATTTCCGGGCTGTGAGCCTGTCTACACTGATGGTTCCCTGGTTGATGGTCGCACTGCCTACGCTTTTGCTCACGCTGCCCATGTTGAGCAACGCTCCTTGCCGGCTGATTGCAGTATTTTTACTGCAGAGCTGGTGGCCATCTTGCGCGCTCTTGAGCATATGCGTTTCTGCTCAGGTAGGTCCATCGTCATCTGCAGTGACTCCCTGAGCAGCCTTCAGGCCATCGACCGCTGCTATCCCTTTTCTCCTCTGGTGTCCTCTATTCAGGAGTCTGTTTCCGCCATTGCCCGTTCTGGACGTTCGGTGGTCTTGGTTTGGACGCCAGGTCATGTTGGCATCCCGGGGAACGAACGTGTTGACAGGCTGGCCAAAGGGGCGCTCGACGCCCCAGCTTTGGAGATCGGCCTCACGGCTCCCGATCAGCAGCTGGTGTTGCGCCGTAAGGTGCTTGGGATGTGGTCTGCTGAGTGGCGAGGCTTGACAATGCCTAATAAACTGCGGGCTGTCAAGGAGACGACCGATGTGTGGCGCTCCTCCCTGCGGTCTTCTCGCAGGGACTCTGTTATCCTGTGTCGGCTCCGCATCGGCCATACATACCTGACGCACGGCCATCTTTTGCGTCAGGAGGATCCCCCCCCTGTGTCGGTGTGGGTCCCGGGTGACGGTCGCCCACATTTTGTTGGAGTGTCCCCGACTGCGCACCCTTCGGCAGTCTTTTAATTTCCCGGGCACCTTGCCTTTGATTTTATGCGACGATGCTCCATGGCTGACAATGTTTTACATTTTATCCGTGCTAGTCCTTTTTATGGATCCATTTAGGGGGGTCCTGCACTTTTCCGTTTCTGTGTCTTTTGTCCTCGCGTCTCTCCATATTTGTTGCTGTTTTGGTGTCTCATCGGATGGTTGACTCTTTCCCTTTTTTGTTGTCGTGGTCAGTCAATCAGTCTCCGGCCATCTTCTTTTCTTCTATTTCTTTCTGTCTGGTGTTCGTCTGTACTCCTCTTTTCTGTAGTGTTCGTTGCCTAATTTGTGTTCTTTAGCACCTGGGGGGGGGGGGGGGCAGTCTCCTTCCCCTTGGGGTTTTATCTGCTCTGCGACTTTGTCTCGCTTGTTTTTGGAATGGGGGACTGATGACCTCAGCTGTTTAGTCCCCCTTTAAACATCCCAACAACCACCACCACCACCACTACACGAACATAAATTTGAATATAGCGAACAGACATGTCAATAGCCGGACAGACAGTTCATAATTTTGTGAAAAAGAAAAAAGAAAAAAAAAGGTTGGGCTCACGGGAGCTCTCAGCACGTGATCATATAACTATGACGCCGCAGCTTCGCACACTCGCTCGATCTTGCACCTCTTGGACTTGTATCGTTCAATGTTTCGAGTTTTTTTTCTTTTTTCACGTTTATATCTTCTTCCTGTTTTCATGCTTGATCTGTGTACAGTTTTTGACGGGCTATCCAATTGGCCATCTTACCACTAAATCTGAAGGGGGTTCGATGGGGAGTTTCCCTTGCTATATTTGTGACAGATGTTAACGCATTTCCCTTCTTCAGAAAGCTAGTTTGCTATTGGCATACTGCATTTTATATCCTGCCTGTTTCTGCAGAAAATGTTCATATTTGTGTGAATTCCTATGGGACCAAACTGCTGAGGTCATCGGTCCCTAGACTTACACACTAATTAAACTTAACTTACGCTAAAGACAACACACACACCCATGCCCGAGGGAGGAATCGAACCTCCGGCGGGAGTGACCACCCGATTCGTGACATGGCGCCTCTAACCGAGCGGCCACTCCGTGCGGCGCCTATTTCAGGCATCGTCAGTTATTTCGCTACCTAAGTAGCAGACACTCGCCTATTTTGAAGTCTCATTTGCTGATCTGATTAAATTAAGCTCGTCTAATTTAATTCGACTACACTCCACTGTCCATGTTTTACCTGTTATTTTAATACACTACCCATTCTGTTCAAATGATCTTCCAAGTTCTTCACATCTCCATCTCTGATAGTATTACAGTGTGTCAATTTTTCAACAAATGTTATTGATCATGTCGAATGTCTTACAGGTCTACAAAATTCTGTACAGGTTGCCCAGCCAGTCTAATAATCATCTCGAATTTTTCTTATATGTTATATTGCTCGATAACAGTTCATTAGGGAGATCGTCCCAAGTAACATCGTTGCCTCTGCACAAATTGTTTGTTTCGTTGAACTGATAACGAATCTCCCCTGTGTGCAGACTATAGTGAACGTGGGGGATGAATGACGTCTTGACTGCAGGCCGCCACCGTCGGCCTTAGGCCGCCTGTTCTCTGTTGCGGTGGCACCCACTTAGCTATGCCGTGCCTCCTTGCTAAATACTTTGCGCGCCTGGGTCTTAAATGAGCAAATTTACATTTCTAAGCATCCGCCATGGCTTGCTGGTGGCTTTGAAAGCCATTCTGGGGGCACCCAACTGTTACTTGTATAGGGACATACTTCCTTACGGTCCGTGAAAAACTTGTAATTGAACCCTACCTAAGGATGCCTACATGTTGTTTCCCTTGACTAGGGGTGGTGTACACTTGCACGTCTGGAGTTAGAAGTGTGATCTCCCAAGTTTCGGTCTGAAAGGATGGCCATTATGCCGGCCGGGGTGGCCGAGCGGTTCTAGGCGCTACAGTCTGGAACCGTGCTTCAGCTACGGTCGCAGGTTCGAATCCTGCCTCGGGCATGGGTGTGTGTGATGTCCTTAGGTTAGTTAGGTTTAAGTAGTTCTAAGTTCTAGGGGACTGATGGCCTCAGAAGTTAAGTCCCATAGTGCTCAGAGCCATTTTTTTGATGACCATTATGTTTTGTAGCAACGCCCACCATTAGTTACACGATGATATTGCATCTTAAAAATGTATGTTAGGACGGCCATTGAGAGGTGTTCATGTTTGATCTGTGTAGTTGTTATCCGGAGGTTAACGACAGCAGAACTGCTCCAGAGGCTGTAGATCGTGACATTATGTCCCTATTGAGAGTTTAAAGATAATTACTGTTGTTTTGGCAGCATAAACATACACAGCTGCTACTGTCGTCTGCAGTTGTTTCAATTAATTTAAATAATGTCTCTGATTATTTCTGACAGTTACCTTGTGAGTTCTCTTAGAGAAAAGTTGCTTGATTACGCAGTCATTTTATGCGTTGATTATTAAGCAGGAGTCAATTATTTTTGTTTGTTTGTGCTACCGTCCGTTAGTAGTAACATCGGGCGGCCCAACTGGCATTTCGGCAGCCTGTTAACAACTCACAGTTGCTCTCTGAGATGAAATGTGAGCATAGACTGGTACGGAGAAGAGTATGGTCCACTCATCTCGCGGACTGTGAACGCTGATCAGGGTGCTAGTACTGCAGCATTCGCTGGGGTGCTTTACACTGTGAATGGTAATTGTGAGAAAAGAACGAGACAGTAAGGTAAATTATCAGCTTGTCGTCGAGATAAAAGTTCTTACAAAAGATAGTCCCACAACTAGCGCAGCAGCTGATGTTTCCACTCAGAAGAATTTTATATAAACTGTTTGAAATACCAACACTTTTAGTACAACCACCCTTTCAAGATTTGATCTAGTTTAAAGCAGCAAAATGCATTCATTGCGAGTACGTAAGATAATAAATTGTGCCTTTTCTTTCTTTAGAATTTCACCAGCTGGAAATATTATCCTAGATTAAATTATTTGTTAAAGTCATTAATGTGACGAGATCCACAAAGAAAATAACCATACAAAGCAATCGGTGGTTATTAATGTTGCATAATTTTGATTCACAGATTATTACCAGATACCTGCATAATAATAGATGTGAAATGCAACCTTATGTGCCACCTATACATCTGTGTGCCCAGGATCCGATCATCTCTACATCCGGTGTCGCAGTCAAAAGCCATAAAGACAATGTCCCAGCCAGTCAGCTGCCTAGCCTCTCTTTCAAAGTGGTTGCATAGTGGAGAAAGCCGTCTCAGTGAAGATGAGGATCGTTTCGTTCTAATCAGGAAACGTGAAGAGAACGAGTATGCTGTACTCAACTTTAAAATACCTTGAGAATATATTCCTAGCAGTCCTTCTGATTGACGACAGACGCGTGCAGTTGTGACGCCCAGGCCGATATGTTTGATATATAGGATTACACATCGTCCACTCTTCAACAGCAAGAAGGCTTCCATTCTTCCCTTGATACTTGCTCTATCTCCCCTGTCACCAACCACCACCACTGCCAACACTACTCACAGTATACACAGAGATATTTCCTGATAAGCTAACTGTCGGAAATGACTAATACACGAGTTTTCAAATCGCTATTTGGTTCTAGAGGCAACAATTCTCAACGTTCCATCCGGAGCCGGTGTGCTAGACAGTTTTATATACGTAACAGTTACAGCCTCAGGATGTTCCAACACTGTTTTTCGACTGTAAGGGGATGTGTTGAAAGTTATCTGAAGATCAATCTCTTCCAACCTACAGGTAATTCCACTGATCTGACCATTTTATCTATGAATGTATTACAATTATGACATGTTACATCTGCAGACTGATATCAATTGTGGGACAGATTCATAACACTACGGAACTGGACATCATAAACTGAAGAAACGCAATTGTATTATTTCGCATAACAGTCTACTGGTTTCCCCAGTGGAACGCCCGGTCGTCTGTAGTAAGTGAAGAAAGCAGCTCAGAGAACTTTAAATGCGAAATATTTCTGCGGCATGAATTTCAGAAACGTCGTTCAAACACAAGAGATATATCTATTTTCGAGGACCCAATCTTATCCACTGGGATAGGCCAGAGAGGAAAGGAAACATCGCCATTCAGTAGCGAAAACATTTTATATTCTCAGAATGAGGTTTAACCTTCCTCCACAAGGTTGCGTTCTCCAACTCGAACTAGAAAACGAACTATATAATTCACCCTGCTATCGAAACATTGCTTCGCGAAAAGCAGGATAAGTGGAATACAATAGAACGAACTTTTATCCCAGCTGGGACCACCTCTGGTGCTATGAGACGATTTCAACTCCCACAACTCAAAAGAGTGAGAAAGTCTTACAGACGTTTCAGGAGGAAGTTTAGCTAATGTATAGTGAGTAATCACCTGATAATCTCAACGATGACTCTTCTACCCTTGTTGCTCTTCCTCATAGAACCGATTCTGGTGCGACCGTCAGATTTTGTTCGCTGCGAACTAGCAATATATCTGCTTAAATTACTACGCATTCGTCACGTATTAAACGTTAAGGCTTTCTTTTTTGTTCCCAAATGACATGTAAGAACGTTTAAGATCAGAAGATCCTTCGCCTGGTCGCATATACACTGAAACTTCCTTGCAGATTGAAACTGTGTGCTGCACCGAGACTCGAACTTGGGAACTTTACCTTTCGCGGGCAAGCACTCTACCAACTGAGCTACCCAAGCACGACTCACGTCCTGTCTCCACAGCTCTAATTCCCCCAGTACCTCGTCTCCTACCTTCCAAACTTCACAGAAGCTCTTCTGCGAACCTTGCAGAACTAGCACTCCTGGAAGAAAGAATAGGAGACAAGATACTGGCGGAAGTAAAATTGTGAGGATGGGTCGTGGGTTGTTGTTTGGTAGCTCAGTTGGTAGAGCACTTACCCGCGAAAGGCATAGGTTCCGAGTTCTTGTCTCGGTCCGGCACACAGTTTTAATCTTCCAGGAAGTTTCATATCAGAGTACACCCCGCTGCAGAGTGAAAATCTCATTCCGCACATACACTGTCTGTTCGAAAGTATCCGAACACCCGTAAGTAATGCGGAATTAACCGCTAGATGTCACGAGAAGCGGACTCACCTGTATAAAAGATGGTGGAGAGTATTTTGCTGTCAGTAGAGAAGCGGTAACAGCAGAATGGGTCATTCAGGAGAGTCCCGTGATTTCCCGTGGACTAGCCATCGGATGTGACCTGAGCAACAGACCAATCAGAGAAATTTCATCCCTTCTGAAGCTGCCCAGTCGACCGTAGATGATGTGATCGTGAAGTGGAATCACGGAGGAAGAGACGCAGCTGATCCAAGACCAGGCAGACTTCGAGCATCGCGGACGGGGATTGTAAAACATAGGAGGCCAATATCTCTAGCCCTGTAATAAATATCACACTACCGTCTTCGTATTTCAAGATCTGTATACATAAACTCATTAGGAATGCATAAAGTTTTGGGCCTTCCAATCTGTCATAGAGGTCAACACTGCGCTACAATTTAACCTGCAATTAAAACATTTCTGATTTCGGAAATTTCAGGTGAGGAATGTGGTGATGACTAACTGCTAATAATTTATACCAGCCAATGTTCAGTTTTCCACATACACCAGATTCATATCAAGGATAATTCTCTCTAGAAATTGCAGGAGCAAACGAAGACATACTAACTGCTTGTTATTTTTCTGCAGTTCTTTGTAAAACGTTCCCCATACTCTGTTGAGTTCCTTTTTTTCTCGTCGATTCCAAGTACAGCTGGTGCTATGTCAAAATTCTTTAGTTGCACCTTACGTCACTACAGAAAAGCTTTAAAATTAACCAAAATGCTTCACTGTCAGTTCAAATAGTAATCAACACAATTACCAGTTTCAATTTGCATCAGCAACCGTTTACGTATGTTACTGCCTCAATAGTATATTAAAAGACTAGTACGTGCTGCACGGGAAGTGATGCAAGTACTGGGTTTGTATCACATCCGGGATAGGAAGTAACATGGCAGGAAGATGGTTCAAATGGCTCTGAGCACTATGGGACTTAACATCTGAGGTCATCAGTCCCCTAGAACTTAGAACTACTTAAACCTAACTAACCTAAGGACATCACACACATCCATGCCCGAGGCAGGATTCGAACCTGCGAACGTAGCGGTCACACGGTTCCAAACTGAAGCGCTTAGAACGCACGGCCACACTGGCCGGCAGGAAGATGGTTGCTAAAGATAACCGAAGCTGGTAATAGTTGTCACTATCATGTGATTTATTTGAGTGACGAAATAGTATTTTATAAATAGCTCAAATGATTTGCGTGAGAAACGGCAGAGAATATAAAAAGACGATTCACAACGTGAAGTACGGCGATTTTATTTCACGTAAACTGAGCACCACGATGGATACCGTTTCATGATTATTCCGAAAGTCATTCATTGCAGTTCGTGCCTCCAGCGAGGAGAGCAATAAGAGGATGAAGTTTCTTTCCTTTAGAGAAAAGCTGTAGTTAACAACATTTAAAGATAAAGAGTTGTTGGTTAATGCAATTTTTAGCGGTTATGTAGTTAATGGTGATATTTTATTCTGTTTTGTCATGAGTGACTTAGACATTTCCAGATTTATTGTCAGGTCTGATATATATCCGCAAATGTAACACACGACTTGCCCGAGTGCACAAGTATTTGTGTATTATAACTGTGTGTCTATTGTTCCTAAAAATACGTAATATTCTATTTTAATGCTGAAAACTACAACTTCCTAGTTAATGTACTTTGTGATAGTTATTATTTGCAAAATTTTTTGAATGGGTATAATTGCTAACGCAGTTGTAAAGACCGTTCATGCCGATTTGAGATCAACATTAAGTAATGCTCAAAATGACTTTTCCTCGGTACTCTACACTGTTCTGGTCGATGTCTGTCAGGTGATATTGTCAGTTCCTCTGTCGTCGTATTCCGAACAACGCTCTATCGTATATCGTTCTTTACCTCCTGTCGATTTTACTGATTAATTATTTTAAGGAATAAAGAGAATACTTGATGGTGAGTGTTGCTCATATTACCAGCAAAGTACACAAAGGCTAGGCCTTGATGTGCTGAAGAGAGAATGAGGTACCGGTAAAGTAGAGGCAGGTAATGTTTATTACTGTACGACAACAATATGCTTGCCATACATCTTTATATTGTACTGAGTACAATTGAGCCCTGCATCGTTTCTATGATGTAGTTTATGAGTAGAAAAGTGTCAGAGGATAATGGTCTCCGTATTTCAGATGTACTCACCATCGACCGTCGACATGAAAAGGTGGGCAATACACCCCAAACAGCTTCTGTCACGTCTAGAAGATTGAAACCAGGTAAAGTTTGTATGCCAGGGTTTCCACTCATGAGAACGTGGACGAAAGACTGTCGTGAGAAAGTTTACACTCGAAAACGGTATGTTTGAATTTTGCCTCTAGTTGGTTAGCGTGATCGCATCACTGAGATACTAACTCCAATGAGAGATCCCATAAGAAAGCCACTGCGCATCGACTTCACTGGTAAATTATTGTAAAGAAGAAAGAGAATACTTGATAGTGAGGATTGCGAAATTCTGAGAAACCACTTTCTAATGTTGGGTTAAGAACCGTATCGTTAAGAACCGTATCTTACTACAAAGTACAGTTCAAGAAATTACCACAATGGCAAAAATTTGCGACATAGGACTTCACGGATTTACCGATAATTTTTTAATTTTTTTCGTGCGTACCGAATGAACAGAAAGGAGAAGAATGATTCTGGTGCACACATTCGAATATGAGGTTATGAACCATTACTTCCTAAAATACAAATTTCGGGTAATGGCCACAATGGCAGAAAAAAAATTAGCTAAATTAGGACTTACACAGATGTATCGACAATTTTTCGTCCTGTGTACCAAATGGAACAGGACATGGTATAATGATTTGGTACACACAACCAAATGCGGGGCTAAGAACCATTTTTTTTCAACAACATACGTTTCAAGTAATGGCCACAATGGCGGAAATTAGCAAACTGCGGACTTAAACAGATTTACCGAAAATCTTTCTTCCTTTGAATCGAATGGAAGAGGATAGAGGAAATTGATTAAGTTATACTCATTTAAATGCGGGGCTAAGAAAAATTTCTTCCCACAACGTACATCTCAGGCAATGAACACAGTGTTGATAACTAAGAAAATTCTGACTTACGGGGATTTACCGACAATTTTTGTTTCTGCACACTGAATGGAACAGAAACGGGAAAATGATTCTGGTACACTAGGAGCCGCACGTCATCCGCTTTCCAGAGGATGGTGGACTACAGACGTAAATAAAGTTGTCAGAGCTAGGGAGGAAGGAGGTGGCTATGTGGGACTAATGAGATGAGTCAAAGTTTATAAACTGTCGACATGTTTGTCATTCCCGATACTGCCAATACGATTTATTTTGCAGAATTAAAAAAAGGTGAAGAACTATGTCTTTCAATTAATACTTCAGAATTTTTCAGAAATCGTGAGAGTTTAATCAGAGTTTCTCTAACAGAATTCAGTATTTCCGCTCATCGAACCTTCAGACAAGTCTTGGACTTTCTCTAACTGTTTACCTTCCTGCAGTGCTCTAGGGATTCTTGTTTGCTAACCCCAGTGAGTTATCATTGGAGAGAATTTTGCG